>NC_035441.2:115244792-117644792 GCF_002127325.2 Helianthus annuus | reverse complement strand
AATTGCAGATGGAAGCCATAAGGTATCTCGTTTTGCACCACCAATTTGTGATGCTGAGATACCCAAAATATTCCATATCCCTACTATGAAGCTGTATGATGGTACGACGGATCCTGAGGAACACATAGCACAATACAGGGAGAGGATGGAGATCAATCCAATTCCAGAAAGGTTAAAGGAAGCATGTCTGTGCAAGGGATTTGGATCCACTCTTATTGGATCAGCTCTTAAATGGCTGCTAAGTCTTCCCCCTTACTCTATTACTTCGTTCGCTAATTTAGTTAACTTATTTAATAATCAATTTTCTTGTAGTAGAAAATTTGAACGATTGACTAGCGATTTATATAGGATAACTCAAGGTCATAATGAATCATTAAGGGATTATATAACCAAATTTAGTAAAGAATCCTTGGATATTCCTAACTTGGATATGGCCACAGCTGTTGAGGCCTTCAAGATGGGATTGCTTAAGGATTCATTGTTCTATGATGATCTTGTTATGACACCATGCAGGAACCTAGACGAAGTAAGAACTCGGGCACTCAGGTTCATCCGGCTAGAGGATGACAAGAGGATCCAGGAGAGACAAGTAGGATCCTCAAAACAAGAAAAACAAGGATCCTCTTTCAAAAGCAACAAATTCAAATCCTATAACAGAACTGACAACCAGAATGTGCATGCTGTTGACCAAGAAGAGGATGATGAAGATTATCCTCCGATTTCTGAATACTGTTTTTCCGTTGATAACCATGAACTAATCCTTGCAATGTAGAATCTAGGAGAAAAGGCCAGATGGCCCAGAAAAAATGACAAACCAGCCGGAACTAAAGACAAATCAAAGTGGTGTGCATACCACGAGGATTTTGGGCATTTAACTGAAGAATGCATCGCATTAAGAAAGGAAATTGGATATCTGCTAAGCAAGGGGCATCTAAAAGAGTTGTTGGGAAGAAAAAAGCAAAGGACACAGGATCCTGAAAGGATCCCTGAAAAAGCTCCAGCCCCTCCGGCAAATGCACAAGTGATCAACTTTATTTCAGGAGGATCAGACATCTGTGGCACATCCTTCTCAGCAGCTAAAAGGCATGCAAAGGAAGCTAAAATGGATAACGGAGAAAGACTTATACGAACATCAAGTGTCTCGGAAGGAAAAGTGATAACCTTTGATGAGGATGATCGAGTTGACATCCAGGATCCTCATCATGATAGTTTAGTTATTACTCTCTTTATTTCTAACCACTTTGTCCGCAGGATCCTTATTGACGGAGGAAGCTCAGTAAACATTATCCAGCTTGATGTTCTGAAGAAAATGGGTATCACTGAATCAGATATCACACCAAGATCCTCCGTGCTTGTAGGATTTAGTGGCGAAACTAAGAAAACCCTGGGGGACATCAAACTCCCAATTTACGTGGAAGGATTACATAATTATCAGAAATTTTGTGTTATTGACTGTTTGTCTTGTTGTAATGTTATCCTTGGCAGGCCCTGGATACACGATATGAAGGCAGTCCCATCCACCTACCATCAATGTGTGAAGCTCCCTAGCCCATGGGGAATAATCAAGATCGATAGTGATCAACAGGAGGCTAAGGATTGTTACACCTCATCAATGAAACCAGCCTCGAAACCAAGTGAGCAATAGCAATTAAAGTATCCTCCAATGGGTGTCTTGGAGGCAAGAGAGCAGGATGTGGACGAAATCCTCTTGGATCCTGATGATCCTGAATCCAAAATCTACATCGGATCAGGGATCCTTGATAAAATGAAAGAAGACATAGTATCCTTCCTCAAAAGAAGAAAATCTACCTTTGCATGGAAACATGAGGATATGACAGGTATATCTAAGGATATTATCACTCATAAACTTGGCATTGACAGGTCAGTTAAACCAATCCATCAAAAAAGGAGGAAGTTTGCACCAGAAAGAAATGCTATTATCCAGGAAGAGGTAGAAAGATTACTACGAGCAGGTATGATCAGAGAAGTGAAGTATCCAAAATGGCTGGCCAATGTGGTTGTTGTTCAAAAGAAAAATGGAAAGTGGAGGGTATGTGTCGATTTCACTGATTTGAATAAGGCATGTCCCAAGGATCCTTTCCCATTACCCCACATTGACTCCATGGTGGATGCAACGGCGGGTCATGAACTGTTAACCTTTATGGATGTATCATCTGGATTCCAACAAATTCAGATGGAACCATCTGACCAAGAGGATACGGCCTTTATGACCCCAACCGGTTTATATTGTTATATTGCTATGCCTTTTGGATTAAGAAATGCAGGTGCAACATATCAAAGGCTGGTGAATATGATGTTCAAAGATCAAATTGGACAAACTATGGAAGTGTACATAGACGATATGGTGGTGAAATCCAAAAAAGCTGAGGATCACCTAAGGGACTTGGAGGAAGCATTTGATATCCTTGATAATTATAACATGAAGCTTAATCCTTCAAAATGTCACTTTGGTGTTAAAGCAGGTAAATTCTTAGGATATATGGTAACCCAGAGGGGCATTGAAGCAAGCCCGGAACAAATCAAAGCATTGGTGAATATCAAATCCCCTGCCAACGCTAAGGATGTGCAAAGGCTAACAGGCAGGATAGCAGCTCTAAACAGATTCATATCCAAATCCTCAGAAAAGTGTAAAGAATTCTATGATATCCTAAGAAAGAACAAGAAATTCGAGTGGACTGAAAAGCATGAGAATGATTTACAAGCCCTAAAAGAATACATGTCCTCAGCCCCAGCATTGATGAAACCAGAAAAAGGAGATGTGTTATCCTTATACCTAGCGGTATCCTCAAAAGCAGTAAGTGCAGTCCTTGTTAAGGATCATGAAGGTACACAATATCCTGTCTATTATGTAAGTAAGAGTTTACTTGATGCTGAATCCAGGTATTCACACCTTGAAAAACTTATTCTTGCACTGATTATGGCATCTACTAAACTAAGACATTATTTTGAAACCCATGTTATTGTTGTTAGAACTAATTTCCCAATTAAGAATGTCCTCAGGAAACCAGAGATGTCCGGAAGAATGGCTAAGTGGGCAGTAAAGCTTAGTGCCCATGATATAAGATATGAGCCTAGAACAGCCATCAAATCCCAAGCATTAGCAGACTTTGTGGCTGATTTCAGTAGTGCTTTACAAAAGGAAGCCGAATTAGAAGTCCAGCAGCTGGATGAAACTAAGGATCCTTGGATACTACATACTGACGGATCCTCAAATGTTAAAGGCACGGGGCTTGGTATACTACTAAAATCGCCACAGGGGACATAATACCCCATTCCATAGCTTGTGAGTTCCAAGCCACTAATAATGAGGCTGAATATGAAGCCTTAATTGCTGGTTTGCCAATTGCTAAGCATATGGGGATCAGGTATCTTGAGGTATACGTGGATTCATTATTGATCACTAATCACTTTAATGGATCCTATGCTGTTAAAGGTGAAAAACTAACCAAATATTTAGAGATAGTCAAAGAATTGGCACTCTCCTTTGTTTCTTTCAGTTTGACACAGGTACCAAGGGAGGAAAATACAGGAGCTGATGCATTGGCCAATCTAGGATCATCTTTGAAGATCCCAGAGGATATAAGTATCCCCATCATCCATATCCTGGCTCCTGCTATTGAAAATCAGGTGGCCATGGAAATAGAAGAGGATCCTGCAATGATCCCTAGTGAGGATACTCAATCTTGTTCAGGATCATGGATCTCACCAATCATGAGATACTTACAACACAGAGAGATTCCTATGGGAGAAAATCCTAAGGCTTTCAGAATTAAGGTATCTCAATTCACAATCTTAAATAATATGCTATATATGTTTTGGTCAAAAATCACACAAGGATAATGCAACCAAACTCTTTGTAAACGGGGAATGATGCTTGGTATGTTGAACAAAGTAAAGGATCACTTAAATGTAGATTGCACAAGTGACACAAAGATTTATACGAGGAAAAAGCCCTTGATCAATGAATGATCTCCGGCATAAAAAACCTCGGGTGATGGAAACTACCGATCACCAAACTCCAATATAAGAAACAATGTTTACAACTTCGGATGGTAACGAGCTAGGTACAAAGATCGCTATGGTGTGGTATGCTAGAGTGTGTAAGAAATGTGTTGTCTCTTCCAAATGGCGAAGAGTGCCTTTTATATAAGTGTGTGGGGTCGTATTTTAGGTAAATTACCTAACTACTAGCTCGTTACCCCTTTAGAAATAGAAGTAAATTTAGCCTAAATAATTGCCCTTGAATTGTGCTAAGTTTCCATATTCTCCACAACGTCTATTTCTGGTAATACGTGTGCGAGATTAGCGTGGAGGATTCCTTAATTACGTTGCCAAGACCAGGTCCAACTCGTAATTCCTGCAAAACAACATTAAATATAAAGAGAACAATCGTTAGTATGAGGATCCTTAGGATGATCCATGATCCTGATCCTGAAGCTCTTCTGAGGATCACTATCTCCAAAGAAACAAGGATCACTTGTTAGGATATCATGTAAGGATCATATGTCATTAAAAATCCAGCCCTAACAATTGCCCCCAAAATATAAGGAGTATTTATCTAATATAGACGAGTTATATTTTGCCGGTCTTATCCATAACTAACTCAACGGATATATAGCCGTTAAGATGGAACTATCCGTTGCGATCTGATGTCATGGAAGTAACAGCCCTGCACAAATCATCATTATAAATAGAAATAGGGACAGGATCGAATGCATTTAAATTCAAAGCAACTCCCTTTATAACCGTATTCAGAAGGTCAACCAGGTATTCTCCTTTTCATCTTCTTCTCTCTTGCTCTGTTTTTCATATCTCGTTCAGTATGCTGCCCCGGAATTCTCCATGCAAGGATCCCAAAAAGAACAGCCTCTTGAAGGGTCAAGGGATCATCAAGGATTCTCCCACCGAGAGGTGTTGTTTTACCGACCCTCAAATCGACAAAATCCGTCATTACTTTCCGGCGAACACCCTCTTCAAGTCCTTCAGTCCTACCGCTTTGAGTGATTTCATCTCTGAGACTTGGGTAGCTTTCCCGGTCACTCCTTTCTTGATAGGATATTCGTATCCTTTTCCTCAGTTCACTCAATCCTTTTTCTCCCTTACCGGCATCTGCTATATCCAGGCGATGCCGATGATCTGGAGGGTGTTATACACCCTTGAGAGGATCATTGAACAAGAAGGGATTGACCTCGGCATGGCAGAGTTGGCTGAGATGTATGATCTTACCACTTTTGGATCCCACCGATATTTGTTCAAACGAAAAGCTGGAGAGGACCATCCTGTTTTCAAAGTTACCAAGAATGACACGAACTGGAAGCGACGGTTCTTTTTTGTTAGGAGAGATTCCATCCCTAATGGGAAGGATTTGCCCAAGGAGTGGGCTACCCATGGTAGGATAGAGGATCCTGGAAGGATCACCATAGAACTTGTTCCTTAGGATAAGGATCACTGATATTCTCTTGTTTATTGTGCAGCTATATCCGTTTCACATCTGAAGTTGACACCTGCTGCGAAAGAGAGACTCTTGGCCTTTAAGAAGCTTGATCCGGAGATAAGAACTTTCCAGGTTGCCACCCAGGATTCTCAAGAAGTATCCTTTGCCTCTGTCACAATGTCAAGTAAGTATCCTCATTTAAAAAGTAATTCTGTGTAGGATTTCAAATTTAGTTAGAATACTTATCTTATTTTGGTTGTGTAGGTGCTGGAAAATCCTTTAAGTCTGCTTCGAAGTTCGGCATCGATGATCTTACTAATGTTAAATCCTCAAGGAAGAAGACTCCTGCTAGCCCAAGTGCTTCCGTCCCCAAGGCACCTGTTAGAGGGAAAGGAGGCAAGAAGAGAAAAGCCTCCGAAGCCGAGGATCTTCAAGGTCTGCCCCTGCTCCGCCAACAATTTCTGGACTACTTCAGTGAGGTAAGGATCACTGCCCCTGTTTGTGTATCCTGATAGTTTTGAGGATTGTTTCTGATATTATGCCTTGTTTTCCTTGCAGAAATTTGCTGAGATAGAGACGTATGTTGGCCAAGTCGAGGATCAAGACCGCCAGATTGCTGACCTCCAACAAGTTGGTGTCCTGAAGGATCTAAAGATAGCTGATCTTGAGAAGGAGCTCCGGGCCACCAAGGATGATGCTGCCAAGATGCTGATCAACTTTGACTACGAGAAGCATGAGATCACCCAGGATGCCAAGGTCTCTGCCGCAATAGCTATGTACAAGATCCAACTGCGAATGGCTATAGAGGCTCAGGATCCTGCTTTTGACAAGAGCACCTGGGATGTCGAAGGCTGGAAGGCTAGGCTGGCTGAATTGGAGGATGATGAAGATGCTGAGGAGGTCTTGACGCTTGAGGCTGGAGGCATTGGCAAGGATCAGGGTGGTGAGGCAAGTGGAGCCGGTGGTGATGGTGCAGCGAAGGATTGAGCTGCAGGATTGGGCGATGAAGGAAACTTCTAGACATAGCCGGAGCCCAATTTTTTGTTTGTTGGTTTGGTGGTTGTTTGAACAGTTTCATGGCCTGTACTTATGAACAATAGTTTTTTAGGGTAAGGATCAATGATCCTGTGAACAATATGTAGGATTACAAATGGTGGAGGGATCCTCTGTTTGGGGGATGAAGCCATTGTGATCCTGCCGCCTTTTAATTTCCTGCATGCTATGACCGCACAAACAATGGACACCCTTTGCCAACCCATGTGGACGGGCCACGTTTTGCTGGTAGAAACGTGGGTTGGCAATTTTGACAACTTTGAAGGGTTTTAAACCTTTGTTAATAAAATAACTCTAATCTTTTTGGCTTATCTTGTATTGTTATCCCTTTAATTTCCAATTGTTTTGATATATATTTGTCTGAGTAAGAAAAGTTAAGCAAATTATGTTTAAGAAATTTGGGATACGATCCAGGATCAAGTATCCTATAGTTGAAAATTTTCGAAGTGGTTCATTTTAAGGATCATAGGTTTAGTTGTCAAAGTGTAAGGGTTATTTAAAATAATGAATGTAATCAAAACAGTTAAGGATCATACCTGAGAATCCAAGTTAGGATCCTAACCTTTAATCAGGATAAACATAAAAAAAACTTCAAAGGATAATAAGGATTGAGGATCCTTAATTGTTTGACTTTGAAAACCTGAAAACAGAATATAACTTGGGACTAAGCCAATATAAGTTAGTAACTGGGGACAAGCCCAAAGGATAACTGGGGACAAGCCCAAGGATAACTGGGGACAAGCCCAAGGATAACTGGGGACAAGCCCAAGGATCGTATGTAAACTGGAGTATGGCCCTTACTGGCGACTATCCAAACTTAGTGACATGAAAATGCCAAAACCTTAGCTAACGTGAAAACGTTAGAAACCTTAGGAACGGATGTATGGTACGTCTACCATTATACGTAGGATTCTAGGTATAGCCAGTACGATGAGGTTATCAGCCCCTAAAGCGAGTACTGGTCCCAAAGACGTGAACTATACCAGGATCATCGTGCGCTACAGGCGAAACTGGGGACAAGCCCAAACTGGGGACACGCCCAAAACTTTGGAGGGTTGGCCAACCACTTTGATCTTCTGTAAAATGATAACAACTCTGCAAAAGCTTAAACTTTGTGAAAATAGATGTTAACTGATTAACATCTTTAACTTATGATAAGTAATAAGTATAAAATGAGTGAAAATGAAAGTAATGTGTTACCAAATGTAGAATCATATATCCTTTAAGGATCCTGGATCCTTAATCAGAATACCGGTATCGTTGAGGATCCCTGATCCTTCTTACTTAAAGTATTTTTTGAAATGAACAGCATTCCAAGCTCTTGGTAGGAGATCACCATCCATTGTCATCAAATGATATGCCCCTTTCCTGATTCAGCTTCAATTAGATAGGGGTCTTCCCACTTTGGTGCTAGCTCGCCATCAGAAGGATTTGTAGTGTTCTGTAATGCTTTTCTTAGCACAAAATCACCAACTTGAAATCTTCTAATCCTGACATTCTTGTTGTACGCTCCAACCATTCTTTGTTGATAACTGGTGTTTTGGTCAAAAATCTCACAAGGATAATGCAACCAAACTCTAAGTAAATAGGGAATGATGCTTGGTTTGTTGAAAAAGTAAAGGATCACTTTCACTATGAAATAGGCAAAGACACAATGATTTATACGAGGAAAAAGCCCTTGATCAATGTATGATCTCCGGCATAAAAAACCTCGGGTGATGGCAACTACCGATCACCAAACTTTTATATAAGAAAAATAGTTACAACTTCGGATGATAATGAGCTGGGTACAAGGATCACTATAGTTTCGAGTGTCTAAGCGTGTGAGAATTGTGTTGTGTGTCTTCCGAATGGGGAAGAGTGTTATATATACAAGTGTAGGTGGCCTATTTTAGGTAAAAAGACTAATAATAAGCTCATTACCCCTTTAGAAATAAAAGTAAATCTAGCCTAAATTATCGCCCTTAAATCATGCCGAGTTTCCATATCCTCTACAACGTCTATTTCTGGTAATACGTGTGCGAGATTAGCGTGACAGGTTCCTTGTTTACGTTGCAAAGACCAGATCCCACTTGTAATTCCTGCAAGATAACATTAAATCCAAAGAGAACAATCGTTAGTATGAGGATCCTTAGGATGATCCGTGATCCTGATCCTGAAGCTCCTCTGAGGATCACTATCTGTCAAGGAAACAAGGATCACTTGTTAGGATAACATGTAAGGATCATAGGTCATAAAAATCCAGCCCTAACAATTGCCCCCAAAATATAAGGAGTTTTTATGTGATATAAACGAGTTATATTTTGCTGAATCTTATCTATAACTAACTCAACGGATATATAGCCGTTAAGATGGAACTATCCGTTGCGATCTGACGTCATGGAAGTGACAGCCCTGCACAAATCATCATTATAAATAGAAATAGGGATAGGATCGAATGTATTTAAATTCAAAGTAACTCCCTTTATAACCGTATTCAGAAGATCAACCAGGTATTCTCCTTTTCATCTTCTTCTCTCTTGTTCTGTTTTTCATATCTCGTTCAGTATGTTGCTCCGGAATTCTCCTGCCAAGGATCAACAGAAAGAAAGCCCCTTTAAGAGCCAAGGGATCATCACAAACTCTGCTAAAGAACGCTGTATCTTTGCTGATCCTCAGATTGATAGGATTCGGTGCTGTTTTCCTGCAAATACGGTGTTCAAAGCTTATGATCCCTCTGCCCTGAGTGACCACACCTCCGATTCATGGGTTGCCTTTCCTGTGATCCCGTTTTCCATAGGTTATACGTATCCCTTTCCAGCCTTTACTCAAGCATTCTTCTCCTTGACCGGCATACCTTACGTCCAGGCCATGCCGATGATCTGGAGGGTTTTGTTTACCCTTGAAAGGATCATCGAGCAAGAGGGGATTGACTTAGGTATGGCCGAGTTGGGTGAGCTATAGGATCTGACCACCTTTGGTTCCCATCGTTATCTGTTCAAACGTAGACCCGGGGAGGAGCATCCAATCTTCAAGGTTACCAAGAATGATACTAATTGGAAGCGGCGATTCTTTTTTGTTAGGAGAGATACCATCCCTAACGGGAAGGATTTGCCCAAGGAGTGGGCTACCCATGGTAGGATAGAGGATCCTGGAAGGATCACCATAGAACATATTCCTTGATAGAAGGATCACTGATATTCTGTTGTTTTCTTGTCGTGCAGCTATCTCCGTTTCACATCTGAAGTTGACTCCTGCTGCAAAAGAGAGACTCTTGGCCTTCAAGAAGCTTGATCCGGAGATAAGAACTTTCCAGGCTGCCACCCAGGATTCTCAAGAAGTATCCTCTGCCTCTGTCACAATGTCAAGTAAGTATCCTGATTTAAAAAGTAATTCTGTGTAGGATTTCAAATTCAGTTAGAATACTTATCTTATTTTGGTTGTATAGGCGCTGGAAAATCTGCTAAGTCTGCTTCAAAATTTGGCGTTGAAGATTTGTCCAACGTTAAACCTTCAAGGAGGAAGAATCCTGCCAGCCCGAGTACCTCTGTCCCCAAGGCACATGTGAGAGGAAATGTGACAACCCTAACTTTAAAGGTCAGTATCTATTCGTCATGTTATCTTGTTTCTCGTATTTCCCTTTTATATGTTTCCATGTCCTCGTGTCCATGTTATGACAGCCATTTTAATTGGGCCGCACCCAAAACCCTCGTGGACCAATAGGAACATATTGAGCTGAGATCGGCCCATCAAGTATTACTCGGACATCCTGTTCACGTAATTGGAAATAGACTAATGTGTTTAGTGAGGTGGGCTTAGGCCCAGTTCGGTTGTAACAAACTAACTGCCTAAAAACTCTAGCAATCCGTATATGAAGCACATTAGGATGGTTTCATCATAAAAGCAAATTCTATCTCCCAAGTTTGCACACGCCAACACAGCCTTTCTCCTTCTTGATCGTTCGACGGCAGACGCCCCCTTCCGTTCGAGATAACATCTTAGTTCCTGGATTGGATTAATCAACTGTTAAACAAGCACTTAATCTTACCGAGCAAACCAAAGGTGAGTTCACTGCACTTTTCTCAAGCATGCGTCCCGGTGGTTTGGGACAACTGGTAAACATTTGGAAGGGAAAACATTGGGTAAATAACTTAATCGGTTTTGGTTATTGCCTGGAGGGCAATGGGGGTGATTAGTTGATAGCGCTATTAGGTGGGAAACCTCACACCGGGCCGTAAGGACGGGCGTGAACTAATTATCTGGGTATGGCTATGGTTGTTAGAGGCACACTCCTCGGATACATATGGGCACTCTCCCTAGGGTATCTAACGAAGGCAACATAGCAAACGATCGTTAAGGGGTACCCACTCCCCGGATACTTATGGGCACACTCCCTGGGGTATCTAACATGAGCAACATCGTAACACAACATTGAATCGCATTAACATATATCTGGTAACACAACACGTTAACGAAACCTTGAACTCACCAGCGTAGTCTGACACACTTGTTTACATGCTTGTAGGTGATTACTGAAGGAACTTGGGGAGCTTGCTGTCTGATGCTGCTGGAGTGGTTATGGTCATAATAAACAGTTGTCTTGATTTGCTTTTAATACATTTACACACTTATACGTTTATGCTTCCGCTCAGTATTTTGGTTTTGGTTTAACTTTCAAACGATACTTTCCTTTCAATTGGGGATTGTATTACATTACAACTTGTGTTTGATATGATTGGTGGCTCTTTGGTTGAATCGTTACACCTCCATTAGGGACACGCCCTAGGTGGTAATTTGGGGGTGTGACAGTTTGGTATCAGAGCCACTGGTTATAGAGAACTCGGTTTTAAAAATGTTTTCATAAAACCAGACTATAACCGAATTGATCCAAACGATGACCATGACACTCAGCTCCAGACTGCAAGGTTCGTTTCTCATCTACTAATGCATAGTATATCTAGTGTACACATATGTATAACATTACACGTGAATTCACACTTGGCACAGCAGCATGAGCCCTTATATTACCAACCCTTGTTATGTGATCTGTTAGTGTGACACTATCCATTGATTATTGTAATTCTTAACCCTGTGATACCTTACGTTTGCTGTTTGGATGAGGGGAACCTTTTAGCGCGAGTTAAAAGGCACTGAGATAAGCATGCAAATTGCCTTATTATTATGGGTGCACACATAATAATAATGTGGGGTGCATGTGAGTCCCAGTGAGGTTTAACGAGTGTGAGAGGGGTTCCGCTCTGTTAATTGACGTTATGTTAGAACACAACAGTCCATGGGAGTCATAGCAGTGATTGTCTCCTACTCGAACATGATCTTTTCACTCCTTTCTGAATCCTTACAAATCTCGATGCTATCAAGTATTATCTGAACACACATCTGAACGCCTAGCGAAACGTGTAGAATGTTAGGTGCTTGAACGAACGTCCTTGAGCTGGTCTATACCTTTCTCGCTTCTCTTCGTTTGCTGGGACTCTATGTACTGACGTCTTAGACTCCGAAGTGTGATCACTTCGGCAACACTCTCGCAGCATACCGTGTATTACTCAATCGACTTACTAGATCGATAGACAAAAGGGTGAGCGTAGTATTTTACCGACCTCAGTATTTGGACAACCCTGATTACCGGCAACGAACACCAGCGAATTGGCTTCAAACGGATCATTCACCCTAGTTAGCGACTTATGGGAGTCAACCCTTACAAACCAAACGGGACATACACGATGACAATGGACTGTAGAAAGGAATGGATAACTGCTAGTGCAACGAGCGGCGCCTTAGGACGCGGCACGGAATGTGTTATGATGGACCATGTTGGTGAAAGATCGTAGGGCTCTGTTTCGAGCAACAATAGTAGAGGCAACAGTCACGGCAACATCAAGGCACTCGTAATCGTAGTCTATAGTAGGGAAATGAAGGTGCCTACGGCATGGATCGCCCATTGTTAAATCAAGAAGACAACAACCAAGGGAACGACAGAAGTACTAGAAATCCTCGTAACAATAGCAACAACATTGGAAATGATGCTCGTGGAGGGGCATTTAGGATTGGCGTGAGCGACGCCAGGAATACAACAGCATGGTGGCCTGCACGTTCTTGATAACGAATCGACTGACGGCAAGTCAATTGAAACCTTATATGTTCGTTGGGATGCAAACTTGATCTCGTGGGTCAACTGTTCGACATTGACCTACTTCCCAATACTCTTGTAAGTTTTGACATGGTCGTTGACATGGACTTGGTTATCTATGTATCAAGCAGCAAATTCTCTGCAAAAAGAAAATCGTGCGTTCCCTCTCCCAGTGGGGAATCCTTATCAGTTTGAGATCATCATAGTGGTGCCATTGTTGGCATCATCTCAATCGTGAAAGCCCGGAAGTGTCTACGGAAGGGCTACTCTGCTATACTAGCTCTTGTCACCGATTCGCCACTTTAAGAAAGGAAGATCGAGTATCTTCCAGTTATTCGTGAATTTCCTGACGTGTCTTCTGAAGAGTTACCTGGTTTACTTCCACATCGTTAGGTGGAATTTCAGAATAGACCTTATGCTAATCTTGATTTCCTTCTGGGATACAGCAATCCCTTAGGTTCGCTAGATACTATCACAGCTTCGTCGCAGGATTTTCGAGGGTTTCGCAACTTCAACCCCCTTAGCATAGCGGGGAGCTGTGAATCCCTGAGTAATAAAATTGGAGAACGTCCTTACAGCTTTTGAAACCCAACTCTACAACGCGCGAAGCATCGCTTCTATCCGAGGGTGCCGATGATCCAGCGATGTACCATGATGGTGTTACGGAGAGGAACTGCACGACCTACAACCTTCGGTGGAAACCGTGATCATTGGATTTGAGTGGGAGACATTGCTTGGACGGTACCGAAGGCACCAATTAGACCGATCGCAAGGGTTTTCAGTGCGCCCTTGTTTCAATAGAGCTAACCATGTGATGGCATCGCTAGATGGAACTTCCGAACGAACACGGGATTAGGAGAACTATACCCACGCATCCCTGTAGACGAACCTTATCACTTTCACTTGTCATCGCCGCTAGAAGTGAAGCAGTCACAGTTACACGCGTTTGTCGTTTTGCAACACTAACCTTTACCCACCAAACTCTGTTTTGGACAAATGATACACTCGCGCGACCGCAATGTGACGAACCTCCCTGTTGTGCCATGCCGCCATGCACCACTACTGGAAATTACTTCTTGACAACAAATTTGCTGGCCAAATCCTTCGGATGTTTAATGGACCCCTGTTTCGCTCGAATCTTCGTACGAACCTCATTACTTCCCTGTTCCCTTGATTGGCAACTGATATAACAAAACGCTAACCACCATACCATGATTTTCATTGATCACAAGATTAGCCCCCGGGCGTTGTAAAGTATCTATTGATCGAGTTCGTCGGAACTTACTTTAAACCATTGTTTTAGATCAATTTTCGGGACGAAAATTCTTTCAAGTTGGGGATGATGTGACACCCCGCGAAAACGTTTAACAAAACTAGCTTCCTCAGTGACTGTTTGCTAAATTTCGGGACGAAATTTCTTTCAAGTTGGGGATGATGTGACAACCCTAACTTTAAAGGTCAGTATCTATTCGTCATGTTATCTTGTTTCTCGTATTTCCCTTTTATATGTTTCCATGTCCTCGTGTCCGTGTTATGACAGCCATTTTAATTGGGCCGCACCCAAAACCCTCGTGGACCAATAGGAACATATTGAGCTGAGATCGGCCCATCAAGTATTACTCGGACATCCTGTTCACGTAATTGGAAATAGACTAATGTGTTTAGTGAGGTGGGCTTAGGCCCAGTTCGGTTGTAACAAACTAACTGCCTAAAAACTCTAGCAATCCGTATATGAAGCACATTAGGATGGTTTCATCATAAAAGCAAATTCTATCTCCCAAGTTTGCACACGCCAACACAGCCTTTCTCCTTCTTGATCGTTCGACGGCAGACGCCCCCTTCCGTTCGAGATAACATCTTAGTTCCTGGATTGGATTAATCAACTGTTAAACAAGCACTTAATCTTACCGAGCAAACCAAAGGTGAGTTCACTGCACTTTTCTCAAGCATGCGTCCCGGTGGTTTGGGACAACTGGTAAACATTTGGAAGGGAAAACATTGGGTAAATAACTTAATCGGTTTTGGTTATTGCCTGGAGGGCAATGGGGGTGATTAGTTGATAGCGCTATTAGGTGGGAAACCTCACACCGGGCCGTAAGGACGGGCGTGAACTAATTATCTGGGTATGGCTATGGTTGTTAGAGGCACACTCCTCGGATACATATGGGCACTCTCCCTAGGGTATCTAACGAAGGCAACATAGCAAACGATCGTTAAGGGGTACCCACTCCCCGGATACTTATGGGCACACTCCCTGGGGTATCTAACATGAGCAACATCGTAACACAACATTGAATCGCATTAACATATATCTGGTAACACAACACGTTAACGAAACCTTGAACTCACCAGCGTAGTCTGACACACTTGTTTACATGCTTGTAGGTGATTACTGAAGGAACTTGGGGAGCTTGCTGTCTGATGCTGCTGGAGTGGTTATGGTCATAATAAACAGTTGTCTTGATTTGCTTTTAATACATTTACACACTTATACGTTTATGCTTCCGCTCAGTATTTTGGTTTTGGTTTAACTTTCAAACGATAATTTCCTTTCAATTGGGGATTGTATTACATTACAACTTGTGTTTGATATGATTGGTGGCTCTTTGGTTGAATCGTTACACCTCCATTAGGGACACGCCCTAGGTGGTAATTTGGGGGTGTGACAGGAAAGGGAGGAAAGAAGAGGAAAACCTCTGATGCTGAGGGTCTCCAAGGATTTCCCCTGCTCCGCCAACAGTTTCTTGATTACGTCAATGAGGTAAGGATCATTGCCCCTGCTTGTATATCCTGTTTGAATATCCTGCTTGAATATCCTGCTTGTTTGAGGATCACCTGGTCCTGGGCTTACCCTTTTCCCTTTTTGTAGAAATTTGCTGAAATAGAAACTTATATTGGCCACGTTGAGGATCAAGACCGCCAAATCGCTGACCTCCAACAGATGGGTGTGCTGAAGGATCTCAAGATTGCTGATCTTGAGAAGGGGCTTCGGGCTACCAAGGATGAAGCTGCCAAAATGGTGATCAACTTCGATTATGAGAAGCATGATGTCACCCAGGATGCCAAGGTCTCTGCTGCGATAACCATGTACAAGATCCAGTTGCAGATGGCTGCGGAGGCTCAGGATCCTGCCTTCGACAAAAGCACATGGGACGTGGAGGGCTGGAAGGCAAGGCTGGCAGAGTTGGAGGATGATGATGAAGCTGAGGAGATCCCAATGCTTGAAGGTGGTGATGCTGGCAAGGATCAGGGGGAAGCAAGTGGAGCTGGTGGTGATGGTGCAGCGAAGGTTTGAGCTGCAGAATTGGGCGATGAAGGAAACTTCTAGACATAGCCGGAGCCCAAAAATTTTTTTTTTTTTGTTTGATGGTAGTTTGTTTCGAACAATTTGATGGTCTGTAACTTGAACAATAGTTTTAGGATTAAGGATCCAGGATCCTTCAGACAATAGGTAGGATTGCAAACGGTGGAGGGATCCTCTGTTTGGGGGATGAAGCCTTTGTGATCCTGCCGCTTTTATTTACCTGCATGCTATGACCGCACAAACAATGGACACCCTTTGCCAACCCATGTGGACGGGCCACGTTTTGCTGGTAGAAACGTGGGTTGGCAATTTTGACAACTTTGAAGGGTTTAAAATCCTTTGTTAATAAAATAACTCTAATCTTTTTGGCTTATCTCGTGTTGTTATCCTTTGCTTATCCTCTTATTTTCCGCTTGTTTAGAAATGTATTTATTTGAGCAAGAAAAGTTAAGCAAATTATGTTTAAGAAGTTTAGGATATGATCCTGGATCAAATATCCTATAATCGAAAATTTTCAAGGTAGTTTATTTTAAGGATCATAGGTTCAGTTGTCAAGGTCTAAGGGTTATTCAAACGAATAATGAAATTAAAAATAGTTAAGGATCATACCTAAGGATCCAAGTTAGGATCCTAACCTTTAATCAGGATAACCATAAGTAAAAACTTTAATGAATAATAAGGATTAAGGATCCTTAATTGTTTAACTTCGAAAACCTGAAAAAATGGAATATAACTTGGGACTAAGCCGATATAAAAGATAAGTTAGTAACTGGGGACAAGCCCAAAGGATAACTGGGGACGAGCCCATAGGATCACTGGGGACAAGCCCGAAGGATAACTGGGGACAAGCCCAAAGGATGACTGGGGACAAGCCCAAGGATCGTATGTAAACTGGAGTATGGCCCTTACTGGCGACTATCCAATCTTAGTGACATGAAAATGCCAAAACCTTAGCTAACGTGAAAACGTTAGAAACCTTAGGAACGGATGTATGGTACGTCTACCATTATACGTAGGATCCTAGGTATAGCCAGTACGATGAGGTTGTCAGCCCCGAAAGTGGGTACTGGTCCCAAAGACGTGAACTATACCAGGATCATCGTGCGCTACAGGCGAAACTGGGGACAAGCCCAAACTGGGGACAAGCCCAAAACTTTGGAGGGTTGGCCAACCACTTTGATCTTCTGTAAAATGATAACAAGTCTGCAAAAGCTTAAACTTTGTGAAAATAGATGTTAACTGATTAACATCTTTAACTTATGATAAGTAATAAGTATAAAATGAATGAAAATGAAAATGAAAGTAATGTGTTACCAAATGTAGAATCATATATCCTTTGAGGATCCTGGATCAGAATACCGGTATCGCTGAGGATCCCTGATCCTTCTTACTTAAGGTATTTTTTTTGAAATGAACAGCATTCCAAGCTCTTGGTAGGAGATCACCATCCATTGTTAACGAATGATATGCCCCCTTTCCTGATTCAGCTTCAATTAGATAGGGGTCTTCCCACTTTGGTTCTAGCTTGCCATCAGAAGAATTTGTAGTGTTCTGGAATGCTTCTCTTAGCACAAAATCACCAACTTGAAATCTTCTAATCCTGTAATTCTTGTTGTATGCTCCAGCCATAACTGGCCATTTCCTTTTTTCTGACTTTGAGCAAAAGCTTCTTCTTAGGATGCAGATGTTATGTTGGTTGGTGTAGAATATTATTGTGTCTTTGACAAGCATCACATTTCTTTGTGTATTCCATAGCATACATCTTCATGGTAGGCCAATAGTATCCTGTTCTAAGGATCCTTGAGAATAGTGCTCTGCCCCCAGTGTGGTTTCCACAGTCTCCTTGAATTTGAAAGCTTTAGGACTTTGTCTTGTAGGGATCTCTCCATGTTGTATATATCTTAGGATTGGAAGGATCCAGGATCCTGAATTCGACTGTGCAGGATCACCAGGTATGATTGCAGAATCCTCCACTATCTCCATGGTTATGTGATCCTCAATTGCAGGCGTTAAAACATGGATGATGAGTATTTTCACATCCTCTGGAATCTTCAGTGATGATCCAAGATTAGCTAGAACATCAGCTTCTGCATTCTCTTCCCTGGGTACCTGTGATAGACTGAAAAAAGCAAAAGAATCTGCCAGTTTCCTGATCATTTCTAAGTATTTGATTAGCTTTTCACATTTGACAGTGTAAGAACCGTTATAATGATTAGTAATTAATAGAGAATCTACATATACTTGAAGATACCTGGTCCTCATATTGTTAGCTAATTGCAAACCTGCTATAAAGGCCTCATACTCTGCCTCATTATTAGTGGTTTGGAATTTACATGCAATGGATTGGGGTATAATGTCCCCCTGTGGCGATTTTAGTAGTGTGCTTTGTCCAGTTCCTTTAACATTTGAAGCTCCATCCATGAAGAGTGTCCAAGGATCCTTGGTCTTCTCAAGTTGTTGAACTTCTAATTCAGCTTCCCTTTGTAGATCACTACTGAAATCAGCCACAAAGTCAGCTAAAGCTTCGGACTTGATGACAGTCCTAGGTTCATACTTAATGTCATATGCATTAAGCTTGACTATCCACTTTGCCATTCTACCTGCTATTTCAGTTTTCCTGAGAACATACCTGGCCTCAGCATCAAGTAGAATTTTACTTACATAGTATACCGGATGTTGAGAACCTTCATGATCCTTAACTAGGATCACACTTACTACTTTAGCTGAAATAGTTAAGTATAAGGATAACGATTCTCCATTTTCTGGTTTCATCAGGGCTGGTGCTGAGGATAGATAATCCTTAAGAACGTTAAGTGCAGCTTCATGCCTATCAGTCCACTCAAACTTGTCTTTGAGCAATTTGTCTACCTCTTCTTGGATTCCTTTCAATTGCAAACTTTCTCCTTTTTTGGTGGATTGGTTTGAATGACCTGTCAATGCCAAGTTTATGAGTGATAATATCCTTAGATATACCTGTCATATCTTCATGTTTCCAAGCGAAGGTAGATTTTCTTCTTTCCAAGAAGGATACTAAATCCTGCTAAATACTGTCTAGGATCCAGATCCTATAAAAATTTTGGATTCAGGATCCTCTGAGTTCAACATAACATCCTTGACGTCTTGCTCTCTTGCCTCCATGATGTCTTGCTCCTTGGAGGCTGGCTTCTTTGAAGAAGTGTAATAGTTTTTTGCCTCCTGCTGATCACTTTCTATCTTCACCATATCTCATAGAGTTGGGACCTTGACACGTTGATGATATGTTGAGAGGGATTGCCTTCATATCGTGTATCCATGGCCTGCCAAAGATAATGTTACAGCAAGATAAGCAATCAATAACATAAAAAAATTTTTTTAACATAATTTACTCCCTCTATGTAGATAGGAAGTTTGGTGTCCCCCAATGTAATCTTTGTCTCTCCAAGGATAGATGATCTTTGGACACTATCGGATTCAAGGATGTCCATTCTATCGAGGACATCTAACTGGATTATGTTTTCTGAGCTTTTCCCATCAATGAGAATCCTGCGAACAAAACGGTTAGATATAAATAATGTAATATCTACACCGTCGTGATGAGGATCCTGAATGTCCGCACAGTTATCCTCATCATATGATATCACTTTCTTCTGGGTAAGGATGGAGGTCCGAACAGGTTTGCCCCCATTCTCCATCTTTGTTTCCTTTGCACGTCTCTTAGCTGCTGAGAACCTCCGGAGATGAAATGGATGATTCAAGCATCGGATGGTGGAGGAGGAGCTTTTTCAGGAATTTTCTCAGGATACTTTATCCTTGACCTTTTCCTTCCAAGCAATTCCTTCAAGTATCCTTTACTCTAAAGATAACCTACCTCCTTCCTAAATCCTATGTACTCATCTATGAGATGACCAGAATACCCATGGTAAGCACACCATTTCGATTCGTCTTCGGTGGCAGACGGTTTGTCATTCTTCCTTGGCCACCTAACCTTGTCACCTAAACTCTGGAAGGAGGAACCTTGAGCCTGCGAGGATCCTTGAGCCTGAGAGGATCCTTGAGCCTGAGAGGATCCTTGAACCTGCGAGGATCCTTGACCTGAGAGGATCCTTGAACCTGCGAGGATCCTTGAACCTGCGAGGATCCTTGAACCTGAGAGGATCCTTGAACCTGCGAGGATCCTTGAATCTGAGACATTGCCGATGATCCAGAACGTATTCCTGTTGATCCACCCTGGTATTGGACATGTGGAGCTGCAAAGTTCTGGGAAGTTATGACCGGAGTGTCGAAATTCAGCGACCACGACATCAAAGGGGAGTGATCCTCTGCTGATTTTATCAATTTCGCGAAGGATCCTGCCATTAGTTTTGACCTGCCGCATGTGATCCTTCATCTGCACAATCAAAGCATAAAAATCGCTGTTAGTAAGTGTAGAGGAAGAAACAACAGTTGGTTTTGTGAAAACGGGGGTTGTCTTTTTCGGAGAATTTCTCAGCATTTTTCTGGAATGCAATGGGGAGATGATGCAAAGGCGGAATGCCCTGTGAAAAAGTGACCGCCGACATAGAGCTTGGAGTGTTCTTCGCTGGAGAAGCCATGTGTTTGAAGGTAATGAACTGAAATAAATGAAATGAACAAAATTTCTCAGAATTGAAGCACCAATTGCCCCACGGTGGGCGCCAAACTGTTTTGGTCAAAAATCTCACAAGGATAATGCAACCAAACTCTAAGTAAATGGGGAATGATGCTTGGTTTGTTGAAAAAGTAAAGGATCACTTTCACTATGAAATAGGCAAAGACACAATGATTTATACGAGGAAAAAGCCCTTGATCAATGTATGATCTCCGGCATAAAAAACCTCGGGTGATGGCAACTACCGATCACCAAACTTTTATATAAGAAAAATAGTTACAACTTCGGATGTTAATGAGCTGGGTACAAGGATCACTATAGTTTCGAGTGTCTAAGCGTGTGAGAATTGTGTTGTGTGTCTTCCGAATGGGGAAGAGTGTTATATATACAAATGTAGGTGGCCTATTTTAGGTAAAAAGACTAATAATCAGCTCATTACCCCTTTAGAAATAAAAGTAAATCTAGCCTAAATTATCGCCCTTAAATCATGCCGAGTTTCCATATCCTCTACAACGTCTATTTCTGGTAATACGTGTGCGAGATTAGCGTGACAGGTTCCTTGTTTACGTTGCAAAGACCAGATCCCACTTGTAATTCCTGCAAGATTACATTAAATCCAAAGAGAACAATCGTTAGTATGAGGATCCTTAGGATGATCCGTGATCCTGATCCTGAAGCTCCTCTGAGGATCACTATCTGTCAAGGAAACAAGGATCACTTGTTAGGATAACATGTAAGGATCATAGGTCATAAAAATCCAGCCCTAACAACTGGCGATTTCCTTTTTTCTGTCTTTGAGCGAAAGCTTCTTCTTAGGATGCAGATGTTATGTTGGTTGGTGTAGAATATTACTGTGTCTTTGACAAGCATCACACTTCTTTGTGTATTCCATAGCATACGTCTTCATGGTAGGCCAATAGTATCCTGTTTTAAGGATCCTTGAGAATAGTGCTTTGCCCCCAGTGTGGTTTCCACAGTCTCCTTGACTTTGAAAGCTTTAGGATTTTGTCTTGTAGAGATCTCTCCATGTTGTATATATCTTAGGATTGGAGGAAACCAGGATCCTGAATTCGACTGTGCAGGATCACCAGGTATGATTGCAGAATCCTTCACTATCTCCATGGCTATGTGATCCTCAATTGCAGGAGTTAAAACATGGGTATTGAGTATTTTTCACATCTTCTGGCATCTTTAGGAATGATCCAAGGTTAGTTATTTTCTTCCCTGGGTACCTGTGGTAGACTGAAAAAGCAAAAGAATCTGCCAGTTTCCTGACTATTTCTAAGTACTTGATTAGCTTTTCACATTTGACAGTGTAAGAACTATTATAATGATTAGTAATTGATAGAGAATCTACATATACTTGAAGATACCTGATCCTCATATTATTAGCTAATTGCAAACCTGCTATCAATGCCTCATACTCTGCCTCATGATTAGTGGTTTGAATTCACATGCAATGGATTGGGGTATAATGTCCCCCTGTGGCGATTTTAGTAGTGTGCTTTGTCCAGTTCCTTTAACATTTGAAGCTCTATCCATGAAGAGTGTCCAAGGATCCCTGGTCTTCTCAAGTTGTTGAACTTCTAATTCAGCTTCCCTTTGTAGATCACTACTGAAATCAGCCACAAAGTCAGCTAAAGCTTCGGACTTGATGACGGTCCTAGGTTCATACTTAATGTCATATGCATTAAGCTTGACTATCCATTGTTTTGGTCAAAAATCACACAAGGATAATGCAACCAAACTTTATGTAAATGGGGTATGATGCTTGGTTTGTAGAAAAAGTAAAGGATCACTTCAATGTGAAATATGCAAAGACACAATGATTTATACGAGGAAAAAGCCCTTGATCAATGTATGATCTCCGGCATAAAAAACCTCGGGTGATGGCAACTACCGATCACCAAACTTCAATATAAGAAAAATAGTTACAACTTTGGATGATAATGAGCTGAGTACAAGGATCACTATAGTTTCGAGTGTCTAAGCGTGTGAGAGTTGTGTTGTGTGTTCTTCCGAATGAGGAAGAGCGTTATATATACAAGTGTAGGTGACCTATTTTAGGTAAAAAGACTAATAATCAGCTCATTACCCCTTTAGAAATAAAAGTAAATCTAGCCTAAATTATCGCCCTTAAATCATGCCAAGTTTCCATATCCTTCACAACGTCCATCTCCGATTAAGCACATGCCATAGTTGTAAAGACGTGTCCTTTAATTGTGATGCTAAGAGCGGATCCTGCTAGTCATTCCTGCAAAACAACATTAAATTCAACGAAAGCAACTGTTAGCATGAGGATCCTATGATGGTCCGTGATCCTGATCCTGGAACTCTGCTGAGGATCACTATCTGCCAAAGAAACAAGGATCACTGGTTAGGATCACATGTGAGGATCATGTATTGTAAAAATCCAGCCCTAACAATTGCCCCCAAAATATAAGGAGTTCATTGTAAATTAACGAGTTATATTTTGCTTTGATCTTATCTGCAACGAACAATTCGGGTAACTAGCCGTTATAACCGGACTAGCCGTTGCGATCATTACGTCACTGAAGTGACATCCCTGCAAATCATGATTATAAATAGGAGATAGGGTAAGGATCGATTTGCATTTAAATTCAGGATATACTCCCTTTATAATCTCCACCGGAGATTGATCAGGTATTCTCTTTCTTTCTTCCTTTTCCTGCTCTGTTTTTTTTCTGCTCTTGCTCTGTTTTTGTTTCGCCACAAGTATGTTGCTCCAAAATTCTCCCCATAAGGATCACGAGAAGAGTAGTCCCCTGAAAAGCCAAGGGATCATTAAGGACTCTCCTACGGAGAGATGCTGCTTTACCGATGCTCATGTAGATAGGATTCGTCATTGCTTTCCGGCGGATGCTGTTTTCAAATCCTTCACATCCACTGCTTTGAGTGACTTTGTTTCAGACGCCTGGGTGGTCTTTCCTGCAACTTCGTTTACCATAGGATATTCGTATCCTTTTCCGGCCTTCACCCAATCTTTCTTTTCTTTGACCGGCATATCTTATATCCAAGCTATGCCGATGATCTGGAGGGTCTTGTATACCTTCGAGAGGATCATCGAGCAGGAGGGGATTGATTTAGGGATGGCAGAGCTGGCCGAGCTTTATGATCTTACCACGTTTGGTTCTCATCGATACTTGCTGAAACGGAAGGCCGGGGAGGATCACCCTGTTTTAAAGGTTACCAAAAATGATACAAACTGGAAGCGTTGTTTCTTCTTTGTGAGGAGGGATACCCTCCCTAATGGGAAGGATCTGCCCAAGGAGTGGGCCACCCATGGTAGGATAGAGGATCCTGGAAGGATCACCATCAGACTTGTCTCTTATGATGAGGATCACTAATGTCTTTCTTTGTTTTTTTGTTTATTGTGCAGCTATCTCCATTGCTCATCTCAAGTTAACCCCTGCTGCCAGAGAGAGGGTCTTAGCTTTCAAGAAGCTTGATCCTGAAATCAGAAGTTTTCAAGTCACCGTCCAAGATTCACAAGAAGTATCCTCCGCATCTGCCACTATGTCAAGTAAGTATCCTTATTAAAAAGTAAGTTATATGTAAGACTGTTTAGTTAGTAAGGGAACTTATCTTGTTTTGATTGTGTAGGCGCTGGGAAACCTGCTAAGTCTGCCAAGTCTGCCTCCAAGTTCGGGATTGATGAACTTGCCAATGTCAAGTCTTCAAGAAAGAAGACTTCTATTGCCAGTCCCTCTGCTTCGGCCCCTAAAGCACCTGTTAGGGGTAAGGGGAAGAAGAGAAAGACTTCTGAGGATCTCCAAGGATTTCCCCTGATCCGCCAACAGTTTCTCGACTATGTCAATGAGGTAAGGATCATTGCCCCTGTTGGTTATCCTTCTCGAGTATCCTGCTTGTGTATTCTGCCTGTATATCCTGCTTCTTTGAGGATCACCTGATCCTGAACTTACCTTTCTTTCTCTTTTGCAGAAACTTGCTGAGATTGAGACCTACCTTGGCCATGTCGAGGATCAGGAAAGCCAAATCGCCGACCTCCAACAAATGGGCGTGTTAAAGGATCTCAAGATAGCCGATCTTGAGAAGGAACTCCGGGCTACAAAGGATGAGGCTGCTCAAAGGCTGGTTGACATGGATGGCGAGAAGCGGGAGATCATCCAGGATGCCAAGGTCTCTGCCGCAACTGCTATGTACAAGATACAACTACAAATGGCTGCGGAGGCTCAGGATCCTGCCTTTGACAAAAGCTCATGGGACGTGGAGGGTTGGAAGGCAAGATTGGCAGAGCTGGAGGATGAGGACGAAGCAGAGGAGATCCCAATGCTGGAGGGCGGTGATGCTGACAAGGATCAGGGTGGAGAAGCTGGTGGTGATGGAGCAGCAAAGGTGTGAGCTGCTGGATTGGGCGATGATGGATATTTCGAGACTAGGCCGGAGCCCAATTTTTTGAGTTTGGTAGTGGTTTGTTTGTGGTTGTTGATGTTTGAAACAATTATGGTTTGTAACTTGAACAATAGTTTTTAGGGTTAAGGATCATGGATCCTTTGGACAATAGGTAGGATTACAAAAGGTGGAGGGATCCTCTGTTTGGGGGATGAAGCCTTTGTGATCCTGCCGCCTTTAATTTCCTGCACCTGCTAAGACCGCATAGACAATGGACACCCTTTGCCAACCCATGTGGACGGGCCACGTTTTGCTGGTAGAAATGTGGGTTGGAAATTTTGACAATTTTTTGAAAGGGTTTAAGATCCTTTTGTTAATAATATAACTCTAATCTTTCTGGCTTATCTCGTGTTGTTATCCTTTATTTATCTTCTTATTTTCCAGTTTGTTTTAGAAACATATTTGTTAGAGTAACAAGAGTTGAGCAAACCATGTTTAATAAATTTAGGATATGATCCTAGATCAAATATCCTGATACTGAAAATTTTTGAAGCAATCAATTTCAAGGATCATAGGTTTAGTTGTCAAAGTGTAAGGGTTGTTTAGTATAATCAAAATAGTCAAGGATCATACCTGAGGATCCAAGTTAGGATCCTAACCTTTAATCAAGATAACCATAAGTGAAATTTTAACGGATAACAAGGATTAAGGATCCTTATTTGGTTAGCTTCGAGAACCTGAAAAATGGAACATAACTTGGGACTAAGCCAATGTAAAAGATAAATTAGTAGCTGTCACACCCCCAAAATCCACCCGCGGAGTACCACCGCTTGGGAGCGTGACATGACCAGGATCAAGCCATCAATCATATCAAACATAGCATTTAATAATAAAAGTAATCAATGTAAATCATCATGACATGATTGATGTTTCAAAACCAAACATCGTTTAAATAGCGGAAGCATAGTATGTAATCTCAAAATAGTTATAAGTTCAGATAAAGTTCATGATCCGTATCCCACAACGACCTGCTCCTCCCTGTGCAAGCTCCATAATGTACCTAAGGTCCTGCAAGGCATGCAGCAAATAATCAACAAACTAGTTGAGCGAGTTCACAGAAAGTAAGTTCATAACATAATGCATAAGTATAGCTAGTGGGGGCTTCCCATACTAGTGTGTACTAAAGGTGGGGGCTTCCCAAACCTTGTGTTCATATTACTGGTGGGGGCTTCCCATGTTTATCCTGGCTAATGAGGGCTTCTCATTAACGGTACTTACTAGACTAACTTCCGACCATGTGTTCTTCTTTACCGAGAACAGGAAAACGTACAGGGTCACGTAGGCTTTACGTGACGTGCCCTTCCCCGAGGACAGTGGTACGCGTGGGGGCTACGTAGGCTTTACGCAGCGGGGCCTTCCGACCTGGAAGCCAGTAGATGGTATTGGGTTACGTAGGCTTTACGTAACGTGTCCTCCCGACCCGGGAGACAAATGGCAATTATACTGGGTTACGTAGGCTTTACGTAACGTGTCCTGACTAACCTGAGGACGATGGTCTATAGTCTAGAGAATGCGTAAGTACGAGTAACTCTTTTAACATTAGCATATCCAACCCAATTCCCAACCCGGGAATCCCATGCCTTGGCTGTGTGAACTCACCTTGGTTTGCTCGGCAGATACACAAATAAAAGACTCTTGAACTAAGGGTGGTCAACCACGTCCTAACAGGGTTACCACACAAGTCAGGTTCGTATAAAACACGTAGGTTACTATCACGTATTGATCATGGCAACGAACACGTATTCCAATAGCAGCCCAAAGCAAACAGTTAAACAAATAGCCAAGTGTCCGGCCCAATCAGTTGGGTCTGTAATAGTAAAAGTCCAATAGCAAACAGTCCACAGATCAAATCATTGGGCCCGTGACAGTGAAGGCCCAAACAGTGTGCGTGTAAATGGTGGTCTCGAGTCGCAACCGGCGATCTCGAGTCGCAACCGAGGATTACGAGTCATATCAGGAGATTACGAGTCGCAACAGTAGGTTGCGAGTCGCAATGGTTGGTCTCGGTTCATCATGGTCCGGTTACGAGTCGCAACGGGACTCGCAACCGTGGTCTCGGCTTGTGCTGTTGTGGTCTCGAGTCGAGACTGTGAGGTTTCGAGTCGCAATCTGAGTCGCAACCGTGTGTGTAACTGGTTTCCATAATTCCTGCATTGACTTATCCGTGATTCTAGCAAACATCTAAGGTAGTTTCGAAATCAGATCAATCACAGAAATTTATCAACAGTTTCATATCAACAATAGATCATGTTCATAGCAATTTCATATTATTAAGAACAGTAACAATCCATTCAAACCACATGCAATCGGAATACCACACAAGCCTTATACCGAATCCTTAACTATCATGCATCCTAGCCGATTAACAACATATTCTCGGCAATTCAATCAGTAATCAGCCCATGAACATCATTAACTTATGAACCGTATCATCATACTAACATGCCACTTAAAACACATGTGGAAATAGAATCATCACAGCCGGTTACAAACATCAATACGGATCGAATAACAAATCACTCATGCAACCTATTACGTATGTAATCATGATCACCATTTACAGAAGTCGATTCACAAGAACACAATCAACATACACACAAACAATTTCAAACATGACAAGTACTAACCGAATTAGAGAAGAAAAGAGGGTGATCCGAATTGTGGAGGCTTTTGCCGTCGGGTTCCAAGCAAACGAGAGGGAGATAGAGAGCAAGTAGGGTTGTGTGTGTTTGTGTTGCAAAACAATAAACAAAACCCTTAAACTCGGTTTTGTGTTGCGAGTGGGGGAGTGGGCCGAGCCCATCCGGTTATCTAATGGAGTCCGATTTCAAAGTGTGGCCCAAAGGGCTTGTGTGACCGGTTATAATGTGCAATCGGGTTTTAGTGTGTGGTTTGGGTTCGTGTACACACAACATACATACACACATAAGGCACATAACATCATAACATTCAATAGCATCAAGGTTTGTAAAATCATAACACGTTCACGTATGTTACACAATGATAGTTCTAAAGTTCGAGTTGTCACATTATCCCCAACTAATTGAAAATTTCGTCCCGAAATTTGGTATGCACTCACTGAGGAAGCTAGGTAAACTGTATTGTTCACTGATTTTCCTGGGGTGTCACATCCTCCCCCCGTTGATCTGGAATTTCGTCCCGAAATTCCGAAGTAGTAGCTTCAGCCTCAGTAGTGGTAGCATTGGTTTCGAATAACTGGGGGTACTTTTCTGTCATCCTGTCTTCGCGTTCCCAGGTGTACTCTGGACCACGTTTGGAGTTCCAACGAACTCGAACAAGAGGGATTCTCTTGTTTTTGAGGACCTTCACATCCCGGTCCGTGATTTCAACTGGTTCCTCGACGAACTGCAACCGCTCGTCGATAGTGAGTTCCTTAAAAGGAATGATGAGGTTTTCATCTGATAGGCACTTCTTTAAGTTCGATACATGAAAGACATTGTGAACTGCCCCGAGTTCAGCTGGTAGGTTCAACTTGTAGGCTACCTTGCCAATCTTTTCGATAATTTCGAATGGTCCGACGTACCGCGGATTTAGTTTGCCCCGTTTGCCAAAACGAACCACACCCTTCCAGGGTGAAACTTTCAATAAAACCCGGTCCCCGACCTCAAATTCCAATGGCTTTCTACGCTTGTCTGCGTAGGCTTTCTGACGGTCACGTGCTGCCGCCATGCGTTGTCGTATCTGTGCAATCTTTTCTGTGGCGTCCACTACAATCTCTGGACCCGTAATCTGACTATCCCCCACCTCTGCCCAGCAGAGGGGTGACCGGCATTTACGCCCGTACAATGCCTCAAATGGAGCGGCTTGAATGCTGGTGTGATAACTATTATTGTAAGAAAACTCCACCAAAGGGAGGTGCTTTTCCCAGCCGTTGCCGAAATCGATAACGCATGCCCGAAGCATGTCTTCAAGTGTTTGAATCGTACGCTCAGACTGCCCATCCGTCTGAGGATGATATGCTGTGCTCATGTCTAACCGTGAGCCGAAAGATTTGTGCATCGCTTGCCATAGTTCTGACGTGAATCGTGCATCGCGATCCGAAATGATAGACGTGGGCACCCCGTGCCTCGAAACAACTTCTTTAAGATAGACGTCTGCGAGTGTGGAGAACTTGTCCGTTTCCTTAATCGGCAGGAAGTGTGCAGACTTGGTGAGTCGATCAACTATGACCCATATTGTATCGTTCCCCCGCTGGGATCTAGGTAGGCCTGTAACGAAATCCATGGAAATTTCTTCCCATTTCCATTGAGGTATCTTAGGCTGCTGCAGTAGGCCAGCTGGTTTCTGATATTCAACCTTGACTCTCGCACAGGTCAAGCATTTTCCAACGTATGTAGCGATGTGGGCCTTCATACTAGGCCACCAATAAGTAGTGCTGATGTCGTGGTACATTTTATCCGACCCTGGATGTACCGAGTAGCGAGACTTGTGAGCTTCATCCATTACAAGTTCGCGTAGACCGCCATAAAGTGGAACCCAAATACGCCCCGTTACATAGTAGGCGCCGTCTGCCTTCTGTTCCATTTGTTGTCGTGAGCCGCGTAAGGCTTCAGCCTTGACATTTTCGGGCTTCAATGCTTCTATCTGAGCATTTCGTATCTGCGCAGGAAGGCTAGACTGAATCGTAAGCTGTAGCGCTCGCACGCGCCGTGGTAGAGTGTCTTTCCGACTGAGGGCGTCAGCCACAACATTGGCTTTGCCTGGATGATACTTGATAGCGCATTCGTAACCGTTAAGTAACTCGACCCATCGTCGTTGACGCATATTCAAATCCTTCTGCTTAAGGATATGCTCGAGACTCCTGTGATCGGTGTAAATCGTGCACCTGGTACCGTACAGGTAGTGTCGCCATATCTTAAGCGCGAAAACAACAGCTCCCAGCTCTAAATCGTGCGTCGTGTAGTTCCGTTCATGAACCTTAAGTTGGCGAGAGGCGTAAGCGATAACCTTGTCGCGCTGCATTAACACACATCCAAGTCCCCGAATGGATGCATCACAATAAACCACGAAGTCGTCTGTGCCCTCTGGCAATGAAAGACTAGGTGCGCTGCAAAGCCTATCCTTTAAGTGCTGAAAAGCAGTCTCCTGGGGCTCTCCCCAGCGATAGGTGACACCCTTCTGTGTCAGTAGCGTAAGCGGCTGAGCAATCTTTGAGAAATCCTTGATAAACCGTCTGTAGTAACCCGCCAAACCCAAGAATTGGCGTATTTCCGTTGGCGTACGCGGTGCAGGCCAGTTTCTGATCGAATCTACCTTGGATGGATCAACATGGATCCCATCCTTGTTCACCACATGGCCTAAGAAGTGGACTTCACGAAGCCAGAAGTCGCATTTAGAAAGCTTGGCGTACAGCTGTTCCTTCCGAAGAAGTTCCAATATAAGGCGAAGATGTTGCTCGTGTTCCTCCTGACTCTTGGAGTAAATCAGAATGTCGTCGATGAAAACAATGACGAACTTGTCAAGATAGGGTTTGCATACCCTGTTCATAAGGTCCATAAATACGGCAGGCGCGTTCGTTAACCCAAATGGCATGACGAGAAACTCGTAGTGACCATAACGAGTTCTGAAGGCTGTCTTGGAGACGTCCTCATCCCGGACTCTCAGCTGATGGTACCCCGACCTCAAGTCTATCTTCGAATAGTAACACGACCCTTGCAACTGGTCGAATAAGTCGTCTATGCGTGGAAGAGGATAACGGTTCTTCACCGTCACCTTGTTGAGTTCACGGTAGTCAATACACATCCTGAACGTACCGTCTTTCTTTTTCACGAAAAGTACTGGAGCTCCCCAAGGCGAAGAGCTTGGACGAATAAAGCCCTTTTCCAAGAGCTCTTGCAGTTGCTTTGATAGTTCCTCCAATTCCAATGGAGCTAGACGATATGGTGCGCGAGCTATGGGTGCTGCTCCTGGAGCGAGCTCGATCTGAAATTCGACCTGACGATGAGGCGGTAAGCCAGGTAAGTCTTCAGGAAACACCTGAGGGTAATCACGTACAATTGGAATGTCCTCCAATTTCTTTTCTTTTGCAGACGCATCAGAAACAAGAGCCAAAATGGCTGTGTGACCCTTACGTAAGCATTTCTGAGCCTTCAAGAAAGAGATGATACCAACCACGGCACCACTCTTGTCGCCTTGAACTTCTAGAGATTCCTGACCCGAACGAGGAATGCGAATAATCTTCTCGCTGCATAAAATTTCTGCCTGATGTTGGGATAACCAATCCATCCCAATCACGACGTCGAAGCTACCCAAGACTATGGGAATGAGATCAATAGAGAAGGCTTGACCAGCTAGGATAAGATTACAAGCCTGAACTACGTGCGTGGCTTCTAGACTTTTACCGTTAGCTAACTCTACTACATGTTTGGTGGGTAAAAGTGTTGGTGCACGTTTTAGCAGTTGACACATTTTCACAGACATATAGCTTGTATCCGCACCCGAATCAAATAAAACAGTAACGTAAATATTGTCGAGGAGAAACTTACCCATAACAACGTTGGGATCGTTCACTGCGTCGCCTCGACCTAACACAAAAGCGCGTCCCCTAGCCTCGTTGCCATTATTGTTGTTGTTCCCGCCGTTGTTGTTCCCATTGCCCTGGTTATTGTTGTTGCGGTTCTGGTTCTGGTTCAACTGAGGGCAATCGCGTTTGAAGTGACCTTCAGCCCCACACTGGAAACATCCCCGGTTTCCACGCTGTGGCTGCTGCTGCTGCTGCTGGTTCTGTGGAGCGGGTTGCTGAGGTTGCTGATTCTGGTTCGCAGGTCGTGGACTCCTACAGTCTTTGGCCTCGTGACCCATTTTGAGGCACCTTTGACAACGACCCTTGTTACACAGGCCGTGGTGATACCTGTTGCAGTTGTGGCACTTAGGTTGACTTCCCTGATATCTCCTCTGTCTGTGACCACCAGAGGATTGCTGACTAGGACTCTGATAGTGGTCGATCTTCTGCTGCTGAGCTTGTGGCTGAACAGTCGCTGAACCCCTGCTGGAATCCCCATCCCATTTTCTTTTACTGTCACCAGATGTAGCAGGAGTAACTGAGGTGGTGACGTTAGCAGTAGCACTAACACGCTTGGGCAGTTTATTCTGATCCACTGCCTGATCGGTGATACGGTGAGCGAGACGCTGAATTTCCTGGATGTTATCGAGATTAGCCGACGTCACGTGGCTCTGAATTTCTGGAACCAAACCCTTGAGATACATCTCAATGCGCTTGTAGGGAGGGTCCACCATAGTTGGACATAACACAGCCAGCTCGTTCGACCGTTTAGTATACGCTTCGATCTCTGACCCAACCATTTTCAGATTGTACAGCTCATCTTCCAGCTTGTGAATATCTTCACGCGTGCAATACTCACGCTTGATGAGTTCCTTGAAATCGTTCCATGGGGTGGCGTTAGCAGCTGCCAACCCTAAGATCTGAACTTGGGCGTTCCACCAAGTCAGTGCTATCCCTTCCAAAGTGCCGGTGGCAAACTTGACCTTGCGAGCCTCAGGGCACTCGCACATTTCGAATACTGATTCTAGCTTTTCAAACCAATGGAGGAGTCCCACTGCCCCCTCTGTGCCACTAAAAGAATTTGGACGACAGTCCATGAAGTTCTTGAAAGTGCAGACAGGCTGCTGCGCGTGTTGACCTATGGTGTACGAATAGGACGAAGTTAAATACGAGAGTTAATGTAGGATCCAAAGATCCTAGTGTGTGCCTATACTGCAGGATATACTACCTGCTTGAGCTGCTGCAACTGCCGCAGCAACTTGAGCTTGAACGAGAGCCTCTAGCTGGGCTTGTGTCATGTTGATTCGTCCAGACATGATCTTCATAGCAAAAGTAACGTAAATGAGAGTGGTTCGCGAGTAGGGCGATGACAGAAAAGCGTAAGCACGTAGGGTTTCTCATGCTATAGTATCATGTGTATCTAAACGTAATGCGAGCAAAGTTCTAAGCAGTTCTAGCAAACAGGCAATAATCATAAACCTTATTACCTAGGATGTCGAGTCTTGCACGTGGAGCGAAGCGTCGTTGTGGATCGTTGAGAGCACTGTTCTGGTTATAGTCCGGTTTTAATAAAAACGTTTTCCCATATTAAAACCAAGTTCTCTATAACCAATGGCTCTGATACCAATCTGTCACACCCCCAAAATCCACCCGCGGAGTACCACCGCTTGGGAGCGTGACATGACCAGGATCAAGCCATCAATCATATCAAACATAGCATTTAATAATAAAAGTAATCAATGTAAATCATCATGACATGATTGATGTTTCAAAACCAAACATCGTTTAAATAGCGGAAGCATAGTATGTAATCTCAAAATAGTTATAAGTTCAGATAAAGTTCATGATCCGTATCCCACAACGACCTGCTCCTCCCTGTGCAAGCTCCATAATGTACCTAAGGTCCTGCAAGGCATGCAGCAAATAATCAACAAACTAGTTGAGCGAGTTCACAGAAAGTAAGTTCATAACATAGTGCATAAGTATAGCTAGTGGGGGCTTCCCATACTAGTGTGTACTAAAGGTGGGGGCTTCCCAAACCTTGTGTTCATATTACTGGTGGGGGCTTCCCATGTTTATCCTGGCTAATGAGGGCTTCTCATTAACGGTACTTACTAGACTAACTTCCGACCATGTGTTCTTCTTTACCGAGAACAGGAAAACGTACAGGGTCACGTAGGCTTTACGTGACGTGCCCTTCCCCGAGGACAGTGGTACGCGTGGGGGCTACGTAGGCTTTACGCAGCGTGGCCTTCCGACCTGGAAACCAGTAGATGGTATTGGGTTACGTAGGCTTTACGTAACGTGTCCTCCCGACCCGGGAGACAAATGGCAATTATACTGGGTTACGTAGGCTTTACGTAACGTGTCCTGACTAACCTGAGGACGATGGTCTATAGTCTAGAGAATGCGTAAGTACGAGTAACTCTTTTAACATTAGCATATCCAACCCAGTTCCCAACCCGGGAATCCCATGCCTTGGCTGTGTGAACTCACCTTGGTTTGCTCGGCAGATACACAAATAAAAGACTCTTGAACTAAGGGTGGTCAACCACGTCCTAACAGGGTTACCACACAAGTCAGGTTCGTATAAAACACGTAGGTTACTATCACGTATTGATCATGGCAACGAACACGTATTCCAATAGCAGCCCAAAGCAAACAGTTAAACAAATAGCCAAGTGTCCGGCCCAATCAGGTGGGCCTGTAATAGTAAAAGTCAAATAGCAAACAGTCCACAGATCAAATCATTGGGCCCGTGACAGTGAAGGCCCAAACAGTGTGCGTGTAAATGGTGGTCTCGAGTCGCAACCGGCGATCTCGAGTCGCAACCGAGGATTAAGAGTCATATCAGGAGATTACGAGTCGCAACAGTAGGTTGCGAGTCGCAATGGTTGGTCTCGGTTCATCATGGTCCGGTTACGAGTCGCAACGGGACTCGCAACCGTGGTCTCGGCTTGTGCTGTTGTGGTCTCGAGTCGAGACTGTGAGGTTTCGAGTCGCAATCTGAGTCGCAACCGTGTGTGTAACTGGTTTCCATAATTCCTGCATTGACTTATCCGTGATTCTAGCAAACATCTAAGGTAGTTTCGAAATCAGATCAATCACAGAAATTTATCAACAGTTTCATATCAACAATAGATCATGTTCATAGCAATTTCATATTATTAAGAACAGTAACAATCCATTCAAACCACATGCAATCGGAATACCACACAAGCCTTATACCGAATCCTTAACTATCATGCATCCTAGCCGATTAACAACATATTCTCGGCAATTCAATCAGTAATCAGCCCATGAACATCATTAACTTATGAACCGTATCATCATACTAACATGCCACTTAAAACACATGTGCAAATAGAATCATCACAGCCGGTTACAAACATCAATACGGATCGAATAACAAATCACTCATGCAACCTATTACGTATGTAATCATGATCACCATTTACAGAAGTCGATTCACAAGAACACAATCAACATACACACAAACAATTTCAAACATGACAAGTACTAACCGAATTAGAGAAGAAAAGAGGGTGATCCGAATTGTGGAGGCTTTTGCCGTCGGATTCCAAGCAAACGAGAGGGAGATAGAGAGCAAGTAGGGTTGTGTGTGTTTGTGTTGCAAAACAATAAACAAAACCCTTAAACTCGGTTTTGTGTTGCGAGTGGGGGAGTGGGCCGAGCCCATCCGGTTATCTAATGGAGTCCGATTTCAAAGTGTGGCCCAAAGGGCTTGTGTGACCGGTTATAATGTGCAATCGGGTTTTAGTGTGTGGTTTGGGTTCGTGTACACACAACATACATACACACATAAGGCACATAACATCATAACATTCAATAGCATCAAGGTTTGTAAAATCATAACACGTTCACGTATATTACACAATGATAGTTCTAAAGTTCGAGTTGTCACAGTAGCTGGGGACATGCCCAAAGGATAACGGGGGATGATCCCAAAGGATCACTGGGGACAAGCCCAAAGGATAACTGGGGACAAGCCCAAAGGATAACTGGGGACAAGCCCAAAGGATCGTATGTAAACTGGAGTATGGCCCTTACTGGCGACTATCCAAACTTAGTGACATGAAAATGTCAAAACCTTAGCTAACGTGAAAACGTTAGAAACCTTATGAACGGATGTATGGTACGTCTACCATTATACGTAGGATCCTGGGTATAGCCAGTACGATGAGGTTGTCAGCCCCGGAAGTGGGTACTGGTCCCAAAGACGTGAACTATATCAGGATCATCGTGCGCTGCTGGCGGAAACTGGGGATAATCCCAAGGATAACTGGGGACAAGCCCAAGGATCTGCGTTGCTTTTGAAGATCTTTGACGATATGCTGTAGATACCTGAACTATCATAACTCAAATGGTTCGTGAGAAGAGGATGAAGGATACAGGATCCTTATCCTTTGGTAAAAAGTAAGGAAATGTAAATGTTTTAAGATAAGGACATTACCAGATTAAGGATCACTGACATCACCGGGATCCTTCGAGGATACTATAATAAAAGGATCACATGCTTGAAGGATCATGTTCACATAAAGTATCTCTTTAAGTGAACAGCATTCCAGGCTCTTGGTAACAAGTTTCCTTCCATGGTTAGCAATCTGTATGCCCCCTTTCCTGCTTCAGCTTCAATCAAGTAAGGGCCTTCCCACTTTGGTGCTAACTTCCCGTCAGCAGGATTAATAGTGTTTTGGAATGCTTTTCTCAACACCATATCTCCGACTTGAAACTTCCTTATCCTAACATTTTTGTTGTAAGCACCAGCCATTTTTTGTTGGTAGCTTGCCATCCTTATCCTAGCCAGATCCCTGATTTCCTCAATAGTATCCAAATCCTGAGCCAGGATTGTAGCATTCTCTTCAGGATCACGAGCACTTGTTCTAGCAGTTGGGATCACCATCTCTGTTGGGATCACTGCTTCTGCCCCAAATACTAAAGAAAAAGGTGTTTGACCAGTGGCATTCTTGGGAGTTGTTCTATCAGCCCATAGCACATAAGGTAACTCCTCTGCCCATTTTCCCTTCTTGGATCCTAGCTTCTTCTTCAGATTGTTGATGATGATCCTGTTGGATGATTCTGCTTGGCCATTGGCTTGTGGATGAACTGGTGTTGATGTTATCATCTTGATTCCCCAACTGTCACAAAAGTTAGTAGTTCTGCTTCCAATGAATTGGGAACCATTATCACATACAATTTCAGAGGGAATGCCAAATCTAGTTATAATGTTTCTTTTGATAAAGGATATAACTTCTTTTTCTCTGACTTGAGCAAAAGCTTCAGCTTCTATCCACTTAGAGAAGTAGTCAGTCATGGCAAGCATAAATACTTTTCCACCAGGTGCTTTAGGGAGCTTGCCAACTATATCCATCCCCCATCTCATGAATGGCCAAGAGGATGGTATGGGGTGTAGCAATTCAGCTGGTTGATGAAGGATATTGTTGTGTCTTTGACAAGGATCACATTTCCTATCATATTCTACAGCATCCCTTTTCATGGTTGGCCAGTAGTATCCTGTTCTAAGGATCCTTGAGAACAATGCCCTGCCCCCAGTGTGGTTTCCACAATCTCCTTCATGGAAGTCTCTCAACACTTCTTCAATTTCAGGATCCTCGATACATCTCAAATATGGTCCTGCAAGAGATCGTTTATATAGCACATTATTTAAGATTGTGAATTGAGATACCTTAATCCAGAAGGCTCTAGGATTTTCTCCCATCGGAATCCCCCCGTATTGCAAGTATCTTATGATTGGTGAGATCCATGATCCTGCATAAGATTGAGCTTCCTCACTAGGGATTACTGCAGTATCCTCTTCTATTTCCATGGCTACCTGATTTTCAATAGCAGGAGCCAGGATATGGATGATAGGGATACTTATATCTTCTGGAATCTTTAAGGATGATCCTAAGTTGGCCAATGCATCAGCTTCCGTGTTATCCTCCCTTGGTACCTGTGTTAAGCTGAAAGAGACAAAAGAGAGTGCCAATTCCTTGACTATCTCTAAATATTTGGTTAGTTTTTCACCTTTAACAGCATAGGATCCATTAAAGTGATTGGTGATCAATAATGAGTCTACATATACTTTAAGATACTTTACCCTCATATCCTTAGCAATTTGTAAGCCAGCAATTAAGGCTTCATATTCAGCCTCATTGTTAGTTGCTTGGAACTCACAGGCTATGGAGTGGGGTATTATGTCCCCCTGTGGCGATTTTAGTAGTATCCCGAGCCCTGTGCCCTTGACATTTGAGGATCCATCAGTGTGTAGTATCCAAGGATCCTTGGTCTCATCCAGCTGCTGGACTTCCAATTCTGCTTCTTTTTGTAGATCACTACTGAAATCAGCCACAAAGTCAGCTAATGCTTGGGATTTAATGGCTGTTCTTGGCTCATATCTTATATCATGGGCACTAAGCTTTACTGCCCACTTAGCCATTCTTCCTGACATCTCTGGTTTCCTGAGGACATTCTTAATTGGAAAGTTAGTTCTAACAACAATAGTATGGGTTTCAAAATAATGCCTTAACTTAGTTGATGCCATGATTAATGCAAGAATAAGTTTTTCGAGGTGTGAGTACCTGGATTCGGCATCAAGTAAACTCTTACTTACATAGTAGATAGGATATTGTGTACCTTCATGATCCTTAACAAGGACAGCACTTACAGCGGTTGAGGATACCGCCAAATATAAGGATAACACATCTCCTTTTTCGGGCTTTGTTAATGCTGGTGCTGAGGACATATATTCTTTAAGGGCTTGTAAAGCATTCTCATGTTTCTCAGTCCATTCAAACTTCTTGTTCTTCCTTAGGATATCGTAAAATTCTTTACATTTTTCTGAGGATTTTGATATGAACCTGTTCAGAGCTGCTATCCTGCCTGTTAGCCTTTGCACATCCTTAGCATTGGCAGGGGACTTGATGTTCACTAGTGCTTTAATTTGCTCCGGACTTGCTTCAATGCCCCTCTGAGTTACCATATATCCTAGGAATTTACCTGCCTTAACACCAAAGTGGCATTTTGAAGGATTAAGCTTCATGTTATAATTATCAAGGATATCAAATGCTTCTTCCAAATCCCTTAGGTGATCCTCAGCTTTCTTTGATTTGACTACCATATCATCTATGTATACTTCCATAGTTTGTCCAATTTGATCTTTGAACATCATATTCACCAGCCTTTGATATGTTGCACCTGCATTTCTTAATCCAAAAGGCATGGCAATATAACAATATAAACCGGTTGGGGTCATAAAGGCTGTATCCTCTTGGTCCGATGGTTCCATCTGAATTTGTTGGAATCCAGATGATGCATCCATAAAGGTCAACAGTTCGTGCCCCGTCGTTGCATCCACCATGGAGTCAATGTGGGGTAATGGGAAAGGATCCTTGGGACATGCCTTATTCAGATCGGTGAAATCGACACATACCCTCCACTTTCCATTTTTCTTTTGGACAACGACCACATTGGCTAACCATTTTGGATATTTTACCTCTCTGATCATACCTGCTCGAAGTAGTCTCTCTACTTCTTCTTGGATAATGGCATTCCTTTCTGGTGCAAACTTCCTCCTTTTTTGATGGATTGGTTTGATAGACCTGTCAATGCCAAGTTTATGAGTTATGATATCCTTAGATATACCTGTCATATCTTCGTGCTTCCATGCAAAGGTAGACTTTCTTCTTTTGAGGAAGGATATCATGTCTTCTTTCATCTTGCCAAGGATCCCTGATCCGATATAGATTTTTGATTCAGGATCACAAGGATCCAAGAGGATTTCATCCACATCTTGTTCCCTTGCCTCCAAGACATTCCTCGGAGGATACTGTAATTGCTATTGCTCCCTTGGCTTCGAGGTTGGCTTCATGGATGATGTATAACAATCCTTAGCCTCCTGCTGATCACTGTCGATCTTGATTATCCCCCATGGGCTAGGGAGTTTCACACATTGATGATAGGTGGATGGGACTGCTTTCATATCATGTATCCAGGGCCTGCCAAGGATAACATTGCAACAAGATAAACAGTCAATAACACAAAATTTTTGATAATTATGTAATCCTTCCACGTAGATTGGGAGTTTGATGTCCCTCTGAGTTTTCTTCGTTTCTCCATTGAATCCTACAAGCACGGAGGATCTTGGTGTGATGTCTGATTCTGGGATACCCATTTTCTTCAGAACATCAAGCTGGATAATGTTTACTGAGCTTCCTCCGTCGATAAGGATCCTGCGGACAAAATGGTTAGAGATAAAGAGAGTAATAACTAAACTATCATGATGAGGATCCTGAATGTTAATGCGATCATCCTCATCAAACGTTATCGTCTTCCCTTCTGAGACACTTGATGTTCTAATAGGCCTTTCTCCATTATCCATTTTTGACTCCTTTGCATGCCTTTTGGCCGCCGAGAAGGATGTACCACAGATGTCTGATCCTCCGGAAATAAAGTTGATCACTTGTGCATTTGCCGGAGGTGCTGGAGCCTTTTCAGGGATCCTTTCAGGATCCTGAGTCCTTTGCTTTTTCCTTCCCAACAATTCTTTTAGGTGCCCCTTGCTTAACAGATATCCAATTTCTCTTCTTAAAGCTATGCATTCTTCAGTTAGATTCCCGAAATCCTCATGGTATGCACACCATTTTGACTTGTCTTTAGTCCCGGATGGTTTATCATTCTTCCTGGGCCACCTAGCTTTTTCACCTAGATTCTGCATTGCAAGGATTAGTTCATGATTATCAACGGAGAAACAATATTCTGAGATTGGAGGATAATCTTCATCATCCTCTTCTTGGTCAACAGCATGCACATTCTGGTTGTCATTTCTATGGTAGGATTTGAATTTGTTGTTCTTGAAGGAGGATCCTTGCTTCTCCTGTTTTGAGGATCCTACTTGTCTCTCCTGGATCCTCTTGTCATCCTCTAGCCGGATGAACCTGAGTGCCCGAGTTCTTACTTCATCTAGATTCCTGCATGGTGTCATAACAAGATCATCATAGAATAATGAATCCTTAAGCAGTCCCATTTTGAAGGCTTCAACAGCCGTAGCCATATCCAAGTTGGGAATGTCCAAGGATTCTTTACTAAATTTAGTTATATAATCCCTTAATGATTCATTATGACTTTGAGTTACCCTATATAAATCACTAGTTAATCTTTCAAATTTTCTACTACAAGAGAATTGGTTATTGAATAAATTAACTAAATTAGCAAATGAAGTAATAGAGTAAGGGGGAAGACTTAGCAGCCATTTAAGAGCTGATCCAGTAAGAGTGGATCCAAATCCTTTACATAGGCATGCTTCCTTCAACTTTTCTGGGATAGGATTGATCTCCATCCTCTCCCTGTATTGTGCTATGTGCTCCTCTGGATCCGTTGTACCATCATACAGCTTCATAGTAGGGATATGGAACCTTTTGGGTACCTCTGCATCACAAATTGGTGGTGCAAAGCGAGATACCTTATGGCTTCCATCTGCAATCTCTGGGATAGGCTTGACAACCCCTGGAACACTTGAGATCATATCTTTTAGCTTCTGCAATTCCCTGGCCAAAGCATGATTGACACCTGTATCCTGCATGAATCCATGGTTAGTGGTAAGATAATTATTTAAAGTGTTACCTCCTATTGGGTTCAAGTTAGTGAATCCATATTGCTGGGATTCTGGAATAACGGAGGGACCAGTGGAAGCAATGGTCTGCATTGGAATGAAGTCCCCTTGATGGACATCTAGACTTCCTGTTTGCAAACTCTTTAGGGATCCTGGCATCTGGGAGGATCCTGGTATCTGGAAGGATCCTGGTATCTGAGATGATCCTGGAACGAAGGAGGATCCTTGAACCTGGGATGATCCTGGAACAAAGTAGGATCCTTGAAACTGCTGCGCTCCCGGGTAGGCTCCTGATTTCATGAAGGATCCCATATGCTGGGGATAGGATCCTGCCGGCTGAAAGTGTGAGCCTGATGTCTGAGTCACTGCTGTTGATCCGAGGTGCAATCCTCTTGATTCTCCCATAATTTGCACGTCTGGAATTTCCGATGGCTGAGAAGTGATCATTGGAGTATCAAAGCTCAAGGATTTGGGCATCAGTGGGGAATGATCCTCTGCCGTTCTCCTTTGTCTTTTGAGATCTCCAATTTCCCTGAGGATCCTTTCATTAGTTTCATCCTGCCGCTGCATACGATCCTTCATCTGCAAAATCAAAGTAAATACATCACTAGTACTGGGAATATAAGAATTCATAGCAGAAGAAGATGGAGGTTTAGAGTTAGTAGGAGTTTGTCTCTTCTCAGCATTCTTCTGGGATCCTGCCGGTGGAGGAGGCAGAGTGTTCTGAGACGAGGTGACTGCAGACATCGCCGTGGACATGTTTTTCAATGATGAAGCCATGTAATTCTTTGAAATGATTTCGAACAGAAAGTTTTCTTATGAATGAAGCACCAATTGCCCCACGGTGGGCGCCAAACTGTTTTGGTCAAAAATCACACAAGGATAATGCAACCAAACTTTATGTAAATGGGGTATGATGCTTGGTTTGTAGAAAAAGTAAAGGATCACTTCAATGTGAAATATGCAAAGACACAATGATTTATACGAGGAAAAAGCCCTTGATCAATGTATGATCTCCGGCATAAAAAACCTCGGGTGATGGCAACTACCGATCACCAAACTTCAATATAAGAAAAATAGTTACAACTTTGGATGATAATGAGCTGAGTACAAGGATCACTATAGTTTCGAGTGTCTAAGCGTGTGAGAGTTGTGTTGTGTGTTCTTCCGAATGAGGAAGAGCGTTATATATACAAGTGTAGGTGACCTATTTTAGGTAAAAAGACTAATAATCAGCTCATTACCCCTTTAGAAATAAAAGTAAATCTAGCCTAAATTATCGCCCTTAAATCATGCCAAGTTTCCATATCCTTCACAACGTCCATCTCCGATTAAGCACATGCCATAGTTGTAAAGACGTATCCTTTAATTGTGATGCTAAGAGCGGATCCTGCTAGTCATTCCTACAAAACAACATTAAATTCAACGAAAGCAACTGTTAGCATGAGGATCCTATGATGGTCCGTGATCCTGATCCTGGAACTCTGCTGAGGATCACTATCTGCCAAAGAAACAATGGTTAGGATCACATGTGAGGATCATGTATTGTAAAAATCCAGCGCTAACATCCATTTTGCCATTCTACCTGCTATTTCAGTTTTCCTGAGAACATTCTTGATAGAAATGTTAGTTTTCACAATAATGGTGTGAGTCTCAGAATAATGTCCACGTTTAGTAGAAGCCATAATTAAATCAAGAATTAATTTCTTCAAATGAGAATACCTGGCCTCAGCATCAAGTAGAATTTTACTTACATAGTATACCGGATGTTGAGAGCCTTCATGATCCTTAACTAGGATCACACTCACTACTTTAGCTGAAATAGCTAAGTATAAGGATAACGATTCTCCATTTTCTGGTTTCATCAGGGCTGGTGCTGAGGATAGATGATCCTTAAGAACGTTAAGTGCAGCTTCATGCCTATCAGTCCACTCAAACTTGTCTTTGAGCAATTTGTCTACCTCTTCTTGGATAATGGCATTCCTTTCAAGTGTAAACTTTCTCCTTTTTTGGTGGATTGGTTTGAATGACCTGTCAATGCCAAGTTTATGAGTGATACTATCCTTAGATATACCTGTCATATCTTCATGTTTCCAAGCGAAGGTAGATTTTCTTCTTTCCAAGAAGGATACTAAATCCTGCTAAATACTGTCTAGGATCCAGATCCTATAAAAATTTTGGATTCAGGATCCTCTGAGTTCAACATAATATCCTTGACGTCTTGCTTTCTTGCCTCCATGATGTCTTGCTCCTTGGAGGCTGGCTTCTTTGAAGAAGTGTAATAGTTTTTTGCCTCCTGCTGATCACTTTCTATCTTCACCGTATCTCATAGAGTTGGGACCTTGACACATTGATGATATGTTGAGAGGGATTGCCTTCATATCGTGTATCCATGGCCTGCCAAAGATAACGTTACAGCAAGATAAGCAATCAATAACATAGAATTTTTTTTTTAACATAATTTACTCCCTCTATGTAGATAGGAAGTTTGGTGTCCCCCAATGTAATCTTTGTCTCTCCAAGGATAGATGATCTTTGGACAATATCGGATTCAAGGATGTCCATTCTATCGAGGACATCCAACTGGATTATGTTCACTGAGCTTTTCCCATCAATGAGAATCATGCGAACAAAATGGTTAAATATAAATAATGTAATAACTACACCGTCGTGATGAGGATCCTGAATGTCCGCACAGTTATCCTCATCATATGATATCACTTTCTTCTGGGTAAGGATGGAGGTCCGAACAGGTTTGCCCCCATTCTCCATCTTTGTTTCCTTTGCACGTCTCTTAGCTGCTGAGAACCTCCGGAGATGAAATGGATGATTCAAGCATCGGATGGTGGAGGAGGAGCTTTTTCAGGAATTTTCTCAGGATACTTGATCCTTGACTTTTTCCTTCCAAGCAATTCCTTCAAGTATCCTTTGCTCTAAAGATAACCTATCTCCTTCCTAAATGCTATGCACTCATCTATGAGATGACCAGAATACCCATGGTAAGCACACCATTTCGATTCGTCTTCGGTGGCAGACGGTTTGTCATTCTTCCTTGGCCACCTAACCTTGTCACCTAAACTCTGGAAGGAGGAACCTTGAACCTGCGAGGATCCTTGAGCCTGAAAGGATCCTTGAACCTGCGAGGATCCTTGAACCTGCGAGGATCCTTGAACCTGCGAGGATCCTTGAACCTGCGAGGATCCTTGAACCTGCGAGGATCCTTGAACCTACGAGGATCCTTGAACCTGCGAGGATCCTTGAATCTGAGACATTGCCGATGATCCAGAACGTCTTCCTGTTGATCCACCCTGGTATTGGACATGTGGAGCTGCAAATTTCTAGGAAGTTATGACCGGAGTGTCGAAATTCAGCGACCACGACATCAAAGGGGAGTGATCCTCTGCTGATTTTATCAATTTCGTGAAGGATCCTGCCATTAGTTTTGACCTGCTGCATGTGATCCTTCATCTGCACAATCAAAGCATAAAAATCGCTGTTAGTAAGTGTAGAGGAAGAAACAACAGCTGGTTTTGTGAAAACGGGGGTTGTCTTTTTCGGAGAATTCTCAGCATTTTTCTGGAATGCAATGGGGAGATGATGCAAAGGCGGAATGCCCTGTGAAAAAGTGACCGCCGACATAGAGCTTGGAGTGTTCTTCGCCGGAGAAGCCATGTGGTTGAAGGTAATGAACCGAAATAAATGAAATGAACAAAATTTCTCAGAATTGAAGCACCAATTGCCCCACGGTGGGCGCCAAACTGTTTTGGTCAAAAATCACACAAGGATAATGCAACCAAACTCTTTGTAAACGGGGAATGATGCTTGGTATGATGAACAAAGTAAAGGATCACTTAAATGTAGATTGCACAAGTGACACAAAGATTTATACGAGGAAAAAGCCCTTGATCAATGAATGATCTCCGGCATAAAAAACCTCGGGTGATGGAAACTACCGATCACCAAACTCCAATATAAGAAACAATGTTTACAACTTCGGATGGTAACGAGCTAGGTACAAAGATCGCTATGGTGTGGTATGCTAGAGTGTGTAAGAAATGTGTTGTCTCTTCCAAATGGCGAAGAGTGCCTTTTATATAAGTGTGTGGGGTCGTATTTTAGGTAAATTACCTAACTACTAGCTCGTTACCCCTTTAGAAATAGAAGTAAATTTAGCCTAAATAATTGCCCTTGAATTGTGCTAAGTTTCCATATTCTCCACAACGTCTATTTCTGGTAATACGTGTGCGAGATTAGCGTGGAGGATTCCTTAATTATGTTGCCAAGACCAGGTCCAACTCGTAATTCCTGCAAAACAACATTAAATATAAAGAGAACAATCGTTAGTATGAGGATCCTTAGGATGATCCATGATCCTGATCCTGAAGCTCTTCTGAGGATCACTATCTGCCAAAGAAACAAGGATCACTTGTTAGGATATCATGTAAGGATCATATGTCATTAAAAATCCAGCCCTAACAATATAAGCGATCTCTTGCAGGACCATATTTAAGATGTATCGAGGATCCTGAAGTTCAAGAAGTGTTAAAAGACTTCCATGAAGGAGATTGTGGAAACCACACTGGGGGCAGGGCATTGTTCTCAAGGATCTTGAGGACAGGATACTACTGGCCAACTATGAAAAGGGATGCTGTGGAGTATGCTAAGAAGTGTGCTCCTTGTCAAAGACACATCAATATCCTTCATCAGCCAGCTGAATTTCTACATCCTATACCATCCTCTTGGCCATTTATGAGATGGGGGATGGATATAGTTGGCAAGCTCCCTAAGGCACCTGGTGGAAAAGTATTCATGCTTGCTATGACTGACTACTTCTCCAAGTGGATAGAGGCTGAAGCTTTTGCCTAAGTCAGAGAGAAGGAAGTTATATCCTTTATTAAGAGAAACATTATAACTAGATTTGGCATTCCTTCTGAAATTGTATGTGATAATGGTTCCCAATTTATTGGGAGCAGGACTACTAACTTTTGTGACAGTTGGTAACATCAACACCAGTCCACCCACAAGCCAATGGTCAAGCAGAATCATCCAACAAGATCATCATCAACAATCTAAAGAAGAAACTTGGATCCAAGAAGGGGAAATGGGCAGAGGAATTGCCTTATGTGCTTTGGGCTGATAGGACAACCCCCAAGAATGCTACCGGTCAAACACCCTTCTCTTTGGTGTTTGGGGCAGAATTAGTGATCCCAACAGAAATGGTGGTTCCAACTGCTAGAACAAGTACCCGTGATCCTGAGGAGAATGATGCAAACCTGGCTCAAGACTTGGATACTATTGAAGAAATCAGGGATCTGGCTAGGATAAGGATGGCTAGCTACCAACAAAGAATGGCTGGTGCTTACAACAAAAATGTCAGGATAAGGAAATTCCAAGTTGGGGATATGGTATTGAGAAAAGCATTCCAAAATACCACCAATCCTGCTGATGGGAAATTGGCACCAAAATGGGAAGGCCCTTATTTGATCGAAGCCGAAGCAGGAAAGGGGGCATATAGATTGCTTACCATGGAAGGTAATCTGTTACCAAGAGCCTGGAATGCTGTCCACTTGAAAAAATATTTCATGTAAGCAGGATCCTTCTGGCATGAGTGATCCTTACATAGGAAGTATCCTTCAAGGATCCCTGAAGCATCAATGATCCTTACTCTGGTAATGTCCTAAGCTTGAACTCTTATTTACATATCTTCTTATTTAAGGATAAGGATCATGTATCCTTCATCCTTCTCTAACGAGATTTTGAGTTCTGATAAGTCCAGGTATCCTTAGCATAATGTCGACAATCTTCAGAAGCAACTCAGATCCTTGGGCTTGTCCCCAGTTATCCTTGGGCTTGTCCCCAGCTTTCGCCTGTAGCGCACGATGATCCTGGTATAGTTCACGTCTTTGGGACCAGTACCCGCTTTAGGGGCTGATAACCCCATCGTACTGGCTATACCTAGGATCCTACGTATAATGGTAGACGTACCATACATCCGTTCCTAAGGTTTCTAACGTTTTCACGTTAGCCAAGGTTTTGGCATTTTCATGTCACTAAGTTTGGATAGTCGCCAGTGAGGGCCATACTCCAGTTTACACACGATCTTTGGGCTTGTCCCCAGTTATCCTTTGGGCTTGTCCCCAGTGATCCTTTGGGCTTGTCCCCAGTTATCCTTTGGGCTTGTCCCCAGTTATCCTTTGGGCATGTCCCCAGTTACTAACTTATCTTTTATATTGGCTTAGTCCCAAGTTATGTTCTATTTTTCAGGTTTTCGAAGTTAAACAATTAAGCATCCTTAATCCTTATTATCCACTAAAGTTTTACTTATGATTATCCTGATTAAAGGTTAAGATCCTAACTTGGATTCTCAGGTATGATCCTTAACTGTTTTGAATACATTCATTATTTTGACTAACCCTTAGACCTTGACAACTGAACCTATGATGCTTAAAATTATCTACTTTTTGGAAGTTTTCGACTATAGGATACTTGATCCTGGATAGTATCCTAAAGTTCTTAAACATAGTTTGCTTAACTTTTCTTACTCAGACAAGTATAAATCAAAACAATTGAAAGAATAAAAGATATACAAGGATAACAACACAAGATAAGCCAAAAAGATTAGAATTATTTTATTAACAAAGGTTTAAAACCCTTCAAAGTTGTCAAAATTGCCAACCCACGTTTCTACCAGCAAAACGTGGCCCGTCCACATGGGTTGGCAAAGGGTGTCTATTGTTTGTGCGGTCATAGCATGCAGGAAATTAAAAGGCGGCAGGATCACAATGGCTTCATCCCCCAAACAGAGGATCCCTCCACCATTTGTAATCCTACCTATTGTCTGAAGGATCCTGGATCCTTAACCCTAAAACTATTGTTCGAGTTACAGACCATAATTGTTTTAAAACATCAACAACCACCAAACAAAAAATTGGCCTCCGGCTATGTCTAGAAGTTTCCTTCATCGCCCAATCCTGCAGCTCAATCCTTCGCTGCACCATCACCACCAGCTCCACTTGCCTCTCCAGCATGATCCTTGTCAGCCTCTCCACCCTCAAGCATCGGGATCTCCTCAGCCTCTTCATCGTCATCAAGCTCTGCCAGCCTCGCCTTCCAGCCCTCTACGTCCCATGTGCTCTTATCGAAGGCAGGATCCTGAGCCTCCGTAGCCATCTGCAGCTGGATCTTATACATGGCTATCGCAGCAGAGACCTTGGCATCCTGGGTGATCTCATGCTTCTCATAATCAAAGTTGATCAGCATTTTGGCAGCATCATCCTTGGTGGCCCGCAGCTCCTTCTCAAGATCAGCAATCTTAAGATCCTTCAGCACACCCATTTGTTGAAGGTCAGCGATTTGGCGGTCTTGATCCTCGACGTGGCCAACATAAGTCTCTATCTCATCAAATTTCTACAAGGAAAACAAGGCATAACATCAGAAACAAGTGATCCTTAAAACTGTCAGGATACACAAACAGGGGCAGTGATCCTTACCTCGTTGAAGTAGTCCAGGAACTGTTGGCGGAGCAGGGGCAGACCTTGTAAATCCTCAGAGGCCTTTCTCTTCTTTCCTTTACCCCTGATAGGTGCTTTAGGGGTTGAAGCAGTTGGGCTAGCAGCAGGAGTCTTCTTCCTTGCAGATTTGACATTAGTAAGATCATCGATGCCGAACTTTGAAGCAGACTTAGAGGATTTCCCAGCACCTACACAACCAAAATAAGATAAGTATTCTAATTAAACTTGAAAATCCTACATAGAATTACTTTTTAAATGAGGATACTTACTTGACATTGTAACAGAGGCAGAGGATACTTCTTGAGAATCCTGGATGGCAACCTGGAAAGTTCTTATCTCCGGATCAAGCTTCTTAAAGGCCAAGAGTCTCTCTTTTGCAGCAGGAGTCAACCTAAGATGAGCAACAGATATAGCTGCACAATAAACAAGAAAATGTTAGTGATCCTTATCCTAAGGAACAAGTTCTATGGTGATCCTTCCAGGATCCTCTATCCTACCATGGGTAGCCCACTCCTTGGGCAAATCCTTCCCATTAGGGATGGAATCTCTCCTAACAAAAAAGAATCGTCACTTCCAGTTCAGGTCATTTTTGGTAACTTTGAAAACAGGGTGATCCTCTCCAGCTTTTCGCTTGAACAAGTACCGGTGGGATCCAAAAGTGGTAAGATCATACATCTCAGCCAACTCCGCCATGCCAAGGTCAATCCCCTCTTGTTCAATGATCCTCTCAAGGGTGTATAACACCCTCCAGATCATCGGCATAGCCTGGATATAGCAAATGCCGGTAAGGGAGAAAAAGGATTGAGTGAACTGAGGGAAAGGATACGAGTATCCTATCATAAAAGGAGTGACCGGGAAAGCTACCCAAGTCTTAGAGGTGAAATCACTCAAAGCGGTAGGGCTAAAAGACTTGAAAAGGGTGTTCGCCGGAAAGCAATGACGGATTTTGTCGATTTGAGGGTCGGTAAAACAACACCTCTCGGTGGAGGAATCTTTGATGATCCCTTGACCCTTCAAGGGGCTGTTCTTCTTGGGATCCTTGCAGGGAGAATTCCGGAGCAACATCTTTTACAGAAGAATGGAAAGAAGAAGAAAAACAGAGCAAGAGAGAAGAAGATGAAAAGGAGAATACCTGGTTGATCTTCTGAATACGGTTATAAAGGGAGTTGCTTTGAATTTAAATGCATTCGATCCTATCCCTATTTCTATTTTTAATGATGATTTGTACAGGGCTGTCACTTCCATGACGTCAGATCGCAACGGATAGTTCCATCTTAACGGCTATATATCCGTTGAGTTAGTTATGGATAAGACCGGCAAAATATAACTCGCATATATTAGATAAATACTCCTTATATTTTGGGGGCAATTGTTAGGGCTGGATTTTTATGACCTATGATCCTTACATGTGATCCTAACAAGTGATCCTTGCTTCTTTGGCAGATAGTGATCCTCAGAGGAGCTCCAGGATCAGGATCACGGATCATCCTAAGGATCCTCATACTAACGAATGTTCTCTTTGGACTTAATGTTATCTTGCAGGAATTACGAGTTGGATCTGGTCTTAGCAACGTAAACAAGGAACCTGTCACGCTAATCTCGCACACGCATAATCAAAGATGGACGTTATGAAGAATATGGAAACTCAGCACAATTCAAGGGCGATTATTTAGGCTAAATTTACTTCTATTTCTAAAGGGATAACGAGCTAGTAGTTAGGTGATTTGCCTAAAATAGAACTACACACACTTGTATAAATGGCACTCTTGAACATTCGGAAGGGACAACACATTTCTCACACGCTTTAGCATACGATACTATAGTGATCTTTGTACCTAGCTCGTTACCATCCGGAGTTGTAAACATTGTTTGTTATATTGAAGTTTGGTGATCGGTAGTTTCCATCACCCGAGGTTTTTTATGCCGGAGATCATTCATTGATCAAGGGCTTTTTCCTCGTATAAATTTCCTTGTGTCACTTGTGCAATTTTCATTATAGTGATCCTTTACTTTGCTCATCATACCAAGCATCATTCCCCATTTACAAAGAGTTTGGTTGCATTATCCTTGTGTGATTTTTGACCAAAACATTGACTGTTTGTCTTGTTGTAATGTTATCCTTGGCAGGCCCTGGATACACGATATGAAGGCAGTCCCATCCACCTACCATCAATGTGTGAAGCTCCCTAGCCCTTGGGGAATAATCAAGATCGATAGTGATCAACAGGAGGCTAAGGATTGTTACACCTCATCAATGAAACCAGCCTCGAGATCAAGGGAGCAATAGCAATTAAAGTATCCTCCAAGGGGTGTCTTGGAGGCAAGAGAGCAGGATGTGGACGAAATCCTCTTGGATCCTGATGATCCTGAATCCAAAATCTATATCGGATCAGGGATCCTTGGACAAATGAAAGAAGACATCATATCCTTCCTCAAAAGAAGAAAATCTACCTTTGCATGGAAACATGAGGATATGACAGGTATATCTAAGGATATTATCACTCATAAACTTGGCATTTACAGGTCAGTTAAACCAATCCATCAAAAAATGAGGAAGTTGGCACCAAAAAGAAATGCCATTATCCAGGAAGAGGTAGAAAGATTACTACGAGCAGGTATGATTAGAGAAGTAAAGTATCCAAAATGGCTGGCCAATGTGGTTGTTGTTCAAAAGAAAAATGGAAAGTGGAGGGTATGTGTCGATTTCACTGATTTGAATAAGGCATGTCCCAAGGATCCTTTCCCATTACCCCACATTGACTCCATGGTGGATGCAACGGCGGGTCATGAACTGTTAACCTTTATGGATGCATCATCTGGATTCCAACAAATTCAGATGGAACCATCTGACCAAGAGGATACGGCTTTTATGACCCCAACCGGTTTATATTGTTATATTGCTATGCCATTTGGATTAAGAAATGCAGGTGCAACATATCAAAGGCTGGTGAATATGATGTTCAAGGATCAAATTGGACAAACTATGGAAGTGTACATAGACGATATGGTGGTAAAATCCAAAAAAGCTGAGGATCACCTAAGGAATTTGGAGGAAGCATTTGATATCCTTGATACTTATAACATGAAGCTTAATCCTTCAAAATGTCACTTCGGTGTTAAAGCAGGCAAATTCCTAGGATATATGGTAACCCAGAGGGGCATTGAAGCAAGTCCAGAACAAATCAAAGCATTGGTGAATATCAAATCCCCTGCCAACGCTAAGGATGTGCAAAGGCTAACAGGCAGGATAGCAGCTCTAAACAGATTTATATCCAAATCCTTAGAAAGGTGTAAAGAGTTCTATGATATCCTAAGAAAGAACAAAAAATTCGAATGGTCTGAAAAGCACGAGAATGCTTTACAAGCCCTCATAGAATACATGTCCTCAGCTCCAGCATTGATGAAACCAGAAAAAGGAGATGTGTTATCCTTATATCTTGCGGTATCCTCAAAAGCAGTAAGTGCAGTCCTTGTTAAGGATCATGAAGGTACACAATATCCCGTCTATTATGTAAGTAAGAGTTTACTTGATGCTGAATCCAGGTATTCACACCTTGAAAAACTCATTCTTGCACTAATTATGGCATTTACTAAACTAAGACATTATTTTGAAACCCATGTTATTGTTGTTAGAACTAATTTTCCAATTAAGAATGTCCTCAGGAAACCAGAGATGTCCGAAAGGATGGCTAAGTGGGTAGTAAAGCTTAGTGCCCATGATATAAGAGATGAGCCTAGAACAGCCATCAAATCTCAAGCATTAGCAGACTTTGTGGCTGATTTCAGTAGTGATTTACAAAAGGAAGCCGAATTGGAAGTCCAGCAGCTGGATGAAACCAAGGATCCTTGGATACTACATACAGATGGATCCTCAAATGTTAAAGGCACGGGGCTTGGTATACTACTAAAATCGCCACAGGGGGACATAATACCCCACTCCATAGCTTGTGAGTTCCAAGCCACTAATAATGAGGCTGAATATTGTTTTGGTTAAAAATCACACAAGGATAATGCAACCAAACTCTATGTAGACGGGGTATGATGCTTGGTTTATTGAAAAAGTAAAGGATCACTTCAGTATGAAATATGCAAAGACACAATGATTTATACGAGGAAAAAGCCCTTGATCAATGTATGATCTCCGGCATAAAAAACCTCGGGTGATGGCAACTACCGATCACCAAACTTCAATATATCAAAATATGGTTACAACTTCGGATGATAATGAGCTGAGTACAAGGATCACTATCGTAATGTGTGTCTAAGCGTGTGAGAATTGTGTTGTGTGTCTTTCGAATGGGGAAGAGTGTTATATATACAAGTGTAGGTGGCCTATTTTAGGTAAAAAGACTAATAATCAGCTCATTACCCCTTTAGAAATAAAAGTAAATCTAGCCTAAATTATCGCACTTAAATCATGCCAAGTTTCCATATCCTTCACAACGTGCATCTCTGATTAAGCATATGCCAAAGTTGTAAAGACGCGTCCCTTGATTGTGATGCTAAGAGCGGATCCTGCTAGACATTCCTGCAAAATGACATTAAGTTCAATGAAAGCAACTGTTAGCATGAGGATCCTATGTTGGTCCGTGATCCTGATCCTGGAACTCTGCTGAGGATCACTATCTGCCAAAGAAGTAAGGATCACTGGTTAGGATCACATGTAAGGATCATGTATTATAAAAATCCAGCCCTAACAATTGCCCCCAAAATATAAGGAGTTTATTGTAAATTAACGAGTTATATTTTGCTTTGATCTTATCCGCAACGGGCGACTCGGATAACTAGCCGTTATAACCGGACTAGCCGTTGCAACCTTTACGTCACTGAGGTGACATCCCTGCAAATCATGATTATAAATAGGAGATAGGGTTAGGATCAATCTGCATTTAAATTCAAGATATACTCCCTTTATAATCTCTACCGAAGATCGATCAGGTATTCTCTTCTCTTCTCTTTCTTCCTTCTCTTGCTCTGTTTTTCTGCTCCCCTGTTTTTGTTCTGCCATGAGTATGTTGCTCCGAAATTCCCCTCACAAGGATCACAAGAAGAGCAGTCCCCTGAAAAGCCAAGGGATCGTCAAAGACTCTCCTACTGAGAGGTGCTGCTTCACTGATGCTCATGTTGATAGGATCCGTCACTGTTTTCCGGCGGATGCTATCTTCAAGTCATTTGCTTCCACCGCTTTAAGCGATTTTGTTTCCGACACCTGGGTGGCCTTTCCTGCAACTCCGTTTACCATAGGATATTCATATCCTTTTCCAGCCTTCACCCAATCCTTCTTTTCCCTGACCGGCATGTCTTATATCCAAGCCATGCCGATGATCTGGAGGGTTCTGTATACCCTTGAGAGGATCATCGAGCAGGAGGGGATTGACTTAGGGATGTCGGAGCTGGCTGAGCTATATGATCTTACCACGTTTGGTTCCTGTCGATACTTGTTGAAACGGAAAGCTGGGGAGGATCACCCTGTTCTTAAGGTCACCAAGAATGATACAAATTGGAAGCGACGATTCTTCTTTGTTAGGAGGGATACCATCCCTAATGGGAAGGATCTGCCCAAGGAGTGGGCTACTCATGGTAGGATAGAGGATCCTGGAAGGATCATTATCAGACTTGTCTCTTATGATGAGGATCACTAATGTCTTCTTTGTCTTTTGTGCAGCTATATCCGTTGCTCATCTCAAGTTAACCCCTGCTGCAAGAGAAAGAGTTTTAGCTTTCAAAAAGCTTGATCCTGAGACCAGAAGTTTTCAAGTTGCCATTCAAGATTCACAGGAAGTATCCTCCGCATCTGCCACAATGTCAAGTAAGTATCCTCATTAAAAAGTAGTTCTATGTAGGATTTTTTAAATTAGTTAAAGTACTTATCTTATTTTGATTGTGTAGGCGCTGGGAAATCTGTCAAGTCCACCTCCAAGTTTGGTATTGATGAACTCGCCAATGTCAAGCCTTCGAGGAAGAAGACCCCTGCTGCTAGTCCCTCTGCTTCAGCCCTAAAGCTCCTATTAGGGGTAAGGGAAAGAAGAGAAAAACTTTCTGAGGATCTTCAAGGATTTCCCCCTGCTCCGCCAGCAGTTTCTTGATTACGTTAATGAAGTAAGGATCATTGCCCCTGTTGGTTATCCTACTTAAATATCCTGCTCGAATATCATGCCTGTATTATCCTGCCTGTATATCCTGCCTGCTTCTTTGAGGATCACCTGGTCCTGGACTTACCTTTTTCCCTTTCGGCAGAAACTTGCTGAAATAGAAACCCTACCTTGGCCACGTCGAGGATCAGGATCGCCAAATCGCCGACCTCCAACAAATGGGCGTGTTGAAGGATCTCAAGATAGCTGATCTTGAGAAGGAACTCCGGGCTACAAAGGATGAAGCTGTTAAAGCACTGATCAACTTCGACTACGAGAAGCGTGATATCACCCAGGATGCTAAGGTCTCTGCTGCGATAACCATGTATAAGATCCAGCTGCAGATGGCTGCGGAGGCTCAGGATCCTTCCTTCGACAGGGGCACATGGGACGTGGAGGGCTGGAAGGCTAGGCTGGCAGAGTTGGAGGATGATGATGAGGCCGAGGAGATCCCTATGCTTGAAGGTGGTGATGCTGGCATGGATCATGGTGGAGAAGCTGGTGGTGATGGAGCAGCGAAGGTTTAAGCTGATGGATTGGGCGATGATGGATATTTCGAGACTAGGCCGGAGCCCAATTTTTTAGGTTTGGTACTGGTTTTTGTGGTTGTTGATGTTTGAAACAATTTATGGTCTGTACTTAAACAATAGTTTTTAGGGTTAAGGATCCTGGATCCTTTGGACAATAGGTAGGATCGCAAATGGTGGAGGGATCCTCTGTTTGGGGGATGAAGCCTTTGTGATCCTGCCGCCTTTAATTTCCTGCACCTGCTAAGACCGCATAGACAATGGACACCCTTTGCCAACCCATGTGGACGGGCCACGTTTTGCTGGTAGAAACGTGGGTTGGTAATTTTGACAACTTTTTGAAAGGGTTTAAGATCCTTTTGTTAATAATATAACTTTAATCTTTCTGGCTTATCTCGTGTTGTTATCCTTTATTTATCCTCTTTATTTTCCAGTTGTTTTAGAAACATATTTGTTAGAGTAACAAGAGTTGAGCAAACCATATTTAATAAATTTAGGATATGATCCTAGATCAAATATCCTGACACTGAAAATTTTTGAAGCAATCAATTTCAAGGATCATACGTTCAGTTGTCAAAGTGTAAGGGTTGTTCAGTATAATCAAAATTGTCAAGGATCATACTTGAGGATCCGAGTTAGGATGCTAACCTTTAATCAAGATGACCGTAGATGAGATTTTAATGGATAATAAGGATTAAGGATCCTTATGTGTTTAACTTTGAAAACCTGAAAAATGAAATATAACTTGGGACTAAGCCAATGTAAGAGATAAATTAGTAGCTGGGGACATGCCCAAAGGGTAACTGGGGATGATCCCAAAGGATCACTGGGGACAAGCCCAAAGGATAACTGGGGACAAGCCCAAAGGATAACTGGGGACAAGCCCAAAGGATCGTATGTAAACTGGAGTATGGCCCTTACTGGCGACTATCCAAACTTAGTGACATGAAAATGTCAAAACCTTAGCTAACGTGAAAATGTTAGAAACCTTAGGAACGGATGTATGGTACGTCTACCATTATACGTAGGATCTTGGGTATAGCCAGTACGATGAGGTTGTCAGCCCCGGAAGTGGGTACTGGTCCCAAAGACGTGAACTATATCAGGATCATCGTGCGCTGCTGGCGGAAACTGGGGATAATCCCAAGGATAACTGGGGTTGAACCCAAGGATCTGCGTTGCTTTTGAAGATCTCTGACGATATGCTGAAGATACCTGAACTATCATAACTCAAATGGTTCGTGAGAAGAGGATGAATGATACAGGATCCTTATCCTTTGGTAAAAAGTAAGGAAATGTAATAGTTTTAAGATAAGGACATTACCAGAGTAAGGATCACTGACATCACCGGGATCCTTCGAGGATACTTCAATGTAAGGATCACATGCTTGAAGGATCATGTTCACATAAAGTATTTCTTTAAGTGAACAGCATTCCAGGCTCTTGGTAACAAATTTCCTTCCATGGTTAGCAATCTGTATGCCCCCTTTCCTGCTTCAGCTTCAATCAAGTAAGGGCCTTCCCACTTTGGTGCTAACTTCCCGTCAGCAGGATTGATAGTGTTTTGGAATGCTTTTCTCAACACCATATCCCCGACTTGGAACTTCCTTATCCTGACATTTTTATTGTAAGCACCAGCCATTCTTTGTTGGTAGCTTGCCATCCTTATCCTAGCCAAATCCCTGATTTCCTCAATAGTATCCAAATCCTGAGCTAGGATTGTAGCATTCTCTTCAGGATCACGAGCACTTGTTCTAGCAGTTGGGACCACCATCTCTGTTGGGATCACTGCTTCTGCCCCAAATACTAAAGAGAAAGGTGTTTGACCAGTGGCATTCTTGGGAGTTGTCCTATCAGCCCATAGCACATAAGGTAACTCCTCTGCCCATTTCCCCTTCTTGGATCCTAGCTTCTTCTTCAGATTGTTGATGATGATCTTGTTGGATAATTCTGCTTGACCATTGGCTTGTGGATGCACTGGTGTTGATGTTATCATCTTAATTCCCCAACTGTCACAAAAGTTAGTGGTTCTACTCCCAATGAATTGGGAACCATTATCACATACAATTTCAGAGGGAATGCCAAATCTAGTTATGATGTTTCTTTTGATAAAGGATATAACTTCCTTTTCTCTGACTTGAGCAAAAGCTTCAGCTTCTATCCACTTAGAGAAGTAGTCAGTCATGGCAAGCATAAATACTTTTCCACCAGGTGCTTTAGGGAGCTTGCCAACTATATCCATCCCCCATCTCATGAATGGCCAAGAGGATGGTATAGGATGTAGCAATTCGGCTGGCTGATGGAGGATATTGATGTGTCTTTGACAAGGATCACACTTTTTAGCATATTCTACAGCATCCCTTTTCATAGTTGGCCAGTAGTATCCTGTTCTAAGGATCCTTGAGAATAATGCTCTGCCCCCAGTGTGGTTTCCACAATCTCCTTCATGGAAGTCTCTCAATACTTCTTGAATTTCAGGATCCTCGATACATCTTAAATATGGTCCTGCAAGAGATCGTTTATATAATACATTTTTCAAAATTGTGAATTGAGATACCTTAATCCTGAAAGCTCTAGGATTTTCTCCCATCGGAATCTCCCCGTATTGCAAGTATCTCATGATTGGTGAGATCCATGATCCTGAATAAGATTGAGCTTCTTCACTAGGGATCACTGCAGTATCCTCTTCTATTTCCATGGCCACCTGATTTTCAATGGCAGGAGCCAGGATATGGATGATAGGGATACTTATATCTTCTGGAATCTTTAAGGATGATCCTAGGTTGGCCAATGCATCAGCTTCTGTGTTCTCCTTCCTTGGTACCTGTGTTAAGCTGAAAGAGACAAAAGAGAGTGCCAATTCCTTGACTATCTCTAAATATTTGGTTAGTTTTTCACCTTTAACAGCATAGGATCCATTAAAGTGATTGGTGATCAATAATGAGTCTACATATACTTTAAGATACTTCACCCCCATATCCTTAGCAATTTGTAAGCCAGCAATTAAGGCTTCATATTCAGCCTCATTGTTAGTTGCTTGGAACTCACAGGCTATGGAGTGGGGTATTATGTCCCCCTGTGGCGATTTTAGTAGTATGCCGAGCCCTGTGCCCTTGACATTTGAGGATCCGTCAGTGTGTAGTATCCAAGGATCCTTGGTCTCATCCAGCTGCTGGACTTCCAACTCTGCTTCCTTTTGTAGATCACTACTGAAATCAGCCACAAAGTCAGCTAGTGCTTGGGATTTGATTGCTGTTCTAGGCTCGTATCTTATATCATGGGCACTAAGCTTTACTGCCCACTTAGCCATTCTTCCGGACATCTCTGGTTTCCTGAGGACATTCTTGATTGGAAAATTAGTTCTAACAACAATAGTATGGGTTTCAAAATAATGCCTTAACTTAGTTGATGCCATGATTAATGCAAGAATAAGTTTTTCGAGGTGTGAGTACCTGGATTCGGCATCAAGTAGACTCTTACTTACATAGTAGATAGGATATTGTGTACCTTCGTGATCCTTAACAAGGACAGCACTTACAGCGGTTGAGGATACCGCCAGATATAAGGATAACACATCTCCTTTTTCGGGTTTTGTTAATGCTGGTGCTGAGGACATATATTCTTTAAGGGCTTGTAAAGCATTCTCATGTTTCTCAGTCCATTCAAACTTCTTGTTCTTCCTTAGGATATCGTAAAATTCTTTACATTTTTCTGAGGATTTTGATATGAACCTATTTAAAGCTGCTATCCTGCCTGTTAGCCTTTGCACATCCTTAGCATTGGCAGGGGATTTGATATTCACCAGTGCTTTAATTTGCTCCGGACTTGCTTCAATGCCCCTCTGAGTTACCATATATCCTAGGAATTTACCTGCCTTAACACCAAAGTGGCATTTTGATGGATTAAGCTTCATGTTATAATTATCAAGGATATCAAACGCTTTTTCCAAATCCCTTAGGTGATCCTCAGCTTTCTTTGATTTGACTACCATATCATCTATGTATACTTCCATAGTTTGTCCAATTTGATCTTTGAACATCATATTCACCAGCCTTTGATATGTTGCACCTGCATTTCTTAATCCAAAAGGCATGGCAATATAACAATACAAACCGGTTGGGGTCATAAAGGTTGTATCCTCTTGGTCAGATGGTTCCATCTGAATTTGTTGGAATCCAGATGATGCATCCATAAAGGTCAACAGTTCATGCCCCGCTGTAGCATCCACCATGGAGTCAATGTGGGGTAATGGGAAAGGATCCTTGGGACATGCCTTATTCAGATCAGTGAAATCGACACATACCCTCCACTTTCCGTTTTTCTTCTGGACAACGACCACATTGGCTAACCATTTTGGATATTTTACCTCTCTGATCATACCTGCTCGAAGTAGTCTCTCTACTTCTTCTTGGATGATGGCATTCCTTTCTGGTGCAAACTTCCTCCTTTTTTGATGGATTGGTTTGATAGACCTGTCAATGCCAAGTTTATGAGTTATGATATCCTTAGATATACCTGTCATATCTTCGTGCTTCCATGCAAAGGTAGACTTTCTTCTTTTGAGGAAGGATATCATGTCTTCTTTCATCTTGCCAAGGATCCCTGATCCGATATAGATTTTTGATTCAGGATCACTAGGATCCAAGAGGATTTCGTCCACATCTTGTTCCCTTGCCTCCAAGACATTCCTCGGAGGATACTGTAATTGCTATTGTTCCCTTGGCTTCGAGGTTGGCTTCATGGATGAGGTATAACAATCCTTAGCTTCCTGCTGATCACTGTCGATCTTGATTATCCCCCATGGGCTAGGGAGTTTCACACATTGATGATAGGTGGATGGGACTGCTTTCATATCATGTATCCAGGGCCTGCCAAGGATAACATTGCAACAGGATAAACAGTCAATAACACAAAATTTTTGATAATTATGTAATCCTTTCACGTAGATTGGGAGTTTGATGTCCCCCAGAGTTTTCTTCGTTTCTCCACTGAATCCTACAAGCACGGAGGATCTTGGTGTGATGTCTGATTCTGGGATACCCATTTTCTTCAGAACATCAAGCTGGATAATGTTCACTGAGCTTCCTCCGTCGATAAGGATCCTGCGGATAAAATGGTTAGAGATAAAGAGAGTAATAACTAAACTATCATGATGAGGATCCTGGATGTTAATGCGATCATCCTCGTCAAACGTTATCGTCTTTCCTTCTGAGACACTTGATGTTCGAATAGGTCTCTCTCCATTATCCATTTTTGCTTCCTTTGTGTTTTGGTCAAAAATCACACAAGGATAATGCAACCAAACTTTATGTAAATGGGGTATGATGCTTGGTTTATAGAAAAAGTAAAGGATCACTTCAGTAAGAAATATGCAAAGACACAATGATTTATACGAGGAAAAAGCCCTTGATCAATGTATGATCTCCGGCATAAAAAACCTCGGGTGATGGCAACTACCAATCACCAACTCCAATATATCAAAATATGGTTACAACTTTGGATGATAATGAGCTGAGTACAAGGATCACTATCGTAATGTGTGTCTAAGCGTGTGAGAATTGTGTTGTCCGTTCTTCCGAATGAGGAAGAGCGTTATATATACAAGTGTAGGTGACCTATTTTAGGTAAAAAGACTAATAATCAGCTCATTACCCCTTTAGAAATTAAAGTAAATCTAGCCTAAATTATCGCCCTTAAATCATGCCAAGTTTCCATATCCTTCACAACGTCCATCTCCGATTAAGCACATGCCATAGTTGTAAAGACGTGTCCTTTAATTGTGATGCTAAGAGCGGATCCTGCTAGTCATTCCTGCAAAACAACATTAAATTCAACGAAAGCAACTGTTAGCATGAGGATCCTATGATGGTCCGTGATCCTGATCCTGGAACTCTGCTGAGGATCACTATCTGCCAAAGAAACAAGGATCACTGGCTAGGATCACATGTGAGGATCATGTATTGTAAAAATCCAGCCCTAACAATTGCCCCCAAAATATAAGGAGTTCATTGTAAATTAACGAGTTATATTTTGCTTTGATCTTATCTGCAACGAATAATTCGGATAACTAGCCGTTAATTTCGAACTAGCCGTTGCAACCTTTACGTCATTGAGGTGACATCCCTGCAAATCATGATTATAAATAGGAGATAGGGTTAGGATCAATCTTCATTTAAATTCAAGATATTCTCCCTTTATAATCTCTACCGAAGATCAATCAGGTATTCTCTTCTCTTTCTTCCCTCTCTTGCTCTGTTTTTCTGCTTTTATCCTGCCAAGAGTATGTTGCTCCGAAATTCTCCTCACAAGGATCACAAGAAGATCAGTCCCTTGAAAAGCCAAAGGATCGTCAAAGACTCTCCTACAGAGAGGTGCTGCTTTACTGATGCTCATGTTGATAGGATCCGTCACTGTTTTCCGGCGGATACCGTCTTCAAGTCTTTTACTCCCACCGTTCTGAGTGATTTCGTTTCCGACGCCTGGGTGGCCTTTCCTGCAACTCCGTTTACCATAGGATATTCATATCCTTTTCCAGCCTTCACCCAGTCCTTCTTTTCTCTGACCGGTATGTCCTATATCCAGGCCATGCCGATGATCTGGAGGGTTCTGTGTACCCTTGAGAGGATCATCGAGCAGGAGGGGATTGACTTAGGGATGCCGGAGCTGGCCGAGTTATATGATCTTACCACATTTGGTTCCTGTCGATACTTGTTGAAACGGAAAGCTGGAGAGGATCACCCTGTTTTTAAGGTCACAAAAAATAATACCAACCGGAAGCGACGATTCTTCTTTGTTAGGAGAGATACCATCCCTAACGGGGAGGATCTGCCCAAGGAGTGGGCTACTCATGGTAGGATAGAGGATCCTGGAAGGATCACCATCAGACTTGTCTCTTATGATGAGGATCACTAATGTCTTTTTTGTCTTTTGTGTTTTTTCAGCTATATCCGTTACTCATCTCAAGTTAACTCCTGCTGCAAGAGAGAGAGTTTTAGCTTTCAAGAAGCTTGATCCTGAGACCAGAAGTTTTCAAGTCACCATCCAAGATTCACAAGAAGTATCCTCCGCATCTGCCACAATGTCAAGTAAGTATCCTTACCAAAAAGTAAGTTCTATGCAAAAATGTTAAATTAGTTAGGAGACTTATCTTGTTTTGATTGTGTAGGTGCTGGGAAATCTGCTAAGTCCGCCAAGTCTGCCTCCTTGTTTGGGATTGATGATCTTGCCAACGTCAAGTCTTCGAAGAAGAAGACTCCTGCTGCTAGTCCCTCTGCTTCAGCCCCTAAATTACCCATTAGGGGTAAGGGAAAGAAGAGGAAGGCTCCGGAGGATCTTCAAGGATTTCCTCTGCTCCGCCAACAGTTTCTCGACTATGTCAATGAGGTAAGGATCATTGCCCCTGTTGGTTATCCTGATGGTTTTGAGGATCACCTGTGTCTGACGTCATATCCTTTTCTTGCAGAGATTTACCGAAATAGAGACTTATGTTAATCACGTTGAAGATCAAGACCGCCAGATTGCCGACCTTCAACAGAGGGGTGTGCTGAAGGATCTCAAGATAGCTGATCTTGAGAAGGAGCTCCGGGCTACCAAGGATAAAGCTGTCAAAGCACTGATCAGCTTTGACTACGAGAAGCGTGACATCACCCAGGATGCTAAGGTCTCTGCTGCGATAACTATGTATAAGATCCAGCTGCAGATGGCTGCGGAGGCTCAGGATCCTTCCTTTGACAAAGGCACATGGGACGTGGAAGGTTGGAAGGCAAGGCTAGCAGAGTTGGAGGATGACGATGATGCTGAGGATATCCCAATGCTGGAGGGTGGTGATGCTGGCAAGGATCAGGGTGGAGAAGCTAGTGGAGCCGGTGGTGATGAAGCAGCGAAGGTTTGAGCTGCAGGATTGGGCAATGATGGATATTTTGAGACTAGGCCGGAGCCCAATTTTTTGAGTTTGGTAGTGGTTGTGATGTTTGAAACAATTTTATGGTTTGTACTTTGAACAATAGTTTTTAGGGTTAAGGATCCTGGATCCTTTGAACAATAGGTAGGATCGCAAATGGTGGAGGGATCCTCTGTTTGGGGGATGAAGCCTTTGTGATCCTACCGCCTTTAATTTCCTGCACCTGCTAAGACCGCATAGACAATGGACACCCTTTGCCAACCCATGTGGACGGGCCACGTTTTGCTGGTAGAAATGTGGGTTGGCAATTTTGACAACTTTTTGAAAGGGTTTAAGATCCTTTTGTTAATAATATAACTTTAATCTTTCTGGCTTATCTCGTATTGTTATCCTTTATTTATCTTCTTATTTTCCAGTTTGTTTTAGAAACATATTTGTTAGAGTAACAAGAGTTGAGCAAACCATGTTTAATAATTTTAGGATATGATCCTAGATCAAATATCCTGATACTGAAAATTTTTGAAGCAATCAATTTCAAGGATCATAGGTTTAGTTGTCAAAGTGTAAGGGTTGTTTAGTATAATCAAAATAGTCAAGGATCATACCTGAGGATCCAAGTTAGGATCCTAATCTTTAATCAAGATAACCATAAGTGAAATTTTAACGGATAACAAGGATTAAGGATCCTTATTTGTTTAGCTTCGAGAACCTGAAAAATGGAACATAACTTGGGACTAAGCCAATGTAAAAGATAAATTAGTAGCTGGGGACATGCCCAAAGGATAACGGGGGATGATCCCAAAGGATCACTGGGGACAAGCCCAAAGGATAACTGGGGACAAGCCCAAAGGATAACTGGGGACAAGCCCAAAGGATCGTATGTAAACTGGAGTATGGCCCTTACTGGCGACTATCCAAACTTAGTGACATGAAAATGTCAAAACCTTAGCTAACGTGAAAACGTTAGAAACCTTATGAACGGATGTATGGTACGTCTACCATTATACGTAGGATCCTGGGTATAGCCAGTACGATGAGGTTGTCAGCCCCGGAAGTGGGTACTGGTCCCAAAGACGTGAACTATATCAGGATCATCGTGCGCTGCTGGCGGAAACTGGGGATAATCCCAAGGATAACTGGGGACAAGCCCAAGGATCTGCGTTGCTTTTGAAGATCTTTGACGATATGCTGTAGATACCTGAACTATCATAACTCAAATGGTTCGTGAGAAGAGGATGAAGGATACAGGATCCTTATCCTTTGGTAAAAAGTAAGGAAATGTAAATGTTTTAAGATAAGGACATTACCAGATTAAGGATCACTGACATCACCGGGATCCTTCGAGGATACTACAATAAAAGGATCACATGCTTGAAGGATCATGTTCACATAAAGTATCTCTTTAAGTGAACAGCATTCCAGGCTCTTGGTAACAAGTTTCCTTCCATGGTTAGCAATCTGTATGCCCCCTTTCCTGCTTCAGCTTCAATCAAGTAAGGGCCTTCCCACTTTGGTGCTAACTTCCCGTCAGCAGGATTAATAGTGTTTTGGAATGCTTTTCTCAACACCATATCTCCGACTTGAAACTTCCTTATCCTAACATTTTTGTTGTAAGCACCAGCCATTTTTTGTTGGTAGCTTGCCATCCTTATCCTAGCCAGATCCCTGATTTCCTCAATAGTATCCAAATCCTGAGCCAGGATTGTAGCATTCTCTTCAGGATCACGAGCACTTGTTCTAGCAGTTGGGATCACCATCTCTGTTGGGATCACTGCTTCTGCCCCAAATACTAAAGAAAAAGGTGTTTGACCAGTGGCATTCTTGGGAGTTGTTCTATCAGCCCATAGCACATAAGGTAACTCCTCTGCCCATTTTCCCTTCTTGGATCCTAGCTTCTTCTTCAGATTGTTGATGATGATCTTGTTGGATGATTTTGCTTGGCCATTGGCTTGTGGATGAACTGGTGTTGATGTTATCATCTTGATTCCCCAACTGTCACAAAAGTTAGTAGTTCTGCTTCCAATGAATTGGGAACCATTATCACATACAATTTCAGAGGGAATGCCAAATCTAGTTATAATGTTTCTTTTGATAAAGGATATAACTTCTTTTTCTCTGACTTGAGCAAAAGCTTCAGCTTCTATCCACTTAGAGAAGTAGTCAGTCATGGCAAGCAAAAATACTTTTCCACCAGGTGCTTTAGGGAGCTTGCCAACTATATCCATCCCCCATCTCATGAATGGCCAAGAGGATGGTATGGGGTGTAGCAATTCAGCTGGTTGATGAAGGATATTGCTGTGTCTTTGACAAGGATCACATTTCCTAGCATATTCTACAGCATCCCTTTTCATGGTTGGCCAGTAGTATCCTGTTCTAAGGATCCTTGAGAACAATGCCCTGCCCCCAGTGTGGTTTCCACAATCTCCTTCATGGAAGTCTCTCAACACTTCTTCAATTTCAGGATCCTCGATACATCTCAAATATGGTCCTGCAAGAGATCGTTTATATAGCACATTATTTAAGATTGTGAATTGAGATACCTTAATCCTGAGGGCTCTAGGATTTTCTCCCATCGGAATCTCCCCGTATTGCAAGTATCTTATGATTGGTGAGATCCATGATCCTATATAAGATTGAGCTTCCTCACTAGGGATTACTGCAGTATCCTCTTCTATTTCCATGGCTACCTGATTTTCAATAGCAGGAGCCAGGATATGGATGATAGGGATACTTATATCTTCTGGAATCTTTAAGGATGATCCTAAGTTGGCCAATGCATCAGCTTCCGTGTTATCCTCCCTTGGTACCTGTGTTAAGCTGAAAGAGACAAAAGAGAGTGCCAATTCCTTGACTATCTCTAAATATTTGGTTAGTTTTTCACCTTTAACAGCATAGGATCCATTAAAGTGATTGGTGATCAATAATGAGTCTACATATACTTTAAGATACTTTACCCCCATATCCTTAGCAATTTGTAAGCCAGCAATTAAGGCTTCATATTCAGCCTCATTGTTAGTTGCTTGGAACTCACAGGCTATGGAGTGGGGTATTATGTCCCCCTGTGGCGATTTTAGTAGTATCCCGAGCCCTGTGCCCTTGACATTTGAGGATCCATCAGTGTGTAGTATCCAAGGATCCTTGGTCTCATCCAGCTGCTGGACTTCCAATTCTGCTTCTTTTTGTAGATCACTACTGAAATCAGCCACAAAGTCAGCTAATGCTTGGGATTTAATGGCTGTTCTTGGCTCATATCTTATATCATGGGCACTAAGCTTTACTGCCCACTTAGCCATTCTTCCTGACATCTCTGGTTTCCTGAGGACATTCTTAATTGGAAAGTTAGTTCTAACAACAATAGTATGGGTTTCAAAATAATGCCTTAACTTAGTTGATGCCATGATTAATGCAAGAATAAGTTTTTCGAGGTGTGAGTACCTGGATTCGGCATCAAGTAAACTCTTACTTACATAGTAGATAGGATATTGTGTACCTTCATGATCCTTAACAAGGACAGCACTTACAGCGGTTGAGGATACCGCCAAATATAAGGATAACACATCTCCTTTTTCAGGCTTTGTTAATGCTGGTGCTGAGGACATACATTCTTTAAGGGCTTGTAAAGCATTCTCATGTTTCTCAGTCCATTCAAACTTCTTGTTCTTCCTTAGGATATCGTAAAATTCTTTACATTTTTCTGAGGATTTTGATATGAACCTGTTCAGAGCTGCTATCCTGCCTGTTAGCCTTTGCACATTCTTAGCATTGGCAGGGGACTTGATGTTCACTAGTGCTTTAATTTGCTCCGGACTTGCTTCAATGCCCCTCTGAGTTACCATATATCCTAGGAATTTACCTGCCTTAACGCCAAAGTGGCATTTTGAAGGATTAAGCTTCATGTTATAATTATCAAGGATATCAAATGCTTCTTCCAAATCCCTTAGGTAATCCTCAGCTTTCTTTGATTTGACTACCATATCATCTATGTATACTTCCATAGTTTGTCCAATTTGATCTTTGAACATCATATTCACCAGCCTTTGATATGTTGCACCTGCATTTCTTAATCCAAAAGGCATGGCAATATAACAATACAAACCTGTTGGGGTCATAAAGGCTGTATCCTCTTGGTCAGATGGTTCCATCTGAATTTGTTGGAATCCAGATGATGCATCCATAAAGGTCAACAGTTCATGCCCCGCTGTTGCATCCACCATGGAGTCAATGTGGGGTAATGGGAAAGGATCCTTGGGACATGCCTTATTCAGATCAGTGAAATCGACACATACTGTAACACCTCGAATTTTTGTGTCCAATGATGTGTTAACACGTGTCATATTGATTACACGTGGCATCCATGATAAATAAAGGGCTAATTTTGACAAACCTTGAAAGTATATAAATTCGAGGGTTATAAATATCAACAAGGGTAATATACTGTATAGTAACCCTAAATAAATGCTTGTACCTTCAAATGAATAAATCATAAATCGTACGGAAGCAAAACACGGAAGAAAGTGAGAGATTACGAACTACAGGGGTTAACTGTGTCAACATGTTTAATATTACCTCTGAGTGACCCTTTAACGTTCCCAGGGCTTCGTAACAGCATTATACGCTCACTAGAATATACTGTATAAATTCCGCGAAGTTCCGTCTTAAAACGAAAGAGTTATACTCAAATTCGTATGAGAAGGGTTAAAAGCGTCAATAATGAAAGTTAAGGCTTTCCAAATAAATAATAAACTAACAAGGGACTTTATAATGCGGGTAAATAACACGAGGCCCCTATCGGTAAATAACCGAGGGCCAAACCGCAAAGTTACCCCTTCAAACCCGAAAGGTCAGGTAAATCATTACGAAAGATTTCGTTATTAATGGCCAGATTCTGTAATCATAACAAAAGATTTAAAAAATTCTGAAATCTTAACCTCTCGCGACCCGCGTGAAGGTTATGGTTAAGTTGAGGCGGGCCGCGAGCCACCTGTATTACGCGCCTGATATTCAAATCCTAGGCGACCCGCATTAAAATGGCATGGAACTCCCATGCGGGCCGCGTGGGACGCCCAGATGCAGAAACTTTGTAACTACTTGACCTTTGGACCATTTGAACGACCAACAATCAATTAATGGGGCATGGGCACCCTACACTTGACCCATAACCCTCTAATACACCTGCCATTCATCCAAGGGCACTTGTAGAGTTGTGTGTAATGATCTTGAGCCATGACATTTGCTATAAATAGCACTAGTAAGTTCATAACATTCATCACACTCAAAGACACATTCTCTGGTCATCTCAAGAGCTAATAAGCATCCTTCTCTGCTCCATATTCAAGTTCTAACTTCTGTAAGATACCTTGATCATCCGTAGTTCAGTTTATGCTTAGTATTTAGCTAAAAACCAAACCGTCGTAAAAACGGTTTGACTTTAAATTATGTCCATGATGGTTCTGTCTTATGACGAAACAAAGGTGGTTATAAGTTGGTATCAATGGAGGTAATAAACCCCTAAAAGGGTTCCCTCTGATCACCACTCTAACTATGTCAAATGTCGAGTCAAACGTGCGGTTAAAAAGTCAACAAAAAGCTATTTTAGCGATTTATGCATAATCTGTAATGTATATGTTATGGAACCTGTTTTGATAATCATAAAACATGATAATAAGTATATAAACTTGTTTGCGCTCGTTTGAATCGATCATTTGCTATATTGAACCGGTGCGGAGCCGAAAGTCGCAAAAGTTTGACTTTTGCTTTGACTTCAGTTCTGATCCGTTTTAGTGAGGTATAAATATACCTTAGGACTCTCTTAGGACCAGGTCACATATTGGTGTAAACCTCTGTGGTCGGTTCATGAGTTATCCGAGTCTTTTGCGCAATTCCGTCATTCGCCTAAAAGTTGACCGTAACGGCCTTTTAAAATTAAAACGAGTATTTCGGACACGTGAACGGACCAAAACCTTGCTTATTAAATTATAAGCATGTCCTTAAAGTTTCACATCAATCCGAGGTCTAGAATGAGAGTTATGCTAATTAGCGCAATTTAAATAAACTTTTGTAATAAACGGCGCAATTAGCATAACACCTATCTAAACCAAGATTTCGTCAGCAAAACTTTTACCCACTGTATTAAAATAATATTTTGGGAATTTTAAAGATTTTTAATAATTTTTACCTCGCTCATAACCTGCGGTTATGGCTACGGTTTGGTAAATACCGAATATGCCCTTTTCGGCCAAAACATGAGTTCTACAAGGTCTTTTGACCCGATTCCAGTTGCTACTGGTTTTAAATAATAAATAAAGTATTTTAAGCTTTATAAGCTGTTTGGGAAACTCAGATTTCCTGTAGAACTCGAAAAGCCCTTTTTAAAGTCTTTAAAATGACCGAAAAGCCCCTACGGGGCATAATAATAACTTAAACTCGTTACGGGCGTCACGGAAGGTATCCTACTGATACCACAACCCATTTAAGGCATATTGACTTAGGAAATAAGCGTACGACTCTCATGGTTAACCGTTTCGCCTATTGCGCGCACGGTTCGGCTTATGAAACTAGTTTTCATAATTTAGCCGATACGGGTCAAATATTATCATTTGAACCCCAAAATCCAGAGTGTGAACCATTAACTCATATAAAACAGGTCTCTGAACTTGTTGGGTCAGAATCACACTCCATTCTCGGTTTTCGCCTTTCCGCGCGATTAAACCATATCTATATATATATCGGAACCAACCGGTCTAGGCTACGGCCATTATAACGACCCGTTAGGATTCTAAGAGGTTAACTAAAACCTTCGTTCCAGATTAGGAGCCCCAGTAAAAGCTATCGGTGATTTAATCCAATTAAGGAAATATACTTGCAAAGGTAAATACTTTAACTTATTTCCCCTATATGGGCTTGGGTTACGGTATATTAATACCGTTTGATTGAGCATTGTATAATTCCATCGCTTAGGTGGTTAATTGATTAAATATGATCGGCTCATTTAAACAATTTTGTTGCTTATAAGCCTTTGGGGGGGTTTAATGACCGTTGTCCCGGATATCCTTGGCATCATATTACGAAATGGCCACGACCATCGACATCCCGGTGTAGGCGTACACCCGGTATAAAGTGTCGACATTAAAAATTAAAAGACGTAGCCGTTGGTTTTTATACTACGGTTTTACGCAAACGTGGTGTGTCTATAAATCTTTAACCCGGCACGACCCGGGCTACTGAACGCATAAAAGAACATGTAAAACGTTCACAAGATTTTATTATAATTTTCCCAAGTTATAAAGGAGTTTGTGCCTTGTGCATTCAAATCAATTTTAATAAACATTTTCAAATGTGTCAGTTGAATGTATTTACCAGTGTAAACTGACGTATTTTCCCCAAAAAGATTAAGTGCAGGTACCTAAACGAAAATTGGCTGGTATTAACTCCCTAGCGTCGTGATAAGTCTCGCAAGCTTGATTGCAGTATCTGATGGAACAAATACTTTATGTTTATTTACGATCCGCTGTGGATATATTCAACTTCTGTAATACATTTGATATTACAACCAGAGGTTGAGTTTATATATTTATCTTATGCTTCCGCTGTGCATTATATAATTGTGTGGTTTGACTATATTGTTGCCAACATCGTCACGGTAATCCCCCACCGGGCCCACCGGTGAGACACGTGGAAATCGGGGTGTGACAGGTTGGTATCAGAGCCAACATTGAGTGAATTAAACACTATCCTATTGTGTTTAATCTCAATGACACAATTGCACATACTTGAGTCTAGACAATAACTTAGGACAAATTCGGATTATTACTCCTTTTTGTCTTTATTTTCGATTCGATTTTTAATAAGTTTTGAAGCAGGAAAATGCCACCTGTTATATTCCGAGGAAGAGGAAGGGGAAGAAGAGGCCGAGGAGAAATCGTGACACATCACGATAACGAGGCTGGACCATCTGGTACAAGACATCCTTCGATGACACGGAGCGAAGAGCCACAACGACGAAGAGATCTTTACGAACCCGCGAGGCATTCCACTTCGCACAGCTCGACGCCATCCTACCGGCACTCCTTTGGGCCAGATTCAGAAAATGATCCCAACAACCCACAACCTTCCTTCATACCTCTACAACGTTCGGTTTCGCACCGGAATTATGACGACCCTACTCCATACTACATAGGTCAGTTTAATCCGGCTGACTACATACAGGAACCTTCAGGTTTTGTTCCACTAGGTCCACAAGACCACTTTTCTGAAGATCCCATGGAGGAAGATGAGGATCCTACTGAACCAGCTCGTGGTACGCCCACACATCCGATAGAAGTTTCTGATGGGTCATCCTTCCATGGAACGCCCTATCAAGGACCTGACAGTTTCCAAGCGATGTTTGACCGACATGAGTGGTACTACACACCACCTCAACAGACATCTCAACAACCGAGACATCCGCAGGATCCCTCTGAGGATTCATGCTTTGAGGCAGTTACGCCACCACCTCCGCCACCGGCACAACCAGTAATACCTGATCCGCCGAGGCGTAGGAGGACAAATGCTCGTATGTCTACACGAGGAAGAGGGGGTATCCACTTCAGCACTCCTCGACATTCTAGTAGTAGCCACTATCCGCCGCTACAAGAAGAAGGACCTTCAAGTCCTATACAGGAGGCGAACTCCGCACCAGCTGCACGAAATTCGCCACCATTTGGGTATGACCAACCCATACCAGCTTACACAGGTCCAACGGCTTACAACCCGTTCGAACCATCACAAGCACAATACAACTACGGCTATGAGCGCGACCCATATGTGGTGTCGGCAAGATATAATGCGCGCTACCCTGACGGGGCACATGGAAACATGGGACCACCGGATTACTCAGCTCATGGGTATCCAATACCTCCCAGACCTCCAGTTCCGCATCAAGCGCCACAACCACGTTTCTCTCCTCCTGAACAGGAAGAAATACTCCATCGACTAGATCGAGTGGAGAGAGAGTTCGAGGAAGAGAAGAAAAGCCACCGAGGATTTCTCAAAGGCTTGGCGAATCTACTAAAGGGCAAAAAGAAGAAACGTGACCACTAGCCCTTAATAGTTGTACTAATGTTATTTCTATTTTGAAATAAGTCCCTGCGTGGACAACATATCATATTTCAGTCCCTACGTGGACTTATCTTTAGTCCTTGCATGGACATCTATCTTGTATTAGTCCCTGCGTGGACTTGTCACTTATTTTAAAACCTCTATGGAGGTATGTACTATTTGAAAGACCCGTTTAGGGCAATATGTAATTGTATTTGAGATTTTGGAATGTATGTTATGAGTTTTACTTTAATATGTATAAAAATAAATCAAAACCATTCCTTTTATATTGATCTGCCTAAATAAAGAATCTTAAAAGGTGAAACCTAGCTTGGTGTCTTTTAAGATCCAGTCAAGATGGTACGACCTAATTGAGAAGATTCTGATTCCCTGTTAACCTCTGTACTCATGTTAACGATCATGACAGATGTGATTCGTTAAAATCACGCACGTCATTCTTATACAATAATCCTTTAAGGATTTCAAAACCCAACTAAATGATTTATAAATCATGGGTTAAATCACCAATGAAGGTGATCAGTATTATTAAAACATCCATTAGTGATGTAGTGCCTACGGGCCAATATTATTAAAACATCCGTTAGTGATGCAGTGCCTACGGGCCAGTATTATTAAAACATCCATTAGTGATGTAGTGCCTACGGGCCAGTATTATTAAAACATCCATTAGTGATGTAGTGCCTACGGGCCAATCTTATTAAAAACATCCATTAGTGATGTAGTGCCTACGGGCCAATATTATTAAAACATCCATTAGTGATGCAGTGCCTACGGGCCAGTATTATAAAAACATCCATTAGTGATGTAGTGCCTACGGGCCAATATTATTAAAACATCCATTAGTGATGTAGTGCCTACGGGCCAACCTTATTAAGAACATCCATTTGAGATGTAGTGCCTACGGGCCAACCATATTAAAACACCCATTAGAGGTGTAGTGCCTACGGGCCATGGTAATTGTCTTATAAAGACAAAAGGCAGTGGTAGTCTATGACTCTCTGTCAAGAAGAGATAAAAGAACTACGGTTCAATTCTCTATGCCTTTGATTCTATGAAATCTCGGCTAATATTATAAAACATCATCATGATTAGGCTTTATGCCGCCAATACTATTTATATAGTTGAAATAGGAGATATTCAGATCCTAATATATAATGAAATAATAAGTTAACCAAATATGGTCTTTGTACCATGGTTGACAAATTGTCATAAATGACGATTATAATAATCTCCTGAATAAAATTTTGTTATCTTCTGTAACAGATTCAAATTACAATGGCGGATCCCAATGGAGAGAACAGCCACACAAATGAAGATGACTATGACAATGCGTCAGTGCATTTAACAGGCGCACAACTGAAGGCTCTGATTGACAATGCCGTTCAGGCAGCTATTGATCGTCAATATACTGAGTCCCAAGGCAGAACCGTGTCAAAACCACCCTCTAAACCAAAGACACACTCCAAACCACCCTCTGAACCCAAGAAAGATGACGACAAACACTCGTCCACTGAGCACAGCGTTCATCGCGATAGAGAATATACTGATGCATCCAGTGCTAAGGGTTGCACCTACAAATACTTTGTATCATGTAAGCCCCGTGAATTTACAGGGGAGAAAGGTGCAGTTGATTGTATCACCTGGCTAGACGAGATGGACACTATTGTGGACATCAGCGGGTGTGCAGCGAGGGATGTGGTGAAGTATGTGTCCCAGTCTTTTAAGGGCGAGGCCCTGGCATGGTGGAGGGCGTTGGTGCAGGCATCTGGTAAGTCTGCTTTGTACAAGATGACATGGGAGGAATTTATTGCTCTCATTAAAGAAAACTACTGCCCTCAGCACGAGGTTGAGAAGATAGAAGCTGATTTTGTCTCACTGGTGATGACGAACCTGGACTGCCAGGCGTATTTGACGAGTTTCAATACCATGTCTCGTCTAGTTCCATACCTGGTGACACCAGAACCCAGAAGAATCGCCCGTTTCATTGGGGGATTAGAGCCTGCAATAAAGGCCAGCGTAAAGGCCTCCAGGCCGACGACCTTCAGGTCAGTTACTGACCTCTCCTTGTCTCTTACACTTGATGCTGTCCGTCTGAGGGCACAAAGGAGCAAGGAGGCTGAAAAGCGAAAACGTGAGGATGATACCTCACGAAAGTCTGGGAAAAAGCACCGTGGAAATGGTGAAGGCAAGAGAGGGTCGGAGGCAAAGAAGGAGGGGCAAGCTGATGGAAGACCTCACTGCAAGGTCTGCAAGAAACCTCACTCCGGGAAGTGTAGGTTTGCGTCTGGTTCACAGTCGCAACAAAAGACTTCTTCCTGTGGACTATGCAAGTCCAAGGATCACAAGACCGTGGAGTGCAAAAAGATAAAGGATGCAACCTGCTATGGTTGTAACGAAAAGGGGCACATAAAGAGTAATTGCCCAAAGTATGCCAAGAAGGCGGAAGAGACGAAGAAGTCGAATGCGAGAGTTTTTCGCTTGGATGCAAAGGAAGCGGTTAAGGACGACAATGTGCTTACAGGTACTTTTCTCGTAAATAATATATTTGCAAGAGTACTATTCGATTCTGGCGCTGATAAATCCTTTGTAGACCAGAAATTTTGCCAACTACTAAATATGCCTATCAAAACCCTTGATATGAAATACGAAGTAGAGTTAGCAGACGGCACGATAGAAACCGTCTCAACTGTTCTAGAAGGATGTGAAATGTCCATTAGGAACCATTCTTTTCCTCTATCTCTACTTCCCTTCAAATTAGCGGGTTTTGACATTGTGCTAGGCATGGACTGGTTATCCCGTAATCAGGCCCAAATCATTTGCGGCAAAAGGCAAATAGTTTTAAAGACTCCGAGTGGTGAATCTCTTACCATTCGAGGGGATACGCATTACGGATTGCCCGAAGACGTATCAATGCTGAAAGCTTCAAGGTGTTTGAACAGAGGCTGTGTAATTTACATGGCTCAGGTGATAATAGAAGAACCAAAGCCGAAGATCGAGGATCTTCCCGTCATTTCTGAATACCCCGAGGTTTTTCCCGAAGAACTACCTGGTTTGCCACCAGATAGACAAGTGGAGTTCAGAATTGACATCATTCCTGGAGCAGCTCCGATAGCAAGAGCACCTTACAGACTAGCTCCAACGGAAATGAAAGAACTGAGGACCCAGTTGGATGAACTGCTGGCGAAAGGTTTTATCAGACCTAGTTCATCTCCCTGGGGAGCTCCTGTCCTATTTGTAAAGAAGAAGGACGGATCGATGCGGTTGTGCATCGACTACCGAGAGCTAAATAAAGTTACCATAAAGAATAGATATCCTTTACCAAGGATCGATGATCTATTCGATCAGCTGCAAGGAGCAAGCTACTTCTCGAAGATCGACTTGAGGTCAGGCTATCATCAACTAAGGGTCAGAGATGAAGATGTACACAAGACTGCATTTAGGACTCGCTATGGTCATTACGAGTTCCTAGTGATGCCTTTTGGGCTCACGAATGCACCGGCTGCGTTCATGGATCTCATGAATCGCGTTTGCAAGCCGTACTTGGACAAATTCGTCATAGTCTTCATCGACGATATCCTTATCTATTCCAAGAATCAAGCTGACCACGAGAAGCACCTCCGTTGCATTCTTGAATTACTACAGCGTGAGAAACTCTACGCCAAGTTCTCGAAATGTGAATTCTGGCTAAGAGAGGTTCAGTTTCTAGGTCACGTTGTGAGCGAGCGTGGTATCCAAGTGGATCCCGCTAAGGTAGAGGCGGTCATGAACTGGCAAGAGCCAAAGACGCCTACCGAGATTCGTAGTTTCCTGGGATTGGCAGGATACTACCGAAGGTTTATTGAAAATTTTTCGAGGATTGCTGCGCCCTTGACTTCCTTGACCAAGAAGAAAGAAAAGTACATTTGGGGCCCAAAGCAGCAAGAGTCCTTCGAAATCCTGAAGCAGAAGCTAAGCAACGCTCCTGTGTTAACATTACCAGAAGGTACTGATGAGTTCGTGGTTTACTGCGACGCATCACAAACGGGTATGGGGTGTGTGCTTATGCAGAAGGGCAAGGTGATTGCCTATGCTTCAAGGCAATTAAAGGTGCATGAAAAGAATTACACCACCCACGACTTGGAGTTGGGTGCCGTTGTATTCGCACTGAAGTTATGGAGGCATTACCTTTATGGTATTAAATTTGTGATTTATTCTGATCACAAAAGCCTCCAGCACCTGTTCAACCAGAAGGAGTTGAACATGAGGCAGCGCCGTTGGATGGAAACCCTGAATGATTATGACTGTGAAATCAGGTACCATCCCGGCAAGGCGAATGTGGTCGCCGATGCCTTAAGCAGGAAGGAAAGGGTAAAACCCATTCGAATCAATGCCAAGAGCATTGAAGTTAAGAATAATTTGATGGAAAGGATATTAGCTGCGCAGCGTGAGGCTGTGTTGGAAGCTAATTACCCTAATGAAAAGCTGGGAGTAACTGAGGAGCAGTTGACTCTTAGCAAGGATGGAATTCTTAGGCTGAATGGACGTATATGGGTTCCGATTTATGGAGGACTACGAGATGTTGTTCTCCAGGAAGCCCATAGTTCCAAATACTCAGTCCATCCGGGTGCAGACAAAATGTACCAAGACTTAAAGGCAAATTATTGGTGGATAGGCTTGAAAAAGTCTGTAGCCGCCCATGTAGCAAAGTGCTTGACTTGTGCTCAAGTCAAAGCCGAGCACCAAAAGCCATCTGGCTTGCTACAACAGCCTGAACTTCCCGAGTGGAAGTGGGAATGCGTAACTATGGACTTCATAACCAAGTTACCCAAAACCAGGAAAGGAAACGATACAATATGGGTCATAGTCGATAGGCTGACTAAATCAGCTCATTTTCTACCCATCAAGGAGACGTATAGCTCCGATACGGCAGCCCAACTTTATGTTGATAAGATTGTAGCCTTACACGGCATACCTGTGTCTATTATCTCCGACAGGGATACTAGATACACATCTCATTTCTGGAAAAGTTTCCAGCAATCTTTGGGCACGCGTTTAAACTTTAGTACGGCTTACCATCCACAGACGGACGGTCAAAGTGAGCGTACTATCCAAACGCTAGAAGACATGCTTCGTGCATGTGCGATCGATTTAGGTGGTAACTGGGATAAAAACCTACCCCTGATCGAATTCTCCTACAATAATAGCTACCACACCAGCATAAAGGCTGCGCCTTTTGAGGCATTATACGGTAGGAAATGTAGATCGCCTGTTTGTTGGGCGGAAGTAGGAGAGGTCCAATTATCGGGACCAGAGATTGTTTTCCAGACGACGGACAAGATTGTCCAGATCCGGGAACGTCTCAAGGCTGCCCGCGATAGGCAGAAGAGCTACGCTGATCCAAAGCGTAAGGATTTTCACTTCGAAGTGGGTGAAAAGGTATTACTTAAGGTATCACCCTGGAAGGGGGTGATGCGTTTCGGCAAGAAAGGCAAGCTGAGTCCGAGATACATAGGACCTTTTGAGGTCATTGAACGAGTCGGATCGGTTGCCTATAAGTTGAACTTGCCTGAAGAGCTCAATGGAATTCACAATGTGTTCCACATCTGCAATCTCAAAAAGTGCTTCGCCGATGAATCATTAGTGATTCCACACACAGATGTGCATATAGATGAGAGCTTAAAATTTATAGAAAAACCTTTGTCGATTGAAGATCGACAGGTGAAGAAGCTTCGCAGAAAGCACGTACCGATTGTAAAAGTCAAATGGGATGCTCGTAGAGGTCCTGAATATACGTGGGAAGTCAAAGCTACAATGAAAGAAAAGTACCCCTATTTATTTGAGTAAATCTCGGGTCGAGATTTATTTTAAGGGGGTGAGGATGTAACACCTCGAATTTTTGTGTCCAATGATGTGTTAACACGTGTCATATTGATTACACGTGGCATCCATGATAAATAAAGGACTAATTTTGACAAACCTTGAAAGTATATAAATTCGAGGGTTATAAATATCAACAAGGGTAATATACTGTATAGTAACCCTAAATAAATGCTTGTACCTTCAAACGAATAAATCATAAATCGTACGGAAGCAAAACACGGAAGAAAGTGAGAGATTACGAACTACAGGGGTTAACTGTGTCAACATGTTTAATATTACCTCTGAGTGACCCTTTAACGTTCCCAGGGCTTCGTAACAGCATTATACACTCACTAGAATATACTGTATAAATTCCGCGAAGTTCCGTCTTAAAACGAAAGAGTTATACTCAAATTCGTATGAGAATGGTTAAAAGCGTCAATAATGAAAGTTAAGGCTTTCCAAATAAATAATAAACTAACAAGGGACTTTATAATGCGGGTAAATAACACGAGGCCCCTATCGGTAAATAACCGAGGGCCAAACCGCAAAGTTACCCCTTCAAACCCGAAAGGTCAGGTAAATCATTACGAAAGATTTCGTTATTAATGGCCAGATTCTGTAATCATAACAAAAGATTTAAAAAATTCTGAAATCTTAACCTCTCGCGACCTGCGTGAAGGTTATGGTTAAGTTGAGGCGGGCCGCGAGCCACCTGTATTATGCGCCTGATATTCAAATCCTAGGCGACCCGCATTAAAATGGCATGGAACTCCCATGCGGGCCATGTGGGACGCCCAGATGCAGAAACATTGTAACTACTTGACCTTTGGACCATTTGAACGACCAACAATCAATTAATGGGGCATGGGCACCCTACACTTGACCCATAACCCTCTAATACACCTGCCATTCATCCAAGGGCACTTGTAGAGTTGTGTGTAATGATCTTGAGCCATGACATTTGCTATAAATAGCACTAGTAAGTTCATAACATTCATCACACTCAAAGACACATTCTCTGGTCATCTCAAGAGCTAATAAGCATCCTTCTCTGCTCCATATTCAAGTTCTAACTTCTGTAAGATACCTTGATCATCCGTAGTTCAGTTTATGCTTAGTATTTAGCTAAAAACCAAACCGTCGTAAAAACGGTTTGACTTTAAATTATGTCCATGATGGTTCTGTCTTATGACGAAACAAAGGTGGTTATAAGTTGGTATCAATGGAGGTAATAAACCCCTAAAAGGGTTCCCTCTGATCACCACTCTAACTATGTCAAATGTCGAGTCAAACGTGCGGTTAAAAAGTCAACAGAAAGCTATTTTAGCGATTTATGCATAATCTGTAATGTATATGTTATGGAACCTGTTTTGATAATCATAAAACATGATAATAAGTATATAAACTTGTTTGCGCTCGTTTGAATCGATCATTTGCTATATTGAACCGGTGCGGAGCCGAAAGTCGCAAAAGTTTGACTTTTGCTTTGACTTCAGTTCTGATCCGTTTTAGTGAGGTATAAATATACCTTAGGACTCTCTTAGGACCAGGTCACATGTTGGTGTAAACCTCTGTGGTCGGTTCATGAGTTATCCGAGTCTTTTGCGCAATTCCGTCATTCGCCTAAAAGTTGACTGTAACGGCCTTTTAAAATTAAAACGAGTATTTCGGACACGTGAACGGACCAAAACCTTGCTTATTAAATTATAAGCATGTCCTTAAAGTTTCACATCAATCCGAGGTCTAGAATGAGAGTTATGCTAATTAGCGCAATTTAAATAAACTTTTGTAATAAACGGCGCAATTAGCATAACACCTATCTAAACCAAGATTTCGTCACCAAAACTTTTACCCACTGTATTAAAATAATATTTTGGGAATTTTAAAGATTTTTAATAATTTTTACCTCGCTCATAACCTGCGGTTATGGCTACGGTTTGGTAAATACCGAATATGCCCTTTTCGGCCAAAACATGAGTTCTACAAGGTCTTTTGACCCGATTCCAGTTGCTACTGGTTTTAAATAATAAATAAAGTATTTTAAGCTTTATAAGCTGTTTGGGAAACTCAGATTTCCTGTAGAACTCGAAAAGCCCTTTTTAAAGTCTTTAAAATGACCGAAAAGCCCCTACGGGGCATAATAATAACTTAAACTCGTTACGGGCGTCACGGAAGGTATCCTACTGATACCACAACCCATTTAAGGCATATTGACTTAGGAAATAAGCGTACGACTCTCATGGTTAACCGTTTCGCCTATTGCGCGCACGGTTCGGCTTATGAAACTAGTTTTCATAATTTAGCCGATACGGGTCAAATATTATCATTTGAACCCCAAAATCCAGAGTGTGAACCATTAACCCATATAAAACAGGTCTCTGAACTTGTTGGGTCAGAATCACACTCCATTCTCGGTTTTCGCCTTTCCGCGCGATTAAACCATATCTATATATATATCGGAACCAACCGGTCTAGGCTACGGCCATTATAACGACCCGTTAGGATTCTAAGAGGTTAACTAAAACCTTCGTTCCAGATTAGGAGCCCCAGTAAAAGCTATCGGTGATTTAATCCAATTAAGGAAATATACTTGCAAAGGTAAATACTTTAACTTATTTCCCCTATATGGGCTTGGGTTACGGTATATTAATACCGCTTGATTGAGCATTGTATAATTCCATCGCTTAGGTGGTTAATTGATTAAATATGATCGGCTCATTTAAACAGTTTTGTTGCTTATAAGCCTTTGGGGGGTTTAATGACCGTTGTCCCGGATATCCTTGGCATCATTTTACGAAATGGCCACGACCATCGACATCCCGGTGTAGGCGTACACCCGGTATAAAGTGTCGACATTAAAATTAAAAGACGTAGCCGTTGGTTTTTATACTACGGTTTTACGCAAACGTGGTGTGTCTATAAATCTTTAACCCGGCACGACCCGGGCTACTGAACGCATAAAAGAACATGTAAAACGTTCACAAGATTTTATTATAATTTTCCCAAGTTATAAAGGAGTTTGTGCCTTGTGCATTCAAATCAATTTTAATAAACATTTTCAAATGTGTCAGTTGAATGTATTTACCAGTGTAAACTGACGTATTTTCCCCAAAAAGATTAAGTGCAGGTACCTAAACGAAAATTGGCTGGTATTAGCTCCCTAGCGTCGTGATAAGTCTCGCAAGCTTGATTGCAGTATCTGATGGAACAAATACTTTATGTTTATTTACGATCCGCTGTGGATATATTCAACTTCTGTAATACATTTGATATTACAACCAGAGGTTGAGTTTATATATTTATCTTATGCTTCCGCTGTGCATTATATAATTGTGTGGTTTGACTATATTGTTGCCAACATCGTCACGGTAATCCCCCACCGGGCCCACCGGTGAGACACGTGGAAATCGGGGTGTGACACATACCCTCCACTTTCCGTTTTTCTTTTGGACAACGACCACATTGGCTAACCATTTTGGATACTTTACCTCTCTGATCATACCTGCTCGAAGTAGTCTCTCTACTTCTTCTTGGATAATGGCATTCCTTTCTGGTGCAAACTTCCTCCTTTTTTGATGGATTGGTTTGATAGACCTGTCAATGCCAAGTTTGTGAGTAATAATATCCTTAGATATACCTGTCATATCTTCATGTTTCCAAGCAAAGGTAGATTTTCTTCTTTTGAGGAAGGATATTAAGTCTTCTTTCATCTTGCCAAGGATCCCTGATCCGATATAGATTTTTGATTCAGGATCACTAGGATCCAAGAGGATTTCGTCCACATCTTGTTCCCTTGCCTCCAAGACATTCCTCGGAGGATACTGTAATTGCTATTGCTCCCTTGGCTTCGAGGTTGGCTTCATGGATGAGGTATAACAATCCTTAGCCTCCTGCTGATCACTGTCGATCTTGATTATTCCCCATGGGCTAGGGAGCTTCACACATTGATGGTAGGTGGATGGGACTGCTTTCATATCATGTATCCAAGGCCTGCCAAGGATAACATTGCAACAAGATAAAGAGTCAATAACACAAAATTTTTGATAATTATGTAATCCTTCCACGTAGATTGGGAGTTTGATGTCCCCCAGAGTTTTCTTCGTTTCTCCACTGAATCCTACAAGCACGGAGGATCTTGGTGTGATGTCTGATTCTGGAATACCCATTTTCTTCAGAACATCAAGCTGGATAATGTTCACTGAGCTTCCTCCATCGATAAGGATCCTGCGGACAAAATGGTTAGAGATAAAGAGAGTAATAACTAAACTATCATGATGAGGATCCTGAATGTTAATGCGATCATCCTCATCAAACGTTATCATCTTCCCTTCTGAGACACTTGATGTTCTAATAGATTTTTCTCCATTATCCATTTTTGACTCCTTTGCATGCCTTTTGGCCGCCGAGAAAGATGTACCACAGATGTCTGATCCTCCGGAAATAAAGTTGATCACTTGTGCGTTTGCCGGAGGTGCTGGAGCCTTTTCAGGGATCCTTTCAGGATCCTCTATCCTTTGCTTTTTTCTTCCCAACAATTCTTTTAGGTGCCCCTTGCTTAACAGATACCCAATCTCTTTTCTTAAAGCTATGCATTCTTCAGTTAGATGCCCGAAATCCTCATGGTATGCACACCATTTTGACTTGTCTTTAGTCCCGGATGGCTTATCATTCTTCCTGGGCCACCTAGCTTTTTCACCTAGATTCTGCATTGCAAGGATTAGTTCATGATTATCAACGGAAAAACAATATTCTGAGATTGGAGGATAATCTTCATCATCCTCTTCTTGGTCAACAGCATGCACATTCTGGTTCTCATTTCTATGGTAGGATTTGAATTTATTGTTCTTGAAGGAGGATCCTTGCTTCTCCTGTTTTGAGGATCCTACTTGTCTCTCCTGGATCCTCTTGTCATCCTCTAGCCGGATGAACCTGAGTGCCCGAGTTCTTACTTCATCTAGATTCCTGCATGGTGTCATAACAAGATCATCATAGAATAATGAATCCTTAAGCAGTCCCATTTTGAAGGCTTTCAACAGCCGTAGCCATATCCAAGTTGGGAATGTCCAAGGATTCTTTACTAAATTTAGTTATATAATCCCTTAATGATTCATTATGACTTTGAGTTACCCTATGTAAATCACTGGTTAATCTTTCAAATTTTCTACTACAAGAGAATTGGTTATTGAATAAATTAACTAAATTAGCAAATGAAGTAATAGAGTAAGGGGGAAGACTTAGCAGCCATTTAAGAGCTGATCCAGTAAGAGTGGATCCAAATCCTTTACATAGGCATGCTTCCTTTAGCTTTTCCGGGATTGGATTGATCTCCATCCTTTCCCTGTATTGTGCTATGTGCTCCTCAGGATCCGTTGTACCATCATACAGCTTCATAGTAGGGATATGGAACCTTTTGGGTACCTCTGCATCACAAATTGGTGGTGCAAAGCGAGATACCTTATGGCTTCCATCTGCGCTCTCTGGGATAGGCTTGACTACCCCTGGAACACTTGAGATCATATCTTTTAGCTTCTGCAATTCCCTGGCCATAGCGTGATTGATACCTGTATCCTGCATGAATCCATGGTTAGTGGTAAGATAATTATTTAAAGTGTTACCTCCTATTGGGTTCAAGTTAGTGAATCCATATTGCTGGGATTCTGGAATAACGGAGGGACCAGTGGAAGCAATGGTCTGCATTGGAATGAAGTCCCCTTGATGGACATCTAGACTTCCTGTTTGCAAACTCTTTAGGGATCCTGGCATCTGGGAGGATCCTGGTATCTGGAAGGATCCTGGTATCTGAGATGATCCTGGAACGAAGGAGGATCCTTGAACCTGGGATGATCCTGGAACAAAGTAGGATCCTTGAAACTGCTGCGCTCCCGGGTAGGCTCCTGATTTCATGAAGGATCCCATATGCTGGGGATAGGATCCTGCCGGCTGAAAGTGTGAGCCTGATGTCTGAGTCATTGCTGTTGATCCGAGGTGCAATCCTCTTGATTCTCCCATAATTTGCACGTCTGGAATTTCCGATGGCTGAGAAGTGATCATTGGAGTATCAAAGCTCAAGGATTTGGGCATCAGTGGGGAATGATCCTCTGCCGTTCTCCTTTGTCTTTTGAGATCTCCAATTTCCCTGAGGATCCTTTCATTAGTTTCATCCTGCCGCTGCATACGATCCTTCATCTGCAAAATCAAAGTAAATACATCACTAGTACTGGGAATATAAGAATTCATAGCAGAAGAAGATGGAGGTTTAGAGTTAGTAGGAGTTTGTCTCTTCTCAGCATTCTTCTGGGATCCTGCCGATGGAGGAGGCAGAGTGTTCTGAGACGAGGTGACTGCAGACATCGCCGTGGACATGTTTTTCAATGATGAAGCCATGTAATTCTTTGAAATGATTTCGAACAGAAAGTTTTCTTATGAATAAAGCACCAATTGCCCCACGGTGGGCGCCAAACTGTTTTGGTAAAAAATCACACAAGGATAATGCAACCAAACTTTATGTAAATGGGGTATGATGCTTGGTTTATAGAAAACGTAAAGGATTACTTCAGTAAGAAATATGCAAAGACACAATGATTTATACGAGGAAAAAGCCCTTGATCAATGTATGATCTCCGGCATAAAAAACCTCGGGTGATGGTAACTACCAATCACCAACTCCAATATATCAAAATATGGTTACAACTTTGGATGATAATGAGCTGAGTACAAGGATCACTATCGTAATGTGTGTCTAAGCGTGTGAGAATTGTGTTGTCCGTTCTTCCGAATGAGGAAGAGCGTTATATATACAAGTGTAGGTGACCTATTTTAGGTAAAAAGACTAATAATCAGCTCATTACCCCTTTAGAAATTAAAGTAAATCTAGCCTAAATTATCGCCCTTAAATCATGCCAAGTTTCCATATCCTTCACAACGTCCATCTCCGATTAAGCACATGCCATAGTTGTAAAGACGTGTCCTTTAATTGTGATGCTAAGAGCGGATCCTGCTAGTCATTCCTGCAAAACAACATTAAATTCAACGAAAGCAACTGTTAGCATGAGGATCCTATGATGGTCCGTGATCCTGATCCTGGAACTCTGCTGAGGATCACTATCTGCCAAAGAAACAAGGATCACTGGTTAGGATCACATGTGAGGATCATGTATTGTAAAAATCCAGCCCTAACACTTTGCATGCCTTTTGGCCGCCGAGAAGGATGTACCACAGATGTCTGATCCTCCGGAAATAAAGTTGATCACTTGTGCATTCGTCGGAGGGGCTGGAGCCTTTTCAGGGATCCTTTCAGGATCCTGAGTCCTTTGCTTTTTTCTTCCCAACAATTCTTTTAGATGCCCCTTGCTTAACAGATATCCAATTTCTTTTCTTAAAGCTATGCATTCTTCAGTTAGATGCCCGAAATCCTCATGGTATGCACACCATTTTGACTTGTCTTTAGTCCCGGATGGTTTATCATTCTTCCTGGGCCACCTAGCTTTTTCTCCTAGATTCTGCATTGCAAGGATTAGTTCATGATTATCAACGGAAAAACAATATTCGGAGATTGGAGGATAATCTTCATCATCCTCTTCTTGGTCAACAGCATGCACATTCTGGTTGTCATTTCTATGGTAGGATTTGAATTTATTGTTCTTGAAGGAGGATCCTTGCTTCTCCTGCTTTGAGGATCCTACTTGTCTCTCTTGGATCCTCTTGTCATCCTCTAGCCGGATGAACCTGAGTGCCCGAGTTCTTACTTCATCTAGATTCCTGCATGGTGTCATAACAAGATCATCATAGAATAATGAATCCTTAAGCAGTCCCATTTTGAAGGCTTCAACAGCCGTAGCCATATCCAAGTTGGGAATGTCCAAGGATTCTTTACTGAATTTAGTTATATAATCCCTTAATGATTCATTATGACTTTGAGTTACCCTATATAAATCACTAGTTAATCTCTCAAATTTTCTACTACAAGAGAATTGGTTATTGAATAAATTAACTAAATTAGCAAATGAAGTAATAGAGTAAGGGGGAAGACTTAGCAGCCATTTAAGAGCTGATCCAGTAAGAGTGGATCCAAATCCTTTACATAGGCATGCTTCCTTTAACTTTTCCGGGATTGGATTGATCTCCATCCTCTCCCTGTATTGTGCTATGTGCTCCTCAGGATCCGTTGTACCATCATACAGCTTCATAGTAGGGATATGGAACCTTTTGGGTACCTCTGCATCACAAATTGGTGGTGCAAAGCGAGATACCTTATGGCTTCCGTCTGCAATCTCTGGGATAGGCTTGATTACCCCTGGAACACTTGAGATCATATCTTTTAGCTTCTGCAACTCCCTGGCCATAGCATGATTGATACCTGTATCCTGCATGAATCCATGGTTAGTGGTAAGATAATTATTTAAAGTGTTACCTCCCATTGAGTTTAAGTTAGGAACATTGGGTGTGAATCCATATTGCTGGGATTCTGGGATAATGGAGGGACCAGTGGAAGCAATGGTCTGCATTGGAATGAAGTCCCCTTGATGGACATCTAGACTTCCTGTTTGCAAACTTTTTAGGGATCCTGGCATCTGGAAGGATCCTGGTATCTGGGATGATCCTGGAACGAAGGAGGATCCTTGAACCTGGGACGATCCTGGAACAAAGAAGGATCCTTGAACCTGGGATGATCCTGGAACAAAGGAGGATCCTTGACCCTGGGATGATCCTGGAACAAAGTAGGGCCCTTGAAACTGCTGTGCTCCCGGATAGGCTCCTGAATTCATGAAGGATCCCATATGCTGGGGATAGGATCCTGCCGGCTGAAAGTGTGAGCCTGATGCCTGAGTCATTGCTGCTGATCCGAGGTGCAATCCTCTTGATTCTCCCATAATTTGCACGTCTGGGACTCCCGATGGCTGAGAAGTGATCATTGGAGTATCAAAGCTCAGGGATTTGGGCATCAGTGGGGAATGATCCTCTGCCGCTATCTTTTGCCTTTTGAGGTCTCCAATTTCCCTGAGGATCCTGTCATTAGTTTCATCCTGCCGCTGCATACGATCCTTCATCTGCAAAATTAAAGCAAACACATCACTAGTACTAGGAACAGAAGAATTCATAGCAGAAGAAGATGGAGGTTTAGAGAAGGTAGGATTTGGTCTCTTCTCAGCATTTTTCTGGGATCCTGCCGGTGGTGGAGGCATAGTGTTCTGGGACGAGGTGACTGCAGACACCGCCGTGGACGTATTCTTCAATGATGAAGCCATGTAACTCTTTGAAATGATTTCGAACAAAAGGTTTTCTTATGAATGAAGCACCAATTGCCCCACGGTGGGCGCCAAACTGTTTTGGTTAAAAATCACACAAGGATAATGCAACCAAACTCTATGTAGACGGGGTATGATGCTTGGTTTATTGAAAAAGTAAAGGATCACTTCAGTATGAAATATGCAAAGACACAATGATTTATACGAGGAAAAAGCCCTTGATCAATGTATGATCTCCGGCATAAAAAACCTCGGGTGATGGCAACTACCGATCACCAAACTTCTATATATCAAAATATGGTTACAACTTCGGATGATAATGAGCTGAGTACAAGGATCACTATCGTAATGTGTGTCTAAGCGTGTGAGAATTGTGTTGTGTGTCTTCCGAATGGGGAAGAGTGTTATATATACAAGTGTAGGTGGCCTATTTTAGGTAAAAAGACTAATAATCAGCTCATTACCCCTTTAGAAATAAAAGTAAATCTAGCCTAAATTATCGCCCTTAAATCATGCCAAGTTTCCATATCCTTCACAACGTTCATCTCTGATTAAGCATATGCCAAAGTTGTAAAGACGCATCCCTTGATTGTGATGCTAAGAGCGGATCCTGCTAGACATTCCTGCAAAATGACATTAAGTTCAATGAAAGCAACTGTTAGCATGAGGATCCTATGTTGGTCCGTGATCCTGATCCTGGAACTCTGCTGAGGATCACTATCTGCCAAAGAAGTAAGGATCACTGGTTAGGATCACATGTAAGGATCATGTATTATAAAAATCCAGCCCTAACAAATATGAAGCCTTAATTGCTGGTTTTCAAATTGCTAAGCATATGGGGATCATGTATCTTGAGGTATACGTGGATTCATTGTTAATCACTAATCACTTTAATGGATCCTATGCTGTTAAAGGTGAAAAACAAACCAAATATTTAGAGATAGTCAAAGAATTGGCACTCTCCTTTGCTTTCTTCAGTTTGACACAGGTACCAAGGGAAGAAAATACAGAAGCTGATGCACTGGCCAATCTAGGATCATCTTTGAAGATCCCATAGGATATAAGTATCCCCATCATCCATATCCTGGCTCCCGCTATTGAAAATTAGGTGGCCATGGAAATAGAAGAGGATTCTGCAATGATCCCTAGTGAGGATACTGAATCTTGTTCAGGATCATGGATCTCACCAATCATGAGATACTTACAACACGGAGAGATTCCTATGGGAGAAAACCCTAGGGCTTTCAGAATTAAGGTATCTCAATTCACAATCTTAAATAATATGTTGTATAAGCAATCTCTTGCAGGACCATATTTAAGATGTATCGAGGATCCTGAAGTTCAAGAAGTTTTAAAAGATTTCCATGAAGGAGATTGTGGAAACCACACTGGGGGCAGGGCATTGTTCTCAAGGATCTTAAGGACAGGATACTACTGGCCAACTATGAAAAGGGATGCTGTGGAGTATGCTAAGAAGTGTGATTCTTGTCAAAGACACAGCAATATCCTTCATCAGTCGGCTGAATTTCTACATCCTATACCATCCTCTTGGCCATTTATGAGATGGGGGATGGATATAGTCGGCAAGCTCCCTAAGGCACCTGGTGGAAAAGTGTTCATGCTTGCTATGACTGACTACTTCTCTAAGTGGATAGAGGCTGAAGCTTTTGCCCAAGTCAGAGAAAAGGAAGTTATATCCTTTATTAAGAGAAATATTATAACTAGATTTGGCATTCCTTCTGAAATTGTATGTGATAATGGTTCCCAATTTATTGGGAGCAGAACTACTAACTTTTGTGACAGCTGGGGGATTAAGATGATAACATCAACACCAGTCCACCCACAAGCTAATGGTCAAGCAGAATCATCCAACAAGAACATCATCAACAATCTGAAGAAGAAACTTGGATCCAAGAAGGGGAAATGAGCAGAGGAATTGCCTTATGTGCTTTGGGCTGATAGGACAACTCCCAAGAATGCTACTGGTCAAACACCCTTCTCTTTGGTGTTTGGGGCAGAATCAGTGATCCCAACAGAAATGGTGGTTCCAACTGCTAGAACAAGTACCCGTGATCCTGAGGAAAATGATCAGAACTTGGTTCAAGACTTGGATACTATTGAGGAAATCAGAGACTTGGCTAGGATAAGGATGGCTAGCTACCAACAAAGAATGGCTGGTGCTTATAACAAAAATGTCAGGATAAGGAAATTCCAAGTTGGGGATATGGTATTGAGAAAAGCATTCCAGAATACCACCAATCCTGCTGATGGGAAATTGGCACCAAAATGGGAAGGCCCTTATTTGATCGAAGCCGAAGCAGGAAAGGGGGCATATAGACTGCTGACCATGGAGGGTAATTTGTTACCAAGAGCCTGGAATGCTGTCCACTTGAAGAAATATTTCATGTGAGCAAGATCCTTCTGGCACATATGATCCTTACATTAGAAGTATCCTCCAAGGATCTCTGAAGTATCGACGATCCTTACTCTGGTAATGTCCTAAGCTTGAACTCTTATTTACATATTTTCTTATTTAAGGATAAGGATCATGTATCCTTCATCCTTCTCTCACGAGATTTTGAGTTCTGATAGTCCAGGTATCCTTAGCATATTGTCGACAATCTTCAGAAGCAACTCAGATCCTTGGGTTCAACCCCAGTTTACACACGATCCTTGGGCTTGTCCCCAGTTTTCGCCTGTAGCGCACGATGATCCTGGTATAGTTCACGTCTTCGGGACCAGTACTCGCTTTAGGGGCTGATAATTCCATCGTACTGGCTATACCTAGGATCCTACGTATAATGGTAGACGTACCATACATCCGTTCCTAAGGTTTCTAACGTTTTCACGTTAGCTAAGGTTTTGGCATTTTCATGTCACTAAGTTTGGATAGTCGCCAGTAAGGCCATACTCCAGTTTACATACGATCCTTGGGCTTGTCCCCAGTTATCCTTCGGGCTTGTCCCCAGTTATCCTTCGGGCTTGTCCCCAGTTATCCTTCGGGCTTGTCCCCAGTGATCCTTTGGGCTTGTCCCCAGTTACTAACTTATCTATGATATTGGCTTAGTCCCAAGTTATATTCTATTTTCAGGTTTTCAAAGATAAACAATTAAGGATCCTCAATCCTTATTACCCATTAAAGTTCTTCCTATGGTTATCCTGGTTAAAGATTAGGATCCTAACTTGGATTCTCAGGTATGATCCTTAACTGTTTTGAATACATTCATTATTTTGACTAACCCTTACACTTTGACAACTGAACCTATGATCCTTAAAATTAACTACTTTTTGGAAGTTCTCGACTATAGGATATTTGATCCTGGATCATATCCTAAATTTCTTAAACATAATTTGCTTAACCTTTCTTACTTAGACAAGTATAAATCAAAACGATTGAAAGTTCAAAAGATATACAAGGATAACATCACAGGATAAGTCAAAAGTTAAAAGTTTTATTCATTAAGTATTTAACCCCTTTTTAAAGTTGTCATAATTGCCAACCCACGTTTCTACCAGCAAAACGTGACCCGTCCACATGGGTTGGCAAAGGGTGTCCATTGTTCATGCGGTCATAGCAGGTGCAGGAAATTAAAGGCGGTAGGATCACAATGGCTTCATCCCCTAAACAGAGGATCCCTCCACCATATGTAATCCTACCTATTGTTCACAGGATCCTAGATCCCCAACCCTAAACCTATTGTTCAAATACAGACCATAATTGTTTTAAAACATCACAACCACCAAACAAAAAAATTGGGCTCCGGCTAAGTCTCGTAATTTCCATCATTGCCCAATCCTGCAGCTCAATCCTTCGCTGCACCATCACCACCGGCTCCACTTGCCTCTCCACCCTGATCCTTGCCAATGTCTCCACCCTCAAGCATCGGGATCTCCTCAGCCTCCTCGTCATCCTCCAGTTCAGCCAGCCTAGCCTTCCAGCCTTCGACATCCCAGGTGCTCTTGTCAAAAGCAGGATCCTGAGCTTCCATGGCCATTTGCAGCTGGATCTTGTACATAGTTATCGCGGCAGAGACCTTGGCATCCTGGGTGATCTCGTGCTTCTCATAGTCAAAGTTGATCAGCATCTTGGCAGCATCATTCTTGGTGGCCTGGAGCTCCTTCTGAAGATCGGCTATCTTGAGATCCTTCAACACCCCAACCTGTTGAAGGTCAGCAATCTGGCGATCCTGATCCTCAACATGGCCAACATATGTCTCTACTTCAGCAAATTTCTACAAGGAAGACAAGGAATGATGTCAGAAACCAAGTGATCCTTAGACCAGCAGGATACACAAGCAGGACAGTGATCCTTACCTCGTTGATGTAATCCAGACACTGTTGGCGGAGCAGGGGCAGACCTTGCAAATCCTCAGAGGCCTTTCTCTTCTTGCTTCCTTTTCCCTTGATAGGTGCTTTAGGGGCTGAAGCAGTTGGGCTAGCAGCAGGAGTCTTCTTCCTTGCGGATTTAACATTAGTAAGATCATCAATGCCGAACTTCGAAGCAGACTTAGAGGATTTTCCAGCGCCTGCACAACCAAAACAAGATAAGTATCTTAATTTTATTTGACTCTCATTATATAAATACTCCTTAAAAGAGGATATTTACTTGACATTGTGACAGAAGCAGAGGATACTTCCTGAGAATCCTGGGTGGTGACCTGGAAAGTTCTTATTTCAGGATCAAGCTTCCTAAAGGCCAAGAGTCTCTCTTTTGCAGCAGGAGTCAACTTAAGATGAGAAACAGATATAGCTGCACAATAAGGAAACAAAAGAATGTCAGTGATCCTTATGCTAAAGGATAAGTTCTACGGTGATCCTTCCAGGATCCTCTATCCTACCATGGGTAGCCCACTTCTTGGGCAGATCCCTCCCATCAGGGATGGTATCTCTCCTCACAAAAAAGAACCGCCGCTTCCAGTTCATGTCATTTTTGGTAACTTTGAGAACAGGGTGCTCTTCTCCAGCCTTTCGTTTGAACAAGTATCGGTGGGATCCAAAAGTTGTGAGATCATACATCTCAGCCAGCTCCGCCATACCCAGATCAATTCCTTCTTGTTCGATGATCCTTTCAAGGGTGTATAAAACCCTCCAAATCATCGGCATAGCCTGGATATAGCAGATGCCGGTAAGAGAGAAAAAGGACTCGGTGAACTGAGGGAAAGGATACGAGTATCCTATCATGAAAGGAGTGACCGGGAAAGCAACCCAAGTCTCAGAGATGTAATCACTCAGAGCGGTAGGGCTAAAAGATTTAAAGAGGGTGTTCGACGGAAAACAATGACGGATCTTGTCAATTTGAGAATCAGTAAAACAACACCTCTCGGTGGGGGAATCCTTGATAATCCCTTGACCCTTCAAGGGGCTGTTATTCTTAGGATCCTTGTTGGGAGAGTTTCGGAGCAACATATTGAACGAAATAAGAAAAACAGAGCAAGCAAGAGAGAAGGTGAAGGGGAATACCTGTTCAATCCTCTGGTCGCGGTTATAAAGGGAAGAGTCCTTGAATTTAAATGCAAACGATCCTATCCCTATTTCTATTTATAATGATGATTAGTGCAGGGCTGTCACCTCCATGACGTCAGATCGCAACGGATAGTTCATTCTTAACGGCTATATATCCGTTGAGTTAGTTATAGATAAGATCCGGCAAAATATAACTCGTTAATATTATATAATTACTCCTTATATTTTGGGGGCAATTGTTAGGGCAGGATTTTAATGACCTGTGATCCTTACATGATATCCTAATGAGTGATCCTTGTTTCTTTGGCAGATAGTGATCCTCAGAAGAGCTTCAGGATCAAGATCATGGATCATCCTAAGGATCCTCATACCAACGATTGTTCTCTTTGAATTTAATGTTGTTTTGCAGGGATTACGAGTTGGACCTGGTCTTGGCAACGTTATTAAGGAATCTTTCACGTAAATCTCGCACATACATCTCCGGAAATAGACGTTGTGAAGAATATGGAAACTTAGCACAAATTACGGGCAATTAATTAGGCTAAATTTACTTCTATTTCTAAAGGGGTAACGAGCTAGTAGTTAGGTGACTTGCCTAAAATTCAACCACACACGCTTATATAAATGGCACTCTACAGCATTCGGAAGACACAACACATTTCTCACACGCTCTAGCATGCGATACTATAGTGATCCTTGTACCTAGCTCGTTACCATCCAAAGTTGTAAACATTGTTTGTTATATTGAAGTTTGGTGATCGGTAGTTTCCATCACTCGAGGTTTTTTATGCCGGAGATCATTCATTGATCAAGGGCTTTTTCCTCGTATAAATCCTTGTGTCACTTGTGCAATTTTCATTTAAGTGATCCTTATCTTTGTTCATCATACCAAGCATCATTCCCCGTTTACAAAGAGTTTGGTTGCATAATCCTTGTGTGATTTTTGACCAAAACATGCCCCAAAGACCCATTTCCTCTTCCTCATATTGATGCAATGGTGGGTGCAACCGCTGGGCACGAGATGTTAACCTTCATGGATGCATCCTCAGGATTTCAGCAGATTCAAATGGAGCCTTCAGACCAAGAGGATACTGCCTTCATGACACCAACAGGTATTTATTGTTATACTGCTATGCCTTTCGGTTTGAAAAATGCAGGTGCAACATACCAGAGATTGGTGAACATGATGTTCAAAGATAAGCTGGGGGACACAATGGAGGTATACATCGACGATATGGTGGTAAAATCTAAAAAGGCTGAGGATCACCTCCAGGATATTAAGGGAGCATTTGATATCCTGGATCAATATAACATGAAGCTAAATCCTGCCAAGTGCCATTTTGGAGTGGGGGCAGGAAAGTTTCTAGGATATATGGTAACTAAAAGAGGGATAGAAGCGAGCCCAGAACAGATCAAAGCCATCCTAGATATCAAATCACCTTCTAACATGAAGGATGTTCAAAGACTGTCAGGACGAGTAGCGGCATTAAACAGATTTATCTCAAGATCCTCAGAAAAATGCAAGGAATTTTATGATATCCTGAAGAAAAATAAGAAGTTTGAATGGGGGGAGAAGCATGAAGCAGCCTTGCAGGATTTGAAGCAATACCTCTCAACCGCACCTCTACTAATGAAGCCTGAGGATGGTGAACCATTATCCCTGTATCTTGCAGTATCAGGGAATGCAGTAAGTGTTGTCCTTGTAAAGGATCATGAAGGTCAGCAGTATCTTGTTTATTATGTTAGCAAAAGTTTATTAAATGCTGAAACTAGATATTCTCATTTAGAAAAGTTGATATTGGCTCTAGTTATGGCATCAACAAAGCTTAGACATTACTTTGAAACACATAGGATTCATGTCAAAACCAATTATCCTGTTAAGAATGTGCTTAGGAAACCTGAGATGTCAGGTAGAATGGCTAAATGGTCAGTAAAGTTAAGTGCCTATGATCTAGTGTACGAACCTAGAAATGCCATAAAATCTCAGGCTTTAGCTGACTTTGTGGCTGATTTCAGTAGTGATATTCAAAATGAAGTTGACATAGAAGTACAACAACTTGGAGAAACCTTAGAATCCTGCACATTATATACTGATGGTGCATCTAATATTAGAGGAGTAGGATTGGGTATACTAGTAAAATCGCCACAGGGGGACATAATACCCCAGGCTATTAGATGCGAATTTCCTGCCACTAATAATGAAGCAGAATATGAGGCTTTGATTGCAGGATTAGAATTGGCTGAGAGCATGAATATTAAAAGTTTGCAAGTATATGTTGACTCCTTGTTAATCACTAATCATTTTAATGGATCTTATGCAGTTAAAGGTGAGAAGTTAATCGAATATCTCGATATTCTCAAAAAATTAGCAGGATATTTCGATGTTTTTACACTTGAACAGGTACCAAGAGAGGATAATGCTGAAGCGGATGCCTTGGCAAACTTAGGATCATCAGTCAGGATACCGGAGGGAACCCAAATATCGATACTTCATATCCTGTATCCTGCTATGGATCCCTTCAAAGCTCAGGATAAAGAGGTAACAAGCACTTAGGATCCTGGTCATGATCCTGAGAAGGATACTGGATCCTGGATGACTCCAATCATAAGATATCTCAAAGAAGGACACGTTCCTAACAATGAAAAGCCTAAGGCATTTAGGATGAAGGTATCACGATTCACCATTATAAATAATATTTGTTATAAGAAATCTCTTGCAGGTCCATACCTAAGATGCTTGAAGGATCCTGAGGCCATGGAAGTGCTTCAGGATATACACGAAGGGGATTGTGGTAACCATACTGGGGGCAGATCTTTATTCTCGAAAGTATTGAGGACAGGATACTATTGGCCAACAATGAAGAAAGATGCTGCAGAATATGCTCGAAGATGTGATGCATGTCAGAGGCATAGCAACATATTGCACCAACCAGCTGAACCATTATATCCTATAGTTTCCCCTTGGCCATTCATGAAATGGGGAATAGACATAGTAGGGAAATTGCCAAAAGCTCCAGGAGGAAAAGTCTTTATGCTAGCAATGACTGATTATTTCTCTAAGTGGGTGGAGGCTGAAGCATTTGTTCAAGTCAGAGATCAAGAAGTAGTATCCTTCATAAAGAGAAATATCCTGACCAGGTTTGGAGTACCAGCTGAGATAATCTGTGACCATGGTTCTCAGTCCATCAGCAAGAGGACCACTGACTTTTGCAAGAGTTGGGGGATCAAAATGATCACATCCACCCCGGTACATCCTCAAGCAAATGGACAAACAGAATCCTCAAACAAGATAATAGTCAACAACCTGAAAAAGAGACTAGGAGCTAAAAAAGGAAGATGGGCAGAAGAACTACCCTTTGTTTTATGGGCTGATAGAACAACAATAAAGAGTGCAACTGGCCAAACTCCATTCTCCTTAGTATTTGGAGCAGAAGCGGTGATCCCAACAGAAATGGTGATACCTACGGCAAGATCCAATCTTCGGGATCCTGGGCAGAATCCTGAAGCAATGTGTAAAGAATTAGATACTGTGGATGAAACAAGAGATGCAGCAAAGCTAAGGATGACAGCATATCAACAAAGGATATCCAGAGCATACAACAAGAATATAAGGACTAGGAGGTTTGAAGTCGGAGATTGGGTGTTAAGAAAATCTTTTCAGAATACTACCAATCCTGCCGATGGAAAATTAGCTCCAAAGTGGGAAGGACCCTATGAGATTGAACAGAATCAGGGAAACGAGCATACCGACTCAAGAATTTGGAGGGGGATATACTACCAAGATCCCGGAATGCTATACATCTCAAAGCCTATTTCAAGTGAGTTTAGAATTTAATTTCTAACTCAAGATGTTATGAATTCTGTCTCTTTTAAATATAATTTATTTTATTTGAACCCAATACTAACTTAAGCATCGGAGGGGTGTTAGCCAAGCTAACGCCCACCTTAGTTTAAGGTTGTTTTGCAGAATATGCTTCGGGATATAGCTCCAGGATACACACTCAGGATACTTCGAAAGATTTGAGGATTGGCCCCCTCTCTCACGTTTAAGGGATCCTGATCCCTTCACAGGTTTAAAGGTATTCACCTTTCTCACGAATTGGGTTTAAACACCCCGCCTGGAGCGCAAGTTATCCAGGGATAGTTCAAGGTGGCAGGACCAGTTCGTGTAAAAGTGGCTGACAATTTCGTTACTGTTGGCTATACCCTGGATCCTTAAGGTATATGAGGATTGATCACCCTCTCTCGCGAAAGGGTATTTTCATACTCTCTAAGGTTTAAAGGTTTTCACCTTTCTAAGTCTTGGAGTTTATATACTCCCGCCTGTAGCGCACGAAAACAAGAGTGTTTTCACACTCTTCTAAGGTTTAAAGGTTTTCACCTTTCTAAGTTTTGGGGTTTCCACACTCTCGCCTGTAGCGCACGAAAATTTGGGATTTTCCCCAGGATACTAAGGGTTTATCCCCAGTATAGTAAGGGTTTATCCCAAGTAAAACTAAAGTTTTTAACAAGATTACAAAGATATGACAAGCTGTGATTACACACGTTCTTTGTGGATAAGAAGCTACGAAGTTTAATCACTAAGTGAAGAAATACTCAAGTATGTCATGCACTGATGCAATATCCTGCACAGACAGGGGACATCCATGCCGGGGACATTGCAAAGGATTCAAAAGTTAAGGTTGGAAATTATTGCCTAAGTGTTTCTGGTATGATTTATTATTCTTCAAGTCTCGAAAACCTTATCTAAATGATCTAAGTTTTCTAAAAAGTCATATTCAACCAAGTTTTGTCTAACGTTTAGAAGACATTTCATCAGTATCCTGACCAGCATATTTGAACATGATATTCAAAACATACCTTTCAAAATAAAAACTTAATAAATAAGACTAAAAGGTCAGTTTATTATTAGTCCAAAAGATTGTATTCTTGGTTTCGTCTCAAAAAGAGACCCATTCACCAAGAACACAATTAAGTTTTTAAAGCATATTTACATAAACAGTTGAATGCTTCATCCTGAAAACACAGGATCCCTCCACTTTCAACTGTCAAACTATTCTACTTGCAGGAAATTAAAAATGTTCTAAGTGCAGGACGATCAGATGATTTAGACCTTACAAAATACAGGTATCATTAAAGACAAACTAAACAGGATATAGGTTCAGTATATATGTACGGGATACAGGATCTGGATACTTACCTTATTAGGGAAGGAGATCATGGGCTCGATGGATTCCATGAAGCCAAGGTCACCATAAGAGAAACCTTCGGCAGCAGCAGCAGAGGGCTTAGAGCTGATGGCAACATATGGCTCCTTTTTCACCAAGGCAGGATTAGAAAAGCTGTCAAGCTCCTCTAGATCAAAAGTAGCAGGGTCCTTGATGGAATCTGCGTAAAAGGGAGTAATTCTAATTTCATTACATGATAGTATTCTGAAGTAACCAAATCTATGCAGGAATATTTAAAACAGATATCCTTACCAGACATGTTGGAATGACTAAAAAATATATAGTTGGAATCAGGATATCCAACAGTTATATTTTTGGGGACAATTGTTATGGGTGAAATTCTGAGCCCATATCCTGACTTTATATCTTGGTTTTTTATTAGTTGTATATGATCAGGATACCGGATCAGGATACAGGATCAGGATACCGGATCAGGATACCAGGCCAGGATATTGGTAACATCCTGGGGCAGTATCCTGACTATTACTAATGATTTGCTTGTAAACGTTGGTTACAAGGGACTAACGTTCATGAGGACCAAGTTATCCTGAAGACCCGCTCAAATTAGTCAGGATAAGGACGTTGATGGTGGAAGAATAGCTCTTATAACGGTCGTCATTGAAGAAAGGCATGTTTCATGGGAGCTGGTCAAAGATATTAATGTTCCAACGGTCATGGAGGCTTAAATCCCGGAATTATGGTTAATATGCGCGTGGAAAACGAGTAGAAGCAGCCCCCAACGTTCAGAATGGAATATTCCAAAGTATCCCGGAATAATAGGATAGTTTGTTAGTTTCTTTTACTATAAAAGGGATTGATCGGATCATAGGTAGACACAACTTTTTCCACACACTTTCACTCACACACTTTACTCTCTAGCTTCTAGCAATCACTAAACACAAACACTTGCAATCAAATTTCATTGTAACACCTAGTTGATCCGCATCATATCCTGCACTATATCCTGAAGTTGAAAGCAATAAGAAGAACAAGGCAGCTGCGATTGTCAGCTCCCGAGGTTTTATGCCGGAGATCTAGATTGATCAAGGGCTTTCCTCGTACATCTCGTGTCAACCCCTTTACTTTTTGCTCATTGTTTGATCGTAGATACAGCTCAATATCCTGAGCCGTATCCTGAATACTGTTTTTCTAAACAACTTAACCAACATATTTTCAACACACTTTTTAGCACACTACCTCACTTAACTAATTTGATCACTTAATTGCTTCGGTAATTTTTGACCAAAACAGCCACGACCTAAGCACGGGGTGTAGGCATACACCTGACAGATGCAATGTAAAAACTGGTAACCCACTTAAAGGAATCAACCTTGGGGGCATTATACCTGTGGCGTGTCAGTTAACTTAAGTCCGACCGCACAAACCGGCCCTAATGGACGACAAATGAGTAAAATTGTATACAAGATTATTTTTAAATAATTGTCTCAAGTTATAAAGATATTTTTGCCGAAGTGCATTCAAATCAATTTTTCAAACTCTTTTCAAAATGAGTCTGTTAAGTTGTATTTACCAGTGTAAACTGACGTATTTTCCAAAAAGGCTAAGTGCAGGTACTATACGTAATAGGCTGGCTACTCCAGGCATCAATAATCAAGTCTCGCAAGCTCTAGATGTCAAAGTCTTTTGAATAGTTTTCCTTTTTATTTGATCCGCCTGTGGATCTGTTTCAGCCACTTTGTGATACTTAATATTACATTTTATTCGGTTGAAATAAATCTATCTTTTGCTTCCGCTGTGCATTTAAATATTGTGTTGTTTGACTATGATGATATCAACTATGTCACGATACTCCCCACCGGGCCCACCGATAATACGTGGAAATATCGGGGTGTGACACTAATAGCGCTATCAACTAATACCCCATTGCCTCCCAGGCAACTAGCTCGGTAGTAAGTAGGGACTATCATCATAGAGTTTGAGTTTATTAACCAAGATCGAATTTAAACTAGAATGTTTTAAAAGAAAGTATTCCTCCCAGAAATAATAGTTTGTTTCTCCCCCCGGGACGCATGCTTGTGAAAGAGTAGTGAACTCACCTTAGTTTGCTCGGTATGTGTTATGTGCTTCTAGCGTTAAATAAGTGTTAGGTCCGTTACTCGTGACCTAATGTATAATAAATGTAAGTATGTATGCATATAGGGTAATACCCTAAACGTCCAAACAACCCATCATTTGATGTGATCAAGTTAACCAATTTATCATTCAGCAACAAGTTAACCAGTTTATCATTCAGCAACACACAGTAACACACACAATAACACACATTTGGATTTCTCTGGTTGATGACAGGTTAACACATACACTTATAAACCTTAAATGGACTCAGAACTATTTTAACTTATAAACTCAACAACGTATAAAATTCGGAACAGTCCAAACATAAATACATCTACTCGGCTACAACCAAACTTGGACCAACATCCTTTATATTAAAGTTCATACATATTTATGTAAAATAGAAATACCTCTATCAATTTGGAATTAATAAACTGGAGATAAAGTCCACTAGTAAGCTTGGACCCCTTTTTAATTTCAAGCTCAGATAACATACATCAACATCAAATTCGGACATATTATATTGTCTCAGTAACTTCGAACCAAGCCGTTCCCTTAAACCCGACCCACATAACACCTTGGCCGACATAAAAGTCACAATACACTCGGCCCACAAATTAATATGATAAAAAGAATGGAACTTATATCTACTGAGGAAACTCGGACCCTTGGTGTTCATATAACTCAGAACATGGCTCACAAGGCTGGACTTCTTATAAACACATTTAAACTCGGAGCACCCTTATTAAGGTTATTAAAGTTGGACCCCATATAACACATATAAAGTCGGAACCCACATCAATAACCTTGAACATACAACATAAAATTTAAACCCGACTCCTTTGTTCTCTTATTAAACTCGGAACATGTGTGTACTAGTTAAGGCCGGACCATGTGTATCACATAAAGTTGGACTCTTTTTTATTTACAAACCCAGGCCCATTAACTCCCATGAATAACTCGGAAACCCACCTCAAATTCGGACCCTTTATTCTTTCATTAAACTCAGATACCCCAAGCCTAATAAACCCGCATATCCCAAGCCTAATAAACCCGAATATTTGGAAGTAATTTCGGAATAGTTAAGTTATGTTGTGAACCATTATAAACCTGGAAAAAAATAACAAGTCACAAACTCGGAGATTTCCATATATAACTAAACTCGGAGGAAATAATTATATATATATAATTTGACATTGTCACTAACTCGGAGGTCAGTAATTTGGACTACAAAATACCTCTAACATCCGGACATTGTGACTTCATAAAGTTAGACCAAACCCTAATCGCACACCAACACAAAATAATCAACGTAACAGTTGCAGCAGTTCTACGATCAAAACTCTACAATTTTACGAATTTACATATTAACAGTTCTAGCCTATCAATTAGCATATCAATAGCACCAATATTCTTGATAGACAGTTTACACATTCACATAACAAAATTATTCAGGCATAATCAAGTAAACATAGGGTCATTGTTTGGATTGCTAGGGTTTGCATGAAATTAATAGAATGAGAATAACAACTTATAGTTGTATAATATAAACATTACCTTAGATTGATTCTAGGGTTTTTTCTTGAAATATTGAAATATCAAAGATTGATGATTGTATATAAACTTGATGTAGCCAAATGATTAGAGAAATGATTTAGAGGAAATTGTCGTACAGTTAGATTGTGAGGAAAGCTTAGGGTTTTGTGTTTTATTATAACTTCCCTAATATCCATAACACACCCTTAATCACATAATTTTCACATAAAGTCCACAATATCTTGTAATTTACAATTAGAGCACATAATTCACGTATTTGTCATGCAACACATAAGTTTCGTATAAATTGTCCATTTATAATTACTATTCGAATTAGTCACCAATGTTCGAGAGTTATCATGTGTGTGTTTCGGTAATTTCCCGAATTACCAAAGTAGACCCATTTAACTAACCCTAGTTAAATGCAGTGCTATGAATGTATGTCTAAGTTAACTATGGTTAGGTTAAAGTAGTAACCTAAAATTATGGGTTGTTACATCATCCCCAACTTGAAAGAAATTTCGTCCTAAAATTTGATAAGCAGTCACAGAGGAGTGAAAAGATAAGTTAAGAGGATTGTGGATTTTCCTCGGGTACCACATCATCCCCAAATTGAAAGGGAATTTCATCCCATAATTAGCTAGTCGTATCAGTGTTAGGTTCAGCAATTTTGAATAAGTGAGGATACTTGAGCATCATCTGATCCTCGCGTTCCCACATGAACTACGGTCCACGCTTTGAGTTCCAACAAACTCTTAAGATAGGTATTCGACTGTGTTTACGGACCTTGACCTCCCGGACCATGATTACGACTGGTTCCTCGATAAACTGCAACTTGTCGTCGATTTTCAGTTCTTGTAAAGGTACCACAAGTGTTTCATTAGACAAACACTTCTTTAAGTTAGAGACCTGAAAGATGTTGTGTACATTACCAAGTTCAACAAGCAACTCAAGTCTGTAAGCCACCTTGCCGATTCTTTCCAAAATCTTGAACGGCCCAACATAGCGCGGATTGAGTTTGCCTCATTTCCCAAAATGAACCACACCCTTCCAGGGTGAGACTTTCAACAAAACACGGTCGCCCACAGTGAATTCCAAGGGTTTCCTACGCTTGTCGGTGTAGCTTTTCTGGCGATCACGAGCTACCGCCATACGATTTCTGATTTCAACAATCTTCTCAGAAGTTTCGAGTACGAGTTCTTGGCCCGTGATTTGGCTGTCACCAACCTCAGCCAACAAAGAGGAGATCGGCATTTCCGTCCGTACAACACTTCGAACAGAGTTGCCTGAATGCTTGAGCGGTAACTATCGTTGTAGGAAAACTCTACCAAAGGCAAATGTCTTTCCCAACCGTTACCAAAATCGTTCACACAAACTCGCAGTATGTCTGCAAGCGTCTGGATGGTTCGTTCACTTTGATCATCCATCTGAGGATGATAGGCGGTACTCATGTCTAGGCGTGAGCCGAATGATTTGTGCATAGCTTGCCACAAATCAGACGCGAAACGCGGGTCACGGTCAGAGATGATCGATGTCGGCAGCCCGTGCCTAGAAACTACTTCCTTCAAGTAGATGCTAGCAAGTCGTGAAAACTTGTCAGTTTCCTTGATCGCAAGAAAGTGTGCAGATTTGGTTAGACGGTCAATGATCACCAAAATGGTATCGTTTCCATTTTGAGTTTTGGACAAGCCGGTGATGCAATCCATGGAAATCTGTTCCCATTTCCATATAGGCAGTTCTGGTTGCTGAAGCAAACGAGACTGTTTTTGGTGCTCTACCTTGACTTTCGCGCAAGTCAAGCATTTGCTCACATATGTCGTTATGTTAGCTTTCATGTTCGGCCACCAGTACAAGATTTTCAAATCCTGATACATCTTATCAAAACTCGGATGAATGGAGTATCGAGACTTGTGCGCTTCGTCCAACACAAGCTCTTTTAGGTTTCTGTGCAAAGGGACCCATATTCGCTCCATAAAATAGTGAATACCATCAGACTTGGTTACGAGTTGCTTCTCCATGCCCCGCATGGATTCAGCTTGAAGGTTCTCGTCCTTCAACGCTTCAATTTGAGCAGAACGGATCTAGTCAGGAAGGTTAGAATGAATAGTAAGCTGTAATGCTCGAACGTGCTTAGGTTTGGTTTTCTTTCCGACTAAGGGCATCCGCTACAACGTTAGCTTTTCCTGGATGATACTTGATTGCACAATCATAGTCGTTCAAGAGTTCAACCCAATAACGATGTCACATGTTCAACTCTTTCTGGTTGAAGATATGTTGAAGGCTTTTGTGATTGGTATAAATAAGTCACACTTGGAGAATTTCGCATAAAGCTGCTCCTTACTTAGAAGCTCCAATATAAGACGCAACCGTTGTTCGTGTTCCTCCTTGCTCTTAGAATAAATCAGAATGCCATAGATAAATACAATGACGAAGTCGTCAAGATATGGTTTTCACACTCAGTTCATGAGATCCATGAAGACCGTGGGTGCGTTAGTTAACCCGAGTGGCATGACCAAAAACTCGTAATGGTCATACCGCGTTCGGAAGGCTGTTTTGGGAACATCTTCCTCTCGAACTCTCATTTGATGAAAGCCCAATCGTAAATCGATTTTCGAGTAGAAACTTGACCCTTGCAACTGGTCAAACAGGTCGTCAATACGAGGAAGAGGATAACTGTTCTTGACCGTCACCTTGTTGAGTTCACGTAATCGATGCACATGCTGAAAGACCCGTCTTTCTTTTTCACGAATAGGACTAGGGCTCCCCACGGCGAAGAACTAGGTTGGATAAAACCTCTATCCAACAGTTCTTGGAATTTACTGGATAGTTCTTGTAACTCTCCCGGTGCAAGACGATAAGGAGCACGTGCAATCGGAGTTGCTCCAGGTATAAGTTCGATATGGAGTTCTACCTGTCGATGTGGAGGTAGTCCTGGAAGTTCCTCGGGAAAAAAACATCAGAAAAGTCACGAGCGACTTGAATGTATTCGATCTTCTTCTCCTTGAGTTAATTATCAGTGACGAGGGATAGAATAGCCAGATAACGCTTCCGTATGCACTTCTCGGCTTTTATAGCCGAAATGATGCCAACCGTAGCGCCACTCTAGTGACCTTGAACAGATAGAGAATCTCCACTAGGGAGAGGGATACGAATGATCTTCTCTTTACAGAGAATTTCAGTTCGGTGTTTGGATAACCAGTCCATACCAACTACTACATCAAAGCTACCAAGAGTAACGGGAAAGAGGTCAATGTCAAACAGTTGGCCTAGAAAATCGAGTTTGCACCCGACATGGACATGAGACGCTTCAGTTGGTTGAACATCAGCCAACTCTACGCTGTGTTTGTTTTCGAGAAATCGTAACAATCTACCGAATTTCAAGGACACGTAACTCCAATTGTACAAGAATCGAATAAAACAGAAGCGAAAAGATTGTTCATAGAAAATGTACGGGTCACCACGCTGTTATCGTTCCTGTCTTCACCCACGCCAATAGTGAATGCTCTCCCGCGAGAACCATTTCCACCATTGTTTCCATTGTTATTGTTGTGATTCCGACGTTGTTGTTATTGTTGTTGTTGGCGTTCTGGTTTAACTGTGGGCAATCCTTTCGAAAGTGACCATCACTTCTACACTGAAAGCACCCCTTTCGATTACCCTGATGCTGTTGTGGCTGATGCCTCTGTTGCTGTTACTGCTGCTGCTTTGGGAAACGAGCTCTGCAATCTTTCGCCATATGGCCCACCTTGTCACACCTCTGACATGTTCGAGTGCACTGCCCATGATGATGGTAGTTACACTGGTTACACTTCGGTTGTTTGCCTGCGTATGAGCCCTGATTCTGATTGGTGCCTTGGTTCTGATTTGCAGAAGAAGACTGGTTGAAGTTGTGGTTGTTGTTCTTGTTGTTGTCAGCCTTCTTTTATTGCTGGCTGGAGTTGGAGGCCTTGTCTGAGTCATTCCACTTTCGTTTGTTGTCAGTAGCAGGAGCGGTCAGAGCACCACGCTCTGGTAGTGTACCACGTTCAACCTCTTGATCAATAATCTTGTGAGCTAAAGAATGATCCATGTTAAATTGTCGAGATTCACAGAAGTAACCATACTCTTGATCTGAGGCGCCAACCCATTGATCTACAACTCGATTTGTTTGTAGGGTGGGTTAGAGGGCACATCTTTGCAAGCTCATGAGCACGTTTCATGTAAGCTTCAATCTCTGACCCCACCATTTTCAGATGATAGTACTCGTTCTCCAACTTTTGAATCTGTTCACGAGGATAGTACTCCTCCCTGATCAACTCCTTAAAGTCGTCCCATGTTGTAGCATTCACCATTTCAATTCCAAGCATTTGAACTTGGGCATTCCACCAAGTTAAGGCACCATCCTCCAGTGTGCCTGAAGCAAACTTCACCCTGTCCCTAGCCAGACAATTACACATCGCAAACGCTGATTCAGCCTTCTCAAACCAATGAAGAAGTCCTACCGCTCCTTCAGTCCCACTGAAAGTTTGTGGTTTACAATCCATGAATGTCCTAAAAGTACAAACAGGCTGGTTGTTCTAATTTTGGTTCGCGTGTTGACCTGAAGGTAAAAGATCATACGATGCACGAGTGAGAGTTCGAATATACGAATAAAGAACAAGAATTATCTTGTTGTAAGTGTTATACCAACTTGCTGAGCAGCTAAAGCCACGGCCACTCGTGTATTAATGAGATCTGTCAGCTCCGCCTGGGTCATGTGAATGTTGCCACGTCCGCCACCGCGTCCACCACCTCGTCCATCGCGTCCACTCATGATTCTACATTCACAAGAGGAGTGGAAAGAGTAAAGATCACCACCTCGTCCACCGCGTCCACTCATGATTCTACATTCACAAGAAGAGTGGAAAGAGTAAAAATCAAGATTGAGTAGAAGTCAATCACCGTTAAGACTCCCATGGATTGTTGAGTCCCCAATTATGTCGGATAATGGGTCAGGATGCTTTACACATGCTAGATCTCACTGGAACTCACATGCACCCCAACTTATTATTACGTATGCACCCGTAATGATAAGTTGATTTGCATGCTCACCCCGGTTCCTCCTAACCTATGTCAAAGGTCCTCAAGTTTGAGTGTCAAAAGCAGGTGTTGTTAAGCGATAAAGATCACAAGGGTCAGGTGATAATGTCATACTAGCGATTCATCATAATGTAAGTAGGTAATACATGTAATCGTGCTATAATGCTGTGTATGCAACTATATGCAATGCAATGCATATGTGTACCCTAGATGTATAATGTATACAATAAATTAAAGATGCACCTTGCAATCTGGAGCATAGTGTCATGGTCGCTTTCGGAACTGAATCAGTTAGAGTCTAGTTTAACAAAAACGTTTTATAACCTAGTTCACTACAACGAGTGGCTCTGATACCAAACTGTCACACCCCCAAATTACCACATGCAGGTTTCCCACTGAGAGGTGTGACGTATCAGGATCTAGCCACTAATCAAATTGAACTAACAGTAGAATAATAAATGCAAAACCATATTCAACATGAAATGTGCATTTCAAAATAAACAATCCAACAAAGTACACGTCAGCGGAAGCAATTGTAATTGTTTTAAACATTCGAAACCAAATTGTTTAAGAAGTATACGGATAACATCAATCGTTCATTAAGCAACACGTCTCATGATACTCTTCGCTCCCCAGACTGCAAGTTCCAAATATAATGTATCTAACGACCTGCAAGCATGCAGAAAAGTGTGTCAACATAAAGTTGGCGAGTTCACAGTTTTGCTTAACGTAAACCATGTAAGTGTTTAGTTTAAAGGCATGCCAAGAATAATAAACTCGATACCGAATGACTATCATGTTTGTTGTGCCCTCATCAATGTCTATAAGCATTGATACAAATGTTTAAGGTCATTAGTTCACGCCTGACTCCCAGCACAGTGTGAGGTTTGTCAAGCCTAATAGAGGTATCAACTAATACCCCGTTGCCTCCCAGGCAACTAGCTCGGTAGTAAGTAGGGACTATCGTGATAGAGTTTGAGTTAATTAACCAACATCGAATTTAAACTACAACAAAAGAAAGTAATCCTCCCAAGAATAATAGTTTGCTTCTCCCTCCAGGGACGCATGCGTGTGAAAGAGTAGTGAACTCACCTTAGTTTGCTCGGTATGTGTTATGTGCTTCTAGTGTTAAATAAGTGTTAGGTCCCTTACTCGCATGACGCATCCTAATGTATAATAAATGTAAGTATGTATGTATTTAGGGTTACGCAATACCCTAATCGTCCAAACAACCTATCATATGATGTGATTAAGTTACCTAGTTTATCATTCAGCAACACACAGTAACACACACAATAACACACATTTGAATTTCTCTGGTTGATGATAGGTTACCACGTACACTTATAAACTTGAAATGGACTCAGAACTATTTTCACTTATAAACTCAACAACATATAAAATTCGGAACAGTCCAAACATAAATACATCTACTTGGCTACAACCAAACTCAGACCAATATTCTTTATATTAAAGTTCAGACATATTTTTGTAAAATAGAAATACCTCTATCAATTTGGAATTAATAAACCAGACATAAAGTCCACTAGCAAGCTTGGACCCCTTTTTAATTACAAGCTCAGATAACATACATCAACATCAAACTCGGACATATTATATTGTATCAGTAACTTCTGACTAAGCCCTTCCCTTAAACTCGGCCCACATAACACCTTGGCCCACATGAAAATCATAATTCACTCGGCCCACTAATTAAGATGATAAAAAGAACGGAAATTATATCCACTGAGGAAACTCGGACCCGTGGTGTTCACATAACTCAGAAGACTCACAAGGCCGGACTTCTTATAAACACATTTCAACTCGGAGCACCCTTATTAAGGTTATTAAAGTCGGACCCCATATAACACACTTAAAGTCGGAACCCTCATTAATAACCTCAGACATAAAACATACAATTTAAACCTGACCCCTTTGTTCTCTTATTAAACTCGAATCATGTGTGTACTAGTTAAGGCTGGACTATGTGTATCACATAAAGCCTGACTCCTTTTTATTTACAAACCCAGACCCATTAACTCCCATGAACAACTCGGAGACCCATATCAAATTCGGACCTTTTGTTCTTTCATTAAACTCGGATACCCCAAGCCTAATAAACCCGGATATCCCAAGCCCAATAAACCCGAATATTTGGAAGTAAATTTGGAACTAGTTAAGTTAAGTTGTGAACCATTATAAACTTGGAAAAATAATAACACGTCACAAACTCGGAGACTTCCTTATATAACTAAACTCAGAGGAAATAATTATATATCTATAATCTGACATTTTCACTAACTCGGAGGTCAGTAATTCGGACCACAAAATACCTCTAACATCCGGACTTTGTGACTTCACAAAGTCGGACCAAACCCTAATCGCACAGTAACACAAAATAATCAATGTAATAGTTGCAGTAGTTCTACGATCAAAACTCTACAATGTTTTTCGTACGGGTCTGGTGTCCCTTCCGTGTGTCGCGGGGACTACCCCTTAGTCTTAGGTTAGCTTGTTTGTAAGTATAGTTTGGCCACTTGTTGTTTTCTAGTCTCACGCGTCCCAACACCCTACCGCGCATTGCAGGAGGTTTGGGGGATCCTCCACGTGTCTCTGGCGGTCCTTGTTACAAGTTTCTTTTAATTTTTCGTACTGGTTTCCGCCGTATAGTTCGGGGTTGCGATCAGGGGTCCTTATAAGGTGTTTTGGGTGTTGTTACAGGGTAGCCCTAGAAAACTTCGTACTTCACTTGGGTTGGGAGAACCCATTTCATCACTTTGTATTTAGTAGAATTGGTTTTTCTATTCAAAAGGGGGTGGCGGCGCAACTTGTTGCCCGACTACCTGCTATTGCTTTGTAAAAAAAAAAAAAAAATTCATACAACTACGTACAATGACAAATATATTCAGTCCATTTGTTCAAATGTGTATGCATAACTATTTCATCACTGCTTCTACCTTGAAACGATCTACTAAAACGTCATCCGCATTGATTATATTGTGACAACCCGCAATTTTAGGTTACTACTTTAACCTAACCACAGTTAACTTAGACATACATTTATAGCACTACATTTAACTAGGATTAGTTAAATGGGATTAGTTAAATAGGTCTACTTTGGTAATTCAGGAAATTACCGGAACACACACATGATAACTCTCGAACGTTGGTGACTAACTCGAATAGTAATTATAAACGGACAGTTTATATGAAACTTATGCGTTGCATGACAAATACATGAATTAATCGAATTTATTACAACAATAGTTATCATAAAAGCATTCATGCTGCACCATTTGAAGCACTCTATGGACGAAAATGCCGAACACCTGTATGTTGGGCAGAAATTGGAGAAAAGCAATTGTCAGGACCTGAAATTTTATAAGAAACAACTAAAAGAATAATAAAAGTCGAGGAAAGACTGAAAACAACACGGGACCGTCAAAAGAGTTATACAGATAATCGTCGAAAGCCTCTAGAGTTTCAAGTCAGAGACAAAGTACTGTTAAAAGTCTCACCCTAGAAAGAAGTCATCAGATTTGGTAAGAGAGGAAAGTTAAGCCCAAGGTACGTTGGACCTTTTGAAATTATCAAGCGAATAGGACCCGTAGCTTACCTGCTACAGTTACCTGAGGAAATGGCATGATACATGATGTATTCCATGTATGTAACTTAAAGAAATGTTTGGCCGACTAATCATTGATAGTACCTCTTCAAGACATAGAGGTAAATGAAAAGCTTAAGTTTGTGGAAAAGCCCATATAAATTGAAGATAGAAAGATAAAGAATCTTAAGCACAAGAGGTTAGTGCTAGTCAAAGTAAAATGGGATTCAAAAAGAGGTCCGGAATACACATGGGAATTAGAATAAGAGATGAAACGAAAGTATCCTTACTTATTCCAGTAAATCTCGAGGACGAGATTTAAAACAAGGTCGGGAGGATGTAACATCACCCAAAACACCTTATAAGGGCCCCTGATCGCAACCCGGACTTGTGTGGCGCAAACTAGTACGAAAAATTAAAAAGAAACTTGTAACAGGGACCCCCGGAGACACGTGGGGGATCCCCTAAACTCCTGCGATGAGTGGCAGGGTGTTGAGACGCGTGAGACCTGAAAACAACAAGTGGCTAGACTATACTTGCAAACAAGGCTAACCTAAGACTAGGGGGTAGTCCCTGCGACACGCGGAAGGGACACCAGACCCGTGCGTGCACGGGAGTCCAAGATGGACCTAAAAATGTGGCAGCTTGGGACATAAGCATGCACACCTTTTCGACATTCTTTTGATGAAAACCTCTGCTCTTACCTCCATTTTTCTTAAACTACACCCCTAACTCTATGAAGCTTTGCCCCGTTGTAATTGTTTTAACCCCTGATCACTGATTCGATACCCTGTCCGATTGATCCAAAACCTAGCAATGGATGCCAAGGTGCTGCCTAAATAAGGCTATACTTTGCTAACTACGTTGGGTTTTGATCTCGTGATGTACCGTTAAAGTTTGAGTTAGGTTGTTGCACTAACACCTGTTGCATTCAATTTTATTAGGAACTCGGGAATTATATCAGGAAGCTCTAAGTTAAACCCCTAAGTCTACAAAGTGAGTAATTCGTTCTTTTTACCAAATGCTTTGCAAAACCCTAAATGTTTTTCAGTTATACTTATAGTGATTAAGTTTTTGTATTCTGGAAATTATTGCCGGTATGTGGGGTTTTGTATACACTACTTGATAACCTTTACTATTAGACGAAAGTTTGCCAATGAGTGATATGACCACCGTCACATCGGAACTGCCACCGTGTGACAAGTACTGATTGAGTATTTGATATATATATATATATATATATATATATATATATATATATATATATATATATATATATATATATAAACAACGTAATCACTCTTGATACTGTAAAATATAACAATGTGTCTTTTTATAAAGTTGAATGAACTCGCCGGTATTTTTTGCTGACAAAAATGTTTTCAAACGCGTTTCAGGTAACTTACTGTGAAGGTAATAGAAGCCAGCTATGGAGCACTGAAAGCTTAAATAAAGTGGCTAGGATTACCTGAATAAAAAGAATAAATTCATGTTTTGTCAATTAGGGTTTATCCCTATAAAACATTTGAATGGAATATGGGTTTTATCCCATTTGTTTAATATTAAAAAGTTTGGTGTTTTATAAACTCTAAAACTATTTTCTAACTACGATCCCGATGATTTATATATTCCGCTGCAAATTTAATAAACACTGATACCACCTGTTACTGGCTCACGGATCCCGCCTAGAGTGTGGTCAGGGGTTGTGACATAGCCGGCTACTATCAAGGATTATATAAAATTTCTCTAAAATGGCCTTTCCATTGACCAAGTTAACTATGAAAAATGAGAAATTTGTCTAGGGTAAAGATCAAGAAGAAGCGTCCCAAACATTGAAAGGAAGATTATCTAGTTCTCCGATATTATCATTACCAGACGAAACAGATGATCTTGTGGTATACACAGATGCTTCGCATCAATGGTTAAGGTGTGTCTTGATGCAAAGGGGTAAGGTCATTGCCTGTGCTTCAAGACAATTTAAACCCAAGGAAGGTAATAACTCGACACACGATTTCGAATTGGCGACGATGGTATTTGCCTTGAAAATATGGAAGCATTATTTGTACGGGAGGAAGTGTACCATTTACTCGGATTGTAAAAACCTCAAATACTTTTTTGAACATAAAGATCTTAATATGAGGTAGCGAAGGTGGTTAGAGTTGATTAAAGATTATGATTGTGAATTCCTTACCATCTGGGTAAAGCTAATGTCGTGGCAGATGCCTTGAGCCAAAAGGATTACCCACCTCCCATTCAAGTAAGTCCATGAGGATAGTGGTTACGCCTCACATTTTTGATGATATATGAGAGGCAGAAATTATATCCTTAAGGCCAAAGATGTAAAGAAAGAAAGGACGAAAGGGACGACAAGTTGGAAGAAAATGTGAGTGGAATCAAGACAAGATATAGCCGAATTTGGATACCTTTGTTTTTGTGGGATCGTTTCCGGATCAATTCCGTATAACCATCAATTGCGAATATCACGTATCACATGCGGAATCTGTGTACGTGAGTATATTAGACACAAGAACGTAATTATAATGCGTTTCTATTAATGATTTGACAGATACAAGCACCTTGAAACACTTGGAGATAGTTTCTCTCTCTAGATCTCCAAAATGACAAAAAGTTTTTAAAATGAAACAATAAGGCTCCTATTTATAGGGCTCTAATAAGGAAGGTTTCCTTATTTATAAAAATGCCATTGCCCTATATTTAACAATCTAAAGCCTTGTTTTGTTCCATTTCTTGCTACGATGCGGATTGACGGAGGCGATAGACATTAGTGCACTCACAGACTCCCCCTTGGATATTGCTGCAGTCAGTCTCTTAGCTTTCTATCTCTCTTTGAGTCTTGATGAAGTATTGACAACTTCAGTACCACAGACTCTCCCCTGATCTAACAGAATCCCCTTGGATTTGTTTTAGCTTTAGCTGCTCCCCCTTTTGTTCTACTCAGGCTCCCCCTTGCTTTAAGCTTCCGTGCTTTCAGCTGCTAGGATCGACACATGGCTCTACAAGCTTCTCCAGGACTGTCACCTGGCTTTTTGTTTGCAAGCTTGTCTTCAGACTCCCCCTTAAGCTCAGCTATCGGGATTTCTATCTGGTTAATCATCTGCAAAACTCAACCATTTGTAAGATTTTTGACAATTTAAGAATCCAAAATTCTCACAAATTATCATCCAAGTCCAATTTAATGACCTTGGATATTTTCACAAACTGTTTTGTTTTTTAATTAAAACCTCAAGTTTCAACTTAATGAACTCGTTTATTTTTCCGAGATATGTTCAGCATACTTAGATTTTGAAACTTAGCACTCAAACATCAGTTGTCAAAAATAAAACAGAAACAAAATCTTTTTATATTTTTTCTTTAACAAAAAGTAGTAAAGAAATATTTACAGACTTTATTTTTGTTTGAGTTTGCGTCAGAGGATCATATCAGTTTATGACAAATCACTAGCACCGTTGAGATTTTAAACACATTAAGTTCTAAACGATTCACTTAGATTGTCAGAATACTTGTCCACTTAAATTTTCACACAAAGTTCAATTGATTCGAGATACGAGATTAATGTTTTAAGGACTTAACTCACTCATGTGTCCCACCTCAGAATATACTCCCGTATCAAGATTCCCTAGATTCAGTCTTACAGGTGAGTATACCATAATGATATCTGTATTCAGGGTAATGCGAGACCTTGAGAGCTCAGGTTAGAACTTCCGTTTAGACAAAGAGGTGAAGGCTCGACTTTAAGGTGTGTCCCCTTTAGGAGATCTTCTTTACAACTGCACTTGATTCGTATCTTTCGATATTTTATCAATTTTCATGTAGAGGGAAAGCTTTTAATAAGCGCGTAAAGTATTATACGAGGTCTAGGCCATTGCTGACGCAAAATCAGAAGACCAAGTATAATACCCCAGATATCAAACAGTATAAAGACCTAGTATCTCAGAATCAAGCAACCTTTCAAACAAGATTTCGGGGGTTACCCATATATCCGAGAGATGTTCCCCACGATATAAGCAAGTTTATATATATTTATGTGTATATCTCGGAATCAATCTACTAAATGTGCAAAAACCTACTGGCACATCATCAGTGAGACCGTTTATCACATTTTTACTATCCATTTCTTTAGCGTACTGTGATTGTCTACTGATGTACTATCATTTCCTCTTTTTACACAAAAACTCATTTTTGAATTTTCTCATGTTTTTGGCTTTTTCAAATTTTCAAATGTTTTTGTATTTTCTGAAAATTTTCTTATTCCCCATAAAATTCAAAACATTTAAAGAAATTTGACAACCGGATGTAGATAGCTTTGTCTCGCCATCCATTTTTTGCTTTACATGCTCTGTTTTGTAGAATATACCCCCATGATTTACAACACATTGATATTTGACAGTTTAAAAACCGTTTTTCAATCTTGTGAAATTAATCATGTTTGTTCAGCCGTGAGGGTTTCAGCATATTCAATCAACCTATTTTTAGAAATTTTTGATTTTTGACAAAATTTAAAAACAAACATATATATTTTTTCATTTTTCAATTTTTTAACAAAATAAAAACATATTTTTGGATTTTAAATTTTTTTAGATTTTTAGAGTTTTAGAAATAGAGTTTATTTATGTACAGAAAATCAAACTCCCTGTTCTCAGTTGCAGGGATCTGCAGCCTCCTCTCGTGCCAGGCTGCTCCTTTCCTTGATTTGATATTCATCTGTCTTCAGGAGCACCTGCACATACAACTAACTCAATTATTTGAATAAAGCATCCCAAGCCTCGTTCAACTCTTTCAAGGTCTTGGTTGGTTTTCCATTGCTGTCAGATAATTTTGGAAAATTTTTATCATTTATTTCCAAATCACTTTCTGTTTTGATCTCAAGCTTTTCATCAAAAATCTCATTTTTAATATTTTCTGTTTTATCATTTATAGAAATAGGTTTTTTCTTAACCACCCAAACTTTTCCTTTTGAAATCGTTCTTTGATAAAATTGTGAATTTTTTTGAACATTTCGGTTGAACAAATCAGTTGTTGATTTCCAAACCTGATGTGGTTTTGTCATATCAACCTCTGTTTTCCAACTCTGTGTTGTTCTGAATCTGGGTGTGTGAGAATTCCATGTTTTTCTTGAATCAAACCTAGTTGGGTTTGATTTCCAAGTTTGATTTGAAGCAAACTTGTTTGTGTTATACCTCCAAGTTTGTTTTGAATCAAACCTGGTTGACCTTTGTTTCACATCCTCATATTTCTGTTTCCCAACATCAACAGGATTTGGATTTGGAGACTTGCGACCAACATGTCCAATTTTATTTCATTTAAAGCATGTTTTCTTTGAAACATCTTTAGCCTTGTTGTTTCTTTTGAGCATAGAACTCTTCATTAGACTGTCGCCTAAATTGGAGTTCTTTCTCTTCCTCAGAACTTGTTCCGTGAACAAAGTTCATCTTTTTCTGATAATTTTGCTTTTCAAAATTTTTAAAATTTTGTTTCTTCTTATAACCCAACCCAACCTTCATATTTTTCTTCTTGTAACTAGGTTTGTTATAAGAGTTTTTCTTTCCTTTTCCACCAAATTTTGAAATCTTAGATTTTTCAATTTCAATCAACTTGAACACTTTATCAATCTTTTCTGAAATCACATTCTGAATCGGGACTTCATTATCTGAGAATAATTTGTCCGATCCAATCATGGTATATACCAATCCTTTTGAATCATCATTATCCTTTTTCTCAGATTTTTAGTTTTTCAGATAACTTTCATGAAAACTACCTTCATTTTCATTATGTGATTCAGATTTACCTGTTTCAACAGACTCTTCTTCTTTCAAAACACTTTCAACGACCTTACCTACCACCTCTGAATCACCAGACAGATTTGGAATAGGTTACGTCAATATTTTCTGGCAATTGATCTACCATGTTGAAAGCTTTTTCCACCTTCTCATCATCATAAAATGCAATTTTTTCTGGTGGAGGAACTTGATGATACTCTGAACCTATACCCTTTTTGTTTATCTCTGAATCTTTATTATAAGGTTTTATATTGAATATGCGTTCAAGAATATATGACAAAGCGTGATAACTGTGCAATTTATTATTATCTTGTTCTAAATCAACCATTTTTCTTTTCAGTTTAGCGACTTCTTCAATATAAGAATTTACAACTTGTTGCTTTAGTTCATATTGTCGCTTGAACATGTCTGACGTGTCAGAACAATATTTCAACCTGGATTGAACAAGTTTCATTTGACTTTTCACATCTTCGTATGACTCTTTAGTAATATGATAAGCTAATTTTATTAAATCATATTCTTTTTTCATTTCTTGAACAACATTTTATTTTTGTAAACATTCTTCGGTCATTTCTAAAAATTTTTCTTTCAAAATTTCATTTTCTTTTTCCATAACCTTACATTTTTGTGACATTTTTCATCATTATCTTCTAAAATCTTTTCTTTTCCAAACATTTCTTTACATTTATCTTTGAAAACTTTTTTCAATTTTAGAAAACTCTATGTCTCTTATTCTAAATTTTTCATCTTTTTCAGTACAAGCACTGCACGTTTCCATGCATTTCTTGCACTGTTCGACACATTTATTTAAGACTTCAGAAGATTTATTTGATATATTAGTTGTTGGCACCTCGACTCTTTCTGCCGTCTGTTTCTGGTCAGCTTCCTTCTTCTGTTGTTCCTCGGCAACAACTTTACTAACATCAGCTACTTCAACCGACCTTTCCAACTTCTCATCAACTTCTTCTTCCTTTTCCACTACCTCTTTCTCCTGTTCACCATCACCATCATCTTTACTTGCTGTCTCTTTCAACTCCTCAACCATCTTCTAAACACTCTTTTTCATTCTTTCTTCATCTCTCTGTCTTAGACTTGCTGTCATGACTTCTTTGATTATCTTGTCCAGCTTTTTAAGATAATTTTTATCTTTTTCGACATTTGAATAGTATTCACCGGACAAAGGAACAACAGCAAGCACATCCTTATACAGTACCTCGCGTCTATGAACAACCGTATCTCCATTTTGATTGACATAACACTCTCTCTTCTTATCCCACCTTCCATAACTCTTAGCTTCTTCGAACTCTTCTTGCATTTTTTCTATTCTGCAATCTGCAAAGAATCTTTCTGATATGTGTTGTAGCTTAAATGTAATAATTGTAAGTCTAGGGACTGAATGTGTCATATTGTAAAAGTTTGTAAAGTTGTTAGTGGCCGTTAATAAAAGTAGTTGAGGCTGAGGAAAGGGGATCAGCTTGTTGATTGGAACTTCTTTCTCTCTTAGATTCTTTCCCAAAATCCTCAAGCCCTATCATTGGTATCAGAGCTTGTTCTGATCAAGCTCCGGTGACCTGTCCATCACAATCCTTTCTTAACATACGTTCAATTCATTTATGTGAATCGATCATTGTATCGGTTGATTCACCTTCATTTTTGTTCGATTCATTTGCGATTCAACGAAATCGATTGTTCCGATTTCAATTGTCTGTAAACATTGTCGATGGCGAACACTCGACAACAAGAAATGGAGAAACAGTTGAAGGATAGTCAATTGGCGATTGGTAAGATGGAGATCATTGTACAGGATCTCCAAGCAAATTCTCAATTAGTGAGCGACAATATGCAAACAGTGGCTATGAGTGCAGAAGAAAATAAGGCAGCGGTGGCGCAGATTCAACTACAAATGCAATTAATGGTGGAAAAGTTAACAGCCTTAGAAAATAATAGAGGAATGGTTGTCAATGGAGGAAACCCAGAAACAAGATTAGCAAGGCTGGGAAGGTTAGACTTTCCCAAGTTCAATGGAGAAGACGTGGAAGGATGGATCTATAAGTGTAACCATTTCTTTGAAGTGGATCATACGCCTGAAAATCTGAAACTGAGATATGCGGTAGTTAATCTTGAAGGCAAGGCACTGCAATGGCATCAAGGGTACTTGAAGAGCAACAACTTGACTATTGATTCCATAAGTTGGGATGATTATAGAAGATCAGCAGTGGCAAGGTTCTCCAATGAACTGTTTGAAGATGCCTTAGAAGAATTAAAGAACCTGCATCAGACTGGGAGTTTGCAGGAGTATTGTGATGCTTTTGATGCTCTCTTAAACAAGGTAAATCTCTCCCAAGATCAAGCTGTTAGTCTATTTGTGGGAGGATTGAAAATGGAAATCAGGTGTTTGGTTAAAGCTTTTAAACCAAGAAACCTGAGAGAAGCTTATGCAGTGGCAAAACAGCAAGAAAATATACACAACACCCTATTTGGAACAAACTCTTTTAAGAAAAACTCAAACCAATTCAATACCCCATCATATTCTAAACCTTCAACCTCAACTTTTAAACCTCCTTCAACCATGAATGCTAACTCTCTTCCTTTGTTACCCAAACCTACCCAAGCTAACCTACCAAGAACCACTAGGAAATTATCTACAAAAGAAATGGCTGAAAAGAGAGAAAAGGGAGAGTGTTTCTGGTGTAATGAGAAGTTCACACCTACTCATGACTGCAGAAATAAAAAACTCTTCAACATTGAAATAGTGTATGAAGAAGATGACCATTCTGATGAAGGGGAAGTAGTAATTGGGTCTGAGGAGCCTCAAATCTCTATTCATGCCATCACAGGGGTACCCTCTTATTCTACCATGAAAATTGAAGGCTATATGGGAACTAGAAGGCTGTACATACTGGTTGACTCAGGGTCAACCCACAACTTCATTAGTCTGAAACTGGTAAAGAAGTTGCAATGTTTGGTACAATCTGTCTCCTCTATGAAGGTTACTGTAGCCAATGGTAACCAATTGGAATGTGGTCAGAGGTGTGTGGGGTTCAAATGGAAGATGCAGGGTATGTGGTTTCAAGCTGATATGCTTGTAATTCCATTAGATAGTTATGATATGGTGCTGGGAATAGAATGGTTGTCTAAGTTGGGAGACATTGTATGGAATTTTGCTGAGATGACCATGCAATTCAAGGTCCAAGATAGGGTGCACACATTGAAAGGAACTGAAACAAATGGAATCAAGTTGTGTTCTACTGAAACAATGAGTAGTTTGCTTAATGGAGGAGCAGGGGCAATTCAGTCACACATATTTGGCCTGCAACTGAAGAATGATGTGCAGACTGATCCATTTGGGTCCAAGGTCACTAATCCCATCACTTGTGTCAAATTGCAGTCATTATTGGAGGAATATAAAGATGGTTTTGATATTCCAACTGCATTACCTCCAAAGAGGTCTTTTGATCACAAGATAACTCTTAATAATGGGGACAAACCTGTGAACTTAAGATCTTATAGATATCAAGCCCTGCAAAAGGATATGATAGAAAAAATGACACAAGAAATGTTGGACTCAGGGGTAATCAGGAGTAGTCAAAGCTCCTTTGCAGCACCTGTGGTGTTAGTTAAGAAGAAAGATGGGTCATGGAGGCTATGTATTGATTACAGACAGCTCAATGAGGCAACCATCAAGAACAGATTTCCTATACCCCTTATTGATGAGTTACTTGAAGAATTAGGAGGGGCCACCATTTTTTCCAAATTGGATTTGAGGTCTGGCTACCATCAAATCAGAATGTATGAGCCTGACATACATAAAACAGCCTTCAGAACACATCAAGGGTTGTTTGAGTTCTTGGTAATGCCCTTTGGGCTAACCAATGCTCCTGCCACCTTTCAAGCCTTGATGAATTAAACATTCAAGGCTCAGTTGAGGAAGTTTGTGCTTGTTTTTTTTGATGACATTCTGGTGTATAGCAAAAATCAGGATCAACATGTTGAACATTTGAAACAAGTATTAGAGACTATGAGAAATCAGCAATTGTTTGCCAAGATGTCTAAGTGCAGCTTTGGGGGGCAGAAGGTAGAGTATCTTGGGCATGTCATTACAAAGGAGGGGGTGTCAACTGACCCTACTAAGATTGAAGCAGTGATGTCATGGCCTGCTCCTACTAATGTGAAGCAGTTAAGGGGATTTTTGGGCCTTTCTGGGTATTACAGAAGGTTCATTAGATCCTATGGAGTGATTGCCAAACCACTGACAGACTTGCTCAAAAAGGATGCTTTTAAATGGTCCCAAGAAGCAAATCATGCTTTCCAGCAGTTAAAAACTGCCCTATGTACTGCACCAGTATTGGCTCTACCTAATCTTTCAAAGACTTTTGTGGTAGAAACTGATGCATCTGCATTAGGAATTGGAGCTGTGTTGATGCAGGATCATCATCCTTTAGCCTTTGTCAGTAAAGCCTTGTGTCCAAGACAACAGGTATTGTCTGTCTATGATAGAGAATTACTTGCAATTTTATTTGCAATCAAGCAATGGCATTACTATTTGATCAGTGGTCATTTTGTTATCAAGACTGATCAAAAAAGTTTAAAGCATCTGCTGGATCAAAAGATAACTACACCTCTGCAACACTCCTGGATGGTCAAACTAATGAACTATGATTTTGAAATCCAGTACAAGAAAGGGGTTGATAATGTAGCTGCTGATGCATTATCTAGGTTGCAAACTGTCTCCTTATTTGAGTTGGCAGTCTCATCTTTTGAACCCTTGTTCCTTGAGAAGATTAAGCAAACTTGGCAAGGTGATCTCAACTTACAAAACATTATTCAGAATAGTGACACAGAAGGGCAAAATGGTCATTACAGCTGGAAGGGAGGCCTGTTAAAAAGAAAGAATAAGCTGGTAGTGGGAAATGAAGAAGGTGTCAAAAAAGAGTTAATTCAGTATTGCCATGAGTCATCTGTTGGGGGCCATTCAGGGATTCATGCTACCCTACAAAGACTCAAAGGTCTGTTTTATTGGAAAGGGCAGTCTAAGAATGTGAGAAATTATGTTAGAAGGTGTGATATCTGCTTACAAGCTAAATATGAGACAACAGCCTATCCTGGTCTCATACAGCCATTGCCTATTCCAACTTGTATTTTTTCTGATATAAGTATGGACTTTATCACTGCGCTACCCACTTCTAAAGGTAAAAATGCTATCTTTGTTGTGGTAGACAGACTCACCAAGTATGGCCATTTTATTGGAATGACACATCCTATTTCTGCAACTTCTGTGGCCCAGGCATTTATTGACAATGTTTACAAACTACATGGTTGGCCCTCTACCATAGTTTCTGACAGGGATTCCATCTTTTTGAGTAAGTTTTGGCAGGAATTTACCAGGCTTCAAGGCATTTCTTTAGCCATGTCTACTGCCTATCACCCTCAGAGTGATGGTCAGACTGAAGTGGTCAACAGGTGTCTTGAGACATACCTGAGATGTATGATTTTACACTATTCACATTCTTGGTACCACTGGCTTTCATTAGCAGAGTGGTGGTACAACACCAACTACCATACATCTATAAAGACCACTCCTTTCCAAGCTTTATATGGTTATGCTCCTCCAATCCATGTTCCTTATGTTCATCAAGACACAGCAGTAGCCAGCATTGATTCTGAAATGTGTTCAAGAGAGGAGGCTATAACAGTCCTGAGATCAACTCTACAGATGGCCTAAAACAGGTTAAGACAGCAAGCCAATAAGCATAGAACTGATAGAAGTTTTGCCTTGGGTTCTTGGGTGTATTTGAAACTAAGATCGTATGTGCAGACTTCATTAAGGGGTACCAATTTTTCAAAAATGTCTCCAAAGTATTATGGGCCTTATTTGATCACTCAAAAGATTGGGGAAGTGGCTTACAAACTGGACTTGCAAGAGGAGTCACAACTGCATCCTGTATTTCAGGTTTCCTTGTTGAAACCTGCTCATGGCCCTCCATCCACTATCACTCCTATTCCTCGGGCTGCAAGGTTTTCTCTTAAGCCACTAAAGGTATTGGATCATCGATTAATAAGGAAGGGAAAAAGAGGTGTTGCTCAAGTGCTGGTTCAGTGGGAAGGCCAATCTGTGTTGGAAGCTACATGGGAAGATCGTCATGAATTTGTGTTGAGGTTCCCTGATTTTGTTCTTTGAAGTTAGTGTTGCACCTTGAGGACAAGGTTCTTAATAGGAGGGGAGTATTGATATGTGTTGTAGCTTAAATGTAATAATTGTAAGTCTAGGGACTGAATGTGTCATATTGTAAAAGTTTGTAAAGTTGTTAGTGACCGTTAATAACCGTTAATAAAAGTAGTTGAGGCTGAGGAAAGGGGATCAGCTTGTTGATTGGAACTTCTTTCTCTCTTAGATTCTTTCCCAAAATCCTCAAGCCCTATCACTTTCTCTGGATGTTTTTTCTTGCAAAATTTCCTCTTTTGTTCTCTCCTTCACCTTAGTCACCGTGATTTTGTATCTTTGATTATCACCTTTCGTTTCACCTTGATTTACATCTGTGATCAAATAAGGCAAACGTTTAAGCGAGGATTTTAAAAACGAACACTTAAACCTCTTGGAGCGTATGAATTGTCGATAGTATGAATGACTTCTAGTTGAATCGTGAAACGGTTTCACGTTCAAGTCGACCCGGATGAACAATCAGATTATAACGGATGAGCCAATAAATCAAATTTTCAGAATGGGCTATAACCGAATGGGTGTAACTCCTTAAGTACTGATGAGCAAATAATAGACCAAATGATATTTCTCAAAAAATTCAAATCAGCGAATGAGCTTTCTATTATTTTTACAGTCGAACCAACGAACCCAAATGTCTCTTTAAACCGAATGGGCCTTTATTATTTGATCTGGATGTGCACAATTTCTAATGGGCCTATTCAATACCACAACTAATCCATACATTCAATTTAAACAAATACACTAATTAGCAGAATGGATCTTGCGAACAGATAGTCCTGAAGTGTTGATCTGATGAGCTTTGATATAGAAAATAGAACTTTTATTTGAACTAGTAATAATGCCCGCGCGCGTTGCGGCGCGGGTACATCGCAAACATCGAATGGATTAGCCCAAGCATTATGTGTTGCATTAACCACACGAAAATGCGTGTTTCGACGCATCCGATTGATCTTATTGTAACCTACATAAGCATTGCGATTTGATCCAAGCGTTATGTGTTGCCTTAACTACATGAAATCGAATTTGAAAAATCAGAAATGTTAATGATGATGGTTTGAATAGGTGACAGGTGGTTTTGTATGGTGGTGGCTCATAATTGTTGGAGATTGTTCATGGCAGTGGAGGCGGTTACCTTTTAGTGCTTTATGCCATAGGTTAAAAAACTTGGGGGTAGTCGGTGGCTTTTGCCACCGACTTTCACTTTTAAGAGATAGCTAATAATTTGACCCGCGTGCGTTACGGCGCGGGTACGTGTGGGATCACCTAATGTATAACGTTTTCACTAATTAAGAGAGTCGATTGCTAAAGCTGACTGAAGGCCAACCATGTCATGTTTTTCTTGTAAGTAGAAATTTATCACTACATGTATATTTAAGAAAAATCATTCAAAAAGTTGCATGAAAAATAACTGTTATGAAAGCTCCAAAGTAGTTTGTACAAGCAACTGTCATTCAATGTCTATGATATCCAAGTAATGTGAATATGTAAAGTTAAATGAATATAAAATTAGACTAAGTTGGAAACAGTGATGTAAAGTACTAACCATTCATCTTGTTTAACTTTTTTGATCGTCTTGCATGCCCTTATTAAGGGAGGAGACATTGTTTCCACATGTCTGCCACGCTAGGAGAACACAATGTAAGAAGAAGCAAGTTGACGAAGGTTGGGAGGAGTCAGTGAACGCAATGTGTGGATACCTGGTGGTGATGAACTGATGATAACAGTGATGCGTGTCTGGGAAAAGTGTATATGTTTGAGCACATCTTGAAACTACAAAATACTTCATATACACATTACTGGACAAAGATCACCCTGCGAAGGTAAAGTACCAAAATACAAATTTGACATGGTTGTAGAGTATTAAAAAAAATCAGCAGGACTTTTATTCTAGGATTCCTCATATCAACATCTAGAAATTCAACAATATGTCATCTTGAAACTACAGTAATTTCATTGCTAGCTTGTAATTATTATTCCCTTCTGCAGAAGTCATACAATTACATGTATACCATTTGATTTAGATTGTGGCTATTCCTTTGTGGAATGGAAAACCCTACAATTAAAGTTGCGGGATGTTCATCTTTGATAATTAACTAATCATCTATTTTAACTGAAAATATATTCATTTTAAATATGGATGTTAGATCTAGAATATTAAAAATGAGTTTCATAAAGATTAACAAAAACTACATTATACCAGCATCTTGAACCCCACATTAAATTTTTGGACAAATAATTCAAGATAACTAAAGGAGGTCACGCAAATGAATAGATTGCTAATTTACTCTTAATAACAAACTCTTAGGAGTAGCAAATAGCACAAACTAATACCATAAACCGAAGACGTATTACTTTTTAAAGCTTAACACCCAATATTATGCGGATAACTGATCCCACTACGAAATTTAAATCGACTATAATATTGAAAGGCATAACACAAAGAAAATCCATCAACGGGTAAAACATAAAGAACTAAGGCACACTACAAGAATAACAATTAATAGCGGCGACATCCAATATGTCGCCGCTATTGGTCCAACCGCACCCGGTGTCCCATTTTCAACGCTAGCCACACGATTGTTATCATCATCCAACGGCTGGGGTATGCCTAGATCAATAGCGGCGACAAACATAACCAATAGCGGCGACATGTTGTCGCCTCTATTGGCCCGACGAATAAAACAAGGAATCAGCGCCATTTCTTCCCTCCACCTACTTTCCCCCAAATCTTTTCACCTCCCCTTTCACCGGTGAGCAAAAAAATCGGCGCAATCTCTCCAAAATCGGCATAATCGGTTAGTTTTATGTTGATTTTTTTTGTTTATTTTGTTATATTGGTTGTTAATTTAGTGGTTCTTGGTGAATGTAGTTTATCCACCGGCCACCATCTCGTCTCCACGGCCACCACCGGCACCACCTCTTCTCCTCGTGCAAAATAAGGTTAGTTTAGGTTAGTTTATGCAAAATAAGGTTAATGTCTTCGTTCTATAATGAATTTTAAATTAAAATACTATACTGGTATGAAGATTGGAAGTATGATGGATACGCAGATTGTGGAATTGAAAGCCATAGAAATGGCGAGGTCATTTGTTTGGTTATGCACATTGAAGCTAAAGTCAAACTGGGTCAAAATATTAAAAAAAAACTGCAAAAAAATAGATCCTTGAAATGCTGCAAAAAAAATCAACAGGTGGGACCAAAATATTTAAAAAAAAATCACTTTCTAAGCTAGGATTTTGATATTATAATGCACTTATTAAGAATATGTTACTATAATAAGTAAACTGTAACTATTATAAACTTCGATTTCTTTTATCCATGCAAGTTATGTAATCTTTAAACAAGATTTATAAAAAAAAATATATATTAATTGTGTAAATTTGTTAAGATAAGCTTAACAATATCATATAGGAAAAAAACATCGAAATATTATATAGATAATACGATTACTTTATAACTAATGAGATCAGATGAGTAGATATAATACAAAAAGTTATTGTTTAGAAATGAGGATGCAATTAACCGGACAGGTGCAAATGAAAAACCAAAATATTTACAAAAAAAAAAAAAAAAAAAAAAAAAAAAAATCTTAGGGAAAAATAAAATGTAATATCTAGATTGAATATAGTTATATAGAATATTTAATTATTTAGTTGATTATTGAGTAAAAATATATAACACGATAGAATGATGATTATTGAGTAAAAATATATAACACAATAGAATGATATTTTAATGCATGTGTAATCATAATAGTTGATAGATAATCACTTTAACTAACACAAAATCTTTGAATGAAATGATGTATAATACTAAATTTATAAGGGCAAAGTTTGGTAGGTTTCTATTATATATATTGTAAGTATGTGTGCGCGTGTGTATATATATTGTATATAGTTCTAGTGAATTGATATAAAACTAAACTTATAATCACAAGAAAGTCGACCAATAGCTGCGACAAATGTCGCCGCTAATAGTCCCAAATGTCGCCGCTAAAGGTAATAGCGGCGACAAATAACCCTTTAGCGGCCAAGCTTTAGCAGCAACTCAATAGCGGCGACATGTCGCCGCTATTGGTCGACTTTCTTGTAGTGGCAGCATATACATAGCAACAATAAACACCAATGCGTAAGCTAACCGGAGAAGTGTCAATAACTCAGTTTAATTCGGTAACACAAAGATATCCTAGCCACCAATTCTTTGGCTGCCAAACTTTAAAGTGTTCACATCAAAATTCATATAGATACTATAGACTTAATAAATTCATATATTCAAGCTTCAAAGCTAGCAATCTTGCATCGATTGTACAAAAATTCATAGCAAATGATCCTTATAATCATTCAAAACTCATAGCAGAAGATATTCGTGATAATTAATTTGGAGTAACATAATGAGTCACAACAATAAGATTCGCCAATTAAAGCCACAAAGTTCATACCATCAAACGTCCAGTGACCAACACTCGGACATTGCGGCTAGCCTTCAAACCTCGTTGACAACGCTTCTCAAGCATTAGGATGTATTACCGAACCACCATCCCATTTTTGCCGCCGGCTACCACATCTTCGTCGGAAAGAGGCAATCGATAGGGGAGGCCATTGCCTCTAAATTTCTCACCGGAGTCCGCCTGAATTTAACCGCAAGTTGCATCAACCGATCAGACATCATTGACTGCGGATCTAACTGAAAAGTAACACGCAGGGGAAAGAAACTTACCGGATCTTCGTCATAACCCTAGCCTTTGCCGTAATATGTTTCTATTTTTGTCGGCGCCTGGTTCTTCGTCACAGCTACCGTCGGAACCCTAGGGGTTCATCAGAGTTTGAAGTTATTTAGAGAGAGAACGGAAACGTTGATGTTGATGGTTTTGGTGTTGTGTTGTGGCGGTGATTGGAGGAGGTGGTTGAACTCAGGGTTTTGATGAACAAAGGTAATCCAACCATCTCTGTAGAAAGTGATTTGGAGATGGTTTCATGTGAAGGCGGGACGTGGACCAATAAGACTGAAGAAGGTGGTTTGGTCGGTGACAAAAGCACCGACTTTGTGTTTTAAGATTAATGAGGACCGACCTGAAAATGGACCCCATTGAAATAAAATCCTGGGTCCGCCACTGTGAGTGGCTCGACGGTGCCGTCGTCGTGCGGCGGAGGTACGGCGGCGAAGATTGTTGTGGCGTGTGATGTGATGAAATCGCGAATGGATGTTTCGAATTCCGGCGATGGAGGATACGACGTCGTTTTGAATTAGGTGTTGAATTGTTGATGAAGTGGACCGGCGTAGATCTTGGCGGCGATGGCTCTTCGTCTCCTCTCACGTCTCTTGTTGTTCTCTCTCTCTTTCCACGACGGAAGACGGCCGGTTGAAGCGCCGCCGGTCATGGTTTGACTGCTCCGGAGACTCTGTGTGGAGTGTTTTTTTATCCAATTTGTCGAAATGAGATTGGTAAAGAGACGAATGGGGCAGTTTTGTCTTTTCGTACGGTCGGTGGCGTACGACACCGACTTTGTGATTTAAGACTAGAGATAAATAAAAGTTGATATAGAATGTACAGTGCTTGCTTAATCGACTTCCTTTTTCAATTGGCACGGATGGACCATATGCTTTTACAAATATAAATTCTGATTGGGCCAAATTGAAACCCAATAGACTTCCTCCACAATATCAATCTTCACGTGTTTATCTTGTTGGAGTTCAAAAGTATTAGACTGAAGGGAGTGGGCGACTCCCCACCCGAGTCGCCGGAGTCGCCTGGAACACCGCCCCCTTGGCGTCTTGGGTGGCGTCCCCCTCCAGCCCGTCTCCAGCAGATCGCCCCAACTTTTTCATTTCCCATGCATATATCCGTTGGCAACGGATAGTTTGGCCCAAGTTTTTTTTTTTTTTTTTTAAATACATCCCACCTTTATAAATCAATCCACGTGTTGCAAGACGCCCCACCCAGCAAGGTTGTCCCACTCCCCCTTTTTTGGTCAAAATCCTCTAATATGACGTGGCGCTACGTATCGCAAGACGCCCCATCAAAAGGATGCTCCACTCCCCTTATTCTTAAATTGTTATTGAAACTTATCAGACTATCTTGTCATTAATTGAGTGTGAATATTATTGGACCTCTTGATTTCAAATCGACAGCCACTTGTTTCAAATTCAAATCATTAAACACACACATGAACTTCCCACTTGAAATAAATCTAATTGAACCGAGTAACTTTTTATTAAATGAAAATCCACTAACATATGACAATCAAACTGGGCAACTTGGCTATAGCCGCCAATTAGACGGTATCATATTGGGTCACTTAAGAAGAAAGTTATGGTTCAAAAAAAAAAAAAACAAACAAACTGTATTCTATCGAACTGCACATGCTTTTGTTTTTCTTGAGCCACCGATAATTCTATCGAACCAAACACCCACTTTATTCAAATTCTATTGGACCGAGAAACAACTTCATATGTAGGGCTGGCAATAGGTAACCTGTAGGTAACCTGCTAAGATATGATAACAGAAAAGTATACCATGTGATTTTTTACGTTTTTAAAAATAATCAAAATTTGAAAATTAGGATCCATTATTTCTCCTTCTAGGTGCATAAAATATACATCTGTCTTATAGACATTGGATATAAAGTAGTTAAACGAGTCGTATTCATGTTTAAAATTTTTGTTGTTCGCGTTATCAGATACCTGTTAAACTTGCAAAGACACGATTTGTCAGCCCTATTCACATGCGTATTAGATGAACTTGAGTTTATTAGATCAAAACTATACTGATTTTTAATAAACGTGATTGTTTTAATTGGACCACCTTTCAAAACATAGAGAATGTTAGGAAACTTTATTTGTAAGTATTAAAGAAAAATCAATTCAGCTTGATCTATGAAGAAGATAAAGTCCTAAAGATCAAACAACAAGAAGAAACCAGATAGGACGATTGAAAAGAACAACATCTACTTCAAAGAATCAGAAGCTGGTCAAGAACAAGAGAAGATTATCAGAAAAGGCCATTCTGATGGATCCGATGATATTTATGATATTTCTGATGAAATATCATCAGTTTCTGGCAAATATGAGACTTTCTGATGATTTGTTCACCAGAATTTGATGAAGTGGTTATCAGAAATTCTGATGGAACCCCACTTGTCTAAATGCGTTCTACCCTGCCACAATAACCAAAGCAACTTGACATTATTGGATCTCATGATGACTAAGGCAACTTGATAATTGGATTCAATGAATATGTTAAGAAGCTACTTTTTGCAGGACATATACATGAATAAACAAATGTTTATTCATGCCACTGGGCTTTCTATAAATAGAAAGCTCAACAAGCAAAGGACGATGAGTTAAGTTGAGTTAAGCCAAGCATTCAATACATACAACAAAACTCCATTGTCCCTTCACCTTAGAATTACACAAGTATTCGTTTGTAATAGATAATAACCTCACAATCACCTTGTAAACCATTTTGTTTCAAAGTGATATAAACTTGAAAATTCTGTAGGTCTTGTTTCTTGAAAGTCTGATTTCTATTCCGCACACAATTTTCATAATTGTTGAAATCACTTGCCATATTACGTGAAAAGAAGTTTTTAAGTCCAACTGGGACCAACAGAGAATTTAATTGGGCCGTAATTGTTTTGATTATATGTTATTGGACCAAGCAAACAATGGGTTCGAACAATTGTGATGGCTTCGTACCAACATAAACGTGGCTTCGTACGAGGATATGAGTAACCAATCTCAATCTAGGTGGCTTCGTTCAAACATGATTACATGTGGCTTCGTACAAGACAATTGTTTAATGACTTCGTATAATCTTCGTAAGAGGCTGAATTTCTGAACAAACACAACAACCAAAGTGGCTTCGAACCAATTGAATGTAGCTTCGTTCGAAGATGTACACCAAGTTCTGGCTTTGTACCAATAAAACAAATGTGATTTTGTGGCTTCTTACGAAGCTACAGCTTCGAACCAAAAGATCAGCGAACATCTTCATTTTTCGATCAGATTTTTTTTCGATAAATTGAACCATTAAATCTTCGATATTCGTTTTGAAACTTTGTAGGGTTAATCAAAATCGTTTTTCGCACGTTATATAAAAAAAAATCAAGTGTTTTTATGTCACGGCCCCCGACCCGGTTTTACCCGTTTCAGGAGCCGCGAGACAGAAATCCCGTGATATTTAATTATGTGATTTTATTTAGCAGCGGAAGTTTATCGTCAGGATCGTTTTAAAGCTAAAAACTTTTCCCGATTATTTTATTTTACAATTCGGGATAAAACCCCGATAATTTACAATAACAAGATTTTACTGAAATATCTTTTATTTTTACAAAACATATTTCTTTATATTTATTTTATAATGAGCCACTACTTTAAGCCTGCACTGCTTCCCAGCACTTTTCCTGAATTACAATAGATCACCTGAAACATGTTTGAAAAAGATTTTGTCAGCGGGGAAATACTGAGAGAATCATTCAGTTTACTAAAAACGACACATTTATTATAATTGACAGTATTAAGAGTTTTTACATATGTTTATTACCAACCAACTACCCACAGTATTTGTCACTCGACCGTATCTGTGACTGTGGTCATATCACCATTGGCTGCCCCAATGAATGACGTATATCACTTAAATTTAGGTTCGCCCACCTAATGTGATTAAAACTGTAGTAATGTGCACAATACCCCACATACTGGCTGTAATTTGGTGATTACATAAACTTAATCACTGTAATTATAACTTTGAAAATAACTTTGGAGTATCGTAAAACAGTTGATAAAAAGAGAATGACTCACATTGCAGATTTAATATGGATAGAATATGATTTAGCCCTGTTAACCTAATTTCAACAATAATGCACACAAAACTGGGTTAGTGATCAATACAGCAGTCACGATAACTCACGAGATCAAATTCTCACAATGAACGACAAAGTGCAATACTTAAACATTCATCGATTTAACGACGAACGACAAAGTATAACCCTAATGTGGGCGGCACTTAAACATTCTTTGGATATATTGATCTCGGAAAATGAATCGTAATAGCGATCGAGTAGTTACCCTGTTTTGCGGCAGCGATTCGAGTGCAGTGTGTGTTTAATTATAGTGTTTCGGAGCTAATTCGACGTATACAGAACCTACAGATGTCGTTTAAATTCCAAAATTCAAGTCCCAATGTCGGCTATTTATAGCCAGATAATAGCATCGCTTACGGACCGTATGCTTCAACCCTTACGGTCCGTAAGGGAACACATATGCTTACGGCCCGTAAAGCATTTTCCTTTACGGTCCGTAAAGGGTGCAGTCTATTTACCTAGACTAGCTGAGTTCGGGACTAGCTTGCATGAATCATCAAAATTCGAATTTCAATTTGTGACAACAGATTTTATTGATAACTATCAATTAGGGTTTACCCCCCCCCCTGAGTTTTAGGGTCCCTTATCCTGATTCCGATTGTTCTGAAAATTTTAGGGTTAGTGCGGAATTACTTGGGTGTCTCAATTAGGGTCTCCTTATTGACTAATTATTATTCTAATTATTAATTTTAATGAGAGTTGTTACATCTTAACCATTAAAAACCGTGATAAATCTGAGTTTTAAGATGAAAAACATGAAGAAGATGATAAGAAACAGAAAATATGGTGAAATATGATATGATTCAGCTCTGTTTTAATGAAAACTCGTGTTTCAGATCCGTGCAATCGATCTTCCGCTCTAATACCACTTGTGGGATCGTTTCTGGATCAATTCCGTATAACTGTCGATTGCGAATATCACGTATCGCGTGCGGAATCCGTGTACGTGAGTAGATCGGACACAAGAACGTAATTATAGTGCGTTTCTATTGATGATTTGATAGATAGAAGCACCTTGAAACACTTGGAGATAGTTTCTCTCTATAGATCTCCAAAATGACAAAAAGTTTTTAAATGAAACAATAAGGCTCCTATTTATAGGGCTCTAATAAGGAAGGTTTCCTTATTTACAAAAATGTCATTGCCCTATATTTAACAATCTAAAGCCTTGTTTTGTTCCATTTCTTGCTACGATGCGGATTGACGGAGACGATAGACATTAGTGCACTCACATTTTTGTGAAGTGAAGACACTATTACTTGATGAAGTTCATAAGTCTTGGGATTCGGTCCTTCCAGGGGCAACATATATGTACCCAGATTTGAAAAAGAATTGTCGGTGACCCGGAATGAAACGTGACATTGTCAAGTATGTGAAAAAAGGTCTAACTTGTTTACAAGTGAAAGCCGAACACCAAAATTTTTACGGGAAGTTGCAACCTTTGAGGTACTAGTTTGGAAATGGGAGGATATAGCAATGGATCTTGTAACCAAACTCTCCAATAGAAGAAGAGGGCATGATACAATATGGGTAGTGGTGGATCAACTCACAAAAACTCACATTTCTTGCCCATTTGGGAAACATACCCCTTGGAAAAGATGGCGGGAAAATATGTAAACGAAATAATATACCCTCATGGTGTGCGCATAATTATCGTATTAGATCGAGACACTAGATTTACTTCCCGATATTGGAGAAGGTTCCAAGTTGTATATCTAAATCAACGAATAATTGAATAATAGAAAATATTGATTGTTCTAATAATAAAACTAAATTACATGTTGAATAAGTATTAAATCTAAACTATATTAAATAAAACAACTAGTTAACCAAATGTGACACATATAGAAAAGCAAATCGAAATTGTTAAGCACAAATATATGAACTAAAAGAACTAAACCAATACATAGAGTAAACTGTCATTTTGGTCCCTATAGTTTGGCCAGTTTTGCCACTTTAGTCCAAATCTCAAACTTATTACATATGGGTCCCTGTGGTTTGCATTTTGTTGTCATTTTAGTCCAAATTTCAAATTTGACCAGATTTCCCTATTTTTTGACTGTTGCAACCTCCTATTTTGTCCTTTAGTGCAGGAGCATTTTGGTCATTTTTTAAATTTCATTTTTTTTTCAATAAAACCCAAATAAAAATAATCATCAAAACCCAGACATCAAGAACATCTCTTCTTCAAGCTCAACAACTCAAGAACATCATCAAAACCCAGACAAGAACATCATCAAAACCCAGATCAAGAACATCATCAAAACCCAGACATCATCAAAACCCAAACATCATCAGAAAATCATCAAAACCCATATCAAGAACATCATCAAAACATCATGAAATATCATATTTGCAATAAAACCCCAATTTCATTCCCTGTCACTTAAACACTCGTGTGCAGCAACAGAGTTCATTTCTGTCTTCTTCATTCTCATCGATACACACAGCAACAATCAAAATCCCCAAACTTCATCTTCTCCACATAACCCTAAACATAACATCAAAACTGAAATTCAACAAATTCTCTCTACAGTCCCTCTTCGATACACATCAGCAACCTCTGTTCTTTCTCCGATTCCAAAGAAAACTTGTGTCTTCGATACACAGTCCCTCTTCGATACACATCAGCAACCCTGTCACTTAAACACTTGTGTGCCGCCAAGCACCACCACCCTCTCGCACCCCCTGCAACCACCGATTTGGCACCACAGGTCTTCTAGGTCTTTCAACTAGATTTATATTTAGATAGAGAGCTTAGGTTTCGATTTGGCACCACAGGTGGTCACAGCACGGCGGCGGCGATGGTGGTCACAGCACGCGGCGGCGGCGATGGTGGTCACAGCACGCTGGAGTCTCTACAAACAACCGGTTCCTTTTAGGGTTCCTCGTTCGTTGATCCTTGTTTATTTCGGCATCTTTTTCTTGAATGCATCGCTAGGGCTGATGAACACAGAGAATAGGTTTGGGTTTTTGGAGGAGATGAACTTATGGGGAAGATGAACTTTTGGAGAAGATGAACTTCTGGATAAGATGAACTTCAGGGGCAGCAGATGAACACACCATTTTGGGGAAACGATAATGAGGGTAGGTATTTAATATGTTATAATAAAATCAAAAAGACCAAAATGCCCCTGCACTAAAGGACAAAATAGGCAGCTCTCAACAGTTAAAAAGGGGGTTTTTTGAATTTTGGACTAAAATGGCAACAAAATGCAAACCACAGGGACCCAGATGTAATAAGTTTGAGATTTGTACTAAAGTGGCAAAACTGGCCAAACCACAGGGACCAAAATGGCAGTTTACTCCAATACATAGGTAAGTTGGATTGATTTGTTTAAGTACATCTATTTAGGAGAATCTAGTTGGATTTTGGTTTCTTGAAATTGGATACAAATCAAACCAAATTACAATTGGGCCAAATCGTAATATCAATACGTTTTTTTAACCATGATAAACTGTTAGAAAATACTTCAAGAGCTCATCAATACCATGCTAACAGCGGGAATCCATAAAGCATAACTTACGTATGACAACTTTGACCGAACCGATCCAAGAATATATAAAATTAAATCCAAGCCATGCATCCAATCGAAATCGCCTTCCTATGACTTTTTATCAGGAATATATATGATGGATCTGAAGTCAATGTGTGATGCCTTAAACTTCCCAAATTTGTGTTTACATTCCTTGATCAGTGACGGGACATGGATTTGACGGGTGGGAGTTGTAGTTGAGATCTATTCACTACTCAACAAATGAGTATCACCAATGGCCAATTATGTGGGAACGTTGTCGATAAAGGCGGTTACCTACATAATCTCCGTTAAAAATGGCAGCTGGTAATATCGTTTGCTATAGGTTATCAAGATATGATTTACCGAGGGATCACTGACGATCTACTATACTGATGGATCACCGACAACTTATGTAAGCTCGTCCAAGGTGATCACTTTCTGACGAATTATTGATGGAATTGTTAGCGACGAAATACATTAAGGATTAATGTAACTGAGAAAAACTCTATTGGATTTTGATCAATCAAGAAATAAACAAAACCATGCATATTGTTTTGTTGTTCGAAGAACAAGAATGCTCTTCTCTTATATTTAGTTTCAGCATGTTTGCACTTCTGATAACTAAATATATCAACCTACAATATTCCTTATAAAACCATGGAAAGGATTTTCACATAATATATGATAAATACACCAATTTTGGAGTATTGGGATCGTATACACGAGAAATATGTTGTAATAAGTTGTAGTTTATTGATCACATAGCAATGCTTAAATAACAACACGATTACAATGGAAATAAAATGAAAATTAAACCGTAACAAACTTCATTTATTTAGGAATTACTATCTAAAGACCCGCACAACATTGACCCAACTAAATCTTCCAACGTGTACCTCATCCAACATACACTTATGATTTAAGTTAGTCTTTAACAATGAACCAGTTTATCGTATTTGGAAGTTGAGCAACCTTAAGCATATAGCATAGACGAATGCAAATAATAAGCAAAACGCAATTAGAACTACAGCAACTAGACCCATGAAATCTGGTCTATAACCATAATGATCTTCAATATATGAATTCATAGGCGGGTCATGTGACATTCCAGGAACCATGATCTTGTTCTCAACATCATGATATTGTGATACCATGAATCCATACACGGTCCAAGCCATTGGGCAAATCCAGTAGTACCACACCCACCACTTAGGAATTCTCTGAAATTCATAATACCTCACTTTTAACTTCTAAATGTAGCAATTATCAGAATAAGTAAGTTTGGAAGATGACATACCGGTCTAGGGATGAAAAAACCTGAGAAGATACTGAAAACTGCATAGAATGAAGCCGCAAATATGGCTGCCACTTGTTCGTTTGGTGAGATGGAAACAAACATCATTCCGTAGTATGTGAAGTACAAAAATGAAAAGAAGATGACAAAGAAGAACCAAAAGAATTTGTCTGCTTTCCATTCGAATGACACCATGGCATACACTATCAAAGCGTAATATGTTGTTTGAAAAAATACGTATGGGATCTCTACTAATACCTGCAAAGTTATTTCTAAACCATATCAAATCAAATCTCATGTAATCTATAAATACCAGTTCAACTTTTACCTGTGCCATGGCATATGGGAATGATGAGTACATTCTAGCTGCTCTTTCTCGATAAAAGACTGTTCTTTCTGTGGCAACTACCGGCTGCACCGTCTGAGCATTGTTCATACCTACATATAGCACAGAACTATACATGGCCCCGATGATTGCATTCACATTGATGTTGCTCTCTCTGATGATATAAAATCACTAATTATATTTGGTTTTTAAAATCAAGATTTTGTTATGTTTATGTTTAAGGGTAACCTTTTTCCGCCAATCTTCCAAAATATCGTTCCAACAATTAGCGCAGCAGCTAAGGTGAAGATAATGCGAACAAGATTATAATCAGGATTTCTCCAGTAACTCAACCACGTCTTCCATAAACAAGACTTGAATTGTCCCCATGAAGATTGAGAATATTGTGTTTCAAAGCAAAGATCTGTTGCTCCAACAGGTGGTGTGCATAACTCCATCACTAGGGCCTTGTTCCTACTATTTGGAATAAGTTAACTTTACAATAATTTCATTATTTTGTCAATTAATAATCATAATAATAAAAGAACATACTGATACAAGGGTGATGATTTGTAGTGCTCAGCAAAATCGATACCAAGCCGGATCTCTATAGCACATGAGGTGACTTCCAATATCCATGTTGCTGGATTGTATTTTTCAGGAATCTTTGGTATCCCATGAATTTCCTAATCATACGAAAATTAATTACTAATTAATCTCATCACAAGGAGAGAGTCATTTGGTAAAAACAAAATGAAAAGAAAAGTGCCATTAATTATGAGTTGTGACACTTTTATAAGAGAAGTACCCATTACCCAAAGTTTTCTATGTGGGTAATTAATCATTTACTTTTATTGAAAATATTTGATTTGTGACTAAGTAACCCTTTATATCAATCATTTTGCAATTGTGTAGTTTGTAACTTTGTATACCTCAAAATATTCTATGATTTTTTGAGAATTATTGCCTATTGGTCCTGCATAGATCACTTGCCCTCCCCTTTTCATCAGCAATAACTCATCAAAAGATTCAAAAATATCGATGCTAGGCTGATGAATTGTGCAAACTACAGTTCTCCCTGTGTCCACAATGTTTCTCACAGCTCGGATAACAATGGCTGCTGCTCTTGCATCAAGCCCAGAAGTTGGTTCATCCATGAAAATGATTGAAGGATTAGCAACAAGCTCTACAGCGATTGTAAGTCTTTTCCTTTGTTCTGTTGACAAACCAGTAACTCCTGGTAGCCCCACTATTGCATCCTTGATGTTTTCTAGTTCAACTAGCTCTAACACTTCACTTACAAAAAGCTGAAATGTAATGACCAAGAACACATAAGCTCTATATGTTTTCTACGTTTATAGTTTGACTAAAGGCTACTACAACATCATTTACTTACCATCTTTTTTTCATTTTCAACTTCTTTTGGGAGCCGAAGGAAAGCCGAGTAAATTAAAGATTCATGAACAGTGACATGAGGCGAGTGGATGTCAGTTTGCTCACAGTATCCAGAAATTCTTGCAAAAGTTTCTTGTTTCTTTGGAAATCCTGATATCCTTATATCTCCTTCACTACAACCACCTGTCTTTCTTCCTGCTAAAACATCCAATAATGTTGTTTTACCAGCACCACTGACTCCCATCAATGCAGTTAGGACTCCAGGCCTAAAGGAACCTGTTACTTCATGAAGTAACTGCAATCTACTTTCTGTCACCCCTTGTTCTCTCATTTCCTGTTTAATAAAAAAAGTTACAACATAAAATTGGATTTTGAAAGACAACTTATCAAAAAACAAGTTCAAGAATAAGAGGATTTACTTGGGGCATATCAACAAAATAGTTCAGGCTCTCAAATGACATGGCGACTGAAGTAAATGGAAAGAATATTCCTTTTTTATGAGCAACACCATTGGAGTTATTAGAGTCGGATCCACCTGTCACCGACTTTACTTTTAGATTTTTTGTCTAGATAAATCATGTATTGCCTTTGGAGAACCATAATCATGCGAGTATTTGTGCAAATTTCTATGAATTTGAAACTCCATTTTCTTACTTGGATTACTTCCATCCACTTCAGTTATTCTGAGTCTTTGTTGTTGGTTGGTATCCTGTTGAGCTTGTATCCATGTATCAGTTTCTTTGTAGATAACCTTTTGTCTTTTTTCCGGCTCTAATTAATTAAACAGAGAATCAAGAAGGTTAGCTACATGCACGTACTATATATAAATGATAGGAAAGTTTGTAGTTATTTCTTTTAGGTGGGGAAATAGAAGCTTACGATCTAAATACATTAGAGCAAAAGTGAAGAGGACGTTGAAGAGAACTGCGAATCCTAGAAGAGAGGCAACACCAATCCAATACCATGTTTCTTGGGTTGGAACATCCATGTTTTCTAGTATTGTTATCCCCAAGCTAGTTACATTATCTGAACTCTATGAACATGAAAACAAAATGGTTATGATTCCTTTTTCTATAGTTACAATCAAGAACTTATGACTTACAATTTTGTTCATCCACCTAGCAGCAAAAAACTCATTTATCGCCAAAGATTTAAAACCATAAGACAATGGTAATGTCCACGTAAGCCACCCCAACCAGTAAGGAATTTGAGCATTAGGAAGGATGAAACCCCCCAACAGAAATATTAGTAGAAGTGCAAGGGTTCCAAATGTGTTTGCAATGTTCATTTTCCTACACACTCCAGCTATAAGCCTAAAAAGTCCCCCTCCCACATTTTGGATCAAAAAAATCAACAGGAAGTGCTTAAAGAACCTGTACATCAGTGTAGAAGGCATCATTTTGTTCGCAAATAGTGTCAGAATAGAAGTATCGCAACAAGATATATAACATTTTCTTACCTGCTAGCTTCAGGGGCAAGACCAACACCGTAATATAGTATAGCCACCCAAGAAATACTATCTAGCAAACATATTGGTAAACGAAGCAAGAATGTCGGAAGTGTGTAAACCCACATTGGGTGGAACAAAAGATCTCTTTGCTTGAAAATTACAGGAACCCTTGCTACGGTGAAGGCGATTTCAGCTCGACCAATATACATGTTTATGATCAAGCTTAATAGAAGTGTCTTGTTATAGATTGAGCCATCATCTTCACTCCTTGTGTGCATTTTAGTCCTAATAAATAAAGTCACCCCAATAAAAGCTAAAATGATGAACTGTACACTTTTAAAAATGTAAACAGAAGCGTTTCTCCTTAAAAGTAGCAACTCCTTATTCCACGAGGCCTTGAGCATCTCCCTTTTGGTCACTAAGTATTTCTTGAAGACTACTGCTGCGTCGTGACTTTGGTTCTTGTTATAAGGGATTTTCAACTCATACTTTAGCTTCTCGCCCACATGGAAACTCTTGAATCGCTGAACAAATTCACTTACTGGTATGTACCTGTATGATTTGCATCTATCTGCCCAATATTGCTCTTGATCTTTTCTAGATGTAACCTACAATGAAGATATAAAATTTAGACACTTGTAAGCTCCATAACTTTGATGGTAATTAACTAGTACCTCTTGTAAGAAGTCAGCAATGCCTTTTCTCTCAGGACACATGAAACCGCAACTCTCAAAGAATTCAAGTGCATTTTCTCTTGGTCCTTGATACACAATCTGACCTTCGGATAGCAGTATCACGTCGTCAAATAGATCAAAGGTCTCTGTATCAGGCTGTAGTAGAGACATCGTGATTGTTGACTCGGTGAGATGTACAACTTGCTGCAAACATTTCACTATCTGAAAGGTAGTTGAGCTGTCTAGACCTGTAGATATCTCGTCCATGAAAAGAGTTTTTGCTGGCCCAACAAGCATTTCTCCTGTTTTCATTTCAGGTGCAGTATGAAACTTACCACACAATTAGAGTCCAATATATATAGTCTGTTTTTTTTTTCTGTTGTAAGCCGGATTTATCAAAAATGCACTTCAAGAAAATATGTTTCAATATAGAAAAACTATTACTAAGGTTTCAATATGTTTTACTATTGTAGAAATGTGTGAATTATGGTATTTTTGAAAAGATTTACGTGAGAAGATTTTGACATCCTCTTGTAATAAGAAAGTGTAATTAAAACAAAAATCTTGTACCTAATTCCCGTTTGCTTTTAATGGCGTGGGTAAAAACATAAAGACGTTTAAGCTTTTAAAAGTAAAGTAAAAACTCAGACATGCATGACACTATTTCGCTTGTGGCAAAAAATGAGATTTATGTTGTTTTGGAAAATAAGTTATCTAGAAGTGATGAAGATTTATGAGCACATTTTAACGATCAACTTCTCCCATAATGATACTACTGTTTGCTCAACACCATTGGATTGTTGTGCATTCCCCTCAAATGTAAAAGTGCCACCGAGCCCTATCTAAGACTCCCTTACCTTGTGTGAATATGTGTTGCTGTTTCTTCTATCATTGTAATCAAAATTAAAGAGTGAAGTTGAAATATTGCATGATCAAGTTGTAACTTATCAGTACTAAACCCCAAAGTGATAGACAAGTTAATAGTGATCAACCTGTAGTTACTCGCTTCTTTTGTCCTCCGGAGATTCCACGTCTCATAGCATTGCCAACAATGGTGTCACCACAAACATCCAGGCCTAGTATCTGTATTTGTTTAGAGAGCATACGTATATTTTGTATTAGGCAAAGTTTTCAAGTGTATAAACATCAAATTGTTTATGCATCTAAAAGGTTTTAAGACTTCAATAGCTCCATCTTACTCTAAGAGTGTAGTAAGTAATCAAATTGATTGCATCTCCTTCTATGGCCGTTGCCTTCATGAAAAGGTCGACGTCAGCATCTGGGAAAATCCTTGCTTGCTTCTCTCTTCTTGCGATCTCCGCCAGCAAATCTATATATCATCAGTTGGAAATTATACATCACATCCTTTGCATCAAGATTTACTACACAAGTACCTTCTTGAAAACTACAACATTACCTAATCTGGACCCAACTCCTTGGCACCTTGCCGAAAAATCTAAAGTTTCCTTGACAGTCATTTCTCCAACATGAACATCATTCTGGCTGATGTATGATGATGTTCTTTGAGGTATAAATTCACAGAGTTTATGTCCGTTGTAAGTAATCTCTCCTTCAACCTGTTTAGTTTGTACATTTCTACAATAAATATCCATTTTGCACTTCACCTTTAACACATATAGCTCATTTTTGTTGAAGGTTTATACTGACCTTTAAGCTTGAGTCGTGCTTTCCGGACATAGCCATCAAAAGTGTTGTCTTCCCAGAAGATGGTGGACCCAACAGAAGTGTCATTCTGTAACATTACAAATGCATTGCTACTTATATATAGTACTAATTAACTACTGAATCGAGTGGCATGCTATGTTATGTACATACCGTGATGGTTTAATTATTCCAGACACATCTTTAAGAATGGCAAGTTTTGTTTTCTTATACAAGTGGATCCCAATAAAATCCAGAAGAGATTCCACGATGTTTCGGGCTGCATTTGGTAGTGATGGAAGTGCCCTATCACCAATGTGGCAATCTGCTTCTATGGTCAAATTTTGGAATCGAACTTCTATAGTTGGAAGAGAGATGCCAACCCTGAAATACGATGCAAGTGCTTTGTGATCAAATGAATGAATATTTTGATTTTATACGTGGTTTGGAGTTAGGATAATTATTTCTATGCAATTTTTTGATAGGTCTTGTACATCTAGGCAGTTCACTACCATAAAGGAATCTGACTATGTTTTCTTGAGTTCGCTAGTCTAACAAGCAAACTTGGATAAGCACAAAATACTCAATCCAACAGTAACTCACATGGCTCTACATAAAATGAAGGATGGAGTTCGCTCCTTTGACCAGCGAACATAACCCAAGTTTGCTTGTCACACCAACAAACTTGTGGAGTTTGCTTGCCACCTCAGTGCATTTGCATGCCTATATGTATAACTACCAAAAAATGCCAATAAACACCCACCCAAACTCCAAACCACCTATGAATCCAAAAATTCGCCGGATAAATAGATAAACAGAAGCTTTAATCGAATAACAGAGAGTCAGAAAATGATATTATACCGTAGTAAGCATCTAAGATTACATTTACACGTGTATCAAAAAAATAAGCAAGCAACAAAAAGAAGATTATGGAGATCAGATGAAGCTTACTTATCAACACGATCTCTGAACTTTTTCAAAAACTTTCCGTTATCATCTACCGTAACCTTCAAGATTTGGTCGATGAATTGTTGTTGAGCATTTGGATCTAGCTCTCGTACATCTAGTAACATCTTATCTGTTGGTATTTCTTGCTGATCCACATGAACATAGTGCTTGAAGATGGTGGTTCGTAACCGATCGTAGGTAGAGAGTTTCTCCAAAGCAGCCCATCTTAATGCCTCTTCATCTTCCATAGAGTGATGGCTGCAACCACTACTGATGGAGAACACATCTTCTATTCCCAAACTCCCAGCTGCCCTGCTCAAACTTCTTCCTATGCTCCTGACAACGCTGACTATATTCTCTTCCTCCATCGCTTTACTTTCGCACTCCATGTTCTCAAAAGATTACACTTCTATATCTGTGTGAATCAAATCAAATGTCCATCAAATTGAGATGAAGTTTACTTGTGCAGTTGTGCGTATGCATTTAGTAAGTGGTTTAGTTGGTTGGAAACCAGAATTATTGGTGTTATCCATGCTTGTTCTTGTTCATGGTAGTGTATAAACTTGGTTTATTAACCTTGATGAAACTGTAGGATTACGTTTCTTGCAAGTTTATTTGCATATTTCTTGGTGATCAAACAAAAGGCACGCTCACCATGTTAAATGAAATAAGTTTTAAAATACTGTAATATACTATGTTGTCTATACTAAGTACGCATATACGTAAATTTCTATAAAATGTTACTTGTTAATGAAAATGTACACATGCCTATATAAAGATTCAACTATATCCATATGCGCACAATTAGAGTTAAACTTAGTTTGTACTTTGTACACTCCTTGTAATTTGTTTATTTTCATGTACTATTTCTTTCTGTAATATTCGTTACTATATCATATATTCAATCTCCACCTTATGGGTGTGGAGATTTTCACCCTAACATGTTATCAGCCAGAACCCAAATTCCGATTTAGAATCGCTATCACATTCTTTCCCTCCCTTCATCATTTCCCTGCGACTTCGACCAGATTCTTCTCATTGGCTTTTTCTGAGTTTTGCATTTCTTTCTTCCGTCATGTCGACGCGGATGGGTTTTCAGTCGTTGTGGGGAATGGGACAGATTAAGAGGTTCGACGTCATTGGCGTGCAGTTTAAAAACCGCGCAGGGGGCCTATGGACAGAGGAGGCCCTACCAGAGGAGTTCGATCTAGTCTATCCTCCACCAGATCCTGCTGCAGTGCTCGTGCCGGACCCTCCGGTGAATTTAGACGGTCTAGCGATGCCATAGCCCCCCACCCCCCGGGGCGTCTCAGTTTCCACGTCACGTTATTCCAGGTCATGCCCCGGGAGCTGCAGTAGATCCGAAGATACGAGCCGAGCTTGACAGGCTCAACGATTTGATAGGTTGGTTGGTTCGGGAGGCACAGGATAGACGAGAGAGAGAGGGGTTACCCCCAATACCGCTCCCACCACCTCGAGCACCACATCAGCAGCAGCCGCAGCAGCCAGATCAAGATTCGGAGTCTGATGCATAGACCAGTTTTAGTTTTTATTTTTGTTATGGATGTACAAACTTATCTTATATATTTTTGTTATGGATGTACAAAAGTTATCTTATATATGTCATATTTACGTTTGTTTTCAGTTTCGGTTACTTAATGATTGTTGTCTTAAATTGATATAATATGGAAACAATATATGTTTTGAATATAATACAGAAACAATATTTAAACGAGATAATATTTTAATCGGATGAATAATATTTAAAAAAGTAAAATGTTAAAAACAATATAATATTTAATCGATCGAATATATTTAAAGAGCCGACTCTTAAAACGGTAATTTGTATAGTACAAAAATAAAACTTTTTATAAAAACACAAAAAATTTTTACTAAAAAAACACCTCCAAAAACTATCAAAATACCCCACCAAAACACCCCTTCTTTCAACCAAAAAAACACCCAACACCTGGACGCCTCGTATAGGCCTGTACAAGGCGTCTAGGGTTTCTTAAACTTTGTGTCTGACATTCCCTGCAGACACCCTTGAATTCTGTGCCTAGACGCCTCGTATAGGCCTATACGAGGCGTCTAGGGCACCAAAAGTGTCCAAATAGCCAGCGAGGGTGTCCAAATAGTTTCAGCCTTTATTATTTTCTGGGTCGTAAAATCATTACTGAAGATGTTTCATAATTCACGGTGGAATTAATTGACGGAACCATGTTAGGTTGAATCGGTTGTTTTACCGTTTAGTTTAATGGGTCAACTGGGTCAGAAACTCAATGGTCAATTCGGCAGCAGCTTAATGTGTGACACTTCGGGTTTCCCGAATGGCCTTAGTGTGTAATACTATCATATATGTATATATGTTATTAAATGGAAGTCTGTGATTTAAGTTTGTGCATTTTGTGAGTTCTTATTGTGTTATATGTATTACGTGTAATACACACACACACATACACACACACACACACACACATATATATATATATATATATATATGTATATGCAATAATATGCGACCCGAAACCATTGGTTCCGACTCGAGACCGCCTGGTCTCGACTCGAGGTCTGCTTGTTTGAAACAGCGGGCTGCACCCACTCACAAGAACCTGGCCCAAGCTCCCCAATAAGCCCACTCGAAACCTTAGGGTGTGTGGCAACATGAGAGTATAAAACCCTCCTTTTCGGCCGACATAGGGAATGATATGACACACAATCATTCCCTCACCAATCCCCAAAACATTCTCTTCACTCTCTCTCACTAGAAAACCCTAAAATTCACACAAGCACCTCTCATTTCCTTGCTGATTTGAACGGCTGCTACCACATCTCAAAATAACCAAGCAAAGAACATTCACGGAAGCTTCGTCCTTCTCGATTCACAACACCTCCCTTTTTGCTTTCAACCGGTTAGTGCATAACCTTGTGTGTGATGATAATATATGTTAAATCTAACATGAGTATGAAACCTAATTGGATAGTACAAAAGTTGGTAAAATGTTCTAGAAAGATTCCATCAGCAGGGGTGCGAGTCGAGGCCATCCCGGTTGCGACTCGAGACCATTAGGTTGACAACTCGAAACCAAAACACTTCACACATGAGGGACTCGAGACTAGCGTGGTTGCGAGTCGAGACCAGCCTGATTGCAACTCGAGACCAGGGCATGCACATCAGGAGACTCGAGACCTCTAGGTTGCGACTCGAGATCTCCTGATCTCGACTCGAGACCTTAGGGTTTTGAGTCAATTGGGCACTAAGCCTCATGTTTGCGACTCGAAACCGCTGGGTTGCGACTCGAGACCTCATAGTCTCGAGTCGAGACCACCAGGTTTCGACTGGACTACTTAACATCGTTATTGGGCCACACTATGTGATGACATGTTATGGACTGTGTGCTACTGTTGCTGTTTAATTATTCAATGTGTTAGGGTAGGCCAAATAGCATATATGCTAGTATAACATGCATGTGATGTGTTAGATGCGTGTAGGGTATATGTGAATTATCTGTACCCAAACCTGACCAATACTGATAACCATAATACGACGTGGTTGACCAACAAACTTGACCAAGTAAACTGTCTGCCGAGTAAACCGAGGTGAGTTCACAACTTTTACTAAAAGCATGTGTTCCCGATGGTTGGGAAACAGAACAAACTACGCTATCTCCTTGTGTGGGATACAAACTACAATATCTCTTTGTGTGGAATACGGGTAAAACTATCTCCTTGTGTGGGATACAAACAATTTTTCTCCCCTTGTGTGGGACGCTCAGTTAATTACTATTTATATTAGATGCAACAAGGGTACTAAACGAAACTCTATCACGAAAGTCCCTACTTACGATACCGATTAGTCGTCGGTGCCGGGCGAACGGGTTATTAGTTGATAGCACTATTTAGGTCTCACCAACCTCACGCCGTGCCTGTAGAGGATCCGCCGTGAAGTAATAGACTCAGGCAAAACCCGTTAATGCTGATAGACATTGACAACGCGGGGCAAACAAAACGAGGTCGCAGAGTATTCGGTATAACGTAGTTTGGTAGCTTACATATGGGGTAGCTCCCCATGGCGTGGTATAAATGAGTAAATTAACTACTTAAACATGTGTAGTGGGCGTCTTAACCCGTGTGCAGGGGCGGACCTACGTTACGAGGAACGGGGTCCCCGGACCCCAATCTTTTTTTTAAAAAGTAGTAGAAACGGTATATAAAATTGTCTATGGACCCTATAAAATAATTTAGTTGGACCCCATAACAATGAAAGTCAGCCTAGTGCAGTGGTAAAACCCCTTGTTTGCACACAAAAGGTCATGGGTTCGATACCTGTTTCTCCGTTTTTTTGTGTTTTTTTTTTGCACCTCATTGTCCAAAAATCCTGGGTCCGCCACTGCCCGTGTGATGGGTTCTTTAACAATAAATTATGAACTTATGTTTGAACTATTCCACTTTTGCTTCCGCTACTTACTTAAACTGTTTACTTTGAACTTTAGAACTTTTGGACTTAAACTTTAGTAGTCACTATTCATATTGGTTTGGTGAACTAATTATTATCTTAATTGTTCAGTATGATTAGTGGCTGGATCCTGGTCAGTCACACGCCTTGCGGTGGCACTCCGCATGTAGATTTTCAGGGTGTGACATAATGGGTCAATTGGGCCAATAGTTAGGGTGTTTTTCACATGTTTATTTTATGTTTTGTTTAGAAAGTACTGGGCTTTTAGTTATGGGTCACGTTTTAGGGTTAATGGACGTCCTTTACTGATCACGATCAGGTAGTGGGCAATAGGTCGTATGTTAGTATTTATTTCCAGCAAAGCTTTCACTTGTAATCGTACCTTTCGAATTCAATTAAAAGAAAAGAGTCGATCAATAGTTTGATCAACCTGCTGTCTTTTCTCTGTTATTGTTTGATCAATTCACTATTGTTTCTTTGTTGTTCGAATCTGTGATTAAAGCTTGATATCCAACATTTGGTATGAGAGCAGAGATCGAGTGAAGCTGGGTTGAATTCTGATCGCTAGAAGGAGTTATCTGAGGTGTTAAGGCTGCAGCGATCTGTAGGTCCCTTTTCGCGGAGGATTACGAACCTAAACCTTGTTATACAAACCTACTAGCGAGTGCGGAATCCAAGCTAGCAAGCAAACCGAGTTAGTAGCAAGTAGAGAAACAAACACACAAGTTCACCGATTAACACAACTTGTATTAATGCAATGAGGGTTCGGTTACAAGCTCAATGTTTACAGAAATGTTCTATAAACTCTCTAAAGTATGTGTGTGAGTTTGGACAGAATGCTCTCAAAGAATGCTCTCTCTTTCTGTCTTGTGTCTGTCTACCGAAACTCAACACATGCATGGGTATTTATACCCAGCCCAAGATGCTATGTCCGAAGGATTCGACAGATGGTCCGAAGGATCATCTGTCGAAGATTAAGTGTTCGAAGGATAAGCATGTACCTCGAAGGATCACCTTTCGAGGTCAAGTCATTCGAAGCATATCTTTCGATGAGATCGAAGGATCCACATCATCCTTCGATCTCTTATCCTTCGGGACAGTGCATCTTTCAACATCTCTTTCAACTGTTGACTGAGTCAAACCAGGAGGACGGTTGACTTGGTCAACTTACAGGACTGACAAGGACATCGTTTACATACAGACCGAATACAGACAAAGTACAGACACAAGTGCACCAACAAACTCCCCCTTGGCTGTAGCTTTGTCTTTGATCTCTAAGCTTTGTCTTGTTCTTCTGAAAGTGTAGACTCGTCTTGAACTTCGACAGTCTTTGATCTTCAGATCTTCAGGTCTTCAAGACTCTGATGTCCTATCATGTCTTCAATGTCGGAGGATCTTCAAAGTCTTCACGTCTTGAAAGTAGAAAGTGTATCAACAAACTACCCGTATCATGTAGGAAGTGTGTTGACAAACTCCCCCTTAACATAAGCTCCCCCTTGAGTTATGCTCGTGAAATACTTTAACTTTATGAAGTAAGATCCTTCGAGGTGATGATGATGGCCAGCGGCAACTCGATCATCTTCATTCATTGAGTGCCTTCGTGTCTTCATTCCAAAGCTCGTCAACGACCATGTTCTCCTAGCCTTTAGAATCTGCACATGCAAGAAATCTAAACGCGTAATGAGAACAATTGCTTGGAATATAGTTTAAACAAATGACACACGAATGACCATGTCATAATCAAACACCGTCCGACAGTTTGAAAGTTTAATAAAATTTGTCAATTTTAGTTTTTAACTTTCAAAACATGCAAATTTCGACCGTTTATGAAGATTTAGTCAGTTCGGTTTTCAGTCAGGTTTCAGGTAACGAAGACTTGAGCTCCAACATCGTACGATCGAAAATAAAGCAGAAATAAAATCTTTTTGGCTTTTATAAAGTTTATATTAAAACAAGCCTAAAATCTTTTTGGTATTTTTGAAATTAAAAGACAACAATTTAAAATCCTTTGAGTGTTATCAAACGACATCACCGCTAATGTCGTGCTGATATGCACCAAACGACGAAACTGTTTAAAAGAAATAATAAAAGTTAAGCAGTACATAAATATATACAGATATTCTTTTTGCGAGTTTCGAGGGTAAGAGAATCATATCAGTGTACGGTCATGCCAAAACACTCTTGTTGTTCAGTTAGTTAACATTAAGATAAGCATCCTATAACAATTATCGGTATTGTTGTCCACTTAAGCTCAACTTATCAGATGTAATCATGTTTAGAGGATACGTTAAGGTATGATTTATACTTACCGACCGGTGTTCATCCACATCACGACACATTCCCGTATCAAGGTATGCACGAGGGTTCATCTTACCGGTGAGTATACCGATTATCATCTGTTTGACCGTATAAATTGTGAGATACTCACTTATTTTGATTTGAAAACAAGTCCTATGTGATATAATCACTTATTGAGGTCGAATGCAATATGCAATATGTACACGTATGTATAGTATCATGGAAGATCTAGACTTGCGTCCCCGTTATTTTTCGGTAAAAGATACAACCATGATACCCAGATGATAAGCAGCATAAAGACCGAATATCTCAGAACCTCGGCAATCTATCAAACGAAATTTCGGTACTAAGACCATATGCCAATGAATGGTTCCCACCTGGTCTTCAGTCGATTAAGATTTATATCACCCTGCACACTTTAAAATGATTGTGAGCCTACCGATACATCTTATATAGAGCTGCTTATCGTTTTTCATTTAAGGTTTAAAGAGGTTTGGATAGACCACTGATGTACTATCATTTTCTCTTTTGCTCGCCAGGAAACTCATTTTTGTTTTTCTATTGTTTTTGTGTTTTTGAAATTTTTCGATGTTTTTGGATTTTCAGAATTTTGGATTTACTCCCCCTAAAATCAACAAACTAAGATAAATTTAAAGAACACACAAAGATATTTACAAAAATGATTTTCCGATGTTGGTTTTACTCTTGCTTGACCTTAATGCCGTTTACCAATAATAAAAAGTCAAATCTTGATTTGTCAAAAGCTTTGGTAAATAAGTCGGCACGTTGGTCATCGGTGTGGACCTTAACAACATCGATTAGCCTTTTCTCAAAGCAATCACGTATGAAGTGATATTTGATTTCGATGTGTTTGGTCTTTGAATGCTGCACAGGATTTCTAGTGATATCTAAAGCAGCAGAATTATCAACGTAAATAGGAGTAGTTAGGAATTCAAAACCGTAGTCCCGCATTTGTTGTTGGATCCAAAGAACTTGGGAGCAACAACTGGAGGCAGCAATGTATTCAGCTTCGCATGTTGATGTAGCTACACACGTCTGCTTCTTGCACTGCCATGTGACTAGGCGATTTCCTAAAAACTGACATCCAGCCGTTGTGGATTTACCGTCGATTTTGCATCCGCCAAAATCAGAATCACTGAAAGCTACCAATTCAAAGTTATTATCCCTAGGGTACCACAGACCGGTGTCGGGGTACGTCTTCAAATAACGAAAAATCCTTTTGACAGCAGCAAGATGTGAGGCCTTCGGGTTAACTTGATATCTGGCAAGCAGGCACGTCGGGTACATTATGTCTGGCCTTGATGCTGTGAGGTACATGAGAGATCCGATCATGGCGCGATAGATAGAAGGGCTAACAGCTTCTCCCTTCAAGTCTGGAGTAATTCCGTGATTAGTTGGCAATGGGGTACCAATGGGCGTTGCATCAGACATCTGGAACCGGCTCAAGATGTCACCAACATATTTAGTCTGATGGATGAATATCCCAGACTCCGTTTGTTGTACTTGTAGGCCCAAGAAGAAGGTCATTTCCCCCATAGCACTCATCTCGAATTTATCCTGCATAATGCGCTCGAATTCCCTACACAAGACATCATTAGTAGAACCAAAAATAATGTCATCAACGTATACCTGTACCAGAAGAAGATCTCCATCTTGTTCTTTGATGAAGAGAGTACAGTCGATAAGACCTCTACGAAAACCGTTCTCCAGCAGATAGTGAGATAAGGTTGCATACCAAGCTCGTGGTGCTTGATGAAGACCATAAAGAGCTTTGTTGAGCAACCAAACCCGATCGGGATGGATAGGATCTTCAAAACCTGGAGGCTGTTCGACGTACACCTCTTCTTCAACCACACCATGTAAAAATGCACTTTTCACGTCCATCTGATAAACCTTGAATCCTTTGAAGGACGCATAGGCTAGAAAGATTCGAATTGCTTCGAGACGTGCCACTGGTGCATAGACTTCGTTGTAGTCGATCCCTTCAATCTGACGAAAACCTTGAACGACTAAACGAGCTTTGTTTCGGATAACAACTCCGCGGTCATCCTTTTTGCATTTGAAAACCCAACGGGTACCAATCTTCTTGTATCCAGCAGGTTTCTCTACTAGTTTCCAGACACCCAGCTTCTGGAATTGTTGCAGTTCTTCCTGCATTGCTTCAACCCAGGCATTATCCTTCAAAGCTTCTTTCCACGTCCTTGGTTCTTCTTGTGAGACATAACACGCGAAGGACCAGTCGTTTTGTTGCCCGGATTCTCGAATAGCTGCATACAAGCCTGCATTGTTGTTGTTTCGCAACATGTTTCTTGTTTGTACGCCACTTTGCACATTTCCAATGATGTTTTGTTGAGGATGGGTATTATGAATCCTTGTTTCTGGATTGTCTGGAACTGGAACATTTATACCCAGGTTGTTAAGATTAAGATCAACAACCAATTCAAGACCCGGAATTGACGAAGAGGATGATGCAGTAGCCTCAGCTGTTCTATGAGCATCTACTGGAGGAGTACCCTCTGAAGTACCATGAACTGCTGTTGTAGGAGCTTCTTGATCTGCATCTAGAAATTCATCATCCTCTGAAGATTCGTTCAATTCGTTTGCATCATGAAAATCCTCATTGTTGAGAGTATTATTGTTCACCGAAGAAGATGGTTCTTGATTAACAAGAATCGGACGAACCACCGGTGAAACTGTTGCATTGTCACTCTCGAAAAACATCCTAGCCGCAGCATTTTCTTCAACGGCTTCAACATTGATCGAATTGAAAAAGTCATCGTACTCAAACATCCAAGGCTGACCAGGACATTTGACTGGCAAAGTGTGCCTTTGTACTCTGACCTCAGACCATTCCTCGACCCTTTTAGTCTCTAGATTCCAGACTCGTAGGTTAGGGGTGGCATACCCAAGAAAGTATCCATCAATTGCTCTTGCCCCAAACTTTCCATTAGGATCGATGATTGTGCATGGAGCTCCAAACGGTTCTAGATAAGACAAATCTGGTTTCCGTTTCTGAAGAAGCTCAAAGCAGGTCTTGTTGTGTCTTTTGACTGTAAGGACTCTGTTCAATGTGTAACATGCAGAGGCCACAGCTTCAGTCCAGAATGGAATGGGTAGCTTCGACTCTACCAACATTGTCCTAGCAGTCTCGATCAATGTGCGGTTCTTACGTTCAGCGACACCATTCTGTTGAGGAGTATAAGCTGCACTAAACTCATGAAGAATACCCTTTGAAGTGCAGAACTCCGTCATGGAATGATTTTTAAATTCAGTACCATTGTCGCTACGTATCCGTCTAACCTTCAACTTATACAAATTCTCAATCTGAATGATCAAGTTTTTGATAATGCCAAAGGTTTCACTCTTGTGTGCCATGAACGCAACCCAAGAAAATCTTGAATAATCATCAGTAACCACGAGGCAGTATTGATCACCCCGAATACTCTTGTGCTTGACAGGACCGAACAAATCCATGTGCAAACGTTCAAGAGGAACTGCCACTGTGTTGATCTTCTTTATAGGGTGCTTCTTCTTTGTTTGCTTTCCTTTCTGGCACGAAACACAGACGTCTTGAAGATGGAAATTTTTGAGAGGTACACCATTCACCAATTCATTTGAAACCAAATGATTCATTTTTCGTAAGTGAATGTGACCCATTCGTCTGTGCCAAGAGATTGTGTCTTTTTCTGTGGCTTTGGAAACGAAACAAGTTGCTTGTGCAGACGTAGTAATAGCCTGGCTCATGTCAAGGACATACAAATCATTTATCCTTGGAGCCGACAAGAGAATCCATTCTTTTGGAATTTTGAAGCCGGGTTTCAGCACATAACATCCATTAGCATCAAAGTGTACTGAAAATTTCTTGTCACAAATTTGAGAAACACTAAGAAGATTGTGATCAAGTTGTTGCACAAAATTGATCTTGTCAAAGCTGACAATCCCGTTAGATATCATTCCTTCACCCGTTATGTATCCACCTTTATCTCCAGCAAAAGCAACATAACCTCCTCTAATAGATTTAACGTCGTAGAGAAGCTTCATGTCGCCTGTCATGTGCCTGGATGCCCCACTATCAACAATCCAATGACTACTGATAGTTCCTCCTGAAGCACCCTGCACATGAACTCAAATGAATTAGTTGGAGATGGGGACCCAAGCCATTGTGGTCTTGGGTCTTCCATTTTCATCAATGACAATAACTTCTTGTCTTTGATGGTTGGTGAATTGTGATGGCCCCCCTGATTCAACAACCGTTTTTGGTTTCCAAGTCTGTTTGGTTTCACCAGTGTTTTTCTTTAAAATCTTAACTTCTTGATGATTTGAAGTTTTAGAATTTTCTGGTTTTACAACAACAGATTGTTTATGAACCACATCGGTTTTAATCGCTTTTTCAATTTTCTTGACCTGTTGCCGTTTCTGTTTCTTTTCCCTTTCTTTCATAAGGCGGGGATCTTGTTTTGTGGAAACAGTTGGCTTACGGTCAGTTTTGCCACGGGGATCATCAACCTTTCCTTTCTGTTTATGAAGATATGGGCAGTTTCTAATAATGTGCCCAATGGTTCCACACTCAAAACATGATCTTCGTTCTACAAACCCCGAAGAATCATGTGATCGTCTAGCCGATGATGTTGAACTTTGTGAACCCGAGGTACTAGGTTTTGAACTACTTGGTTCATTTCTTTTCTCGACAATAGCTTTCTTGACAAAATCTAAGTTAGATTGATTTTCAAACTTCTCAATTTTGTCTGTTCCCGTCGATTTCACAAAGTTAACATTCTTCTTCTTCTTTTGGTTCGGCTTCTTTTGCACTGGAGCCGGTGCTTTACCTTTGGGTTTGGTGTGATTTTGCTGTGTTGACACTGTTGGCAGTTTCTTGTTGCCAAATTGCTTTCGGATTTCAGCTTTTGGAATAGGAGGACACTGTGTAACTGTAACTTTAGGTCCTGCCTTTCCCAAGAACTTACTCGTCGAATTCTTAAAGACTTTACAGATTAAGGATCGATTAACATTCTTAATGGGAAAATCTTTGTCTGAGTAAATTTTATCATCACCAACTAGAGTGTACAGCAAATTCACACTCTCCGGCTCTCCTGCAGATGAGGACTCAGTTGCAACAGTCTTAGCGGGTTGAACAGGGGGATCACATAGAATGTGATTCTCAAGAGGTATGTCCTCATTTTTTACTACCGCATCAGACTTTGCTGGGACAGTATCATCAGATTCATCATCAGACGAATCAGCATCCTCAATCACAACTGGAGGATCTTGATTCTGTTCAGCACTCACAAATGTATCTGCTGACACATTTGAATCTAAGGATACTTCCTTTTGGTATCCGAGTCCTGCAGCAAACTCCTTAACATCTAGAGGCACAGTAGGTTCAAAGAAAACCCTGTCCTCTTCATCAGGCATGGCATCATAATTATGTCTCACAGGTGGTGGACACTTCTTGTACCCTATGCATGTGACATCTCTCTTTTCCTTCTGAACGTCAATGATATGATCTAACACATAGCTAGAACTCAAATAACTGTCTAGCTTGAGTCGGATCGCATCACTTTCGGTTTTCACACAAGCCATCTCTTTTTGCATACTCTCAAGGCGAGATATATACAAATTAATATCAGTTTGTTTTCTTGAAACCATTTTAGTCAGTTCAGTTTTATCTTTCTTTAATGTTTCAATTACTGACTTAAATTCCTTTTCATGGTTTTCATAAAACATGTTGGCCTCTGTGCATTTAGAGAGATCCACAGTCAGCTTCTGATTGTGAATGAATGTCACATCATATTTCTCTTGCAAAGCGTCATGCTTACTTTGCAAGTCACTCAAATTCTCATTCACAGTAGTATGTTTGTCTTGCAAGTCAAACAAACTAGCTTGTAAAGCATCATGTTTGCCTTGCAACTCAAACATACTTTTCTCAAGATCAGCACATCTAGCATGCAACCTAGCACATTCATCACAATTAACAGCAGTGGGTTCATCGACACATACCTGACTTGATGAACCGTCGACATTAGCCATAAAGGCTGAATGGAGAGAAGACGAAGAGTAAGCAGCTTGATCCACCAGAATAGATCTTCTTTGAGTTTCTGCTACAGCTTCCCCCAAGAGTTCATCAATGTCAATATCATCCGAAACATTAGATGTCTCACCCACATGATCATCACCAGAGTTGGATGATTCTTCATCAACACTCCTGCTGTATCCAGAGGAGTCTTCATCTTCAGACGATTCATCACCACTGACAGAAGATTCTCCACCATTGGTGTGAACCAGCTCCTTCACAATCTGAGCAAAACATGCTGTTCCATCAGGAGCATCACCACCCAACTGGATTGACCAGTCACAACCTTCATCCACCTGAACTGCAAGTGCTCGGTTGGTTTGGTTGTTGACAGGCACCAATGTACGATCATTGTTTCTGTTCTGCTGGTTGCCTTGGTTCCTGAAGGGGTTTTGATTCCCGTGCTGGGCTGGCTTTGTACATTCCCGTTTAAAGTGGCCCCGTTCACCACAGTTGAAGCACTTAACAGCTTGCTTATCGAACCCATACTTGGTGTCTCGCTTACTTTCCAAGCTGGTTCTTCCAGTACTTTCCATCCAATCCTTTGCTCTTCTCACAGCACTCGCAAAGGCCCACTTGATGTCCATCAAGTCCATCTCCTCCTTATCAATCTGCCTGTAATCTTCTTGTGTCAGATTAATGTTTCCAATCTGACCTTCTATCAACCCACAGTACGCGCTCACTACAGTGTTAAGCAGCTCCATGTGTTCCTTAGCTACTTCTACACTGATTTTAGAGAAGCTTGACGTGTCGAGCTGTACTGTACTTGACTTTGATTGTTGACCTGCAGCAGATGATGTTCCTCCATAACATGCATATTGAGGTTGTTGAGCAGGAGGAGGATGAGGTGGTTGTATTGGATTTCCATACAGATCTGTGGTTGGAGGCGGCTTTACAGGAACTTGCACTGGATTGCCATACATATCCGTGCTTGTGACAAACGCCGTTTGAAGTGGAGCATGTGATCCAGCTTTTGCAGATGAAGTAGTGGAGGTGCCATAATACATCTCTGGATTCTGTGGCACTGCAACTCTCTTTGCCTTCAACGTTTCTTCCTGATCCTTGTTCTCCAGAAGCTGCACGAAATCGTTGATATTGGTAGTTCTCAACGTTCCGTTGTACTTCAAGATTTCCAGGAAGTTATTCCATTGAGGCGGCAATGCATCGGCAAACTTCTTTACCACCTCTGTTGGAGTCGTTGTGACTTCAAAGTTTGTCAGCTCAGTAAGCAGGTGATAGAAACGGCTTGTCATATCTCCCAAGGACTCCTTATCCATACATGTGAAGCCATCAAATTCTTTCTTCAGTAGATCTCGTCGTAGTTGACGTGTGGCTTCATTACCTACTCCTCTTGTCTTCAATGCATCCCACAACTTCTTCGTAGTCTTGAAACTGACGAACTGATGATAAATATCCTTGCTCAGTGCTTGAGTGAGGATAGCGTATGCTTTCTTTTCTAAGTCATACGTCTTCTTTTGTTCATCAGGAAGATCGGCAAATGTAGCTGTCGAAGAAGCAGCAACCTCGATAGTTTGATCGAATTCCGTAATGAACCGTAACCACAACTCTGTATTTTGACCAAGAATATATGTATGGAAACGATCAACCCATCCCGGATATTCATGAAGATGCATCAACTTTGGAGGCCTGTTTAAACTTCCGGTTTCACTTTCGCTTAGTAGAAGACTTTGAATACTCGGAGTTTGATTTGAAACAAACGCCCATTGACCAGCTGGAGTGGCATTTGCTTGTGAGGATGTAGAAACTGGAGATTCGGCCCATGATGGAGATTGACTGGTATTCATGTATTTTCCACTGTCTGGAGCCGGACTTCCCCACCAACTCGGATTCATGATAGATAAGCAAAATAAATGCTAAGTAAGAAAGATCCGAAAGATAACACAACCGAAAGATCCTGGTCGAAAGATCTGAAATCACAGAAACTTGTTAACAATAAACAAACCTCAATCGAAAGATATAACCTTGTTCGAAGGATCAACAGTACTCGAAAGATTACTGTTGACTCTCGAACAATGATTTCGAAAGATTCAAGAACTCGAAAGATTCCCTTTGAAAGATCCTTATCTTTCGAGCCAAATCCTTATCTTTCGAACAACAGATCTCGAAAGATTCACCAATACGAAGGATCCTAATCTTTCGGACACTAGTCTTTCGAAAAGATTCCTCTGTCGAAGGATATGTTTCAGACTTCGAAGGATGGGTCGAAGGATATAAATCTTTCGAGCCCTCCTTGATCGAAAGATATCGAAGGATGATCTTTCGATGTCGAAAGATATCTTTCGAGAGGCTCTGACACAACTGACTTTGATGTGAAAGGTTGGTGAAAAAGGTGACAGGTTGGTAAGGTCAAACTTTCGGCAAAAGGGGATGTCAGATCAACTTTCCCACCAACTTTTGAAAGATTGCCCAAAAAGGATAACCTTATCCTTAAGCCAGTCACCGGAAACACACCGGAATACCACCGGAAAACACAAAGTTTTCTAAAAACCAATTTTTATGTTACCCAACCAAAACTTGAACACTCCCGGTTAGTTTAGACACGTTTTTACTCAAAGAAAAAGCAAGAAACTTGGTAAAAACAGGTGCAAAACCAAGTGTTTCAACACACCACAACTTGTAAAAACCCGGTTTTAAACAAGGTTAAGAGCCTTAGCTCTGATACCACTTGTAGGTCCCTTTTCGCGGAGGATTACGAACCTAAACCTTGTTATACAAACCTACTAGCGAGTGCGGAATCCAAGCTAGCAAGCAAACCGAGTTAGTAGCAAGTAGAGAAACAAACACACAAGTTCACCGATTAACACAACTTGTATTAATGCAATGAGGGTTCGGTTACAAGCTCAATGTTTACAGAAATGTTCTATAAACTCTCTAAAGTATGTGTGTGAGTTTGGACAGAATGCTCTCAAAGAATGCTCTCTCTTTCTGTCTTGTGTCTGTCTACCGAAACTCAACACATGCATGGGTATTTATACCCAGCCCAAGATGCTATGTCCGAAGGATTCGACAGATGGTCCGAAGGATCATCTGTCGAAGATTAAGTGTTCGAAGGATAAGCATGTACCTCGAAGGATCACCTTTCGAGGTCAAGTCATTCGAAGCATATCTTTCGATGAGATCGAAGGATCCACATCATCCTTCGATCTCTTATCCTTCGGGACAGTGCATCTTTCAACATCTCTTTCAACTGTTGACTGAGTCAAACCAGGAGGACGGTTGACTTGGTCAACTTACAGGACTGACAAGGACATCGTTTACATACAGACCGAATACAGACAAAGTACAGACACAAGTGCACCAACACGATCACAAGTTACTGGTGTGCAGTGATTGGAGGTTACAGATCAGCAGTGATCGGAGAGAACTAGGTGATCGCAGGTCAGCAAGTTCAGTTCGAGGGTTTATGTTCTAGGGGATCAAGAGGGTAGCGGAGATGAGTCGTGATTAAGGCCAAATCAGCAAGCTTGTTAACCTAATTGTTGATCAAAGAACGAAAGAGAGATTAAGTGACCAGAAGGTAATAATCAAGGGTGTAAAACAGCAAGAAAAAGGTAACAAAAGGCGTTTCTTGGTAAACTTTCAGTAGTGTTTTAGTTGATTATTAATCTTTGGTAGAGCAGGATTTTACAACTATGGCTAATACGGAGAATCAAGCTTTGGTCACTGTTAAGGAGAACAACACCCTTTCTCTTCAATTCTCGGTGTTGTCATCCACGAATTATACGGTATGGGCCATGAAGATACGGGTTATCTTCAATGTTCACAGGGTGTGGGAGCAAATCGAACCAGGAACCAACGTAGATGCGAAGAAGAATCATGTTGCAATCGCTCTTTTGTTTCAATCTATTACTGAGGAACAAACGTTGCAAATAGGAAATCTCAAAACCGCGAAGGAGATGTGGGGTGCTTTCAAAACCCTTCATTTGGGTGCGGAAGGATTCGAGAAGCAAGACTTCATACTCTTACGGGAGAGTTTAATAATCTGAAAATGAAGGATCAAGAAGTTGTTGATGACTTTGCTAATTGGTTGTCGGGATATGCTTCGCGAGCCGCCGCACTCGGCTCGGAAATAGAAGAAACAAAGTTGGTGAATAGATTTCTTATGGAGTTACCTAAGCGATTCATTCATATGGTAGCGTCTATAGAGCAACTTGTAGACTTGAAGACCATCGACTTTGATGATGTTGTGGGCTGGCTAAAGGCATATGAGGAACGGGTCAAGGATGAGGAGACTCAAGCCAAGCAACAAAACCAACTCTTGTTTGCAGGTTCGGAAGAGAAGGCAAAAGAAAATGAGCATAAGTGTGAGCATTGTGGTTGTAGTAAATCGAACTGCGAAGACTATGGGCGTGGAGGCAGAGGTCGGTAGTCCAAGAGAGGTCGAGGTGACGGTCAATTACAACGGGACAAGAGCCATGTTAAGTGCTATAAGTGCAACCATTTCTGCCCATAACGGAGTGTCCAATGTGAGAGGAAAAGGAAGAGCTTAACTTGAACTGATGTGAAGATGATGAACCGACATTGTTGTTGTAGGTCCCTTTTCTCGGAGGATCGAGAACAAACCTAAACCTTGTTATACTAACCCACTAGCGAGTGCGGAATCCAAGCTAGCGGGCAAACCGGGATGATGCAAGAACAAACACAAGAACACACAAAGTTCACCGATTAACACCACTGTATTAATACGTATGAAGGTTTACGGTTACAAGCACAATGTTTACAATCTTGTTTGCAAACTCTCTAAAGTGTGTGTGTGTGTGTTTTTCAGCAGAGTTTCTCTAACTCTCTATGTGTGCATCTATCTAACACTAACACACTGCATGGGTATTTATACCCATACACAGCAGGTCTTGGTCGAAGGATCGATAGATGGTCCGAAGGATCATCTATCGATGACAGGGAGCTCGAACGATCAGCGTGGACATCGAAGGATCATCCTTCGATGTCTAATGGTCGAACCATATCTTTCGAGCACCTCGAAGGATGATGCGTATCCTTCGAGGCTATCCTTCGATCCAGACAAACATCATGTTGTCCAAGTCAAACTAGGAGGATAGTTGACTTGGTCAACTTACAGACTGATTTAGGACATCGTTTACATACAGACCGAATACAGACAAAGTACAGACACAAGTGCACCAACAAACTCCCCCTTGGCTGTAGCTTTGTCTTTATCTTGTCTTTATCTTCTATAGATGTAGACTTGTCTCGAACTTCGACAGTCTTTGGTCTTCGAGTTTCCAAAACTCTGATGTCCTTTCAAGTCTTCATGGTCGGAGGATCTTCAAAGTCTTCACGTCTTGAAAGCAGAGAGTGTATCAACAAACTATCCGTATCATGTAGGCAGTGTGTTAACAAACTCCCCCTTAACATAAGCTCCTCCTTGAGTTATGCTCGTGAAATACTTTAACTTTATGAAGTGAGATCCTTGTGGTGTTGATGATAGCCAGCGGCAACTCAATCATCTTCATCTTTTGAGTGCCTTCTCGTCGTGTCTTCATTCCAAAGCTTGTCATCGACCATGTTCTCCTAGCCTTTAGAATCTGCACATGCAAGAAATCTAAACGCGTAATGAGAACAACTGCTTGGAACATAGTATAAGCAAATGACACACGAATGACCATGTCACAATCAAGCACCGTCCGACAGTTTGAAAGTTTAATAAATTTTTCAAATTTTAAATTCTAACTTTCAAAACATGCAAATTTCGACCGTTTATGAAGATTTAGTCAGTTTGGTTTTCGTTCAGGTTTCAGGTAACGAAGACTTGAGCTCCAACATCGTACGATCGAAAATAAAGTAGAAATAAAATCTTTTTGGCTTTTATAAAGTTTATATTAAAACACAGATTTCAGGTGTGTTTTTGAAATAAAAAGACAACAATTTAAAATCCTTTGAGTGTTATCAAACGACATCACCGCTAATGTCGTGCTGATATGCACCAAACGACGAAACTGTTTAAAAAGAAAAACAATAAAAGTTAAGCAGAAAATAAATAAATATATACAAACATTCTTTTTGCGAGTTTCGAGGGTAAGAGAATCATATCAGTGTACGGTCATGCCAAAACACTCTTGTTGTTCAGTTAGTTAACATTAAGATAAGCATCCTATAACAATTATCGGTATTGTTGTCCACTTAAGCTCAACTTATCAGATGTAATCATGGCGAGAGGATACGTTAAGGTATGATTTATACTTACCGACCGGTGTTCATCCACATCACGACACATTCCCGTATCAAGGTATGCACGAGAGTTCATCTTACCGGTGAGTATACCGATTATCATCTGTTTGACCGTATAAAATTGTGAGATACTCACTTATTTTGATTTGAAAACAAGCCCTATGTGATATAATCACTTATTGATGAGGAACTTGATTTTCGTATGCATGAGGGCACAGGTGCAAGTCCGTGAACAGGTCAGTACTTCCGTACAGCAGAGAGACGAACTTGACACCCGGATAAATGTGATATTTTATCACTTATTTGATTTGGACATGTGATTGTTTATCACTTATTGAGGTCGAATGCAGTATGCAATATGTACACGTATGTATAGTATCATGGAAGATCTAGACTTGCGTCCCCGTTATTTTTCGGTAAAAGATACAACCATGATACCCAGATGATAAGCAGCATAAGGACCGAATATCTCAGAACCTCGGCAATCTATCAAACGAAATTTCGGTACTAAGACCATATGCCAATGAATGGTTCCCACCTGGTCTTCAGTCGATTAAGATTTATATCACCCTGCACACTTTAAAATGATTGTGAGCCTACCGATACATCTTATATAGAGCTGCTTATCGTTTTGCATTTAAGGTTTAAAGAGGTTTGGATAGACCACTGATGTACTATCATTTTCTCTTTTGCTCGCCAGGAAACTCATTTTTGTTTTTCTATTGTTTTTGTGTTTTTGAAATTTTTCGATGTTTTTGTATTTTCCGATTTTTGGTTTTACTCCCCCTAAAATCAACAAACTAAGATAAATTTAAAACACACAAAGATATTTTCAAAAATGATTTTCCGATGTTGGTTTTACTCTTGTGCTTGACCTTAATGCCGTTTACCAAAATTAAGTTTTATCAGAAAAGATTTAACAAATTTTGGAAAAATGAGTTGGCATGTCGGTAAGCGGTGCGGACCATGACAACATTGATGAGTTTCATATTGAAACAATCACGTGTAAGGTGATATCCGAGATCAACGTGTCATGTCAAAGAGTGATGTACGAGATAATAACAATTCACAAAGCAGCTAAAATATCGACAAGTATAGGAGAGATTAAGAATTTAAAGGCGTATCCTGCAACTGTTCCGTGCATTGCAAGGAATCTAAGCACTCTCCCAACTGGATATCCACCCGGTGTGGACTTCAAAGTCGAATTTGCAACTACTGAAAAATCTCTTGACAGCAACAAGCTCATAAACCTCCGGGTCCGGCTGGTCTTCCACATTGTACCAGCGAAGGTCTTTGACTTTCTCTTTCAGAAATGGTGTGCGGATGTTCAATCCATGCAAAGGCATCGGCACACATTTCACTTCATTCGTTCCTGAGGACCCGATCAAAAACCATAATGACCAAATTTTGGCATGTTCTTCATTTGGTCGAATTATGCACCATCATTCAACCACATTTTCTTTTTCTTTTCTTTCTCTCCATCAAAGGCAACAATTTCTTCTGTCGCCTATCTTGTGCACGGACATTCCACTATCAATAATCCTATGACTATCGATAGTTCCTCCTGGAACTTCCTGCACACTCACTCAGAGATTAGTTGGAGAGGGGGACCCAAGCCTTCATAGACTTGGGTTGCCCCTGAGAATCAAGAAATGTAATTTCAATTTCCTGATAATTTTCAAGCACAACACCTCCCCTTGAACCTTTACCTGTTTTAGGTTTCCAAGTTTGTTTTTGTTTACCAGAGTGTGTATTATGTACATTTTCTGGTTTTAATGGTTGTGACAAACTAGGTTTCCTTTTAACAGTTTCCGGTTTTAAGGCCTTTTCGATCACCTTTACATTTTTACGTCGTTGTTTTGTTTCTTGCTCGTTAATTGTGCGTTTATCACGTTTTGGAGAGACAGGACGACGTTGTGAGTGACCTTGTTCAGAGGGGGTTCTTTCAACAAAATTTGGTTTGGGCGAGTTTGTGCAGTCTTTAATGATGTGCCCAAACTTCCCACATTTGAAACAAGTTCTCCTTTCAACAAACTTAGGAGAATTTGTTCGACTGGCAGATGTTGAACCTGTAGAACCTGAGGTACTTGCTCGTTCATCACACCCGTTTGTGTGTTGGGTGTAATTGTTATCGCTGTTACGCTTCAAAATCTTGACTTTTTGTACAAAATCTGTGTTTGATTTGTTTTCAAAAGTCTCAATTTTATCGGTACCCTTTGATGCTACAAATTTAACATCTTTGCTCTTCTTTTGATAACGAGCTCCTTTTGTTTCAACCTTAGCCTTTGGCTTTGGAGCTCGTTGTTGTTGTTTACCCTTAAAAGCAATTGGTTGTGGCTTTGTCGGTGATTTCTGTTTTCCAAATTGTTTTCTGATTTCAGCTTTTGGAATTGAATTACATTGAGTTACAGTAACTCTCGGAATTTTCTTTCCCAAAAACTGGTTTGTAGTATCTTCAAACACTTTGTCAATCAAGGATTGATTGACGTTTTTGATTGGAAAATCTTTGTCTGAATAAATTTTACTATCACCGACCAAGGTGTACAACAAATCATTGCTTTTAACAGCAAACACACTTTCTTTGTCATTCTTGACATCTTTGACAGGATTTATCACTTTCTTGGCAACAGGTTGCACGACAGGAGTAGGAGGATCACAAAGAATATGATTCTCAATTGGAATTTCTACTCCTTTCGCCTCATCAAGTGATTCATCCTGGTCATTCACATCTGATTCATCATCTGAAGAATCACAGTCCTCAATAGTTGGAGGACTTTGATTTGAAGCACATGATGACTTTTCTTTGTTATCAGATGAGCCCTCCGATGAATTGTCCGGTTTGAACCCTAGCCCAGTAGCAAATTCCTCAACGTTAAGAGGCACACTGGGTTCATACCGGGGCATTTCCTCTTCATCGGGCATTTTGGTATAGTTGTTCATCAAAGGGGGCGGACATTTCTTATATCCTATCCCCTTCTGATTTCCTTTCGGTTGTTGAACCTCGATGATGTGATCAAGCACAAATTGGGAGTTAGAATAACTATCCAATTTTTGTTTGATCGCATCATGCTCGCATTGGGCAATGGCTAATTGCTTTTTGGTTTCCTCAACAAGGTTGATATAGTCATTAATACTAACTTGTTTATGATACACAACTTTGTTCAATTCGGAAACACTTTTCTTTAGAGTTTCAATCACAGTTTTAAACTCCTTTTCGTTTTGAGTTAACGCCATGTTTGCCTCTTTGCACTTGGCCAGTTCAATTACCAAACTTTGATTGTGACTATGAACCGTTTCAGATTCACGTCTCAATTCAACACATTCATGCTTCATTTTATCACATTCACTACATATGCTAGGAGTTTCAACCTTTACCTGACTTGAAGAAGCTGTGACATTAGTCATAGAGACAGGTTGAGAAGAGAAAGATCCATCTTCAGTGAGAATCTTCTCCATTTCTTTCGATGTAGCATCAGCTTTCTCGATCAAGTCAGATTTCTTGTCAGCCTCATTCGACAAATTATCAGCTTCAGAATCAATTCTTTCATTTAGATTAGATTCTTCATCTGAACTGCCACTATATCCTGAACTGTTATCATCTTCCGAAGATTGACCATCATTGACATTCTTGACAATCTCAGCGTAAAATGCAGTTCTTGTTTGGTCACCGTTTCCCAACTGTGTGTCCGTACCACAATCGATGCTTTGCTCAAATTGAGGTTTTGTTGTGGAAACTTGAGGTTGTGGTTGTGGCTGTGTTGGGACAGGAATGTACGACCTCGGATCGAATTGAGGTTGTGGAGCAGCTATTGACTGAGAAAATAAAAAGGAACTCGTATTGGACACAAAAGCAGTTTGAAGCTTCGGTTGCTGAACAGAACTAGAACTAGCTGAAGGACCAAAACCAGGCAAATACATTTCTGTGTTTTTAGGAACAAGAGCTCGCTTAGCTTTCCAGATTTCTTGGTCATTCTTGTGTTCCAGCTTCTCAATGAATTCATAGATGTTGACTGTATTCAGAGTACCCGTATGCTTCAGCTGCTCGATGAATGAACCCCACTTTGGTGGTAGAGCATCAGCAAACCGTGCCACCATTTCCTGTTGAGATGTAGGAACACCAAAAGCACGCATTTCACACATTAAATGATAATAACGATTCGTTATATCATTTAGTGTTTCTTTCTCTAAGAAACGAAATGATTCGAATTTCTTCTTCAACTGATCCTGGCGTATCTTAGTAGTAGCTGCATATCCTTCTCCTCTTTCTGCCACAAAATTCTGCATGTCTTGATTTTGCTTTGACACCAAAGCCCATTGACTTGCACTGATTGAAGGCTGTGGAGTCATACTCTTTGCCCAATCTGCAGCAGTGACTAACTTTTGATTGGTTCGTGAGTCCAAACTCCAATCCCATGGACTTGTACAGCTCATTTTGATCAAATATTAATTGAGATCCTTCACAAACACAAACTGTTAAGTTTAAACAGACAAGAATTGAAAGATAAAAACCTGTTCGAAAGATCAAGACTAGTTCGAAGGATCAACAGTGATCGAAAGATTACTGTTGAGTTTCGAGCAAAGCCTTCGAAAGATTCTCAATGAAAGATCCTTATCTTTCGACTGATTATCACGAAAGATTCACAGTTCGAAAGATCTATATCTTTCGAATACTGATCTCGAAAGATTCACAATGAAAGATCCTTATCTTTCGAGATGTATCCTTATCTTTCGGACAACCAACTTTCGAAAAGATTCCAACTACGAAGGATAACCCTTAGACTTCGAAAGACTACTCGAAGGATGCTTATCTTTCGAGCTGCCTTTGATCGAAAGATGTCGAAGGATATCTTTCGATGTCGAAGGATATCTTTCGACAGCTCTGACACACTGACACAAAGTACGACGGGTTGGTGAAAGAGGTGATGTGTTGATGTACCAACTTTCGGCAGAAAGGATGGTTCTGCAACAACTTTTCACCAAACAATTGACTTTCAAAAATTTTTGCCAAAATAAGCAACCTTATCTTCAAGATCTGGTCACCGGAAACAAATCGGAATATGGCCGGAAAAATCAAAGTTTTACAAACACGATTTTTATGTTACCCAAACCGACCCCGAACACTCCCGATAGGTTTAGTATGCGTTTTTAAGCAGAAAACTACCAAAAACGGGTGCTAAACCAAGTGTCCAAACACACCAAGAACTTGAACAAACCGGTTTTAAACAAGGTAAAGAGCGAGGCTCTGATACCACTTGTAGGTCCCTTTTCTCGGAGGATCGAGAACAAACCTAAACCTTGTTATACTAACCCACTAGCGAGTGCGGAATCCAAGCTAGCGGGCAAACCGGGATGATGCAAGAACAAACACAAGAACACACAAAGTTCACCGATTAACACCACTGTATTAATACGTATGAAGGTTTACGGTTACAAGCACAATGTTTACAATCTTGTTTGCAAACTCTCTAAAGTGTGTGTGTGTGTGTTTTTCAGCAGAGTTTCTCTAACTCTCTATGTGTGCATCTATCTAACACTAACACACTGCATGGGTATTTATACCCATACACAGCAGGTCTTGGTCGAAGGATCGATAGATGGTCCGAAGGATCATCTATCGATGACAGGGAGCTCGAACGATCAGCGTGGACATCGAAGGATCATCCTTCGATGTCTAATGGTCGAACCATATCTTTCGAGCACCTCGAAGGATGATGCGTATCCTTCGAGGCTATCCTTCGATCCAGACAAACATCATGTTGTCCAAGTCAAACTAGGAGGATAGTTGACTTGGTCAACTTACAGACTGATTTAGGACATCGTTTACATACAGACCGAATACAGACAAAGTACAGACACAAGTGCACCAACAGTTGTGAAGAAAGCAATACGAACAAACACCGATTAAGGGTGTGATTGTTAGGTTTAATCGGTTGTTTTATAGTTTAATGGGTCAACTGGGTCAGAAACTTAATGGTCAATTGGGTAGCAACTTAATGGGTCAATTGGGCCGGTAGTTAGGGTGTTTTTCACATGTTTATTTTATGTTTTGTTTTGTTTTGTTTAGTAAAGTAGTGGGCTTTTAATTATGGGCCACGTTATCAGATTTTTAGGGTTACTGGAAGTCCTTTACTGATCACGACCAGGTACTGGGCAATAGGTCGTATTTTAGTATTTATTTCCAGCAAAGTTTTCACTTGTAATCGTACCTTTCGAATTCAGTCAAATGAAAAGAGTCGATCAATAGTTTGATCAACCTGCTGTGTTGTTTTCTCTGTTATTATTTGATCAATTCACTATTATTTCTTTGTTGTTTGAATATGTGATTAAAGCTTGATATCCAACAAACGAGCAGGTTTCTAGTATTTTTTTGGTGAGTCACTATTGGAATTCGTAGTGATTTAATACTCTTGAAGACCTAGTTGGATACCCTATTCTACTTCAGTCTCCCTTCTTTTTTACATATATCATGGCGCCACTTTGTCATTTAGGCAATGCTTGGGGTAACCTTTGGCAATGGTAACATTATTCCTATATCACACACTGGACATTCACGGTTTACAATCATTTGAGTTAACTGATGTTTTGGTTATTCCTAATCTGACAAAGAATCTTTGTCATTTAGCAAACTCACAAAAAACAATCATGTGGATGTTTTTCTTTCAGAATTGCTAAATCCTAGTGTTTGTTCACCATGTCAGCTTGCAAACGTAGCATCCCGGGATAGACCAGGCACCTGGCCTTGTCCAAAGTCAGCCTACCCTGGTTGACAAGCTCCAACAATCCGACACCTGTGTTTTCTGAGCTCATCCAATCCAACAATTCCTCTTATACTAGTTCCGGCCATCCGGTAATTACACGTGCTAAAGCTGGGACTTTTAAGCCTTGTCGTCAAGCAAACTTGGCTCATCTTGATACTCATAGGCTTTACTCGGCTTTATTTGCCTCGATTAAATCCAAAGGTTTTAAGTCAACTTCTAAAACTCTTCAATGGATGGCGGCTATGCAGAAAGAAATGTCAGATTGAAAACAAAATGCCATGTGGTCTTTGGTTCCTCGACTAACTATGGGTAGTGGCGTTGGCTTAAAATGGGGTTTCGAAACTTGAATGGCATTGTTGAATGATTTAAAGCAAGATTGGTGACACATGGATTCACCCAAATTCCAGATTTGGACTATTCGCATACATTAATTAGCCTTGTGCTAAAAGCATTAACTGTACGAATTGTCCTCAACTTGATGTCAAAAAATGCCTCTGTCCAAGTGTTTTCACGGTTATGTACTGATCATCAATCAATAGAAAACACATTGTATTTAGCTTGTTCTTATCTGATCCACTCTCGTACTTGGATTCCGCACAAGATACGAGATCACACAGTCAACGATGTAACAAAATCGATCCTAGCACGAACTCTCAAGTGATATCAGAGCGGGAGATTGATTGCAAGGATAGAAGATACAAGTTTCAAGCTGATTTTATCAAATTCAGAGCCAATTTCATCATTCTTCTTCTACTCATCTTCTACATTTCTTTTTCAACTTTGAATCACAAATTCAGGTTGATTTCACGGATAAAAACTTCTGATTTTTCAACATATTGTGCGAAATTGTGTTTTAAACAACCCTACAAAGTTTCAAACCTAAATTCAAACTAAATCTTCATAAAAAATTTGAAAAACATGAAAATTGTAGCTGTGTGCGCGCAGGTTATGTTCATACGGATCAAGGGTGTTTTGTATTGATTCGTACGAATCTAGAATCTAGATATTCACGGATCAGGAAACAATACATACACACGAATCAACTTGTCACGAATTAGCAGCTATTTGTCACGGATCAGCAGTTATAGTTAGCACGGATCCACAACTATAGATCCGTACGAATCAAAAATCAAAATTGGTGTTTGCGCATTCACGGATCTATTATACCTTGTATTCACGGATCAACTTACTTGTTGATCCGCACGATTCAAGTAGGTTCACACGGATCTAGAAGTATTATAATTACAGATCTAGTTTGTTGATCCGTACGGATCAAGAAACAACATATTCGAATGAATCAACTTGATCTAGATAGTTACGGATCCAAATCACGGACCAAGAAGTGTTATAATCTCATATCTAAGTGTTTTCAGTTTGCGCCAATCAGCAATAATTCATACACACTATTATTCACGGATTTAAGTTTCTAGATCCGCACGAATCAGGATTTAGAAATTATTCACAGATCGGCAGGTTATAGATTCACACGATTCAATGATACACATATTCACGGATCAGCTTTGATTTAGTGTATTGCGTAGCTGTCACGGACCAAGATCAGAATTGTTTTAAGTTGTTGAACGGATCAAGATCACATTGATTCGTACGAACCAACAAAGAGTTCATTCGTGCGGATCTGAACCCTCGTTTGCGCATATCAAGTTTCATAGTTGTTTTATTAAGTTTGCGCGAATAAAAAATTAGGGTTTTGGTTCATATTAATTGCACACAGATCTAGTTCATTTAAGTGCACATCCGCACGAATCAAGATAACCTTCGCACGGATTTAGTTTCTCTACATTCGCACGGATCAGGTTATTAGGGGTCCATCTGCACTAGTTTAAAACCATTATCCATCCCGCATATTAAGTAAGTGTTGTTATTTGTGTTTCCAAGTGTGTTTAATTGTTGGTTTGTTTGATTGCAGGTAATTCCCAAGCTTTTCCACAATCATGGAAGAAGAGTTCTTCAACGAATTTTACAATGCGTTCACGTCCGAAACGACACCCACAACGAAGGCCATATCGAGTGCTATTTCGGAGAGTTTGAACTTTGATAACGTGTATGGAAATCACCAAAGACCATCGAAACTAATGAATATAGAAGATTTTCATTGGTGGAATAGTAGATTTGAAAACTAGGTGAAACCTTATGCTTATGATAGTTGGGTTATGTTAAAATTAGGATATGAAAAACCGAACGATAAAAATGAATTAATTCCAATTAAAGAATATTCAGAAGGTGATAAAAAGGAACACTCTAACGAACCAAGAATGATAACATTGTTACAACAATATGTTAGAGAAGATATTTTGTTCCTGCTTCAACATGATGAAACGTCAAAATCAATGTGGGAAGCGTTGAAAGTGAAGGCCGAAGGAGGAAAGGATATTAAGAAAAACAAAATATCTTTGTTGAAGAAAGAGTTTGACTTGTTTAGTTGCATGAAAGGAGAAACTGTCTGACAAATGATAGAATGATTCTGTCATTTGAAAATCGAGCTAGAAAGATTTGGGATTAAGAAGGACAGAGAAGAGATTATCGACAAACTGATTGAGGCTTTACCTCATGTAGATGATTGGCAAACGTTTGTCATGATACTGAAAAATGATGCCAAATTTGACGAAATCACTTTGGATAGATTGATGGAGAAACTTGAAAGACATGAACTGGATCTGGAAAAGCAAAATAAAATTATCAGTTCAACTTATCAGCAAAATGTCAATCTTAACTATTGTGGTAGCATGCTGAACAATCAATCACCAAAGATTAGTACGGCCTTAGTACGGCCTTTAGTGCTGAAAACTCCAGTGATTCATCAAAGAGCAAGTCTCCGAACTATGATTCTGGTTATCATTCATCGTCAGCATCAGTTAAATCCAATTCAAACAGAGTTCAATGTAATATTTCCATAGATCTGGAAAACTCACAGAGCTTAAATGAAGAAGCTGCCAAACAACAGATGATTTTTCTAGCTTCTATTCTGGAATCGTATGAAAGAAGTCTGGTAGCGGGTAAAATTGGAAACCCGAATATGAAAAAGGAAGATTATGACCAGATCGATCCAGAAGAGATAGAACTGATAGATATCAGATGGTGTATGACTATTGTCATAAGGAGAGCACATAGGTTTATGGAGATTACAGGGAGAACTTGTCTAGGAGGTGCTGAAACAAAGCTGGGATTTGACAAGTCAAAGGTAACTTGTTTTAAGTGCAAGCAGAAAGGGCACTTCAAGAAAGAGTGTTCAAATCGGCAAGCAGATGAAAGTGTGAATCCGTTTCATGAGGATTACTAACAGAAAGCAATCTACCATCGCACAAATGAGTAGCCGCCAAAGACGAATCAAAAGCAGATCGGTGAAGGTTCCTTAAAAGAAAAGAAACAAGCTTTGGTGGTAACTCAGGATGACGAAGGGTTTAATTGGAATAAATACATTCCAGAAAAGAAAGTTGCTTTGGTTGCTAAAGTGAGAGCAAGTTGAGAAGAACGACATGCACGTATGAAATTGGGTGAAGCGTATAAGGTTTTCATGGAAGCAAAGCTTGTAGATAGATGGGATGATGAGAGGAAGTGTTTTATAGATCCTCAGGGGAATCCGGCTATGGATTCTGATGTGGTAGTTTTTAAAGCGCTTGTTGCGGCTATTCCAACTGCAGGAGTGTTTTACTCAAAGATCAAAGACGATCTGAACTATGAGAAAGAAGCAGAGGAGGGCATAAGAAGGGTAATCTATTCCAGTGTTGAGAAGAAGAAGAGTGTTGAAGAAATTGTTGACGAAAGTCAGAAGATGAAGGATGAGATTCTGAAAAAGACGACCGACAACACACCGGTGGCAGATCAAGTTGAGGTAACAACTAAAACTGAATCTACTGAGTCGTCTAATAATGCTAAGTCAACTGATAAAAATGATAATGATAAAATTAATAACAAATCTGAAATCAAAACTGAAATGCAGTGCAGGAAATGCATGGAACATGAAGTGTTTGTACTGAGAAGGATGAAAACTTAAGATTCAGAAACATTGAGTTTACAAAAATAGAAAATATTTTCAAAGAAAAATGTAATGAAATGTTTGAAATTGAAAAGTTTTTGAAACAAAAAGAAGAAGAGATGACACAGAAATGTGATAGTCGTGAAAAAGAAAATAAAGTTTTAAAACAAAAGTGTTCAGCAGATTGCAACGAGTATTTACAAAAAGATAATATTATTCAAGAGTTGCAACAAGAATATGATGGAATGAAATTGTCATATCATACAGTAAAAGAAGCTTTTGAAACTTTGACAAGTCAAGAAAAAAGTATGGAAAAAAGACTTTCAAAATATATTGAAACAACAAGATTTCTTGAAGCTAAATATGGGGTAAACAACGGGTTTAAAATCAATATATTGATCAACTTGCTGAAGTTAAAAGAGAAGAGTGAATTTCAAGGATTGTCCTTTATCTTTATACCCATTTTCAGGCGCTGTCCTTTATGTTCAAAATTGACGAGTTTTGTCCTTTATGTTTTCATATCATAGATGTTTTTTCCTTTAGGCTTAACCCAGTTAGTTTTCTCGGTTAAATTTGGTCATATGCTTTGCACATGAGGGCATTTTTGTCAATTCAAAGGTAAGTTCAACGGTAGATTTACAGCTCAAAGCTTCTGCAACCTTTGAATTGACAAAAATGCCCTCATATGCAAAGCACATGACCAAATTTAACTGAAAAAACTAACTGAGTTAGCATCTTTAGTTTATTTTTTATTAAAAGTCACGTTGAGTGAGGAGCTTGAGAAGTGATCTAAGTGTGACCGAGATATGGGGGAATGTGAATGTTCATGTAAAGATGGTTGAATAATTCTCCTCATTTATGTGGCTGTAGTTTGTTTACGTTAGATAGCATGTGGGTTATTGTAAGGCTATAAATAGCCTAGTTTTTTTGTTGAATAAAGTATTCATTTTCCTTTACAAAAAAAAGTCTCTTATTTTTTTTTTTTTCATATCTTTTCACCACAAACACAAACAGTTCTAAAACTCAGATTCATATTCGAATAAGAAGGGGCCTGAATACCAACAGTTTGTTCTGACCAACTTCAGGTAGCACACATGGTTTCAAACCCGGGTCTCTCGTGTACCTCTGAGTTTGGTGCGAAAGCCCAACCAGTTAGTCGTCTAGCCGTTCAAAAAAAAAGGTAGCAAACATTTTCTCTAAGAGTCCTCCTCGACCACATTTTGAATTTTTCTTCATGATGTGCTTTGTCTAGGACAACCACTTTTTTTATTGATGGGGGATATTAGAGTTAATTCAGTAACGTAAACTTAGTTTATACACTCCTTGCAATTTGTTTATTTTCATGTACTATATAGCAATATTTGTGGCTAAATAATATATTTAAGAGTAAATTGCAAAAATTGTCCACGAGGTTTGGGTATATTTGACATTTTTATTCAAAAACAACTTTTTATATCATATAGTCCTTCACTTTTGGGATTTTTTGTCATTTTCATCCAAACATCTGACTTTTTTTTTGCCAAAGTCGTACATGAGATTTGGGATTTTTTTTGACATTTTCATCCAAAACTGATAGAAAAAATAAAACTAATTAGACGTTTGGATGAAAATGATAAAAAATCTCAAAAGTGAAAGACTATCTGGTACAAAAAAAAAGTTATTCTTAGATGAAAATGACAAATATACCCAAACCTACCCAAACCTCAGGAACAATTTTGACAATTTACTCTATATCCAATCTTCACCTAATGAGTTTGGAGATTTTCATCATAACATGCATATATATAAAAACAAAGTTATCGGAGAACCTTAGAGAACCACTATCAATTAAGCAATTTTTCAACCTTTTCTTTTACAATAAAGTTTTCTTTTATACTCATGTTAATAAAATTTTATACCATGCATATATAAAGATTCAACTACATTATATATATATATATATAGAGAGAGAGAGAGAGAGATAGAGAGAGAGAGAGAGATCATTTGGGAACTGGGTTACCATTAGTTTTATGGAAATTACACTTTTCGTCCTTTATGTTTGTATCGGATTGCAACGGATGACCTTTAACTTCAATAATTACAGTCACAATCCTTTATTTGGAAAATTCATTACACCCCACGTCCTTTTGTGTAACACCCCAAAAATAGCAAAATATACGAATAAGAAAATTTGTTTTTATTTTTAATTAAAATAAAATAACTAGGGTAAATAACCTTGTTAGAAATTAGTAAAATTTATAAGATATGGAAGCCAAGTATCTTTAGTAACTAAAATAAACTTGGGGTTTCATGAAATTAGAAGACCTAGAGGAAAAATCACCTTAAAAATGAGATTTCATGTACACGGGACAACATTTTTTGTCCTAATTGATAATTGTATGAATTATTGTTGTGTAGCTTGTTTAGATGATTAATCAAGTAGAATATGAAATGGGTTTGTTCATAAAATAAGAAACCCTAAGTTTATGTTGTGTAAAATAGCTAAAGGAGATAATCTTGAAATGATGTATGCTCATGATTAAATCGACTTAGTGAAAACTTGTAATTATGCCACAAAAGTTAGGAATAGGATGATAATAACCTAACCAAATGAAGTGCTAGGAAACGTATACCCTTAAGGTGTATGATAAAATGCTTAAATGAAACTTGGGTGGTAATTATGTATGGACAAATATTGATATGAGCCGTACAAATCGATTATTTGTAAATATGGCAAAAATGATCATGATAATGATGGCTTAACAATTGTCGGGTTGTACATTATAGGCGACTCGAGTGATAAGGTAGCTGATAAAGCCAGGAGTGATACACGGCTTAAAGGAAAGCTATAAGGTACGTGGCTTTATGCTTCGTAGTGTGTTGTTAAATTATGTGTTAATTTTGTATGATTTAATAATATTACAATACTAGCGAAGTTTGGTTGTTTAAAAGTGATGGATTTCACATAAACTTCCAAACGGGTCAAATTAAAGGAATGTTAATAAGTTTGGTTTTTTAAAAGTGATGGATTTCACATAAGCTTCCAAACAGGTCAAAATAAAGAAGTTAATAATGAGTTGGTTTGTTCCAAGTGATGGATTTCATACGAACAACCAAACGGGTCAAAATGAAGTCTTAACGCATACCAAAATGGGTGCGTGAATAATGACTTCGGTCTAACCCGGTTGATGGGTCTAAAATGAAGTCGTATCGCAAACCGAAATGGGTGCGTGAATAAGGACTTCGGTATAAACACTAAACACGGTTGATGGGTAAAATTATGAATATAAGCATAAACCAAGTAACAGGAACGCGGACTAAAAGTCAAAGGACTCGGATAATGAGTCATAGTCAATAGATGGTGAATTCGTGAAAAGAATTTAGAATAATTAAGTTCAACCAATATAAGGTTGAACGGGTCGAATAAGTGTGAATGCATACCGGATAACGGATGCATGAAACACAAGGATAATAACCCGGGTAATAGGGTACATTGATAAAAATGACGTTATGCGAAAAACATATGATTTCATAAGCTTGTTTGCTTAATTATGCAAACGGGTCAAATATTTGATTATTTAAATTAGAACGTAAAGCGTAAAACATAAAATTTATCAATCCGAGCCATGGGTTTATGAACTAAAAATGTGGGTAAATGTTTTACAGACATGTAGAAACAAGTTTCATGCGAAACAGATGAAAATATAGAAAGATATGAGGTTTTTAGTAAACGGACAAAACTGGAATTAATCTGTAGCAAGGGGCTGCCGTAACCTACGATGGCCAGCCGTAGGCTACGGCAGGGGCTTCCTGCTTATTTTTTTGTATGTATGCCATAGGCTACGGCATGTAAGCCGTAGCTTACGGCAGACATCTTCCAATTCTCTTTGTTTGATAATTTTGATGGACATGAGTTGTTTAATTACGTCTTAATCATCATTAAACTAACGTATGAGATGATTTTTTAAACGTAGGTGATAGCAAGGACCTCACAGATGAAGATCAAGCGAATAGAAGAACCGAACACGTCTAAAAGACATGTTTCCGCATTTTGTTGTTTTGATTATCAAACATATCCATGATAAAATGTCGAAATGTTTGGAGAATCTAGGATGCTTTATGAAACCCTAAGTTTTATAATGACATGTTATAAACTCTTTATTAAACTCAAAATTATAAATGGATGTTGATTTGCTCTACCTTGATAAAAATTGCAAATCTTTTATAAGTTTTCATTTAGTTAAGCATGGGTCTTACATTTAGCCCTAACATTGTTATAATTTTCAGTTAAGTATGGCACATGCTATGCACATGAGGGCATTTACGTCTTTTTACCTCCAATCTCTCTGAAACACCATTCCCCGACCCTAAAACACTATCATCCTTCCCTTGACCCCACAGCTAGCCATTAGCTCAATCAAGTCAAGAAGGGAGCTCCAACCACCATAATAATCTACTCCATTCACTCGTAAGTCTTAACAGATTATAAGCAACTGATTTTAAAAAACTATATCACGAAAATCCTAAAACATGTGGGCAAAACCGACACAAAACAAAGAAACACAATCCATGAACCTTAATTTTTGTAACATCATCTATATAGTAAAACACAACCTCTAAAATCTCAATTTTTGACCCAAATCACGAATCACAGTAACAACAAACAAAGCAGAGTTTTTTAAGATTTTTCAACAGCAAAGAAATACAATCCACGAGTCTTAATTTTTGTAATTTTGGCACTATGCCTACGATTATGGTAAACACAATCTTAACATTTCAAATATTGACCCAAATCGTGAATCAAATCATGGAAGTCCCCACCACTGTCGAAGAAGAGGGTTAACCATCGATCAGATCTACCCTTATCACGGTTCGATTCAGATATGCCTTTAGATCTCCGCCAGTGAAGAACTAGATCTCTGACGGGCTGTGCGATGAAGAACACTAGATCTCTGGCGGAGCAAGGATGTGCGACAAAGATGGAGGTGGAAGTTGGAGGTTGTCTAAGAGCATTCACATCCAATCCATTATATTTTCACCCTAAATTACACTAAAAAACACAACATTTTCTCTCTCATTTTCAACTAAATAATATTTTTTATACTTTTATCATTACCTTTTCTCTCTCCTCCACTCACAACCACTTTCAAAATATATTAAAAAATTATAGGGAGTGAACAGTGTCCCCCTAAATATACAGATGAACAGTAACATTTTCTCTCTCCTCCAATCACAACCACTTTTTATACTCTTTATATTCTAAAAACAACACACACATAATTTAGTTCCTTGGATGTGAATGCTCTAAAGTTTTAGAGACAGGGTTGAGAGAGAAAGATGAGTATTATATTTATATGTAATTTTTAAATTGTTTTAAATTCTTTTTATCTTTTTTGTCAAATATATTTTAAATAAATGAATGACAATCGACCCTCATGTGCAAAGCACCTGTTCTGAATTAACTTAAAAATTTAACGTAATTAGAGTCAAATGACGTAGGGTGTAATGAGTTTTCCAAATAAATGACTGTGAATTATTAAAGTTAAAGGTCATCCGTTGCATTGCAATCCGATACAAATATAAAGGACCAAAAGTGTAATTTACCCTTAGTTTTACATGTTAAAAAACTAAAAGAAAATCATTTTTATATAGAAAAAAATCATTTTTACATATTTTGTTTTTGTAAATTTTGTATATAAACACACGTATAAGTCATTGAAATAAAAAAAAGTGGTACTTGTAAAAAAATTACTTTTTAAAGTTGGTTTTGGAATCTACTTTGAAATTTTTGAATTAATTTTTTTTTTTTTTGAAAGAGCTTCTACATAACATATTCAAAAGCTCTGAAAAAGATTGGTAAAGATGTTTTTTACATGTAAAAATGAATTCTTTTACATATTTTACCTATGGTTCTCCACTTTTTATGAATCCTCAACCCGGAAATATATATGGGAGGTTCTAGAGAAAACGTCCTATAGTGTGAACATAGTGAGAATGGTTGTCAGTCGTTGGATTAAAACAATCTAGGGCCTAAAATGAAGCGGTGATGTTTATAACTTCCACAAAGGCGCGAGGTTCATTAAGGATAAAAAGGTAAATGTGCCTCTACATAAAGAATTCAAACAACAACCAAACCTATAACTTCCTACAAAAACCTTCCCAACTTCTATGGAAAACGCGGAAACCATAGATTTTTTATCGCGTCTGAAGATCAATCACGATTCAAGCGTAAAAATCAAAATGAGTTAAGTGGTATCAAAGTTACATGATCTTATTGGCATTTAATTTAAATAATTTATGTACAGTTTCTGGTTGAAAGAAGTCCAACAAGTCACCTGAATATAAACACTATAAAACAGACGACGAAATGAGGAAGGGAATATCAAAAAGGGTTATATTCGTTAGAGCTTATGTGGAAAATGTATAAAGTAACTGATTATGATATATGATTACTATGAATCTTGTACATGTATACTTTTAGTGTGTGTTTGAAAACGACATATAAAGGCTAACTTTGAAATTTATAGACGTAAACTATGAAGGCCAACTGATGTTATGATGTATGAGTAAGTGTTAGTGAAAACGCGATTAATTTTGAAAACTTTGAAAGCTAAATGAATAATAACTATGGGCCTTGTACATGTATACTTAATGTGTGATGTTAAAAACGCCATATAAAGGTAACTTTGAAACTTAAAGATGTAAACTGTTAAGACCAAGTGATGTTGTGATGTATGATAACTACATAAGTTAGTGAACACCATAATGTATGATAACTATTGAAGTTTATGAAAACGTGACAATCCTCGAATACGCCATATTTCTTTCCTCATTTTTAGGCAAGGAGGGTTTGAAAGTGAAAATAAGGATACATACTGAAGGGGGGCAAAAACACCAAGAATAGAAAGGCTTCAAGCCAGGATGTCAAGGATCAGGAAGAACCTTTTTATCATTTCAATGGTGCTTGAGTTTTATCAAGAGTATCTCAACCAAACTTGACAGGGTGGTTTGGCACTTTTAATGTGAATCAAAGACAAGCAGTGCACAACATGGGATTTGGTGTTACCCTAAATATGAAAATAGACACCATCCCAACAATGCTTGGCTGTTGGCTTGTGTAAAATTACAATGAGAGAACAAACAATTTAAATGTTGGCAACCATATGATTCATATCAATGCAGAATTGATCCACTCTTTAAACGGTATACCAAATGGAAACGTGGCCTTGACGGCGAAAAGATCATAAGAATGACCAAGTAGTTGCTGAGTGGAGAGGACAATTTAGTGGAATAGCTTGGATAAGAAGACCAGGTGTAAAGACATACTTTGATAACATTCTACCTCAGATGCGTGATTATGGCAGAAACTTCAGTCTAAATTTTCTAAATTTTCTTGTTGCATTCTTCATTGTGATTGGGCATGCAAGTGACAACACAGCTGTTAACCAACAATTTTTGGACAATGTTAAACTAAACATTGAAATAAACCAAATGAAGTGGTGTGATTACCGAATGGATTGCTTAGAACAAGCTAAAAGTGCATGGACGCCAATAAAGCATTTCACATGCCCCTTGGTCGTACTTGCGGTATGAACTAATTTTATATAACATAGTTTGCTCAATAACAACTTAAAACTAATATATTTTAATGCTCCTTGCATAGACGCCAATAAAGCATTTCACAGCCCCTCTCCATTTCGAATGGTATTAGTTTATTTAGCTAGTTTGTAGGATATCAATAAATTACCTTTTACCCTTAAAGTAACATTAAATATAACAATAAAACAAAGTATAATTACCAAACTACCAATAAATAAGTGATATTTTTTTTGTCTTGAGATGTTCAATGGTCAAAAGGCATTCCCTCTTTAATGGAGACACATGTTTGATTCTTGTTTGGGCCATTTTCGAAGGTCATCTTGATGAAGGTAAGAATTGGGGCTTTAATTCCGAGTTTGAACTGTTGGGTTGTGGAGGATTTGACTAGAGTGATAACCCAGATGACCAAGTTAACTCATCTGGGTTATGCCTTAGTTATAACTGATAACGCAGATGCCCAAATAACTCGTCTGGGTTGTCGCAACAGATAACCCAGATGTGGGTTATGAAGTTTTAACCAGAGCAAAGGTTTTATTTGTCACTGTAGCTTAAAGTCAACAACCCTAATTGTATCCCCTATAAATACTTCTCATTCATGCACTGTAACTTTTGAGCACCTAATACAAAGAAGAACTAGTTGTGGAGAGTGGATGTAGGTCAGATTAGATCGAACCACTATAAATCTTGTGTTCTTGTTCTTGTGATTTAGAGTGTGTGATTGTGTGCTTGCTGTAGATTGTTACATTGTTTGTGTGATTCGTGTTCTGGTCCTAACAACTGGTATCAGAGCTCAGGCTCTTGATCGATTCACACAAACTAGGTAAGAGGTGAAGAAGAACACTTACCTGTCAAAGAACAAGCTGTGGTCTCGGGTTTCAGTCACAGTCACAGACATAGCGTCTAGGGTTTCTGAACCAGCCGCCGCTAGCACAGCCGCCACCACCGCCGTCAGTTCCTAACTCTGATTAGGGCTCCGATTGAAGACTCTGCTGCAGATTGCGACTAGGGTTTCGATAACCCAGTAGCCGCCGCCTAGGGTTACAAAATTGAAGACCATTGTTGCTAGATATCGCATCTAGGGTTCCAAAATCGAAGATTAGGGTTTTTGATTTTGCACTTTGGTGACTGATTTTGTGGAGTGCAGAGAGCAGAGCGCGCAGGAAGAAGAAGAACCAGACGTTCCTTTTTTTGTGTTCCTTTTAAGGGAATCAAGTTTCCCTTATTTGCAAAAAGACCCCTCAACCTTTGTCAAGATCAGTTTTTTTTTCTACCAGTGAACCAGCAGGTGTTTAGTCTGTCTGTTTGAAGATCAAAGAAACGTAAATCAGGTGTTTTCTGTTTCGATTTGTTTCAGTGTTGATTACATCTTATTTCGATTTCAGTTTCGTTTAGTCGTGCTTGTGTTATCATGGCAGAAGACGGGAAGTTGCAAATCGAAAAGTTTGACGGGAAAAAGTTTGGTTGGTGGAAGATGCAGATTGAGGCATTACTTTGTCAGAAAGATTTAGATGTAGTGCTCAAGGATGAAAGGCAAGAAAAAATGCCACAAGTAGATTGGGATAGGATGGATAAGAAAGCCAGAGAAGTGATAACGCTTTCTCTATCGGAGAATGTTGCATTTAACATCCAGAAGGAGACCTCAGCTAGAGGAATAATGGTAACATTATCAAATATGTATGAGAAGCCTTCTGCAACGAACAAGGTTTATCTTATTCGAGAGCTTGTGAATACTAGGATGAAGGAAGGTGATTCAGTTACAGCGCACATCAATAACTTAAACTCGATATTGTCTCGATTGGTGTCTGTGAACATCAAGTTTGATGATGAGGTTCAAGCCCTATTGTTATTGTCCTCATTACCCGATAGTTGGTCCGAAACCATAACTGCTGTTACGAGCTCTTCAGATACGAGCAAGTTTACGTTTGTGAAGATGCGGGATCTTATTCTGGGCGAAGATGTCAGAAGAAGAAATTCAGGTGGATCATCGGGTGATTTAATGCATGTTGGCAGAGGAAGGAAGAATAACAGATGTAGTGGCAGCAATAATAGAAAGAGGAGTCAGTCTAGGGCTCGAAATGATGTGGCCTGTTGGAACTGTAAAGAGGTTGGACATTTAAGGAATCAATGTCCAAACGATAAGAAAGAAGTTAACGCTGCAGTAGATCACTAAGATGATGAAGTTTTGATATGTAATGTGGAGAGCAATGTGGATTCCTGGGTTATGGATTCTGGTGCTTCATTTCACGCTACCCACAACAGTGAAGCATTAAGGAATCTTAAAATTGGGGATTTTGGTAAGGTACGACTTGCAAATAATGAAGTCTTAGATGTCATAGGCATGGGTGATATTGACTTAGTTACTTCAGTCGGATCTACTTGGACTTTGAGAGACGTGAGAGTTATTCCAGGCTTGAAGAAAAGGCTTATTTCAGTCGGGCAGCTGGATAATCAGGGTCACAAGGTTAAGTTCGGTAATGGACAGTGGAAGGTAACTAAGGGAAATTTAGTAGTTGCACGTGGCAAGAAGAGAGACTCATTGTACATGGTCAGTGTACCGCCTGAAGGAGAGGTTCTCCCACTTCAGAAGAAGAGGACCAAGATTTGGTTCACAGAATCTCGTGGGAAGAAGAAGGTTTGCTTTGTAGATGGCAAGCCCAGAATCACATGTCAGATTCAGGTTGAACGTGCTAGAAAAGGTTCAGTAAAACCAGTCAGGGGCATTCGTGGCAGTGGGAGCACGGGTCGTGCTTCAGTCAGAGTTAATTAGGTTTACAACTGTATTATTTGACTTATAAAAGAAACAAGATCATCAAATTTCATTGTGCTTAACTGGTTATGGTATAGTTGTTTGGCTGTTCTTATGTATGAGCACTTTTTAAATGGAAAATATTTTTCTGGCATTCTAATTCAGACGCAAAAGCCCGAAAAAGGAAAAGAAATGGAATTTAAAGGGGGATTCTTTGTATGTGCTATTTTGTTTTTGTTATGCAAAATAGACCTGCCCTTGTGATTCAAAACCGTGATCTTCCAGTCACTAAATGACGGAATTTAAATTACACGTTTAATAGATTTATGTTAGCTTAAAGGAGAAATTATAGTGTGAGATTTGGGTTTACAATGTGAATCGATATTACAATATGAATTTAAATCCTTTTATATTCTTTCGGTTACGCTGGTTTGGATGTTAGCAGATTTAGGTTTAATATATATCGACTTTGTTACTATATATATATATATATATATATATATATATATATATATAGGGGAAGGATGTATAGAAAACCCACTTTAATTTAGAAAACCCGGGAAACTCAAAGCTCCCAATGTTTTTTTTTCTTGAAAAAATTTACACATGTTATATACATGTTTTTAAGGGTTTTGGGCAAAAAAAAAAAAAAATCAAAAAAGCGCCGAGTAGATATTTTAAAAAAAAATAAACAAGTTTTGGTGTAACACATGTTACATTCATCTTCATCTGACATATTTGTAACATGTGTTACACCAAAACTTGTTTATTTTTTTTAAAAATATCTACTCGACGCTTTTTTGATTTTTTTGCCCAAAACCCTTAAAAACATGTATATAACATGTGTAAATTTTTTCAAGAAAAAAAACATAGGGAGCTTTGAGTTTCCCGGGTTTTCTAAATTAAAGTGTGTTTTCTATAGATACTTACATTATATATATATATATATATATATATATATATATATATATAGGGGGCTGCTAGAATGAGAACCACCCCGAGTTGTAAGAACCGCGAGAACTACACCCCACGGAGCGCCGTTCGCCGCGATTTTTTTTTACAAGTAGATGTGTGCATTATAAACACGGCCGTAAAAAATCACGGCGAACGGCACTCTGTGGGGTGTACTTTTTTACACCTCAAGTTTGGTGTTTTTTAATTTTTTTCTTTTTTCTTTTTTTTTTCACCAAACTTGAGGTGTAAAAAAGTACACCCCACGGAGCGCCGTTCGCCGTGATTTTTTACGGCCGTGTTTATAATGCACACATCTACTTGTAAAAAAAAATCGCGGCGAACGGCGCTCCGTGGGGTGTAGTTCTCGCGGTTCTTACAACTCGAGGTGGTTCTCATTCTAGCGGCTCCCTATATATATATATATATATATATATATATATATATATATATTTATATTTGTATGTATCTCACTTATTTTTTATTTGTCTTTTTAGATGTGGAACGACACAACAGAGATAACTGGAGTGGAAATCGACAAGCTGGTTGAAAACATCATGTGTCGGTTTTTTGCGGCTGTGTTTAATGATAAAAGTAAGAACTAGAGACTACCTTAGTATTGTAGTTTGAACAATTTTTGTAAACTAAGTATGAGACTCATCAAACATGTTTATGTTTTGGTGTTTGGTTGCATTTTTTTGTAAACTGAGTATGAGACTCATGTTGGTGTTGGGCTGCATTTATATATCTTAAGTTATATTTGGGATTCTCATTTTTGATCTATTTTTTTCAGATTAATTATTTTGAATTGTGCTTGTGGTAATGTTGGATTATTAATGTTATTTAGCTGTATAATAAAATTATTTTGGTCAGTCTTGGCGGTTTTAACTTAGTTTGGGCGATACTTATTTTGAGCGGTTTATATTGATTTTGGACGGTTTCAGGGAGCGTCCAGAATACATTATATTGACTTTGGGCGGTTTCAGAGAGAGCCCAAAATACATTTTACCTTTTTCCAGCGATACCTTTCTGGGCGTTTTTAAAACCCCAAAATGTTGTTTACACCGCACAAAATCAATTGATTTTGTACTAGTGGAGGTAATAAGTTTATTCAGTGAGGAACCACGTGATGAGTGTGATTAGTATACAATCCTTTTTTCCTTGAATTGCAAATTAAACGTTATGTTGATGGACGATGGTACCTTTATTAATAAATAAGTACACTAGAGATATAATAAAAAAAATTTAACGTGAGAATGTTAAAACTTTGGATACGCCTACGGTCATGGTTACAGAAGTTGCTAGATGTTTTCAAGTCGCTCGACTGAGTCGGTCTAGTACTCGAACATACAAAGCTATCAAGAAATTGGTTTTTGAGAAATAATATATATGTCAAATATCATAAGTTTAATAATAATTATAACAAAATACATTAGTATCAATATATAAATAATGAAAATATATGTTCACATAGTAAAGTATTTTAAAAAAAAAAGATATTCATTCCTTTTAAAATAATATTTATTCTTTAATATGATAGATATAATAATTATGTTTTATTTTATTTGTAAGTCAAACTCGGTCCGAGTTGACCAATTAGATCCGATTCTAGTTGAGGTTGAGCATGTTTGATCAAATTTAAGTAATTAGACAGAGTTGAATAAATCGTCTCCATAACATACCTTGTAGCCCATAACATACCTTGTAGTGATTACTCAACAGCCTCTAGACAAATGGCAGTCGATGTGGTAGTTGATGGATTGACCGCCAAACATGAGCCTCATCCCCAAGACACAAATCAGTGATCTGCGGTCAATGGATTGACCGTGGGAAAGTGAAATTGAAATTCGGTTTTTTTTTTCATCCCCAACCACCTTATCTCTTATTTTTTGAGTTTTTTTCTCAAACTTGTGTTGATGAAAAACTATTTACCATTTTATTGTTCATTGAAAACTATTTACTAAAATAGTACTTTTTGTAATTTTGTGTTCTCCTTTTCTTTTAATCAGCATAATAACTTTTAATTATTTTTTCTATTTAATTAATCCATTCTCTGCATTTTATTTCTTTTATTATACCTTTTCTTCCAATCAACCCAATACTTTCTTTTTTCAATCAACCTATTAATATGTATTTTTTCTAGTTTGTTCCTTTATTGAATGCGTATTTTTAACATTGCAGTTTATTTAGTAACTTTATTCAACTTATTTTACGAGTTATGCAGTTTTGGGTAGACACTAAATTTATTTATAAATTTTTATCATATAATATTATTACATATTAAACTTTTTTCTAAATAAATGAGCTAGTTCGAACTCAGAATTTCAACCTCATCGAGCTGATCATGTAAATTTGAGCCGGAGCCCATCAGAGCTCGGCTCAGCTCACCTACAGCCGTACGTGGAGGAGGAGGCTCAAACAGGTGGTGGGGGAAAAGGAGATGCAAGTTACTCTCCTTTTGTTATTCAAGCCACATATGTGATGCAAGTTTAGTCTTAATTTAGCTCATAAAAACAAAATAATCTCTGTATAAACATGAATTCGACAATATTTCTTAATCCAGTTGATTTATTCATGACACTAACGATAATCAAACAATTACGTACACTTTCATAGTACCCAACAAAAACAAAATGGATCATCTACCAACAATTTAAATTTCCCACTATGCAAATGAAGAATTAACTTAGAAAACCCTTTAAAAATATATGTTTCACTAATTTTTTCGCATGCACAAAGCCAGCTTTCTTCGAACATGCTAGCTTTAATAACCAGTAACAACGATGTTATAATGAAAACTAACATACATTTGCATTAAACGCACCTTTATAAAGTTTCCCTCCACACCGTTAGCGGTTGATTGCAGCAATAGCAAAAGAGAGCGAAAAAACTAATGTTTTTTCTTCAGTTTTCCCTCAAATAAATCTCTTTTAGTGGCTTATCGATTTATATTTATATACAAACGCACGCCTATGAATCCTAACTTTGGGGTCTAACCATTTTCTTAATCATTAATTGGTGCATTGACATTAATGTTTTGTTGATATATCACCAATGCTTAGAAAGAGATATTAAGTTGTAACATCTTATTTTTTTGTTGATATATATTACGTTGTACATCTTATTTTTATGACATTTATGTAATCTACCAAATGTAAGGTTGATTATGCAAGGTTTATTGGATTTTAATGATCCAAACTAGTATTGGCAAACAACACTTCCAACTATCAAAATATTTTGTGACAGTCCCAACTTTTAACACATTTTCTCCCAACGAGCTTTTCCTAAGTGTGGTCTAACTCCGCTAGTTTTCTGCTTATATGGCTGCTTATGTGACACAAAACTTAGTTATCTGTTGATGTGACTACTTATGTGACACAACCATCACCATCACCACCTCTTCCACCACCACCAATAGGCACCACCAACACCAACACCAACATCGCCACCACCACTGCAATCCGGCAACACCCCCACAAAAAAATAGTGGGGCATCGCCGGCCGCCTTCTCCGACAGGCCTTCAAATTTTAGCAACGGAAACTATGGTGGTGATGTTGTTGGTGAGTGATGGTGATGACGGTGATGGGTTACATAATACTTAGTAACAATAATAGTTAGTAGTGAGTTAAGGATGGTGATAATGGTGTTATATGTCATTGTTACCGATGACGACGAAGGAAGAAAACAGAGATGGCGATGACGTCTACAGGTTCTAACGGCGATGGTGAATCGAGTAAGTTTTCAGGTGGGTAATCTAGTAAGTTGTTATGGTAACAATTAGAGAACTCCGGTGGTGACTGGCATTGATGATGTTTCCGGCAACAAAGAACTCCAGTGACGGAGTAGGACAGATTCCAGTAATTATCAGGTCCCCATGACGATTCAAGGTGATGGTTAGGGGTGTTCCAAGTGTGAGTAGTGGTGATCACGAAGTGGAGGAATAGAGAAACAGAGATGGTTCTTGTGAGGTGATCAACTGTGATAGAGATAATGATGATGATGGTGGTGGTGGTGGGTGGTGGAGGTGGTAATGGTGGTGGTGATAGTAGTGATTGCCACATATGCAATCACATTAGCAAATAACTAAGTTTGTGCCACATAAAAAAAAAAAAAAACTAACGTGGTTAGACCTTAGTTAGAAAAAACTTGTTGGGAGAAAATATGTTAAAAATTGGGATTGTCAAAACATTTTGATAGTTGGGACTATTATCATCCAATAGGTAATAGCTAGCCAATAGGTAATAGTTGAGATTATTTAAATCTAATAAACCTTTTTGTAAAATTACGGATTTAAAAGGAGCTAAAGGATGCTTTTACCACTTATAATTAACCATAAGAGGGGCTCATTTGGTTGTTCCCATTGTTTCATTCTTGTTCTGCAGAGAGAGAGAGAGAGAGAGAGAGAGAAAGAGAGAGAGAGAGAGAGAGAGAGAGAGAGAGAGAGAGAGAGAGAGAGAGAGGGGTAAGCTTTGAAACTCTGTTTCGATTGTCAGCTTCCTTTAGAGAAGAGGTCCAGGTTTAAGCCACTAATTGGTTAAAGTTATACGAGAATTCAACATCTACATTGCCATCAACCGTCAAGAAGGCTATTGAGTTCGGGTTTTATACAGTGAAGATAAAGGTGTACTCAAAGGTTTTGACGTCTTTCAACGCATAAACTTAGGTTCATGACGTGTTTCACTAATGTGGAAGGAGAAGCCACCATTGAAGAAAATTCTTAGGGTTTCTTTAACCAAGCATGAATGTTCACATGAAAGTATGTATGTGATGGACAGGGTGAAACCCGAGCATTAATGTGTTTATATTATGGGTTTTTGTCGCGTTTCAAGTGATTATATGCTTTGAATATGATAACTACGAGAAATTGTGGTTTTGTAGGTTAATAGCTTAAATAGGTGGAATTAGAATGCCTGGAGTTGAAGCGGAACACCCGAAGATGATAAGAATATCAAGAGGTAGTATTCGGGAGTTGTTGCGGGCCGAAAGTGATCGATTCGTAAGGTCGGTCAAAAATAAAGTTAAAGTGTCCTATTCACCTTTTACTAGTAAAGGGCAAGTAGGGTGTCGAATCCACGAGGAATCAGTGGAAAGTATGAAAGCTCGTTGTTTATGACTATCATCAAAATTAAAACCTAATTGCTTTTTGCAGTTTTTGAGAGTAATTATGGAAACGAATGTAAAATTGTAGTTGTAAACAATAATGAGAGAAAGGACCAATCTCCGGGGTTTCAGGTTATGCAGAAAATTGGGTTACTTAGTTACTACCAGTTGGAAATCACATAGACCTGATTAGGGTTTCAATAATTAGGGTTAAACCCTTGAAATTTTCGAGATAATCATCAAGTGTTTCAATAATTAGGGTTAAACCCTTGAAATTTTCCAACACAAACAACACGTGCGCTGAGTTGCTGTCCTCGCCAACCACTTACGGACCGTTTGCTAGACCCTCTTACGGTCCGGTAAGCTGGTCCATAAGCCACGTTTTCTACCGTAAGCTGCATGTACATGTCTCTATTTCTTTTTGTGAATACCTCCCCGAACTGTAAGTTACGGACATAATTCCGTAAGCCACAGCGTAAGGTCCCCGAACAGTGCAATTCTATTTTAAATTCACCCACTTGCACTGAAATAATGTCGTAAGGTCGGTCAAAAATAAAGTTAAAGTGTCCTATTCACCTTTTACTAGTAAAGGGCAAGTAGGGTGTCGAATCCACGGGGAATCAGTGGAAAATATGAAAGCTCGTTGTTTATGACTATTATCTAAATTAAAACCTAATTGTTTTTTGCAGTTTTTGAGAGTAATTATGAAAATGTATGTAAAATTGTAGTTGTAAACAATAATGAGAGAAAGGACCAATCTCCGGGGTTTCAGGTTATGCAGAAAATTGGGTTACTTAGTTACTACCAGTTGGAAATCACATAGACATGATTTGACCTTGTTTTGATAAATAATTAACGGATAATATATTTGATTGCAATGATCCACGGTCTAAACCGCAGGATTAATGCAAATGAATAGGAATCCAATTAATTACCAATCTTAAATTTCATAAACATAATCAAGTTCAATAATTAAAGGTTTAAGACAATGACAATTAAGAAGTTAATCCCAATTGTTGATGAACAAACCAAATAATTGATGAACTTAAACGTTTACGATGATCAAATACCTTTTAATCGAAACAAGAACAATAAGAACGACTAACCGAATGTTTAATCGAATCCTAATCCAAAAAGTCGTAACAATAAGCAAACCAATGTTTCACATATAAACCCTATTCCCGAAGATGGTCACGGGAAGACTAGTCACTCATGACGCTCATACGATCTTCAAAAGCTTGGTAAGAGGTTGATTGCATGATCGATTCAGTATGTGCGGAAGATTGATGATGATTGGAAGATGATTTGAAGGTTTCAAAGTTGTGTAATGGCTGCTAATTTTCGAGATAAACATCAAGTGTTTCAATAATTAGGGTTAAACCCTTGAAATCGTCCAACACAAACAACATGTGTGCTGAGTTGTTGTCCTCATCAACCACTTACGGACCGTTTGCTAGACCCTCTTACGGTCCGTAAGCTGGTCCGTAAGTCACGTTCTACCCTAAGCTGCATGTACATGTCTCTGTTTCTTTTTGTGAATACCTCCCCGAACCATAAGTTACGGACATAATTCCGCAAGCCACGGCGTATACATGCAGTCCCTTCATTCAACATGTATTAACTTTCAACTAATGACAATTCATTCCCTGGACTTCTTTACTTCACATTCCTCTTATATTTTCACTAAAGTCACTTCGGATTAATGACACAAAGACCCTTCAACTTTAGTGTTTTATAAATCTCGAACATCCAAACTATGCTTCACTTTCCGATAATTAACGAATGGCCCTTCAACTTCGTTTCTTTGCACTCTTTACATATCCAACCCATCTATTCAACCCGAAACACATCCGAACACATTCACTGGCTGCACTCATCAATCTTACGTGTTCTGTTTTATCTTTAAACTCCGTAACTTCACCAAATTATGCATTTTACCTGCAAACATATAAACTCTCGCAATAAACCAATTCCAAGCATATAATCATGTAACACAAGCTAAACCGTGTAAGATAAACACTTAAACACTGATGTCTCACACTCTTCATCAGAAAGATACCTTGGAAGCACGAGAAATGCGAAAGAATAAAGTTCGGGTTCTAAAGTGTCATTTTGTGAAAGTGATAATGCGAAGGAACAGGAATTAGGAATCCCGCCGTAGGCTACGGTGGTAATCCTGTAACCTACGGCTAGCTACCTCTTTGAAGAAAGATTTAGAACTGGTGTCCCGTAGCCTACGGTTGATATACCGTAGCTTACGGGTAGGTCTAGAAGAAACATAACATAGGAACTATAGCCTACGGCTCCTCAGCCGTAGGTTACGGCGGGATCATGGAGACTTCTGTGTTTTGACTTTTCTAAGGGTTTAAAGGGGAATTTGAAAACCCTATCACATTATTCATCATTGGGACGATTCTAGGTGATCAAGCAACACAATTTTGGGCACTTTTCATCTCTCTCATCATAATTTCTCACCGAATTAACAATACCGAAGATGCAATCAATCAGAATTCAAGTGTTTAAAGATCAATTCACCAAGATGAGCGGCTAATTTCTTAGTGGTTTCCTCCAGGTGGAGGATTTTTGTAAGTAGACAATTTTATGTGTTTTTTATTGTATTTGAACTTGGTAATCTAAGCATTCGATGCTTTTTACCATTTGATTCAATTGATTAGATTGTAACGATTGGTTTTACTTTAAATCTTAATTCTAATTCATTCAATTCCCGAGAATTCTAGCAATTGGGATATATTTGATAGGGGTTAGGGTTGTAATTTCCATTGATTATTCGTATGATAACCTTCCGTTATTTTGCAATCGAAGTAAGTAGTCTTTGGATAATCACAATCAATTACTGGAATTATGCAATCATGTCTATGTGATTGTAACAATCGAACACATAATTGAAGTCTGTTTTGAATCTAAAATCCGGAGGAACCATTGTTCTCTCCTATTGTTACAAACTTGATTTAATTAGTTTTTAATTTAATCCAACACTCAAACAAATGATTTTATATTTTTGCAGGTAGTTTCTTTATACTTAATCAACAACGCTTTCCATCATACTCCTCGAGTTCGATACCTGACTTACCCTAGCTACTTAGGTTATTTAGGTTTTTGCATGACACTCACAATAGTCATCAATATGCATATCCCTTTCACACTTAAGTCAAGTGTGAACCAGATGAAAGTCCTTCACATGAAATTTGTTCTGGTGAAACTCCACATGAAAGTGGTACAATGTGAAAGTTTCCCTATGCTAATGTTTACATGAAAGTATCCTAAATTTCGTATGGCAGTCCATACGAAAATGTTGGGTTTTGTACACATGTTTTAACAAATTTTAATCAGAGCAGCAGACGCATGTATACCAACCAATACGAACCGAACTTTGGATTGCCCACCAGGAGTCCAGATGCAAACTAAATAGATAAAAAACCCAAGGGTAATATACAAAAACATACCTTTTCACAGAACACCACCTTAGTTCAACGAACTACTTGTTAGATCCAACAACACAAATCACCATGAAATAAAATACCTTCAATATTACCTAACGAGAACACCCGAGATGCGAAAGGCCATTGCGGTAGCGGTAGTTAGCAGCGGTGCCAGTGGGCAGTGATGGGGACAGAGGGGGCCGACGTGCAAAGTTATAGAGGGAGGATAGAAGTGATCAAGTTTATTTGTTAAGCTATGCCCTTATTTATACTCTCTAGACTTTGTAATCAAATTAGGGGTTGAATTCAAATGGTAATTCTCTCCGAGAATAATCTCCTAACTTAAATTCCATAATTATATTCATAATTATCTTTTATTTACTACTTATTATTTATCAACTAACTTATAAATAAATAAATAAATAAATTATAGTAATTGACTCTTTAATTAATAACCCTAAAGTTTGTATTCTAAGTACAAATTGTTGGGTTATATAAGATCTGTTGATGATGAAAGCTAAATTCCAAGGGAACTATCATCCCTACCTGATGAAATAAGTGAAAATACAATCATAAGTCTAGCAGTTTCTCTCCCCTTGGAAGCTTCTCAAAACAGTTGCCCCAACTACTGATGCATCAAACTACTGCCTTAAAGATAAGAACAAGTGTCGGTCAACAATCAAAGTAAACCAAAATCAAAGACTAAAGACTAGAAGACCAAGTCAACAAGTCAAAGACAAAAGTTTTGGATTTCCAGAAGTGATGGTTCTCAACTAGCAGTTCTGTGAAATCCAGCAATTCACTTTAACTCATATCAGAAGTAGTAGTTCAATGCAACAATGTAACTATCCAACAATTTTCATAACTACTGGCAGTTACATCATTTAATGAAGCGGTTAGGGGTCGCTTTCTCGATGAAGTCACCAGCATTTCACTCATCCTATGTATAGTTTTGTTTGTTCATTGTATTCATTAACACTTAGAGCTTAAAGCATAAAAACTAAGTAAGAGAGTGTTCACCTGGTAAGGGGGAGTACGATATTTACCTTTGTGATTGTATTACATCATATGAATTCAATGAAATCATTCTATAATCATTCCCAAATCTAGTAGTGTTAGATTGATGTGTTTGCTCATTACAGTTAGATTGAATTTCCATTTTGATTAACTGTTTTATAAAAAAACACACACTACCCACACTCTCAGATCCAATAATTGGTATCAGAGCCTGTTTCACTGAATTGACTTCACCGTTGATTCAGAACTTAAACTAGCTCAAATTGATAACTGATTGAGTGATCAAAGGATATTGAGAAGAATTAGACCAATAAAATCATTCAATTGTTTCTGATACTCTGTTTTCTGAGAAAAAAATTAATAGAATTCAAAGAGATGTAAATCATTCATCATCCTCACAATACCAGATCGGCAAATAAACCTACGATGCTCGTTCTTCATGAATTCAAGATATGACAACAAAAAATTGGTCACCATTTGGCACAATAGAACACTGGTTGCTGGAGATTACTGGTATAGAACCCTCATGGCCCCTCTATTCTGAGTACCGAACAACTGAATGTTAATATTCCTAAGAAATCCACAGATTACTCCGAGTAAGATTTCCAAAAGTTGGAGCTTGATGCTAAGGAATTTGGGATATTGGCAACGACATTACCCAACGAAATCTATAGAGGATTGCTCCATTGTGAGAATGCTAAAGAGTTGTGGGATGCTTTGAATGAACAATTTGGTGGTACAGATGAACAGTAGAGAGATTTTATGTCACACCCCCAAAAATACCACTTGCGGGAACACCGCGGGCGAGTGACGTACCAGGATCTTAGCCACCAATCACATTGAACTCATACATATATTTAAATAAAGCTTTCATTCATTAACATAAAGTATTACAAAACGTTATATATATATATCATTCATCGTACACAGCGGAAGCATAAATCATTTGTTAAGTGTTTCTAAACCACATGTACGAAAAACCATTTAGACTTGCATTGCGATTCCATGTATCTCGACCCATGACCACTCCAGCCCTCCAGACAGCAAGTTCCCAATGCTATAACCCTATAGACCTGCAAGCATGTAGACAAGTGTGTCAGACGACGCTGGTGAGTTCAAAGTTTTGTTAATGCGTTTAGTTATCAGATATGAGTATAATACAGATCAATGATTTGATTTGATTAGATGTTGTTATTAACTCGATTACCACAGATGGCTACAGGAATTATTTGCCCAACCCTAATGCCTCTATCAAAGCATTGGTCAAGTGGTTAAGGTAATTAGTTCACGCCCGTCCTCCCCGGTACTTTGTGAGGGTGCCAAACCTAATAACGCTATCAACTAGTAACCTCGTTGCCTCCCCGGTAACTAATCGGTAGATGTAAGGGGTCTTATATGATAGAAATGAGTGTAATAACAAACATCCCAAAAACCTGTCATTCCTCCCCGGAACGTTACCCGATATCCCTCCCTGGGATGCATGCTTGGAAAAAGAGCAGTGAACTCACCTTAGATTTGCCCGGTATGTTTTATTACTTTTGTTTCACAGTGATCAATCATACCCTACCGTGATTACCAAAGGCAGTCAGTTTCGTAATCACGTATCTGATTCATGTATTCAACAAGTCACATAACAACACTTAACAAGCAATTAGATCTCATGCACTTTATAACCCAAGTTCATGTTCCCAACCCAACAATGGTTGCCATCAACATCAGTATTACAATCATTCAGGTTTCGTATTTGTACACAGTTTGCATCTGACATTACCATCACTGTTGATATAATATGTATACATACCCAATACTCATACAAATGCACATTTCATGTGTATGTCGCATAACAACGCATGTTAGGTAGGTTTTCTATTCACTTAATTCAACCGAGTTTCTCATTCTTACTAACACGTAAAACGTTATTCCTTAATTACATACCACACAATTATATTGTATAAGTGACACACATACGGTTTGAGTCATAACAATTATCATACGAGCCTACTATCTTCCAGTACTCTCTTAGCATGTATTTTTGTTCACAAGTAATTTCCTGTCATGATCTCATATGTACCAGCCAACTAACCCTTAGTTCATTAATACTAAAATATGTGCTACAATGATCGGCCCAGTTTAACATGGCATATAAGAAGAGTGTGTGTGTATGTGGCCCATCAGAGCTAGGTGTGGTTTAACACTTGTGCAGCCCGGTTAACCTAAAAGGCCCAATCAATTACGTAAACATCACAACCTCCTACTCCTACGGGGTCATTATGTGTGGTGAAACATACTACGTTTCGTAGAGTTAAAAGGTGGCGAAACTCATTATGTTTCGTCGAGCTAATTGGTGGCGAAACACCAGTGTTTCGTCGTGACCGGTTTGTGATGAGATCCCACTGTTTTTTCGAGGAGACCTAACCTGCAAACCGTAACCGTTTCTTCGCATCAACAACATACCACCATCCATCCTTTGCTACTCAACAAGATAGAAGCACTTATCATACTTATTATCCCATATACACACCAATCGATCAACATCAGCTAATAGTTATTTAACATTATGCAAGTCAGAATCACTATCCTTTTATTAACATTATCATCGATCAAAGCATAATCAAATATACAAACATCACACATACACATACAAATTTGTTAATCGAATTCATAAATAAACAAGAACAAACAAATAAGGAATAATACAAATACGAATCTACTAACCAACAGTTGGCTCGAACAAGATGATGTCTTCGATGATGGGGGGGTTGCCATCGAACTTGAGGGAATGGAAGAGGGTGTTTAGGGTTTGCTATCTTTCCAAATCATAGTTTACGTACATTTCTAAAGTCACTAAAACATCCCTTATAACCCCCATGAATACATAAAACATGGAAATTGGGCTTTGGGTTTCGGCCAGTTGGGTTTAAATAGAATGTATGTGTGTATGGGCCGAATAAGATGTATGAGCGTATGGGCCGACTATGTGTGATCCGAGTGTGTGCAACCAATTAATGCAAAGCCTAAACATGTTACTACTAAACATTTAATAACTCAATTATAAGCCTAGACATAATAAATATTTCAATCATTCACATAACGCACTCAAGTTACGACATAAAACGAATCGTGACAGCAAGTTCAACATAGAAAAGGACCTTGAGATCTCGGGTTGTCACATCATCCCCAACTTGAAAGAAAATTCATCCCGAAATTTGATAGGTAAACCAAAAGCGGCAAAGTTCCAGATCAGGATGACTGTGGATTTTCCTCGGGTACCACATCATCCCCAACTTGAAAGGGAATTTCGTCCCGAAATTCCTCAATGATATCAGGAGTTGATTCAACCATTCAAACAACTTGAGATATTAGAGCTCCCTTTGATTATTACGCTCCCACAAGGACTACGGTCCACGTACTGAGTTCCAACAAACTCTCACGATTGGAGTTCAACTATGTTAACGAATCCTGATGTCCCGGTCCATGATTTCAATAGATTTCTCAACAACTGCAACCTGTCATTCACCTCCGACTCTAATAAGGGTATCACAAGCGTTTCATCGGACAAACACTGCCCTAGATTTGAGACATAAATGATATCATGTACGTCACCCAATTCGTCGGTTAGCTCGAGTTTGTAGGTGACGTGACCGATTCTTTCCAGAATTCTGAATAACTCAATGTATGTAAATTAAGCTTGCCACGCTTCCCAAGCGCACCACACAGGGCTGTGACGGTTTTCGATCTAAGTAATCTTCCCAAGGGTTCCGAGTACAAGTCCTGGACCTGTGATTAGGTTGTCATCCACCTCAGTCCCACAAGGGGGTTTGGCATTATTGTCCATGCAATGCCTCAAACAGGGTTGTATGCATACCAAAACGGTAACGGCTGTAGTAGAGCTTCACCCAAAGATAAGCGTCCTTCCAGTTTTACTAAAGTTAATCATACACCTACTCACAGCATGTCTTCGAGTGTCAGGATGGTTCGTTTACTCAGACCGTTTGTCCTACGGTGTCAAGCAATGCTCATGTCTAGACGTGAGCCAAGGGTGTTGTGTATTGTCGGTCATAAACCAGGTATTGCTCAAAATCAAAGGTAATAGGAGCTTGCACCTCATGCCTAAAAGCCGCCTCTCTCAGAGGAATGTTCATAGCTGTGAAGACTCGTCAGTTTCCTTGATTGAAAGAAAGTGTGCTGGTAACGTGAGACAATCAACGATCTCCCAGGTGATATTGTTTCCGTTCTGAGTTTTTGGTAAACCAGTGACAAACTCCATGGCCATCTGTTCCAATCTCCAACTAGGTATTTCTGATTACTGACCCGAACCAAAAGGTTTCTGATGTTCCACCTTGACTTTAGCACAAGTCAAACGTCGTTCACATGCTTTGCTGTGTAGGCCTTCAAGCCTAGTTGCCAATACAAGATCCTCTGATCCTAACATATTCCATCAAATCCAGATGACTAGCATATTGAGGCTGGTGTGCTTTGCTCAACACAAGTTCCCTCGGATTGTTACTCAGTAGAACCCATATTGGTTCCATGAAGTAGCGAGTACTGTCCGCCTTGCCAAAAGTTGCTCCTCCATGCCCCACATGGAACCAACCCGAAAATCCTCTTCCTTCAGCGCTTTAGTTTGAACAGGGTGAATCTGATTGAGCAGGCTAGAGTCGGTGATGAGCTGCACGCTCTTACGCGTTTAAGTTCCATAGTCGTAATCGCTCAAGAGTTCCCTCCAACGATGCCATTACATGTTTAGTTCTTTCTAAACAAAGGTACACGGGAGGCCCTTGTGATCGGTCTAAGTAGTGCATTTGGTACCGTCTAAGTAATGCCTCCACCTGAATCCAAAGACCATGGTTTCCATCGCAGGTTGTGATTCGTGTAGTTCTCCTTGTAGACCCACTGCGTAGGTCATCACCTTCTCGTGTTGCATCGGCGCGTAACTGGGACTTCGATTCGCCCCATCATGGTATACCACTGAATCACCCATACCCTCAGGTAAAGACGATGCTCAGTGCATTGTTGAGTTGGGTTTCCAAAAGTTGTAAAGATGCCCGTCTGTTCTGTCACTCACCAGTACACAACACCCTGCTGTGCTAAAGAGGTTAAAGTTGCGCAATCTTCAAAAATTCCATGATGTATCTGCGATAGTATCTAACTAGACCAAGAAGTTATTGTATCCCCGATGGATTCTTTGGTCGATCAAAAATGGATCTTTAGCGAGATCCACGTGCATTCTCACTTCGTTGATTACATGACTCAAAATGTACCCCTCGAATCCAGAAGTTACATTTAACAAGACTTCGCGCGGAGTGACTCCTCCCCCAGGAGCTCTAAAATAGATGCCAATACCACACATGATGTTCCTTTCTCTTGGAATGATTTGAAACGTCATCAATAAACACGGTCGATTCATGTGGTCCATATAGCTGCCAGTGTGTTGGTTAATCCCAAAGGTTATGGAATACAAAGTCGCAATGACCGCCTTACGTTTGATATGCCGTTTTAGGAACATCCTCCCACTTGGACTTCCCTCTGACGATAGCTCGTTCGTTAGCCAATCCTCGAATGAAGCTTGTCCCTCGCACTTGTCGACAGGTAGTCAATACATGGTCGAGGCAAACGGTTCTTGACTGCCACCTTGTTAAGCTATTGATAATCAGAACACGTACGAAAAGGCTTATCTTCATGGATATAACTGGGGCTCCCCAAAGTGAAAAACTAGGTCTGTCAGAACCCCTGTTCAACAGTTCCTGTAGTTGATTAGGCAGCTCTTGCAACCCTCCTGGTGCAAGACGGTAAGAGTACGAGCATTCGGAGCGGCATCTGGCGTGAGATCAAACTGAGATTCTGCCTAAAAGTTGTGGAAGTAAACCTGAAAGTTCCTCAAATACCACGAACAATTGGTGGATCCTCGATCCTCTTTCCTCAGCCCAACACTAGTAACGGTTGCCAACATAGCGGAGTAATTCTTCCATGGACGCTTCTGGCCTTTATTGCTGAATTGAGGCTAACCTCTGCACCACTCCGATACTTAATGACAGATGACAATTTTCCCCTCACAGGGTATACTTGTGCGATATCTGGATAACCAATCCATACTAACTACTGCATCAAATCTAACAAGGGTAGTAGAAAGAAGGTCGATGTCGAACACTTGTCCCACAAGATCGAGTTTGCATCCCAACGGACATATGAAGTTTCAATTGACTTACCATCAGCCGATTCCACAACAGGTTCGGTTCCAAGAAACATTAGGGTTACGCAGAATAGAGACGAAGTGATTAGCTACCCATACAAGCTACCATGCTGCTATAATCCTGGCATCGCTCGCGCCAATCCTAAATGCCCTTCCATAAGTATCATTTCCAGTGTTGTTATTGCCGTCGTTCCCTTGGTTGTTATCGTCTTGATTCTAACAACGGCCAGTCCATGTCGTAGGCACCTTCATTCCCATACTGTAGGCCATGGTTGCAAATACCTTGATGTTACCGTGACTGTTGCTTCTATGGTTATTGCTTGAAACGGAGCCCTACGATCTTTCACCAACAGGGTCCATCCTGTCCCATTCCGTGCCGTGTCCTAAGGCACTACTCACTGCATGGGAAATTACACATTCCACACTATAATCAGTTGCCATCGCTTATGTCCCGGTTGATTCATAAGAGTTGACTCCTTTGAGTCGCTGACTAGGGTTAAAGATTTAATTGGATTCAAGTTGCTGATGTTCGTTGCTGGTAAGCAGGGACGTTCTAATACTGAGGTTGGTAAGGCACTACGCTCATCCTTTTGTCCATCGTTCTTGCAAGTTGACTGAGTAATACACGGTATGTTTCCAGAGTGTTGCAGAAGTGGTCGCACTTCGGGGTCTAAGACGTCAGTACATTGAGTTCCCGTAAACAAAGAGGAGTGAGAGAGGTATAGGTCAATCATTGACGCTGCAACATCCAACTCAGGGACGTTCGTACAAGCACCTAACATTCTACACAATTCGCTACGCGTCAAGATGGGCGTTCAGGTAACACTCGATAGCATTGAGATTCGAAAGGATTCAGAGAGGAGTGAAAAGATCACGTTCGAGTAGGAGACAACTATTGCCAAGACTCCTATAGATTGTTACATTTCTCACTGATTATATAACAGAACAGAACCCCTTTTTCACTTGTTGAGGCTCACTGGGACTCACATGCAACCCACATTATTATTATGTGTGCACCCACAATAATATTGTGATTTGCATGCTCATCTCAGCTCCTCCTAACTCATGTCAAACGGTTCCTCAAACTTGAGTAGCAAACAAAGAGTATCACGAAACGTGAGTCACGAATGTTTAGGGAAATACCACCCCATCAGTCATATAACACATGTAAGTAATACATAAATTCATACTGTTGTGCTAAACATGCAATCACATGCAATATCATATGTAAGTGTTCACCATAATAATATTATTTGATCTGATCATTGAATCATTTATTTCTCTTGTTTCTCTTGCTATTGAAATATTTACGCAGTACAATAAGTATACGAGAGACGAACCTTGCTATCTGGAGCTGAGTGTCATGGTCGTATTCTTGTTTTCAGAACTGTTCGGTTATAGTCTGGTTTTATAAAAACGTTTTAAAACCAAGTTCACTATAACTAGTGGCCCTAATACCAAACTGTCACACCCACAAAATACCACTTGCGGGAACACCGCGGGCGAGTGACGTACAAGGATCTTAGCCACCAATCACATTGAACTCATACATATATTTAAATAAAGCTTTCATTCATTAACATAAAGTATTACAAAACATTATATATATCATTCATTGTATACAGCGGAAGCATAAATCATTTGTTAAGTGTTTCTAAACCACATGTATGAAAAACCATTTAGACTTTCATTGCGGTTCCATGTAACTCGACCCATGACCACTCCAGCCCTCCAGCCAACAAGTTCCCAATGCTATAACCCTATAGACCTGCAAGCATGCAGACAAGTGTGTCAGACGACGCTGGTGAGTTCAAAGTTTTGTTAACGCGTTTAGTTACCAGATATGAGTATAAAACAGTTCAATGATTTGATTTGATTTGATGTTCTTATTAACTCGATTACCGCAGATGGCTACAAGATTTATTTGCCCAACCCCAACGCCTCTATCAAAGCATTGGTCAAGTGGTTAAGGTAATTAGTTCACGCCCGTCCTCCCCGGTACGGTGTGAGGGTGCCAAACCTAATAGCGCTATAAACTAATAACCTCGTTGCCTCCCCGGAAACTAATCGGTAGATGTAAGGGGTCTTATATGATAGAAATGAGTGTAATAACAAACATCCCAAAAACCTGACATTACTCCCCGGAACGTTACACGATATCCCTCCCCGGGATGGATGCTTGGAAAAGGAGCAGTGAACTCACCTTAGATTTGCTCGGTATGTTTTATTACTTTTGTTTCACAGTGATCAATCATACCCTACCGTGATTACCAAAGACAGTCAGTTTCGTAATCACGTATCTGATTCATGTATTCAACAAGTCACATAATAACACTTAATAAGCAATTAGATCTCATGCACTTTATAACCCAAGTTTTTGTTCCCAAGAATGGTTGCCATCAACATCAGTATTACAATTATTCAGGTTTCGTATTTGTACATAGTTTGCATCTGACATAACCATCACTGTTGATATAATATGTACACATACCCAATACTCATACAAATGCACATTTCATGTGTATGTCGCATAACAACGCATGTTAGGTAGGTTTTCTATTCACTTAATTCAACCAAGTTTCTCATTCTTACTAACACGAAAACAGTATTCCTTAATTACATACCACACTATTATATTATATAAGTGACACACATACGGTTTGAGTCATAACAACTATCATACGAGCCTACTATCTTCCAGTACTCTCTTAGCATGTATTTTTGTTCACAAGTAATTTCCTGTCATGATCTCATATGTACCAGCCAACTAACCCTTAGTTCATTAATACTAAAATATGTGCTACAATGATCGGCCCAGTTTAACATGGCATCTAAGAAGAGTGTGTGTGTGTGGCCCATCGGAGCTAGGTGTGGTTTAACACTTGTGCAGCCCGGTTAACCTAAAAGGCCCAATCAATTACGTAAACATCACAACCTCCTACTCCTACGGCGAAAGATCCCATGGCGAAATACCATGTTTCGTCAAGTCAATGTGTGGCGAAACGTACTATGTTTCGTCGAGTTAAAAGGTGGCGAAACTCATTATGTTTCGTCGAGCTAATTGGTGACGAAACGTGACCGGTTTGTGATGAGATCCCACTATTTCGTCGAGGAGACCTAACCTGCAAACCCTAACCGTTTCTTCGCATCAACAACATACCACCATCCATTCTATGCTACTCGACAAGACAGAAGCACTTATCATACTTATTATCCCATATACACACCAATCGATCAATATCAGCTAATAGTTATTTAACATTATGCAAGTCTGAATCACTATCCTTTTATTAACATTATCATCAATCAAAGCATAATCAAATACACAAACATCACACTTACACATACAAATCTGTTAATCGAATTCACAAATAAACAAGAACAAACAAATAAGGAATAATACAAATACGAACCTACTAACCAACAGTTGGCTCGAACAAGATGATGTCTTCAATGATGGGGGGGGGGGGGGTTGCCGTCGAACTTGAGGGAATGGAAGAGGGTGTTTAGGGTTTGCTATCTTTCTAAATCATAGTTTACGTACATTTCTAAAGTCACTAAAACAATCCTTATAACCCTCATGAATACATAAAACATGGAAATTGGGCTTTGGGTTTCGGCCAGTTGGGTTTAAATAGAATGTATGTCTGTATGGGCCGAATAAGATGTATGAGCGTATGGGCCGACTATGTGTGATCCGAGTGTGTGCAACCAATTAATGCAAAGCCTAAACATGTTACTACCAAACATTTAACAACTCAATTATAAGCCTAGACATAATAAATATTTCAATCATTCACATAACGCATTCAAGTTACGACATAAAACGAACCGTGACAGCAAGTTCTACATAGAAAAGGACCTTGAGATCTCGGGTCGTCACATCATCCCCAACTTGAAAGAAATTTCGTCCAGAAATTTTATAGGTAAACCAAAAAGGGCGAAGTGCCAGATTAGGATGACTGTGGATTTTCCTCGTGTACCACATTTTAAACTAGAAATATGAAACATTCTCTCATATCAAGGGATTATCTCTGACTCAACAATTTTAGCGATTTAATTGCCTGATCTGTGAGCTAAGGCTTGCAGATCAAACTTTCACAAATTCTGCTCTGAGTCACAGATTTATGAGATCTCTCCCTGATAAATGGGATACAACTGCTGGTTTGTTGAGCAACTATGTTGGTTTTAAGGAGATGAATTTGACATAACTTAATGCAAAACTTCTCACTTTGAGAAAGAGCTGACCGGAAACAAAAGTGATGTCCTTAGGCAAAACTGTTGATGATTACACATGTGGTACCACAGCGATGAGTCATTATCATTAAGCAGAGTAAATGAACAAGGTTATGATCATTTATTTCACATAACTACTGGTTTTAATTCTCAGAACAACATGTCACATACTTGAAATCCCAGTTATACCTTGATGAAGCATGATTAGATACCTATGGACCTAATTGACCAGGAAGAGTTTTACCTCCTTGACCAACTTCCATTATTGAATATCAAGTCAAACAAGTTTTATAATAAAACAGGTTGGAAGTTTCCTGGATTTGAGGGTAAGGGGTAAATTTGAGAAAGATAAAATCAAGGTTGAATGCTTTAAATGTCATAGGTTAGGACATTTTGCTAGAGAATGCAGAAAATCTGCACATAATTCTTTACCAATTGTGACTTATCCAAATCAATCAACTGTTGGTCAGTATTCAAGTTTTCAAAATGGACAACAATTTTTTTCCCAAATACCCCTATTCCAACCACACAGTACACTGCATAATTAGCACATGGAATAGTTCAAATGACATATCAATATGATAGTGGGCCACCTTAATATCAACTTTTTAAGTTCTCACACCTCAATCACATGCTTAGTTGCCTTCACACCCACATGCTACTTCACTAGCAGTTTCTTAAACTACTGATTGTCCTCCACCAGAACCAAATCGCGAAAGCTTCTTCACACACAACTTTGTTGACTGGAGTAGTATGCCTAATGAGATCACGAATGATAACTTGGCTATATTCATAGTTGATATCAAGGAGTAAGCACCCTTACCTGATCCCAATGAATCTGAAGATCCTTTTAAAGATAAACTTATCTATGAAGTTTCTAAAAGAACAACTATCAAGTCTCCAGAAACAATGACTATCAATCTGGCATTTGTTTCCACAAATGAGCTCATAAAAAATGGTCTTGCACACTTCGACAGTCTGTGGTATGTTAACAGTGGTGGGTCAAGGCATATGACAGGTTGTAAGAATCTTTTGTTCAACTTTAGAGCTCATGGGGGGTTTGACATATCTTTTGGAAATGATTCAAATGGAAAAATTCTTGGGTCAGGGGAAGAAAATGCTGGTAAATTGAAATTTGAAAATATTAATCTTGTTGACAACTTGAAGTCTAACCTTCTAAGTGTACCACAAATGTGTGAAAAAGGTATGGCACATTTTTCACAAGAAAATTGAGTGCTTAATTTCTAATGAAGCTCAACTTGTGGCTAATGGGAGTGGAAATGTATATGTATACATTGTTGATATGTTAAAGAATAACCCCATGCCACAAAGTGTATATCTACTCTCTTAGGCATCACCCAAAGAAACTGAATTGTGGCATAGGAGGTTAGGTCATATTAACTTAAAAACAATCAAGGATTGTCGCAACCCCCGCCCCCTATCTGTCCCAAGAACGGGCGGCCGCGAACTCAGTGTCGGTGGTATCGGTGTTTATTAATTTGGCAGCGGAAATTACATCAGGACCGTAGTTAGGAAATTTATTTTATCAGAGTAAAACACTATATTTTATATAAATAAGCACATTGGGATAAAACCCAAGTTTTTATTACAAACTGAATTATAGGGATAAATCCCATTTTATTTGAAATAAATGCCTTCTTTAGTTAGGTAACTTTTATAGCCACTTTTTCAAACCTTCAGTGCTGTCCAGCTAGCTTCTAATTGGCTTTCACATTGTGTTACCTGAAACGCGTTTTAAAAGCATTTGTCATGGGGAAATACTGGTGAGTGAATCCCAATTTAATCAAGAAAAGTGTTATCAATTTAAACAGTATTGAGAGCGATTACAATGTCTATATCTACACAATTACTCATTCAGTACTTGCCACTCGACCGTATCTGTGGCTATGGTCATATCACACATTGGCTAACCCGTTGTCCAATTGTGAAGGTTATCAAGTAATGTATACAAAACCCCATAATATCGGCAGTAATTGAATAATTACAAAGACTCAATCACTGCTAAATTGCATTGTAAAATATTTAAGGTTTTGTAAAAACTGTTTACAAAAAGGAGATTACTCACATTGCTGTCTTAGAGTTTTTAGTAAGGAGTTTCTGGGAATAATCTATAAATTACACAAACGCACGCGTGTTAGTATAATAACCCATTTTAACGTTAGTAATACCCTCCCCGAACGACTACGTCGGGTAGAACCACGACAGCCGTTACGGAACCCTAGATCAATCGGGCAGAGTATCTAATACGTCTCCAGGGGTTATGATACTTACATTGTAGCAGAACCTCGCTAATTAGGGGGGTATAATACCCGAGTATTATGCCTACACTTCAGAATTTAAGTAAGAAAGAAAGTTTTGAGCGACGGAAAATGAAATCCCGAGCTCCCATTATATAGGGGCTGATCTGGGTTTTCTCGCGGCCCGCGTAAAACAAGGCAAGGCCTTACGCGGCCCGCGTCAACTATAGTCAACGCGATATCTTAGCTGGGTCATCGAGTAGGTCTGCCTAGCTTAAGGGTGTTGCCGCGTTCTTGATCTCTCGCGGCCCGCGTAAGCTTAAGGGGTGGCTTACGCGGCCCGCCTAAACCCCAAAAATCAGATTTTTGATTATTTTTATTAATATTTAAGATATTCGGGGCCCGTTTTCACGTATGGGGTGTTTTTAGGGACATATTGGGATATTTTAATTACTTTTAGGGTGTCGGAAAATATTACAAGGGTGTCGGCTTAGGGTTGTTATATCCTCTCCACCTTGTTTTAGAGCTCGTCCTCGAGTTCTACTGGAACAGATGTGGATATTTTCTTTGCATTTCTGATTCAAGCTCCCATGTATATTCAGGTCCTCTTTTGGAGTCCCACTTCACTTTGACCAGAACTAATCCGTTGTGCTTGAGATTCTTAATTTTTCTATCTTCAATCTATAGAGGCCTTTCTACAAATTTGAGTTATTCATTTACCTCTATATCCTTAAGAGGCACTACAAGTGATTCATCAGCTAGGCATTTCTTGAGATTAGATACATGAAATACATCATGTATTCCTGCCATTTCCTCTGGCAGTTGTAGTTGACAGGCTATAGGTCCTTTTCTTCTAATAATCTCAAAAGGTCCAACATATCTGGGACTTAGCTTTTCCGTCTTGATGAATCTTACCACTCCTTTCCAAGGAGAGACTTTCAACAATACCTTATCTCCTACTTGAAATTCTAATGGCTTACGTCTGTTATCAGCGTAGCTCTTCTATCGATCACGTGCTGCTTGCAGTCGATCCTTGACTTGAATGATCTTATCGGTTGTTTCCTGCACTATCTCAGGTCCAGATAGTTGCTTTTCCCCAATTTATGCCCAACAGACTGGGGTTCTGCACTTTCGTCCATAAAGTGCTTCGAATGGTGCAGCATTGATACTTGTGTGATAACTGTTATTATAAGAAAATTCTATTAAAGGTAAGTGAACATCCCAATTACCTCCGAAATCAATTACACAAGCTCTAAGCATGTCTTCCATTGTCTGAATAGTCCTTTCGCTTTGTCCGTCCGTTTGAGGATGGTAAGTTGTGCTTAGATTTAGCTTGGTTCCCATTGCTTTTTGGAAACTTGCCTAAAAATGAGAGGTAAAACGGCTATTCCTATCAGACACAATTGATAAAGGAATTCCATGTAATGAAACTATTTCATTTACATATAACTTAGCTAATTGTTCCATACTGAAAGTTTCCTTCATTGGTAGAAAATGAGCTGACTTGGTTAGCCTATCTACAATCACCCAGATTATATCATTACCTTTTCTTGTTTTGGGTAATTTGGTAACAAAATCCATTCTTATCAATTACCATTTCCAAACTGGCATTTCTAATTGTTGTAACAAACCTAAGGGTTTCTGATGTTCAGCTTTAATTTAAGAACAAGTTAAACATTTGGAAACATAGGCTGCTATATCCTTTTTCATTCCTATCCACCAGAAATTTTTCCTTAAATCCTGGTACATTTTATCATTTCCTGGATGCATCGTATATTTAGACTTATGGGCTTCTTCTAATATACGGTGGCGTAAGTTTCTTAATTTAGGTATCCACATTCTCTTTTTATGGAATCTCCAAATTCCATCCGTTCCTTGTTCTAATTCTTTAATTATTCCTTTTAATTTTTCAGTATCATCCTTGATTACTGATTCTTGTACTTTTCTAATCTGATCGTTTAAATCTACTTGTAGATTTAGCTTAAGAGAACATACCCTTTTTGGCTTTTCATGATACTTTCGACTTAAAGCATCAGCCACTACATTGGCTTTTCCTGCATGATACTAGATATTACAATCATAATCACTAAGAATTTCCATCCAGCGTCTTTGTCTCGTATTCAACTCTTTTTGCCCAAAAACATACCTTAAACTCTTATGATCGGTGAATATGGTAAACTTACTACCATAAAGGTAATGTCTCCAAATCTTAAGGGCAAAAATTATGGCTCCTAATTCTAGATCATGGGTTGAATAATTCTCTTCATGATTCTTAAGTTGTCTAGATGCGTAAGCTATAACCTTTTGACGTTGCATCAACACACATCCATAACCTAACTTAGAAGCGTCACAATAGACTACAAAGTCTTCAGTTCCTTCTGGTAACGCAAGTATGGGTGCATGGGTTAATCTTTGCTTACGGGTTCTAAAGGCTTCTTCTTGTTTTGGTCCCCATTCAAATTTAATGGATTTACAGGTTAACTTAGTTAAGGGAATGGCTATTCTAGAAAAATCTCGAATAAATCTTCTATAATAACCGGACAATCCTAAGAAACTTCTAACCTCGGTTGGTGATTCAGGGGTTTTCCATTTGGTAATCACCTCGATCTTTGTTGGATTCACATGATTCCTTCATGATCGACTAAGTGTCCAAGAAATTGTAACTGCTCTAACCAAAACTCGCACTTAGAGAACTTAGCATAAAGCTTTTCCTTTCTTAATAAACTTAAAAGTAAGTGCAAATGTTTTGCATGTTCTTCCTTACTCTTAGAGTAAATTAGAATATCATCTATAAAGTGTAACACCCCGAAAGCAGATTTGGTGATTAAACTACGTTAGTACTAAAAGACGGGTAAAGTACCGTTAGTGGTAAAAGTAACCCGGTAAATATTAGGATTTAAATAAATAATCCTAATATTAAATAAAAGCTGAACGAGAGCTTTCAAGAAAATAAAATGGATAAAAGACGCGATTTAATGGGACATAAAGTAAAACGGGTTATCACTTCTCGAACCCATTAAATTAACTAGGAATAATTAACCTAGTTAGTAATATGTGACTAAGTTATAAATAGTGAATTATAGTTTCATTTGATCAAAATAAAACACGAGGGACTAAAAAGGGACAGGTGTGAAAGTTGTTTTTAATTAAAAGATTTAAAACACCAAAACACACACATGAGTGTGTGTTTGGTCGAATAACATCAGGAGCACAAGATGGGTTCTTTCAAAACCCTAAAGCTCACAAATCCAGCAAAATCGAAGATGAATCAAGCAAAGAAATTGGGGCTTTAACTAAATCCGTGATCACCTAAGCTAGGAGGTCACAAGGTATGTCGATTTCTACAATTCGGTGATATCTTGAATTTATGATGAACACCCACAATCAAAATTCTTGAGTGCATGTTGAATGTATGAGTGATATATGTGTTGAATTCATGTTTAGAAACAAACCCTAGTTGAAAACTCGGTGAATTAATGTTAGAAAGTAGGGATTTGATGATCACCCTTGAATATGCTAAGTGGGTTTTTGCAAATAATGAAGATGATGATATGTTTGTGCTAAGAATCATAACAATTGATAGTTGAAGCTAGATACTTAAACAATTTGCAAGTTTGAGTATTGATCATACATGATTCGAAATGGGTTTTTGTATGATATAAAAGAATTGATGTTAAGATCGTGATATAGATGCTTGAAATCATGTTATCTAGTAGTTAGTGTGTAAAATTTGATTTCGTTAAGAGTTCGGATGAAATGCCTAAGCGAAATTCAATAAACCAAATGTGCATTGAATAAGTTGATAAGTCGATTGACTTTAAAAGTCAAACCGACCAAGTATGTGATCGAATGATAAATTCGATATAAGAAGCGTAGGATGGAATAGTCATAAATGATTATGACTAACCTAACCATCTTACAATTACAATGATAGTTTGACGCTTGGCAAGCTAGGTGAAAGCTTGGGGAAGGAAGCGGGTCAAACGAATCAAGAATGACGGAAAAGCGTAATTCGGATGCAAGGTAAGTATATCTTACACTAGTCATATATTTTGGAATATTCTTTGTCGTATTAATTACGAATAAGACAAATACCTAATTGAGATATGGTATTCCGGCGTGAAGTCATACGGAACAAGATAATCAAATATGATAAGAAACCATATTGATGGCTAAAAATGAGTTAAATCGGTAATTCGATCATATTATGACTAATGAAACATGTACTTTTAATGCTTACCATATAAGGTAAATCATAATAACCAATAAGGGCAAAATGGTAGACACGTTGACCATAACCGTTAGTTTTGAAAGACAACTGTGACGTAAGCCATAATAGGCCAAAAAGTGTTAAGAAATGAATTTATAAGTGAAATGACCGCACGGTGTAAATCGGAGCGAGTCATATATACGAGGTGGTAATAAATGTCATCTCGCTAATATAATCGGTCATTTAGACCAAACGGGTCAAAAGGTGAAATTATCACCCTTTGATAATATCGACTAATGGGTTTTCGAGTTGTATAATTTTAGGGAATAAATAGCACATGGATGTTTACATCACTATTACTTAGCAGCCACTGAGGCAAGGTATTGAAACGGGTCAATATATTGATCCGAGCCAGGTATGTATAATGATTCAACTCATCATGTAGAACTTGAAGTTCTATAAGAGGTAGACAAGGTTAAAATAAAGATATTCGGTTATCTTTTAGGTAAACTGAATAAATTGAGTTATGATTATGGTGTTTTAGAAACATATTGGTTTCTAAATAAGATTGTAGTTAAAAGGTCGGATTTTGGGTCATACAAGTATTTAAAAGTCCTTCGTCGTAAAAGAAGGGTGAATATTGACCAAAAAGCCCTTATAAGCTAAATTGAACAAATGACCTATAAAGGTTGTTTGACAACGAACTTTATAATTAAATAAATACTTAGAATAAGTATAGAAAGTGAAAGATGTAAATACTTGGGTCAAATGACTATATAGGAGTCTTTGCCGTAAAACAATGATCCGAGAGGTAAAACTCGGAACATATAGATATCCTCATTAAATCCACCACACATATAGTTGTGGTGGAAGATTACTCGATAAGAAATGTAGGAATGTGATGCTAGAAACGAAGGAAAGTGATTTTAAGATTTAAAGTGCTTAAATACCCATAATGGGTCAAAATAAGCACTTGAGCGTAAACAGGTTTTAATTAAATAAAAAAACCCGTGATTTATGATTAATATGATAGGAGATATTGAAATTATGAATCTCATGAGTTTATAGATCAAATAAACATGTTTGTTTGATAAAATCACGAATGGGTCAAAATTTGGTAAAAAGGGTAATAAGTCGAAGACTTAAAAGTCAGAAATTTTATTAATCCGGATGTTGGATTTTAACTCCATTAGATGGAGAATTAAATTACGGGCGCGCAGGAAAAAGAATCGGGTAAAACGGATTAAAAACGAGAGAGTTATGCCCGTTTGCGTGAAATCGGGTTATGCTGGGAATATGCAGCACCAGCTGCACACAATCTGTCGAAACAAGGCCGTGGCGTCGCGCCACGGCCAGGCCCTTTTGCCGTCGCGTGTGGCGACGGCCTAAATGCTGAAAATTTTGTTTTATTTTGTTTATTTCGATTATTTGACCCGATTTTCTTGTTGTACTTGTTATTTGACTATCAAAACTGACTTCTAAGTTGGTTTTGATCATAGGTGAATGTCAAGAGCCCCGGATGAAGATGAAGCGGCGAGCAAGAACCGAACACACGTTAAATGAAGCTTCCGCGTCAAATCTAGAGTTGTTTTGCTAAAAGTGAATTATGTAAACAATTATAAATATCTTTTTGAAATGTTGTAAACATATGGGAATGTTAGTGTGACATGATTTTGTGAAGACACATTTTAGCAATAAAATGTGTATCTTATTATTAAAATCTTGATAAATTGAGACGGACGTTAAATAAAGACAATTATGAATTTATCCAAATATGGCTTACATATTCGGTTCATCATGTCCATAAATGCGGCTGGGGCATTGGTTAAACCAAATGGCATGACAGTAAATTCATAATGGCCATACCTTGTTCTGAATGCAGTTTTAGGAATGTCCTCTTCCTGTACCTTTAATTGATGATATCCTGATCTTAAATCGATTTTAGAGAAAAATCGAGCTCCTTGCAGTTGATCGAACAGATCATCGATTCTTGGTAATGGGTACCGATTCTTAATCGTGACCTTGTTCAATTCACGGTAGTCAATGCACATACGCATTGATCCGTCCTTCTTTTTGACAAATAAAATCGGTGCTCCCCATGGTGATGAGCTTGGCTATATGAATCCTTTCTCCAATAATTCGTCTAACTATTTCTTCAGCTCCTGCATTTCGGTTGGTGCCAATCGGTAAGGTGCTTTGGCAATCGATGTCGTTCCTGGTAGCAGATAGATTCTAAATTCCACTTCCCTGTCTGGCGGTAGTCCTGGCAATTCTTCTGGAAATACATATGAAAACTGGGACACTACTGGAATGTCTTTTAGTTCTTTTCCTTTAGTGTTAGTGATTATGTAAATCAAATACACTATAGATCATTTTCTTATGTAACTTGCAGTTTTCATCACAGAGAAGAATTTAGTGGATCTAGATGGTTTATCTCCTTTAATTGCGATCTTTTCACCCCTTGGTGAATTTACTTGGATTGACTTTTGATCACATAAAATACTGGCTTTATTGGCTATTAACCAATCCATTCCTAATACAACATCAAATCCTGTCAGATTCATTGGGTAAAGGTTTGCAATAAATTTTTTATTAAAGATTTCTATTCTTGCTCCCTGCAAGATTTCAGAAATCCTAACGGTTTCTCCATTTGTTGTCTCTACTAGACATTGTTGTGGTAGTTTAGTTAATGATTGATTTAGAAGTTTGCAAAACGAAGTATTGATAAAACTTTGGTTTGCACCAGAGTCAAATAAAACTTTAGCAAAAATATCATTAACTAAAAATGTACCAGCTATGACGTCTGGAATCATCTTGGCTTCATCTGCAGTTAGAACAAATGCTCTAGCATTTTTAGTGTTCTTGTTGTTTGCAGCTGGAGCCAATTTCGGACAATTTGGCTTGATGTGGCCTTGCTCTCTGCAGTTGTAGCATATCCTGTTGGCTTTCTTTCTGCAGTCCTCTTCCTTGTGTCCTGATATTTTGCAGAAATTGAAATATATGGAGCATCTTCCAGAATGCTTTCTTTTGCAATACCTGCAATATGGTGCAGATGTAGAACCTACATTTCTCCCACGGTTGAAATTTCCAGAATGGTATTCTTGAGTAAGTCTTTGGGTTAGGTTTCTCCTCTGATCTTCTTCTCTGGTACGGATTAATTCATCTGTCAAGGTATTGGCTAGTTCTACAGCTTCTTCTATGGTTTGGGGTCTAGCTGCCTTGACTACATGCCTAATCTCCCCTATTAATCCCCAGATGTATCGGGAGATTAATACTGGTTCAGGTGATGCAAGGGTCAGTACTATTCTAACATATTCAAAGAATGTAGTAGTATAACCCTTACTATCTACTCCGGTCATTCTAAGGTTCAGAAACTTATTTGCTATCTGCTCCTTTTCATTGGGAGGACAAAATTTCCTTTCTACCATATTTTTAAATTCCTCCCATTCCGTGTTGTATATCCTATCACTTCCTCTTGACTGGAGGATAGTGTTCCACCATTCTAGGGCTGAATTCTTAAACAGATTAGAAGCAAACATTATCTTATCTTCTTCAGCACACTTGCTTATTTTTAGAACAACCTCAGTCTTCTCTATCCAGCGTAGAGCTGCAATGGGTCCTTCATTGCCCGAGAATTCTATTGGTTTGCAGGACCAGAATTCTTTATAAGAACAACCATATGGCATGGTTCTTCTTCTTTTGGGAATGGGACTTGAAGTACGGGTCCATTATTCACGCTGTGTTCCGGTTCAATTGGGCGCTTACTGCTATGATTACTTTTATTATCCGCTTCCTTAACAGTTTGGATAATAAATGGCATCGCATCTATGATTCCTTGTGCCACTATGTGTTGGATGGCACTATTATCCACTTGGTTTCCATTGTTATTGTTGTTCGGATTCTCGTTATTCAGATTATCATTATTCGAGTGGTTGTCGTTCTGCATATTATCATTCTGGTTTTCCTGATTCACTTCGTTGTCCATCTGAATTTTAAACATTTACCACATATTAATATTATCAATAATATTTGAATATAGCCAATCACATGACACGCACTTTGGTCAAAAGCGTCGAGCATTGCGACTTACTCTATTCATATATTATACGTCTATTACACACCAGTACTGAAATTAAAATTCCAATACCAACTGAAATTTAAAATGACACTACTAATAATAGGCATCCGTAGTTTTTTTTTCTAACACATACACACATATTTTATTATTATATTATTATTATATTATTTCTACCGTCTCCACCATCGATTCAAGAATATGGATTCATCCAAAAATCCATATTGCGCTCATCGTATTTCCATACGAGACGCTCTCCAACCTGTCGCATTCACTCACTACTCTCTAAAATCTCCTCACCAAAAGTCCTAAGTTCTTATACGTTTTCTGCACTCATTGGGGGTGCAGGTTCTAGGACTGGGTTCGGAATCTTGGGTGCGGGTTCCTGGTATGGAGGTGTAGGGGCCTGAAATGGGTAAGCGTTCTCTAAGATCTCCCTAATGTACACATCGTTGTCAAAATAGGGATCTAGAGGATCTAACCCTGGATAGGCTCCTAGGTTTTGCATTGGCATGTCTTCGTGTATCGGGTAGCGTTGCACATAGTCCCCGTTGTCGTCCCACCATGGGTCGTAATTTGGGTCTAAGGGATTTGGTGCAGGTATCTTAGGGATTTCCTCTGGATTGAAGTCGTGCATTTCTACTTGGTTTTCAAGGTTTTCTATCTCCATTGGTTGATCAGGAATTGGTGGTTGTGGTTGGGGTGCTAGCATTTGCTCCAGGTTAGGGTCAGCTGCAGTGGTTGCTAAGGTATGGATTGTAACATTCCTATTTTTATATAATAATTATAGGTTTGGTTAAATTTATTAACCACTAGTAACTAGTAACTAGTTTATTTTTAATATTTAACCCAAATAGTTTTAAACACTATTTTATATAGTTGGATGAAATATTATATTAATAAATTGGTCTGTATATGAGTGACCTTTCTAATAAAATAAAAAGTTTATAAAAACTTATATTATTAGACAGATAGCTTACGGGTAAGTTAATTATTAGAAAAATGAAGTACCTAGTCGGACCCAGGAATCATTTAATAACTAAAGTATAAAAATACATTATATTTGAACCTACTCTGTTTTTAATGAAACTTGTTCAAAATGTAGACACAAATATTCTCGTTATAATGACATATTTATTATTTTCTAGAACGTCATATTTTAGAAGTTATACGCGCCAAATAAGTTAAGTAGTTAAATTAATATAATAATGAAATTATAATAAAATTATGAAAGAGGTTTTGGAAACCTGCATGTATATCTCCACGTGGAATGAAGTAAATGAAAGAAATTATATGAAGTGGACGTGGCTCGATTTCAATAGGCTAGACAAACCTTCGCGTGAAATCTAAGCTAACAACATTCAGTATATATATACAGCACATACCTTTAAAAACTTTCTAATTGCTCAGTCTCTTTCATTTACCTCTCGATCTCACTCTCTACATAATATTCTTATCTTTTTATTTATTTATTTATTTATTTATTTATTATTTACAGTATAAAAGCCATGCCTCGTTTTAAGTATTGTAACTCCCAATCACCGCTACCCTTTCCGATTGATCTGAGCCTCATAACATATGTCAGGGCTCTGCCCGACAAAGTTGTTGGGATTCTATCTCGGGACTTCGGGACAAGGTGGAATTAGGGGTACTATACTTACCACGAGTGCATTATATATTTTTTAGCCCAAAATTTATACCAGGAGATTTTCTAGTTGAACCCTAAAGTTACACAGTGGGTCCATTCTCTTTTCTCACCATTTTATTTCCTTTTTGTGATTCACCCAAAACTATTATTTATTATTGCCCAATAGGAAACCCTAATAGAGACACCCAAGTAATCCTGCACAACTCCAAAAATTTTCAGAACAATCAGAATCAGGATTAGGGCCCCTAAAACTCAGGGGGGTATTCCCTACTCGACGATTATCCACATATCTTGCTGTCTAATTCGAATTTATCATTTCCGTCGACTCAGCTGAGCTACAAATACACGTGGCAACCATATGATGAGATGTTGCCCTTCGCGTCACGCGAAGCCCCCAGGGTGACCCCTCGCGTCACGCGAGGAGGTCAAAATCTCAGTATAAATAGAGGATGTTGGCACTTGATTTCTGGAGTTGGAACGCCGTTAAAATTCATCTTACACTTCGAGTTATAGCCGTTTTACTATAAAACACCCACAATCACGAATTCTGCTACGATACAGGGTATTAACTTGATCGCTGCTACGATTCGATGTCTGATCGATTGAAACTATCCAACAGATGTTTAAGTGCTGCCCACATTAGGGTTATACTTTGTCATTCGTCGTGATTTCGACTTGAATGTTTGAGTGCTGTCCAAACTCGGGCTATACTCTGTCATTCGTTGTGACTCCGCTGGATTTTTAAGTATCGCACTTTGTCATTAGTTGTGAGGGTATTAATCTCGTGAGTTATCGTAAATGCTGTATTAGTTAATCACCTAGTTTCGTGTGCGTTATCGCTTAAATTAGGTTATTAGGCTTCTCAGTAGACTAAACACTACCCCATACAATTACAATCAAAGTAAATGCTAATTCTCAGAAGAATCTGAATCATGAAGCTTGTTAAATCAATACTGCATGCTTATAATGTGAGTCATTCTCTTTTTATCAAATTTGTTTACAAAATCATGTATATTTTCAAAGTTATAATTACAGGGATTAAGTTTATGTAATCACCAAATTACAGCCGGTATGTGGGGTATTGTGCACATTACTGCTGTTTTATCACTTTAGGTGGGCGAGCCTAAAATTTGTGATACTCGTCACTATTGGGTGACAGGACCCAATAGTGGTATGACCATAGTCACAGATCCGGTCGAGTGACAAATACTGTGGGTAATTGGTTGATAGAAACATTGTAATCTCCCTTAATACTGTGAATTATAACAACGTGTCTTTTTATTAAAATGAATGATTCACTCAGTATTTCCTGCTAACAAAACCTTTTTAAAACGTGTTTCAGGTAATTACAGTAGATTGGAGTAAGAGTTGGATACGACACCAACAAGACTTACAGAAGTGGCTCATTTTTATCAATTAAATTAAATTAAGAAAAATTGTTTTATATAATCGGGTTTATCCCTTATTAAAGCTACCATTGTAAAATATGGATTTTTATCCCATCTATTAATTAAATAAAATCCGGTGTTTCTAAACTCTGATATTTTTCCTAACTCACGGTCCTGATGAAATTTCCGCTGCAATGCTTTTAAAATAAACCACCGGTACCACTTGGCTGCTCGCGGCTCCCGATTCCGTCCAGGGTGGGTCGGGGGTCGTGACAGTAAAGGTGGTATCAGAGCCATTGCTTTAAGCCTATAAGTGTTGTGATAATAATACTTAAGCTTAAATAAAAGAGTTAGGAGATTGCTATTAACTGGTAGCACATATGATAGCAATTAGACTTGAACATAAGAAAAGATGCCTTAGTATAAGCTAAGCCACTTGTCTAAGGAATTAGATGTTGTAATTATACCTAAGTTTAAACGGAGAGTTAGGAACTTAATATTATCTGATAGCACTCAGGATGATATTTAGACTTGAACTTAAGAATTTTGCCTTAATATAAGCTTCAAGATAAATTACTTATATATAAGTATAATGTGAGGGATATGGGTATGCCATAAGAATAGGGATTAGAACATTACAAAGTATGATAAATAAGCAATAACACTTAATTACTATTAATCCTTGCTTATTGATATTACTTGGTTTAGAATAAAGATAAGTATGGTAATACAAATTTCCTTGATGCTGGATAAAAGCCCTAATAAAAGAAGCACTTTTAAAATCTTGAAAAGATACTATTTATGGGAAATAGAAAATTTTCTCCGGCAAAACTGGGTATAGAGTAGCAGACTCTCCAGCTTGTCCGGATATACTGAAGTTACCTCTCTGGCGCGAACCGGATAAAACGGGGTAAATAATATGTCAAATTCAGTGACAAGATTTCCCTAAATAATATCATGACCTGATATCTGACTTGTTTTTGGAAATATGAATCTGTTAAATACATTGACCTTATAGAGGGTATGTATATTACAACATGTGAAATATATGATTATATAGATATATATCTATAAGGAATTCCAAAAGCCAAATAGGGATAAAGCACAAGCATATGTGTCTAGATTTCTTTATTAGGAATCTCTTTTCCGATATCAAACATTATTTCGTTTGATCATTTGTCTCGTAGCTCATGTGACAAAATAAACATTGGAAACCCTTTAAGTTGGTATGCCATCAAAAGTATAAATTTACAATGCGTTACCATAAACTATTAACGCAAGTAAGAAGCATGTAAAGTTGTGCTAGTGCACAAGAAAACATAAGAAACTTAAATTATACACAAATGAGTATGTCACACACGACTTCCAAGGCAAGACCTTTGGAAAATATAAATTGGGTATGACGATACCAATACTAATTCCGTCAGTACTACTAATCAAAAAGCGGCACTTTGCCACATGATCTTACAAACGATCTAAATCTCGCTGAGGTACGTTGGAACCATATTTCACAACCATCGGTGCACAGTCTAATCAGAGCCATAATTATTAGCACTACAAAATAAGTCATATACCTTTGCAAATTTCCTATTTCATTTTATCTGACATTCCTTGGTAATGTCACTTAACAAAGGTTATCACACGAAATTCTAGATAAAGTTCTTATATTCCTTTCGTTTCAATTTTGACTTTTGCTTATAATGAGTTGACCTTCGCGTTTCTACTTCCTCTAAATGGTCATCATACCCTGAGGATTTCTTTCAACAAATATTGATCCATTTCATTTCTTGGTAAATCCACACGCTACACATGCACTGTTTGTTGCGCATGTGGTTCATTTGAGTTATGAAAACCATAGGAGGACATCATTCCAATTTGTTGTTTTTATCAAAAGTTCAAATCTCATTTTGCTATACTTAATCTTTGCATTGTAAACCGCATTTTTGCAAAACGATAATTCTTTGATATTGAATCAGTGAAATTCTTGAAAAAACTAGATTTCATTTGAAGGGTATCCATGGTTTCTGTTGTGATTATGTCCGAACTTCCTTATTAAAACTCGTTTTATTCAAACCAAGTTAACTTATTCAATTCAAGGTCCCATATGATATTTTAAGCCATCATATTCAAATTCAAAATAATCCCAATAAGCACTTTGATTCTCTTGAACTATAACATGATTGTTCGGTATTCGACTTCACTAAATTATTTCTTTGATCACGATCACCTTGTGGTGACGTTTTCACAAAATCTGAAGCTTGCGCTAATCTCGGATTTAATTAATTATTTATTTATTTATATTGAATCCGCTTTGTTAATTTATTCTATATAAGAAATCTTAACACAATCATTTGCTAAGATAATGATACACAAATTCATGTCCTATTTCAGTATATCTCTTAATAGTTCTTACAAGCATCAATCGAGCCTTTCGTGATATTTATTTATTAATCGATAAACATTATAAATATATATTTTATTGATTATATATGAAAACTTACATAAGTAATTACCTTATCTACAATATAGTATTCCTATATCTAAAATTCTTGTTAAAACCATTAAGGTAAAGAATTTATATTTTACGTATAAAATTATGTTTGAGGTATACTCTCATTTAAGTTTATATTTAGTTATTTATTATTGGTAATTAATATTAGTTTTATTATTAGTAATAATATATTAATAGTGATAGTGTTAGTATTATTTTAAAAATACCAGGGTTATTGTCAGGGGCAGATATTGGATAGCCTAGCCTTAGTTAGGCATGGACTGATCAACCATGCTTAAACAAGGCAGCACTAACCAAATATCCAACCATGATAATGACTAGTTAAGGTATATAAATTAAGTCATCATACTTACTTAATAAATTTTAATGTATATAAATATATATATATATATATATATATATATATATATATACTTTGTACTGTAAGGAAAAGATATATTTTCATAAAACAATACAAGAATTAGAGGGACGAATAAAATTATCTAAATAACTGTCTAAGTAGTCATGGACAAGACATTGTTCATCTGGATTAATATTCTACAACTATTAAATACTTATAGAAATATTATTTTATAATATATATTTTAATATCTTAAAATATCAAATGTTATTTACTCAAAGCCAATATTTAAGTATGTTTGATATTAAAAATAAACATATATTATTTTACTTTTATGATATCTTATTGTAAAATCTTATAGTTAAACATACTTGATTTTAAAAATGATAATCGTGAGTTCTAGGATATTTGAATAAACATATTAATAAAAAATATATCATTATTTTATCGAAATTACCACGGGTTTTGATATTTTAAAACTATCTATATTAAATTATTATTTTACTTTATGATAACATAAAAGGAAAAGATATTTAATAAATTAAAATATCACCTATCTTTGATCGAACATTTTAAAATATTTAATATATTGACGTGACTAAGATTTAAAATATAATCTTTGTATATAAAAAAATAGAATATATTACTTTTGACATATTTTATTATAATATATATTTATTAAATAAACATTATTTTATAATGTTAATAGTAAAAGTAATCTACTATAGTAATCTATACACAGTAGTTATTATATACTGTATTCAAACACAGTAATAATTTCACATTATATAAATACTATATATTATATACTAGTACACATTTGGATCTAAGTTTCCTTTTACATAAATTACTATAATTGAATTGAATAATGTGAACTGGGCTCCAAATATAAGTATTTTCTTTTTACAATACCTCTAAAATAATAATAAATAATTATATAATTTCGACTAAGCACTAGGCATAGATGTATATAAATATATATTATTCAAAGAAAATAAAATTTTTGCAATTAGGTATTAAGACAATAATACACTAACTCTATTGTCTTTTCGTGTATCCTTGCAACTCACTCATCTCAGCACATTGATTTTCTCATATCAAAATTCAATATTTAACAAATCATTTTCATGCTTTTATTTCATTTGAACCTATCGATTCTAAGTCTTCCTCAGTTGCCAATCAAAGTAAGCTTTCTTTTGACAAAGAATTTTATTGATTCTAAGAGTCCTTGACATTCATTTTAAATATCTATTGATCATATATCTTTTGGTCTGAACCTAGTCACCTCGGAAATTATATCATTTCATCTCACTCGTTTGTCATCGATTTCTTGAACTAATTCAGTTGAACCAGTGAATCCTACTTATTGTACAACTCGTATTCACAAACTTTGATGCTTTAAAATTTTGTGTCATCTACCTTAATATTGATTTTATTGACTAAAATATGACATAAGTCCAAAAGAAATATCGTAACCCAAATCTCGAGGATGAGATTTAAAACAAGGTGGGGAGGATGTAACATTCCTATTTTTATATAATAATTATAGGTTTGGTTAAATTTATTAACCACTAGTAACTAGTTTATTTTTAATATTTAACCCAAATAGTTTTAAACACTATTTTATATAGTTGGGTGAAATATTATATTAATAAATTGGCCTGTATATGAGTGACCTTTCTAATAAAATAAAAAGTTTATAAAAACTTATATTATTAGACAGATAGCTTACGGGTAAGTTAATTATTAGAAAAATGAAGTACCTAATCGGACCCAGGAATCATTTAATAACTAAAGTATAAAAATACATTATATTTGAACCTACTCTGTTTTTAATAAAACTTGGTTCAAAATGTAGACACAAATATTCTCGTTATAATGACATATTTATTATTTTCTAGAACGTCATATTTTAGAAGTTATACGCGCCAAATAAGTTAAGTAGTTAAATTAATATAATAATGAAATTATAATAAAATTATGAAAAAGGTTTTGGAAACCTGCATGTATATCTCCGCGTGGAATGAAGTAAATGAAAGAAATTATATGGAGTGGACGTGGCTCGATTTCAATAGGCTAGACAAACCTTCGCGTGAAATCTAAGCTAACAACATTCAGTATATATATACAGCACATACCTTTAAAAACTTTCTAATTGCTCAGTCTCTTTCATTTACCTCTCGATCTCACTCTCTACATAATATTCTTATCTTTTTATTTATTTATTTATTTATTTATTATTTACACTATAAAAGCCATGCCTCGTTTTAAGTATTGTAACTCCCGATCACCGCTACCCTTTCCGATTGATCTGAGCCTCATAACATATGTCAGGGCTCTGCCCGACTAAGTTGTTGGGATTCTATCTCGGGACTTCGGGACAAGGTTGAATTAGGGGTACTATACTTACCACGAGTGCATTATATATTTTTAGCCCAAAATTAATACCAGGAGATTTTCTAGTTGAACCCTAATGTTACACAGTGGGTCCATTCTCTTTTCTCACCATTTTATTTCCTTTTTGTGATTCACCCAAAACTATTATTTATTATTGCCCAATAGGAAACCCTAATAGAGATACCCAAGTAATCCTGCACAACTCCTAAAATTTTCAGAACAATCAGAATCAGGATCAGGGCCCCTAAAACTCAGGGGGGGGGGTATTCCCTACTCGACGATTATCCACATATCTTGCTGTCTAATTCGAATTTATCATTTCCGTCGACTCAGCTGAGCTACAAATACACGTGGCAACCATATGATGAGATGTTGCCCTTCGCGTCATGCGAAGCCCCCAGGGTGACCCCTCGCGTCACGCGAGGAGGTCAAAATCTCAGTATAAATAGAGGATGTTGGGACTTGATTTCCGGAGTTGGAACGACGTTAAAATTCGTCTTACACTTTGAGTTATAGCCGTTTTACTATAAAACACCCACAATCACGAATTCTGCTACGATACAGGGTATTAACTCGATCGCTACTACGATTCGATGTCCGATCGATTGCAACTATCCAACAGATGTTTAAGTGCTGCCCACATTAGGGTTATACTTTGTCATTCGTCGTGATTTCGACTTGAATGTTTGAGTGCTGTCCAAACTCGGGCTATACTCTGTCATTCGTTGTGAATCCGCTGGATGTTTAAGTATCGCACTTTGTCATTAGTTGTGAGGGTATTAATCTCGTGAGTTATCGTAAATGCTGTATTAGTTAATCACCTAGTTTCGTGTGCATTATCGCTTAAATTAGGTTATTAGGCTTATCAGTAGACTAAACACTACCCCATACACTTACAATCAAAGTAAATGCTAATTCTCAAAAGAATCTGAATCATGAAACTTGTTAAATCAATACTGCATGCTTATAATGTGAGTCATTCTCTTTTTATCAAATTTGTTTACAAAATCATGTATATTTTCAAAGTTATAATTACAGGGATTAAGTTTATGTAATCACCAAATTACAGCCGGTATGTGGGGTATTGTGCACATTACTGCTGTTTTATCACTTTAGGTGGGCGAGCCTAAAATTTGTGATACTCGTCCACTATTGGGTGACAGGAGCCAATAGTGGTATGACCATAGTCACAGATCCGGTCGAGTGACAAATACTGTGGGTAATTGGTTGATAGAAACATTGTAATCTCCCTTAATACTGTGAATTATAACAACGTGTCTTTTTATTAAAATGAATGATTCACTTAGTATTTCCCGCTGACAAAACCTTTTTAAAATGCGTTTCAGGTAATTACAGTAGATTGGAGTAAGAGTTGGATACGACACCAACAAGACTTAGAGAAGTGGCTCATTTTTATCAATTAAATTAAATTAAGAAAAATTGTTTTATATAATCGGGTTTATCCCTTATTAAAGCTACCATTGTAAAACATGGATTTTTATCCCATCTATTAATTAAATAAAATCCCGTGTTTCTAAATTCTGATATTTTTCCTAACTCACGGTCCTGATGAAATTTCCGCTGCAATGTTTTTAAAATAAACCACCGGTACCACTTGGCTGCTCGCGGCTCCCGATTCTGTCCAGGGTGGGTCGGGGGTCGTGACATGGATATTAGCTATTCCCCTATTAAGCATATCCAGGGCATATGCATCAGTTTCTCTTTTAGCTGCGGTTAGTGCTCTCTGCTCTTGTAACTTTTTCATACTGTAGGATCGTTCTCGGACCCGAATGAGTCGATCAGAAAAGCTTTTCTCAATACGAAAGGCGGAAACAGACGTATCAAGGTCAATTCAGCAAGAATATCACTTTAAACTGTCGATATTATTGAATTAATGATGTTTTACAGCAAGTCAACACTTCGGCAGCAGTTCGTTGCTCTGACCGGAAACTGTTACCTTGATTTCGCTTGAAAGGCCTTTATATAGGTGTGGAGATTACGCTTGAACATGTACATGTTCATCTCAAGCGGAATCAGTACAATTGTTTCAAGCGAAACCATGATGTTCTCTCAAGCGGAATCATAATCTTTTGATTTCGCTTGAAATGATCTGATGACATTTCAAGCGGAATCACCCCTAATATCCACTTTCTCGCTTTTCGTGCCCTGATCTACCTAGTTCTATACAAGACTCGATACAAGACGAAGTTGACAGACGGATGCACCAACAAACTCCCCCTCGGATGTTGACGGAGCCTTTAGTGTCGAGTCTTCGCATCTTCAGTCTTTATCAGCCTTTGGGCTTCTCTTTGAAGTATCTGATGTTGTAAGTATCCTCAAATCTCTTTCTTCTTCAACCAATCAATCTTCCCCTCGAATGTTAATTTCTTCTCTATTTTATTAACACAGATCCAGGATCATCATTGGCTCTAACTGCTACAGACTCCCCCTTTCAATAAGCTGGGATCGCAGTCTGGCTTTCACAAGTTCAAGGTCGTTGCCTGACTCAACATTCTGTTTAGTGATCGAAAGCTGGATTTTATCCCGAGATCACCTAGCTCTTATCCTGTTTCCTGCACAAATTCTCTACCCAAAAATAAGTTTTTCAATTTAACAAATTTACACTATGCTTACCACTTGTAAAACAAATCTCAACCTGATCTAACATTTAGCCTCTGATGAACCACTTTCATGAATATTGTTTTTATTTCAAAAACTTTTCTCATTTAAACACAGACTCCCCCTCACCACATGCTCATCATGTCTAGCACTCGGAATTTTGAAAATCAGCTTTCCAACATCAATTGTCGAAAATATTTTTGACTTTTTCAAAAATTATGCTAAAACACACAAAAATCTTTTTGGATTTTTGACTTTAATGAAATGCAGTAAGGAAATATTACAGACAATATTTTTGTGAGTTTGTGTAAGAGGATCATATCAGTTTTTGAGACAAATCACCAACACCATTAACCTTCATTTCATTTTAAGTTCTAAACAATTCACTTAGATTGTCAGTATATTGGTCCACTTGAAATTTTCACACAAAGTTCAACTGTTCCGAGATACGAGATTAATGTCTTAATTACTTAAACTTAATCGCGTGTCCCATCACTTGAATATACTCCCGTATCCAGATCCCAATATTCAGTCTTACAGGTGAGTATACCTAGATGATATCTGTAAGGGGTTAGATGCGAAACCGTGAGAGCTCAGGTCAGAATTTCCGTTCAGTAGAGAGATGACGGCTCGACTTTTGGTGTGTCCCCTTTAGAGGATCTTTTCTTCAATAGCACATGATTAGCATTTTTCAATGTTTCGTCATTTTTTATACTGAGGGCTGCGCTATATTTCAAGCATTTGTAGAAAGTATTATACGGGCACTAGGTCAGAATTTCCATTTAGCAGAAGTCCCGGGATAATACCCCAGATATCAATATCACTGAGTATAAAGACCTGGTATCTCAGAAAGTGGGACCTTTCAAACAAGATTTCGGGGGTTACCCATATATCCAAGAAATATTCCCCACGATATAAGCAAGTTTGAATTTAGGTTTATATCTCGTCACAATCTACTAAATGTGTAAAAACCTCTAAATGTGTAAAAACCTAGTGGCATATCCGCAGTGAGATTGTTTATCACATTTAACTTTCCATTTCTTTAGCATGTTGTGATAGTCCACTGATGTACTATCATTTCCTCTTTTATACAACAAAACTCGTTTTTGAATTTTATCATGTTTTTGACTTTTTCAAATTTTCTAATGTTTTTGGATTTTCTGAAATTTTTACCCCCCCCCCTAAAATGCAAACACATTAAAAGAAAAATTAAAAACAAACTGTACAGATAAACTTGACAACTGATATCGAATCACCTCAATTCGCCATCCACTTGGCATTAACAATCAGAACTCCCCCTTTCAACAAACTATTTTCCCATTTAGATTTCAAAATACTTAAGTTTGTTTTAATCAAAATGGTTTTTCCGGAAAATAAGTTTAGTTGATTTTACCACTTGTAGGGACGGGGTTCATCATATTGTCTTTCAACCAAATATCACTTGAAGGAAAATGCAAGTACAACTTAATGTCCTTGATTTACCACTTGCAAGTATGCACGATCAAACCTCTGTACACATGTAAGAATGAAATACTTTACGTGAATTTCTCAAGTAAAATGCCGATACCTGCTCCACGCTTACCAACGTAGGAGCTCCGGCAAGTCACACTTAACCATTTTAAAACACTACAATAAAGATGTCGATTCATGTTCCACGATTATAAACTTGGGAACTCCGGCAAGTCAGGTGTTTAATCAAAGAAAATATCCACCCAAGCCTGACCAGCCTTGGGTGTTACCGAGTCATCAACACTCGGTTTCTTACTGTTAGTGCATGCATCTGTCGACTTCGTCTTGTGTCGAGTCTTACTCTAGATAGATTAGATCAGGGCATGTAAATCGAGAAAATATCAAGTTTTATATGTATTTGATGTGATTTCGCTTGAGGGAGCTAATTCCGCTTGAAATGACCTTGATCATTTTCAAGCGGAATCACCAACTTCCTTATTCCGCTTGAACTGAAATGTGTGTGTTTCAAGCGGAATCTGATTAGTATATATAGAGGTGGAGCGAAATCAGTTGTGAACAGTTGCTGAAAATCATACCGAGGTGCTGCCGGTTTGATTCTTGGGTGTAAACAGTGTAATATCAATCAAATCATTGTTTAAAGTGAAGAACAAGCTGTTTCTAAGTCTGTTTCTTGTTTTCCGCACCTGAAACAGATCAAAACTCCTCTGAACAACTCGTTCGGGTCAAATACACGATCCTACAAGTGGTATCAGAGCTCAGGAGGAGGAGTTCTGTAGATTACAGCTGAAATTTATTGCATTTTCTTATTTCTACACCTTCTTTCTTCATTAGTACAAGATTTCACGGTCAAAATCGGTTCAATTTTTCACAGATTGTGTAAAAATACATATTAACAAAGCCTAGAAAGTTACAGACCAAAATTCACATTAAAAATGGCAAAAATGAACTTGAGAAGTGATTCCGCTCGAAAGTACAGTTGCTGATTCCGCTCGAGACTGTGATTTCGCTTGACATATTCCGCTCGAAATTGTCTGATTCCGCTTCAAGTTTGGGGTTCCGCTTGAAAAGATTCAAGCGAAATTAGCGATTTCGCTTCAGACAGATTTGATAAGATTCCGCTTGAAAAGTTGAGTGTGGTTCCGCTCCAATAGTCTATTCCGCTTGAAAGGGTTAGTTTGGAGATTTCGCTTGAATAGTACTTTGGTATTCCGCTTGAACTGCTGTTTGGTTATTCCGCTTGAAAACTGTCTGTTTTTGAAAAACGTGCTATTATAACATGGATAACGACTTCTACAACGCGTTTGCTACTCCATCTACTCCGGCTGTCATTGCTCAAAACATGAATTTGGAAAACGAAACGGGAACTACCCAAAAACCCCCGAAACTAATGAGCATTGAGGAGTTTTACGGATGGAAAGATAGGTTCGAAAACTGGGTACAAGCTAATCATCTGAGATCATGGGAGTGTATTTTGAAGAGATATGTTCTACCTGGTACTGAACTGCAAATTGAAAAAGAAATCTCAGAGTTCAATGACAAAGAACGAGAAATGTATAGAGCTGAAAAAATGATGACCAGTCTACTTCAGCAAGCTATCAAAGAAGACATCTTCATATTGCTTCAGGATGACAAAACTTCAAAATCAATTTGGGATGCTCTTAGAGTCAAGTTTGAGGGTAGTGAACACATGATTAAAAGCAAGAAGGCATTGCTTAAAAAGGAATTTGATCTTTTCAGTAGTTTGCCTGGGGAAGACACAAAGAAGCTTATCGAAAGATATTGCCACTTAGTGCGATCCATGTCGATGCTTAGTATAACAAAAGATCGTGAAGAATGGGTCGACAAGTTAGCTGACGCTTTACTGCAAAAGGAATGGGGTACCTACTTGATGATTTTAAAGAATACCGGGGTGTATGATGGGTTGACGATTTCTCAGTTTATTGAAAAGATTGAGGGCCAAGATCTGGAACAGCAGAAGATTGCAAGGATGAACAATCCAAGTGGTCAGCAAGATGTGAAAATGTACTATAAAGGTAGTGTTCCAGAAGTTAAAAGAAGCCCGAAAATCCAAACTGCATTTAGTGCTGGAGATTCATCTGAAAAAATTGATCAAAGTTCAAACAAAAGTAGTGGATTCTCTTCATACCCAAGTGTTAATCCAAAAGATACAACATCAAGTTTTCATTCTCAAAGCACAAAGACTGGAAATGGTTATGTGATACAGTGCAACATTGCTTTGAATCTTCCAGATAGTCAAAGTTTTTCTGAAGAGGTTGCGAAAGATCACATGGCATTACTTGGTTCCGTGCTATTATCTTATGAAGGATTAGTTGCCGGGAGGATCGGAAATCCTATGCTAACGAAAGAGGATTACGATCAGATAGATGCTGAAGAGATGGAGCTAATGGACATCAAATGGTGTTTAGCAAGTGTCCTAACAAGAGCAGAGAAATTCAAGCTGATTACTGGAAGAAATGATTTTCTTGATGCACATGTTTCTACTTTAGGTTTTGATAAATCTAAAGTTACTTGTTTTCGATGTAGGGAGAAAGGTCATTTCAAGAGAGAATGCAAGAACAGAGAAGCTAGTGATGTGAAGAATCCGTTCAGAAAAGATGACTACTACCGGAAAGCCATTTATCAACAAGTTGGTCAACAACAACAACAAGAACCACAAGTGGCTCATGGTAGAAAAGTGATAGAGGATTCAAAGAGGGCATGTCTGGGGAATCAAGAAGACTTTAACTGGAACATTCAGGATGATGAAAGATTGCCTGAAGGCTTTAGCTGGGATATGTTTGTGGATGATAAAGGAGAATTCAAAGCTTTCATTGCAAAGATTGTGAGAGAACCTGATATGTTTACAGAATGGATGAAGTCTATTGGTGAAATTTTGAAGAATGAATAGCAAAAATCTGACTCATCAGATGGAAGTTCACTCAGTTCAGATGAAAGCTCACTCATTTCGGATGAAGGATCAGAGAAGGCAGTTGTTTTTGATCAAACACCATCTGATTCTAGTTTTTTAGATGATAGTTCCGACAAATCTATAGAATTTGATCAATCACCAACTGATGATAGCAGTGATGATGAGGAGGAAAAACATATTAATATTGCAAAATCTCATCTCTCTCCTGAAAGTTTTCATTTTTATTTTGCAGATCGCTTGGAGAAACTGAAGGAGAAACAAGCTGCAAAGGAACAAAAGAAAATGAAAATTGAAGGAGATGTTGAAAAGGATGAGAGTGTTCAAAATGAAGAAGTTAATGTTACTGCTAAGAAGATTGCTGAGACTGAGAAGGTGACCGAAAAAGAAAAAGTAGTTGAAGCTGAGAAGATAATCGAAGTAGAAAAGATTGTGGAGGTCATCAAGCCTTGCAAAAAATGTCTTGAATCTTGCAAAGCATGTGCAGCAAAAGACGAGAAGCTGCTTGAGTTTGAAAAGATGAAAGAGCAATTAGTGTTCAATCTCAACTATGTGAAGGAATCGTATGATGTTTTAAACAGAACAGTAACTAGTCTTCAAAAGACAAATTCTGAGAGGGAAGACGCTTTGACAATGATGAATGCTACGATGATGTCGAAGCAAAAAGCTATAAATCACTACATTGAAGAATTTGCTACACTAAAACAAGAGTTGGAGAAAGAGAAGATTGAGAATGAGAGAATCAGACGCTTATTACAAAGTTATTCTAGTTCTGATTATCTTATTGATCGAATTTATCCAACTGTTGCAGGTTTCGAAGCATTCAAGGATGAGAAGTCAAAGAAGAAGGATACTGGTAAGAAACCGAATGTTAGCTATAACAAGTGTCCGCCTCCGATCTGGGAAGGTTATTCTCCCAGAAAACCAAATGAGGAGCAAGTCGAAAAAGCAGTCAATATAAAGTTAAAAACCGACACAATAGATGAATTATTAGAAAACATTGACGTTACTTTCACATCGTCTGACACTGATCATGAGTCTGAGTTAATCAAAAAGGTGGTCGATCAGGTGTTGGATACTGATGAGGAGTCTGAGTCAAAGTCTGAGTCTGGAGGGTCAAGTTCGTCAGTCAACAGTCCAAAACCGATGGTTAAATGAGCATACAGTAAAGAGTTTTTGTTATCAAAATCGAATTTGGATGATGAAACATTTGAAGTGGCTTATACTTTAAATGATTCTGACAAATTATATTCTGACAAAGAGTTTCCAATAAGAAGTGTTAGATTTGAGATAATCAAAAAGGTTTTCAAAATGACAGAAATTAATATTTCTGAAATAAAAGATTTAAATCTTACTGTAAAACCTAAAAAATACACATCAAGAGTACAACAACGATTAAACAAGAAAAAGGGTTACAATTCTGGTTCTGGTTTTAAAAAGAAACCAAACCATAATGGTAATTTCAAAAAGAAAGGTCTTGGTTTATTCCACCAGAAAATTATAAAAATAAGAAAAATTCTAAAACAAAAACAAAATTTGTTTCAGGTGGAAGTGCTGAAGATGAACAGAAGAAACCGATCTGTAGACAATCAAACCAGGAGTTTCTTGCTGAAAAGAAAAGAAAAGGAACTGGAGTTTTTCATCCAAAAGAGACTCGAACCTGTTTCAAGTGCAATGAAGCTGGTCACATTGCATGGAATTGTCCAAAAGAATCGAAGAAAAAACAGGGAGTTTCCGAAAACTTAAAGAAAAAGTTGTTGATGTTGAACCACCAACTGAAAACTTTAAAATTTTTGAAAATTCAATTCATGAAGTTGGTGAGTGTTCTAAGAAAGATTTTTACAAAAAGAAAGCAAAAGACAACCAAGTGTGGGTTGTTAAGAAAGTTGATGAGAAAGTCGGCGATGAATCTGGTTCCACAAAGCCAGAAGAGGCACGTGTTGAGGTGAAAGAAATATCTTTAATGGATGATGTTAAAATTCCGTCATTGAAGAATGTTGGTAAGGTTGAAATCTTAGATCAGTTTTACTCTGAGAAAAATGAGTTTGATGTCGAGAAAACATTCAATGGGAATGCTAAGAAAATTTTTGGGAAGATGATTGATGGGAAAGTAAAAGAGGTTAGATATTTTTATGCAACTAAAAAGGCAACTTATAACCCAACTGAACAAGAGTTGAAAACACCTAAGGCCGGTAAGACCTGGGTGGAAATTCTCTTTCCTTGAAAATCTGGACTGGACGGAGATCCCAAGTTTGTAATCGTGGATCAGGAATCGGCATCTTTCTTGATGATTAAAATTGTGAATGAATTTTTAAATGTGTTTAAATTTTACAGGTGAAGGACTATGCCGGAGCTTCCAGGATGGTAAGTGTGAAGCAGGAATCGGCATCTTGATTGGTAAAATGGTTTGTGTAGATGTTTATTCCTACATATGGTTAAATGTTTTGGATATACTTACAAGTGGAAAGAGGTTGGATCTTACAAGTGATTCGTCAAGGTCATTAATGATGAACCAGTCCCTGCAAATGGTAAAAACAAACTTATTTTCCGGAAAAATCATTTTGATTAAAACAAACTTAAGTGTTTTGAAATCTTAATGAGAAAATGGTTTGTTGAAAGGGGGAGTTCTGATTGTTTAAGCCAAGAGGATGGCGAGTTGATGTGATTTGATATCGGTTGTCAACTTACTGTATAGTTTGTTTTTCAAAATTTGTTTCTTCTAAGTGGGTCAAGAGATCAGTTTGTTTTCAATTTTCTTTAAATGTGTTTGTATTTTAGGGGGAGTAGAATATTTCAGAAAATCCAAAAACATTAGAAAATTTGAAAAAAATCAAAAACATGATAAAATTCAAAAACGAGTTTTGTTGTTAAAAGAGGATATGATAGTACATCAGTGGACTGTCACAACATGCTAAAGAATTGGAAAGTAAAAATGTGATAAACAATCTCACTGCTGATATGCCAGTAGGTTTTTATACATTTAGTAGATTGTGAAGAGATATAAACCTAAAATTCAAACTTTCTTATTTTGTGGGTAACAACTTCTTGGATATATGGGTAACCCACGAAATCTTATTTGAAAGGTCCCTCTTTCTGAGATACTAGGTCTTTATACTCAGTGATATCTGGGGTATTATTCCAGGACTTCTGCTGAATGGAAATTCTGACCTAGTCCCCGTATAATACTTTCTGCAAATGCTTGTAATATAACATCGCCCTCAGCAAAATGATGAAACAATAAAATTGATAATCATTGCTGTTGAAGAAAAGATCCTCTAAAGGGGACACACCAAAAGTCGAACCGTCATCTCTCTGCTGAACGGAAGTTCTGACCTGGGCTCTCACGGTTTCGCACCTAACCCCTTACAGATATCATCTAGGTATACTCACCTGTAAGACTGAATATTGGGATCAGGACACGGGAGTATATTCAAGTAGTGGGACACGCGAATAAGTTTAAGTGCTTAAGACATTAATTTCGTATCTCGAAACAATTGAAATTTGTGTGAAAATTTAAGTGGACCAATATACTGACAATCTAGGTGAATTGTTTAGAACTTAAAATGAAATGAAGCTTAACGGTGTTGGTGATGGGTCTCAAAAATTGATATGATCCTCTTACTCAAACTCGCAAAAAAATAGTGTTTGTAAATATTTTTTTAATGCATTTTATGTTTCTTAAATTCAAAAATCCAAAAAGATTTTAGGTGTGTTTTAGCATAAATTTTTGAAAAATTCAAAAAGATTTTTGACAACTAGTGTTGAAAAGCGGATTTTCAAAATTCCAAGTGCTAAACATGATGAGCATAATTTGAGGGGGAGTTTGTGCTTGAAAACAAATGTGTTTTGATTAAATTTACTAGTGGTTCATTAGGATTTTCATTGACAAATCAATTAGGTTGATTTGAGAGAGAGTTTGAGTTGGTGTATACATGTTAATGTTAAATGAGGTATTTATTTTGAGGTAGAGATTGTGCAGGTGAAAGTTTGAGCCAGGTTTCGATTCTGTGGACAAAATTTGAGCCAGGAAACGATCTTGAACCTGTGAAAGCCAGACTACGATCCTGAAGCAGATGATGCTGATGAACTTAAGGAATGCCAGCACATTGTTAAAGGGAGTCTGTTGATGCTGATAGAAAGAGTGAAGCCCAGAGACTGATTAAGACTAAAGTTGCAACGACTCGACACCGTAAGACTCGTCAACATCTGAGGGGGAGTCTGTTAGTGCATGCATCTGTCGACTTCGTCTTGTATCGAGTCTTACTCTAGATAGATTAGATCAGGGCACGTAGATCGAGAAAATATCAAGTTTTATATGTATTTGATGTGATTTCGCTTGAGGGAGCTAATTCCGCTTGAAATGACCTTGATCATTTTCAAGCGGAATCACCAACTTCCTTATTCCGCTTGAACTGAAATGTGTGTGTTTCAAGCGGAATCTGATTAGTATATATAGAGGTGGAGCGAAATCAGTTGTGAACAGTTGCTGAAAATCATACCGAGGTGCTGCCGGTTTGATTCTTGGGTGTAAACAGTGTAATATCAATCAAATCATTGTTTAAAGTGAAGAACAAGTTGTTTCTAAGTCTGTTTCTTGTTTTCCGCACCTGAAACAGATCAAAACTCCTCTGAACGACTCGTTCGGGTCAAATACACTATCCTACACTTACCTTCCATTTTCTTCTCATAGAACTCCTTAACCCCTTTGACTTTTCGATCAACCATTTTACCAAATATGTGTTTTACCTTGGGGTTAAAGGCCTTTTCAACATCAAAAACCTTTTTGTCAGAATAAAATTGGTTTGAAATTTCAATTTTACCAATTTTCTTCTTAAAATTTTCAGCCCGAAGTGGTGGAAAATCTCATCATCCACAGTAGGGACTGATTTTTCACCATTTTTCTCAACCTGTGGCTCCTCTGATTTTGTGGAATCGGATTCATCGCCAGAAGATAGCTCTTCTGATTTTGACTTATCAGAATCATCGCTAGAACTATCAACAGACTTCTTAACAATCCATTTCTGGTTGTCAGATTTAGCTCTTTTCTTGTAAAACCTGTTTGAACATTCACCAATTTCAAATTTTAAATTTTTGAATAGTTTTGTTCTATCAATTGGTGGCTCAAACTCAACCACTTTCTCTTGCAGTTTAGAAATTCCCTGTTTGGTTTGAATTGCTTGCGAACAGTTCACCGCAAGATGTCCAATTCTACCACATTTGAAACAGGTTCGAGTTTTCTTCTTCTGATAAATAGTCTTCATTTCATCTTGCTTCTTTGCAAGGAACTCTCTGTTTGACTGTCTCCAAAATGCTTTCTTTTCTTCTTCTTCTGCTGATGTACCTGAAACAAATGTCATCTTTGGTTTAAAATCTCGAACATATTTTTCATTTTTCTGTTTTTCTGTTGGAATAAAACCAAGACCTTTCTTTTTGAAATTACCGTTATGGTTTGGTTTCTTTTGAAAACCAGAACCAGAATTATAACCCTTTTTCTTGTTTAATCTTTGTTGAACTCTTGAGGTGTAAGGTTTAGGTTTTTCATTAAGATTTAAATCTTTTATTTCAGAAATTTTGATTTCTGTTAATTTGAAAACCTTTTTTATCATTTCTGTTTTGACACCTCTTATTGGAAATTCCTCATCAGAATATAATTTGTCTGAATCATTCAAAGTATATGCCACTTTAAATGTTTCATCATTCAAATTAGATTTTGATAACAGGAATTCTTTATCATAAACTCTTTTGCCCTGTTTTTCATTTTGACCCGGAGTGCTGGACTCAGACTTTGACTCCGACATAGACTCCGACTTTGACTCCTCAGTTTCATCATTGTCTAACACATGATCCACCACTTTCCTCATCAATTGAGATTGTTGATCAGTGTCAGACGATGTAAACGTGACATCAATACTTTCTGGCAAATTGACTGAAGACTCTGACTCCCACTGTAAGTTTGTAGCCTTTTGGACTCTTTCCGAATTTGGATTTCTGGGCAAATATTTTCCAGCGGGGGTGGACACTTGTTATAGCTGACACCTTGTTTCTTACCAGAATTCTTCTTGTCAGCCTTTTTCTTTGTGTCATTCTTCTTTACAGTCTTCTTTTCAGGAGTCTTTTTTTCAGTTTGTCCTTCTATCACTTCATCCCCTTCAAATGCCTTCATGCCTTCAACAGTTGGATAAATCTTGTCAATGACATAAGAAGTACATGAGTAACTTTTCAACAAATGATTAACTCTTTCAGTCTCAATTCTTTGAGCGTCCAGTTTTTGTTCTAAAACAACACACTTCTCGATGTAGTTGTTCACAACTTTCTGTTTGATCATGAACGCTCCTTGAAGTGTCTTCATTGCTGTTGTTTGTTCTTCACTCGTATCATTATACATATTCATTGCTTTGTTCAGTACATCATCCGATTCCTTCAACCTGTTCATGTTGTGAATCAACTTACTGTTTTGTTTTTTTACAGCTTCACAATTTTCACAAATCACCGGACTTTTCTTTGCATCAACTTCTTCACTAATCTTGAATTTTGGAACTTCTTTCACTTTTCTTCTGACTACAGGAACATCTTCATCATCACTGTTGACCGGTGTTTTGATCTTTTTCTTTTTTTGTTTCGCTTTTTCATCTTCACTGTCACTTTCTGCCAGCATTTTCAAATGATCTCTCATTCTTTTTGCATAATATTCAGTGTCATCATCACTATCTTCTTCAATTCGGGCAACAAAAGCTGTGTGAGCTGGAGCTTTGTTAGGATCATAATCATCCCAATTGAAATTTTCCCAGCTAAACCCTTCAGGTAGCTTTTCATCATCTTGGTCTATCACACATGCTTTACCATCAGCTGGTATATATTTGTCCCAATTGAATCCTGTTGATGGTTTCTTTTCATCTTGATTTACCATACAAGCTCTCTTTGAAGAATCTTCAATCACATTCCTTCCATGTGCTGTTTGTGCCTGTTGTTGATGTTGATTAGGTTGTTCAACAACTTGATGATAGATGGCCTTCCTGTAGTAATCATTGTTGTTGAAAGGATTTTGAGCTCCACTTGCTTCACGATTAGTGCACTCCCTCTTGAAGTGTCCTTTTTCCCTGCAACGAAAACAAGTGAATTTAGATTTATCAAAACCTCAAGTAGAAACATTAGCCTCACGGAGATCATCTCTTCCTGTGATCTGCTTGAATTTCTCAGCTCTTGGCAACACACTAGCCAAACACCATTTTATATCCATTAGCTCCATCTCCTCAGCATCGATCTGGTCGTAATCCTCCTTAGTCAGCATTGGATTCCCAATCCGACCTGCAACAAAACTGCTGTATGATTCTAACACCATTACCAACAAAGACATGTGATTTTTAGCAACTTCCTCTGAGTAATCTTGATCATTCTCAAGATTTAATACAATATTGCACTATAGTTTCCTTCCATTCTTTGTTGCTAAAATGATTGGATCAAATGATGAAAATGATGAGAAACTTGTGTTGCTGTATGATCCTTTGGATGAACTTCCTGATGAACCTTTAGCATTGAAAGCAGTTTCAACCTTTGGTGATAAGTTGATGTTTTATCGTTTAACCCTGCTTGTTCACCGTCAAAATCTTTCATTCTGACAATCTTCCGTTTCTCCATCTCTTGAGCTTCCAACTTTTCAATGAATTTACTCAAAGTTAGCGTATTAAATCCTTTCTTGTTTCTGAGCATCATCAAATACGTGCCCCAAGTTTCATGTGGCAATGCATCTGCTAATTTTTCAATCAACTCCTCATTATCTTTGTTGATACACACCCTTCTCATGTTAACCAACAAATTGCAGTATCTTTCAATAATCTGTTTTGTGCTCTCATTTTTCAAACCACGAAACAAATCAAACTCTTTTTTCAGTAGTGATTTCTTGTTCTTGATCATTTCTTGACTACCAACAAACTTTGATCTTAAAGCTTTCCAAATCGAATAAGAACTTCCATTATGTTGCAATAAGACCATGATATCTTCTTTCACCACTTGTTGTAGCAGACATTGTGACTAACCTAAAAATTACGGGTATCCGTACAATTAATTTATATTTAATTTGTGCTTAATGACTGTGCTGATTACAACTGTTGATTTAACTGCTTACTGATTTCTGTTACATACATACACATGCATCACCTTCATACTGTCACTCCATTTATTATATACAAACTTTAGTGACAAACTTGATGCACAAAGCACAGTTAGCACACTGAGCGGATAACCCAGTAAACATGCTGACATTGCCAGCACTAGACAGACATTGTCTCTAAGGCCAGTATGAGCCGGGAATAGATTACTACACTAGTAGGGAGTGTAGGGAGGTGAGGTGTCACACCCCAACCAATGGCGGAAACATCGGGATGAGACGAAGTGTGAAGATTGCTCGAGACATCATAACGCTATTTGTGACAATAATTTAATAATCCAAATTTCATTTCCAAACTTCAAGTAGTCATCAATACAAGATCCCAATTAACAACAAGTTTAATCAAAATAACAAACCAACATAACCAAAATTCGATACAACATATTAAACCTAACGTCTAAAGTGTGTATCTAGGCATCGTGCTACCTCTTTCATTTCATCATCATCAACCTGTAACATGTTTAAAATACATTTCAATGCAAAAGCAAAGGCGAGTATACAAGTTTTGGTACATACATAGCATAAGATAAAAGTGTGAACAATCCCTCATAGCATGCATGCGATTCAAGATAAACATTAAATATGGCATGTGTCTAACATATCAAACCAAGAAACGCAACTTGCTCATGACATAACCAAAGTTTCAGTAGAGGCGGGTCGTTAATCCTATAGCGCTACATATGTCAAGGTTTGGCTCGTACGAAGTTAATGATAAGTTCAACACATAAGAATCACCCAAATTTAAAGTATCAAGCCATCACATATACAAGCATGTTATAGGAATGTTCATGTGTTTAGACAAAAGTTCATGTGTAAGTTTCAATAGGTAAACATGTTACACCCCAAAAGTGGTAAAAGTAAAAGGGGAAAAGTACGAGTATACTCACATTGGTTGCGTTCGCGATTTCATGTAAGTAACGCAAGGAAAAGATTGGGATGTCGAAAGAATGAACGTGAGAGGCTAACCTAAATATGAAAGTACCCCACGTAAACGATCTAATAATATTCCTAATATTTATTGCTTAAACCTTCATTAATCAAATTGAATTCTAATCTTAAAAGTAAATAAAATAAAATAAAATAAAATAAAAATAAAGTAGATAGGGTCAACCGGGTTTGAACCCGTGACCTTTCTTTTAAGAGAGGTAGAATTGTAATACCCAAATTTTCTTTTTAAAAAAAATAATAATAAATTAGTATCAGTTACTGCATGTTAAATATGAGTATTATTGTTTATTACAAATTGATTAACTTGAAAGTTGATTTTAAAAAAACATATATGAAGCAACAGAAAGTGTTTGATAGTTTTTTTTTTCTATATAACCAAACTAACTAGTTCTTCTTCTTTACAAAAATACAAATCTACTGTTGTGTTGATAATATATATACAAAAAAAAAACAAAAGATGAAAGGTTTTAAAGTAAAAAAAAACATAACAGAATAAGTAACAACACACCACGAAGAATAGATGTCTTCGTGCATCTCTTGGTCCCTTTCTCTCAATACATATATATATAAATATGTATTAAGTAGATTAGAAATTTGATGTTAAAAAAAAGAACACAGAGATATGTATACATATACATATATAACGGAGGGGTGTTGAAGATACTCTAACCGATATGCTTCGTAAATGGAACTAAGAATGAACCGAGTGTGGGAAAATAATACCGAACAATAAGCCGCGAGTTTCTGAGTATGCTCCGGCAGCGCCTTCGAGTTCCGGCGAGGATGCTTCTTGAAACAGAGAGAGTGAGGTGTATACCGCAACGAGAATGGCGTGCACCGGAACCAAACTTTATCATCTTCTTCATTAGCGAATCCAAAACGAACACTCACGAAGTCGAGATGCCGCCGTTGAACTCCGCTGCTGCTGAACGTCGCCGCCGCTGAACGCGGCTATCGCCGCCATCGGACACCACAGCCGCCGGTCGGTGCCTCCTTCTCTCCTCGGTCGGGCGCCCATCTCTCTCTCTCTCTCTTCGTCCTGTTGCCACCGTGTGCCGCCGCCACCAGACGGTGGTGGTCGCCGGCCATTCAATCGAGCAGAGGGTGTTGTGTGATGGGTTTAAGAAGAAGAGGGGAGGTGAGTATGGGATCTTGTTTAGGAACACAGGGTTATACCGACAATAAAAGGAATACAGATGGTCAATTGTTTTGGGCGGCAAGTTCATGATTCAAAAGGAATTGTAATGTAATGTGCGTATAATATCATTTTGCTCATGAAGTTTTCACAAAGGTCCCTTAACTTTGAAAAGTAACTAAATTAGGTTAACTTTGTTTAAGTTATATTTCTTAAATAGAAGTAACCTTACAACCTAACATGGTTAACTAGGTTATTTTATTAAATATATAAACAATTTTTTTTTGTAATACTAATCACAAATAAAAAAAATATAAATATTTAAACAACCTAATTAATTTGATTAAAGAATAAATTCTTCAACGATGATTTGTTTCGAAAAAATTTATGTGGTTCAAAAGGTGAGGATCCGAATTTCAACCCGGGTCGGATTTTGGATATCCGTTTTTGGCGGATGTTACAGTCTCCCCTCCTTTTGGAAATTTCGTCTCGAAATTTATTCAACAGGAAGATTTGAAAAGAATTTTGGCATAAAGTTGATTTTTTTTTTAAATTGGGACTTGGAGTTTGAGACGTTTTGGAATGTAAGAAATTTTTAAGGAACGAAGAGATAGGTTCGACGTTTTACTTAAAACGGTTTTGGAGGTAACGATCAACTACGGTTGTTTGCACATGAATAAGGAGTAGAAAGATAGTTTTTAAAAGTAAGGAGGTAGATTAGGATTCGGGCGTTTAAAAAGACTAGATTGTAAACGGGGTTAGTATAAAGACAAAGAATAATGGAGAATAATGGGAGTATAAAAGTGAACGATTGAGCTTTAATAAACGAACGAAAGTATAAGATTGGCATAAGTATTGGATAGACGAAAGTGATGTGTTAAGAATGAGGTCTTGTCGTGGATAATCGGATATAATACGTTTGTGAGTTGTTAAAGTTCGAATTGGGTTTAAAAGGTCTGCAAAACGCCGAATTTTCTCATGGCACGTCTTACGAAATTTTGGGTAACATGATGAAAACACTTATATATAGGAAGTACCAGCGGCGTATCCACCATGCTTTGACCATGTTGCATCCGTTTCGTATTCGGTGTCATGTTACGTTCCGTGTCTTACCATACACAGTAGTACACTCTATGGTTTTCATACGCCCATCACTATAATCCCGTGTGCACCCGCGATTATTTTGATCGTCACATGATCCGCATAGCTTGTACTAGTTGGGTATGAATCAGGGTATACATAATAAAAAAAATAAGAATGTGCACGTATAAGAATATAGTATATAAGCAAGTCCATGCTTAAGTATATATGGGACCCACGTAAGCGAATCCATCGGATTGCACTCGCGTACGGGTATGAATGTATGAATCATGAGTATGAGTATAAGTACAAGTTTAAGTATGAATATGAACGTAAGTATGAGTATAGACTTAAAACGTATGAGTAGTATGAGTATAAGTATAAGCATAAACGTATGAGTATAAGTGTAGGTACGAATAAAAATTACATATATAGTGTATGTTGAAGCATAACGAAATTTAAGCATATAAAAACATTCAAAAGGTTGAGTATGTAAAACGGACGGTTTAAGTGGAGTTGTCGTGAGATAGTGACAAAACATGTACGATGATATGCATGTATAGTTGTTCAAGCGAAACGTTGAGTTTATCGAATCGAAATATATTGAGTTTGACTAGTAATGTAGATTCTAGTTTGTAAATGTAAGAAAAAAAATAAGGTACTTATTGTAGATCCCAAAACGTATCCGGATCACAGTGGTTGGTTGTTTTAGTCCAAAACACCTATTGATTAAGTGTTTGAACTATGACTAGTCAAGAAATATCAAGAATGAAGATGAAGGTGAAGCTAATGGATTGAGGAATACAACTAGTGTTGTATTGAATCCAAACAGAATGATATAACAATAAACAACCTTGGAAATCAGATCAAAGCTCAATAAGAATGTAAACAACACTTGATTCCACCAAGAGCCAAAAGCTTAAATGTGTTACAATGCTTGGGGTATTTATACTAGCATCCTGACTAACCAGCAAATTTATAAATTTGCTGGAATCTTAACTACACTAGGTCAGGAATATAACTTCTAGATAATTACAAAACAAGCCCCTAAACATTCAAAAAGCATACAAACTACAATTAAACTGATCCAGTACAAGTACCAACGATCTCACATGTTCTAACAATATCCCCCCTAGATCGTTGCGTGCTTGTCTTCTCATTCTTCAGTGGCGACCACTGGATCTTCTGTTGTAACCACTGGATCTTCCGTAGTTTGCTTTTCTGGCTCGATTGGATTTTCTTCCACAATGATCGTTTCTGGTGGTGCGACACTCTCCGTTGGTGCTACCGGAGGTTCCTGATTAATGACAACTTCACTTGATTTTGGGTCCTCCTTAGCGGCCTCATATGTGGATGAGGCCGGAGGTGTTGGTGTGGCTTGAGAGTCGGTGGTGGTTGGATCTGCAGTTGCAGTAGCGCTTCCTTCCACTTTTGTCTCATGTTTCTTTTTCTTTCGAGCTTCTCTCTTTTTCTGCTCTTTCTCTTTTCGCTTCTCTATTTTGTCTACCATGTCGAGCATCTCCCTTTTTAATCTCCAGGCACGTTCCACTGCTCGCTGAAACAGTGCTGCCTCTTCAAGATTTGCATTTCCAGCTCCGACATTGATACGACTCGCATTCAGCATGGTGAGATCAGACAGCCCGAACTGAAACACGTCCATAGGATCCAGTATTCGAATATCAACATTGTCGTTCGACCTTATTACAGCTTCACCGGTTTGACTATCGTAGAACCATTTCTTGAAATCCTTAAGTGCCACAGGGATTTCTTCCGGAAGCTTGACTCTGGTGACTACTTTAGCAGGGTTAATAACCCACGTCACCTTTCCCTTGCCTGTTACTGGATCGAAAGAGGTTTTGGACACTCGGCGTCTTGGGCGCTGTGGGGCATGATTCGGGAAGTTCTTGTCGCATTCGCTTGTAATTAGACGTTCAAAGTCTCTTCCGATGCCTCTGTCACCATGGTTGAGCAAATTCAGACGCCCAAGCTCTCTTAAATCCCACCTTGGGAGCGAGAAAAGATCAAATCCTGTTGCGAAATATTGTATCACACCACCCCGTCTCTTTACTACAAACATGCCCCTGAGGTTATCATACATCCAGCTAATTATTTTCTCAGTTTCCTCAGATTTAACGACCTTTATCACTTGATGAAGATCAGGGAGCTTTTCTCGTTCTTTTCTGAACCACTCGGGATGTTCAGGAGCAAATGTCTTGCCGTCTTCTTGCTCATATAAGACCTCGTCTTCTAGCCCCCACTCAACAAAGGTTGGTGGCATGATTTCTCGATCTGCTTCCTCTTCTTCGCTTTCGTTTCCCTCCAATGCCTTGTCAACCGACTCTAATCTCTTTTTCTTTGCTTCGGCTTCCTTTTCTTTGCGAGCCGTTTCTTCTTGAATGAAAGCTTCAAAATCGAAGATTTCATCAAATGTAAACATCGGCTCAATGTTCGCTTTTTCACATATTCCCCGCATCATCCTGTAGAGCTTCTCCAAACTGGCTTGCTGAAATCTGACAAACTTGGCTTGCTTGGCCATGTATGCCGTCATTTCCTTGTTCTTCTTTCTCTGATCCTTGAGTTTCTCTCTCAGGATGTTTGTATCATTGACTTGATTCTTTAACAAACAAATTTCTTTCGCCACGGAAGGCCCGGTGTCCTTTATCAATCGATCGAACAAGTCTTGAAATGGTCGTAGCCTTTGTGGAACAACAGGTGGTTTTGAGATTCTGGTGGGTTTGACTGGGGAAACCTTTGAAGTACCTTCGCCTGCTTGTGCCTCGTCAGGATCAACAAGAATTTGATCAACGAAATCATTGAGGTCTTGAGCTTCTTCAGGAACTACTTCGGGCATCTCGGAAGAAGATATTTCTTTACGTTTCAGGCTCTTTTCTCGTTTCTCTTTCTCCTGCATTGCATGAATGGCTTTCAGATCTTGAATATGTTTGCGTTGCTCTTCAGTTTGTGCCGCACTGATTGCAGAACTCATCAAACGTTCAGAACCTCCTGTTGTCTTTTTCTTCTTAGGAGGTTCTTCATCTGCAGGTTGCTTGCCCTTTCGTTTTTCTTTGCTACTTCCTTCTTTGGCGGCTGCTTCGGCCTGTGCTTGTGCTGCTCTCTGTTGTTTAGCTTTGACCCCTTCTTTGTACCTCTGATATGCAGCTTTCACGATGGGTAGTCTTTCAGCTCTGTACATCCAGTCGTGCAACAAAACCCATTCGTTGGTTTTGATTTCAGTATATTGTCTACTTGTGGGCACGTGGAATTTGTAGGTATTTCCGTCATTGGGGAGGTCTTTGTGCTGATCATTTATGAGCATCTGAATAAATCTCGGATACATCGCCCAAGTCGCTCCATTTGCATTTTCTCTCATATAATTGAAAATTAATCCAGAGAGATTGAATTTTTGATTTGTGCATAGGCTCAGCATAGCTGCAGACCATTCCAAATTTAAGCCATCAAACCCGCCTTTTCGATGCGCTAGACTTGTCGAAATTACATAAACAATAAACCTCCAATCCTGAGTTAGACCGCCCCTTTTAATCTCCTTCTTATTTCTAAAATCCCCTGCGTATCCCATTCCTTTGAAACCGTCAAGAATATCGTCTTGACTCATGCTTTGTGGTTCATCACTGTTGTCTTTGAGTTTCAGAACTTTACGTACCCTTTCCTCTGTCACTTCAACTCTTTTATTGCGTACTGTTGAAGAGATTCCCGGTTTGTTGTTAATTGATTCCAGCTTTACGTTCTCCCAGAATTCTCGAATGTGAAGAGGGTAGACAGGAACGGAAGTCTCCACTGCATAACTGATTCTGCTATCGTGAACCCATCTAGATACGTCCTCGAAGTTGGTTGGAACTAGATTAAGATTTATACTCTGGTTATGCTTGAGGGTTTTATCCCATTCGAGCACTTTCACCATTCTGCACAGAAAACGAAGCAGGTTAGAGTGTGTGGATACCAGATAAACTATGTACGAAATGAAATTTTACAAGATGAATAAAACAAAACATGTATTAAATCACCCAGCGAATATGGCGAAGACATGATCTTGACCGGATTTGACTTGTCAGCGGAGATCACAATCTATCTCGCCATCCGGGCGGAATAGATCATGTGACTCGATGCTCGAACTCGCGTTCGAGACTTGTGATCTTCGCTGACTTCGCTAGCAGAACGACCTCAACAATACTTAGATAACATCGCTATGTTCGCTAGGGTTATGACATGATTTAACTGATAAATTCGCTGGCGAACATAGCGATGGTATCATCACTTTTTCGGAAACGATTTACCAGCGAACACATCGATCTAGATCGCCACCCGAGCGAAATAGATCATTTGCTGGTCGCTCGAACTCGCGTTCGAGACTTTTGACTTTCCCTAACCTAAATACGCTAAGTTCGCTGGCACCATGTTAAATTCGCTGTGTTCAAGTTTTTCTTGAAAAACCCTTTTCAAAAAACCCCAACCAGTTTAAGATCAAACGATTCCCTTTTAAAAACCTCTTTTAAACAACACAAAACTGACTCGACTATTAACAACAACGACTGATGAGGACAAGAACACGATTAAAACCTCCTGATGTAAATTCAATAACTGATACATCTACCAATCCCCAATAAATAACCCAAAAACTTCAAACAATCTCAACACAATGATATCCACTATGAACAGAGATTTAAAACAGATACCTATCGAATCAATGAACTATAACCTTAATAGACAAGCATACCTGATATTCTTTGACTGATAATGAAATTGTGTTGATGATTATGAACAAGTTGAAATCGGAAATGAGAGGGACAGGAAGACCGTCGATGAAGTGATTAATGTAAAAATTTGAAAAATAACTGTTGAGAGAAAAAAAATATATATATGTACGGTTAAAAAAGTGACCAGCGAATATATAAATTCGCTGGAATCTTAATTTCGCCGGCCTATTTATATTTTCAACATGTTTTTGGTTTTTGCTTGAGGATTTCAAACGTTCTCGAAAAACGTGCCCGTTTATGTTTGAAAGCTTGTTTATTTCGGAATATTTACAGTGATGCTAAAATTTGGGCCATTTTGACTCCGAACTTTAAATATCTTGCTTTGCGAGGATTCATTTAACTTAGAATTTCCTGATATGTCCGACACTTACCGAACTTTCCTGCAGAGGATCATACTGCCAACACTTGCCACATTCTTTATATATTATTACTATTATATTACTAACCAGGGCACAAGAAAAAACTGTCAGTATGTTTGTCCGCTTAAATCCATGCATCCTTCTTTCAACGTACCTTCGGAGAGCGTGTTTTATCATGTTTTTGGTAATTTTGACAAGTCTTCGATGGCCCCCACACAAGCTATTGAAAAATAGAATCATTACGCCCTCGTGAGTCCCACATCAGGACATACCCCCGCGATCAAGGTATGCACAAAGATTCCTCATAACGGGTGAGTATATTGGATTCATTCTCTTCAACGATAGAACGGAGATCAGGTCTGTACTTTCGTACAACAGAGATTCCAGGAACTATCGAGGGTTAAGATAGATGGTTCGGCGAACAGGTCAGTACTACCGTACAGCAGAGTTGCCTACTGATCTATCAGAGAATTTGGCCAAAGATGGCACTTATTATGGATTTTGGCCAATAATGGCGCTTATTATACAGGGTTTGGCCTTTTTTTTTTTTTTTTTTTTTTTAAGGCACTTATTAATAAGAGAATATCATAGCATCGCGTCTAGGTCAGTACCACCGTACAGCAGAAGGGCAACTATGATATCCTCCGAATGACATACCAATATAAAGACCCGAAATCTCAGACTTTGGCAATCCGTCAACGCAAGATTCAAGACCATTAAGCCATATGCCGCAACGTGTTACCCACTGAGGTACGTAATGCCTGAGAAAAGCCAGAATTCTTGTGTAGATATTATGTTCGGCTCCCTACCAGCAGTTTACTCGTCGGTGTTGCTGAATCTACCGACACGTCGTTGCTTGGTACCCTGATTGTATATTGTATTCTGTTCAAAGAGATGACAAAGTGTTAGCAATTTTCTATCACTTCTTCTAACAGGAGTCTGACATAAGCATCTGTTTCAAGGATTTTCTGAATATCCCCCCTAAAATTTTCATTTTCGTAAGTCCATTAGCCCGAAAATAAAATTTTAACAAGAAAATCTTTTTGGTGGGCGACATTTTTCAATACTAGTTTTATTTTCAACAAGCAAAAGCTTTATTATATTGATTTTAATTAAAAGTTTTTTTTTTTTTTTTTTATAATCAACACAAGATTCATTTCCAGTCAAGGAAATTAACCATTTCTAACCAGGTTACCAACTGGTTAAAACGGGTTTTGTCAAACGCTTTCGTAAAGATGTCGGCCCGTTGCTGTGTTGTATCCACATGCACCACTTGAATATAGCCCTTTTCGTAAGCGTCTCGAATTGCATGAATGCGAATTTCGATGTGCTTGGTTCTTGAGTGGTGCACGGGATTCTTCACAACTTGAACGTCTTCGACTGGCTCAGGGTCAGACGCAGTTTCCGGAATTTCAAAGTTATTGAAGATCACACTCACATCATAGAACCAGTCAGGAGTGCTTCCAGTGTTGGTGTAATTTCCTTCTTGAAAGTCCACATAGTACGATTCGATCACCATCTTTGTTCGTTTGTTGTAAACACGGTAAGCCTTCTGAGTGGATGAATACCCCATGAAGTAGCAGATATCACCCACAGCTTCAAACTTGACGAGATTTTCTTGAGTGTTCAACAGAGTGCACGAACATCCAAATGGCCTGAAGAAATCTATAAGAGGCTTTCTTTTGAAGAGAAGCTCGTATGCTGTCTTTCCATGAGGTTTCACGATGAGCACCCTGTTCAGAACGTAGCATGCTGTATTAACTGCTTCAGCCCAGAAGATAATTGGAAGCTTGGAGTCCACCAGCATGGTTCTTGCAGCTTCAATCAACGTTCTGTTCTTGCGTTCAGCGACTCCATTTTGCTGAGGAGTTCTGGCTGCACTGTATTGAAGATGAATTCCTTTTTCTGCGCAGAATGATATGAATGTCTGATTTTTGAATTCAGACCCGTTGTCGCTTCTTATGGACTTCACTTTCCGTTTGATTACGTTCTCTATTAAGGGAATGAATGCTTTTAAGACTTCAGCAGTCTCGCTCTTTGCTTCAAGAAAATATACCCATGAAAATCGAGAGAAATCATCTGTTACAACCAAACAATAAGAGCTTTTAGCGAGACTTTTAACACTGATAGGACCAAAAAGATCCATGTGCAGTAACTGAAGTGGTGCAGAAATCGTGTTCACTGCTTTGGTCTTATGAGGTTTCTTATGCTGTTTTCCCTGGGCGCATGCAATACATTTTTCAGAAAATGGAAATTCTTTAATCGGAAGACCTCTAACTAAGTTTAACTTAGATAGTTTATTCATATTTTTGAAATTGACATGGCCCAGTCGTCTATGCCAAAGCAGTGACTCCGATTCTGAAGCTTTAGAGATAAGGCATGTTAGATTGTCATTTGTCTTGGCATTCTTCATGTTGAGCACATATGTGTTGTTCTGTCTTGGAGCAGTAAGCATGATCATTTCTGCAGGAACAACATAACCCGGCTTCAGGAACAGGCATTCCATGTCATTGAACAGCACTGAGATTCCTTTATCACACACTTGAGAGACGCTCATGAGATTATAGCATAACTCTGGAACATAGTTGACATTTTCCAGCGTGAGAGCTTCGGATACTACATCGCCTACTCCAACAATCTTCCCTCCCTTTTCGTCACCGGCAAAGGACACGAAGTCGCCATCAATAAAGCGGAAGTTCTTCAATAGTTCTTTTAACCCCGTCATGTGTCTTGAGCATCCGCTGTCGACGTGCCAGATGTATTCCATGAGCATTCGAAGCCATTTCTGGAGCTTATTCTGATATATACAAATATACAAATATACAGATTAGTTTGATTTAGGAACCCAAATCTGTTTCATTTCAAATCTATCGTGGTTTTGACCCACTTTGACCTCTTTTTGTTTCCAAAGATACGCAGTTGAATCAACCAGATTTTTAACAGATTTCTTAAGATAATTTAGTTGCTGCGTGACGTTTGTAATAAAATCATGTTCTGGTTTAGGAAACTTTTTGGTTTTACAATGTTTCGCTGTATGTCCTAAATGACCACAGCGAAAACATCTTTTATGTCTGGGTCTTTTGGTGTGAGAAGATGATGTATGTGATGAGAATCTTGAGCTTTTTGCTTTCTTCATTTTCTTGTCCACTCTGCTTTCATCTTCGGGAAATTCTTCATCACTGTCTGAATCGAGTGAGCTTTCAGACGTGTTGTCCTTGCTTGAATTTTGTTCTTCACTTGCTTCACAACTTGAACATTCGAAGCTTTCATCACTAGTTGCTTGATCTTCAGTTGAGATTTCTGAATGCGAACTTTCTGATGTATGTTCGTCTTCTGTGATAATGGCGCTTGATTCTACATTATCTTGATCTTCAGTAGCTTTCTTTTCTGATTTTGTCATACCTGTTCTGGAAGGAATAAATTCGGGAATTTCCTTTGTAAGGAATTTTCCAAAGCTATTCCTTTTTAATTCTGGCACAAATATAGGAGATTCACAAGCAACATTATCATCACGACACGCATAATTCAAACCATGACATTCAGACACATAAGGTTCATGATCACGGGTCTCAAATGTAGGCACATGGCCCTTACAGTCATCCACAGATTTAGTTTTAGGCACTTGGCCATTACAGTCATCCATCCTACTTAAACTATTACATTCATCCTTAACATTGTTTTTAGAACAATTCCAGACAAACCAGTTAACGGTGGAATAACTGTCGCCTGAATAACCAATTCCTATTTTTGACCCTCCGCAGTCTCCATCATCATCGCACACATCTTCTTTACACTCAATGGAATCTGCATTGCTTTTAGAACAGTTAGCAGTTGTCTCATTTTCATAAAATTCATTTTGTTCAACTGAGGCCTTTTCATTTATGAGATCATTTTCGGGATGAGGAGTAGGCATAGGCACGTAGTTTTTGCTGTGAGGCGGAAAGAAAAGTTTTCTTTCATTTCCGTGCCTATCCTTATAACCAATCCCGTCTTTCACAAACGTTGGTCGTTGGCAATTTTTGATGTCAGTAAAGGCCTTTTGACTGACATTCCATTTATCTATTATAATCTGGAGTTTGTTCTTTTCATTTAACGCTTTTTCTAAACTTTCAGTAAGATCATTTATGATAAAATCTTTTCTAAACACAAATTCTTTAAGAGTTTGCATTTCAGCCAAAGTTGAGTTCAACTTTCTCTGATATGCAGCCTCATTTTGTTTAAGCTCATTATTAATTTTTAAAGCTTTGTCCTTTTGCCTTTCAAACTCCAGATTTAGGAATTTATAATGTGCCACGACATCAACGCATGCTTCGGAGCATAACTTCTCCTTGAAACTAAGTGGAATACTATTTACCAAGTCTTTGTCAGCCTTCTCTTTTGATGCATCTGCTTTCATGGCTGTAGCTTGAACTTTATCCTTTCCTTTCTCAGCATCTTTTTCAGCTTTATCACCAGACTCCACTGAAGGCAGAATACCTTTCAATCCCTGGTCAGCATCATTGTTTCCAGTTGGGATTCCCGTTGTCTGCTTCTCAAAGTGCTTTGCAGATGATTCACTAGAGATTTTGGCCATCAGTGCTTTGTTGACTTGTTCCTTAGCTTCAGTGATCTCTTCGCTCCAGTCATAGTCTTCAACAACCAAAGCCTTTGGCGTGCTGGGAGAAGCGTTGCTTTTGTTCTCTTCGGCAGTGATCTGTTTAGCAGCAGGAGTAGCTTCACTGTTTCCCTCTTTCAACATCGGACAGTCACGCTTGAAGTGTCCAAGATTCTTACAGTTGTAGCACCTCAGCTTAGACTTGTCAAAACCAGCTTTTCCAAGACCTAATCGCTTGCCTGTCTTGTCTTGAAACTTCTTCAATCTCAGAGTGATCATGGCCATTTGCCATTTCAGATCCATTTCTTCCATATCATCTGGATCAACCTGATACATGTCTTCGGCAGTAAACATCTCCTTCTTCAATTCCCCAGACATTAGGGCTTCATAGCTGCTTAGGAAAGTGTTGAAGAGTGCCACATTCTCGGTTGAAACTTTCAGTGCTTGAGTATCGACAGTGATCGTTTTCTCAACAAGTTGTGGGGCTTTAGATGCGCTTGCGGAAGCATTTGCATAAATTAGATCAGAAGCTTGTGGAGTAATGCCCCCTGAAGCGAGAAACGCTACATTCTTCAGTCCTGCTGAAGGTTGAGTTGCTTTAGGTTGATATCCAGCAGTGTTCATCTCTCTCTTGTTTACGTCCATTTCAAATGCCCTTAGAGTGTTGATCAGATCTGACAGAGTAACAGGATTAGGATTGTTGAGGAATTCCTTCTTGATCATCATACACTGCAGGCTCCATTCCTTGGGGAGCGAGTCAAGCAATTTCTTTATTGCAGCACGATTGGTTACAGGATTTCCAGCTTTCTTCATTTTGGTCATCATGTTTAGGAAGCGGCTAATGTGATCAGACAGGCTCTCTCCACGGACTCCGCAAAACATGTCGTATTGTTTTTGCACCATATCTCTCTTGCTTTCGATCAGTTCTTCATTTCCCTCATAGTACTCGATCAATGCATTCCAGAGTGCATTAGCAGTTCGGTGTTCTTCAAACATGTTGCAGTCGTTTGTTGATAAAGCCATGGTTAGAGCGGCGTGTGCACGACGATCACGTTGAATGAGGGCCTTGTCTTCGTCAGTGAAGGTGGTAGCATCGTTGTTAGGAACCACCGCATCTCCTCTAACTACCGTAGGAACGTGAGGTCCGGCCGTAACGGAGAGCCACAGATTGTAATCCGTGTACTCGAAGAACGATTGAATGCGAGTTTTCCAAGTGCTAAAATCTTCCGCTCCTTTCACTTTGGTGGGCGAGTTGTGGTTCCAGTTTCAAGTTCCGCTTGAGCGATTGGACTTAGTTGATTTAGCGACATTTTTCTTTGTTTTTGACAAACGTGTGCTGAAACAGGCTTAAATTCGCTGACAGATCTTTAATTTCGCCGGCGAACGATGTTGACTGATGATCTCCGCTAACTTGTTCGCTATCTTCGCTGACACGATGTTGGATCCTGCACGAACACCAATTTATCTTCGCTGACAAATCAAACACCAAACGAAGTTAGGTTATAATTGCCGGAAACCGTGATAGGAACGCTGTGATTCGCTAGCACGGTTCTCGAAGTCGCCTTCGATAAATTCGCTAATGGGTCAAATGATACTGTTTCGCTGATGATCAGCAAATTCGCTCGAACGTTAGTCGGCTAATTTGCTGATTATGCGACGGAACACTCAGCGATTCAGACAATATCGCTATGTTCGCTACGTTCAAAATATATATTCGCTGTATTCAAAATTATCTTCGTTGTATTCAAAATTATCTTCGCTGTATTCAAAAACTCATCGCTGTATTCAAGTTATCTTCGCTAACCAGAGGGTTTATCACGAACTAAAACCCTCTAATCACTCAAAAACAGCCCAAAAACCATGTTTTGATGCACCAAAATGATCAAAATGACTCCTTAACCAAGTATTAACAACAACCTATCAATTAAACACACCAAATCAATCCATTTTAAGCCCAAAAATTTGAAAAACCTTGAAACTTTGAAAAACCTTCAAAACAATGAAAAATCTTAACAAGAACACAACAACCAAGAGCACAAAGGCTCTGATACCAAATTGTAGATCCCAAAACGTATCCGGATCACAGTGGTTGGTTGTTTTAGTCCAAAACACCTATTGATTAAGTGTTTGAACTATGACTAGTCAAGAAATATCAAGAATGAAGATGAAGGTGAAGCTAATGGATTGAGGAATACAACTAGTGTTGTATTGAATCCAAACAGAATGATATAACAATAAACAACCTTGGAAATCAGATCAAAGCTCAATAAGAATGTAAACAACACTTGATTCCACCAAGAGCCAAAAGCTTAAATGTGTTACAATGCTTGGGGTATTTATACTAGCATCCTGACTAACCATCAAATTTATAAATTTGCTGGAATCTTAACTACACTAGGTCAGGAATATAACTTCTAGATAATTACAAAACAAGCCCCTAAACATTCAAAAAGCATACAAACTACAATTAAACTGATCCAGTACAAGTACCAACGATCTCACATGTTCTAACACTTATTGGTTATACATAACGTATTTTGTAAGGAATAAAAATGCTACTGCTCTTTTAAAAGAAGATTTACGTAAGTTGAAGATTGTCGGTCCCTATGAAGTATTCCTGCCCACGTGTTTAGAACTTTGAATGACGTATTTAGCAGTATATAAAAGTTCATTGTAAATAATAAGTTCGTATTATTTCAAAGGATCTTGTAATAAGATATAAAATTTGAAATTTGAAGGTTCTTGTGAAAATGTTGGTTCTTAAAAGAAGTTTAGCAATGAACTTAGTGTTCATTGAAAAGAGTTTTTAACAAAATGATTGGTTGGTTTTGAAAAAGAGTTTGTGGTAAAACGATTTGATAATATCTATAAGATCTTATTAATATATGAGGAAGTTGGTTTGATTTACGATTGAGAATGAAAGTCTTTAGTATAATAATATAACGTGAGCGCGTTTTAGTGATTAGATTAAATATGAAGTTCATGGGCAAGAGATCCATTGGGCCGATTAAGTTGATAGGTAGCATTTCGCAAGATTTTGAAATTCGGGTGATAAAACGTTTTAGGGCATGATTAAGAATTTTCATGTATATGATTTACGTGAAATAGAAGATGAGATAAAGAATACGTTTGATAAACTAATAAATTTTGAAATTCGCATAAGTAAGGATTTTGATGAATGATAAACGATTTAGGTGTAAAATAGGACTGTGTTGTATGATGAAGTCTTTTTTTCAAAAAAAAAAAAAAATATTGGTAACGATCACCTAGGTAAGGGAATCACCCCTAACTCTTCGGTGAGGTCGTTTTAAGGAAAAGGGGAGTGGAGTTAATCGTCAAGGTAAGGAAATCACTCCTATCTCGATGATATGTCTCCACTTGTCGCTACAAGGATTATGAATTTAAATTATATGAAATCATGCATATGTATAAATGTATGGAAAAGATTCAATATGTTGTGTGTGTAAAAAGAGAATATCGAAAGTAAATTCAAATTTGAAAGATCGTATCGTATAAAATGAATAATAGAAACACATGTTTGATCAAAATTTGGGTGGTTCCAAAACGGAACTTTGACTAACCAAAGTGGTCGAAAAGTCTTTTGAATTTGAGGAGCATGCTTTGGCCTAATAGGTAAAATACTCTCGCCGACAAGTCGGTTAACGGTATTTACCCTTCCGGTTACTACATGTCCCAAATCAATCGAAATTTCGAGACTTGGCGGGATTAAAAAAAATATATATATATATATCAAGGAGTGGAACTAGTCGCCAAGGTGCGGGTTTCACCCCTAACTTGACGGTTTCGTATCCTAAGTGTGGTTGGTACTTGTCGGGTCGAAATTTAGTTTCGACATGTTGACAAGGGTCCACTAGAATTTAAAATTTGAGATTTACCATTAAGATGTGGATTTCACTCCTAGCTTAATGGCGATATCTCATGTAAAAAGAAGAATATATAGATTGAGCGTCGTTCACCAAATTGTGGGTTTCACGCCTATTTTGGTGAATTCGTCCCATTTGTATAATGTGAGGGTTTACGGATTTAGAATAGTCAAGTAAAATGCATGAGGAGAAGTGTATGTCAAAAGAATACACAAACAAGTATAAACACATAAGAAAGCATATCAACAATGGTACATAAAGAATAAAGTATGAAATAATAAAACAAGTATTAACACATAGTGAAATATGTCAAGAATAACACATAAAGATTCAAACAATGAAACAAGTGTTAACACATAATAAAACAAGCACTAATGCGTACGAATAACATGTCAAATATTACACATGAGTAACATACATGTTAAAAAAAAGCATAGATAAGTAACAAATAAGGTATCATGTAGTGGTTCAAACAAAGCATACGAATAAGGCTCTAAAACTATAGTCTAGGTGAAAGCATTCCTACTTTTCCCAATTCCCTATAGTTATGGCTCTGATACCAATCTGTCACACCCCAACCAATGGCGGAAACATCGGGATGAGACGAAGTGTGAAGATTGCTCGAGACATCATAACGCTATTTGTGACAATAATTTAATAATCCAAATTTCATTTCCAAACTTCAAGTAGTCATCAATACAAGATCCCAATTAACAACAAGTTTAATCAAAATAACAAACCAACATAACCAAAATTCGATACAACATATTAAACCTAACGTCTAAAGTGTGTATCTAGGCATCGTGCTAACTCTTTCATTTCATCATCATCAACCTGTAACATGTTTAAAATACAATTCAATGCAAAAGCAAAGACGAGTATACAAGTTTTGGTACATACATAGCATAAGATAAAAGTGTGAACAATCCCTCATAGCATGCATGCGATTCAAGATAAACATTAAATATGGCATGTGTCTAACATATCAAACCAAGAAACGCAACTTGCTCATGACATAACCAAAGTTTCAGTAGAGGCGGGTCGTTAATCCTATAGCGCTACATATGTCAAGGTTTGGCTCGTACGAAGTTAATGATAAGTTCAACACATAAGAATCACCCAAATTTAAAGTATCAAGCCATCACATATACAAGCATGTTATAGGAATCACTACAACAAAAATGGCTTTTTAGGACCTTTTCTGTGGGACGCTTATAAAAGAGGGTCCTAAAAAACTATTTAATAGGACTAATGAACTTTTGGGGTCCTTTTATAATATACTCTACTAAACCGGTGTCCTAAAAAAACTATTTAATAGGATGGATGATTTTTTGAGGTCCTATTATCATATAATTTAATAGGACACTTAAAATGTAGATCCTATTAAAGTACTTTATAAGACATTTAATTGTTAGTGTCCCATTATGTGGTACTGTATTAGGACACTTGATCATCTGGGGTCCTATTATAACATAACTTAATAGGACACGTTGTAGTTAAGTCATAAATGTTCAGTGTTATAGGACCCTTTCTAGTCGAAGTCATATTAGAACTTAACTTAATAGGACACTTACACTTGGGTCTTATAACCTTAAACTTTATAGGACGCTTAATCATTGTGGTGTTATTATAATACACCGTAAGAGGACACTTGATATTTGAGTCATAAAACATTAGTTTTATAGGACGCTTATTCCCTAGAGTTTTATTATAATATAATTTAAAAAGACACTTGACACTTGGGTCTTATAAATTTAACCTTTATAGGACGCTTAATCATTATGGTGTTATTGTAATACACTGTAATAGGACACCTGATATTTGAGTCATAAACCTCAGTTTTATAGGACGTTTATTCGCTAGAGTTCTAATATAATATAACTTAATAGGACACTTGACACTAGGGTCTTATAACTTTAACCTTTATAGGACGCTTAATCATTATGGTGTTATTATAATACACCGTAATAGGATACTTAATATTCGAGTCGTTAAACATAAGTTTTATAGGACGTTTATTCGCTAGAGTTTTATAATAACATTAGGTTATTGAACCGTGATTACACGGGATGGTAGTAAACAAACAATAATTTTGAAACTAAAGTTTCATCATTCATCCTGCTACATTCATTTCCACCCTGGGTTGTGGTTTTCTCTGGTTGAACGTGGGACACAAACTCAATCAATATTTTTTGAATGGGCAACTCAAACTTTCATTCATAAATTAAAACCGAGCAAGGTGTTGGGGTATACACAATCCAAACCCCACGGTTACACCATTACAATAAAGTACATAAGAATATTTGTCTAGCCCAAACATGACAAGTCAAAACTACTCTATCTATTCCAAGTGAGTTCCAACCCCAAATATTTATGATAGAACATCCGAGGCAAGATCTGATCTAACCCAGCAGATGTACTAGTTGTGATACATATCTGTTCGCATAGACATTACTATTAAAAACAAGTAATTGCGATGAAAAAATAATTATTGTAACTACAAACAAAAAACCATTCAGGGCCACTGAAATTTCAAGCCTTAACCTGATATAAAAAATTTGCCAAAAAATAAAAAATATCCAAAAACAATAATTTTTTACACTTTAATATTTTAAATTAAAAATATTGTTTTATTTCAACTTCAAAAAAAAAAAAAAGAAAAAAATAGTAAAACCTTTTTTTTACATAAAAAATATATAAACTGCTTTTAACTTTTATTTCAGTTTCCCTCTCAAAACCAATTTCCCCCCTAAATCTCAAACTTTTAGACTATAAAAAAATTTTAGTTCCCTCTAAAAATCTTTTAATTTTCCCCCAATTATCTATATATTAAAATTACCTTTACCTATATATTAAAATTAGAATGGAATGAATAATAGTTATATATTAAAATTATAATGGAATTATCTATATGAATACAAACTGCCCATAAATAGTGAGCGTTTGATAAAATAAGCCGCCGGCGATGGTTTTTTTTTTTTTTTTTTATTATACCTCACTTTTAATTAGAGAATAAAAACAATTTCAAGCAAGTTAAAACACAAAAACATTGCTGCACCATGTTCGAGCCAAGGGAGTGCAATATTTTTGCCTTGTTTTTCTTAGTAAAATCTTTAATGAGCATTCTCAATGCCAATTGGTTAACAAGATTTTATGGTTTTAATAATAAAATTTCAATAACGTTTAGCGAATTTTAGGATTAGTTCGTTCAATCCAAAAAAAATCAATGGCTCGAAATTTTAGATTTTACTATATATAGTAAAGAAGGCATGAAGGTGCGAAATAGTTATTTTAATACATATCATTTAATTTTTATCTTTTATAAATTGCATTTTTATCAAGTTTTATTTATTGCGACGTAGTACGTTTCGATAAAAATTCTTCTTTTTAAGTGAGCGAGTCAGGTATAAATGATTTTGTGATCTTTACCTTGACGAATCGTCCAGACAACATCGAACTGTACCAGTATTCCTTTTTTGGTTTTCTCAATGTTCCTATCGAGGTAGTGGCAAAACGAACAGATTTCGATCAAATAATGTCGGTATTGATACCTGTATTATCGGAGTTTGGTATTGATATTCATTTATATTGTTTTCAATTGATGTAATTCTTTCGGTTGCTAAATTTAGTGCCACTATCGTATCAGTATCGTAACAAATCAAACCGATACTGGCCGAATGCCCGCCGCAACGCGCGGAAAATCTCACTAGTTATATAAATGGTTAGTGAGCGATTATGAATATTGTTAGCAGTAAAATAGTAAAAGTAAAATATAGCAAAGTTTTGCTTAGGTTAAAAGAGAAGTAACATCTCTTATATTTCTTGCTTTGCCATGCTTTATCATAGATCCTACGTGCTATTCTTCCCCTTTTGACACCACTTCCACAAATTGCTAGGTAGTGTAGACATCAGAGTATTTTAGATTTGAGTTTCATGATTGTTATGCAAGTAAAAAAATGAGTAAACTACGTTTTTCGTTCATGTGGTTATATCACTTTTACTATATTAGCCTAAAATAAGAATTTTTAACATATCTACCTCATGGTCTCTATAACTAACCATTTTAGCCCCCGTGATATCTAGACTTAGGGGCCAAAATGGTTAGTTATAGAGACCATGGGGACATATATGTTAAAAATTCTTATTTTGTGCTAATATAGTAAAAGTGATATAACCATAAGGGCCAAAAACATAATTTACTCTAAAAAAATCCTTTGTTTAGTATCTCTTCCAACTCCGGAGCCCTGCTCACGTCATAAGACTATAGGGTATGTGGCGGGGGTTGGGTCGTGGGTTGGGTACAAACGCCCACGTCACCACCCCGGGTGGGCTTAGGTTTGGGCGTGGCCCCTTGGGTGGGGGTTTCAGCCCGAGCGTTGGGCGGGGCTACCCACATGACATGGCGGAACCTCATTGGCCAAGAACATTAGGCCTTTAAAATTTGCTTTTTTTTCACGCCACCCGATATGATTTGAAAGAAATCGCATTCCCATCGTCTTTGCCCGATCCCCCTCATTTCAAAAAGAAGAGAAAACTGACATGGAAAGAATGGTATTTGGTGAGTCTTCTTATCTTGGTTGATCAACAGTAACACGGATTATTATAAGTTGAAGTGATGCATTTCGGTTTTGGTGGGTTTGATCATTTTGTTATGTATTGAACATTGAGGACTTGAGATCGAAATGTTGCAACTTCTTAAGTATAAATCCTACCTACCTGGAGTTTGTACTGCAACAGGTCAACTTAAGAAGCTGGTTTTCATTACTTCCTTGTTCTCCACTATCTTTTATTTTTGACAACTTTACCATCCCCTGATATATATGAAGGTTATTAGAAAATACAAATTATTTATAGTTTTCATATTGTCTTGTAGAATAATTAAATTTCTAACTCACCATGATAGGTTTTCTATACTGCAAGGTAACCATTGGTCCATTGTATTTGCTAATATGCTAAAAAGATAACTATAGTTTGCAAAATGAAGTTGCTTTTGTTTTGCAATGTATTTTTAAATGTTTTTTGCCTAATATTTTTTATATTGCAATATCTTTTGGCATTTTGCGAAGAATGATGATTTAGTTTGTAATGTAAAACCAAGACGAATGGTAAAATGAAAGTTATAATATGTTGCAGGAATGACGGTTTGGCATTTTGCCAAGAATGATGATTTGGTTTTTTATATTGCAAGTATTTTTTTTTTTTTTTTGGCATTTTTAATGCTTCAGAGGCACACAAGCTTTCTTCTCAAGAGTTGAAGGTTATTTCATTATTTACGCTTTGTTATATAAATAATAACATGTACCAAATAAACATAGGATATTGATTAATTTTGTTGTGTAATATTTGAAGGATGAGATACTTGAAGCGGATGGTAAAATTTACAAAGCATGAATCTCACTCCTTGTCATTGACAAAGGAAAGAAGTTTGTTTTAATTGGTTTTGCCGAAGAGATTGTGCAAGTAGCCCAAGGTATGATTTCATACAACCCAACTGTTTTATAATTTGTTTCAGTTAGAAGCAGATGTGCTATGGTAATATCAACTCAATGTTATCGTAAGTGATATCAACTGATTTTATATGCGTGTTAATCGTTTTTTGATCCGTTTTCTTTTAAATAGTTATATTGCGTCTGATCGGTCAAAGCATAACCCAAGGCGGTCTACTTATAAGTAGGGGTGCAAATAAGCCGAGTTGAGCTTGAATTAGACTAGGCTCAAGCTCGAGCTATTAAAGTTCGAACTCGAGCTCGGCTCGATTCGATCTTTGTTTCTAAAGCTTGAGCTCGGCTCGTTTTATAGTTATTAGTTATTTAACATTAATTATGATTATCACTTTATATATAATTTAGTTATTATTCATAAGTTTATAAGTAGTAACTATCATTATTTATATATAAAATTAATATATTATATAAATAGTAGGCTCGTTTAGGCTCGCTAGTTGGTTAGAGCTCGATAAGCGAAGCATGGGCTTGTTAACTAAACAAACCTGTTTTAGGCTTGGGCTTATAATGAATATTTATTTATTATATGTGAACTGATGATTAGATTTGAAATGATTACAAAGAGACTGATTATTCTAAATTGATATTGAATAAAGAATTATTGTTTCATTTTGCAGGAAAGATGCCAACCAAAAAGTAAAGGGTGCTTCTTCGATGGATTCACAAACTATTGATCACATCATAGATTCACAAACTATTGATCACATGAAGAGTGTTGTGAATGCTATGGCGCCTATCATCATCCAAGAACATATCCCTAATGCAAACCTATCTTTGGTTCTAAGTTCTTTTTTTGGTTCTTAGTAATACGAACCTGTTACATGCGTGAACCTTCATTTGTTCCTTTATGATTACATATTTATTTGAAATATAATGATTCTTTCATTAGTTGATGTTATACTATAACTAGTAGGATGTTATATGTTGATGGTCTGTTTATAAAATTGGTTTTATAATCTTCTTTGGGATATTAGGACCATTTTCTTGATATTAAAGTAGCTATAACGTTACATCATAAGGGTCCTATAAATTAATTTTTAAGAACGCTTGTACGTGTATCAAAAGATTAAAAGTAGATAATCACATATTAGAACATTGTAAAAGTGTCCTAATAGGTCTTTTTAGGACGCTATTTAAGTTGTCTATAGACATATTATGCGACCATAAAATTGGTTTCATAATCTTATTTGGTATGTTAGGACCTTTTTCTTGGTACTAAATTAGCTATAATGTTACGTTATAAGGGTCCTGTCAATTAATTTATAAGGACACTTGTAAGTGTATCAAAAGATTAAAAGTATGTAAGCACATGTTAGAACATCATAAAAGTGTCCTAATATGTTTTTATTAGGACACTATTTTGATTGTTCAAAGACATATTACGCGACCATAAAATTGGTTTCATAATCTTATTTGAGATGTTAGGACGCTTTTTTAGTTTCGAGACTTATTACGACCCCTTTACATGAAACGCTTTTACCGTTGGTCCTATTAAATGAAAGGTCCTATAAAATAGCATTTTAGGACGCTTTTGCACCTACTAAAAACCTAGTTTTCTTGTAGTGAATGTTCATGTGTTTAGACAAAAGTTCATGTGTAAGTTTCAATAGGTAAACATGTTACACCCCAAAAGTGGTAAAAGTAAAAGGGGAAAAGTACAAGTATACTCACATTGGTTGCGTTCGCGATTTCTTGTAAGTAACGCAAGGAAAAGATTGGGATGTCGAAAGAATGAACGTGAGAGGCTAACCTAAATATGAAAGTACCCCACGTAAACGATCTAATAATATTCCTAATATTTATTGCTTAAACCTTCATTAATCAAATTGAATTCTAATCTTAAAAGTAAATAAAATAAAATAAAATAAAATAAAAATAAAGTAGATAGGGTCAACCGGGTTTGAACCCGTGACCTTTCTTTTAAGAGAGGTAGAATTGTAATACCCAAATTTTCTTTTTAAAAAAAATAATAATAAATTAGTATCAGTTACTGGATGTTAAATATGAGTATTATTGTTTATTACAAATTGATTAACTTGAAAGTTGATTTTAAAAAAACATATATGAAGCAACAGAAAGTGTTTGATAGTTTTTTTTTTTTCTATATAACCAAACTAACTAGTTCTTCTTCTTTACAAAAATACAAATCTACTGTTGTGTTGATAATATATATACAAAAAAAAAAACAAAAGATGAAAGGTTTTAAAGTAAAAAAAACATAACAGAATAAGTAACAACACACCACGAAGAATAGATGTCTTCGTGCATCTCTTGGTCCCTTTCTCTCAATACATATATATATAAATATGTATTAAGTAGATTAGAAATTTGATGTTAAAAAAAAGAACACAGAGATATGTATACATATACATATATAACGGAGGGGTGTTGAAGATACTCTAACCGATATGCTTCGTAAATGGAACTAAGAATGAACCGAGTGTGGGAAAATAATACCGAACAATAAGCCGCGAGTTTCTGAGTATGCTCCGGCAGCGCCTTCGAGTTCCGGCGAGGATGCTTCTTGAAACAGAGAGAGTGAGGTGTATACCGCAACGAGAATGGCGTGCACCGGAACCAAACTTTATCATCTTCTTCATTAGCAAATCCAAAACGAACACTCACGAAGTCGAGATGCCGCCGTTGAACTCCGCTGCTGCTGAACGTCGCCACCGCTGAACGCGGCTATCGCCGCCGTCGGACACCACAGCCGCCGGTCGGTGCCTCCTTCTCTCCTCGGTCGGGCGCCCATCTCTCTCTCTCTCTCTTCGTCCTGTTGCCACCGTGTGCCGCCGCCACCAGACGGTGGTGGTCGCCGGCCATTCAATCGAGCAGGAGGGTGTTGTGTGATGGGTTTAAGAAGAAGAGGGGAGGTGAGTATGGGATCTTGTTTAGGAACACAGGGTTATACCGACAATAAAAGGAATAAAGATGGTCAATTGTTTTGGGCGGCAAGTTCATGATTCAAAAGGAATTGTAATGTAATGTGCGTATAATATCATTTTGCTCATGAAGTTTTCACAAAGGTCCCTTAACTTTGAAAAGTAACTAAATTAGGTTAACTTTGTTTAAGTTATATTTCTTAAATAGAAGTAACCTTACAACCTAACATGGTTAACTAGGTTATTTTATTAAATATATAAACAATTTTTTTTTTTGTAATACTAATCACAAATAAAAAAAAATATAAATATTTAAACAACCTAATTAATTTGATTAAAGAATAAATTCTTCAACGATGATTTGTTTCGAAAAAATTTATGTGGTTCAAAAGGTGAGGATCCGGATTTCAACCCGGGTCGCCGTGATCCTCCAACCAGAATTACCTCAAACGGACTTACGATAAATTTTAGATGAATTATTCCGTGGATTGCGGTCAGAAAAAGATGAATCTGACTTCAGCCCGGAAAATGATTTTCTATAAAATATTGGTGATGATTTGGACCACGATATTTTTACACAATAATATTTGGGTCGTATAAGATATTCTGCAAAAATTTGGGAATTTTTGGAATAAGATAACTATTTTATTAAAATACCCGAAAACAGCCCAGTTTTGTGTATTAAAACTGAATCGATATAAGTAGTATTTTGCATGCCTAAATGTCGGGTTGGTTATTTGAAAGCGATCTAACGTGTTATATGTTAAAGAAAATGATACGCTAGTAAGCGTGGACGCCTTCATTTATAAAGGAAACTCTGGCGAATTTTTCTAGAAATTCCAATACTTAGAAAATATTTTTCTAATCAAGTGTTACTAGTATACCTTGTAACTTGTGTTTCAAATACAAACTTCGCCATAAATTTTGTTACGAAATACAAAGTATCTGAGGTTGGTTTTCGCAAATAAAAATGGGTAAACATATATTTAGAATATATTTTATGCTGAGACACTTATGTGATGGTTTGTTATTTTGTGTACTAGATATATTATTTTTAGGGTAAAAATAATATAACTTGAAAATACCATGAAAGTACGATTCCAAAATAATACCAACGCTCTCACAAAAATGATTATTTAGTAACACAAGTAATGTTATATTACGAACGTTGGAACGTAACTTACGAAATTTTTCAGAAAGTCCCTTTACACATATGTTTTTGGTGGAATATTATTTTGGAAATCAAGGAAGTAAAAATATATTATTTTTGTGAAAAATACATATATTTTGGAAATAAGTTATTTTGGACAAATAAGTTAAGTATATTTTCTAAGTGGGACTTAAAATATATTTTCGGAATTATAAAGCATACATGTATTAAAAACCCCCATCCTTGGGAAGGAAACACGAATACGAATACTCGAGAAGTACTAATACAGAAATACTGTATAAACAATTATTCCAAAACTAAATACAATTATTACAACTTGGAATAACACCAGAATTGTAACTCAAAAACCTACAAACTAAGACAAGGCACGACCCGTTCGTCTAATAGACGTTAGACCATTGTAGGTAGTCGTGTTTGCCGCGGAGATTTGGGTTACAAGTACGAAGACGCAATACTGTGAGTTCATGTCCCCCCTTTTTCTCTTAACTGTTTTCAGTTTTATACTTCGGGGGTGAAATACATGTTACAATGATTACGGATACTTTTATACATGGTATGGTTAGCTTAAGGAGGGTTACTACTTAGATCATGTGAGGGGGTAGGCAGAAACTAGAGCCCATTAATCCTCGTCGTAGGACCGAGGGACATTAGTGATAGATCTATTTGGGTGTAGCGAGCCCCACTCCTGAGTCCGCTGAGTGAACCATGTGGTGACTAAGTGCCCACGCACAAATCCGCTAGGTTTGAGTCTTCCTGCATCACTTCACACATATCATTGGCTTTGCAACCCAATGGTGATCTCTTTTTCCTTATTTGCTACATACCAGGGATTTTCATACATACAAACATCTTTAAAAGGTTTATACATACTCACTTACACATGAACTCACTCAACTTTATGTTGACTTTTCAAACTACATGTATTTCAGGGAACTAATGGATCTGGCACGGTATGCACGTATTTTCAAGATGCGTTTGAATAAAGAAGTCATCCAAGGTTTAGAAGGTGAAATCTCTTCCTGGATGGGTTACATATCTCTAAACCAAGTATTGTTTAAATTCTTTTGCTAAGTTATTACGAACTCATTAAATCAAGTCAAGGTTTGTAACTTATTTTGTGATTGATGTTTTAAGACAAGTATAATAAGGTATTTTTCTAAACTCTATTAACGGGTGAATATCTCATGTTTTATCAAATAGCATTGTTATGATTGTTGCTATGGTATTAAGAAGTCACACTAAATAAACCACGCTTCCGCAAAGCTAGGGTGTGACAGCTTGGTATCAGAGCTTCGGTCGTAGCGAACTAGGATTCTTTCTTGAGTCTAGACTACGATCATCAGGGCTCTCATGAAAACATTTTCAAACACTTTTACATTGCATACACTAAACGTCCAGATCCAGGGAACAAAACATTTTTACGAACAAAAAGGCACAAATACACTTTCCAAAGTTCATGTTTATAGTTCAGTCTTATCGACTGGGAGGTTGGTCAGGGAGACCAGGGATTCAGTCTTATCGACTGGGAGGTTGGTCGGGGAGACCAGGGTTTCAGTCTTATCGACTGGGAGGTTGGTCGGGGAGACCAGGGATTCAGTCTTATCGACTGGGAGGTTGGTCGGGGAGACCAGGGATTCAGTCTTATCGACTGGGAGGTTGGTCGGGGAGACCAGGGATTCAGTCATATAGAATAAGGGGCCAATCTGTGAGATTGGGGAGGTTTTTGGTCTGAGAGGCCAGGGAGTTAGTCTGAGAGACTAGGAGGTCCAGTCTGAGAGGCTGGGAGGATAGTCTGAGAGACTAGGGGGATCAGTCTGAGAGGCTGGGAGGATAGTCTGAGAGACTAGGAAGTTCAGTCTAAGAGGCTGGGAGGATAGTCTGGGGAAGACTAGGATGGTTACTTGCCTACATTAATTGAGACTTACATGCTTAATTGATTTAAGGTTGATGTACGTGCATATGTGGTAGTCGTTCGCATACACTAATTGTTAGTAATTACTATGAATATACATGCTACGCACCGACACACGTGTCACTCTAATCAGAGAACGAGTTATCGGACATTGATAACCCTACGACCACCGCCACAGATAATGAGACTACATCCGCGCCAGAGACAATTACGTCAGATACTGAGAGTGATCCTGATATGCTAATGACGAGGACGACTTCTAACAGTCTGTGCTACCAGACTTTGGTGATACTTCATCTCTGCTGATGGTTTCTCTGACAAGAATCTTTCTGTCACTCTTGTTTCAATCCATGACCACTCCATCACTGGTCATCCCAATGATGTACACACCATGGCTCCAATCATTGATGATGCACCTCATGCGGACTGTAGGACCGGTTTTGACTCCGAAACGATTGCGTAACCGAACGTGTGACGTGCGGAATCCGTACACGAACGTGACCGAACACACGAAACGTAATATAATCTGTGATTCTATTGATCAGATCTGAAAACGTACAAGAACCTGAATCACGATGTCACTTTCTCTCTCTAGTTTCTCTCTCTAACCTCTAAGCTCCAAATGGCAAAAGTCTCTAATCTAACATAAAGTCTCCTATTTATAGGCCTTGGCTTTTAATGAGATTTCTCATTAATTACAATTATGCCACCTTGCCTTTTTGACTATCTATCTCTAATATTACAATATAAATCTCATTCTCTTCTGTTTCTCGCTACGGCTCGGATTGACGAAGGCTATAGACATGAATGTACTAACAGACTCCCCCTTGGATATTGTCGCAGCCAATCTCGTAGCGTCTTGTCTTTCTCTAACTCTATTTAAGTCTTCTTGAAGCTTTAACACGTCTTCATCAACGTAGACTCTCTTTTATTTGAACAGAATCCCCGTGGATTTGTTTTCAGCTTCGGCTTCTCCTTTCTATAGACTCTTTTCTTCGTCAGGCTCCCCCTTTCGTCAAGCTTCCGTGCTTTGGGATCGACACCTTGCTTTCCGTATACAAGCTCCTTTAGAATAGTTACATGGCTTCTTGAATCCACGCTTCCTTTTGCGTTGAGCTCGTCTTCAGACTCCCCCTTAGACTCGGCTTTCAGGATCGTAGTCTGGTATAACATCTGCAATTCTCAAACATTTATAAGTAACAACGTTTTGAACATTCAATTTTCCAGAAATCGTAATCTGGTACTATTCGACTCTCTAAATCATTCCCCCTATCAACAATCTTTACAGATTTGGCAGTGTTAAAGAATCTAACTCCCTCACAGTTAATCTTCCAAGTCCAAACTAATGACCTTTGAGATATCACAAACTGTTTTTGAAAGTTTTGATTTTAATTCAAGTATCAAATTAATGAACTTGTTTTATTTTCAGAAACACAATCAGCTTACTTAGATTTTGAAACTCAGCAACTCAGACATCGGTTTATCGAAAATAAAGCAGAAATCAAAATCTTTTTGTATTTTCTGAAAATATAAAGCAGTAAAGAAATATATACAAACATATTTACAGACAATATTTTTGTTTGAGTATACGTCAGAGAATCATATCTGTTTTTGACAAGTCACAAGTACCGTTGAGCTTAGTTACACATTAAGAATTAAACAATTCACTTAGATTGTCGATATACTGATGCACTTAAATTTTCATACAAATTTCAACTGATTCAGGATACGAATTAGATGTTTTAAGAACTTAAACTCATTCATGTGTCCCACCTCTTGAATATACTCCCGTATCCAGATCCCAATATTCAGTCTTACAGGTAAGTATACCACAGATGATATCTGTCAGGGGTTAGATGCGAGGGTCGTGAGAGCTCAGGTCGATACTTCCGTATACGCAGAGAGATGACGGCTTCGACTTTTCGGTGTGTCCCCTTTAGAGGATCTTTTAGTTACAACAGCAACGACTATCAATTTTATTGTTTCATCAGCTTGCTGAGGGCGATGCTATATTTCAAGCATTTGCAGAAAGTATTATTCGGGGACTAGGTCAGAACTTCCATTCAGCAGAAGTCCCGGAATAATACCCCAGATATCACTGAGTATAAAGACCTAGTATCTCAGAATAAGGGACCTTTCAAACAAGATTTCAGGAGTTACCTAAATATCCAAGTAGTGTTCCCCACGAAATAAGCAAGTGTTTGAATTTAGGTTTATATCCCGAAAAAAATTACTAGGTGTATAAAAACCTATCGACATATCATCAGTGAGACTGTTTAACGCTATTTAATCATTACATTTCTTTAGCATACTCTAACTGTCTACTGATGTACTATAATTTCCTCTTTTTACGCAAAACTCAAATTTTTGAATTTTATCATGTTTTTGGCTTTTTCAAATTTTCTAATGTTTTTGTATTTTCTGACAATTTTTCTCCCCCTAAAATGCAAAACCAATAAAGGAAATTTGACAACACGATGCTGATAGCTTTGTCTCGCCATCCATGTTCTGTTAATCATGCACTGAATTACACTAAAAGTAGTAATTACCCCCATGATTTACAACACATTGATTTTTATAATTTGAAAACCGTTTTTCAATCTGGTGAATCTAATCATGTTTGTTCAGCCGTGAGGGTTTCGGCTTATTCAATCAACACAAATTTTTGAAATTTTCTATTTTTGACAAAAATTAAAAACAAACATATTTTTGGTTTTTTATTTTTCAAATTTTTAGGGTTTTGAAAATATTGTTTATTTATGTACAAAAAAACATATAAACTCCCTGTTTCAACCAACACAGGGTCCAGCAGCCTCTGCCTCCTCTTCATGTGCCAGGCTGCTCCAACTTTCAATCTCACAATCTTCAGTATTCTTGAGCACCTGCACATTCAACTAATTGAATTACTTGAACAATTTAGCCCAGGTCTGTTGGACCTTAGGCATTTCAACACAATAATTTTCATTCAATGCTGGAAATTCATTGTCATTTTTCACAAAAACTTTCTCAATTTTAACTTCAGCTTTCTCATCTTTTACCGAATCAACATGTTTCTTAACACTCCATGTTTGACCTTTCGGTGTACCACGTTTGTAAAAATGTGAATCTTTTTGAACACTTTGGTTTTGAACAACATTTTTTGGTTTCCAAAACTCTTGGGGTTTTGTCATATCAACTGATGTTTTCCAACTTTGTGTTGTTCTGAATCTGGGTGTGTGAGAATTCCAAGTCTGTCTTGAATCGAACCTGTTCTGGTTTGATTTCCAATTTTGATTTGAAGCAAACTTGTTTGTGTTGTACCTCCAAGTTTGTTTTGAATCAAATCTGGTTGACCTTTGTCTCACATACTCAGATTTTTGTTTCTTAGAATCAATCTTCTTGTGGTCAACATCCATAGGTTTTAGATTTGGACACTTTCGTGCAAGATGTCCTTTTTGATCACATTTGAAACATGTTCTCATGGACACATCTTTGACCTGTGGTTGTTGCTTTCTCTTTTGTGCCTCAAACTCAGCATTAGACTGTCGTCTAATTTTAAGTTCTTTTTCTTCATCTAAACTGTTTCCCTGAACAAAACTCATTTTTGCATGATAATTTGGCGTCTCATTTTTCTTTCCATTCTGTTTCTTCTTATAACCCAACCCAGCCTTCATGTTTTTCTTTTTGAAACCAGGTTTGTTATACGAACCTTTATGACTCTTACCAACAAACTTTGAAATCTCAGATTTCTCAATCTCAACCATTTTGAAAACTTCATCAACCTTTTCTGAAATCACATTCTAAATCGGGAATACAACATCTAAGAATAATTTGTCCGATCCAATCATGGTATAAACCAATCCCTTTGAATCATCATTCAAATTTTTCTCGGATTTTATGTTTTTCAGATATGCATCATGAAGATTTCCTTCATCTTCATCCTGTAATTCAGATTTACCTGTAACAATCGACTCTTCTTTCAACACACTTTCAACGACTTTACCTACCACCTCTGAATCATGAGAATCATCAGATTTAGAATAGGTTATGTCAATGTTGTCTGGCAATTGGTCTAGCATGTTGAAAGCTTTTTCGACTTTTTCCTCATCATAAAATGCAAACTTTTCCGGTGGTGGAACTTGATGAAACTCTGAGCCAATGCCCTTCTTGTTCTGCTCAGACTCACCATCTCCCGGTTTTATATTGAAAATTCGTTCAAGCACATATGACGACACGTGGTAACTTTTTAGCTTGTTGTTATCCTGTTCTAAATCAGCAATCTGTCACTTTAACTTAGCAACATCCTCAATATAGGAATTAACAACATCTTGTTTTATAGCATACATTCGTTTAAGTTCTTTAGTTGTTTCAGAAAGATAATTCATTCTTGATTGAGCATATTTCATTTCATCTTTCACTTTCTCATATGACTCTTTTGTAACATGATATGATAATTTCATTGAGTCATATTCCCTTTTCATTTCTTGATAAGCAATTTCTTTTTGTTCGCATTCATTTTTTATTTTCAAAACATCTTCTTTCAAAACTTCATTTTCTTTTTCTAACTTTGTACATTTTCCTGAAAGTTTTTCATCATTTTCGTTAAAAACCTTTTCTTTTTCTAACATCTCTTTGCATTTTTCTTTGAAAATGTTTTCGATGTTTGTGAATTCAAGATTTCTTATTCTGAATTGCTCATCTTTTTCAGTACAAGCTCTGCACGGTTCCATGCATTTCTTGCACTCATCAATCAGTTTTAAGTTTTCAGAATCAGAATTTACCTCAGTGATTGGCACCTCGGTATCTTCAGCAGCTTTTGTCTGCATCTGATTTGCATCATCTTGCTTCTCTTCTACTGACTTCCTCACCATCATTACCAGCATCCAAATTCTCATTCTTTTCTTCTTTTTCTTCTTTCTTCACCTCTTTTTCAATCTGCTGTTCTTCAGTAACAGCTTCTTTCACAACTTCAACTTTAACAGCTTCTGTTTCAACCTCTTCAGCAACCTTCTTCAGATTGTTCACCATCTCTTCAATACTCTTCTTCATTCTCTCTTCATCCCTTTTTCTTAGACATGACAGCATGGCATATCTGATCTCCTTTTCAAGCCTTTTAGCATATGTGTCATCTTTAATCACATTTCGATAATATTCGGCTCTCATTGGGACTACGAGAAGAACATCATCAAAAATATGTCTTTCATTGGAACAACCGGTTCTCCTTCTCTGTGGTAGTAACATTCTCTCTTCTTATCCCATCTTCGACTGCTGACAGCATTTTCATACTCTTCCTGCATGTCGTCCATTCTGTTGTAGACCACATTTCTTTCTTTGTAAGTCTTCTCACTCAAGATTTCTTCTCGAGTTTTCTCTTTGATCTCAACTTTTTCTTCACGGATTTCAGCAGTGTCTTTGTCTTTGTTTTCATCTTGAATCTCAGCAACAAAAACAAACTTTCTTTCCTCTGTCATAGCTCTCCCATGAGCTGTTTTATGAACATTCTCTAAACGATCTTCTTCTGGACAAATATCAGACCAATCATAGCCTTCATCATCGTAAATTACAGCATAAGCTCTTGACTTTTCTTTCGGTTTATCTTCAATTAACTTTGGCTCTTCTCTGCTTCGATGGTAAATCGCCTTTCGATAATAGTCATCGTTGAAAGGAAGTTCATTTCCTTCAGCAACTTCAGAGTTTCTGCATTCTCTTTTGAAATGACCTTTTTGCTTGCATCTGAAGCAGGTCACTTTGGATTTCTCGAATCCAAGTTTTGTTGAAGCACCTCCAAGCGATTGTTTCCCGGTAATCTCCATATACCTCTGAGCTCTGCGAATACAACTAGCTAAACACCAACGGATGTCAATGAGCTCCATCTCTTCCGGATCAATCTGGTCGTAGTCTTCTTTGGTCAACTCGGAGTTTCCAATTTTGCCAGCTACAAGACCTACATATGACTCCAGAACCGATGCAAGAAAACTCATTTGCTGCTTCGCTGCATTGATGCTCATTGCTGGAGAATTCTTCAGTTTAAGAGCAATGTTGCACAGAATTTCTTCAGTTTCATCATAATTTGTCTTTGAAGATGAATGATATCCAGAATGATGACTTGTTGACGTTGTTGGTGGTTCTTTCATCTTTTCACCACTAAATGCTGTTTTTGGTGAACCAACTCCTTTATCAGAAGGTACACTACCTTGGTAGTACAAACCAACATTCTGGTGATGTGAAGAACTAGTCATCTTGTTCTGTTTCTGCAACTCCAAATCATGACTTTCAATCTTTTCAAACAAAACATCAAGAGCAATATTGTCATAAGAAGCATCATTTTTAAGATAAAAACAAATGTTTGCCACTGATCAGCTCGTGGTAACGCTTCAATGACTTTATCAATAAGCTCCTCTCTCGTTTTATCAATTTTAAAACGTTCAAGTTCTATTTTAAGATGACAGAATCTCTCAATCATTTGTCTCACTGTCGCTCCTTTTATATTATCAAACAGATCAAATTCTTTTTTTAGTAAAGCAATTTTATTTTTTCTAATCTGTTTTCCCCCCTCCGCTTTAACACTTAAAGCTTCCCAGACTGATTTTGAGGATCCATCATGAGTAAGCAAAGCAAATATATCATTTCTGATTGCTGTCTGGATCATAGCAACCATTCTCTGTTCAGCTGCAAACTCAGATTTTTCTTCGCTGGAAAATTTCTTGAACGGTAGATCTTCGTTTTTGTCATCTTTTGGCCTTTCGTATCCGAACTCTAAGCAGAACCAGCTCTCATGTGCATATGCTTTTGCCCAGTTAATGAATCTTTCTTTCCACCAAGTATAATCCTCAATGCTTTCAAGAGTTGGTGGTTTTGATTGCGTTCTATAAAAGTTATCATGCTTGATGTTCTCGTTGATAGCCTTCGTGATAGTTTTTGGTGTAATATTTGCAATCTCAAATGATTAGAATGTGAACGCGTTAAAAAACGTGTTGTAGAATTCTTCAGCCATGATGCGAACTTCTTGAATTACCTTGAATATCTCGAATTACACCTTGAATATCTCGAATTACCTTGAATATCTTGAATTACCTTGAATCAACAAACAAACAAACATAATCAGTTTAAACACTTATCAAACAACTGAATCAAACTAATACTCGAACTGGTGAATATTCTTGTGCAGACAGAAGGTTGACAGACTGTGCGGACTGAACTTGATGTGAACTGAGATTTAAGTTGTCAAACCGTACGAAGTGCTATGACCCGGATCAAATTCAAACGACCTTTTCCAATGACCTGACAAGGTTCAAATGAACTGGACCACCTCTTTTGAACTGTTATGCTTTGAACTTGGGCCAAAAAAAATTACTCTGATTGGACCTCAATATGTATGACTGACATATCAATTAAAATCAACAGTTTTTAATTTGTCTCACTTTGATCGATTTTATACCACACAACCACTCACAAAGCTTTCATATGATAAACTAACTTCTCATGCAAAACATTTAATGCTTTGAGCCGTTACAATTTACTATGATTGAGCTAATTTTTTGTAATGATACCAGCAACGGCAACAGACAACTCAATTTTGTGATTGGGCCGCTTTAAAACACAACAACTATGATTAGGCCGACAACATCACTTTGTTAAATGCACACGGATTGAATCAAATGTGGCCGACAACTAAAGTTCTTCATATATATATATCATGGGACCTCTAAAATGCACTTATCCGAAACATGATTGGGCCGATATTTGTAGTGGGCTGACACAAATCAGTTTACTCAAATTCATACATGCAACCTCTTGAGTGAAACACTTAATGGCCGACAACAACTAAATGTTCAATTGACAATTTTTGTTTATTAAATCTCAAACACTTCTAATGGGTCGGTGCCTATGTATGATTGGGCCGTAACTGTGACTTAGTCTGATTGGGCCGAAAATACCACTAAACCAACACTTTAATTCTCATTGGACCTCATACATCAACACGCAGGTAATTTCAATTCAAATGTCCGATAACAATCAATTAATATGTATCACGTGCAGCTATTAAATGAGTTTACAATATCGATGTGGGTGACCAACAATCAATGCAATCTTATTGAACCGAAGAACTGTAATCACGTGATGACTGATAAGCGGACCTAATGAGCGGAACCTTGTTGTGACCAAATGAGCGAACCTGTTTGGACAAATAAGCGGAACAGTTTGGACAAATAAGCAGACCTACTGTTACACCTATGAGCGGAACTATCAAGTCTGTATAAGCGAAAGTGATTATGACCGAATAAGCGAAACTATATTGTACGTATAAGCAAACCTGCAATTTTGACAGCGAATTCAAACTGAAAATCTTAGATTTCTCCTAAACGGTTAGGAATTTGGATCTGAAACTTGGTAGGGTTATAGATCAGGTGTTTACGCACAACATATCAAAAAATCAGACGATTTGGACCGTAAAAACCCGTTTAATTTGACGAATTTCAGCTAAAAACGTGAAAAATATGAAAAAGATGAAGAAATAGATGAAATCCGGATCTGAAATCGATGAAATCACGAGCGGAAATGTGTGTTGGATCAGTGCAATCGAGCTCCTGCTCTGATACCACTTGTAGGACCGGTTTTGACTCCGAAACGATTGCGTAACCGAACGTGTGACGTGCGGAATCCGTACACGAACGTGACCGAACACATGAAACGTAATATAATCTGTGATTCTATTGATCAGATCTGAAAACGTACAAGAACCTGAATCACGATGTCACTTTCTCTCTCTAGTTTCTCTCTCTAACCTCTAAGCTCTAAATGGCAAAAGTCTCTAATCTAACATAAAGTCTCCTATTTATAGGCCTTGGCTTTTAATGAGATTTCTCATTAATTACAATTATGCCACCTTGCCTTTTTGACTATCTATCTCTAATATTACAATATAAATCTCGTTCTCTTCTGTTTCTCGCTACGGCTCGGATTGACGAAGGCTATAGACATGAATGTACTAACACGGACATTTCTACTGAAGGTTGGTTACTCGACAAACAATATATGACTACGTTGGCATGCTTATCGATGGTCCTTCTGCCGACGCCTATAACGATAGAAAATTAGACGAGAGCACTGTTACTAACTTCATTTCTTAAGACCCCTGTTAACAAGCCATCCTCTGATTCTAGCATGCATTCAGACTCCTTTGAGTCTGTGATACCTGCAACCTTACAAACAGCTAGATTACAGCATTCTACTACTGACACAAGACGACGATGTCATGGCTGCTGCTCTGTCACCTGCTCGAGACACCACACCGTTACACGACTCAGAGCCTGCTCTTGAGCTAGCTTCTACACCTTTTGGGTCAGCTTGATGTTGCGCCTGCTGAACCTACACCTTTACGTGATCACGATCCTGTTTCTTTTTGGTCTGCCAGACATTGCACCCCTTATATCTACCTGCATCGGGCAATCTCCTCATTTGTTGAGATGCTTGTTTTTGCACCCACAACCGTTGATATTGCTCCTTTTCCCTATGAAGACCGACTGCGCAGGTCGCACCATTTGCTACATTCACCTCTACAATGCCGAACGAGCCACTTTGATGGATCTTATAACACACTATACTGATTTTAGACCCTTGCCATCCCTCTCATTATGGAGGTTGTACACAGGATGAGTGCTCCTGAAACATCAGATACAGTTTAAGGATACAAGTCGCAGAGTTTTGGAGCTTGAGCTGACACTACGTTCTCCATGCTGTCTATAGTATGTATACTTTGATCCCCCCACATTCACCAAGATTCCTTTTGACGCTCTCACCTGCTGCTATAATGCCTTTCCCAGGTTTTCTTTTGATGCTCGTTCCTTTTACCATCGAGCGGCAAATCAGTTGACTACTTCGAGGTATATACAAGCTCGCGGAGGAATTCAAGCATATCGACAGTTTACTTTTCTTTCCTCCTCCACCTCAGTCACCAGTATAGTTGGTTTCTGGATTATGCGGATTGCATTACGCTTGGGTAAAGACACTAATGATAAGCCGGGATTGCGGAGACTTCTGAGGACCACTTCTGACTACGTAATTTTGATGCACTAATATACTTGTTGGACAGGGGTAGGGTGACCCTATGTCCCTTCTGATGTGATGCATTTTGTAAGACATAGTGATTGTGGCCGGAGGATAATGAAAGCCCGATCATCTTTAAACACGCGACAATACTTATGACTAATGACTAACGAAAACCTTCGTCGCTATGTCCCCACTAAGCACGCTGTTGATCTACATATTTGTGCTATAACTATAATGCTACATGCTTACTTGCTACATTCCTATTTACTAGTTGTGCAATACTTATGATAATATGTGATTCAATGTTATAACAACTGCGTATATGCATATATGTAATACACCCCTGAGGTCTTATTCGTTGAATAGAGACTTGTGTGCTCGCGTCCTTCACAAGACCTGACCTAACCGACTTTCTTCTAGGAAGATGTCGACTCAAGGGAACATGGATATCAACCACCCTCTACCTACAACAGAGGCGGAAATGCAAGAGCGCCTCTTACAGGCCATTGCACGGTACGAGGCCCGTCGCTCCGGTTGCAGCGGAGGTACCTCAGGAAATAACCCCCCCCCCAACGGTAATGTCTAGTCCTTTAAGACACATTACAAAACGTTTGGACATTTCCACGAGTGCCTTGCTAAGGCCTTACGCGAACAATGTTGCTTACATCGCAGGCTGCACCTACAAGCAGTTCTTGGACCACAAACCTCGAGAGTTCGACGGCACTGGGGGTGCCTTAGCCTCCGTGCGTTGGGTTGAAAAGACGAATTCTGTTTTACGATTGAGCAAATGTGACCCCGAACATCAAGTCACGTATATAGCTGGACTATTGGTGGATGAGGCTCTGTTATGGTGGAACCATCAAGTTCGGACAATGGGCGAGAACGCTGCGTATGCTATGACGTGGGACGAACTGAAAGATCTGATGCGTAAGAGATATTGCTCGAGGGCAGAAGTCCAGAAAACAGAACTGTGGAACTTGAAAATGGAAGGACCAAAGATAGCGGAGTATGTGCAGAGATTTAACGAATTATCACAAGTTACTTTACTCCTGGGGGGACCAGAGTTTAAGAGATGTGAACAGTTCATAAGGGGATTGGCACCTCAGATTCTAAGCCTGGTAACAACATCTAAACCTTCAACGATCACCGAGGCTATCGACATAAGTGTGGCGCTCACGGAAGAAGCAGTTAGATGAGGAGAATTTTCCACTGCGGAGGAGAAAAAGGAGACTGCAATAGAGGCATCTGGGGATAACAAGAGAAAGCTCGCAAATTTCAAGATGGTTACTCGGGGGAGTAGCAAGAAAAAGGCCAAAAAGGGAAAAGACTACATGGGTATCCTACCTAAGTGCGACAATTGTTTACATTATCATGTCGGGCGATGTAGATATGGAAAATGTGCTAACTGTGGAAAGAGGGGGCATCCTAAAGAAACTTGTTGGCAAGATACTGAACATGGTAATGGGGGCCAAGACGGTAGTGAGAATCACGAAGGGGACAACGACAATGACAATTGTCAAGGCAGAATGAGTGATAAACAGAAACGTGCCCGAGGTTGTTTTAACTATGGAAGCAAAAAGCATTTCAGAAAATATTGCCCTAAAAACAATCCGGCACAAGGATGAAAGCTCCCCACCGGAGCTAGGGAGACACGCAAGGGATTCAAGCATGGATATCCGTACGTCCCGAATTACTCAATGTTATGCATCTGTAGTGCCAAATACTGTTGCAAATTTTACGATTCGCACCTCTAGAGTTCTTGAGTATAATTGGGTTAAGTAGCGAGTAAGTAGATATTCCAGTACCCACTAGAACTATCTTAGGGGAAGCTAGTGGAAGCCAATGCAGTAACTGGGGGCGACAAGATAAAAACTGGAGAGCATAAGTTTACGATAGATCTATTGCCAGTTGAGCTGGGAAGCTTCAACGAGGTAATTAGGGTGTATTAGTTGCCAAGCGGTCGAGCGGAGGTTGATATCCGCACCTCGATGACGAATGAAGGAACGATCGTGACTCACGAAGCAGGATACGCCACCACAGATCACGAATTGCTTAAGGCACGAAAGTTGTGTGGGAAGGATGTGTTGTTTCCTGGCTCATGTCGGGGACAAGGGAGCCAAAGAACTAAAACTTAAAGATACCCCCGCGATCAGAGAATATCCTGAAGTCTTCCTCGAAGACTTGCCGGAATCACCTCCTCAACAATTAATTGAAATCTCTCATCGATTTAAATTCCAGGTACCGTAGCTGTAGTCGATGCATTGTAATGACTTACATTTTCAGAGATGCAAGGACTGACAGTGCAACCTCAGTGGTTGATAGAGAAGGAAGATAACAGACCAAAATTTCCGTTCTGGATAACCTCAGTTCTGCTCGTCAAAAAGAAGGATGATGATTTTCAAATAAACATCAACTACCACGAGCCGAACGAGCTAACGCACTAGAGTCGGTGACTCTTACTAAGGGTTAACGAACCTCTTACATAACTGACTATGAGGACCCAACTACTACTACACGACTGGTCGACGATCGAGCGTCGTTAGTGGTGAAATTCAGGAAGAAAGTATACTAGGGCGAAAATTGTGGGACAATGACTTGCTCTAGACGTAGACAAAATGGTGTTTCCTACACAATGTACAAACCAGATCCACATGGGATACGAAATCTGGAGAATCTAGAAAACTTATATCTAGGACCTTTGGGAACCTAGGACCAAACTCGTAAGGGTTCTACTTAGGAACCATATATGTCAACTCAATCAAAACATCATTAACTTGACAAACCTGTCATTGCAGTTAACAAAACCGAAGGTACTTAAATTTTCTTCCGTTGAAGTCTTCACTTTTACTTCTAACGAGTAGATATTTGCATTTCTACTCCCCTCAAAGTAGTTGCATCACGTTGATTTCCTTCGCTGAGAGCGAACACACGTTTGCTTCGTATACTTGGTCACTTCTCCCTTTTGGTAGAAACACATCGCTTCATCACTTGAAAACTTATATATAACCCATGCACCTTTTGTTACGCATGCGGTTTCATTTCGAATAAACGCTTCATTAAAATTCAAATATTACGTTGCTAAATCTAATTACTGGGTTGTGATTCGAGTAACCTACGTTATTAAAATTATTGGCTCTTTTGCTATCAAGTCAACACACTCTCTTGAAACTTCTTTTATTACAAATTACATTCATGGTTCATTTTGTTACCATGCCGACATTTCCTTTGTTGATACATATGTTTATTACTGGGCTACACTGAGATTCGGTTCGATTGCTTGAACTTATCCACTTCGCATGTCCAGTTTCAGACATCATATGATGTATTGAGAGCATCATATTCGAATATTTTCGCAAAGATCTTTTCATTTCGAGTCATAGTAGGTTTGGTTGGTCTATGACTCCACTAAATCGTTGATTGATTTCGATACCTTGCAGTGATACTTTCACAGAATTGAAGCTTGCGCTAATTGGGTTACTCATTTCATACACGAATTTAATTGGCTATTTATTTGTTAACAATCCATTTTGATATCCACGATCGAAGCAGTCTTAACACAATTGTGTGTTGAGGCAATGGTACATATATTCATTTCATAAGCATAAGGTACCTCCTAACGATTCTTTCGTCATCAATCAAATACCTTACAGTACTTATTACTTTTTCATCTTCGATCAAAACAGTGGCTCTTTGATGATTCCGTAATCAACCGAAAACTTTATGACATTGTGTAAATCAAATCTTCCGGCTTGTTTCGGTACACTGTCATCTGACCTCAAACACGGTGAACTTGTTCAGTCACCGCTATTATGGAATTATGTCATTGCGACACCTTGTGGTGTCATTACAAACTTGTAGCTTGTGCTAATCATGGTTAACCGTTTCACACAGGACTACATATACTTTTGCTTGACTCATTATTCAAACATTTCTGATGCAACTACTAAATAAGGCAAGGATACACCAGATTCACTTGTTTTTCACTCGGCGTATTCTCGTAAAATTTTCATTTGAGTTGTTAATTTTGAATTCATATAGCGGATGCTATGTTTCGTGAAAACTCGCTTGCATATTGCGATCGATCGTTTGAGGATCTTATTAGTCAAAACTCCTCTTTTGTGGACCCCCTGCTAGCTGGATTACACTAGGCTATACGTCAAGTACGTCGTGTACCTTTGACATCAACTGCTATGAGCACACACCTTTTAACCCTAGGATTCAGGTTTTTAAATATTCTTGGATTCACCAAATGTGAGTAAGGTTTGATTCGGTTTGATAATTATCTACCTCGATATTATTCATATACATACACGTGTGACGAGACATAAGGGGCTAAGGTAGTATAAATTTCGAGGACGGAATTTTCTTAACGGGGGGAGAATGTGACAACCCTAAAAATTACGGGTATCCGTACAATTAATTTATATTTAATTTGTGCTTAATGACTGTGCTGATTACAACTGTTGAGTTAACTGCTTTCTAATTTCTGTTATATACATACACATGCATCACCTTCATACTGTCACTCCATTTATTATATACAAACTTTAGTGACAAACTTGATGCATAAAGCACTGTTAGCACACTGAGCGGATAACCCAGTAAACATGCTGACATTGCCAGCACTAGACAGACGTTGTCTCTGAGGCCAGTATGAGCCGGGAATAGATTACTACACTAGTAGGGAGTGTAGGGAGGTGAGGATTGTAAAACTGGGTCACTAGGTGATAGTTACAGTGCCGGGAAGTGCCTAAAACATACTTTAACTGCAAAATTCTGCACTTTTAAATAAAATTCAGCATTTAAATATGCTAGTAATGTGCAAAAACTTGACAAAATAATACTAGACACTTTCCAAAGTGTTGGAAATTTATTGTGTCACTAAAAACACTATAAAAAGCACTTTAAAGCTATACTTGACACTTTAACGGATCAATATCCAACCAAACAACCGGACTTTACCCGGGACATAAAAATATTGTCAATGACATTGTTTACACTTTTCTGAGCCAGTTAGGGTCCCCGAACACCCTAACACCCGTTATATTAAATAACACACATAATACTCTAACTAAGATCTTTAGAACCTAACTAATCCTTAACTATATCACCAAACTCCAACCATATACCCCCCCCCCTAATCTGATCGGTTCCCTAAGGGGTGACCCACCCCACCATTTGTTGATTATTATATTAAACCATGTCTAATATCTTGAAAGCATATTGCATGTAGGGTAATGGAGTTTAGTGGGCTATAAGTAAACCCATTGGATCATCCTCATCTCTCATCAAACACCCACCAACAAACACATCCTCTTCCTCTCCTTCTCCTTGCTTTCGACAGCCACACCACACCACCATACAACCACCTTCAAGTGCTCCTTCAAGCATTCTATACATACCCAAGGGTGCAAGTGATCATACAACGAAGCTTGGTGTGTTCGGAAGCTCAAGGACCTCTCTCGTTTTCTTTTAACCACCACATTTCTTCACTTGAACTCTCCTTGCTTTGTGCTAGTGGTAAGCACTTAGATCCTTGTATTTTACTTGTTATTTAAGTGGTTAATGATGTTTAAAGATCAAAAACATAAGAACTCTAAGAACTTAAACAAGACTTGAAACATAAAGGGTGAAGAATGGTTAAAGTAACGAAGTATTGTTAAGATAATGAAGTTATCATGATAAATCTGAGTAATACAAACAATAATCTGCTGTAAATAACCTGTGTTATGAGATAAATCGTATTAGAAAGGATGACGATCGTATGTGTGCGTTTTAGTAACATTTAACCTTTAAACAGCATGCTGATATGCACTTTCAGCCGACTTTAACTGGCTGTAAACAGGTCATAACTTAACGAAAAATGTATTTTCTGAAGTCCGGATTTATGTATTATGAAATACGGTTCCAATGGCACTGGAATCATAATTTTTGGACTTCGTTTTCTATTTTTAAAGCGTCATTTTGTAACAGCAGCTAGAGCTGCATTTTTGCTGCTGAAAATATGCGTCCTGTTTTCAGTAATAACTTGAATTCTGTGTAGGATTAGATCATAAAACTTATATTGTAGATGGTCACTGTTGTCGCCTTGATCCTCCAACTGGAATACGTCAAACGAACTTACGATAAATTTTAGATGAATTATTCCGTGGACTGCGGTCAGAAAAAGATGAATTTGACTTCAGTCCGGAAAATGATTTTCTATAAAATATTGGTGATGATTTGGACCACGATATTTTTACACAATAATATTTAGATCGTATAAGACATTCTATAAAAATTTGGGAATTTTTGAAATAAGATAACTATTTTATTAAAATCCCCGAAAACAGCCCAGTTTTGTGTATTAAAACTGAATCGATATAAGTAGTATTTTGCATGCCTAAATGTCGAGTTGGTTATTTGAAAGCGATCTAACGTGTTATATGTTAAAGAAAATGATACGCTAGTAAGCGTGGACGCCTCCATTTACAAAGGAAACTCTGGCGAATTTTTCTAAAAATTCCAATACTTAGAAAATATTTTTCTAAACAAGTGTTACTAGTATACCTTGTAACTTGTGTTTCAAATACAAACTTCGCCATAAATTTTGTTACGAAATACAAAGTATCGGAGGTTGGTTTTCGCAAATAAAAGTGGGTAAACATATATTTAGAATATATTTTATGCTGAGACACTTATGTGATGGTTTGTTACTTTGTGTACTAGATATATTATTTTTAGGGTAAAAATAATATAACTTGAAAATACCATGAAAGTACGATTCCAAAATAATAACAACGCTCTCACAAAAATGATTATTTAGTTACACAAGTAATGTTATATTACGAACGTTGGAACGTAACTTACGAAATTTTTCAGAAAGTCCCTTTACACATATGTTTTTGGTGGAATATTATTTTGGAAATCAAGGAAGTAAAAGTATATTATTTTTGGGAAAAATACATATATTTTGGAAATAAGTTATTTTGGACAAATAAGTTAAGTATATTTTCTAAGTGGGACATAAAATATATTTTCGGAATTATAAAGCATACATGTATTAAAAACCCCCATCCCTGGGAGGGAAACACGAATACGAATACTCGAGAAGTACTAATACAAAAATACTGTATAAACAATTATTCCAAAACTAAATACAATTATTACAACTTGGAATAATACCAGAATCGTAACTCAAAAACCTACAAACGAAGACAAGGCACGACCCGTTCGTCTAATATACGTTAGACCATTGTAGGTAGTCGTGTTTGCTGCGGAGATTTGGGTTACAAGTACGAAGACGCAATACTCTTAGTTCATGTCCCCCCTTTTTCTCTTAACTGTTTTCAGTTTTATACTTCGGGGGTGAAATACATGTTACAATGATTACGAATACTTTTATACATGGTATGGTTAGCTTAAGGAGGGTTACTACTTAGATCATGTGAGTGGGTAGGCGGAAACTAGAGGCCATTAATCCTCGTTGTAGGACCGAGGGACATTAGTGATAGATCTATTTGGGTGTAGCGAGCCCCACTCCTGAGTCCGCTGAGTGAACCAGGTGGTGACTAAGTGCCCGACGCACAAATCCGCTAGGTTTGAGTCTTCCTGCATCACTTCACACATATCATTGGCTTTGCAACCCAATGGTGATCTCTTTTTCCTTATTTGCTACATACCAGGGATTTTCATACATACAGACATCTTACAAAGGTTTATACATACTCACTTACACATGAACTCGCTCAATTTATGTTGACTTTTCAAACTACATGTATTTCAGGGAACTAATGGATCTGGCACGGTATGCACGTATTTTCAAGCTGCGTTTGAATAAAGAAGTCATCCAGGGTTTAGAAGATGTATCCTCTTCCTGGACGGGTTACATATCTCTAAACCTAGTATTGTTTGAAGTCTTTTGCTAAGTTTTTACGAACTCATTAAATCAAGTCAAGTTTTGTAACTTATTTTGTGATTGATGTTTTAAGACAAGTATAATAAGTTATTTTTCTAAACTCTATTAATGGGTGAATATCTCATGTTTTATCATATAGCATTGTTATGATTGTTGCTATGGTATTAAGAAGTCACACCAAATAAACCATGCTTCCGCAAAGCCAGTGTGTGACAGACTTAGCATCATTTTCTCATTTTTATATTTCTTTTTATCATCAATGCTCATATCCTTGATAGCAATCTCCTCTTCATCGTCGTTTGTCGGTCTAACGTATTTTGTCTCAACACATTCCCAAGCATCTAAATAGTTAGCTTGTACCCAGTTCTCAAAACGTCCTTCCCAACCCTTATACTCCTCGCTGTTCATGAGCTTAGGCGGTTTTTGCATAGTACCCGTTTCATTTTCCAACATCGTGTTCTGTGCAAGACTGATTGGGGTAACCGGGGTAGCGAATGCGTTATAAAATTCCTCGTCCATGTTCAAGCGAAATAACAGTTCATGCGAAATCACAATTCAAGCGAAACCCTTTGAAGCGGAACCTCTGATTCAAGCAGAATCAACAAGATGTTTCAAGCGGAATATGGTTTCGAGCGGAATCAGCAGAACTTTCAAGCGGACCTTGGTTTTCAAGCGGAATAAACCAGTATTTTTCAAGCGAAATAAGGTTTTCGAGCGGAATCAACAGACTATTTCAAGTGAAATAACTATTTCAAGCGGAATTAAGCCTGAAATGCTGCTGATGTCATCATTTTCTCGCTGATTTTGAAGCGGAATTAGAAAATCTGTCAGTTGTAGATCGATTTTAGGCCTGAAACTTTCAAGGTTTTGTTAAAATACAATTCCGAGTATGATGTGTCAAAATCAGAACATTTTGACCGTGAAAAGTTGTAAATTTTGAAAAAGAAGGTGTAGAAATCAGAATTTGCAGCTGAATAGGTAAGAACTCTTCCTCCTGAGCTCTGATACCACTTGTAGGATCGTTTTCGGACCCGAACGTGTCAATCAGAAAAGCTTTTCTCAATACGAAAGGCGGAAACATACGTATTGAGGTCAATTCAGCAAGAATATCACTTTAAACTGTCGATATTATTGTAATAATGACGTTTTACAGCAAGTCGACACTTCGGCAGCACTTCGTTACTCTGACCGAAAACTGTTACCTTGATTTCGCTTGAAAGGCCTTTATATAGACGAGGAGATTCCGCTTGAACATGTACATGTTCATTTCAAGCGGAATCAGTACAATTGTTTCAAGCGAAACCATGATGTTCTCTCAAGCGGAATTATAATCTTTTGATTTCGCTTGAAATGATCTGATGACATTTCAAGCGGAAATCACCCCTAATATCCACTTTCTCGCTTTTCGTGCCCTGATCTAACTAGTTCTATACATGACTCGATACAAGACGAAGTTGACAGACGGATGCACCAACACATACACTTTCTACGCTCGTGTGCTCCCCTACTTAACCATCCCCTCTTTTTCTGAGGAAATGGCTCTTCAGATTGAGCCTTAAATACGAATATTCCTTCTTCTGTATCAGCAGAGTACCCCGAGAGGGCAGGCTGAGAAGAGGCATCGTCGCTGCTTGGCGAACCAGACAATTGACGATACGCGTCAGATGGTCCTTGGTCGCTCATACTGTAAACTAACAAATAGTCAGATAACACATAACAAGAAAATACAATTATACACGTATTCCCGTAATTTATTTCCTAACAATTTAAATTTTGGCGTCAGCAGAACACTTCTGTGGCTGAATCAGTGGCTTAGCTCTGATACCACCTTCTGTCGCAACCCCCGCCCCCTATCTGTCCCGGGAACGGGCGGCCGCGAACTCGGTGTCGATGGTATCAGTGTTTATTAATTTGGCAGCGGAAATTACATCAGGACTGTAGTTAGGAAATTTATTTTATCAGAGTAAAACACCATATTTTATTTAAATAAGCACATTGGGATAAAACCCAAGTTTTTATTACAAACTGAATTATAGGGATAAATCCCATTTTATTTGAAATAAACGCCTTCTTTATTTAGGTAACTTTTATAGCCACTTTTCCAAACCTTCAGTGCTGTCCAGCTGGCTTCTAATTGGCTTTCACATTGTGTTACCTGAAACGCGTTTTAAAAACATTTGTCAGTGGGAAATACTGGTGAGTGAATCCCAGTTTAATCAAGAAAACTGTTATCAATTTAAACAGTATTGAGAGCGATTACAATGTTTATATCTACACAATTACTCATTCAATACTTGCCATTCGACCGTATCTGTGGCTATGGTCATATCACACATTGGCTAACCCGTTGTCCAATTGTGAAGGTTATCAAGTAATGTATACAAAACCCCATAAGACCGGCAGTAATTGAAGAATTACAAAGACTCAATCACTGCTAAATTGCATTGTAAAATATTTAAGGTTTTGTAAAAATTGTTTACAAAAAGGAGATTACTCACATTGCTGTCTTAGAGTTTTCAGTAAGGATTTTCTGGGAATAATCTATAAATTACACAAATGCACACATGTTAGTATAATAACCCATTTTAACATTAGTAATACTCTCCCCGAGACGGCATTCCAACGACTACGTCGGGCAGAACCACGACAGCCGTTACGGAACCCTAGATCAATCGGGCAGAGTATCTAATACGTCTCCAGGGGTTATGTTATGATACTTACATCGTAGCAGAACCTCGCTAATTAGGGGGGTATAATACCTGAGTATTATGCCTACACTTCAGAATTTAAGTAAGAAAGAAAGTTTTGAGCGACGGAAAATGACATCCCGAGCTCCCATTATATAGGGGCTGATCTGGGTTTTCTCGCGGCCCGCGTAAAACAAGGCAAGGCCTTACACGGCCCGCATCAACTATAGTCAACGCGATAGCTTAGCTGGGTCATCGAGTAGGTCTGCCGGGTGTTGGGCCACGTGGCGGCCCAGGGTGTTGCCGCGTTCTTGATCTCTCGTGGCCCGCGTAAGCTTAAGGGGTGGCTTACGCGGCCGCCTAAACCCCAAAAATCAGATTTTTGATTATTTTTATTAATATTTAAGATATTCGGGGCCCGTTTTCACATATGGGGTGTTTTTAGGGACATACTGGGATATTTTAATTACTTTTAGGGTGTCGGAAAATATTACAAGGGTGTCGGTTTAGGGTTGTTATAAGGATGTTTCCAAACAATGACTTGTGAGAGGGCTTCCTTAGAACGAATTCAAGTGTGATCAACACTGGGTTTCTTATCTAAAAGAAAACAACATAAGGTCTCTTATAAGTCCATCATGGTTGTAAAACAAGGGTTCCAAGCCCGAGTACTCCCCGAGTAGTCACTACAAGGTAGGCTGCCGAGGCGACTTTCTCTAACTCCGCCTAATTACTCGGAATCGATCAAACGCGGTCAAACTTGGCCAAAATCAGATCTAGTAGGTCAATTCGGGCCGAGTTTGACTTAAAAAATAATAAAACATAATTTATATGACTATCATATTAAATAATGAATATCATTTTCACGTATTTTGTTATAAGTATTAGTAAATTTATGTTATTAGACATACATTTAATTTGCGAAAACTAACTTCTTTATAATTTAACATGTCCGAGTACTCCACGAGTACTCTCCGCCTATGCCGAGTACTCTCAACTCCGCGGTCGACCGACTAGGGAGCGCCTAGCGACTTTTGCAACCATGAATTCCATTGAAGAATCCAAAACTACTTGACGTCTTAAAGCACTCCATCTTAATTGATTTAGCCCTGTTAAGATAATGAGTCTAGCTAAGAAGAAATATTGTTTAGCCATTATTGATAACTATTCAAGATTTTGGACTAATTTCTTACTCTCCAAAGTTGAAATTGTTGAGATCATTAAAAACTTTATTTTCATGGTGGAGAAGCAATATGATCTTCTTGTCAATATGCTTTGAAATGACAATGGGACAGAATTCAAAGATCACAATCTTGATATATTTTGTGACAATAAAGGTATTGTAAGGCAGTACAGTGTATCAAGGTCACCACAACAGAAAGAACAGAACACTAATTGAAGTTGCTAGATCCATGCTAGCTGACTCAGGTTTACCACTTTCATTCCGGGAAAAAGTAGTGAATTATGCTAGTTATGTGTAAAACATGGTCCTAATCAATTAAATCTACCAAAAGACTGCTTATGAAGTACTAATGAAGATCAAACCATTAATTTCTTTCTTCAAAGTTTTTGATTGTTCTTGTTTCATCCTCAACTTGAAAGATTCCATATTAAAATTTGATGCCAAGGTAGATTATGGGTATTTTATTGGGTACTCTTCAACTGCAAAAGGTTACAGAATATTCAATTCCAGAACTAAAGTAATTGAATAAACATTAAATGTGAAATAAATGAAATGTCCACACTCAAAATACCTGCTAACCTAGCTGAATTGTTTGATCTGGAAATCCTTGGATTTGAACCAGAAGAAATTCTAGCAGTTTCAAGTCCTCAACAAACTGCTACAACCATTAAAGAAGATTATAGAACATAAGTTTTCATGCAGTCCTTGTCATTCACAAAAGACAAGAATTAAATCACTGAAGTCGTCTTGGATTTTGGCACAGTAGTTCCAACACTTTCAGAAGGTTCATATGAATTCTCACCAGTTATTCTGACCCGCAAACTCCTGGTACTTCAAAAACTGCTAATATCTCTGTTACTGATTCTCTTGGACCAATCCCTCTACCATCACTATACACTGATTCACCTGAATTTTGTTCTAACAATCAATCTGGAACCAACACTTCTAACATTATCACTGATATCTTTCGATATGTTAGGGGACATCCTTTCATGAAGTTTCACCCTCCCGAACAAGTTATATGGAATATGAGTAAAGGTGTATTGACCAGAAGTCAAACATCAAACATTTGTTTGTTTGTTGGATTCTTATATATGAATGAACCCTTAAGATATCAAGATGTTCTAAAAGACAACAGCTGGGTAGAAGCAATGCACCAAGAGTTGCTTCAATTCAAAAGGCAGGAAGTTTGGGAATTACTACCTCTGCCTAAAGATAAATGTCCCATTGGAACCGAATGGGTATTCAAGAACAAAACAGATGAAAGAGGCATTCTAGTGAAAAACAAAGCTAGGCAAGTGGTTCAGGGGTATAGACAAAAAGAAGGGATTGACTATGATGAAACCTTTGCTCTAGTGGCCAGGTTGGACGCAATCAGATTATTTCTTGCTTTTGCCGTAACCCACAAAAGGAAAGTGTATCAAATAGATATCAAGTGTGCATTTCTATATGGAAAGATCAATGAAGAAGTTTCTGTGTGTCAACCTCTTGGTATCAAATAGATATCAGTGATTTGGCCTTCAACGACCTCATTCCAACAGACAGGAAAACGACATTTTTGACCATAAAGAGCTTCAAAAGGAGCCATGTTGATACTAGAGTGATAATTATTGTTGTAGGAGAACTCGATTAAAGGTAGATGTGAGTCCCAACTACCACCAAAGTCAATCACACAAGGTCTAAGCATGTCCTCAAGCATTTGGTTCCCATGGCAGATTGCATAGTTTAGGGATGTCCATCGGTTTAGGGATGATAAGCGGTGCTTAGGTTTAATTTGGTTCCCATGGTAGATTACATAGTCTTCCAAAAACGGGAAGAGAAACAAGCTTCATTGTAACACCTCGTAAATTCATGTCCAATATAATATCAACACGTGACATTAGCTTTAAACGTGTAATAGATTACTTATGAAGGACTAAAGTTGACAAACAAAGAAAATATGCGTGTAAAAGGATTCAAAGTGTCAACAATGGATAATTATACCTTTTAACAACCCTACACGATGTTTATACCCTTAAACGAATGAATTATGAATCATACGAAGCCAATTGTGGAAGAAAGTGAAGGATTACAAAACGCAAGGGTTAAAAGTGTCAACATGTTTAATTTATACCTTTGAGTGACCTTTTAGCGAACCCAAAGCTTTGTAACGATTAATTATGCTCACTAGAATAAGTGATAAAATTTTCACAAGGTTTCGATTTCGTATGAGAAATTTATGATAACATTCATATGTGAGGGGTTAAAAGCGTCAACATTGAAATTCAGGGCTTTTTGGGTGATCGTAAAGCTAAACAAGGACTTAACAAAGTTTGGTTATGACTTCGAGCCCTTAAAAGTCAAATTAGAGGGTTAAAAGTGCAAAATAAGAAGTTAAAACCACTTTAAAAAGGACCAGGGACCTAAAGTGCAAATCCTAAAAACTTATAACCTGAGCCTGGGCCTCATACCGGCTGCGTAAGACCACACAGGTCTCTTACGTGGGCCGCGTAAAAGTTTGCAGCGATAAAAACTTGGCAGATGCCTGTTTTCAGCATGTTAACCGACTTAAAGGCCTGTAAAATTGTTGGTGCATCCGTCTGTCAACTTCGTCTTGTATCAAGTCTTGTATTGAACTAGTTAGATCAGGGCACGAAAAACGAGAAAGTGGATATTAGTAGTGATTCCGCTTGAAATGTCATCAGGTCATTTAAAGCGAAATCTAATTGTTCTTATTCTGCTTGAGTCAAACATACTGATTCCGCTTGAATCTATTGTGTTGATTCCGCTTGAAATGAACATGTACATGTTCAAGCGGAATCTGCTCGCCTATATATAGGCCATTTGGAGCGGAATCATAGAGCAGTTTTTCCGGTTTGAGCCACGAAGTGCTGCCGAAGTGTCGACTCGCTGTAATACGTTATTATATCAATCAAATCGACAGTTAAAGTGATAATCTTGCTGAATTGACCTCGATACGTCTGTTTCCGCCTTTCGTATTGAGAAAAACTCTTCTGATCGACTTGTTTAGGTCTGAAAACGATCCTACAAGAGGTATCAGAGCTCAGGAGGAAGAGTTCTTACTAATTCAGCTGCAAATTCTAATTTCTACACCTTCTCTTTCAAATTGAACTTGATTTCATGGTTAAAATGTTCTGATTTTCACACATCATACTCGGAATTGTATTTTAACAAAGCCTTGAAAGTTTCAGGCTTAAAATCGATCTAAAACTGACAATTTTTCTAATTCCGCTTCAAAATCAGCGAGAAAATGATGACATCAGCAGCATTTTGTCACACGCTGGCTTTTGCGGAAGCGTGGGTTTATTTGGTATGACTTCTTAATACCATAGCAACAATCACAACATGCTATATGATAAAAATACTTGATGTTCATCCATTAAAATAGTTAAAAATGCATAACATATTGTTTTAAAACATCAACCACAAATACGTTACAAAACATGACTTGTTTAAAAATGAGTTCATAAGACTCGACAAAATGCTACCAACGACACCAGGATTGAGACATGCAACTCGTCCAGGAAAGAGTTACACTTCCCAAACCTACGACTCTGGATGACATCCTTATTAAGTACGCAGCTAATCATGCATCACTTGCCAGATCCAAATTAATTCCCTGAAATACATGTAGTTTAAAAAGTCAACAAAAAGTTGAGCGAGTTCATGTGTAAGTCTGTGTGTATAAACCGTTTAATATGTCTGTAAGTAAAAATAGTCCCTGGTATGTAGCAATAAGGAAAAATGATCACCATTGGGTTGCAAATCCAATAGTATATGTGAATGATGCAGGAAGACTCAAACCTAGCAAATTTGTCTCCGGTATGAAGACATAGTCACCACTATGGGCCCCCGGCCTCATGGGTGTGGGCTCGCTACACCCAAATAGATCTATCACTCATGTCCCGTGGTCCTACGATGAGGATTAATGGCCTTAAGTGTCATACCCACCACTCACTTGATCGCGTAATAAAAACCCCTCCTTAAGCTAATCATACCAATTATAAAATGTCTGAAATAATTTGTAAACATGTATTCCACCCCCGAAGTATAAAACCGAAAACAGTAAAGGAATAGGGGGTCATGAACTCACCGTAGTGCGTCTTGACTCGAATCTTAACTCTTTCTGCTACACGACAACCTACAACGTACTAATGTCTATTAGACGAACGGGCCGTGCCTTGGCTTAGAGTTTAATGTTTTGATTTGCGTTACTTAGGTATTATTTTGTTAAAATAATAATAATTATTTTAACTTAACTATCGTTCTTAGAAAAATAGTTAGACAACTATTTCGTATCTATTTTTCTCGAATATTTTACTAAGTGTTCGGATTCTCGGAAAATTTCGGCAGAGTCTCCTCTGTAAATAGAGGTGTCCATGCTTAAATAGCATATCATTTTCTTTTACATATATCCAATAGTTCATTTTTCAATAACCAAACCGACATATAGACATACAAAACGTTACATACTTAATTTCAGCTTCATTACTCAAAACCGGACTGTTTTCGAGGATTTTTATAAAATAGTTACCCTTTTCTAAAAATTTCCAAATTTTTACAGAATGTCACATATGTTCCAAAATTTATTGTGTAAAAATATCAAAGTCCAGTTTGTTACTCATATTTTATAGAAAATCATTTTCTCGAATGCAATCAGATTTGTTACTTTCTGATTGCAGTTTATGGAAATATTCACTAAAATTAACCGTAAGTCCGTTTGACGAAATTCCAGTTGGAGGGTCATCCTGACAACGGTGTCCATCTACTGTAAAAATTCCATGAGTTGGTTTCACTCAGGTTTCAGGTTATGACTTCGAAAACAACACACTTTTTCTGCAGTAAAAATACAGCTTGAGCTGCTGTCCAAAAATAGTCATTTAAAAATAGTAAACCGTCTCGAAAAATTACGATTCCAGTGCCATTTGTTTAGTTATTCCAAAATACACATTTTAGGCTTCAGAAAATCCGTTTTTCGATTTAAAATGATCCCGTTACAGCCTGTTGAAGTTGGCTGGAAATTCAACTCAGCAAGCTGTTTACATTGTAGAAGTGACTAAAAGTGCATAAACGAAGATCCTAACCATGGTTTATTGATGAACAAATGTTAAAACTTCAATCATGCTTTAACCAACCCTAAACCATCCAGATTTCAACTTCACACAACCTTTTTATATATGGTTTTTAGGCAGAATTTTAAGTTCACATTTTAGTGTTTTAGCTTTTGGGTGACATGAACATTCAAACAAAACATAACAAGAATCAAGGTGGAACAAGAGTGTGAAGAGACTTACTACTAGCACAAGGCTAGGGTAGTAATCTTAGGACAAGATGATGGTGAAATGTTGGTGACAAAACTTGAATCAAGCTTCCTTGAAAACCTTCAATCTTGCACTTCTATGGATGAATCCTCAATCTTTGAATGAGAGCTTTTGGAGAAGAAAATGGAGATGGTGAAGTATGGTGGTGATGAATTCGGTTATGGAGAGAGGGGGGGGGGTGAGCCAAAATTAAGGGGGGAAGGAGAGAGGTTGAGTGTGGAGTTGATAGTAATGATGAACAATCTTGGGAACATGCATTCTTGAGCTTAGGGTAATCATACCCAATAATTTTGACCAATAGAACCAAGATCACCTTTACACAATATCTAAACAATATATTTTTAAATCATTAGGGCAGAATTTCGGTTGGGGGGGGGGGGTAAAGTGTAAATTTTTGTTAATTAATAGGTATTAAGTTAGAAGGTTAAGGGTATTTCCAAGTGTAGTGGGTGTATGTCATGTTTACATGGTGTATAGGGATTTTTATGACCGTAATTAATTAAGAATGCTAGAATAATATTTCTGACAATATTTTCATGTCTCGGGTAATGTCTGGTTGTTCGGTTTCGCATCGTTCCGTTAAAGCGTTTAACTGTCCCGTAAAGCGTCTTTTGTGCATCTTTTTGTAACGAAATTAATTCCAACACTTATGAAAGTGTCCAGGACCATTTAGTCAATACCCTGTATAATATGAGTGTGTTAAAAGCCAAATTGTTACTAGAAATGCGGAATTCTGTAATTAAATTGCGTTTTAGGCACTTTCTGGCACTCAAACTATCACCTAGTGACATAGTCTTATGGTCCTCATTTCCCTACACTCCATACTGGTGTAGTGTTTTATCTCTGGCCCATATTGGCCTAAAAATAGTATCTGTCTAAGTGCTGGCATTGTCAGCATGTGTCGGATTTATCTGCTCATTGTGCTTAACTGTGCTTTGTGCATCAGGTTTGTCACTAAGAGTCTGTATGAAATGAATAGAGTGACTGTATGTAAAGAATGCACATGTATGTATATAAAATAAATCAGTAAGCAGTTTAAAGCGTCAGATGTAATCAAGCACAGTCATTAAGCACATAATTAGGGTTAATTAATTTGTACAGTACCTGTAATTATGCGGGTTGTCACATTCTCCCCCCGTTAAGAAAATTTCGTCCCGAAATTTTAAGTTCTACTTCTAGTTGCAGGGGTCCTGGGGAATAAATGTGGGTACTTGGCCTTCATGCGATCCTCACGCTCCCACGTGAATTCCAGGCCGTTTCATGCATTCCATCGAACTTTAACGAGTTTGACACTACTCCGCCGTGTCTTGTTAACCTTCCAATCCGTAACCTCAACCGGTTCCTCAATAAAGTGGAGTGTGTCGTCAATATGGACCTCGTCAGCAGGAATGACAACTGTCTCTTGAGTTGGACTCTTCTTCAGGTTCGATACATGGAATGTATCATGAATGCCATTAAGTTCAGCAGGCAAGTCCAATCTGTATGCTACCAGCCCAATCCTTTGCAGGATTCTGAAAGGACCAATGTAGCGCGGATTCAACTTCCCACGCTTTCCAAAGCGTGCCACACCCTTCCAGGGTGAAACCTTTAACAAAACCATATCCCCAACTTGAAATTCCAAAGGTTTCCTTCTTTGGTTTGCGTAGCCTTTCTGTCTGTCGCGAGCTGCCTCGATGCGTTTTCGAATTTGAAAGATCTTGTCTGTTGTTTCTTGAACCATTTCGGGGCTAACCAGCTGTCTATCACCCGCATCAGCCCAGCATAGCGGTGATCGACACTTTCGTCCATAAAGCGCTTCGAATGGCGCGGCTCCAATACTGGTGTGGTAGCTGTTGTTGTACGAAAATTCGACCAAGGGTAAGTGTTTGTCCCAGCTACCACCCAGGTCCATTACGCATGCTCTCAGCATGTCTTCCAATGTTTGAATTGTTCGCTCGCTCTGGCCATCCGTTTGTGGGTGAAATGTTGTACTCAGATTTAATTGAGAACCAAATGCTTCTTGGAAGGACTGCCAAATCCTTGATACGAAGCGTCCATCTCTATCAGAGATGATCGAGAGAGGCACTCCATGACGTGCAACAATCTCCCTCATGTATATTTCAGCGAGTTTACTCGTGTTGTCCTTTTCCTTGATCGGCTGGAAGTGCGCAGACTTTGTCAGTCGGTCTACAATTACCCAATTGTATCATGGCCCTTGGGCGTCTTTGGCAATTTCGTTATGAAGTCCATGGAAATCTGTTCCCATTTCCATTGGGGTATTACAGGTTGTTGCAGGAGACCTGAAGGCTTCTGGTACTCGGCTTTAACCTTGGCGCAAGTTAAACATTTGCAAACACATACTGCGACATCGCCTTTCATCCTAGGCCACCAATAGAAATCCTTAAGATCATGGTACATTTTATCCGCTCCTGGATGAATCGAGTATCGTGACTTGTGAGCCTCATCGAATATAACCTTTCTCAATCCTCCAAACAGAGGAACCCAAATTCGATTCATGAAAAACAATGTTCCTTCCTTGTTTGGCACTAACTGTTTCTCCATCCCACGGAGATACTCATCCTCGATATTCCTTTCTTTCAAGGCCTCTCTCTGCGCGGCACGAATGCGCAACGAGAGGTCTGTCTGGACAATCATTTCTAAGGCCCTAACCCTTATGGGCTTAATCCTTTCTTTTCGACTTAGGGCGTCAGCAACCACATTCGCCTTTCCTGGGTGATACTTGATTTCACAGTCGTAGTGGTTCAACAACTCAACCCAACGTCTCTGCCTCATGTTAAGTTCCTTTTGATCAAAAATGTGCTGTAAACTCTTGTGATCAGTGAAGATTGTACATCTTGTTCCATACAAGTAGTGTCGCCAGATCTTCAATGCGAACACTACGGCGCCTAACTCCAAGTCATGCGTAGTGTAATTCTTCTCATGAACCTTCAGCTGGCGTGAGGCATAAGCTATAACTTTCTATCGCTGCATTAACACGCAGCCTAAACCCTGACGCGAGGCGTCACAATATACCACGAAGTCGTCCGTGCCTTCGGGTAGAGCTAAAATCGGTGCGTCACAAAACTTGTTTTTCAACAACTGAAATGCTTCTTCTTGCTTATCGCTCCAATCAAACTTCTTGTCCTTTTGTGTGAGTGCGGTCAGAGGTTGAGCGATTTTAGAAAAATCCTCAATGAATCTGCGATAATACCCAGCCAAACCTAAGAATTGCCGAATCTCGGTTGGCGTTTTCGGTGACTCCCAATTCTTGATCGCCTCGATCTTGGTGGGATCCACATGGATTCCATTTCCATTAACCACATGTCCAAGGAACTGGACTTCGCATAACCAAAACTCACATTTCAAGAACTTGGCGTACAGCTTCTCCTTCTTAAGCAGCTCTAGAATAGCTCTCAAGTGTTGCTCATGTTCTTCCTTCGTCTTCGAGTAGATCAAAATATCATCAATGAATACGATTACGAACTTGTCGAGGTACGGCTTGCAGACTCTGTTTATCAAGTCCATGAAAACTGCTGGAGCGTTTGTCAACCCAAACGGCATCACCAGAAACTCGTAATGTCCATATCGAGTTCTAAAAGTAGTTTTGGGAATACTTTCCTCTTGTATTCTCAACTGGTGATAACCCGATCGTAGATCGATCTTTGAGTAAAAACTCAAACCTTGTAGTTGATCGAACAGGTCATCGATTCTTGGCAGAGGATATATATTCTTGACAATCAACTTGTTAAGCTCGCGGTAGTCTATACACATGCGAAAACTACCATCCTTCTTCTTAACGAACAAAACTGGAGCTCCCCACGGTGAAAAGCTTGGTCTGATGAATCCCTTGTCTAACAGCTCTTGGAGTTGTGTTGACAGCTCTTGCATCTCTGAAGGTGCAAGTCGATAGGGTGCCTTAGCCACAGGCGCGGCGCCTGGAACTAAGTCAATGTGAAATTCGACTTGTCTTGGAGGCGGCAATCCTGGCAAGTCTTCTGGAAAGACTTCAGGATATTCCTTCACGACAGGAATGTCTTCGATCTTTGGCTCGGCGGCCTCCTTATCAACGATATGTGCCAAGAAGGCAACACATCCTTTCTTCAAACACTTCCTAGCTTTCAAGCAGCTAATGATCCTCAATGGCGTATCGCGCTTCTCTCCATGAACTACGATCGTCTCTCCATCGGCCATTGGGATGCGGATGGTCTTTTCGTGACAAACCACTTCGGCTTTGTTGCTAGACAGCCAATCCATCCCTATTACCACGTCAAAGCTTCCCAACTCGACTGGCAGTAGGTCTAGCGTAAATTCGTGTCCTCCCAGTTCTATCATGCATCCCTTGATAACTTCACCCGTTTCAACCAGTTTCCCATTCGCCAATTCAATAGAGTATGGAATGTCTAACTTACTAGCAACTAACCCAAGCATATTCTTAAAGTCTAATGATACGAAACTATAATCGGCACCAGTATCAAAAAGAACAGATGCATAGCGTTGATTTATAGGGAACGTACCAGTGACAACATTCGGATCTTGGCGCGCTTCCCTCGCACCAATGATAAAAACGCGGCCTTGCGCTTGATTTAGCTTTGGGCATTCCCTCTTGAAGTGCCCAACGTCCCCGCAGTTGAAGCATCCTGGCCCTCGGCCATTCCCATTACCATTCCCGCCTCGATTTCCGTTTGTTCCCCGGTTACCAGCTTGATTCGGGGCATTTCCATGATTTCCGTTTCCTCCATTATTCCCTTGAGGCCTGTTTCCATTACCACGGTTGTTGTTATTGTAACCCCTTTGACCACCTTGGCCTGATCCAACCCAACACGTCTCCTTTGAATGGCCCGTCTTCCCGCAAGATTCGCATTTTCTGAGTCGGCACGGACCGGGATGATGGAACTGACATGTACCACACTTGGGCAGAGTGCCCATGTAACATTTTCCTCTGTTTTCATCACCAGTCTTGGCCCTGGTCGGCGTGTTTGATTCACTTCTCTTGCTACCACTGCTAGTTCCTTGCTTGAAGTTGGAAAACTTCCGTTTGTTTTCCCCCGACGACTCCACATGAGTCTCTTTCTTTTTCTGATCATCCTTTGAAAACTTGTTTAGCCTGATGGCTTCTTCAGTCAGTGAGATTCTCAAATCGATGGCTTCAGTAATGGTTGCCGGTTTAGACATTGTGACCATGCTCATAATCTGAGGTGCTAACCCCCAGATGAAACGTTCCACACGCTTGAACTCGGGCGTGACCATGTACGGCACCACATGGGACAGATCATGAAACCTTTGAACATATTCAGCGATTTTTGGACCTTCCATCCTTAGGTTCCAAAATTCGGTTTCCAATCTCTGGATCTCAGCTCTGGAGCAATACTTCTTGCGCATCAGCTCTTTCAATTCAGCCCAATTCATAGCGTACGCTGCAGCCTCTCCTAAGGTTTGAACTTGGAGATTCCACCATGATAGGGCACCATCAGTAAAAAGCCCTGTGATGTAAGTAACTTGTTGTCCCGGTGCACATTTGCTCATTCTGATTGTCGTCTCCGTCTTTTCAGTCCAACGAGTGAAAGCCACGGCACCTCCAGTGCCATCAAAGTTTTACGGCTTGCAATCTAAGAATTGCTTGAAAGTAAACCATGTACAAGCAATGTCATTTATAGGAATCATTAGCAGTCGCACAAAAATCATCCACGTATAGTGTAATGTGTCTCCTATGACTGATCATTACCATTCAGAGGGTTGTTGTTGTTGTTCGAAACGTTTCCGCTTGAGTCTCCTTGAGAAGCAGCATATTGTGCAATTGCAGCAGCGATGATTCCTTGCAGTTCTGCCTGGTTAGTCGGCATGCGTGCGTCACGTCGTGGAGGCATTTTCTAGAGGATGTTCCATATTGGTCAGGTCATAGTAAGTATGATAATCATACGTATATGTAGTAACATTCATCATTCACATAACATCTCATGTCATAATCATAACAAATAATCAACAATGCATGGATTTAAAAGACTTGCGATTTAGGTTTCATAAACAAACCACCAATACAGTTTCACAATTTCACCATATGTCAAAATATACTAAGGGCTACATCACCCTTGTCTGAGTACAATAAATCAAAAACCAAAATCGTGGTCTCAAAAAGGTCTTCATAGCCATGGCTCTAGCGCTGTCTTCCCACTAAGAGTAGCCGGTCTGTAGAAGATCTGAAATCCCTGTTGCCCCGAGTATATCCCTAAGCTGACGGTGGAGGAGGAGGTGGAAAACGAGAGAAAATCAATCAGCGCAACTGCACCAAATCCTCCTCAAGTGCATAGGCAAAGCGCAACACGAAAGCAACCTGTCGATCGAGAGGGAGGAAATGAACGTCTGACTCCTGAGATGAGGGAAAAGAAGTGTGTGATGCTGAAAACTGAGTCTGACAGGGACAGTGAGGATGTGGAGCTCTCTCCAACCGCTAGACACATCGTCTCAAGGCGTCCCGCTGTAACTGCAGTGACGTGAGCGTGTCCTCTACAGAGTATCCGTCATGGAATGGATGATAAGGGTCGGATACTGGCATAACGTGGGGTGATGACCATAGAAATGGCTCACCCATCGGGGCTGAAGCTGGATGTGTAGTGTGTGGGGTAAATGCAAACTGTGAGGTGGTATGGGGAAACTGGGTCACGAAAGGTGCAGTAGATGACACGGGTGGAACAAAATCTGGATAAGGGATCTGTGGTAAGAACTGGCTATCGCCTGTCATAAATGGAGTGTGGCCAAAAGGCTGACTCGACGATCCTTCCCCAGGTTGGGGCGGAGGAATGTCCTGAGGAAAGTGATCGGAAGGTCGGTACGATGGGCATCAGATGTGGGTGGAGGAAATACTGGAATATCAAGGGGTGCAGAAATAGGTACGGCAGGGGGAGTGACTGGGACTACATACGAAGGGTAGTCATCCTCCTCAATCCACCCATTGCTGTGTTAGCGTATCTCGGGTCAATGTGGGTAGCAAACGGTGCAAGGTCATCAAAAATCGTCATGGGATCGGGTATGGGTGCTACATCTGGGATCTCAACGACTGGTGGTGCAACGACGGGTGCATCAGTGACAGGAACAGGGTCAATGGCAATAACGGGCTCGGGAACGACTGGAGCGGGCTGATGATCAGCATGCATAACAAGAATCGGATCATCTGGATGAACAGGAGCCTCAGCAGGCTGCTCTAACTCCAACTCCATCTCCTCATCACCGTCAACACGAGGAATGTAACCGGATCCCGACGGTGGGACAAAGGAAGCTATCGACTCAAAAGAACCTGAAGCGGACGAATCAGACTGAACCTCCATATCAGGAAGCTCGACCATGGGAACAATAGGATCAACAACTGGGATATCAACAAGCGGAATACCGTCCTCTACCGGGGCCCCACCATCCTGGTCTCCCTCTGGGGGACCCTCGATGAGCAGGTCGATGTCACCATCGGGTAACGTGTCGATAGGTTGTTCCTCAAAGGGAACTGCAGCGAAGGGGAAAGGGGCAGGGATTGGAACAAGGGGTAGGTCCTCTCCTGGTGGGCCGTCAGCTAAGGGTACATCATCTCCGAAGATCGGTAGGGTAAAAGGCTGAAAGTCTTCTTCATCGGTGCTCGTGGTGTCTGAGGTGTAAACTCCCGAATCGGTAGCCTTCTCGTCATCAGAGGTAAAAGTCCTCGGGTCACTCGCATCGGATACTCCACTACCAGATGATGCCATGGTGTCTGTAACACAACCACAACTTATGCACACAAATAAGGTAAGCATGTAAACAAATAATAATGAAGTCATGTATGCATCTTAGTCTTCCCAGACTATCCCACCCAATCTCTCAGACTGAATTCCCTAGTCTCTCAGACTAACTCCCTGGCCTCTAAGACCAACCTCCCAGTCTCTAAGACTCAAATTTTCCCCAGCCTCTAAGGCTAAACATCCCCAATCTCTAAGATTGAATCCCTCAGCCTCTAAGACTGAACTCCCTCAGTCTCTAAGACTGATACGAAAATTTTAAAAATGTATTTGTGACATTTTGTTTGTAAAAATGTTTATGCCCTGGATCTGGACTTTTAGTGTATGCAAATGTAAAGAAATGTTTGAAAACATTTTCGTGAGAGCCCTAGTGATCATAGTCTAGACTCGAGAAGGAATCCTAGTTCGCTATGATCGAGGCTCTGATACTAAGCTGTCACACCCTGGCTTTTGCGGAAGCGTGGGTTTATTTGGTGTGACTTCTTAATACCATAGCAACAATCACAACATGCTATATGATAAAAATACTTGATGTTCATCCATTAAAATAGTTAAAAATGCATAACATATTGTTTTAAAACATCAACCACAAATACGTTACAAAACATGACTTGTTTAAAAATGAGTTCATAAGACTCGACAAAATGCTACCAACGACACCAGGATTGAGACATGCAACTCGTCCAGGAAAGAGTTACACTTCCCAAACCTACGACTCCGGATGACATCCTTATTAAGTACGCAGCTAATCATGCATCACTTGCCAGATCCAAATTAATTCCCTGAAATACATGTAGTTTAAAAAGTCAACAAAAAGTTGAGCGAGTTCATGTGTAAGTCTGTGTGTATAAACCGTTTAATATGTATGTAAGTAAAAATAGTCCCTGGTATGTAGCAATAAGGAAAAATGATCACCATTGGGTTTCAAATCCAATAGTATATGTGAATGATGCAGGAAGACTCAAACCTAGCAAATTTGTCTCCGGTATGAAGACATAGTCACCACTATGGGCCCCCGGCCTCATGGGTGTGGGCTTGCTACACCCAAATAGATCTATCACTCATGTCCCGTGGTCCTACGATGAGGATTAATGGCCTTAAGTGTCATGCCCACCACTCACTTGATCGCGTAATAAAAACCCCTCCTTAAGCTAATCATACCAATTATAAAATGTCTGAAATAATTTGTAAACATGTATTCCACCCCCGAAGTATAAAACCGAAAACAGTAAAGGAATAGGGGGTCATGAACTCACCGTAGTGCGTCTTGACTCGAATCTTAACTCTTTCCGCTACACGACAACCTACAACGTACTAATGTCTATTAGACGAACGGGCCGTGCCTTGGCTTAGAGTTTAGTGTTTTGATTTGCGTTACTTAGGTATTATTTTGTTAAAATAATAATAATTATTTTAACTTAACTATCGTTCTTAGAAAAATAGTTAGACAACTATTTCGTATCTATTTTTCTCGAATATTTTACTAGGTGTTCGGATTCTCGGAAAATTTCGGCAGAGTCTCCTCTGTAAATAGAGGTGTACATGCTTAAATAGCATATCATTTTCTTTTACATATATCCAATAGTTCATTTTTCAATAACCAAACCGACATATAGACATACAAAACGTTACATACTTTATTTCAGCTTTATTTTTACAGAATGTCACATATGTTCCAAAATTTATTGTGTAAAAATATCAAAGTCCAGTTTGTTACTCATATTTTATAGAAAATCATTTTCTCGAATGCAATCAGATTTGTTACTTTCTGATTGCAGTTTATGGAAATATTCACTAAAATTAACCGTAAGTCCGTTTGACGAAATTCCAGTTGGAGGGTCATCCTGACAGCGGTGTCCATCTACTGTAAAAATTCCATGAGTTGGTTTCACTCAGGTTTCAGGTTATGACTTCGAAAACAACACACTTTTTCTGCAGTAAAAATGCAGCTTGAGCTGCTGTCCAAAAATAGTCATTTAAAAATAGTAAACCGTCTCGAAAAATTACGATTTCAGTGCCATTTGTTTAGTTATTCCAAAATACACATTTTAGGCTTCAGAAAATCCGTTTTTCGATTTAAAATGATCCCGTTACAGCCTGTTGAAGTTGGCTGGAAATTCAACTCAGCAAGCTGTTTACATTGTAGAAGTGACTAAAAGTGCATAAACGAAGATCCTAACCATGGTTTATTGATGAAAAAATGTTAAAACTTCAATCATGCTTTAACCAACCCTAAACCATCCAGATTTCAACTTCACACAACCTTTTTATATATGGTTTTTAGGCAGAATTTTAAGTTCACATTTTAGTGTTTTAGCTTTTGGGTGACATGAACATTCAAACAAAACATAACAAGAATCAAGGTGGAACAAGAGTGTGAAGAGACTTACTACTAGCACAAGGCTAGGGTAGTAATCTTAGGACAAGATGATGGTGAAATGTTGGTGACAAAACTTGAATCAAGCTTCCTTGAAAACCTTCAATCTTGCACTTCTATGGATGAATCCTCAATCTTTGAATGAGAGCTTTTGGAGAAGAAAATGGAGATGGTGAAGTATGGTGGTGATGAATTCGGTTATGGAGAGAGGGGGGGGGGGTGAGCCAAAATTAATAGGGGGAAGGAGAGAGGTTGAGTGTGGAGTTGATAGTAATGATGAACAATCTTGGGAACATGCATTCTTGAGCTTAGGGTAATCATACCCAATAATTTTGACCAATAGAACCAAGATCACCTTTACACAATATCTAAAAAATATTTTTTTAAATCATTAGGGCAGATTTTCGGTTGGGGGGGGGTAAAGTGTAAATTTTTGTTAATTAATAGGTATTAAGTTAGAAGGTTAAGGGTATTTCCAAGTGTAGTGGGTGTATGTCATGTTTACATGGTGTATAGGGATTTTTATGACCGTAATTAATTAAGAATGCTAGAATAATATTTCTGACAATATTTTCGTGTCTCGGGTAATGTCTGGTTGTTCGGTTTCGCATCGTTCCGTTAAAGCGTTTAATTGTCCCGTAAAGCGTCTTTTGTGCATCTTTTTGTAACGAAATTAATTCCAACACTTAGGAAAGTGTCCAGGACCATTTAGTCAATACCCTGTATAATATGAGTGTGTTAAAAGCCGAATTGTTACTAGAAATGCGGAATTCTGTAATTAAATTGCGTTTTAGGCACTTTCTGGCACTCAAACTATCACCTAGTGACATAGTCTGATGGTCCTCACTTCCCTACACTCAATACTGGTGTAGTGTTTTATCTCTGGCCCATATTGGCCTAAAAATAGTATCTGTCTAAGTGCTGGCATTGTCAGCATGTGTCGGATTTATCTGCTCATTGTGCTTAACTGTGCTTTGTGCATCAGGTTTGTCACTAAGAGTCTGTATGAAATGAATAGAGTGACTGTATGTAAAGAATGCACATGTATGTATATAAAATAAATCAGTAAGCAGTTTAAAGCGTCAGATGTAATCAAGCACAGTCATTAAGCACATAATTAGGGTTAATTAATTTGTACAGTACCTGTAATTATGCGGGTTGTCACACATTTCAGGTTTGATTTCGCTTGAAATCCATATTCCGCTTGAAAAGTATTGCTGATTTCGCTTGAAACCGGGATTCCGCTTGAGATTTAGATTAAATTCTGCCTGAAGATCAGATCCCGCTTGAAAATCTTGTTGATTCCGCTCGAAATTGTATTCCGCTTGAAAGGGTTTCGCTTGAACTTGTTATCTCTCTTAAACAAGTTATTTCGCTTGAAAGACTGTTTTAAGAATTTATTGAAATCCGAATCATGGACGAGGAATTTTATAACGCATTCGCTACCCCGGTTACTCCAATCACTCTTGCACAGAACACGATGTTGGAAAATGAAACGGGGACTATGCAAAAACCACCTAAGCTCATGAACATCGAGGAGTATAAGGGTTGGGAAGGACGTTTTGAGAATTGGGTACAAGCTAACTATTTAGATGCGTGGGAATGTGTTGAGACAAAATACGTTAGACCAACAAATGACGATGAAGAGGAGATTGCTATCAAGGATATGAGCATTGATGATAAAAAGAAATATAAAAATGAGAAAATGATGCTAAGTTTGCTACAACAAGCCGTAAAAGAAGACATCATGGTCTTATTGCAACATAATGGAAGTTCTTATTCGATTTGGAAAGCTCTAAGATCAATGTTTGTTGGTAGTCAAGAAATGATCAAGAACAAGAAATCATTTCTGAAGAAAGAATTTGATTTGTTTCGTGGTTTGAAAAATGAGAGCACAAAGCAGATTATTGAAAGATATTGCAATTTGTTGGTAAACATGAGAAGAGTAAGTATCAACAAAGATAATGAAGAGTTGATTGAAAAATTAGCAGATGCATTGCCACACGAAACTTGGGGCACGTATTTGATGATGCTCAGAAACAAGAAAGGATTTAACACGCTAACTTTGAGTAAGTTCATTGAGAAGTTGGAAGCTCAAGAGATGGAGCAACAGAAGATTGTCAGAATGAATGATTTTGATGGTGAACAAGACATTGGGCTTTACTACAAAACAGGGTTGAATGATAAAACCATCAACTTATCACCAAAGGTGGAAACTGCATTTAATGCTAAAGGCTCATCAGGAAATTCATCCAAAGGATCAAACAGCAACACAAGTTTCTCATCATTTCCATCATTTGATCCAAACATTTAATCAACAAAGAATGGAAGGAAATTACAGTGCAATATTGTATTAAATCTTGAGAATGATCAGGATTACTCAGAGGAAGTTGCTAAAAATCACATGTCTTTGTTGGGAATTGTGTTAGAATCATACAGTAGTTTTGTTGCTGGAATGATCGGGAATCCAATGCTTACAAAAGAGGATTACGATCAAATCGATGCTGAAGAGATGGAACTAATGGATATAAAATGGTGTTTGGCTAGTGTGTTGAGGAGAACTCAGAAATTCAAGCAAATCACAGGAAGAGATGATCTACGTGAAGCTAATGTTTCTACTTTAGGTTTTGATAAATCTAAAGTCACTTGTTTTCGTTGTAGGGAGAAAGGACACTTCAAGAGGGAGTGCACTAATCGCGAAGCAAGTGGAGCTCAAAATCCTTTCAACAACAATGATTACTACCGGAAGGCCATCTACCATCAAATTGCTCAACAGCCAACTCAACAACAGGCACAAACTGCACATGGAAGAAATGTGATAGAAGATTCTTCAAAGAGAGCTTGTATGGTGAATCAAGATGATAAGAAGCCATCAACAGGATTCAATTGGGACAAATATATACCAACTAATGGTAAAGCATGTGTGATTGACCAAAATGATGAAAAGCTACCTGAAGGGTTTAATTGGGAGAATTTCAACTGGGATGATAATGATCCTAACAAAACTCCAGTTCACACAACTTTTGTTGCTCGAATGGAAGAAGATAGTGATGATGACACTGAATATTATGCAAAAAGAATGAGAGATCATTTGAAAATGCTTGCAGAAAGTGATAGTGAAGATGAAAAAGCAAAACAGAAAAAGAAAAAGATCAAAACACCGGTCAGCAGTGATGATGAAGATGTTCCGGTGGTGAGAAGAAAAGTGAAAGAAGTTCCAAAGTTCAAGATTAGTGAAGAAGTTGATGCAAAGAAAAGTCCGATGATTTGTGAAAATTGTGAAGCTGTAAAGAAACAAAACAGTACGTTGATTCACAACATGAACAGGTTGAAGGAATCGTATGATGTACTGAACAAAGCAATGAATATGTATAATGATACGAGTGAAGAACAAGCAACAACAATGAAGACACTTCAAACAGCGTTCATGATCAAATAGAAAGTTGTGAACAACTACAATGAAAAGTGTGCTGCTCTAGAACAAAAAACTGGAGGCTCAAAGAATTGAAACTGAAAGAGTAAATCGTTTGTTGAAAAGCTACTCATGTACTTCTTATGTCATTGACAGGATTTATCCAACTGTTGAAGGCATGAAGGCATTTGAAGAGGATGAAGTGACAGTAGAACAAACTGAAGAAAAGACTCCAGAAAAGAAGAACGAAAAGAAGAATGACACAAAGAAAAAGTCTAACAAGAAGAATTCTGGTAAGAAACAAGGTGTCAGCTATAACAAGTGTCCACCCCCGCTGGAAAATGGATATTTGCCCAGAAATCCAAACTCTGAAAGAGTCCAAAAGGCTACAAATTTACAGTGGGAGTCAGAGTCCTCAGTAAATTTGCCAGAAAGTATTGATGAAGAAAGTAGTGGATCATGTGTTAGATAACGATGAAACTGAGGAGTCAAAGTCGGAATCTATGTCGGAGTCAAAGTCTGAGTCCAGCACTCCAGGTCAAAATGAAAAACATGGAAAAAGAGTTTATGTTAAAGAATTCATGTTATCAAAATCTAATTTGAATGATGAAACATTTAAAGTGGCATATACTTTGAATGATTCGGACAAATTATATTCTAATGAGGAATTTCCAATAAGAGGTGTCAAAACCGAACTGATAAAAAAGGTTTTCAAATTAACAGAAATTAAAATTTCTGAAATAAAAGATTTAAATCTTAATGAAAAACCTTATCCTTACACCTCAAGAGTTCAACTAAGATTAAACAAGAAAAAAGGTTACAGTTCTGGTTCTGGTTTTCAAAAGAAACCAAACCATAACGGTAATTTCAAAAAGAAAGGTCTTGGTTTTACTCCAACAGAAAAATAGAAAAATGAAAAATATGTTCGAGATTTTAAATCAAAGATGACATTTGTTTCAGGTACATTAGCAGAAGAAGAAGAAAAGAAAGAATTTTGGAGACAGTCAAACAGAGACTTCCTTGCAAAGAAGCAAGAAGAAATGAAGACTGTTGATCAGAAGAAGAAAACTCGGACCTGTTTCAAATGTGGTAGAATTGGACATCTTGCGGTGAACTGTTTGCAAGCAATTCAAACCAAACAGGGAGTTTCTAAACTAAAAGAGAAAGTGATTGAGTTTGTACCACCAATTGATAGAACCAAATTATTCAAAAATTCGAAATTTGAAATTGGTGAATGTTCAAACAGATTTTACAAGAAAAGAGCTAAATCTAACAACCAGAAATGGGTTGTTAAAAAGTCTGTTGATAGTTCTAGCGATGATTCTGATAGGTCAAAATCAGAGGAGCTATCTTCTGGCGATGAATCTGATTCCACAAAATCAGAGGAGCCACAGGTTGAGAAAAATGGTGAAAAATCAGTTCCGACTATGGATTATGAGAATTTTCCACCACTTCGGGCTGAAAATTTTAAGAAGAAAATTGGTAAAGTTGAAATTTCATACCAATTTTATTCTGACAAAAAGGATTTTGATGTTGAAAAGGCCTTTAACCCCGAGGTAAAACACATCTTTGGAAAAATGATTGATCGAAAAGTCAAAGGGGTTAAAGAGTTCTATGAGAAGAAAATGGGAGGTAAGAAACCGAGTGTTGATGACTCGGTAACACCCAAGGCTGGTCAGGCTTGGGTGGATATTTTCTTTGATTAAACACCTGACTTGCCAGAGTTCCCAAGTTTGTAATCGTGGAACATGAATCGGCATCTTTCTTAAAATGTTTTTGAAGAAGGTTAAGTGTGACTTGCCGGAGCTCCCAGGTTGGTAAGTGTGGAGCAGGAATCGGCATATTTCTTGAGAAATTTACTTCGGTAATTTCATCTTACAAGTGGTACAGAAGTTTGATTGTGCATACTTGCAAGTGGTAAATCAAGGACATTAAGTTGTACTTGCATTTTCCTGCAAGTGATTTTTGGTTAAAAGACAATATGATGAATGTGACAACTCGAACCCTTGATCCTGATCGTCGAGAGACGGGCATCTTACTAATGCTCGTATTCACTATTAATATTTATTGTTATTAGGATTATTATCGTCATTATTTTATAAAGTTATAATAAGCCGCGACAGAAGTTCATTCACTTAATTACTTAAATAAACCCGGATCAGTCTGTTGAGCGAGACGCATAATCGTTTAGCGGGTTCACACACTTGGGCTTAAGCCCAACCCAACCTACCTAAACCCCTAAACCCCTAAACCCTAGCCTATATAAACAATATTATACCCCTCACCCCTCATTTTGTTTTAAAACACAAACCCTAAATACACACACACCAGTCGCATACACTCCTACCCTTCCCTCTCCTCTCTCGATAGCACACCTCCACCGGAGGAATTCTGTTCGGCCGGCACCGTTCACCGGCGATCTCTCCATCGCACACCCTTGATTCCTTTCTCCTTCTTCACCGGCCACGAACACAGCTCGGCCTCCCACCTATCCCCTTGATTTCACGGCACGAAGACCACAGCCGGTCACTGGTAGTACACTAGCGACGGCCGATAGGGGTTGTAGTGTTGTTTTCTAAGCCATGACCCATCCCCCTCTTTCCCTTGTCCTCTTTCTTGACCTCTCGTGAGTCCGGTCGATGCAGGTTGTCTTTCCGGCGACTCGCCGGTAACAAAATGATAACGATGATGAAGAACTTCAAAAGATGATGACGACATTGTGATTAATGGTGAGGGATGACAGCGACGGTGGTGACTATGCCAGGTTAGCTGTAGCTTCGGGCTAGAGTTTGGTTTGGTCAGCCATGGTTCGGTTCGGTGCGAGGGGAGTCCGGGTCTCGGGTCACACAAAAATCACCCGTTCAAAAACCTTCGGTCAGTTTTTATGCCACTGCTTATATTTTGTGTTTTTGAATGGTGAAATAGATTGGCTGTTTGATTGATTCATGTGTGTGTATAATAATAAATGATTGTCACTGCTTGATGATTCGGGTACGAGAATTGTATGAAAATATTAATCATAAACTATGTGGGAGCTGTGTAGAAAGAAGGGTACATGGTTGATGATTGTTGGTCTAGGCTTACAAATACGTTTGTCAAGAATTATTGATTGATCAATTTGGGGACTAGGTATGTAGGCTGTGAATATGAAAAATGATTTGATGATTTGTTGTGTAAATGCTAAAGTTTAGGCTCTATTATAGAAGGGTTTGTGTGAATGAATAAGTGAATGTTTACTGGTAATTATCTTGTGGTTTTATGATTAATGCACAATGGATAATTACGGTAGGGCGATGTTAGTAGTGAATGGAAAACATATAATGTTCATAGAGTTAATTAATTTGGGATTCCTAAGAATGAAGATATATGATTCTGATATGTTGCTTTGATTTAATAAAATAATGATAGTGATGAATCTGTTGGATGAAATGATAAAAAACCCTAAATGATGAACTGTTTAAAGATGTTATGAATAATTGAAATTTGCTGTGTTCTGATCTGAATTGATAGTGGTGCGGTATATGTAAACATGTTAAGGAAAAATGATTGGTTCGTACAAGTGGATAAGGGTTCTAGGAAGATCCCTCCCTTCTGTGGTTGCGACTCGGCATCAAGTGGTTTCGACTCGAGACCACATAGCGACTACTCGAGACCAGGATGTACACTTCAGGGGACTCGAGACTAGACAGGTTGCGACTCGAGATCTTTTGATCTCGACTCAATGCTTGACTCGAGATCTCAGTGGTCGCGACTCATAAAATGCACCACTCGAGACCTCCCGTTTGCGACTCGGAACCTCGTGGTTGCGATTCGGGGTTTCTTGTTCTCGAGTCGAGACCACACGGTTTCGACTGGACCACCTTGCTTAGTGAGTGGGCCGCACAAACTGATGTTGGACCGTGTGTTACTGTTTAACTGTTACTGATTATCTGTTATATGCTAGGATAGGCCCAATAACATGTATGCTGGTAAGATACGTGTTACCGTTACCATTTCTGTACATTATGCACGTGTGTGTATTATATGAAATGTGGATTTACGTGCTACGTGTTAGATACGTGTAGGACTATACGTGACACTACTTGCATACGAATCTAATAAATATTTAATAACCATAATAGGGTATGGTTGACCAACGTAACACAAGTAAATAGACTACCGAGCAAAGCAAAGGTGAGTTCACTACTTTTTACTTAAAGCATGCGTTCCCGGTGGTTGGGAAACGGAACGAAACAACTATTCCTGGTTCGGAATTGCTCACTATCTCCTTGTGCGGGATACGGTATTTCTATCTCCTTGTGTGGGATACGGGTAACAACACTATCCCCTGTGAGGGATACAAACCTACTTTTCTTCCCTCGTTACTAGGAACCCTTAGTTAATTACTGTTTATACGGAATGCAACGAGCAACACTAAACGAAACTCTATCACTCAAGTCCCTACTACTTAATACCGATTAGTCGTCGGGGCCAGGCGAACGGGTTATTAGTTGATAGCGCTATTTAGGTCTTACCAGCCTCACACCGTGCCCGTGTATGGGATCGGGAGTGAACTAATAGACTCTGGCAAATCCGTCAATGATGATAGAACATTGACAAACGGGGCACTTTACGGAAACGTACGGTCACATAAAGTATTCGGTATTGGAAAAACAGTTTAGTCGCTTACTTATGGGGTAGCTCCCCATGGCATGTATGAACGAGTAAATTAATTGGTTAAAACAAGTTTTTGGAATTAAAACTGGAAAACTGCAAACACGTGAACTCGCCAACGTTATGTTGACACTCTACTGCATGCTTTGCAGGTTGCTCGATACAGCTTTGGACGGACGTTGCAATCGGATGGAGTGCGTGGTTCATAAGTAACATGTTAATAAACTTGTGGTTTCAATTATGATGCGTTTTCTTCCCCTTTCCGCTGTGAACTTAAAACTATGTTTTGAAAAATTTAAGTTAGGTCACTAATTACGCTAATGTTTATGAACACAATCTAATCCGTTCAATATAATTAGTGGCTAAGATCCTGGTCGTCACACGCCTTGCGGTAATACTCCGCGTGTGGATTTTGAGGGTGTGACAATGAACACGTCCCTTCAAATGGTAAAATCAACTAAACTTATTTTCCGGAAAAACCATTTTGATTAATACAAACTTAAGTGTTTTGAAATCTATATGGGAAAATAGTTTGTTGAAAGGGGGAGTTCTGATTGTTTATGCCAAGTGGATGGCAAATTGAGGCGATTCGATATCAGTTGTCAAAGTTTATTTGTACAGTTTGTTTTCAAATTTTACTTTAAATGTGTTTGCATTTTAGGGGGAGTAAAAATTTCAGAAAATCTAAAAACATTAGAAAATTTGAAAAAGACAAAAACATGATAAAATGAAAAATGAGTTTTGTTGTGAAAAAGAGGAAATGATAGTACATCAGTGGACTATCACAACATGCTAAAGAAATGGAAAGTAAAAAATGTGATAAACAATCTCACTGTGGATGTGCCAGTAGGTTTTTACACATTTAGTAGATTGTGACGAGATACAAACCTAAATTTCAAACTTGCTTATATCGTGGGGAACAAATTCTTGGATATATGGGTAACCCCTGAAATCTTGTTTGAAAGGTCCCTCTTTCTGAGATACTAGGTCTTTATACTCAGTGATATCTGGGGTATTATCCCGGGACTTCTACTGAATGGAAATTCTGACCTAGTCCCTGTATAATACTTTGCAAAATGCTTGAAATATAGCACAGCCCTTAGTACAAAAAAAAAATGATGAAACATTGAAAAATGCTAATCATGTGCTGTTGAAGAAAAGATTCTCTAAAGGGGACACACCAAAAGTCGAACCGACATCTCTCTGCTGAACGGAAGTTCTGACCTGAGCTCTCACGGTTTCGCATCTAACCCTTACAGATATCATCTAGGTATACTCACCTGTAAGACTGAATATTGGGATCTGGATACGGGAGTATATTCAAGTTATGGGACACACGAATAAGTTTAAGTCCTCAAAACATTAATCTCGTATCTCGAAACAGTTGAACTTTGGGTGAAAAATTAAGAGGACCAATATACTAACAATCTAGGTGAATTGTTTAGAACTTAATTTGAAATGTAGCTTAACAGTTGTGACAACTCGAGTTTTCGAGATTCCATTTTCGCATTTATTGCACGTTCACTGTTTGTTTAGTGTTTACTTGCACAATTAGTCTGCTTTGTAACTGTATACGTTTGGTTCAATAAAGCGTATTGTGATTGTGGATGGTTATGTGTTACTTATGAAAGATTTGACAAATACATGAACTTGGTGGTGAAACTGTAAATTATATTGAGATGGGTGTACTTATGTAAAAGATGATACTTAGGGGTGAGTAGAGTAGATAGTGAAATTCTAATCATTCTTAACCCTAATCCCTTTCACTAATCATCACACAAGAATCAAAACACGTACCTTCACATTCTCTAATCCTCTCTGCAATCATCTTCTTAATCATTGGCAAGCTCTCAATCATCACTCTTGATTCCACACTTTATCTAGAATCAATCCAAGGTAATTGTTTAACGATTGTTTGTTGTTGTCAATTCTTAATTATGTGATTCATGTAAACCCTAGTTCTTCGTATGATAGTTCTGTGGCTACTGATTGAATCCTGATTATTGTGAAATGATGTTGATTAGTTGTGTTATCATTTCCTGATGTTAAGATACAAGATATGTAGAATGATTGATTGATTATTGGATTACTGCAATGCACATGAAAGAATTAGGGTTTCCTGATCGTATGAAAAACAAAAACGTAACTGTTACAATGAAGATTGAATGTTCGCATAATGATGTTAATTAGGTCCGACTTTTATGATGATGCTTGTGATCCGAGTTTTTATATGTGAACATGTCCGACTTCTTTTGAATGATATGAAGTCCGAATTTTATCACCTAGAACTCTTGCGTCCGAACTTTTGTAAATAGCATATGGGGTCCGACCTTTTGTTTAAAATGAGAGGTCCGACCTTTGTGAATGTTAGGGGATGAGTCCGACATTTTGAATGTAAAGGGGTATGTCTGACTTTTTAAGGGTCCGACTTTTGTAAGGAGTTTGTGGTCTGAGCTTTTTGAAAGGCACAGGTGTCCGAGTTTTTTTAAAGGGGCAAGGCCCTGTCCGACTTTTGTGAGGGAAAGCCCCCTTGTCCGAACTTCATGGCTAGGGATGGTTGTCCGAACTTTATGATATATATATAAGGGGTCCGAGTTTGTTAAGGTGTGGCTAGTCCGACTTTGTAAGATGAAAAAGGGTCCGACCTTTAAGTTGATACTAGTCCGAGTTCTCTTTGTATGTTATGTTACAAGGTCCGACTTTTAAATGTTGTAATATATAGCCCGATTTGTTTTATAAAGATGATAGTCATTGTCCGACTTTTTAGGGTTGATATGCATAGTCCGAGTTTTTAAAGTTGATTTCGGCCCAACTGATAACTCTGTTAATTAGTTACATCTGTTAGTGTGTTAATACTGTTAACTATCAACTGTGTTTAGTCTGTTAACTGAGTCAAGTTTATAACTTTGTTAACTGTATTAATTTTGTTAAGTTATGCAATTCTAATGAACCTGTTAACTCGGTTGGGTATGTTAATGGATAACTATGTTGGAATTAACTGAGAAAGCGCTTATGTGAAACTTGAAGTTGCATGAGTTTGATTTACTGTTTACATGATACCAGATGCAAACTGCTAAGCACACTATGTGTTATACAGCGATGTTACTTGCATGCGAATCATTACGAACATGAACTGACTGTATATATGCATCACCTTAGGCCTTGATTGATTGATTGACTGATTTCTTGTGAGCACATAGCTTAGCATACCGAGCAAACCAAGGTGAGTTCACACTCTTTACCAAGGTATGGGATTCCCGGGGATTGGGAATGGGTTGAATGATGGAATTGAACAATTACGCGTACTCACATGGCTACTAGACTATCTACCATGGTCCTCGGGTTAAGCAGGACACTTACGTAAAACCTACGTAAACAGGAATATGCTACTGTCTTCCGGAGTCAGGAAGGACACTTACGTAAAACCTACGTAAACAATAACATGCTACTGTCTTCTGGAGTCAGGAAGGACACTTACGTAAAACCTACGTAAACCCCACGCGTACCACTGTCCTCAGTTAAAGAAGGATACTTACGTAAAACCTACGTAATGCTTGTACGTACTACTGTTCTCGGTTGTGAAGAACACTTATGGTTACGAATAGTCTAGTGTATATGCAACATGGGAAGCCCCCACCAATAGAACATACTAACGGCCCAGTAGAGCCACATGTTACGAACGAACTTACTATTACGCACTTACTTTCTGTGAACTCGCTCAACTAGTTGTTGATCCTCTGTTACATGCCTTGCAGGTCGTTAGGTACTTGGAGCTTGCACAGGGAGGCGCGGTCGTTGTGGACAAGGATCGTGATTACTTGATTTAAACATTATGACATTGCACGCTTTATTTATGATTGGGCTTTTATACATTTGCTTCCGCTAAACTTTGTTGTGATACTTATGTTTTGGAACACCTTTCATATGGATTGGTTTGGTTTAATTACAATTACATTTACTATATACATTGTTCTATATGATTGGTGACTTGATCCTGGTCAGTCACGCTCCCAAGCGGTGATGCTCCGTAGGTGGATTTCGGGGGTGTGACAGATTGGTATCAGAGCCATTGGTTATAGAGAACTTGGTTTTAATAATGGAAAACGTTTTTATTAAAACCAGACTATAACCAGTACAGTGCTCAACGATCCACAACGACGCCTCGCTGCACGTGCAAGACTCAACATCCTAGGTAATAAGGTTTATGTTTATTGCCTACATGCTAGAATTACATAGAACTTTGCTCGTGGTATGCTTAGATTACATTGCTCACTATTTGTTATTGCTTGAGAACACTTGTGTGCTTACACTCTTCTGTCATCGCACTATTCGTGAACCTTTCTCACTTATGTTGCCTTTGATGTGAAGATCAATGGTCGGACGTATCAACTTGACTCAAGCTCAGTTGACGGCTCTCATTAACCAACGAATTGTTGCGGCACTTGCAGCTACACAAGCAGGAGGTATACCCTGCAGTCGTAACTAGGATCTTTAGATCCTACACTCCTAAATCAACTCTTGTGTTTAACCTTGTCCTATTTTTATACACAATAGGTCAACACGCTCAGCCACCTGTTTGCACCTTCAAAAATCTCAAGGATTGCCAACCTAGTACCTTCAGTGGAACTGAGGGAGTTGTAGGCCTCCTCCATTGGTTCGAGAGGCTCGAAACTGACTTTGAGGTGTGTGATTGCCCTGAGTCTCGTAGGGTAAAGTTTGCTGCTGGAACACTCGAAGGTGCTGCATTAACCTGGTGGGAAGCACAAGTTCAAATGTTAGGGCTGGCAGCTGCTAATGCCACCCCCTGGAACGAGTTAAAGGACCTAATTAAGGAAGAGTTTTGCAGTCGGGAAGACATCCACAAACTAGAGGTAGAGTTCCTCAACTTACAGATGGCGGGGTCTGAAATTGAGGCTTATACGAGGAGATCAAACGAATTAGCCACATTTTGTCCTACTATGGTAGACCCTCCCACCAAACGCATCGAACTGTATCTCAAGGGTCTGGTGCCCGAAATTCAGAGTCATGTGGCCGCAGCTAATCTTGGCACCATCCAGCAAGTCACTCGGCTTGCTCATCGTCTCATAGACAAGGAAGTAGAACAAAACAAACTACCGAAACGTGTTAAAGCTGATACTACATGTGCTTCTAGTGATAACAAACTCAAGTGGGATGAAAACCTGAGCAAGGGATTAATTTTGGTCCAGCCTCTGGCGCAGCAGCAAAAGATAGATGACTACCAGAGCCCCTGGCAGCAGTTTCTAGTAGTCGTGGGCAGAGTGGATATCGAGGAAACCATCCCAAGTGTAACAGATGCAATAGGCACCACAGTGGACAGTGCAACAAGGGTCGTTGTCAGAGGTGTCTCAAGATAGGTCATGAAGCTAAGGATTGTCGAAGCTCACGTCCTGCAACTCAAGAACAACAGCGGCCGCCTCAATCTCCACAGAATCAGCAGCAACAACAGAGTTTTAAAGGATGCTTTCAGTGCGATGCTAAAGATCACTACAAGAGACATTGTCCGCAAATAAACCAGGATCAGACTCAGAACCACGACCATGGAAACAGGGACGACAATGGGGATAGCATCGGGGGAAACAATGGAAACAATGACGCCAGGGCCACATGTACGTGATTGGTCAGGGAGACGCAAGGAACGATCCTAACATAATAATGAGTAAGTTTCTTCTCTACGACTTCTATGTTACTATCTTGTTTGATTCGGGTGTGAATACCAATTATATGTCCTTGAAAGTTAGTCGAATATTAAAACATGCACCAACTCCCTTGAACACCAAACATGTCGTAGTGTTAGCTAATGGTAAAAGTCTAGAGGCCACACATAGTTCAGGGCTGTAATCTTATCCTCGCTGGTCAGACGTTCCCTATCGATCTCACTCCTATAGCTCCGGACAGCACCTATAGCTCACGCACCGTATCGCTTAGCTCCATCAGAATTGGAAGAACTATCGACGCAGCTACAAGAACTCTTGGATAAGGGATTTATCCGATCTATCTTTTCGCCTTGGGGAGCTCCAGTATTATTTGTGAAAAAGAAGGATGGCACTTTCAGGATGTGCATAGACTACCGCGAACTGAACAAGGTCACAGTGAAGAACCATTATCCTCTTCCTCGTATTGACGACTTATTCGACCAGTTGCAAGGGTCGAGCTACTACTCCAAGATTGACCTGAGGTCAGGGTATCATCAGCTGAGAGTCCGCGAGGAGGACGTCTCCAAGACAGCATTCAGAACTCGCTACGGCCATTACGAGTTTCTAGTCATGCAATTCGGGCTAACGAACGCGCCTGCAGTTTTCATGGATCTTATGAACAGGGTGTGCAAACCCTATCTAGACAAGTTCGTCATCGTTTTCATCGACGACATTCTGATCTACTCCAAGAGTCAGGAGGAACACGGGCAGCACTTACGTCTTATCTTGGATCTTCTTCGAAAGGAACAACTGTACACCAAGTTTTCGAAATGCGACTTCTGGCTTCGTGAAGTCCACTTTCTAGGCCATGTGGTAAACAAGGATGGGATTCATGTTGATCCATCCAAGGTAGATTCGATCAGGAACTGGCCTGTACTGCGTACACCAACGGAAATACGCCAATTCTTGGGTTTGGCGGGGTATTATAGACGATTCATTAAAGACTTCTCCAAGATCGCACAGCCGCTTACATTGCTGACACAAAAAGGAGTTACCTATCGTTGGGGTAATACACAAGAAACGGCTTTTCAGTACCTGAAGGATAGACTATGCAGCGCACCTATCCTCTCATTGCCAGAGGGCACGGATGATTTTGTGGTCTATTGTGACGCATCAATACAGGGGCTTGGTTGTGTATTGATGAAGCGTGATAAAGTTATTGCTTATGCTTCGCGTCAACTCAAGGTTCATGAACGGAACTACACGACGCACGATTTAGAGCTGGGAGTTGTTGTTTTCACGCTTAAGATATGGCGAAACTACCTGTACGGTACCAAGTTCACTATTTACACCGATCACAGGAGTCTCGAGCATATCTTCAAGCAGAAGGAATTGAACATGCGTCAACGACGACGGGTCGAGCTGCTTAATGATTACGAATGCGCCATCAAGTACCATCCAGGCAAGGCCAATGTTGTAGCTGACGCTCTCAGTCGAAAAGACACTCTACCTAGGCGTGTACGAGCTTTGCAGCTTACTATTCAGTCTAGTCTTCCTGCACAGATACGAGATGCTCAAGTGGAAGCATTGAAACCAGAAAACGTAAAGGCTGAAGCTTAATGTGGCACGTGGCAACGGTTGGAACAGAAGGAAGACGTCGCCTACTATGTAATAGGACGTATTTGGGTCCCACTATATGGCGGTTTACGAGAACTTGTGATGGATGAAGCTCATAAGTCTCGCTACTCGGTACAACCAGGTTCGGATAAAATGTATCATGATCTTAGAACTACGTACTGGTGGCCTAGCATGAAGGCCCACATAGCAACTTACGTCGGCAAGTGTTTGACCTATGCGAGGGTCAAGACGGAGTACCAGAAACCCTCAGGCCTACTTCAGCAACCCTAGATACCACATTGGAAATGGGAAGAAATTTCCATGGATTTTGTTACTGGCCTGCCTAGATCCCAGCGTGGGAATGATACTATTTGGGTGATCGTAGATCGACTCACAAAGTCTGCTCATTTCTTGGCTATCAAAGAAATGGATAAGTTCTCTACTTTAGCAGACATCTACTTGAAAGAAGTTGTTTCAAGGCACGGAGTGCCAACCTCTATTATTTCGGATCGGGATGCATGATTCACTTTAGTACTGTGGCAAGCGATGCATAAAGCCTTCGGCTCACGGCTAGACATGAGCACAGCTTACCACCTTCAGACAGATGGGCAGTCTGAGCGCACTATCCAGACTCTAGAAGACATGCTTCGGGCATGTGTTATCGATTTCGGCAACAGCTGGGAAAAACATCTCCCGTTAGTGGAGTTTTCGTACAATAACAGTTACCACACCAGCATACAAGCCGCTCCATTCGAGGCATTGTACGGATGTAAATGCCGGTCACCTCTCTGTTGGGCAGAGGTGGGGGGGATAGTCAGATCACAGGTCCTGAAATGGTAGTTGATGCTACTAAACGAATAGCACAGATACGACAACGCATGGCGGCAGCTCGTGACCGTCAGAAAAGTTACGCGGATAAGCACAGGAAACCGCTCGAGTTCCAAGTTGGGGATCGAGTGCTACTCAAAGTCTCACCCTGGAAGGGTGTGGTTCGTTTTGGTAAACGGGGCGAACTTAATCCACGGTACGTTGGACCGTTCGAAATCACTGAAAGCATAGGCAAAGTAGCCTACGGACTAAACCTACCAGCTGAACTCGGTGAAGTTCACAATGTTTTCCACGTGTCGAATCTGAAGAAGTGTTTGTCAGATGAGACCCTCATAGTTCCTTTGAAGGAACTCACTATCAACGAGCGATTGCAGTTCGTCGAGGAACCAGTTGAAATCACGGACCGGGATGGTAAGGTCCTCAAGAACACTAGAATACCTCTTGTACGAGTTCGTTGGAACTCCCGTCGTGGCCCAGAGTATACCTGGGAAAGAGAAGATCAAATGGAACTCAAGTATCCCTAGTTATTCGAAAACCGTGCAACCACTAGTGAGGCTGAAGCTACTACTACAGAATTTCGAGACGAAATTCCAAATCAACGGGGGGATGATGTGACACCCCAGGAAAACCAGTAAACGATACAACTTACCTAGCTTCCTCAGTAACCGCATGCTAAATTTTGGGACGAAATTTCTTTCAAGTTGGGGATAATGTGACAACTCGAGTTTCTGAGATTCCATTTTCGCATTTATTGCACGTTCACTGTTTGTTTAGTGTTTACTTGCACAATTAGTCTGCTTTGTAACTGTATACGTTTGGTTCAATAAAGCGTATTGTGATTGTGCATGGTTATGTGTTACTTATGAAAGATTTGACAAATACATGAACTTGGTGGTGAAACTGTAAATTATATTGAGATGGGTGTACTTATGTAAAAGATGATACTTAGGGGTGAGTAGAGTAGATAGTGAAATTCTAATCATTCTTAACCCTAATCCCTTTCACTAATCATCACACAAGAATCAAAACACGTACCTTCACATTCTCTAATCCTCTCTGCAATCATCTTCTTAATCATTGGCAAGCTCTCAATCATCACTCTTGATTCCACACTTTATCTAGAATCAATCCAAGGTTATTGTTTAACGATTGTTTGTTGTTGTCAATTCTTGATTATGTGATTCATGTAAACCCTAGTTCTTCGTATGATAGTTCTGTGGCTACTGATTGAATCCTGATTATTGTGAAATGATGTTGATTAGTTGTGTTATCATTGCCTGATGTTAAGATACAAGATATGTAGAATGATTGATTGATTATTGGATTACTGCAATGCACATGAAAGAATTAGGGTTTCCTGGTCGTATGAAAAACAAAAACGTAACTGTTACAATGAAGATTGAATGTCCGCATAATGATGTTAATTAGGTCCGAGTTTTTATATGTGAACATGTCCGACTTCTTTTGAATGATATGAAGTCCGAATTTTATCACCTAGAACTCTTGCGTCCGAACTTTTGTAAATAGCATATGGGGTCCGACCTTTTGTTTAACATGAGAGGTCCGACCTTTGTAAATGTTAGGGGATGAGTCCGACATTTTGAATGTAAAGGGGGTATGTCCGACTTTTTAAGGGTCCGACTTTTGTAAGGAGTTTGTGGTCCGAGCTTTTTGAAAGGCACAGGTGTCCGAGTTTTTTTAAAGGGGAAAGGCCCTGTCCTTGTGAGGGAAAGCCCCCTTGTCCGAACTTCATGGCTAGGGATGGTTGTCCGAACTTTATGATATATATATAAGGGGTCCGAGTTTGTTAAGGTGTGGCTAGTCCGACTTTGTAAGATGAAAAAGGGTCCGACCTTTAAGTTGATGCTAGTCCGAGTTCTCTTTGTATGTTATGTTACAAGGTCCGACTTTTAAATGTTGTAATATATAGCCCGATTTGTTTTATAAAGATGATAGTCATTGTCCGACTTTTTAGGGTTGATATGCATAGTCCGAGTTTTTAAAGTTGATTTCGGCCCAACTGATAACTCTGTTAATTAGTTACATCTGTTAGTGTGTTAATACTGTTAACTATCAACTGTGTTTAGTCTGTTAACTGAGTCAAGTTTATAAACTCTGTTAACTGTATTAATTCTGTCAAGTTATGCAACTCTAATGAACCTGTTAACTCGGTTGGGTATGTCAATGGATAACTATGTTGGAATTAACTGAGAAAGCGCTTATGTGAAACTTGAAGTTGCATGAGTTTGATTTACTGTTTACATGATACCAGATGCAAACTGCTAAGCACACTATGTGTTATACTGCGATGTTACTTGCATGCGAATCATTACGAACATGAACTGACTGTATATATGCATCACTTTAGGCCTTGATTGATTGATTGACTGATTTCTTGTGAGCACATAGCTTAGCATATCGAGCAAACCAAGGTGAGTTCACACTCTTTACCAAGGCATGGGATTCCCGGGGATTGGGAATGGGTTGAATGATGGAATTGAACAATTACGCGTACTTACATGGCTACTAGACTATCTACCATGGTCCTCGGGTTAAGCAGGACACTTACGTAAAACCTACGTAAACAGGAATATGCTACTGTCTTCCAAACTCAGGAAGGACACTTACGTAAAACCTACGTAAACAATAACATGCTCCTGTCTTCCGGAGTCAGGAAGGACACTTACGTAAAACCTACGTAAACCCCACGCGTACCACTGTCCTCGGTTAAAGAAGGATACTTACGTAAAACCTACGTAATGCTTGTACGTACTACTGTTCTCGGTTGTGAAGAACACTTATGGTTACGAATAGTCTAGTGTATATGCAACATGGGAAGCCCCCACCAATAGAACATACTAACGGCCCAGTAGAGCCACATGTTACGAACGAACTTACTATTACGCACTTACTTTCTGTGAACTCGCTCAACTAGTTGTTGATCCTCTGTTACATGCCTTGCAAGTCGTTAGGTACTTGGAGCTTGCACAGGGAGGCGCGGTCGTTGTGGACAAGGATCGTGATTACTTGATTTAAACATTATGACATTGCACGCTTTATTTATGATTGGGCTTTTATACATTTGCTTCCGCTAAACTTTGTTGTGATACTTATGTTTTGGAACACCTTTCATATGGATTGGTTTGGTTTAATTACAATTACATTTACTATATACGTTGTTCTATATGATTGGTGGCTTGATCCTGGTCAGTCACGCTCCCAAGCGGTGATACTCCGCAGGTGGATTTTGGGGGTGTGACAACAGTGTTGGTGAGTTGTCTCAAAAACTGATATGATCCTCTTACACAAACTCACAAAAATATTGTATGTAAATATTTCTTTACTGCATTTCATTACAGTCAAAAATCCAAAAAGATTTTAGTGTGTTTTAGCATAAATTTTGAAAAACTCAAAAAGATTTTAGACAACTGATGTTGGAGAGCTGATTTTCAAAATTCCAAGTGCTAGACATGAGGTACATGTGGTAAGGGGGAGTATTTGCTTAAATGAGAAAAGTTTTTGAAATATAAAGTTAATATTCCTACAAGTGGTTCATCAGAGTCTATATAAGATAGATCATTTTGAGATTTGCTCTACAAGTGGTAATCATAGTGTAAATTTGTTAAATTGAAAAATTTATTTTTGGGTAGAGAATTTGTGCAGGAAACAGGATAAGAGCTAGGTGATCTTGAGATAAAAGCCAACTTTCGATCCTGAACAGAATGTTGAGTCAGGCAACGATCTTGAACCTGTGAAAGCCAGACTGCGATCCCAGCTTATTGAAAGGGGGAGTCTGTAGCAGTTAGAGCCAGTGTTGATCCTGGATCTATGTTACAACAATAGAGAAGAAATCAACATTCGAGGGGAAGATTGATTGATTGAAGAAGAGAAAGAGATTTGAGGATACTTACAGCGTCAGATACTTTAAGAGAGAAGCCCGAAGGCTGATAAAGACTGAAGATGCGAAGACTCGACACTGAAGACTCCATCAACATCCGATGGGGAGTTTGTTGGTGCACCGTCTGTCAACTTCGTCTTGTATCAAGTTTTGTATAGAACTAGTTAGATCAGGGCATGAAAAACAAGAAAATGGATATTAGTAGTGATTCCGCTTGAAATGTCATCAGGTCATTTAAAGCGAAATCTAATTGTTCTTATTCCGCTTGAGTCAAACATACTGATTCCGCTTGAATCTATTGTGTTGATTCCGCTTGAAATGAACATGTACATGTTCAAGCGGAATCTGTTCGCCTATATATAGGCCATTTGGAGCGGAATCATAGAGCAGTTTTTCCGGTTTGAGCCACGAAGTGCTGCCGAAGTGTCGACTCGTTGTAATACGTTATTATATCAATCAAATCGACAGTTAAAGTGATAATCTTGCTGAATTGACCTCGATACGTCTGTTTCCGCCTTTCGTATTGAGAAAAACTCTTCTGATCGACTCGTTTAGGTCCGAAAACGATCCTACAAAAATGATACCAGGGGCTGTGCAAATGGTATTTCATGCAATAGGGATAGTTGTGATCATTTGGTAGCAACAATAGACTTGTTTGGCATGATCTTATGAGATTAAAACCCATATATATAGAACACCATTTGCAACATTTTGGGCACTTCACTTGGAATCAATTCATAACTTATTTTCTGGAGACTCCTAGAGCTCAAGACCACTTCCTAAGGATCATTAGTCGTATTAAGGACTTCAGTAAGTGTCCTTAGCCCCTCTTAATTCAATTTTATTAGTTTAATGGCCTAAAGTCAAACCCGTCGTAATTAAGGTTTGACTTAGTGATTAATCACTAATGGTCCAGTCAATTCTCGAATTAAAAGTAGCTTTGAGTTGGTAATTATGTGGGTAATAAACCCTTAAAAGGGCACCTTCTGATTCCCACTCTAAGTAGGTCAATTGTCGGGTCAAACTTGATTTTAAAAAGTCAACAGAAAGCAAATTTTCAAATAAATACATAATTAACAATGTAGAAGCCATGCAACCAGTTTTATCACTCATATAACTTGGTAATTAATGTAAGAACATGTCCAAGCATGTTCCACCCGACAATTTTCGGTTTAAGCTCAGTTCGGAACCGAAAGTCACAAAAGTAGACTTTTGCTTTGACTATCAGTTCTGACCCATTGTAGCATATTTTAGAAATGCCTTAGAGCTCCATTAGGACCAGGTTACATGTTAGTATAACCCTCTGTGATTATACAACTTGGTTTCTTAGTTATCCGATTCATATGCATGTTTCCGTTATATGCCTAAATGTTGACTATTATGCCCTTTTGACCTTACAACGAGAATTTTGAAAATGTGAGAGGACAATAATCTTTATTACTGATTTATAAACTTGTCCTAAAAATTTGACATCAGTTTGAGGTCTAGATTAGGAGTTATGCTCAATAGCGTAAATTGAAAGCTTTTTATTAATTAAAAGGCGTAATTAGCATATAGCATATTTAAACCCAAATTTTGATACCAAAATTTTTACCCACTGATGTAAAATAATGTTTTGGGATTTTTTAAAGATTTTTATTTATTTTTAGGCTGAGCATAACATAAGGTTATAGCTTTGATTCGGTAATTGTCGGTTATACCCTTTTCTTGAATAAAATGAGTTTTACATAACATTTTAATACCAAACTTTTTGCTACTGATTTTATATGATAAATAAAATATTTTGAACTTTGTAAACTGACCAAAAACTCAGATTTCCTGTTTTAACCCGAAAATCGCTTAAAACCGACTTTTACGCGTTTTAAGCGCATAGTATGAGTTAAAACCATTTTTATCACATAAGACTTAATACCTACTGATGTTTTAAGTAAATTTTTATAATTAAACACTAAGCAAAAGTTTTGAAGTTAGAATTCTAATTTTGACCTTTTAAGCTTATGTGAAATTACTAAAATGCCCCTGCGGTGCATAATTTGGTTATAAATGGTAAATTTCACATATGTGCAATACCATACTGATATAAGTTATTAAATTAAGTAATTTTTACTGAATATATCAGACCTGAATCTTAGATTTATATTTAAGCTCTTTTATAAGCTTTAAAATGACCAAAATGCCCCTACGGGGCATAGTTTGAGTTTAAATTCGTTTTGGGCTTAATGGAAGGTATCCTATTGATATCACAACATTTTTAAGGCATATTAACTTAGGAAACCTGTTTATGACTCATTTGGTTACCCGTTACGCACTTTTCGTGTTCGGTGTGGTTTATGTAACTAGTTTGCATAACTTAGTCGAAACGGGTCAAACCTTATCATTTTTTGCTTCAAAATCCAGAATGTGTTTAGTTTACCCATATTATACAAGTCTACAAACTTGTCGGGTCTAAACCACATTTTAATCCGGTCTTCGCTTAATCGTGCATTTTGAACCGTATATCTTCCTCTAAAACTAACCGGTCTAAGTTTAGGCTTAATTAAGACCCGTTAGGAATCTAATAGGTTATAAAAAAACCTTCGTTCCAGATTAGGAGCCCAGTAAAAGCTACTTGCACTCGCTGATTGTGATATATACTTGCTCAGGTAAATACTTTTAACTTATTTTCCCTTATACGGGCTTGGGGTACGGTATAGAAAATACCGCTTGGTCGGGCATTGAATTGTTAATCATAATAAGGTTAATTTATTGAGATGACCTGTTTAAACTGTTTTGTTTGCTTAAAGCCTTTGGGGGGTTAATGACCATGTCCCGGATATCCTTGGCATCATTCATTAAAATGGCCACGACCTTAGCACGGGGTGTAGGCATACACCTACCTGTGCATGAATATATAAAAAGGTATAACCGCCGGTTCGAGAATAACTCGCCGCGGGATTATATCATGTGGTGTGTCTATTAATCTTTAACCCAGTATTCAGCCCGGGCTACTGAACGTATAACAAACATGTAATTCTTTTACAAGTTTATATATAAATAATTATCCCAAGTTATAAAAGATGTTTTTGTGCCATGTGCATTCAAATCTATTTTCTTAAACATTTTCAAAATGAGTCAGTTAATTGTATTTACCGGTGTAAACTGACGTATTTTCCCAAAAAGGCTAAGTGCAAGTACTAATCGGAATAGGCTGGCTACCCCTAGCATCAATAAAGAGTCTTGCAAGCTTAGATGCCTCTAAATCTGTTGAACAATGTTTCCTTTTTAATTTTGATCCGCCTGTTGATCTTTTGCAACCGTTCTTGTAATACTTGATATTACTCTTTATCGGTTTGTAATGTATTTATCATTTGCTTCCGCTGTGCATTAAATTGTGTTGTTTGACTATGATGATATCAACTACGCCACAATACTCCCCACCGGGCCCACCGGTAATACATGAAAATATTGGGGTGTGACAATCATGATCCGAAATGATGTTCAAAGGCACACCGTGACAGGACACAATATCATCAATATAGATCTTAGCAAGTTTGTCAGCAGAGAAGTCTTCACGAATAGGCAAAAAGTGTGCTGACTTAGTTAAACGATCGACAACTACCTAAATGGCATCATGACCTCCAGAAGTGCATGGTAATTTAGTGATGAGATCAATGGAGATGTTTTCCCACTTCCACAATGGAATTTCTAGTTATTCAAGCAACCCGGAAGGGCGTTGGTGTTCTGTCTTGACTTTAATACATGTAAGGCATTTGGACACGTACAAGGCTATGTTCTTTTTTCATACCAGGCCACCAATAATAGGTACGAAGATCCATATACATCTTGTTTGTACCAGGATGGATAGAGTAACGAGACTTGTGGGCCTTTTTCATTAAAAGGGTACGAAGATTATCAGGGTTCGGGACCACAAACGATTCTAGAAATAGCGTAACCCATCATCTTTAGTTTCAAGTTGAAGTTCAAGATTATATGGCATTTCGTCACGCACCATGCTTTGGGTCACAAAAGTATGTTGGGCTTGGAGAATACGAGTTTGGATATCAGCTAGGACCCGAACACAATGAAGTTTAACGCGTTCCTTACGAATAAGGGCATTGGCCAAAATGTTCGCTTTACAAAGATCGTAATGAATTTCGCTTTCATACTTATTCAGAAGTTCGACCCAAAGTTGTTGTATCATGTTCATTTCCTTCTGATTAAAGATATGTTGAGACTTGTGTGGTCAGTAAAGACCACGGACTTGGTACCATAGAGGTATGTCACAACCCCCGACCCCACCCTGGGAGCGGGAGCCACGAGCCAGTCAGATGGTATCGGTGTTTATTAATTTGGCAGCGGAAGTTTTCATCAGGATCGTAGTTAGAAAAAAAATTTGTCAGAGTTAAACACCAAAATGTTTAAAATAAATAAATGGGATAAAAACCAAGTTTTTGCTGATAATACATCTATAATAAATAAGTGGCACAAAACCTGATTTTCATTTGTAATATATTTATAGGGGTAAACCCTAATTATTGAAAACAATTCTTCTTTTTATCTAGGTAACTTTTATAGTCACTTTTCTAAGCCTTCAGTGCTCTCCAGCTGGTTTTCATTGGCTTCACACTAAGTTACCTGAAACACGTGTTTAAAACATTTTATCAACAAGAAATACTTGTGAGTGCATCTCAGTTTAATCAAAACAGTTTTATCATTTTACAGCATTGAGGGCAATCCGCAATTACATTTGTTTATATCTACTTGATTACCACCCACGGTACTGTCAATCCTAACTTGTGGTCATGCTACTACTCACAGTGTAGTAACAAGTTATGTATACAAAACCTCAACATACCGACGATAATTTTAGAACACAAATATTCAATCACTGTTAATTATACTTTAAAATAATTGAGGTTCTATAAAAACAGTTTACAAAAACAGATGTACTCACTTTTGTAGGCTTAGGTATTCTAACAGGCTTCCTGGTAATATTATAGCTTCCTGCTGTTTCTCCTGGTTATTATTTTCGTGAATTTCTATGAATATTTGTATAATGCACGTGTGTTAGTAAATTAACCAAACTTACATTAGCTATACCCCTCTCCCGAGACAGAACTCCAACGACTGAGTCAGGCAGAGCCTTGACATGCGCTACGGAGCTCTAGATCAATTGGGCAGAGTAACTAATACATAACCGGGGGTTATAATACTTACAACGAGGCAGAGCTTTGCTTATTAGGGGGGGGGGGATTTGGCTATAGTTTTTGCCTTTAAAAATTGAGAGAGAAAGAAGAGATTTGAACGAATTGAAATGAAACCATCGGCCTCTATATATAGGCTGTCATTGGGGCGAGTCGCGGCCCGCGACGCACATCTATATCTCCCTCGTGGCCCGTGAGGTAGTCTAGGCCGGTGTGAGGGTTGCTGAGTCATAGCGTAGTGTCAACACGTGTCCGACAAATGGCTTGTTTGTGTGCCCGGCAAGCATTGGGGCCTCGCGCCCCCCAAAGGATTTAATTAACTGGGTCACGGCCTGCGAGCGACCCAGGTTTCTTGCTTTATATGTTATTTATTAATATAAAGGTTATTGGGGTCCTTTTCTCACATACGGGATGTCACACCCTGACTTTTGCGGAAGAGTGAGTATGGTGTGACTTTCTTAATATCATTGCATTCAATCATAACATCAACTATATGATAAAACCGTAGGATTGTCATCCATTAAATAAGTTTAAAAACATAACAACATCGTTTTAAAACGTAGACTTAAAATTCAAGTTTTACAAATCATACAAATGGTTTATAAGTTCATTAAAGGCTCGTAAAAAGATACTAAATAACGCCAAGGTTTGGATGACGTGTCTCGTCCTGGAATAAGACACACTAACCAAACTCAAGACCATGGATAACATCTTTATTCCTTAACGCAACATAAAAACTTCCAACGCCCGCCAGATCCATTAGAATTTCCTGAAATACATGTAGTTTGAAAAACATCAACATAAAGTTGAGCAACTTCATGTGTATATGAGTATGTATAAACCTTTATAATGGGAAAAAGAGATCACCATTGGGTTGCAAAGCCAATGATATGTGTGAAGTGATGCAGGAAGACTCAAACCTACCAGATTTGTGCGTCGGGCACATAGTCACCTCATGGTCCATTCGGCGGACTCAGGAGTGTGGGGCTCGCTACACCCAAATAGATCTATCACTCATGTCCCTCGGTCCTACAATGAGGATTAATGGCCTTAAGTTCTACCTACCCACTCACATGATCTAAGTAGTATAAACCCTCCTTAAGCTAATCGTACCATGTAAATAAATGTTCGTAATAATTGTCGCATGTATTTCACCCCCGAAGTATAAAACTAAAAACAGTAAAGAGAAAAGGGGGACATGAACTCACTGTATTGCGTCTTCGATACTTGTAACCCAAATCTCCTCAGCAAACACGACTACCTACAATGGTCTAACGTCTATTAGACGAACGGGTCGTGCCTTGTCTCAGTATTTATGTTTTTGAGTTACGTTTCTGATATTATCACAAGTTATAATGATTATATTTGATTTTGGAATAATTGTTTATACAATATTTCTGTATTAATACTTTTCAAGTGTTCGTACTCGTATTTCCTTCCCAAGGATGGGGGTATCTTATACATGTATTTTCGTATTTGTATTTGTATATCTTGCCAAGTGACGGCGTCGTATTTCGGTGTATTGTTCTAAATAATATATGTTAATATATTCCCAACATAGTTTTCCAAAACCATGTATTTAAAGTCTCACTTAAATATATTTAAATCATTCGTCTAAAACATCTTAAGTCTCAAAATATATATATTTTTCCCAAAAATATTATATTTTACTTCATAAATTTTCCAAAATAATATTCTACCAAAAATATACGTATAAGAGTATTCTTCCGAAATACCACGTAAGTTACATTTTAGTGTTTCTTATTATAACAATACTTGTGTAATTTATATTATTTATTTTGCGAAAGCTTCGGTATTATTTTTGGAGTCGTAATCTCGTGATACCATAAGTTATATTATTTTTACCCTAAAAATAATATAACTAGTTTACCAAACAAGCAAAAATTCACACAAGAGTTTTAGTATAAAATATATATTCTAAATATATATTTATTAAGTTTTATTTATGAAAATCAACCTCCGAGACTTTGTGTTTTTGTAATAAAAAAATGATGGCGAAGTTTAAAAAAATAAAGTTAAAAATATATTTGTAAACACTTTGTTAGAAAAATATTTCTAAGTGCTGAAATTCTAGAAAAATTTCGCCAGAGTTTCCTTTGTAAATGGAGGTGTCCATGCTTTTTAGCATATCATTTTCTTTTATAAAATCAATCAAACAATTAACAATCAACACTATACAATCTTTAATCACTAATCTTGACAAAAATAAGCCTAAACCATAAACTCGTGAACTTGAAAGTTTGTAAAAATATGTAGTAAGTTACTAACATGCTTAGTAGGTCTTGTTATCTTTAAAAATAAGATTAGTTTCTTAAAAACTTTATTTTGAAAGAATATGCATTTTCACAACTTCTAGTCATGATTTCCAAAAATATTTCTTTGTGGAAATTTTCTTGTTACACAAGTGTTCATACACTTGTTTATCTTCTAAAAATGTTTTTAGTTCATACAAGATCCGGGTTTTAACAAAACTAGTATTTCTCACTTGGTTCTTTCGAAAACCCACTCATAGATCTTTAGATCTACAAGTTTATGACTTTATTTTTCAAGAAAACTTGTATTTATTCAAGTTCAAGGTTCATGTATGGATGGTTTCATCATTCTTCATATCTCTAACATTTACATCTTGCTAGTTCATGTTCTTAAACATGGTCTAGCAAGTTTAGATGATGAACCATCTTACTTTTACTAACAAATATCATCCAACAATCATAACAACACAAGAACAACATGATTTCAACATCATTCTAACACTACTTCATCTTTTATCCATTCTTTATCCTTTATGTTTCAAGACTTTGATTATGTTCTTTGAAGTTTCATAATATTTATCATTCTTTCAACTATTAACCACCAAAAATAAGAACAAGATGATGATTTAAGGCACTTACTACTAGCACAAGGCTAGGGGAAGAGTATAAAAGTGGTGGATAAAAGAAAACAAGAGCGGTCCTTGAGCTTCCGAGTGCACCAAGCTTACTTGTTGGACTTCTTGCACCCTTGGATGTATGTAGAATGCTTGAATGGAAGGTTGATGGTGGTGGTATGGTGGATGGAGGTGGCGGCCGAAACAAGGAAGGAGGAGAAGAGTTTGGAGCTTGTTGATGGGTGTTTGATGAGAGAAGGTGAAGACCTCATGTGTTAATTTATAAACCAATTTCCATGTTTATCCAACATATAAAATGTTTCTAATCCTCCAACATAACCCATTAAAATAATAAAAAGAATGTGGGGGTGTCCCCCACACCTTGTAACCGTCAATTAGGGGCGGGGGGGGGGGTATGGGGTTGGGTTGTAATGTTATGGTTACAATCTAGTTAAGTTAAAGTGTTTAGTTAGTACGTTAAGATGTGTTATGTAATATAAGGTGTGTTAGGGTGTTCGGGGACCCTAACTAGCTTAGAAAAGTAAAAACAATGTGTTTGGCAATATTTTTATGTTCCAGGTAAAGTCCGGTTGTTCGGTTTGGTGTTGTCCGTTAAAGTGCTAAATTAACCTCTAGAGTGTCTTTTATATTACTTTTAATGACACAATAAATTCCCAACACTTTGAAAAGTATATAGGACTATTTTACCAAGTTTTTTGCACTTTACTAGCATTGTTAAATACTGAATTTTGTTTTAAAAGTGCAGAATTTTGCATTTAAAGTATGTTTTAGGCACTTCCCGGCGCTATATCTATCACCTAGTGACACAGTTTAATGGTCCTCACTTCCCTACACTCCCTACTAGTGTAGTAATCTATCCCTAGCTCATACTGGCCTCAATGACATTGTCTGTCTAGGTGCTGGCATTGTCAGCATGTTTTTATGATTTATCCGCTCACGGCGCTAACTGTGCTTTGTGCATCAAGTTTGTCGCTAAAGTTTGTGTGTAATAAATGGAGTGACAGTATAAAATGTGATGCACATGTATGTATGTAACAGAAATCAGAAAGCAGTTTAAGTGTACAGTTGTAATTAAGCACAGTCATTAAGCATAAATCAATATTAATTAAATGTACGGATGCATGCAAATTTGACGGTTGTCACATTCTCCCCCGTTAAGAAAATTTCTTCCTCGAAATTTGTACTACCTTAACTCCTTAGGGTTACATTATTGATGCGGGCCCAAGTGTGGAGGAACGGGCTATGTTGTATTTGGAGGCCCAAGACCGCGTAACAAAAGGGGCTTCACTAAAATGGCTCTAACTTGGGCTACAGAGGTCCATTTTGGGCGTGCGACCAGGCGAAACGAACGTGAGAACGAGCTCCATCTTGCTGCAAATGGCCTACGGCAGTTTGGGTCGTCGTCTGGGTCAAAAAACGCTTATTTCCATTACTTATTTGCATTTTTATGTTTTCTGGACTATTTTGGGCATTTTGTTTTAGGCCGTGTGTTTGGCCCGTTATCTTTTTTTAGGCCCATTTCGAATTTCTGTTCTTATTTATATGTCCCTTTAGTAATTGAAAGAATCAGAATTGAATTTTGTATCTATCGAATTTTCACTTCAAATTCCGTGGCCTTTGGGTTGCAATTTGGGGGTTGGGGAAGAACTACACGGGTATTCGTAGAATCAACGTGTTGATCTTCATTTTTCCGTATCGCGGGCTACATCAATTATGCACGTATGTGTGTGGATAATACTGAGGCAGATAATCACATAAATCGAATTAAACCTTACTCACGTCAGGTGAGTCCAAGAATATATAATAACCCGAATCCTATGGTTAAAAGGTATGTGCTTTTAGCATTTGATGTCAAAGGTACAAGACGTATTTGACGTATAATCTAGTGTAATTCAGCTAGAAGGGGGCTTCATAAAAGAGGAGTTTTGACTAATAATGGTTCTTAAACGATCGATCGCAATATGCAAACGAGTTTTCACAAACTATAGCGTCCGCTATATGGATTCAAAATCAATAACTCAAATGTGATAGTAACGTGAAAATGATCTGTCAACTTCCGAATAAATGAATGGTAAGGTTTAGTGTGTGTCGACATTCTTAAATTTCAAAAGTACACCGAATGAAATACAAGCGAATCTAGTGTATTATTGTCGTGATTCGTAGTTGCATCAGAAATGTTTAAATGACCAGTCAAAAGAAAGTATGTGTAGTTCCGTGTGAAACGGTTGACCATGATTAGCACAAGCTACAAGTTTGTAATGACACCACGAGGTGTCGTAATGACATAATTCAAGTATAGTGGTGACTGAACAAGTTCACCGTTTTGGACATCAAATGAAAGTGCACCGAAACAGGCCAGAACATTTGATTTACACAATGTCATGGAGTTTTCAGTTGAATATGGAACATCAAAGAGTCGTTGTTTTTGATCGAAGGTGAGAAAGCAATAAGTACTGCAAGGCATTCGACCGATCAGAAAGAATCGTTACGAGGTACACTGTGATATGAAATGAATTCATGTACCTTTGCCTCAACACACAACTGTGTTGAGACCGATTTCATCGTGATAAGCAAGACGGATTTAGGGCAAATTATCAAATAATCAATTAAATCCGTGTACGAAGTGAGTGATCAAATAAGTGCAAGCTTCAATTTTGTGAAAGTATTCCCACAAGGTGTCGTAATCCAACACATGATTTAGTGAAGTCGTAGGTTAAACAAGACTACTATGACTCAAAACAAAAGAATCTTTGCCAATGATTTGAATATGATGCTCTCAATACATCATATGCCGTCTTGAACAGAATATGCGAAATGGATAAGTTCAAGCAATTGAACTTGGTTTTAGCGTAACTCGGCAATAAACGTATGTACCAACAAAGGAAATCTCGGCATGGTCGCAAAGATAAACCATGAATGTAACTTAAAATAAATGAAGTTTCAAGAGGGTGTGTTGGCTTGATAGCAAAAGAGCCAATAATCACAATAATGTAGGTCATTCGGATTCACAATTCGGTAATTAGGTTTAGCAAAATGATATTCAAATTTCAATGAAGTGTTTGTTCGAAACGAAACTACATGCGTAGTAAATGATGCATGTATGTCATGAAAGTTTTCGAGTACTGAAACAATGTGTACTTGCTTAAATGAAGATACGACCAAGTATCGAAACAAATGTGTGTTCACTCCTTGCGAAGAAAATTAACGCGATGCAACTACCATTAAGGGGAGTAGAGATGCAAACGTCTACTCGCTAGAAGTAAAAGAAATTCAAGTACTTTCGGGTTGGTCAACGGAACTGGCATATATGTCAGTTTAATGGTGTTTGCTTGAGTTAACGGATGTGGTTTCTAAGTAACGACCTTTTGTGAATTTGGACCTGGTTCCCGATGGTCCTAAGTACATGTTTCCTAGACTCTCAGAGTTTCGTATTTGGTGTAGAATCGTCTTGTGCATCGAGTAGGAAAAGCCATTCTTGTGTACGTTTAAAACAAGTTATTGTCCCAAATTCTTCCCCGGCATATTTTCTTTCTGAATTTGCAGCTATAGACGCTCGATCATTGATCGGTCGTGTAATCCTTAGCGAGGGTTACCGACTCTAGTTGGTTAGCTCGTTCGGCTCCTAGTAGTCTGATATTCTCACGGAAGCTATCGTCTTTTCTATTGACGAGCAGAACTGGGGTTACCCAAAATGGAACTTTTAGTCTGTTATCTTCCTTCTCTATCCACTACTGACACTACACTGTCAATCCTTGCATTTCCAAAGGTGTAAGTCTCTAAAGTGCATTTACTACAGACGCGGTGCCTGGAATCAAATCGATGCGAAATTCGACTTGTCGTTGGGGAGATATTTCTGGCAAATCTTCGAGGAAGACATTAGGATATCTCCTTATCACAGGAATATCTTCGTGCTTTGGTTCTTCAACTCCCTCGTCCACGACATGAGTCAAGAAAACAACACATTCTTTATGCAACATTCTTCGTGCCTTCAAGCAACTAGTAATTTGCAGAAGCGTATCCCGCTTCATGAGTTAAGATTCTTTCTTCGTTCGCCATCGCGGTGCGGGTATCAATCTCCTATTGATCATTTGCCAACCAATCCATCCAACTACCTTGTTGAAGTCTCCCAATTCACTGGCAGTAGATCAAGCGTAAACTCACGCTTTACGGGTCCTATCTTGCCATGTCCCATTTACTTCGTTGGCTTCTACTAGCTTCCCATTAGCCAGTTCTATCGAGTGCAGGTTATCTAACTTACTTACTACAAAACCAAGTATTCTCTCAAACCCTAGAGGTGCGAGGCTAAAATTTGCAACAGTATCTAGCAACGCAAATGCATAGCGTTGAGTAATATGGGACGTACCGATATCCATGCTTGAATTCCTGGCGTGCTCCCCTAGCTCTACTACTGAGCTTTTATCTTTGTGCCTGGTGCTTCTTAGGGCAGTATTTTCTGAAGTGCTTCTTGCTCCCACAGTTAAGGCATCCTCGAGCTCGTTTTTGTTTGTCACTCAGCCTGCCTTTGTCGTTGTCGTTGTATTCTCCGTGATTCTTGCTATCATCTTGGTCTCTATTTCCATGTTCAATACTTTGTCTACAAGTCTCCTTGGGATGCCCCCTCTTACCACAGTTATCAAATTTTCCATATTTGCATCGCCTGACATGATAACGTAAACAATTGTCGCACTTAGGTAGGATACCCATGTAGTCTTTTCCCTTTTTGGCCTTCTTCTCGTTACTCACCCGAGTAACCTTCTTGAAATTGGCGAGCTTTCTTTTGTTATCCCCAGAAAACCCTACAGGAGTCTCCTCTTTCTCTTCCATATTGAAAAATTTTCCTTGTCTAATTGCTTCTTCAGTGAGTGCATGCTTATGCTGATAGCCTCGGTGATCGTTGAAGGTTTAGATGTTGTCACCAGGCTTAGAAACTCAGGTGCCAATCCCCCGATGAAACGTTCAATCTTCCTAGATACTGGTTCCACCAAGCGCGATGCAACTTGTGATAATTCGCCAAATCTCTGCACGTATTCAGCTATCTTTGGACCTTCCATTTTCAAGTTCCACAATTCAGTTTCCAACTTTTGAACTTCCGCCCTAGAGCAATATCTTCTGCGCATTAGTTTCTTCAGTTCGTCCCACGTTAAAGCATATGCAGTAGTCTCGCCCATTGTTTGAACCTGAAGGTTCCACCAAGACAGAGCCCCATCTACCAACAGTCCAGCTATAAACGTGACCTGATGTTCGGGGTCACATTTGCTCATTCGTAGAATAGAATCCGTCTTCTCAACCCAGCGCACGAAGGCTAAGGCACCCCCAGTGCCGTCGAATTCTCGAGTTTTGTGGTCCAAGAACTGCTTGTAGGTGCAGCCTTTGCCGTGTTCGGAGCGAAGGGCCTCGAGCTGGGCAATGGCCTGTGAGATGCGCTTTTGTAGTTCTGCCGCTGTTGTTGGCGGAGGGTTGTTGGTATCGACGTTCCCTTGTGTCGATATCTTCTGAGAAGAGGATCATTTAGGTCAGTTCTCATTCGTTCAGGGAGCGCATATAGTCGTTTAGAGGTCATAAGTACATACACATAATAGGTTACCAACCAATCAAGCAATAGTATAATCATAGTATAACCAAGCAACTTGGTAATTATATTTATAGCAAGTAAGCATGTAGCATTATAATTGTAGCACACACCTATAGGTCAATAACGCGCTTAACGAAGACATAGCGACTGAGCTTTCGTGGGTCATTGGTCACAAAGTATTGTCGCATGCTTAATGATGACTGGCTTCTCATTATTCCCTGGCCATAATTGTGTCGTCTTCCAAAATGTATCACATCAACAGGGACACAGGGTCACCCTACCCTTGCCCAGTAGTGTATCAAAGTTACGTAGTCAGACATGGTCTTCAAGAGTCTCCACAATCTCGGCTTATCATTAATGTCCTACCCAAATGTAATGCAATCCGCATAATCCATAAACCAACTATACTGGTGAGTGAGGTGGAGGAAGAAAGAAAAGTAAACTGTCGTCATGCGTGAATTCCTCCTCGAGCTTGTATATACGTCGAAGTGGTAACTGCTCTGCTGCTTGGCAGTAAAGATGCGAGCATCAAAATCTAGGAAAGGTGTAATAGCAGTAGGTGAGAGTGCAAAGGAATCTTGATGAAAGTATACTGGCAATAAACAGGGTGGAGGACGTGTTGTAGCACAAGCTCCAAAACTCTACGAACTTATATCCTCGATCTGTAGCTAACGTTACAGGTGTACTTGTCCCGTGTGTAATCTCCACAAAGTGAGGGATGGTAAGGGTCTAAAATCAGCATAGTGTATTATAGGAACCTTTGAAATGGCTCGTCCAGCGCGGTAGAGTTGAAAGTAGCAAACGGTGCAGCCTGCGAGGTCGTAGAAAATGCTGTTGTGGCAAAGGAATTGTTACGCGGGTGCTGACCTGGTGTACCTTCCCGGGGTGTGGGTATGTCTTGAAAGAAAGCGATAGGCATGTTGGCACATTGGACGTCGGTCTCAACATCAGCGGTTGAAGGTGCGGCAGTAAATGTCTCAACGAAAGGAGAATTCACTAGGTGCAGGTACTGTGTCAGGTATAAGGGGTGCAATGTCTGGTAAGCCAGAATGAAACAGGGTCATGATCGAGTAAGGGTGCAGGGTCAGTAGGTGCAACATCAGGCTGACCCAAAAGGTGCAGAAGCTAGCTCAGGGGCAGGCTCTGGGTCGTGTAACGGTGTGGTGCCTCAAGCAGGTGATAGTGTAGCAGTCATGTCATCGTCGTCTGCGTCAGTAGTAGAAGGCTGTAATCCAGCTGTCTGTAGGACTGCAGATGTCACAGACTCAAAGGAGTCTGAAATCGAATGTATGCTAGAATCAGAGGATAGCTTGTTAACAGGGGTCTCGAAAGTGAAATTAGTAGTAGCGTTCTCGTCTAACTTCCCATCATCGTGAGTGTTATCAGAAGGAATGTCAATAACATGCCAATGTCATCATCAATTATTCGTTGAGTAGCCAACCTTCGGAAGGAATGTCCACAGGAGGCGCATTGTCGAAGATTGGAGTCAAGAGATGCTCTCCACCGAAGTGTCCAAATGGTAAGGCGGTCGTGGACCGAATCAAGAATGACAGGAAGATTCTCATCAAGGAAACCATCAGCAAGGGTAATTCTTCACCAAAGTCTGGCAGCGGGGACGGTTAGAAGTCGTCCTCGTCCTTGGTCGGCATGTTCGGGTCACTCTTAGTGTCTGTCGTAGATATCTCTGGCGCAGGTATAGTCTCATCATCTGTGGCGGTGGCCGTAGGGTCATCATTATCTGACAATTCGTTCCCTGAGGAAGGTGTCGTGTGTGCCGGTACATAGTAGTCATAGCACGTATATCCATAATAATCATTAGAAATCATCGTATGCAAATAAGAGTGATTTATCACATAGTCATGTATTCACATTATCTTTCCTAGTCTCTCAGACAAGTCTCCCAGTCTCTCAGACTAACCTCCCCAGTCTCTAAGACTAACACATCCCGTCTCTCAGACTAAACCTCCCAGTCTCTAAGACTAACACATCCCGTCTCTCAGACTAAACCTCCCCAGTCTCTAAGACTGAACTCCCTAGTCTCTAAGACTAACTCCCTGGTCTCTAAGACCAAACTTCCCAGTCTCTAATACTAATTCCCTGCTCTCTAAGACCAAACTTCCCAGTCTCTAAGACTAATTCCCTGGTCTCTAAGACCAAACTTCCCAGTCTCTAAGACTAATTATCCCTAGCCTCTAAGGCTGATCCTCCCTCAGCCTCTAAGACTGATCCTCCCTCAGTCTCTAAGACTAATCCTCCCTCAGTCTCTAAGACTGATCCTCCCTCAGTCTCTAAGACTGAACCATTGAATTTTGAAAAGTGCATTTGTGCCTTTTGTTTGTAAAAACTTTTTGTTTTGTTTGTAAAAATGTTTTGTACCCTGAATCTGGACGTTTTGTGTATGCAATGAAAAACAAGTTGTGAAATCATTTTCGTGAGAGCCCTAATGATCATAGTCTATACTCAAGAATGAATCCTAGTTCGCTACGATCGAAGCTCTGTAAGCTCTGATACCAAGCTGTCACACCCTGACTTTTGCGGAAGCGTGAGTATGGTGTGACTTTCTTAATATCATTGCATTCAATCATAACATCAACTGTGACACCTGTGTCACTTCACCATCAAACAAACGCCAAACCAATGAAATATTGTACTTCATACTTTGGACTTGTATAAATATGTGCATCGTTTGCACATATCAACTCTTGTTCGATTTCAAGCTCTACATCGCTTTCTGGGGAATTATACGCAAACTGGTGCGTAAACGTACTCAGTTTAATGCGACAAATACTCCGGAACATCAACATATACTCAACATACCTTAAATAACCTTTACATAACTTAGAAATAAGTTTTGAAGGCTTTGGTATCGCAAAATCAAGTTAAATCGCTTACAGGGACTAAAGTTGACAACTTGCGAAAGTATGCCAATTTGAATTGTAACGAACATTACGGAACATGTCCATAAGTTAAACATACCATAAACATCCTTTACATAGCTTAGAAATAGGCTTTGAGGGGTTTGGTATGCTAAAATAAACTTTTGGGTCATTCAGGGACTAAAAATGTCAAAAAGTGCACAAGTTTACACTTTCGCGCATAACTTACGTTTTGAATACATCCGGACATCCAAAAATTTATGTAAGCATCCTAATATTATGCCTTAGTGTTTGGCATGAGAAAAATCCATTCGTTGCCTCATTTGGATCGTCTTTCGCGCTTATGCGCATTCCGTCGTAATTAAGCGCACATCGCGATCGTACGACCAAACGAACTGACATCCGGAATATTTTTGAGCAAATTTCAAGTCCCCTACACTTTAACTTCATCTTAGAGCCTTGAAATGAGGTTAACGGGGCTTAAACGTGCCAAAAATGGGCCAAATTGCATGTTTCTGAAGTGCAGGGACTAAAACTGAAAATTCTGATCTGTGACCCTCAGGCGGAGCGCGTAAGGATTGCCCAAATCCTTACGCGGGGCACGTCAGACTCCCAGAACAGATAAGATCAGCTAGTCAGCAAATTTCAGCTGATTAAACCACAACCACACAATCAATACTTGCCCTTTCAGCTCACTAAGGGTCATTTTCAGTAACCACAAGTTTTCGACAAATGTACGCACGAGATTCGATCATGTTTTTCAAGAAACGATCCTAACGGTTTGGGAAATACTATAAATACCCCACCCCCATTCTTGTAAAAACCCACACAATCTGATCAAGAGCTCTAAGTTGGAACCTTTGTTTCATACCTGAGCCATTTTGATCTAGATTAGCATTCGGGGACCCTCCGTAAGTATTCTTTCGCTCTTTTATTCGCTTTTCGAGTCTGAAAGTCAACTTTTTGTTGACTTTCTGCATTGACCAGCCTATGGTCAACACGAAGTTCGTGGAACTTCATAACGTGAGCGTGATCACGATGGTTATAGTCCGTAGTGACTATACCTACTGATTACCACGTTATCGAGGCTCAGTGACGAGTCGTAGTTTCGGCCAAAATGCGCATTCTTGCGTATTTTGTAACCAAACTACTCGTAGGCATCAAAGCCGTTTGTTTTGATGTCAAACCTGTTTTCTAAACTTAGTTAAGCATGTTCTAACATGCTTAGCTCGTCACTTTTAGTATAGTGCTTATATAGGGTCGTAAGGTAAGCGATCTAAACCATCGCTTATACTTTCAAACCCGACCCATTTGGTCGATCTTTAGGATCCGACCAAACACATTAGGTGACCATGGCCGTAAGCTTCCGAGGTTATACCTTGTGGTCACAATGTTAGGCGTTCCAAACGCGTTCTACGCGAACGACGCGTTAAGGTAGCATAAGCTATCTAAACGGGTCGTAATGGGCCGTGAGCACTTAGGTTAGGTTTCATTTTAGTATGTAGGCTTTGTTAAACCGTATTACACGAGTCTCCATACTCGTTTGGTTTACGAACCCGCATACTATCCGATCCTTCCGATTATGGTCCGGTATATTAAAATAGCTACCTATTAGGTGCCGTTTGATATTCCGCGATCTCTAGCATTATTTGGTTATTATTCAAGAACTCCAAAGCAATCTCAGGTGAGTACATTGAACCCCTCTTTTACTGTTTTCCAACTGTTTTGGGGTGAAACACATGTGCCTATCTGTTACTTTCATGCTTTCCATGTTTTCACATCGTATATCTGCTATGCTCATTAGTACATTATAGTACATGATTTCATTACATTTTATGCTATGTATGCCCATTGTGTGCGTACTTAGTACATTGATTTACATGAACATTTCTGCTTCGTATGTTTACTTAGCATACTTAGTACAATTGTTTACATCACATGCCTTCATTTTGTTATGACATTTGGTTTGTTTAACATGGGACAATACATTCATTAACATTAGCTACGCCGTTCGTTAGTAGGTAGTGGTACCATAGGAATTGACAACTCCCGTTCCTGAAGTCCTGGGTTTGATAGGATTGTAAGGAATGACCGAATTCGATATACATAACTTAGATAAACCTTTAATTTGTTTAAGGGTTTATCGCCACAGTCTCAAGGCTTGGATGTATGCATATTTCACAATACCGCATAAATGTTAATATCAATAGAGCATGCATTTTTCCACAGAACATAACGTTGATTTAAACCACGTTTTACTTCAACGACTTGTTTTGTGCATTTTACATATGGTTTAAGTTGATACATTTCGCTTACCATACATGATACATTTTGGGATACACATTACATGATTTACATTGAACATAAACACGTCGACATTGACATACACATTTGGTGATTTACATTGAACATAGACATTTGACATGGTTTACACAATAAACAATTGAGTTATACAAGAACAATCTTACATGGTGGATGGTTTGGGTAAATGGTTTGAGTAACGTGGAGTATGTAATATGATGCAAACATGGTGGATACGCCGCTGGTACTTCCTATATATAAATGTTTGTATAATATCACATATCTTAGCGTTATCTAAATCATTTCAGTTTAGACAGATGACATTTTATACAAATAACACACTTTTCACGAGACATTGTTTTACAAACGATTTATCTTATACAATCACATTTTACATGGTTATCTGTTTAACCATACAGTGTCTTCTTATTTATACATATCATCTGATTTTATCGTTTTTCAAATGATTTACAAGACAAAGCAAATTACAAGGTTCATGACCAAACATTTTCTTAAACATAAGTCATGAATTCCGTTTTCATAAAACCAATGTATCTCACAGGCATTTTTATGCTGACGTACCTATTTTCATATGTGTTTTCAGGAAATGATGCATAGGACTTATCAAGACATACTTAGGCGGACCTGTGCCTTAGTGACCTAAAACGAGACAAGAACTAGTTAATTAATGTTATGTACTCTTTAGTTCTTGTTTAAACAATGTATACTTTCATATTTGATTAATAAAACGAAACTTCATTTGCCATGGATTTGAAACAATTGATTCTGTTACAACACTCCCTGACGTTTCCGCCACGTTTTGTATGTCCTACGTGGTCGGGGTGTGACAGAAAAGTTGGTATCAGAGCCAATGGTTATAGGGAATTAGGTTATTAGTAATGCTTTGACCTAGTCTATAACCTTCCTAGGACCCTAATGCGAGTTTACTTGCGTTTAGTCACAAAACAATACCGTCACCTATCCTTAGGCGATGACCACAACAAGAACATAAATTTCAAAACCGCTTCGAAAACTAATCATCTGTTCTAGGATGATTGATTACTAGGTTTTGAACCCTCTATTGTAAGGTTTTGAACCCTCTGTTATATGGTTTTGAACCCCTTTGAGCTTTCAAAACCTCGTCAAAATTTGGGTCTTATTATGTGAACACGTGCAATCTGGAAGAGTGGATGCCTGTACTCTGAGTTTTCTGTCTAAGGCTAGAGTGTTCGTACAAATCCACAAAATCGGACCAGTCACTCTTACTTGGGAACTCTTGGGGTGAGTGTCCACTTATAGGCTAAAGCATGTCTTCGCGATACATTAATATGACCTGCTTACTTTGATTAGACACCGTCTCATTTGTTTGCCTTAGGTAACAAACAAATGATCGCAATTTCTATGCGTTGTCATCTTGTTTTATTTACCGATAACGTTTCATTTATTTCCTCCTATATCCTTCATTTCCTCCAGAATGTCTCTTCATCCCAACGATGCACAGATATCCGAGCAGACTGCCAAATTTGCCCAGCGGATAGGTGAAGTAATTCTGAAGACTGTTGAATTAGGCTTTGCCATGTCTCGTCTCAACAATGAAGCCACTCAAGGGCCACCAAAGGAAGCGGAAGTCAAGCCTGCACCACCAGCCAAGAAACCAATCAAGGAATCAAAGACCATGGATGAACAGACTGGATCCCCTAAGCGGTCAAGGAAGCGAAAGGCTTCTCAGAACTTCGCCGTGGTCACTCGCAATGGTCAAGACATCCCCAACCAACCAGCTCAACCCCCTGCTAGGAAGCCATACAACGGAACTGCACCCTTGTGCAACCAATGTAGCCTCCATCATCATGTCAATGTAAAGTGCCGCAAATGCCAAACTTGTAGACTTATAGGCCATACAGCAAGAGTTTGCACAGCCGCAGCTGCACCAAACCAAGCTGGCAACAATCCCGCTCAAGGTCGTTTCCTACCAGGTTCTTGTTTCAACTGTGGCGAGATGGGTCATTTCCAAAGAAATTGCCCAAAGTTTGCTAAGGCAAATCTAACCCACGGATGAACAATTGGCTGTTTAGAAGATGTTGTTGTCTTATGCTTTTGTTTCTTCTATTTTACTTGTTATGTAAAACAATCTGTCCCGTTCATAAATAAAAGTTGTTGTTCGTAATTCTCATATACAAGTATGGTTACAAGTATGAATGGCATTCCCCTATAATGCCTACGTTAAGGAACTATGATCCTTGCATACTACTTTCATGAAAATTCTTCCCATTTTTGCGTTTACTCATGACTTTCTTGGTAATTTCTAAGTACTCGTTTTTATTCTTAGAAACGAAGTACAGGAAATAAAGTGACGTTATGAGTAATCGTGCTGCTATACCTTTGAATCCTTGTTTAGATAACCAAGGATATCTTCATACCCATTACGTTCTGATTTCTTCAAACATACATAGTTTCAAAAATGTTTATCCTCATACATAGATTTAACTTTCAAACACCGCTCCATATGTTGCCATGGCATATAGAGCATCTCAACCTCATAAGCATTTTACTTCGTGTTTTGACTTAAACACGTCCTGTGCAAGGTTTCGAAGCATCTTCAACTTCTAAAAATCCATATGGGATCTTTTATCCCCATGATTAGACCCTTGTGGATGAATATCATACAAATCAGAGTCCTTAATTGGATTCCTCATGTACCAAAATTCGATCATTTCGGTTCCTTAGAAGCGAAATCGAATTTTCTCTTTAAGATCTTTCTATCTTTATAGTTAGATTCTTAGTAATATTTAAAGCACCAATCAAAATCCACTGATTGGATACCTGGTGTGCTTTGAATACATGCGCACAGTTAGCAGAACAAATTAACAGAATGATAACAAATCAAGTTAAAAAAAATCTTTGTGGTTATATGACTATGTGTTTATGCATCTTGTGTTTTCTATCATGCATTTTGTGTTTTTGTATACTCTGGATATTCGCTATCCAAATCCTCGTAGAATCTTTCATACCTTCATATGAGGGATTCGTAGTAGGATATTCAAAAAGAAGGTACTATCTTAAATCCTTAATGGACTTCCACGTTGTAGTTAAGTCCCTTAGATTATAATGTACTATTCCAAAGTTTAAGGACAATATGTGTTGATTTAGTTAAAGACATCCTACATCGATGTAGTTAAATATTCCCTGTGGGTAGTTTAGTTAAATATTCCCCGTGGGTGGTTTAGTTAAATAGATCATTCGTTGATCTAAGTTAAAGAGATTGGTTCGACAATCTAGTTGAATATATCATGCGTTGATATAGTTAAAAAGGCCCTCGGGTGGTCTAGTTAAAGAGATCCTACATCGATCTAAGTTAAATAGATTGGTTCGACAATCTAGTTAAAAAGATCCTACGTCGATCTAAGTTAAATAGATTGGTTCGACAATCTAGTTAAAGAGATCCTACGTCGATCTAAGTTAAATAGATTGGTTCGACAATCTAGTTAAAGACATCCTACGTTGATGTAGTTAAATATTTCTCTTGAGTAGTTTAGCTGAAGAGATTATTCGTTTGATTTTTTTCCTATACGCATTATGAAATGAACTGTGCGGACTGTGCAAGGAAGTACGTAATTATGGAGGCCTACATAATTATGGAATTCAGTGCACAGAAACCACAGGAAGTTTTGTCATGTGTTAAGACCTAAAGTGACAAGAGTAGTGATACGGGAGAAGTCTTGGATTTTGGCCAATGTCATTTATCCTTACACTCCCCAATTCTGATTTCAAGCACACACAAGTTTCCTATGATAACTCTTCACGGGAAACGTTCTCCTGCCGTAGTTCGAAACTCCAAGTTTTGTTAGGACTTCACTTTGTGGGTTGAAATTTTCGCTAAGAATCCTAACATGGCCCAAAGTTTTACCTAAGGGTTCAATGGATTTGTCTGAAAGCGAAACCGTCACAGCTGTCTTCACAAGTTTCCTCTAAAACTAAATTTTGGACGAAATTTCCTAAAGTAGGGGAGACTGTGACACCTGTGTCACTTCACCGTCAAACAAACGCCAAACTAATGAAATATTGTATTTCATACTTTGGACTTGTATAAATATGTGCATCGTTTGCACATATCAACTCTTGTTCGATTTCAAGCTCTACATCGCTTTCTGGGGAATTATACGCAAACTGGTGCGTAAACGTACTCAGTTTAATGCGAAAAATACTCCGGAACATCAACATATACTCAACATACCTTAAATAACCTTTACATAACTTAGAAATAAGTTTTGAAGGCTTTGGTATGGCAAAATCAAGTTAAATCGCTTACAGGGACTAAAGTTGACAAATTGCGAAAGTATGCCAATTTGAACTGTAACGAACATTCCGGAACATGTCCATAAGTTAAACATACCATAAACATCCTTTACATAGCTTAGAAATAGGCTTTGAGGGGTTTGGTATGCTAAAATAAACTTTTGGGTCATTTAGGGACTAAAAATGTCAAAAAGTGCACAAGTTTGCACTTTCGCGCATAACTTACGTTCTGAATACATCCGGACATCCAAAAATTTATGTAAGCATCCTAATATTATGCCTTAGTGTTTGGCATGAGAAAAATCCATTCGTCGCGTCATTTGGATCGTCTTTCGCGCTTATGCGCATTCCGTCGTAATTAAGCGCACATCGCGATCGTACGACCAAACGAACTGACATCCGGAATATTTTTGAGCATATTTCAAGTCCCCTACACTTTAACTTCATTTTAGAGCCTTGAAATGAGGTTAACGGGGCTTAAACGTGCCAAAAATGGGCCAAATTGCATGTTTCTGAAGTGCAGGGACTAAAACTGAAAATTCTGATCTGTGACCCTCAGGCGGAGCGCGTAAGGATTGCCCAAATCCTTACGCGGGGCGCGTCAGACTCCCAGAACAGATAAGATCAGCTAGTCAGCAAATTTCAGCTGATTAAACCACAACCACACAATCAATACTTGCCCTTTCAGCTCACTAAGGGTCATTTTCAGTAACCACAAGTTTTCGACAAATGTACGCACGAGATTCGATCACGTTTTTCAAGAAACGATCCTAACGGTTCGGGAAATACTATAAATACCCCACCCCCATTCTTGTAAAAACCCACACAATTTGATCAAGAGCTCTAAGTTGGAACCTTTGTTTCATACCTGAGCCATTTTGATCTAGATTAGCATTCGGGGACCCTCCGTAAGTATTCTTTCGCTCTTTTATTCGCTTTTCGAGTCCGAAAGTCAACTTTTTGTTGACTTTCTGCATTGACCAGCCTATGGTCAACACGAAGTTCGTGGAACTTCATAACGTGAGCGTGATCACGATGGTTATAGTCCGTAGTGACTATACCTACTGATTACCACGTTATCGAGGCTCAGTGACGAGTCGTAGTTTCGGCCAAAATGCGCATTCTTGCGTATTTTGTAACCAAACTACTCGTAGGCATCAAAGCCGTTTGTTTTGATGCCAAACCTGTTTTCTAAACTTAGTTAAGCATGTTCTAACATGCTTAGCTCGTCACTTTTAGTATAGTGCTTATATAGGGTCGTAAGGTAAGCGATCTAAACCATCGCTTATACTTTCAAACCCGACCCATTTGGTCGATCTTTAGGATCCGACCAAACACATTAGGTGACCATGGCCATAACCTTCCGAGGTTATACCTTGTGGTCACAATGTTAGGTGTTCCAAACGCGTTCTACGCGAACGACGCGTTAAGGTAGCATAAGCTATCTAAACGGGTCGTAATGGGCCGTGAGCACTTAGGTTAGGTTTCATTTTAGTATGTAGGCTTTGTTAAACCGTATTACACGAGTCTCCATACTCGTTTGGTTTACGAACCCGCATACTATCCGATCCTTCCGATTATGGTCCGGTATATTAAAATAGCTACCTATTAGGTGCCGTTTGATATTCCGCGATCTCTAGCATTATTTGGTTATTATTCAAGAACTCCAAAGCAATCTCAGGTGAGTACATTGAACCCCTCTTTTACTGTTTTCCAACTGTTTTGGGGTGAAACACATGTGCCTATCTGTTACTTTCATGCTTTCCATGTTTTCACATCGTATATCTGCTATGCTCATTAGTACATTATAGTACATGATTTCATTACATTTTATGCTATGTATGCCCATTGTGTGCGTACTTAGTACATTGATTTACATGAACATTTCTGCTGCATATGTTTACTCAGCATATGGGCACATTGATTTACATGAACATTTCTGCTTCGTATGTTTACTTAGCATACTTAGTACAATTGTTTACATCACATGCCTTCATTTTGTTATGACATTTGGTTTGTTTAACATGGGACAATACATTCATTAACATTAGCTACGCCGTTCGTTAGTAGGTAGTGGTACCATAGGAATTGACAACTCCCGTTCCTGAAGTCCTGGGTTTGATAGGATTGTAAGGAATGACCGAATTCGATATACATAACTTAGATAAACCTTTAATTTGTTTAAGGGTTTATCGCCACAGTCTCAAGGCTTGGATGTATGCATATTTCACAATACCGCATAAATGTTAATATCAATAGAGCATGCATTTTTCCACAGAACATAACGTTGATTTAAACCACGTTTTACTTCAACGACTTGTTTTGTGCATTTTACATATGGTTTAAGTTGATACATTTCGCTTACCATACATGATACATTTTGGGATACACATTACATGATTTACATTGAACATAAACACGTTGACATTGACATACACATTTGGTGATTTACATTGAACATAGACATTTGACATGGTTTACACAACAAACAATTGAGTTATACAAGAACAATCTTACATGGTGGATGGTTTGGGTAAATGGTTTGAGTAACGTGGAGTATGTAATATGATGCAAACATGGTGGATACGCCGCTGGTACTTCCTATATATAAATGTTTGTATAATATCACATATCTTAGCGTTATCTAAATCATTTCAGTTTAGACAGATGACATTTTATACAAATAACACACTTTTCACGAGACATTGTTTTACAAACGACTTATCTTATACAATCACATTTTACATGGTTATCCGTTTAACCATACAGTGTCTTCTTATTTATACATATCATCTGATTTTATCGTTTTTCAAATGATTTACAAGACAAAGCAAATTACAAGGTTCATGACCAAACATTTTCTTAAACATAAGTCATGAATTCCGTTTTCATAAAACCAATGTATCTCACAGGCATTTTTATGCTGACGTACCTATTTTCACATGTGTTTTCAGGAAATGATGCATAGGACTTATCAAGACATACTTAGGCGGACCTGTGCCTTAGTGACCTAAAACGAGACAAGAACTAGTTAATTAATGTTATGTACTCTTTAGTTCTTGTTTAAACAATGTATACTTTCATATTTGATTAATAAAACGAAACTTCATTTGCCATGGATTTGAAACAATTGATTCTGTTACAACACTCCCCGACGTTTCCACCACGTTTTGTATGTCCTACGTGGTCGGGGTGTGACAGAAAAGTTGGTATCAGAGCCAATGGTTATAGGGAATTAGGTTATTAGTAATGCTTTGACCTAGTCTATAACCTTCCTAGGACCCTAACGCGAGTTTACTTGCGTTTAGTCACAAAACAATACCGTCACCTATCCTTAGGCGATGACCACAACAAGAACATAAATTTCAAAACCGCTTCGAAAACTAATCATCTGTTCTAGGATGATTGATTACTAGGTTTTGAACCCTCTATTGTAAGGTTTTGAACCCTCTGTTATATGGTTTTGAACCCTTTGAGCTTTCAAAACCTCGTCAAAATTTGGGTCTTATTATGTGAACACGTGCAATCTGGAAGAGTGGATGCCTGTACTCTGAGTTTTCTGTCTAAGGCTAGAGTGTTCGTACAAATCCACATAATCGGACCAGTCACTCTTACCTGGGAACTCTTGGGGTGAGTGTCCACTTATAGGCTAAAGCATGTCTTCGCGATACATTAATATGACCTGCTTACTTTGATTAGACACCGTCTCATTTGTTTGCCTTAGGTAACAAACAAATGATCGCAATTTCTATGCGTTGTCATCTTGTTTTATTTACTGATAACGTTTCATTTATTTCCTCCTATATCCTTCATTTCCTCCAGAATGTCTCTTCATCGCAACGATGCACAGATATCCGAGCAGACTGCCAAATTTGCCCAGCGGATAGGTGAAGTAATTCTGAAGACTGTTGAATTAGGCTTTGCCATGTCTCGTCTCAACAATGAAGCCACTCAAGGGCCACCAAAGGAAGCGGAAGTCAAGCCTGCACCACCAGCCAAGAAACCAATCAAGGAATCAAAGACCATGGATGAACAGACTGGATCCCCTAAGCGGTCAAGGAAGCGAAAGGCTTCTCAGAACTTCGCCGTGGTCACTCGCAATGGTCAAGACATCCCCAACCAACCAGCTCAACCCCCTGCTAGGAAGCCATACAACGGAACTGCACCCTTGTGCAACAAATGTAGCCTCCATCATCATGTCAATGTAAAGTGCCGCAAATGCCAAACTTGTAGACTTATAGGCCATACAGCAAGAGTTTGCACAGCCGCAGCTGCACCAAACCAAGCTGGCAACAATCCCGCTCAAGGTCGTTTCCTACCAGGTTCTTGTTTCAACTGTGGCGAGATGGTTCATTTCCAAAGAAATTGCCCAAAGTTTGCTAAGGCAAATCTAACCCACGGATGAACAATTGGCTGTTTAGAAGATGCTGTTGTCTTATGCTTTTGTTTCTTCTGTTTTACTTGTTATGTAAAACAATCTGTCCCGTTCATAAATAAAAGTTGTTGTTCGTAATTCTCATATACAAGTATGGTTACAAGTATGAATGGCATTCCCCTATAATGCCTACGTTAAGGAACTATGATCCTTGCATACTACTTTCATGAAAATTCTTCCCATTTTTGCGTTTACTCATGACTTTCTTGGTAATTTCTAAGTACTCGTTTTTATTCTTAGAAACGAAGTACAGGAAATAAAGTGACGTTATGAGTAATCGTGCTGCTATACCTTTGAATCCTTGTTTAGATAACCAAGGATATCTTCATACCCATTACGTTCTGATTTCTTCAAACATACATAGTTTCAAAAATGTTTATCCTCATACATAGATTTAACTTTCAAACACCGCTCCATATGTTGCCATGGCATATAGAGCATCTCAACCTCATAAGCATTTTACTTCGTGTTTTGACTTAAACACGTCCTGTGCAAGGTTTCGAAGCATCTTCAACTTCTAAAAATCCATACGGGATCTTTTATCCCCATGATTAGACCCTTGTGGATGATTATCATACAAATCAGAGTCCTTAATTGGATTCCTCATGTACCAAAATTCGATCATTTCGGTTCCTTAGAATCGAAATCGAATTTTCTCTTTAAGATCTTTCTATCTTTATAGTTAGATTCTTAGTAATATTTAAAGCACCAATCAAAATCCACTGATTGGATACCTGGTGTGCTTTGAATACATGCGCACAGTTAGGAGAACAAATTAACAGAATGATAACAAATCAAGTTAAAAAAATCTTTGTGGTTATATGATGACTATGTGTTTATGCATCTTGTGTTTTCTATCATGCATTTTGTGTTTTTGTATACTCTGGATATTCGCTATCCAAATCCTCATAGAATCTTTCATACCTTCATATGAGGGATTCGTAGTAGGATATTCAAAAAGAAGGTACTATCTTAAATCCTTAATGGACTTCTACGTTGTAGTTAAGTCCCTTGGATTATAATGTACTATTCCAAAGTTTAAGGACAATATGTGTTGATTTAGTTAAAGACATCCTACATCGATGTAGTTAAATATTCCCTGTGGGTAGTTTAGTTAAATATTCCCCGTGGGTGGTTTAGTTAAATAGATCATTCGTTGATCTAAGTTAAAGAGATTGGTTCGACAATCTAGTTGAATATATCATGCGTTGATATAGTTAAAAAGGCCCTCGGGTGGTCTAGTTAAAGAGATCCTACGTCGATCTAAGTTAAATAGATTGGTTCGACAATCTAGTTAAAAAGATCCTACGTCGATCTAAGTTAAATAGATTAGTTCGACAATCTAGTTAAAGAGATCCTACGTCGATCTAAGTTAAATAGATTGGTTCGACAATCTAGTTAAAGACATCCTACGTTGATGTAGTTAAATATTTCTCTAGAGTAGTTTAGCTGAAGAGATTATTTATTTGATTTTTTTCCCATACGCATTATGAAATGAACTGTGCGGACTGTGCAAGGAAGTACGTAATTATGGAGGCCTACATAATTATGGAATTCAGTGCACAGAAACCACAGGAAGTTTTGTCATGTGTTAAGACCTAAAGTGACAAGAGTAGTGATACGGGAGAAGTCTTGGATTTTGGCCAATGTCATTTATCCTTACACTCCCCAATTCTGATTTCAAGCACACACAAGTTTCCTATGATAACTCTTCATGGGAAACGTTCTCCTGCCATAGTTCGAAACTCCAAGTTTTGTTAGGACTTCACTTTGTGGGTTGAAATTTTCGCTAAGAATCCTAACATGGCCCAGAGTTTTACCTAAGGGTTCAATGGATTTGTCTGAAAGCGAAACCGTCACAGCTGTCTTCACAAGTTTCCTCTAAAACTAAATTTTTGGACGAAATTTCCTAAAGTAGGGGAGACTGTGACACCTGTGTCACTTCATCGTCAAAAAAACGCCAAACTAATGAAATATTGTATTTCATACTTTGGACTTGTATAAATATGTGCATCGTTTGCACATATCAACTCTTGTTCGATTTCAAGCTCTACATCGCTTTCTGGGGAATTATACGCAAACTGGTGCGTAAACGTACTCAGTTTAATGCGAAAAATACTCCGGAACATCAACATATACTCAACATACCTTAAATAACCTTTACATAACTTAGAAATAAGTTTTGAAGGCTTTGGTATGGCAAAATCAAGTTAAATCGCTTACAGGGACTAAAGTTGACAAATTGCGAAAGTATGCCAATTTGAACTGTAACGAACATTCCGGAACATGTCCATAAGTTAAACATACCATAAACATCCTTTACATAGCTTAGAAATAGGCTTTGAGGGGTTTGGTATGCTAAAATAAACTTTTGGGTCATTTAGGGACTAAAAATGTCAAAAAGTGCACAAGTTTGCACTTTCGCGCATAACTTACGTTCTGAATACATCCGGACATCCAAAAATTTATGTAAGCATCCTAATATTATGCCTTAGTGTTTGGCATGAGAAAAATCCATGCGTCGCGTCATTTGGATCGTCTTTCGCGCTTATGCGCATTCCGTCGTAATTAAGCGCACATCGCGATCGTACGACCAAACGAACTGACATCCGGAATATTTTTGAGCATATTTCAAGTCCCCTACACTTTAACTTCATTTTAGAGCCTTGAAATGAATTTAACGGGGCTTAAACGTGCCAAAAATGGGCCAAATTGCATGTTTCTGAAGTGCAGGGACTAAAACTGAAAATTCTGATCTGTGACCCTCAGGCGGAGCGCGTAAGGATTGCCCAAATCCTTACGCGGGGCGCGTCAGACTCCCAGAACAGATAAGATCAGCTAGTCAGCAAATTTCAGCTGATTAAACCACAACCACACAATCAATACTTGCCCTTTCAGCTCACTAAGGGTCATTTTCAGTAACCACAAGTTTTCGACAAATGTACGCACGAGATTCGATCACGTTTTTCAAGAAACGATCCTAACGGTTCGGGAAATACTATAAATACCCCACCCCCATTCTTGTAAAAACCCACACAATTTGATCAAGAGCTCTAAGTTGGAACCTTTGTTTCATACCTGAGCCATTTTGATCTAGATTAGCATTCGGGGACCCTCCGTAAGTATTCTTTCGCTCTTTTATTCCCTTTTCGAGTCCGAAAGTCAACTTTTTGTTGACTTTCTGCATTGACCAGCCTATGGTCAACACGAAGTTCGTGGAACTTCATAACGTGAGCGTGATCACGATGGTTATAGTCCGTAGTGACTATACCTACTGATTACCACGTTATCGAGGCTCAGTGACGAGTCGTAGTTTCGGCCAAAATGCGCATTCTTGCGTATTTTGTAACCAAACTACTCGTAGGCATCAAAGCCGTTTGTTTTGATGCCAAACCTGTTTTCTAAACTTAGTTAAGCATGTTCTAACATGCTTAGCTCGTCACTTTTAGTATAGTGCTTATATAGGGTCGTAAGGTAAGCGATCTAAACCATCGCTTATACTTTCAAACCCGACCCATTTGGTCGATCTTTAGGATCCGACCAAACACATTAGGTGACCATGGCCGTAACCTTCCGAGGTTATACCTTGTGGTCACAATGTTAGGCGTTCCAAACGCGTTCTACGCGAACGACGCGTTAAGGTAGCATAAGCTATCTAAACGGGTCGTAATGGGCCGTGAGCACTTAGGTTAGGTTTCATTTTAGTATGTAGGCTTTGTTAAACCGTATTACACGAGTCTCCATACTCGTTTGGTTTACGAACCCGCATACTATCCGATCCTTCCGATTATGGTCCGGTATATTAAAATAGCTACCTATTAGGTGCCGTTTGATATTCCGCGATCTCTAGCATTATTTGGTTATTATTCAAGAACTCCAAAGCAATCTCAGGTGAGTACATTGAACCCCTCTTTTACTATTTTCCAACTGTTTTGGGGTGAAACACATGTGCCTATCTGTTACTTTCATGCTTTCCATGTTTTCACATCGTATATCTACTATGCTCATTAGTACATTATAGTACATGATTTCATTACATTTTATGCTATGTATGCCCATTGTGTGCGTACTTAGTACATTGATTTACATGAACATTTCTGCTGCATATGTTTACTCAGCATATGGGCACATTGATTTACATGAACATTTCTGCTTCGTATGTTTACTTAGCATACTTAGTACAATTGTTTACATCACATGCCTTCACTTTGTTATGACATTTGGTTTGTTTAACATGGGACAATACATTCATTAACATTAGCTACGCCGTTCGTTAGTAGGTAGTGGTACCATAGGAATTGACAACTCCCGTTCCTGAAGTCCTGGGTTTGATAGGATTGTAAGGAATGACCGAATTCGATATACATAACTTAGATAAACCTTTAATTTGTTTAAGGGTTTATCGCCACAATCTCAAGGCTTGGATGTATGCATATTTCACAATACCGCATAAATGTTAATATCAATAGAGCATGCATTTTTCCACAGAACATAACGTTGATTTAAACCACGTTTTACTTCAACGACTTGTTTTGTGCATTTTACATATGGTTTAAGTTGATACATTTCGCTTACCATACATGATACATTTTGGGATACACATTACATGATTTACATTGAACATAAACACGTTGACATTGACATACACATTTGGTGATTTACATTGAACATAGACATTTGACATGGTTTACACAATAAAAAATTGAGTTATACAAGAACAATCTTACATGGTGGATGGTTTGGGTAAATGGTTTGAGTAACGTGGAGTATGTAATATGATGCAAACATGGTGGATACGCCGCTGGTACTTCCTATATATAAATGTTTGTATAATATCACATATCTTAGCGTTATCTAAATCATTTCAGTTTAGACAGATGACATTTTATACAAATAACACACTTTTCACGAGACATTGTTTTACAAACGACTTATCTTATACAATCACATTTTACATGGTTATCCGTTTAACCATACAGTGTCTTCTTATTTATACATATCATCTGATTTTATCGTTTTTCAAATGATTTACAAGACAAAGCAAATTACAAGGTTCATGACCAAACATTTTCTTAAACATAAGTCATGAATTCCGTTTTCATAAAACCAATGTATCTCACAGGCATTTTTATGCTGACGTACCTATTTTCACATGTGTTTTCAGGAAATGATGCATAGGACTTATCAAGACATACTTAGGCAGACCTGTGCCTTAGTGACCTAAAACGAGATTAGAACTAGTTAATTAATGTTATGTACTCTTTAGTTCTTGTTTAAACAATGTATACTTTCATATTTGATTAATAAAACGAAACTTCATTTGCCATGGATTTGAAACAATTGATTCTGTTACAACACTCCCCGACGTTTCCGCCACGTTTTGTATGTCCTACGTGGTCGGGGTGTGACATCAACTATATGATAAAACCGTAGGATTATCATCCATTAAATAAGTTTAAAAACATAACAACATCATTTTAAAACGTAGACTTAAAATTCAAGTTTTACAAATCATACAAATGGTTTATAGGTTCATTAAAGGCTCGTAAAAAGATACTAAATAAAGCCAAGGTTTGGATGACGTGTCTCGTCCAGGAATAAGACACACTAACCAAACTCAAGACCATGGATGAGATCTTTATTCTTTAACGCATCATAAAAACTTCCAACGCCCGCCAGATCCATTAAAATTTCCTAAAATACATGTAGTTTGAAAAACATCAACATAAAGTTGAGCGAGTTCATGTGTATGTGAGTATGTATAAACCTTTATAATGTGATTGTATGTATTAAAATCCATGGTATGTAGCATTTAAGGAAAAAGAGATTACCATTGGGTTGCAAAGCCAATGATATGTGTGAAGTGATGCAGGAAGACTCAAACCTAGCAGATTTGTGCGTCGGGCACATAGTCACCTCATGGTCCATTCGGCGGACTCAGGAGTGTGGGGCTCGCTACACCCAAATAGATCTATCACTCATGTCCCTCGGTCCTACAATGAGGATTAATGGCCTTAAGTTCTACCTACCCACTCACATGATCTAAGTAGTATAAACCCTCCTTAAGCTAATCATACCATGTAAATAAATGTTCGTAATAATTGTCGCATGTATTTCACCCCCAAAGTATAAAACTGAAAAAAGTAAAGAGAAAAGGGGGACATGAACTCACTGTATTGCGTCTTCGATACTTGTAACCCAAATCTCCTCAGCAAACACGACTACCTACAATGGTCTAACGTATATTAGACGAACAGGTCGTGCCTTGTCTCAGTATTTATGTTTTTGAGTTACGTTTCTGATATTATCCCAAGTTATAATGATTATATTTGATTTTGGAATAATTGTTTATACAATATTTCTGTATTAATACTTTTCAAGTATTCGTACTCGTATTTCCTTCCCAAGGATGAGGGTATCTTATACATGTATTTTCGTGTTTGTATTTTTATATCTTGCCAAGTGACGGCGTCGTATTTCGGTGTATTGTTCTAAATAAAATATGTTAATATATTCCCAACATATTTTTCCAAAACCATGTATTTCAAGTCTCACTTAAATATATTTAAATCATTCGTCTAAAACATCTTAAGTCTCAAAATATATATATATTTTTCCCAAAAATATTATATTTTACTTCATAAATTTTCCAAAATAATATTCTACAAAAAATATACGTATAAGAGTATTCTTCCGAAATACCACGTAAGTTACGTCTTAGTGTTTCTTATTATAACAATACTTGTGTAATTTATATTTTTTATTTTGCGAAAGCTTCGGTATTATTTTTGGAGTCGTAATCTCGTGATACCATAAGTTATATTATTTTTACCCTAAAAATAATATAACTAGTTTACAAAACAATCAAATATTCACACAAGAGTTTTAGTATAAAATATATATTCTAAATATATATTTATTAAGTTTTATATACGAAAATCAACCTCCGAGACTTTGTGTTTTTGTAACAAAAAAAATGATGGCGAAGTTTATTTCGAAAATAAAGTTAAAAATATATTTGTAAACATTTTGTTAGAAAAATATTTCTAAGTGCTTCTGAAATTCTAGAAAAATTTCGCCAGAGTTTCCTTTCTAAATGGAGGTGTCCATGCTTTTTAGCATATCATTTTTTTTTTGTAAAATTAATCAAACAATTAACAATCAACACTATACAATCTTTAATCACTAATCTTGACAAAAATAAGCCTAAACCATAAACTCATGAACTTGAAAGTTTGTAAAAATATGTAGTAAGTTACTAACAAGCTTAGTAGGTCTTGTTATCTTTAAAAATAAGTTTAGTTTTTTAAAAACTTTATTTTGAGAGAATATGCATTTTCACAACTTCTGGTCATGATTTCCAAAAATATTTCTTTGTGGAAATTTTCTTGTTACACAAGTGTTCATACACTTGTTTATCTTCTAAAAATGTTTTTAGTTCATACAAGATCTGGGTTTTAAAAAAACTAGTATTTCTCACTTGATTCTTTCGAAAACGCACTCATAGATCTTTAAATCTACAAGTTTATAACTTTATTTTTCAAGAAAACTTGTATTTATTCAAGTTCAAGGTTCATGTATGGATGGTTTCATCATTCTTCATATCTCTAACATTTACATCTTGCTAGTTCATGTTCTTAAACATGGTCTAGCAAGTTTAGATGATGAACCATCTTACTTTTACTAACAAATATCATCCAACAATCATAACAACACAAGAACAACATGATTTCAACATCATTCTAACACTACTTCATCTTTTATCCATTCTTTATCCTTTATGTTTCAAGACTTTGATTATGTTCTTTGAAGTTTCATAATATTTATCATTCTTTCAACTATTAACCACCAAAAATAAGAACAAGATGATGATTTAAGGCACTTACTACTAGCACAAGGCTAGGGGAGTTCAAGAGCATAAAAGTGGTGGATAAAAGAAAACAAGAGCGGTCCTTGAGCTTCCGAGTGCACCAAGCTTACTTGTTGGACTTCTTGCACCCTTGGATGTATGTAGAATGCTTGAATGGAAGGTTGATGGTGGTGGTATGGTGGATGGAGGTGGCGGCCGAAACAAGGAAGGAGGAGAAGAGTTTGGAGCTTGTTGATGGGTGTTTGATGAGAGAAGATGAAGACCTCATGTGTTAATTTATAAACCAATTTCCATGTTTATCCAACATATAAAATGTTTCTAATCCTCCAACATAACCCATTAAAATAATGAAAAGAATGTGGGGGTGTCCCCCACACCTTGTAACCGTCAATTAGGGGGGGGGGGGGTGTATGGGGTTGGGTTGTAATGTTATGGTTACAATCTAGTTAAGCTTAAAGTGTTTAGTTAGTATGTTAAGATGTGTTATGTAATATAAGGTGTGTTAGGGTGTTCGGGGACCCTAACTAACTTAGAAAAGTAAAAACAATGTGTTTGGCAATATTTTTATGTTCCGGTAAAGTCCGGTTGTTCGGTTTGGTGTTGTCCGTTAAAGTGCTAAATTAACCTTTAGAGTGTCTTTTATATTACTTTTAATGACACAATAAATTCCCAACACTTTGAAAAGTATCTAGGACTATTTTACCAAGTTTTATGCACTTTACTAGCATTGTTAAATGCTGAATTTTGTTTTAAAAGTGCAGAATTTTGCATTTAAAGTATGTTTTAGGCACTTCCCGGCACCATATCTATCACCTAGTGACACATTTTAATGGTCCTCACTTCCCTACACTCCCTACTAGTGTAGTAATCTATCCCTGGCTCATACTGGCCTCAATGACATTGTCTGTCTAGGTGCTGGCATTGTCAGCATGTTTTTATGATTTATCCGCTCACGGTGCTAACTGTGCTTTATGCATCAAGTTTATCGCTAAAGTTTGTGTGTAATAAATGGAGTGACAGTATAAAATGTGATGCACATGTATGTATGTAATAGAAATCAAAAAGCAGTTGTAATTAAGCACAGTCATTAAGCATACATCAATATTAATTAAATGTACGGATACATGCAAATTTGACGGTTGTCACACGGGATGTACTTAGGAACGTTTTAGGGTGTTTCTCGAGGGTTATTATATCCTCCCTACTTTCTTTTAAATCTCGTCCTCGAGATTTAGGCTATGATATCTCCTTGGGGTTACGTCATGTCTTTAATAACACTATCAAGGTGTCTGGGATATAATCAAAAGATGAATATAAAGATATCATTGGATAATTTGGAATTCAATGGTCCAAAAATTATTTTCAGGAAGCGATGTTAGCTGAACGAGATGAAATGATACAATCATCAAAGTGACTGAGTTTCATAAGTCAAAAGAGAGATTTAATAGGCATAAAATTCGAATTGCAATGACTTTTTAGAAACAATAGGATTTGATGTTAGAAGAGAACTTAGTTTGATTTTCAGTTGAGAAAGATTCTAAATCAATAATCTCAAAATAGAAGTATGAAAATGATTTGTCAATTATCAAACTAGAAATCGGTGACACTTGAATGGCAGGGATACACCGAAAATACAATAGGATTTAGTGTATCATTATCTGATATATAACTGTATCAAGACTACTTGAATGATACGTATGAATTGATATGATTAGGGTTTTTGATTAGCTCAGGCTACAAATTTGGACACCGCAAGGTGTTGTAATAATTGAAAGAATTTGATGATTACGGTGATCGAACGAATTCACTGTTCTCGAAATTAACTGAAAGTTTCAATGAAGTGAATCTGGATATTCAAATGATAGGATGTTCAAATGAAGGAATAAATGAATGTCATAGGATTTGATCAAAGATGAATGAAATACTGGAGGTACATTGGAATAGGAATTTAGATACCTTTATCTTAACACATAATTGCTTTAAGATTGGTTTTAGGATAATGAATCAACAGAAGATAGATAAATCCGTACTTTAGGTGTGGAAATGAGATGAGTTCAAATTTCAAAGAAAATGCCACCGCAAGATGTCGTGATTTTACAAATGATTTATTGGAGTTGTAGATTTTGAGCAGGTCTACTATGATTCAAATAATGGAGATTACCTCGAATATGATGCTCTCAATTCATCCTCTGTGATCTGGAGTTGTATATTGTGAACAGTTTCAAACAATTGAGCTTGGTTTAGACATATTCCAACAATGGATATATGTAGTCGGCAAGAAATGGTTACGATGGAAATCTAGTAAGAATCCTTAAAAAAGAAAAGGAGTTCTTCCAGGAAATTTGTTGATTTGATATCAAGAGTCAACGTTTTTGCAATCATAAGGATTGTCAAAATGAGTATAACGAAATATTTATTCGAACTTGTGAATAAATGATCTTTTGAAGTGAAATTACATGCGTAACAAGCAATGCATGTGTGACACTGGAATTTGTCAAGAGATGAGACAAATGAGTGTTGGCTTTATGAAAGAAAAATAAAGACTTTTTATTATAAAACTTTAATTGGACTCAAAAGTCAACTAATACTTGAGTACAGACAAAACATAAGGGTGCTTATTTTAAAAGTTGATGTTGCTTCCAGTGTTGTAAATATTTATGCGTTCTCCTTAGCATCATCTGGGTGTCTATCTTCGTGGTCGGGTGCCTTAGATAGTTTCTAGCAGTAGAGACGGATGTGACCTGGTTCTCCGCATTTGTAACATACATTAGTTTTCCTTCTACATTCTTCCTCTATATGTCCAGTCTTCTTGCAGAAGTTACAGTGAAGTGTCCTCCTAGAATGGTATCTTCTTGAACACTTTTTGTTGTTACAGGTAGGCTGTGCGATTGCTGATTCATTTCCTTTGTCCTTATAGGATTTGTCGGAGCGGAATTCCTTATAAGAGTAGCTGTAGGTTGTGGGTTTCTTTCATTTGGAAGATAGAGTTTTGATACGAATATCATGACCTCCATTGATACTAGGGTTAGGGTTGAAGTGATGAGTATACCTACAGTGGGTAGTAGGATTCTCGTTTATAGGCACAGAACTCTTAATAGCTTCAATGATCGAAGGTATGACATTCGATATTCCTTGAGCTATTATATTTTCTATAGTGCTTTTATCCAAGGAATTTTCTTTACTAGCCTGAATTTCCTGATTACATGCTATTTCCTTCAACATCTGTTAACCAAGCAATTATATAGGCATCTTTTGTTACTCATATTACGTTTAGCACCAATATAGTCATACCTATCAGTATTATGCGTTGATAGATATATATATATACATATATACATATTGTACTTTAACATTTTCTTTCACTATATATTTTGTCAAAATATAATGGAAAGTATATATGATATTATGTGTTGTTTCTTCCTAATTTTTTTTCTATATCACTTAAATTCAATTATATGTTTAGAGCTTATGGCTGGATAGGAATTCAGAAAATAAAGGTAAGGGTTTTATATGAAATTCTGAGATTCTCCGTCATTGACCCACTATTGTTCTTCAAGAGGTGGTGCTAGTACAGGTGTTCTTAAAGTATCTTTTGGATTAAAGGTGGGTATCAAAATAGATCTTGAATAAACATGTAGGTTTGTTTCTTCTGTTATATAAAAGCTTGTTTTTCTACAGAAGATATTTGATTATATTGTCTACACTATCAAGAAATCTGTATATGACAATTTAAATATATATATATATATATATATATATATATATATATATATATATATATATATATATATATATATATAGTGGAGAGTTCAAATGAGAAGAAATTTTTTGTAAGAAGAAAAAGAAGAAGTTTCAATCAATGAGAATGACTTATTTTACTTCATTTAATATAAGTATTTAATGTTACTATAAGGGTACATTGGTAAATCTACATAGGTCATTAATTTGTAGTCTTCCTCTTTAATAGCTAACTACATTAAATCTTTTGTAACTTATCTTCAAGATATATATTTTTCAAAAAAATAAAATAAAATAATTTAAAGTGTAGGATAAATTACAAGTTGTGTAGGATAAATTACGAGTTGTGTAGGATAAATTTCAATGTGTAGGGTGAATTTCGAAATATGTAAGATAACTTTTGACGTGTGTAGGCAAAGAAAGTTAGTGTGGAGGATACTAGTCTTTATGACTAATTAATTAGTCAAATATGATAATAAATGAGATATGTGAAAAAACTATTTAATGTTTTACAAAATTACCCTTTGTTCTTTTTCTTCTCAATTAAATTTTCTTCTCAAATGAACCTTTCCCTATATATATATATATATAGGATTAGGTTCAAGCGTGAACAAAATCCCAAGAGTGAACTGCGTGAACTAATATTGACCCTTGATTTTCATCATCTTGAGAGATTAATAGAATGGCATGATGGTAATTCTTTGTTTAATTGTATGTATTTATTTAAATGAATGAGGGTATTTGTGTAATAACACAATAAAATAATTCAATTCATGGAAACTGAATAATTTCCATATCATATCGATTCCATCAATCCCCATTGTATAGCACATCTAGTTATGCAATTCCCTAAATTCAAATTATAATCAACATCTTTCTTTCTCTCTCAATATCACTGCCATCATCCAGCAACCACATGGGAAGTCCGCCGGCCGATCTTCATTCAGGTTCTCGAACAGGTTCTTTTGAGGTATGTTTTTGTTCCCAATGATTCAAATCAAATATATATATATATTCGCCACTAATTAAAAAAGCCAAAAAAAACATACCAAAATGTTTATCGCCGGCCGATCTTCATTCAGGTTCTCGAATTATCTCCATTACTCACCGATCTTCATTCGATTTTGTTCATAATATGCATGTTTAAGTTTTTTCTAATTTCTTTGTTTATGCTATGATTTCAGTATTGGTTTGTCTTAATTAGTTTTAATTGGTGAATTGCATTCTTACCATTCATACGCATGATTTCCTAGTTTTGTTTTGCCCTAAATCATATGTGGGGAATAGTGTGTCAAATGGTAAAAAATCTTATCATTCATGAGAAACTTGTGAGTTTTGATAATCTGTATAAAAAAAGATTGTTGCTTCAAGAATAATAATTAAAAATTTAATTTGTCACTGTTGATTATACAAAGCTTTTTGGTTTTTAAGGCATCAATTTGCAAATAATTATTATCTATAGCCTGTAAAAGTGTGTTCAGTTGATCCACTGTCTTATATTGAGCCAATATATATATATATATATATATTTGATTTTTTACCCTATCATTGCCAGAGAAGATTTTGATTTAGTTTTTTTTTCTTTCATTCACAAAATTTTAATTGTTAAATCACTTTCACATGTTTATTGTGTCTAAAACTGTTGTTTAATGCTTCTATTATGTTAGTTTATGATGAAATATTGAATTATTTGATTGATTCTCACTCGTGGAGGTTTAGTTTATGATGAAATTTTGGTTCAGTTTTTTTTTTTTTTTTTTTTTGACAACTTTGAATTATTTGAGTGATCCAGGTTCTGTTTATGATGAAATTCGAATTATTTGAGAGATTCGCAGGTTCACTTTGTAATAATATTTTGATTTATTTGAGTGATTCGCATAGTAGAGGTTCACTTTGTAATAATAATATTTTTGATTAATTCGAGTGATTCGCACCGTAGAGGTTCACTTTATAATAATATTTTGTATTATTTGAGCCGTAGAGATGAAACTTTTGAATTATTTGAGTGATTCGTACTTATAGAGGCTTGTACACATGTGTATTCTGATTTTGCTTTGTTTTTAATGCGATGTACACATGTGTATTCTGATTTTGCTCTGGTTTTAATGCGATGTACACATGTGTATTCTGATCTTGCTCTGTTTTTAATGCGATGTACACATGTTTATTCTGATTTTAAAGCGATGTACACATGTGTATAGCGTCTGTTTTTGTGATATCTCAGAGTTTTGTGTGTATTGAATGTGCAAGGTTGTTGATGTACACTTGTGAATTATACAAAGTATTAGTTGCTGAGTTTTTTGTGCTATTATAGGAGATGTCTTTAACGAGAAAAGTGGTGATGGAAGGTTGATAAGGATGATTCACGTATGAGGTCGATAAGGATGATTCACATATGTTTGTTTGCTTGCTCGATAAGGATGATTCAGCATACAACGTGGCGAATAGTTGTAAAAGATTATGTTTTTTGTTTTTTCGATTATGTTGTGTTTACTGTTTCTACGAAACTAGAACTTGTAATTATATGTTTTTTTGTTTGGTTCAGGACACATTATGGAACTTGTAATTTGTTAAATATAAAATAGTTTTACAGGTATTGTATCTATGTATGTATTATGTAGCTAATTACACATATGTACGATGTTGAGTACACATGTGTACTGTTCTATGTATTTGCAAGTACACATGTGTATACCGTTGAAATATGAAGGTTACGTGGATCTTAAAAATCAAAATTTGAATTCTGGTGATGAAATCTAAATTAAAAATTAAAATTGAAATTTGCTGATTTGTTGTTTGTTTTGATAATTATCTTATTAATAAATAAAACATAATGTGGATAATAAATTTAAAATAGGAAAGATGTAACTTAATTCAATTATTACAATAATGATTTAAATTTAATTTTTTTATATAATTACAATCCTACCCTTAGCAACTAAAAAGGAAATCAAGGGTCTAGATCTGTTCACGCAGTTCACTCTTGGGAGGTTGTTCACGCTGGAACCCTAATATATATATATATATATATATATATAGGGAGCCGCTAAAATGAAAACCACCCCCAGTTGTAAGAACCACGAGAACCACTCTCCACCAATCAAACTTTGCCACATATACACTTTTATATTATATTCTAAAGGGTATTTTGGTCTTTTATTCCTAATGTCTAATCCCATGTCATATATCTCTGCCATTTAAAAGATTTACATATCTCCTCTCTCATCAAAATTAAAATCTCTTATCTTCTCATCCATCTCTCTCCTGATTCTGCAACTCATCCTTTTTCTCTTTCTTCTTAACCCTTTCTTTCTTCCCCAACTTTCTTTCTTTGTTTCTATATTGCTTCCGTGAATCTACAACTCATTAAGGCTTTAAGAAAATATGCAGGAGAGAGAGTTGGTGGTGGGGATGTGTTGGTGGGGAAGACATTGGTGGGAGGTGGTGGGAGGTGGCGGAAGACGGTAGTGGGGGGTGGTGTGTTCGGAAGTCGGTGGTGGGGGCAGGTGGTTGGTGTGTTCGGAAGTCGGAAGTCGGACATCAAGACGCAAACCTTCAGGTGGTTGGTGTGTTTGGAAGTCGGAAGTCGGAAGTCGGACATCGGGCAGGTGGTTGGTGGGGAGTGGTTGGTGGGAAGACGGTGGTGGGGAAGACGGTGGCGAGAGGTGGGAAGTTGCCGGTGTTTCAGGAAGTTGTTCGACGGTACTGCCGACTGCCGTCTCCACCGCCAGCCCTGCGGCTCCGCTTCTGAACCTGAAACCCCGTGATCCACTGGCTCCCCTTCGACGTAATAATCGCTAAACCGGTCAAGCGCAAGTCACGAGAGTCAAGTTATAAGACTTTCTGGTCAATCGCTAAACCGGTGCCGGCTGCCGTCTCCACAGTGGTTCTTGGTTTGAGACTCGGGTCAGTTTTTCGGCCCCGACGTGTTTCAGGCGGAGCTCCGGTTCATGGTCATAGCAAACAAGGGTAATGTTTTTACCCTTTTTCTAATATGATGTCTGAGTTAAGACTAGGGCTATTGCTTGCAAACAAGGGTAATGTTTGGAAACTCTTATTGTATGTAATGCTTCTGGAAATTCTGGGTTTTTGTTAAACTTATATCAGTGTTCCCATTTTGTTTGTTTGAGATTGCCGGCCATTATATTATAAGAAAAAAATATTAAATTGTTTGTTTGTGTTGTCACTTTTATGTTGGTGGTTAAGAGGGGTGTTTTGGTGTCCACCAAATATTATTTGGGAGTGTGTCATGATCATATTTCTGTTGAATTTTGTTCATCTCTGTTTAAACTAAAGTAGTGGTTTTAGTGAAGCTAAGACATCAAGAACCAAACCATTTAGCTCAGCTCCAGACAATTCTTTTGTTTTTATAAGTTTGCCTTTGCTACTCCATTTATTGTTGTTTGGGCGGTGCCCGGTGGTACCCTATGGTGCCGATTGATTTATTGGCAGTGATGACGATGGCGTGGCAATGATGGCGCTGGGTAGGTTTTTGAACTTGCAACCCCACTTTTTACGGCCATGATTAGTGGAAACTTTGAGCCAAAACCCGTTTTCGTAACCCCGTTTGCGTATAAAAGTTTTTGTAAAAAAAAGTTAAACTGTAAACTTTTTAACGTAAAACGTAAAAAGTTTACGTAAAATGTAAAAAGTTTTACGTAAAACGTTAAACGTAAAATGTTTTACGTAAAACGTTAAACGTAAAAAGTTTTACGTAAAACGTTAAACGAAAATTTTTTTACGTAGAACGTAAAAATTTTAACGTAAAACGTAAAAAGTTTTACGTAGAACGTAAAACGTAAAAATTTTAACGTAAAACGTAAAAAGTTTAACGTAAAACTTGTTAACGTAAACCGTAAACTTTTTATCGTAAACTTGTTAACGTAAACCGTAAACTTTGTAAAAAAAATTAAACCGTAAACTTGTTAACGTAAACCGTAAAGTTTTTATCGTAAAACGTAAAACCGTAAAGCGTAAAAAGTGTTACGTAAATTTTTTCGTAAGTTTTACGTAAAACGTAAAACGTAAAAAGTTTTTCGTAAGTTTTACGTAAACTTTTTAGTAAGTTTTTCGTAAATTTTTTTTCGTAAATTTTTTTCGTAAGTTTTACGTAAACTTTTTCGTAAAACGTAAAAAGTTTTGCGTAAAACGTAAAACGTAAAAAGTTTTACGTAAAACGTAAAACGTAAAAAGTTTAACGTAAAACGTGAAAATTTTAACGTAAAACGTAAAAACTTTTACGTAAAACGTAAAAAGTTTAAATTTTTAATGTAAAACGTAAAATTTTTTACGTAAAACGTAAAAAGTTTTTCGTAAAACGTAAAAAGTTTTACATAAAATGTAAAAAGTTTAACGTAAAACGTAAAAACTTTTACGTAAAACGTAAAAAGTTTAAATTTTTAACGCAAAACGTAAAAAGTGTACAAAAAGGGGCGCGTTAAAAAAAGTGAAAAAACGGCGCATTTAAAACGGCGTGTAAAAACACGACGCGTTAAAAAACGTGGAGAAACGGCGCGTTTTAAAAAAACGACGCTTAAAAAAACGGCATTTAAAAACACGTAAAAAACGGAGTGTTAAAAAACTTCGGAAAAACGGCGCATTAAAAACTTCAAAAAAACGGCGCATTAAAAAACTTCGGAAAAATGGCGCGTTAAAACGGCGTGTAAAAAGCGTGTTAAAAATTTGGCGCGTTAAAAAACGTGGAAAAACGGCGCGTTTAAAAAAACGACGCTTGAAAAAAACGGCGCGTTAAAAAAACTTCGGAAAAACGGCGCGTAAAAAACGTGTAAAAAACAGCGCGTTAGAAAAACGCCGATTGAGAAAAACGACGACTTAAAAAACGGCGCGTTAAAACGGCGCGTAAAAACGGCGGGTAAAAAACGGCGTTAAAAAACGAGGCGTTAAAAAAACGCCGATTGAGAAAAACGACGCCTTTAAAAAACAGCGCGTGAAAAACGGCGCGTGAAAAACGGCGCGTAAAAAACGGCGCGATAAAAAACGGCGTTAAAAAAAGGCGCGTTAAAAAATCGGTGCTTTAAAAACGGCGCGTTAAAAACGCCGATTGAGAACGGCGCGTTAAAAACTGCGCGTTAAAAAACGGCGTTAAAAAGCGGCGCGTTAAAAACGGCGCGTTAAAAACGGTGCGTTAGAAACGGCGTGTTAAAAAAACGTCGATTGAGAAAAACGACGCCTTAAAAAAACGGCGCGTAAAAACGGCGTTAAAAACGGCGCGTTCAAAAACGGTGTTAAAAAACAGCGTTAAAACGGCGCGTTATGCTTGAAAAACGGCGCGTTAAAAAAACGGCGTTTAAAACGGCGCGTCAAAAAAACGTAAAAAGTTTAACGTAAAACTTAAATTGTAAAAAGTATAAAAATCTTTTAAAAAATCTGAATTTAAAAATGTTTTTAATAAAGAAATTATGTTTAAAAAATAAAAGTAATAAAAAGTAATTAATGAATAGGACAAAAAAGGTAATTTAAAATTAATATATATAAAAAGACAAAATAGAGTTATTTTACTTAAATACCCTTTTGGATTATAATATTAAAGACATTAATGTGCGTTAGGTGTAATATATTTTTGATGAGTATTTAAGCCCCTTTTTTACACTTTTAGCCAAGTTTTAAATTTATAAAACACGATATTCACTAACACTAAACACACATATGGGCAAGTGCACCCATCGTGGACGTAGTATAGTGTTGGTAAGATACCGAGGTCGTCCAAGGACACAAGAGCTTTTAGTACCGGTTTATCCTCAACGTCTAATCAAATCAAAAAGTGAGAAAAATGTTTTAAACTAAGAAAAATAAAAACTAACTAAATGCTGAAAAATAAAAATAAAATAAAAACAGATAGACAAGATGAATCACTTGGATCCGACATGTGTATTAGTATAACCTTTGATTATTTTCGCACTTTTGCACTTGTTTAAGAGATTATCTTAGTTATTGTAGTAGGCCCCTCTTTTGAAGGCGACGTTACCCTCAACCCAGTAGTTTGAGTCAGCAAGGATACAATCCTAAAGGGTCGGATTATTGAAAGATAATGAATTAAGTTATTAATGCAAATTGTGGTAGGCCCCGCTTTTGGCGGTGACGTTACCCTCGGCTAAGTAGTCTGAGTCAGCAGGGATACAGTCCTAAATAGCCGGGTTATAGTATTAATAGTAGTTAACTTATGAGGGGGTCAAAGAGTTTGGATCCCCGCCATCCAATACCTATGGGCATTGAAGGAGATCCTACTAAATTTGACCCAGGTCCCAAGCAGGACCTCTAAACGCTGAACAAGGGCAAGACCCTTACCAAACCGTTCCCTTAACCCCCGACCAGGTAGCCAACATACCTCCATATAGACCGTGGAGATATGAATGGTGAAAATCATTTATTTTATATAGACAGTAAAATAATGCCAAGACACCACGGACAAACGATAAGGAAAGATCACCTTCAACATAAGTAACTAGTTATTAAAGTCATTAATACAAAACCAAATAAAAAGTGCAAAAGATTAAAAATAAAAAGTATTATACTAAACACTTGTCTTCACCAAGTGATGTAAGAGACTTAGGCAAACATGGCCTTGATTGTCAAGAACTCTTACGATCAATCTTGGATCCCGAGACGACTCACACACTCTACGATGGACAATGGATGATGGTGGTGGATGATGGTGTTATGGTGGTGGTGGGTGGTGGAGGAAGTGTGAGAGATGTGTTGTGCCAAGGGATGAGTTGAAATGGCTCCAAGCACTCCTATTTATAGGCTGAACAGAAGCCTGGGCACGGCCCCGTGTCCGCTGGACACGGCCCCGTGCCCGTCTGACACTCTCTCTCTTCATTAATTGTAATTCAGAATTACAATAAATGCACCTGCAGCACTCTGACCACGCCTCCGTGTCCGCTGGGCACGGCCCCGTGGTGGGCAATAGAAGCTTCTATCACTTTGTCTTTTCTGCCAGGGCTGACCATCCTGGACACTGCCCCGTGCTCGCTGAGCACGGCCCCGTATTGAGCTGGACACACCCCGTGTCCGCTGGACACAGCCCCGTGTTCAGCTGGGCACAGCCCCATGCTCAGCTGGGCACAGCCCCATGCTCAGCTTTCTTCTTGTTTTTGCTTTGGGAGATGCTGTCGAGGAGTCGGGCATGTCACGTTTCTTCCTTTTCTTTGTATTTATGTTGGATTCGGCTGCATTTTTGCTTCTTTTGTTCATTTAAGCTCTTTTAAATCTGAAAATACAAAAGGAAGACAAAAGTACACTTTTTCCAACATTAGTACTTAAAAAAGGTTAGTTTTATGGCTCATTTGATGTAATTTATATGTTGGATTTTACTCACATCAAATACCCCCACACTTGAATTTTTGCTTGTTCTCAAGCAAAACTCTTTAATATGTGGCTTACACTCCCAAATGGAATGGGTAGAAGAGAAGGTTTTGGGCTTGTCTTGAGTGTCGGGAATCCAAGATCTTTATTGGGTTTTATTTTTATACTATTTACAATCCTATTCGTTATGATTTATTTAGAACGTTTCATAAGAGAAATTAATTATTTGGGCATAACATGCCTTTTTAAAATTTCATTTATATACAAGTTCACATACCTCACGGGGGATCACTCAACACTCGGCCGAAGGTGTATTTTTAGTGAATCACTCGAGAGCGGCATGGAATTTATTCCTACCATAAGCTTGCCAAGCAATCAATCCTCCTCCTTTTTAACTTTATACCTTTGTAAATATCTAGAGGACTTTTTGGGTGAAGGGTTAGGCTGGGGCTAAAGGTGGGTGGTTAGTAGAAAAGGGCGAAAAGTGTAAAAAGCATCGGTTTTTGTAAAACACTTTGTTTTTTTTTTCTTCTTTTTTTTTCTTCTTTTTTTTCTAATGAAGCATTTTTCAAACAAGGTTTCTTTTGATGAGCTTGTTTGTTTATTGCTAACTTCATCTCTCTTTTTTTTTTCCTCTTTTTTTTTCTTTTTTTTTTTTTGTGTCACAAGAAAACCGAGCTTTGTTACTAAAATAAAGGGTTTAAAATGAAAAAGGTTTTGGTGGGTAAAGGGTGTTTGTTTTGGGGAAAGAAACGAAAAGGTTTAGGCTCAAAGGGGTTAACTAGGGGAATTTTGGGTAGGTGGTAAAAAAAAAAAATAATGGTGTTGAAAGAAAAAGGGTTAGTCCTAATGCCTCTGTCATTTACTTACTTGGGTTTAAGTTGGTAAGGACCGGGAATGTATCGTCATGGCAAGATCTAGAGTCGTAAGAACCAAGCGACTATTCACACAAGAAACGAAAAATGAGCATTTAGTCTAAAGATGTAAATTTGTATGCTCAATAAAGGCTCAAAACTCACTTTTGTGGGAATGGGTTTTTATGTGATCAAGTATATATAATCGAATTTTAACCAAGCTTGTCATGCCGTTTCATAATTTTCTTATGTTGGTTCTTTTTATCATGACGCTATTGGTTGTAAATTTTTAAAAATATAACCTTTTTAGAACTTGTTATTCCCGAATTAAACCAAGACAAGTAAAAAAAACGAAAAGTTTTTGAAAAAATTTGGGGTGATTAGAGGTTCCAATAGAGTTTTGTGTAAGGCTTGTTATTAGGACTTGCAAAATTCAAGGTTTTAGCATCCCCCCACACTTAAATTACACATTGTCCTCAATGTGTCCCAAAAATAAATTTTTAGGTTGATTAAAATATGTAAAAGTGGGTTAAAAACAAGATTTTATGGTACTGGGTAGCTGAACACGGGGTGGTGTTGGCTGAGCACGGCCCTGTGTCCAGACTGCCAGTACCAAAAGTAAACAAAAGGCTGGGCACGGGGGCGTGTTCAATGAGCACGGCCCCGTGTCCAGGTACCTGAACTGGGCATTTCTGCAGAGTTTTGGGCATGGGGGTGTGTTGGGTTGAGCACGACCCCGTGCTGAACTTGCTGTAATGAAGAAAAATTGTCGAGAGGCTCTGTTTTTATGCATGGGGTGTTGGTTCAAGCTTCCCTTAGTATCCTTCACCATCCCGAGTGTGTTTTATTCCTACAAATTAAAACTAAACTAGAAAGCATAAAAGTTAAACTAATCTAAAACTAAGGATAGTTCCGCGGAATGCCTCCATGGTGCGCCACGTTTATAAAGGTCCTTGGCTAGACCCTCCTTATCGGGTGGTTCTGGCTCATCTTCAATTAGGGGGTCATTATTGCCAAAAGGATATTTCATTGAGCGCTCAAGATCTATGCTCCTTTTGAATGCCCCTAATTGAAGAGGTAGATTATTAAACTTCCGGTTTTTCAAAGCTTCATGAGTTTTTACAAAAGGTTTTCCCAAGACTAGAGGAGCGTCATCGAGGATGACAAAGTCGGTTGGAATAACCATTTGATTTGTTTGAACCAAGACATCCTCAACTACACCGATTGATTTTATTATTTTCCGATCGGATAGAAAAATGGGTATTTGAAGTGGAGTAAAATCACTAATACTTAACTTTTCAAAAATATAGTTAGGCATTATGTTAACACAAAGATCTTTATCAATGGTGATATTACTAATAAATGAATTTTGAAAGAAACATGGAACCGGTGTAATGTTAATTTCAAAAGGATCTTCTTTTATTAGCGAGGTTTGATCATTAGTTAACTTAACACTTACTAAGTCTTTGATTTTAGCACTAGTGTTTAACTCTTTTAAAAACTTGGCATGAGGGGTTATTAAACAATGATTTTCGAAAGTAGGTGATAAGAGAATAATTTCCTCAAAATTAGACTCTTCTTGAATTTTAACATTATTGGACTCACCTTTTTCGTTGTTTAACTCATGTGTCGGTTTTTCACTTTCTTGTTCTTCCATTTCTACACTTTCAACTACCTCTACGTTATTATCATTTTTTAGCTCTTCTCTTGCGCGGGATTCCTCTTCCCTTGCGCGAGATTCTTTTATATAACGTTCGATAGTTTTAAGTTGTTCCAATATCCTATTAGTTACTTCGGTGAGAGAAAAAGAATTTGGATCCTCAAAGTTTGAATCCGGTTGTTCGATCCTTGGTTCCTCATAATACTCATATGAAGTAGATGGTTCACACCATTGTTCTTCATTGTAAGTATATGATGGATAAGGGTCGAAACTTTGTTCTTCGTAGTACTCATATGAGGTGGGTTGTTCACGCCATGGTTCCTCATAATTAGAGTATGAAGGTGGTGGCTCATATCTTGAGTCTTCAAAGTATGAGTATGTAGGCTCATACCTTGGTTCATCAAAATATGAGTATGAGGGAGGAGGTTCATACCTTTGGTCTTCATAGGATGTGTATGAAGTTGATGGCTCGTACCTGGGCTCCTCATAATGGTTGTATGAATTGGATGGTTGATATGAGTTATTATATTGAACCGAGCGTGCGTTACGACAATTAGTGCAATAATTACCCCTATAATCATCCTCATCATAGGTGTAGTTGTAACCTCTTGAGTATTGATCCATAAGAATCACTCAACAGACCACAACTGAGTCTCGGGACCAGAAAACAAAAATAAGACGGAAACAGAAGCTGGACACGGCCCCGTGTTGAGTGAACACGGCCCCGTGTTCAGGGTCTGTATCTGGGCGTTTTAATTAAATTTACTGGTCACGTTGAACACGGGGGCGTGTTGAGTGAACACGGCCCCGTGGTCAGACTCTGTATCTGGGTATTTAAGTAAAAATATGCAGCACGGGGGCGTGTTTAGTGAGCACGGCCCCGTGTTCAGGCTACTGTAAATGCAAAACTAAACTAAAATGCAGAAAAATGCGCGCGTTTTGAAAAAGTTTTGAGAAACTGATTAGGCCGTCGATTTTAAGCTTTCTTAAAATCCTTGTGTCCCCGGCAACGGCGCCAAAAACTTGATGTGCGTTAGGTGTAATATATTTTTGATGAGTATTTAAGCCCCTTTTTTACACTTTTAGCCAAGTTTTAAATTTATAAAACACGATATTCACTAACACTAAACACACATATGGGCAAGTGCACCCATCGTGGACGTAGTATAGTGTTGGTAAGATACCGAGGTCGTCCAAGGACACAAGAGCTTTTAGTACCGGTTTATCCTCAACGTCTAATCAAATCAAAAAGTGAGAAAAATGTTTTAAACTAAGAAAAATAAAAACTAACTAAATGCTGAAAAATAAAAATAAAATAAAAACAGATAGACAAGATGAATCACTTGGATCCGACATGTGTATTAGTATAACCTTTGATTATTTTCGCACTTTTGCACTTGTTTAAGAGATTATCTTAGTTATTGTAGTAGGCCCCTCTTTTGAAGGCGACGTTACCCTCAACCCAGTAGTTTGAGTCAGCAAGGATACAATCCTAAAGGGTCGGATTATTGAAAGATAATGAATTAAGTTATTAATGCAAATTGTGGTAGGCCCCGCTTTTGGCGGTGACGTTACCCTCGGCTAAGTAGTCTGAGTCAGCAGGGATACAGTCCTAAATAGCCGGGTTATAGTATTAATAGTAGTTAACTTATGAGGGGGTCAAAGAGTTTGGATCCCCGCCATCCAATACCTATGGGCATTGAAGGAGATCCTACTAAATTTGACCCAGGTCCCAAGCAGGACCTCTAAACGCTGAACAAGGGCAAGACCCTTACCAAACCGTTCCCTTAACCCCCGACCAGGTAGCCAACATACCTCCATATAGACCGTGTGAGACAACCCTAACTTTTCAGGTAAGCGTTATTTGATTCCTTGACCACTGGCCGTGTACGAACCCATGGAGTAATTGGGCTATGGTGTTTGGGCTTGACACAAAGTGTGTTCCCTTTATACTAAACATCACGTGAAGTGTTCGTTTTTATATTCAATTCAAAATTCAAAATAGTGATTTCTTTGGTCCAATTAACAAACACTTCAATTGATTTAAAATATTCAATTCAAAATAGATGATTGTCGGCTAGTTGATTTGAAAGGTTTGCATGAGATATCATAATTGTTAGAGTTTTGATCCAATTAATCTATGCCTCATGTCTCACTACATGTTGCAACCGAGTACCTGCTATGTTAATTATGGAGTAATTTATGCGAGATTCTAATTATATACATAATGTAAGTTAATATATGTTGAATGATTAATCCTACAAATCCCGTCGTATCGCACACCTTTTTGGGTTTGGGCCAAACAAGCTTTCCTTGCTACTGGGTGTTCTCGGCCGAATATCTATGAGCCAACCTGAGTTCGGCCCATGTATTGTGGTCGTAAATACATGAGCAATTGTGTAGGGTTCTCTTCTATCATATACACTTGACTACCCAACCCTAGTCCTCCTTCCTCATCGACGGCAACGAGGGGGGATATACACCTCCTTCCTTTCTGGTTGCAATCCCTTTTCTCCAATAGTCCACCTTGTCTCGCATGCCAGGTTAGTGGATTATGCGATTAATTTACGTTGCATTCCTTTTATGTACGGCTAGGTTATGTGTGATGATTGAAACTATTTGAAAACTGTTAGGAGTTGCTATCCGCTAGAAGTGTTGTGATTACGGTTTGATATCATGAACAATATACGTAATTAAAGTGGGTAGATTACAGTTGGTGATTATTCTTGAACTTGATAATCTTGTGCGATGTGATGCTCTTGGGTAGGCTGGATGATCGACGATGAATGATGTGTGTTGATTATGTGTTTGTATGGTACTAGATGCATGCTTATATAACCTTTGGTATGCATTTTATGACTCATGGATCTGATATGGTTGATGATATTGTTAGGCTACATAGGTTGTATGTATGATGATAGGGTTTCATGTGGAGTTATGAGAAGTTATGAATTATGTAAACTGTTGATAATTATCATAATCAGATCGATGGCTATTTTGCTTGGAGAGTGCATGAAAGCTAGAATCAAATGATAATGGATATTAGAGTAATAGATAATCTGATTTAGAAAATGAATATGGTGAATAAATTATTAGAAAAAGACAATGATAGTTTGAATTGTATTAAAGATTGAATATAAATTGAAAGTTATCAGAATGTATCATGTGAATGAATAGACAATCCCAAGATTGATTGTGAAGTTTAATAAAATAAAATTGTCAGGCCATCACGTGATCTGATGCTTTAAACCGTTGTCGGCCATTTGTTTTGATAATGGTAATACCTGATGCTTGTTAGTTTTTATAATATAATGGCCCGATAATATTTGTTTGTTGTAATGATTCAATGAGTATCATGTAGTGTAGTTTGTCAATGAATTGAATGTATGCATGATAAATCATGATCATATGCACAATGTGTTGGAACGTGATTGAGGTTTATGTGGAACACAAGAAGTTGTTGAAATTCTAATGAAATTAGAATTGTGCAATTAGAATATTGATGTATTAGAATATTAAACTGTTTCATATTTGTGAACTTGCACGATTACTTGTATGAGAACCGAATTGTTAGTATATGCCATTGTGAGATATGAACTTGTAACATGAATAAATATATGGCCCGCATACATATTATAACTTGTGCAATAGTATGTGCTATACTTGTTCATTACTTGGATAATGTGCAAAGAGTATACAAGATTTACGTGTATACAAAACTGACTGTTTTCGGTAACCACGGTAGGGCTTGGTTGACCAACTAGGAACGGGTAACATAACATAACATACCGAGCAAACCAAAGGTGAGTTCACTACATTTGAGCATGCGTCCCGGTGGTTGGGACAGTCAGTGGGTATCCCGTGAGGGGGGATAAGTCTTTTGGGTAAAAACGGGTATATTGGTTAATATTCTCACCTATCATTTTTGTAAGTCCCTTATTATGTTACCTGGAGGGTAACGGGTATTAGTTGGTAGCGCTACTTAGGTTTGGCACCCTCACACCGCTCCTAGATAGGACGGATGTGAACTAATGACCCAGTCGTGGCCCAGTACTAGATAGGAGTACGTGGGAAGGGCAGTCATGTATTTCAGGAGCCGTCTTGTTCGGAATTGAGATATTAACAATATTACTTTCATTGGTTATTGAACTGTTTTACATACAACTGGTAACAAACGTTTTCTAAAACTGTGAACTCGCCAGCTTTGTCTGATACATTTGTTACATGCTCGCAGGTCGTTAGGTACTTGGGAACAGGAACTTGCTGGCTGGAGGGCGTGAGTGGTCATGGTGGCATTGATGGGTTTATTTATCAAACATTTATTTATTATGATCGTTTAGTATTTACTTTATGGTATCTTTACGCTTCCGCTGAACTTATGGTTTTGAATGACTTACGATTGGGATTTCATTATTATTAAACGATGGAACTTTATTTTAAACTTGTGATTCAACGTAATTGGTGGCTCATTGCTAGTAGTCACACGCCTAACAGGGACACTCCCTAGGTGGTAAATTGAGGGTGTGACAGTTTGGTATCAGAGCCACTGGTTATAGTGAACTTGGTTTAAAAATGTTTTTATAAAACCAGACTATAACCAAACAAGTTCTGAATACGACCATGACACTCAGCTCCAGACTGCAAGGTTCGTCTCTCGTATACTCGTTGTACTGCATAACTAGTGAACACTTACATATGATATTGCATGAGATTGCACGTCTAGTACAATAGTCTGAATTCATGTATCACCTGCCTCTGTTATGTGCCTGATAGGGTGGTATTTCCCTAAACATTCATGACCCACGTTACGTGATGCTCTTTGATTGCCACTCGAGTTGGAGGGACCATTTGACATGAGTTAAGAGGAACTGAGATGGGCATGCAAATCACAGTGTTATTGTGGGTGCACACATAATAACAATGTGGGGTGCATGCGAGTCCCAGTGAGGCTTAACAAGTGAAAAAGGGGTTTCGTTCCGTTATTTGATCGATGTGAAACACAACAGTCTATAAGAGTCATATCAGTGATTGTCTCTTACTTGAACGTGATCTTTTCACTCCTCTCTGAATCCTTTCGAATCTCGATGCTATCGAGTCTTACCTGAACACCCATCTGAACGCCTAGCGAACTGTGTAGAATGTTAGGTGCTTGTACGAACGTCCCTGAGTTGGATGTTGCAACATCAATGATTGGTCTATACCCCTCACACTCCTCTTTGCTTGCTGGAACTCACTGTACTAACGTCTTAGACCCCGACGTGCGATCACTTCTGCAAACACTCTGGAAACATATCGTGTAGTACTCAGTCAACATGAAAGAACGATGCACAAGAGGATGAGCGTAGTGCCTTACCAACCTCAGTACCAGAACGACCCTGATTACTGGCAGCGAACACCAGCAAATTGGCTTCAACTGAATCCTTAAACCCTAGACAACGACCTATGAGAAGTCAACTCTCACGAATCAATCGGGACATAAACCATGACAGTCAGCCGTGGTTTAGAATGTGTAACTGCCCGCACCAGGAGTAGTGCCTAGGGATGTGACACGAGTTATAAAAGGATGGACCCTAATAGTGAAAGGCAGCAGGACTCCATTTCGAGCAACGACATTAGAAACAACAGTCGCGATGACATCAAGGTACTCGCAAATCATGACTTTCGGTATGGAAATGATGGTGGCTTCCACAAGGAGTGGCCGATGTTAAGTCAAGACGCCAACAACCCATGGAACAATGACAGTCTTGAGAGTTCTAGTAGCAGTTGCAACAACATTGGATGCGGTACTCGTGGAAAGGCATTTAGGATGGGCGTGGGCGACGCCAGGATTATAACAACATGGTGACTTACACGTTCTTGGTAACGAATCACTTCGTCTCTGTTCTGTATAACCCTGATGCTTCTTGAAACCCAACCTGTTATGGAATCGGCTGATGGTAAGGCAATGGAAACCTCATATGATTGTTGAGACGCAAACTCGACCTTGTGGAACAAGTGTTCGACATCGACCTTCCTTCTGTTGTTCTTGATAGATATACCCTGTGAGGAGAAGATTCTACTTATCCCTCTCCTTAGTGGAGGATCGTTATCTGTTCTCACGCGTCAGAGTGGCGCAATGGTTAGCATCGATTCTGCAATGAAAGCCCAGAAGTGTCTACGGAAGGATTATTCCGCTATATTAGCACTCGTTACTGATTTAAGGCTAAGGAAAAGATGATCGAGGATCCACCTATTGTTCATGACTCCTCTCGGTGTGCCACTCGAGGAACTTTCAGGTTTACTTTCACAACTGTTAGTCGGAATCTCAGTTGATCTCACGACAGAGGCAACTCTGAATACTCGTACAATGTACCATCTTGCACAGGAGGGTTGCAAGAACTGTTTAATCAACTACAGGAAATACTGGACAAGAGTTTATCGGACCTAGCTTTTCGCTTTGGGGAGCCCCAAATATATCCGTGAAGATAAGCCTTTTTGGATGTGCACTGATTATCCAGAACTCAGCAAGGTGAAAGTCAAGAACTGTTTGCCTCGACCATTGTACTGACAACCTGTTGACCAGCTGCGAGGGCCGAGCTCCTATTCGAGAGTTGACTAACGAACGAACTAGCATCAGATGGAAGTCCAAGGGGGAAAATGTTCCTAAGACGGCATATCGAACGCAGTACGGCCATTGCGACTTTGTATTCCATGACCTTTGGGTTAATCAGCGCACCAGCAGTTTTATGGATCACATGAATCAACCGTGTTTATTGAGGAAGTTTTGAGTCATTTCCAGGGGACAGGAACACCATGGGCGGCATTTGTATCCTATCTTAGAGCTCCCGAGGAAGGAGCCACTACACGCGAAGTTTCGTTCAGTGTAACTTACTTCTGGATTCGAGAGGTACATATCTTTCTTGGTCCCGTAGCCAACAAAGTGGGAATACACGTGGATCTCGCTAATATCCATTCTGCTAGAAACTGATCGACGCTGAATATCCCTTTGGGGATACGACAAATCCTTGGTTTCGCAAGATGCTATCGCAGGTTCATCGCGGGATTTTCAACACAGCGGTGTGCCGTGTATTCATGGGAGACAAAACAGGAGAACGACTCTTCAGCTTTTGGGGAACCCAACACTACAACGCACCGGACATCATCTTTACCCGAGTGTACGGGTGATCTAGTGGTGTACCATGACGATTCGGATCAGAGCTCTAGTTACACGCTGATGCAACACGAAGAAAGTAATGATCTACTCGGTGGATTTACGAGAAGATTTGCACAAGTCATAACCGGCGGTGGAAGCCATGGTCCTTGGAATTATGATGGAGGCATTACTTGGACGGTACCAATTACACCATTTAGACCGGTCACAAGGGCCTCCCGTGTACCTTTGTTTTGAGAGAGCAAATTATGTGATGGCATCGCTGGATGAAACTCTCGAGCGGATATGACTATGGAACCTAAACGCGCATGAGCTTACAACTCACCATCGATTCTCGCCTACCCGCTCAGATTCGCCCTGTTTACATCGAAGCACTGAAGGAAGAGAATTTTCAAGTTGAGTCCATGCGGGCATGGAGGAGCAACTTTTGGCAAGTCGGACGATATTCGCTACCTCGTGGAACGAATGTGGGTCCCATTATATGGCAACTGTAGGAAAATCGTGAGGAGCAAAGCATACCGGCCTCGATATTCTAGTCGTCTGGATTTTGATGAGAGACATTAGGATCTATAAAATCTTGTACCGGTGATCGATCATGAAGGCCCACCTAGCTATGTATGTGAATGATGTTTGACTTGTGGGAAAGTCAAGGTGGAGTATCAGAAACCAGAAACACCCATATGGAAATGAGGACAGACTTCCATCGATTCTATCACTAGTTTACTTATAACTCGAAACGGAAACAGTATCACATAGGTGATTGTCGATGGTCTCACGTCACCAGCACATTTTTTTTTGCAATCAAGAGAACTGACGAGTCTCCACAGCTATGAATGCTCCTCGGAGAGAGGCGACTTTTAGGCACGAGGTGCCAACTCCTGATACCTCAGATTTTGACCTATACTTGATTTACGCCTGGCAACACACAACACCCTTGGCTCACGTCTAAACATGAGCATTGCTTATCACCACCGTAAGATAAACGGTCAGAATAAACGAGCCATCCTGACACTCAAAGACATGCTGCGAGCATGTGTGTGATTGACTTTAGTAAATTTGGAGGGATATCTACCTTTGGTTGAGCTTTACTGCAACAGTTACCACTCTAGTATTTAGACAACTCTGTTTGAGGCATCGCTTGGGCGACAACGCAGACTCCCTTATTGGACTAAGGAGGAAGACAACCTAATCACAGGTCTAAGACTTGTACTCGGAACTCTTGGGAAGATTGTTTAAACCGGAAATTGTATGGCGGCAACGCGTGATCATCAGAAAAGCTGGTAAACTTAGGAAACACTGGGAGTTCGCTGCAGACTAACGTGTCATGTTGAAAGTCTCACCCTGGGAGGGTGCGGTGCGCTCTGAGAAGCGCGATAAGCTTAATTTACGTTACGTTGGGCAATTTGAAATTTTGGAATGAATCAGTAACATGGCTTACAAACTCTGGTTACTTGACGAAATGGGTAACGCTCACGATGTCACTTATGTCTCGGATCTAGTGTAATGTTTGTCCGATGAAACACGTGTGATACCCTTACCAAAGCCTAAGATTTATGTCGAGTTGGAGTTTGACGAGGAATCCATCGAAATAATAGATCGGGAAGCTGTCGGATCCGATCTTCATGCAACTAATGGATTTCGGGACGAAATTTCTTTCAAGTTGGGGATGATGTGGTACCCGGGGAAAAATCACAGTCATTCTGATACGTCACTCCGCTCTTATGAGGCTGCATATCAAATTTCGGGACGAAATTTCTTTCAAGTTGGGGATGATGAGACAACCCTAACTTTTCAGGTCAGCGTTATTTGATTCCTTGACCACTGGCCGTGTACGAACCCATGGAGTAATTGGGCTATGGTGTTTGGGCTTGACACAAAGTGTGTTCCCTTTATACTAAACATCACGTGAAGTGTTCGTTTTTATATTCAATTCAAAATAGTGATTTCTTTGGTCCAATTAACAAACACTTCAATTGATTTAAAATATTCAATTCAAAATAGATGATTGTCGGCTAGTTGATTTGAAAGGTTTGCATGAGATATCATAATTGTTAGAGTTTTGGTCCAATTAATCTATGCCTCATGTCTCACTACATGTTGCAACCGAGTACCTGCTATGTTAATTATGGAGTAATTTATGCGAGATTCTAATTATATACATAATGTAAGTTAATATATGTTGAATGATTAATCCTACAAATCCCGTCGTATCGCACACCTTTTTGGGTTTGGGCCAAACAAGCTTTCCTTGCTACTGGGTGTTCTCGGCCGAATATCTATGAGCCAACCTGAGTTCGGCCCATGTATTGTGGTCGTAAATACATGAGCAATTGTGTAGGGTTCTCTTCTATCATATACACTTGACTACCCAACCCTAGTCCTCCTTCCTCATCGACGGCAACGAGGGGGGATATACACCTCCTTCCTTTCTGGTTGCAATCCCTTTTCTCCAATAGTCCACCTTGTCTCGCATGCCAGGTTAGTGGATTATGCGATTAATTTACGTTGCATTCCTTTTATGTACGGCTAGGTTATGTGTGATGATTGAAACTATTTGAAAACTGTTAGGAGTTGCTATCCGCTAGAAGTGTTGTGATTACGGTTTGATATCATGAACAATATACGTAATTAAAGTGGGTAGATTACAGTTGGTGATTATTCTTGAACTTGATAATCTTGTGCGATGTGATGCTCTTGGGTAGGCTGGATGATCGACGATGAATGATGTGTGTTGATTATGTGTTTGTATGGTACTAGATGCATGCTTATATAACCTTTGGTATGCATTTTATGACTCATGGATCTGATATGGTTGATGATATTGTTAGGCTACATAGGTTGTATGTATGATGATAGGGTTTCATGTGGAGTTATGAGAAGTTATGAATTATGTAAACTGTTGATAATTATCATAATCAGATCGATGGCTATTTTGCTTGGAGAGTGCATGAAAGCTAGAATCAAATGATAATGGATATTAGAGTAATAGATAATCTGATTTAGAAAATGAATATGGTGAATAAATTATTAGAAAAAGACAATGATAGTTTGAATTGTATTAAAGATTGAATATAAATTGAAAGTTATCAGAATGTATCATGTGAATGAATAGACAAGCCCAAGATTGATTGTGAAGTTTAATAAAATAAAATTGTCAGGCCATCACGTGATCTGATGCTTTAAACCGTTGTCGGCCATTTGTTTTGATAATGGTAATACCTGATGCTTGTTAGTTTTTATAATACAATGGCCCGGTAATACTTGTTTGTTGTAATGATTCAATGAGTATCATGTAGTGTAGTTTGTCAATGAATTGAATGTATGCATGATAAATCATGATCATATGCACAATGTGTTGGAACGTGATTGAGGTTTATGTGGAACACAAGAAGTTGTTGAAATTCTAATGAAATTAGAATTGTGCAATTAGAATATTGATGTATTAGAATATTAAACTGTTTCATATTTGTGAACTTGCACGATTACTTGTATGAGAACCGAATTGTTAGTATATGCCATTGTGAGATATGAACTTGTAACGTGAATAAATATATGGCCCGCATACATATTATAACTTGTGCAATAGTATGTGCTATATTTGTTCATTACTTGGATAATGTGCAAAGAGTATACAAGATTTACGTGTATACAAAACTGACTGTTTTCGGTAACCACGGTAGGGCTTGGTTGACCAACTAGGAACGGGTAACATAACATAACATACCGAGCAAACCAAAGGTGAGTTCACTACATTCGAGCATGCGTCCCGGTGGTTGGGACAGTCAGTGGGTATCCCGTGAGGGGGGATAAGTCTTTTGGGTAAAAACGGGTATATTGGTTAATATTCTCACCTATCATTTTTGTAAGTCCCTTATTATGTTACCTGGAGGGTAACGGGTATTAGTTGGTAGCGCTACTTAGGTTTGGCACCCTCACACCGCTCCTAGATAGGACGGATGTGAACTAATGACCCAGTCGTGGCCCAGTACTAGATAGGAGTACGTGGGAAGGGCAGTCATGTATTTCAGGAGCCGTCTTGTTCGGAATTGAGATATTAACAATATTACTTGCATTGGTTATTGAACTGTTGTCACACCCCGATTCCCACGTGTCTCACCGGTGGGCCCGGTGGGGGATTACCGTGACGATGTTGGCAACAATATAGTCAAACCACACAATTATATAGTGCACAGCGGAAGCATAAGATAAATATATAAACTTCAACCTCTGGTTGTAATATCAAATGTATTACAGGGGTTGAATATATCCACAGTGGATCGTAAATAAACATAAAGTATTGTTCCATCAGATGCTGCAATCAAGCTTGCGAGACTTATCACGACGCTAGGGAGCTAATACCAGCCAATTTACGTTTAGGTACCTGCACTTAATCTTTTTGGGGAAAATACGTCAGTTTACACTGGTAAATACATTCAACTGACACATTTGAAAATGTTTATTAAAATTGATTTGAATGCACAAGGCACAAACTCTTTTATAACTTGGGAAAATTATAATAAAATCTTGTGAACGTTTTACATGTTCTTTTATGCGTTCAGTAGCCCGGGTCGTGCCGGGTTAAAGATTTATAGACACACCACGTTTGCGTAAAACCGTAGTATAAAAACCAACGGCTACGTCTTTTAATTTAATGTCGACACTTTATACCGGGTGTACGCCTACACCGGGATGTCGATGGTCGTGGCCATTTCGTAAAATGATGCCAAGGATATCCGGGACAACGGTCATTAAACCCCCCAAAGGCTTATAAGCAACAAAACTGTTTAAATGAGCCGATCATATTATTTAATTAACCACCTAAGCGATGGAAGAATATAATGCTCAATCAAGCGGTATTAATATACCGTAACCCAAGCCCATATAGGGGAAATAAGTTAAAGTATTTACCTTTGCAAGTATATTTCCTTAATTGGATTAAATCACCGATAGCTTTTACTGGGGCTCCTAATCTGGAACGAAGGTTTTAATTAACCTCTTAGAATCCTAACGAGTCGTTATAACGGCCGTAGCCTAGACCGGTTGGTTCCGATATATATAGATATGGTTTAATCGCGCGAAAAGGCGAAAACCGAGAATGGAGTGTGATTCTGTCCCAACAAGTTCAGAGACTTGTTTTATATGGGTTAATGGTTCACACTCTGGATTTTGGGGTTCAAATGATATTATTTGACCCGTATCGGCTAAATTATGAAAACTAGTTTCATAAGCCGAACCGTGCGCGCAATAGGCGAAACGGTTTAACCATGAGAGTCGTACGCTTATTTCCTAAGTCAATATGCCTTAAATGGGTTGTGGTATCAGTAGGATACCTTCCGTGACGCCCGTAACGAGTTTAAGTTAATATTATGCCCCGTAGGGGCTTTTCGGTCATTTTAAAGACTTTTAAAAGGGCTTTTCGAGTTCTACAGGAAATCTGAGTTTCCCGAACAGCTTATAAAGTTTAAAATACTTTATTTATTATTTAAAACCAGTAGCAACTGGAATCGGGTCAAAAGACCTTGTAGAACTCATGTTTTGGCCGAAAAAGGCATATTCGGTATTTACCGAACCGTAGCCATAACCGCAGGTTATGAGCGAGGTAAAAATTATTAAAAATCTTTAAAATTCCCAAAATATTACTTTAATACAGTGGGTAAAAGTTTTGGTGACGAAATCTTGGTTTAGATAGGTGTTATGCTAATTGCGCCGTTTATTACAAAAGTTTATTTAAATTGCGCTAATTAGCATAACTCTCATTCTAGACCTCGGATTGACGTGAAACTTTAAGGACATGCTTATAATTTAATAAGCAAGGTTTTGGTCCGTTCACGTGTCCGAAATACTCGTTTTAATTTTTAAAAGGCCGTTACGGTCAACTTTTAGGCGAATGACGGAATTGCGCAAAAGACTCGGATAACTCATGAACCGACCACAGAGGTTTATACCAACATGTGACCTGGTCCTAAGAGAGTCCTAAGGTATATCTATACCTCACTAAAACGGGTCAGAACTGAAGTCAAAGCAAAAGTCAAACTTTTGCGACATTCGGCTCCGAACCGGTTCAATATAGCAAATGGTCGATTCAAACGAGCGCAAATAAGTTTATATACTTAATATCATGTTTTATAAGTGTCAAAACAGGTTTCATAACATATACATTACAGATTATGCATAAATCGCTAAAATAGCTTTCTGTTGACTTTTTAACCGCACATTTGACTCGATTTTTGACATAGTTAGAGTGGTGATCAGGGGGAACCCTTTTGGAGGTTTATTACCCACATAAATAACAACTCATAACCACTTTTGATCCATCATAAGACTGAACCATTTGCAAGTTATTGTAATGACAACCGTTAGTTACGACGGTTGTGTTTATAGGCTAAAACTATGGAAATGTATGACCAAAATGGCTATGAATGACTTACAGAAGTGTGTTCTTGCTTATAGAGCAGAGAAAAGGACTTGAGAGCTTAGAATGATCAGTAGATGAGTTGTTTGAGTTGTGTGAATGTTGTAACCACAACATTGCTATTTATAGTGCTCAAAAGGCTTTTAGATCATCACAACTCATGCTACAACTGATCATGGATGATGGGCAGGTGTCCCTAAGTGTTATGGGTCGAGTAGGGGGCACCCATGCCTCATTGATTGATGTTTGGTCGTTCAAATGCTCCAAAAAGCAAGTAGTTACAAGCATTCTGCATCTGGGCGTCTAATGCGGCCCGCATGGAAGTTCCATGCGTTTATAATGCGGGCCGCCTGGGATTTAAATACCAGGCGAGTAAAAGAGGAGGCTCGCGGCCCGCCTCAACTTAACCAAACATGCAATGCGGGTCGCGTGGGGTTAAGATTTCAGAAATTTTAAATCTTTTGTCATGATTGCGAAATCCTGGTAATTAATAACGAAATCTTTCGTAATGATTTACCTGACCTTTCGGTTTTGAAGGGGTAACTTTGCGGTTTGGCCCTCGGTTATTTACCGATAGGGGCCTCGTGTTATTTACCCGCATTATAAAGTCCCCGGTTAGTTTATTAATTATTTGGAAAGCCTTAACTTTCACTGTTGACGCTTTTAACCCTTCTCATACGAACCTGAGTATAACTTTCTTGTTTTAAAACGGAACTTCGCGGAATTTATACAGTATATTCTAGTGAGCGTATAATAATGTTACGAAGCTTTGGGAACGTTAAAGGGTCACTCAGAGGTATAATTAAACATGTTGACACAGTTAACCCCTGTAGTTCGTAATCTCTCACTTTCTTCCGTGTTTTGCTTCCGTACGATTTTTGATTTATTCGTTTGAAGGTACAAGCGTTATTTAGGGTTACTATACAGTATATTTACCCTTGTTGACATTTATAACCCTCGAATTTATATACTTTCAAGGTTTGTCAAAATCAGTCCTTTATTTAATATCAATGCCACGTGTAATCAAATGACACGTGTTAACACATTATTGGACACAAAAATTCGAGGTGTTACAACTGTTTTACATACAACTGGTAACAAACGTTTTCTAAAACTGTGAACTCGCCAGCTTTGTCTGATACATTTGTTACATGCTCGTAGGTCGTTAGGTACTTGGGAACAGGAACTTGCTGCTGGAGGGCGTGAGTGGTCATGGTGGCATTGATGGGTTTATTTATCAAACATTTATTTATTATGATCGTTTAGTATTTACTTTATGGTATCTTTACGCTTCCGCTGAACTTATGGTTTTGAATGACTTACGATTGGGATTTCATTATTATTAAACGATGGAACTTTATTTTAAACTTATGATTCAACGTAATTGGTGGCTCATTGCTAGTAGTCACACGCCTAACAGGGACACTCCCTAGGTGGTAAATTGAGGGTGTGACACCGTGGAGATATGAATGGTGAAAATCTTTTATTTTATATAGACAGTAAAATAATGCCAAGACACCACGGACAAACGATAAGGAAAGATCACCTTCAACATAAGTAACTAGTTATTAAAGTCATTAATACAAAACCAAATAAAAAGTGCAAAAGATTAAAAATAAAAAGTATTATACTAAACACTTGTCTTCACCAAGTGATGTAAGAGACTTAGGCAAACATGGCCTTGATTGTCAAGAACTCTTACGATCAATCTTGGATCCCGAGACGACTCACACACTCTACGATGGACAATGGATGATGGTGGTGGATGATGGTGTTATGGTGGTGGTGGATGAAGTGTGAGAGAGGTGGTGTGCCAAGGGATGAGTTGAAATGGCTCCAAGCACTCCTATTTATAGGCTGAACAGAAGCCTGGGCACGGCCCCGTGTCCGCTGGACACGGCCCCGTGCCCGTCTGACACTCTCTCTCTTCATTAATTGTAATTCAGAATTACAATAAATGCACCTGCAGCACTCTGACCACGCCCCCGTGTCCGCTGGGCACGGCCCCGTGGTGGGCAATAGAAGCTTCTATCACTTTGTCTTTTCTGCCAGGGCTGACCATCCTGGACACTGCCCCGTGCTCGCTGAGCACGGCCCCGTGTTGAGCTGGACACACCCCGTGTCCGCTGGACACAGCCCCGTGTTCAGCTGGGCACAGCCCCATGCTCAGCTTTCTTCTTGTTTTTGCTTTGGGAGATGCTGTCGAGGAGTCGGGCATGCCAAGTTTCTTCCTTTTCTTTGTATTTATGTTGGATTTGGCTGCATTTTTGCTTCTTTTGTTCATTTAAGCTCTTTTAACCCTAAAAATACAAAAGGAAGACAAAAGTACACTTTTTCCAACATTAGTACTTAAAAAAGGTTAGTTTTATGGCTCATTTGATGTAATTTATATGTTGGATTTTACTCACATCAACATAATAAGACAAAAAGCTTTTAATATTAATATTAACTACTTTTAATCATATCCATCCATCTAGTTGATCTAAGGGTCATAAAGTGGTTCTCATGGTTTTTACAACTAGAGGTGGTTTTCATTTTAGCGATCCCCTATATATATATATATATATATATATATATATATATATATATATATATATATATATATATATATATATATATAGGGGATCGCTAAAATGAAAACCACCTCTAGTTGTAAAAACCATATATATATATAATACCAAACTATCATAATCCAATTATAGAACTAATGGTATTAATTATTCTGCTTATTCTTTATTCATTATTTTATTGAACATAATATTTTGGAATAAAAAGGGTAAATCATTGAAAGAAATAAATTTACTCAAAATATAAATTTTCTGGATTCTTTTAGAACAATTTTATTTTTAACTGAAAGGTTGAATTATTTTGGTTGTAAGATATTAGGACTTGATTTTTATTTATTAAAGAATCATAAAAGATAATACAAAGTTTGATTTGATCCTTAATGTATTAACTAATCAAGTATTACTCCTATATATCAGAATGTATATCCATATGATTTAAATATAGTTTAAGAAATGAGTTAAACTATTAAATTATAAAAATTATTTCTTCTTGATATATATATATATATATATATACCGCTAAAATGAAAAACACCTCCGGTTGTAAAAACCGCGCGAACCACTTTCTAGCCATTAGATCAAGATGATGGATGGATGAGATTAAAAGTATTTAAAAATAATATTAAGTATTTTTTGTCTTATTATGTCTTTAATATTTTAATTCAAAAGGATATTTAAGTAAAATTACTTTTTTTGTCTTTTTATATATATTATATTTAATTGCCTTTTTGTCCTATTCATTAATTACTTTTTATTAAAAAACAGAAATTTTTGTTAAACAATATTTTTATAATCAGATTTTTATGATAATTTTTTTTAAGATTTTCAAAATGGATGGATGAGATTAAAACATTTTTTAAGAGCCGAGCATTTTTTTACGGAACGTTTTACAACCTGGGTTTATGCTCCGTTTTTTCGCGTGGTTTTTCGACCAGTCTTTTACGCGCCGTTTTTTACGTTTTACGCTAAAAAAAGTTTACATAAAAGAGTACGTTTTACATTTCTGCGTTAAAAAGTTTACGCTTTACGATTTAATTTTTAAGGCGCCGTTTTTCTCAATCGACGTTTTTTTAACGCGCCGTTTTTACACGTTTTTTAACGCGCCGATTTTTTCACATTTTTTAACACGTCGTTTTTTACACGTTTTTGACGCGCCGTTTTTTCCATGTTTTTTAACGCGCCGTTTTTTACTCGTCGTTTTTTCAAGCGTCGTTTTTTTAACACGCCGTTTTTACGTTAACGTTTTTTACGTTTTACGCGCCGGTTTTTTACGTTTTACGCACCAGTTTTTTACGGTAATGTTTTCTTACATTTTACGCGCCAGGTTTTTTACGTTAACGTTTTTTACGTTTTACGTGCCGGTTTTTTACGTTAACGTTTTTTACGATAACATTTTTAAATTCAGGTTTTTTACGTTAATGTTTTTTACGTTTTACGTAAACTTTTTACGTTCAACGTTTTACGTAAAACTTTTTTCGTTTTACGTTCAACGTTTTACGGTTTAACTTTTTTTTTAACAAAAACTTTTATACGCAAAAACTAACGCACCCAGAAAATCGTTACTCGGGAGATGTCTCAGATATATGGTTATCATCATTGACTAGGGGGAAAAATAAAAAGAAGAAAAAGCAACATCAAAACAAAGTGTATCTTGAAAAAAAACGGGGTTTGGCTCAGATTTTCGGATAATCAAAAGGCTGCAAAGTGGGGTTGCAGGTTCAAAAACCTACCCTCCACCATCGTTGTCGCGCCATCGTCATCAAAATCTAGTTTTTTTTTTCATCATCGCCACCCAATCCAACAGATCAAAAACGCACATACTTCACTGATAAAAAATCACCAGAAAATCAACGTAAAACATTTAACATACCAAAAATACCATCATCAGATTCAAGAACACCCAAATCAAACCCTAACATACCACCATCAGATTCAAGAACAGTAGAACATACAAATCAACAGATTAAACCAACAAAATCAACACACACATCAACAGTCGAAACAAACCTGAACCAACAGATCAAACCAACAAATCAACAATCAAAACAAACCTGAACCCGTTTAAACCCACCACCACCAGATGCAAATCATCTCCCTCATCTCCGTTGGACCTACCCTCTGCCAAACACCAACCCCAACGCCAACGCCACCGCCACCACCACCGACACCCGTCGCCCAACTCTACCAAACACCACCACCAGCATCATCGAACACGAGACCTCCCATGTTTTTACACAGACAACATTTCGAACAAACAACTGTAGTGCATTTAATTTTTGTCATGAAATTTGCTTTGTTTAGCTTTTACATGAATATTGTGATGGTTATCTTCTTCATAATACGATCCAACCCAAAACCCTAGTTCCCATAACCCTCAGATTTGTTTTAACCTGATGACTCTTAATAGAAATCAACAAAGGGGTTTTGTTCATCAACTCTTATGACGCCGATTGCTGCAAGAAAATCTTACCGACAACGTCTAACAAGGAGGAGAGAGGGTATTCCATCAAAGGTTTCACACCGGCGAATATTTTGCAGACGTGTTTTGAGGGGGGTGAAACACCGGCGAATATGCAGATCTTTGTGATGGATGCGGTGACGGAGGGGTAGCTGTGGGGTGGCGGAGACGGCGGAGAGGAAGGGAGGCCGGAGATGTTCCGGCGAATATGCAGATCTTTGTGACGGCCGGAGATGTTTCAGAGATGTTTAGAGAGAGAGGGTTCATAAATTAAGAGAGAGAAATATGAGAGATGTTTAAAAAGGTTATGTGGCTTTAAATGAAGAGAGATGGACAGACATGACATTTGGGGTAAATGACCAAACTACCCTTTATGGTGGCATAATCTAATTGGTTGAGAGTAGTTCTCACGGTTCTTACAACTGTGGATGGTTTTCATTTTAGCGGCTCCCTGTAGATCCCAATATCAATCCGGATCACAGTGGTTGGTTGTTTTAGCCCAAAACACCTATTGATTAAGTGTTTGAACTATGAAAAAGTTAAGAATGATCAAAGATGAAGGTGAAGCTAATGGATTAATGAATACAACACGTGTTGTATTGAATCCAAACAACAGTGTAAATCAATAAAGCACCTTGGATATCAGATTAGAGCACAAGAACAATGATTGAATGTAAACAACACCAATATTCATTAAGAGAGCCAAAAGCTTGCCATGGTTACAATACTAGGGCTATTTATAGTGTTCCTGACTTGCCAGCTGTAGGATCGGTTTCGGACCCGAACGAGTCGTTCAGAAGAGTTCTTAGACTATACGAAAGTCGGAAACAAACGTATAGACTTGAAACAGCTTGAACATCACTTTAACATTCTTGTATATTGATTTGACAGAGATTACGGTTACAAGAAAATACCGGCAGCACTTCGGTACCAATTTCTGATTCCCCACGAAATGACACTATCACTACCCTATTTATAGTATTTCTGATTCCCCACGAAAGTGCAACTTTCTGATTCCCCACGAAAGTGCAACTTTCTGATTCCCCACAAAAGTGCAACTTTCTGATTCCCCACGAGAGTGTCATGTCCATTTCGTGGGAAATCAACATTTCGTGGTAAATCAACATTTCGTGGTAAATCAACATTTCGTGCTCTAATCTAAACAATTCTATACAAGACTCGATACAAGACGAAGACAACAGACGGATGCACCAACAAACTCCCCCTCGGATGTTGACGGAGTCTTCAGTGTCGAGTCTTCGCATCTTCAGTCTTTATCAGTCTTTAGGCTTTTCTTTGAAATGTTTGACGCTGTAAGAATCCTCCAATCTCTATCTTCTCTTTTCTCTATCATCAACAAACTCTTTTTCTCGAATGTTGACATCTTCAAATTCATCAGCACCAACATATACTCCCTCTCAAATTAGCAGAAATAATCTCCGGATCAGAACCTAGCTCTTTGTCATTCAGACTCCCCCTCTCAATCAGCTGGGATCGCAGTCTGCCTTTCACAGGTTCAGATTCTATTCCAAGATTGTAACCTGACTCTCCTCCAGCTCAGGTTATCTGCACAATCTCTACCTCAAACATAAGTTTTTTCAGATAAGCTTTAACTCACTCAGACACTACTTGTAACAATCATAAAATGATTTATCATTTAATATCTGATGAACCATTTGTAAGAACATATCGTTTCCAAAAACTTTTGATGACCACATGTAAGATATAAACTCTTAAAACACACTCTCCCAAACCAAATGTCATCATGTTTAGCACTTGGGATTTTGAAAATCAGCTTTTCAATATCAGTTGCCGAAAATCTTTTTGAATTTTTCAAAATTTATGCTAAAACACACCGAAAATCTTTTTGAAATTTTGTGAAATAACCAAAATGAAATGCAATAAAGAAATATTTACATACAATATTTTTGTGAGTTTCTGTAAGAGAATCATATCAGTTTATGAGACATATCACCAACACCGTTGAGCTTCATTTCATTTTAAGTTCTAAACAATTCACTTAGATTGTCAGTATATTGATCCACTTAAATTTTCACACAAAGTTCAACTGATCCGAGATACGATATTAATGTCTTAAGAACTTAAACTTATTCTTGTGTCCCACTACTTGAATATACTCCCGTATCCAGATCTCAATATTCAGTCTTACAGGTGAGTATACCTAGATGATATCTGTAAGGGGTTAGATGCGAAACCATGAGAGCTCAGGTCAGAACTTCCGTTCAGCAGAGAGATGACGGTTCGACTTTTGGTGTGTCCCCTTTAGAGGATCTTTTTTACAACAGCAATGACTATCAATTTTATTGTTTCATCAATTTGCTGAGGGCGACGCTATATTTCAAGCTTTTGCGGAAAGTATTATACGGGGACTAGGTCAGTATTTCCATACAGCAGAAGTCCCGGGATAATACCCCAGATATCACTAAGCATAAAGACCTAGTATCTCAGAAAGAGGGACCTTTCAAACAAGATTTCGGGGGTTACCCATATATCCAAGAAGTTGTTACCCACGATATAAGCAAGTTTGAATTTTAGGTTTATATCTCGTCACAATCTACTAAATGTGTAAAAACCTACTGACACATCCGCAGTGAGATTATTTATCACATTTTAACTTTCCATTTCTTTAGCATGTTGTGAAAGTCCACTGATGTACTATCATTTCCTCTTTTATACAACAAAACTCGTTTTTGAATTTTATCATGTTTTTGGCTTTTTCAAAATTTTCTAATGTTTTTGGATTTTCTGAAATTTTCTACTCCCCCTAAAATGCAAACACATAAAGAAATTTGAAAAGAAACTGTACAGAAACATGACAACCGATATCAAATCGCAACAATTCGCCATTTACTTGGCATAAACAATCAGAACTCCCTCAATCAACAAACTATTTTCCCATTTAGATTTCAAAACACTTAAGTTTGTCTTAATCAAAATGGTTTTTCTGGAAAATAAGTTTGATTGATTTTACCACTTGTAGGAATATCAATAATAGGTTCGGGGATGTGGTTCATCGTATTGTCTTTCAACCACTAGTAGGAAAATGCAAGTACAAATTAATGTCCTTGATTTACCATATGCAAGTATGCACAATCAAATCTCCAAACCACTTGTAAATAAAACACAAACAAACCTTTTTACCATTTGTATGATTGACATTACCGTAGTAAATTCCTCAGAAAGATGCCGATACCTGATCCACGATTACAAACTTGGGATCTCCGGCAAGTCAGGTTTTTCTATTCAAAGAAAATATCCACCCAAGCCTGACCAGCCTTGGGTGTCACCGAGTCACCATCACTCGGTTTCTTACCTCCTCTATTCTTTTCATAAAACTCTTTAACCCCTTTGACTTTTCGGTCAATCATCTTACCAAAGATATGCTTTACCTTGGAGTTAAAGACTTTCTCAGCATCAAAATCCTGTTTGTCATTATAAAATTGGTTAGAAATTTCAATTTTACCAATTTTCTTCTTAAAATTTTTAGCCCGAAGTGATGGAAAATTGTCATCATCCACAGTCGGAACTGATTTTTCATCTTTTAAAACAGCTTCACATTTTGAAACAACCTGTGGCTCATCTGACTTTGTGGAGTCAGATTCATCGCCAGAAGATAGCTCCTCTGATTTTGACCTATCAGAATCATCGCTAGAGCTTTCAACAGGTTTCTTAACAACCCATTTTTGATTGTCAGATTTAGCTTTCTTCTGATAAAACTTGTTCGAACATTCACCAATTTCAAAAGTAGAATTTTTAAATAATTTGGTTCGATCAATTGATGGTTTAAACTCAACCACTTTCTCTTTGAGTTTACGAGATACTCCCTGTTTTGATTGTATTGCCTTAGAACACTCCCTGGCAATATGTCCAACTTTGTTGCATTGGAAACAGGTTCTCGTGTCTTTCTTCTGCTCAGTCATCTTCTTCATTTCATCTTGCTTCTTTGCAAGGAACTCACTATTTGACTGCCTCCAGAATTCTTTCTTTTCTTCTTCTTCAGCTGATGTACCTGAAACAAATGTCATCTTTGATTTAAAATCTCGAATATATTTTTCATTTTTCTATTTTTCTTTTGGAATAAATCCCAATCCTTTCTTTTTGAAATTACGATTAGGATTTGGTTTCTTATGAAAACCTGATCCAGAATTGTAACCTTTTTTCTTGTTTAGTCTTTGTTGTACTCTTGAGGTGTATTTCTTAGGTTTTTCATTAAGATGTAAATCTTTTATTTCAGAAATATTAATTTCTGTTAGTTTGAAAACCTTTTTAATCATTTCAGTTTTGACACCTCTTATTGGAAATTCCTCATCAGAAAATAATTTGTCCGAATCATTCAAAGTATAAGCAACTTTAAATGGTTCATCATCCAAATTAGATTTTGATAACAGGAATTCTTTGTTATAAACTATTTTGTCCTGTTTTTCTGTTTGACCCGGAGTGCTTGACTCAGACTTTGACTCTGAACTAGACTCTGACTTTGACTCCTCTGTCTCATCGCTATCTAACACATGATCCACAACTTTCTTCATCAATTGAGATTGTTGATCAGTGTCAGACGATGTAAACACGACATCAATGTTTTCTAGCAAATTGACTGACGACTCCGACTCCCACTGTAAGTTTATAGCCTTTTTGACTCTTTCATCATTTGGATTTCTGGGCAAATATCCATTTTCTAGCGGGGGTGGACACTTCTTGTAACTGATACTTTGTTTCTTACCAGAATTCTTCTTATCAGTCTTTTTCTTTGTGTCAATTTTCTTCTCAGGAGTCTTTTCTGGAATCTTTTCTTCAGAAACTTTTTCATCATTCTTTTCTTCAGTTACCTCATCCTCTTCAAATGCCTTCAACAGTCGGATAAATCCTATCAATGACATAAGAAGTACATGAGTAACTTTTCAATAAACGGTTAACTCTTTCAGTTTCGATTCTTTGAAGTTCCAGTTTCTGTTCAAGAGCAGCACACTTCTCGATATAGTTGTTCACAATTTTCTGCTTGATCATGAACGCTCCCTGAAGTATTTTCATTGCTGTAGCCTGCTCTTCACTTGTGTCGTTGTACATATTCATTGCCTTGTTCAACACATCATATGATTCTTTCAATCTGTTCATGTTGTGGATCAATGAACTGTTCTGTTTCTTTACAGCTTCACAATTTTCACAAGTTACTAAACACTTCTTTGCAACAGCTTCTTCATTAATCTCGAACTTTGGAACTTCTTTCACTTTCCTTCTAATCACTGGTACTGTCTCATCATCACTACTCACCGGTGTCTTTACCTTTTTCTTTTTCTTCTTGGATTTTTCATCTTCACTATCGCTCTCAGCCAGCATCTTCAAATGTTCTGCCATTCTTCGTGCATAATACTCAGTTCCATCATCATCACTGTCTTCTTCGATTCTGGCAACAAAAGCTGTGTTAACTAGAGTTCGATCAGGAATATAATCATCCCAAGTGAAATTCTCCCAGCTAAAACCTTCAGGTAATTTCTCATCATCTTGATCAATAATCAAAGCACTACCATCAGCTCTCTTTGAAAACTCTTGGTTAACCACACAAGCTCTCTTCGAAGAATCTTCGATCACATTTCTTCCATGTGCAGTTTGTGCCTGATGTTGCTGTTGTTGAGATGGTTGTTGAGCAACTTGATGATAGATGGCCTTTCGATAGTAATCATTGTTGTTGTTGAAAGGATTCTGAGCTCCACTTGCTTCACGATTTGTACACTCCCTCTTGAAATGTCCTTTTTCCCTACAACGAAAACAAGTGACTTTAGATTTATCAAAACCTAAAGTAGAAATGTTAGCATTACGAAGATCATTTCTTCCTGTGATTTGCTTAAATTTCTCAGCTCTCCTTAGAACACTGGCCAAACACCACTTAATATCCATAAGCTCCATCTCCTCAGCATTGATTTGATCGTAATCCTCTTTTGTAAGCATAGGATTCCCGATCTTTCCTGCAACAAAACTGTTGTAAGATTCCAAAACCATTCCTAACAACGACATGTGATTTTTAGAAACTTCCTCGGAGTAATCTTGATCATTCTCAAGATTTAAAACAATGTTGCATTGAAGTTTTCTCCCATTCTTTGTTGCTGAAATGTTCGGATCAAATGATGGAAATGATGAGAAACTTGTGTTGCTGCTTGATCCTTTTGATGAGTTTCCAGAAGAATTCTTGGCATTGTAAGTAGTTTCCACTTTTGGAGATAAATTTGTGGATTTCTCATTCACCCCTGCTTTGTAGTACAACCCGATGTCTTGTTCACCATCGAAATCCTTCATTCGAATAATCTTTTGTTGCTCCATCTCTTGAGCCTCAATCTTTTCAATAAATTTGCTAAGTGTCAGATTGCTGAACCCTTTCTTGTTTCTTAGCATCATGAGATATGTGCCCCATGTTTCGTGTGGCAACGCATCTGCAAGTTTTTCAATCAACTCTTCATTATCTTTTTCGATGCTTAATCTTCTCATGTTGGCTAAAAGATTGCAATATCTTTCAATAATTTGCTTTGCTTTCATTTTTAAACCCTCAAAACAAGTCAAACTCTTTCTTCAGAAGTGATTTCTTGTTCTTGGCCATCTTCTGACTACCAACAAACTTTGGTCGCAACGCTTTCCAAATTGAATAAGAACTTCCGTTGTGTTGCAACAAGACCATAATGTCTTCCTTCACTGCTTGTTGTAGCAAACTCAGCATCATTTTCTCATTCGTGATTTCTTCTTGTCATCGGCACTCATATCCTTGATGGCAATCTCTTCTTCATCATCATTTAACGGTCTTACATACTTCGTCTCAACACATTCCCAAGCATCAAGATAGTTTGCTTGTACCCAGTTTTCGAAACGACCTTCCCAACCTTTATACTCCTCGATGTTCATGAGCTTAGGCGGTTTTTGCATCGTCCCTGTTTCGTTTTCCAACATCGTGTTCTGTGCAAGACTAATCGGGGTAACCGGGGTAGCGAATGCGTTGTAGAATTCTTCGTCCATGATTCGAATTTCAAAAATTTATCACCTTGTAAAAAAAATACCTGCAAGCAATCAAACAAAATGATCAGTTTAAATGGACTGAATATGTGAAATGTGTGTGACGATTGAATCGATCTAGGACTCGTTTCGAAGACACGTGGACTCGTTTCAATGTTGTTGAAGTGAGATTTCCGAACGAATGGGCCTAGAATGATTTAGACCAAGAATCTTGTAACAATGAATGTGACCGATAACTCTCAAATGTTAAGCAACTATGATTGGGCCGTCAATGATGGTGAACCTTGGGCCGATGTAAAAGACTTATCACATGCACACCTTCAATAGGACCAAAACACTTAATACGATCAACCTGTGATTGGGCCGCAGTTTTTAATGTAATAAATGGATTCAGAGTTCACACATGCAATCGACATATATTTTTTTCTCAAATGAATCCGATTGGGCCATCTGCAACACTTTTGAATTGGTCAATATTTGAATATAGAAATTAAATTCTGATTGGACCCTTAATACACTTATCCGACAACAATGATTGCACCGCAAATGAGACTCATGTGGGCTGATAAACTTTTAACTCTTCAATGTGATTAGGCCTCTAAATCCACTGAACCGACAAATGATTGGGCCTCTAAAATTTATTCCTTATTGAGCCGACAATGACTTTTCAACAGATTGCTATTGGGCCGTTCAATAAACACATGGATTGACACATTGATGGCCGACAATTCTTATATCCTTCACATGCAAACCAATAATTGAAAGTGGTGAACTTGATTGGATTTCAATGGGTCGTTAACAATGTAAATCTGATTGGGCGCTGATGTTTATATAATCAGATCACATGCACTGCTATAAATGATCTGACAACAAAGACACCAAACGATTTCCGATTGGACCGATTATATGTATTGGGTCACAAAACAATGACATGTCAAGCGAAATCAGGATGTAAACTTGTTGGAGCGAAATCAGATCAAATCTTGGAGCGGAATCACGATACGAGCGGAATCAACAAATTTTTTTCGAGTGGAACCTCAATTCGAGCGGAATTAAACGAACTTTCGAGTGGAGCCTTATTTACAAGCGAAATCAAGCTGAAGTTTCGAGCATAATCAAGCAAAACAACATGATTTCAAGCGAAATCAGACCCAAAATGTTGCTGACGTCATCAAACTTCGAGCAATTGAAGCGGAATCACGAAAAATTCAAGTTTTAGGTCGATTTTAAAGCTGAAATTTTTAAGGATTGATTAAAACATGTTTATGCACAATATATGTGAAATTTGGCCGATTTTAATCGTGAAAAGTGTTAAATTTTGAAAAAGAATGGTGTAGAAACAGAAATTTTGATGAAAACAGGCTGTTTTGGCAAGATCTCTTCCTCCTGAGCTCTGATACCACTTGTAGGATCGGTTTCGGACCCGAACAAGTCGTTCAGAAGAGTTCTTAGACTATACGAAAGGCGGAAACAGACGTATAGACTCGAAACAGCTTGAACATCACTTTAACATTCTTGTATATTGATTTGAAAGAGATTACGGTTACAAGAAAATACCGGCAGCACTTCGGTACCAATTTCTGATTCCCCACGAAATGACACTATCACTACCCTATTTATAGTATTTCTGATTCCCCACGAAAGTGCAACTTTCTGATTCCCCATGAAAGTGCAACTTTCTAATTCCCCACGAAAGTGCCATGTCCATTTCGTGGGAAATCAACATTTCGTGGTAAATCAACATTTCGTGGTAAATCAACATTTCGTGCTCTAATCTAAACAATTCTATACAAGACTCGATACAAGACGAAGACGACAGACAGATGCACCAACACCAGCAAATTTATAAATTTGCTGGAATCTTAACTACACCAAGTCAGGATTCCTAATTCTATAGAATTACAAAATAAGCCCCTATACTATTTGATTAGCTACAAACAACTATAAAACTAATCCATCACAAGTATGAACGATCTCAAAAGTTCTAACAATATCCCCCCTAGATCGTTGCATACCTGTCTTCTCATTCTTCAGTGGTTTCCGCTGGATTCTCTGTAGCTGGCTTTTCAGGCTCTTTGGGATTGTCTTCGTTCGTTGTTATTTCGGGTGGTGCTTGAGTTTCGATTGGTGCAGCCGGAGTTTCTTGAGTAGTAACAGCTTCACTAATTGGTTGATCCTCCATAGTGGCCTCATATGTGGATGAGGCCGAAGGTGGTGATGTTGTGGTGGATTCAGTTGTTGAGGCGGAAGTCCTCTCTTTCTTTCTTTCATGTTTCTTTTTCTTCCTTGCTTCCTTCTTCTTTTCTTCTTTTTCTTTTCTTTTCTCGATTTTGTCTACCAGATCCAGCATTTCTCTCTTTATCGTCCAGGCTCTTTCTACCGCTCGCTGAAACAGCATGGCCTCCTTAAGATTTGCATTTCCAGCTCCAACGTTTATGCGGCTTGCATTCAATGTTGTTAGATCGGAGAGACCAAACATAAATACGTCCATAGTATCCAAGATTCGGATATCCACATTTTCGTTGGATCTGATCACAACTTCCCCGGTTTTGCTATCATAAAACCATTTCTTGAAATCTTTGAGAGCAACAACAATTTCTTCAGGAAGCTTGATTCTCGTGACAACTTTAGCAGGGTTGATCACCCACGTCACCTTTCCTTTCCCTGTTACTGGATCTATTGTTGTTTTCGAAACTCTTCGTCTTGGACGCTGTGGGCTATGATTAGGAAAACCCTTGTTGCATTCTTTAGCGATCAGGCGTTCAAAGTCTCTGCCAGTGCCTCTTTCATCTGGATTTAGAATGTCCAGACGGCCCAGCTCACGTAAATCCCACCTAGGAAGAGTAAAGAGATCAAATCCGGTCTGGAAGTACTGAATCACGCCACCTTGCCTTTTAACCACAAACATTCCTCTCAGATTGTTGTACATCCAGCTAATGATTCTGTCGGTAGCTTCACTCTTTTCGACAGTTATCACCTGATAAAAATCAGGGAGTCTTTCTCTCTCTTTCTTGAACCATTCTGGATGCTGGGGAGAGAAAGTCTTTCCGTCTTCGTGCTCATACAGAACTTCTTCCTCCAGACCCCATTCAATGAATCTGGCTGGCATATCATCTCTATCAACTTCTTCTTCATCACTATCATCTCCTTCAGTCACTTTCTCGACCGATTCCAGACGTCTTTTCTTAGCTTCAGCTTCTTTCTCTTTTCTGGCAGTTTCTTCTTCTATGAAAGTTTCAAAGTCGAAGATTTCTTCAAAGGAAAACATAGGCTTTATTTTCATTTGCTTACACATGTTCCCCATCATTCTGTACAATTTCTCTATCCCCATCTGCTGGAATCTGATAAACTTTGATTGCTTGGCCATGTAGGTGTTCATCTCTTTGTTCTTCTTACGCTGATCTTTAATCTTCTCTCTCAGGATGTTTGTGTCGTTTACTTGGTTTTTAAGAAGACAGGTTTCCTTGGCAACAGATAGACCGGTGTCTTTAATGAGTTTATCGTTAAGCTCTTGAAAGGGACGAACCCTTTGTGGCGGGACTGGTGGCTTTGAAAACCTCGTCGGCTTTACAGGAGATACTTTGGAAGATCTTTCATCTGTCATTTTCTTGCTCGCTGAGGCTTCATCAGGATCTACTGTCAAAGCATCAATGAAGTCATTCAGTGACTGAACTTCTTCTGTAACGACCTCTGGTCTTTCGGAAGCAGACATCTCTTTTCTCTTGAGTTTATTCTCTCTCTTTTCTTTTTCCTGCAGGGCATGAATTTCTTTCATATCTCTGATATGTTGACGCTGTTCTTCAGATTCGGTCGCTCTGATGCTTGCACCCATGAATCTTTCAGGGTTTTCAGATGCCTTTTTCTTCTTAGGTGGCTCATCTTCAGCAGCCTGTTTTCCCTTTCTTTTACCCTTCGAACGCTCTTCTTCTTCTTCAGCAGCTTCTGCTTGAGCTTGTGCAGCTCTTTGTTGTTTTTCTCGAAGTGCTTCTTTGTATTTTCTTTATGCTTCTTTCACCAGTGGCAATCTTTCAGCTGGATACATCCAGTCGTGCAGCATTACCCATTCATTTGTCTTGATTTCTGTATACTGGTAACTTGTAGGAACGTGAAATGTGTAGAGGTCTCCATCGTTTGGAGGATTCTTGTATTGATCGTTGATTAACATTTGAATGAACCTTGGATACATCGCCCAAGTCGGCCCACTGACATTTTCCAACATGTTGTTGAAGATTAAACCAGAGATGTTGAACTTTTGATTCACACATAAATTTAACATAGCTGCCGACCATTCCAAATTTAATCCGTCAAACCCACCTTTGCGATGGACTAAACTCCTAGCAAACACGTGAACGATGAACCTCCAGTCCCTTGTGAGTCCACCTCTTTTAATCTCATTCTTTTGCCGAAAGTCTCTTACATATCCCATTCCCCGAAATCCGTCCAAGATATCATCTTTTCTCAACGAAATTGGATCTTTTGCGTTATCTTGCAGCTTTAAAACTTTGCGAATTCTTTCTTCAGTCACCTCTATTCGTTTGTTGCGCATAGTTGAAGACATCCCTCTGGCGTTATTGATAGTTTCAAGCTTCGCATTTTCCTAGAACTCTCGAATGTGGGTTCTGTATACTTTAACAACAGTTTCGACCGCGTATCCGATTCTGCTTGATCGAACCCATCTTGCTGCATCCTCAAAATCCTGTGGGACCTGTTCCAGATTGATGCTTTGATTGTGCTTTGACGTTTTATCCCATTCAATGTTCTTCACCATTCTGTTATCGGCACGAAAAACGAGGCAAGTTAGAGATGTTTGAGATAGAAAAACATTTACAAGAAAAATTTAAATATAAAACAATATTTACAAAAATATTTAGCTTATATATATAAAAATTTAGAAATAAAAAAAATAAAATTAAAATTAATTAATTAATTAAATAATTAAGAAAATTTAATTGATGTATAATTTCGCTGACGGGTCAGCGATTGTCTTCGCTGGTACTTGTGATCGAGATCCGGTGTTTTCATCGGTAACAATGACTGATCATCGCTGATAATTCCGCTAGCGGACTTAGCAACAATTGAGTTTGGATCCCGGAATGACCCACTAGCAAGACAGTCTTACACCGGAAACAAAGGGGTTCTGTTCTCGGACACGGTCCAACAGCGAAGACAGTTAATCGACGAAAATGACGGCATCTTGTTCTCGGAAATGATCCACTAGCGAAGACAATAGTCTAGATCGCTTCATCAGCGAACTAGACTATTTCGCTAATTGCTCGAACTCGCGTTCGAGACTTTTGAGATTCCGTGACAATTTCGCCACCTTCGCTGCACTCATCATAAATTCGCTGTCATCAAAAGTTTCTTGAGAAACCCTTCTAAAACCCATTAACTGATTTTACCGATTGAACAAAGACGAAATCAAATAGGTCTAAATGTAAACAAACTTTTCGATATCTCAGTTTGACCGGTTTTTACCATTTGCAACATTTCCTAAAGGTTTCAGATTCAACAATTTATGAAGATTTCATCATAATGCAGAGAACCAAACATAAGTGACTCAAATGCTGAAACGATTACCGATATCGGAGAGTGAAGATGTTGATTAACTACAAAGATTTACCTTGTGATTTTGAACGAGAATGAATCTTGTGAACGTTTAGAGAGTTGTTAATTCCAGAAATTGGATTTAAGAGAGAAGGACAGTTTGGTAATTTGAAAACTTTGAAAATGATGACGGTTTATGATATATAAGATATTTTATAAACTGAAATTAGATAGCGAGCGAAATTGTAATTTCGATGGTATCTTAATTTCGCCGTCATATGTAAGAATTCAAAACAATTTTAAATTCGCTCGTATGTGGGTTCTGTATACTCTTTCTTCAGTCACCTCTATTCGTTTGTTGTGCATAGTTGAAGACATCCATCTGGCGTTATTGATAGTTTCAAGCTTTGCATTTTCCCAGAACTCTCGAATGTGGGTTCTGTATACTTTAACAACAGTTTCGACCGCGTATCCGATTCTGCTTGATCGAACCCATCTTGCTGCATCCTCAAAATCCTATGGGACCTGTTCCAGATTGATGCTTTGATTGTGCTTTGACGTTTTATCCCATTCAATGTTCTTAACCATTCTGTTATCGGCACGAAAAACGAGGCAAGTTAGAGACGTTTGAGATAGAAAAACATTTACAAGAAAAATTTAAATATAAAACAATATTTACAAAAATATTTAGCTTATATATATAAAAAATTTAGAAATAAAAAAAATAAAATTAAAATTAATTAATTAAATAATTAAGAAAATTTAATTGATGTATAATTTCGCTGACGGGTCAGCGATTGTCTTCGCTGGTACTTGTGATCGAGATCCGGTGTTTTCATCGGTAACAATGACTGATCATCGCTGATAATTCCGCTAGCGGACTTAGCAACAATTGAGTTTGGATCCCGGAATGACCCACTAGCAAGACAGTCTTACACCGGAAACAAAGGGGTTCTGTTCTCGGACACGGTCCAACAGCGAAGACAGTTAATCGACGAAAATGACGGCATCTTGTTCTCGGAAATGATCCACTAGCGAAGACAATAGTCTAGATCGCTTCATCAGCGAACTAGACTATTTCGCTAATTGCTCGAACTCGCGTTCGAGACTTTTGAGATTCCGTGACAATTTCGCCACCTTCGCTGCACTCATCATAAATTCGCTGTCATCAAAAGTTTCTTGAGAAACCCTTCTAAAACCCATTAACTGATTTTACCGATTGAACAAAGACGAAATCAAATAGGTCTAAATGTAAACAAACTTTTCGATATCTCAGTTTGACCGGTTTTTACCATTTGCAACATTTCCTAAAGGTTTCAGATTCAACAATTTATGAAGATTTCATCATAATGCAGAGAACCAAACATAAGTGACTCAAATGCTGAAACGATTACCGATATCGGAGAGTGAAGATGTTGATTAACTACAAAGATTTACCTTGTGATTTTGAACGAGAATGAATCTTGTGAACGTTTAGAGAGTTGTTAATTCCAAACAATTTTAAATTCGCTCGTAGATTTCAAACTTTCTCGTAAAACGTGCCCAGTTTTGTTTAGAAGATTATTTAATATGTAATATTCACAAACTAGATAAAATTTGGGCCATTTTGACTCCGAACTTCGAATTTTCAGCTCTGGGAGGTTCCATTTGATGCGAATCTTCTAGTAGCATTCGACGCTCGCCGACTTACCTGCAGAAGATCATATTGCCGACACTTGCCAATTTCTTATTTATTATTATTATTATTTACTAACCAAGGCACAAGAAAAACTGCCAGTATGTTTGTCCGCTTAAATCCATGCATCCTTCTTTCAACATGCCTTCAGAGAGCGCTTTTATCATGTTTTCGGTAATATTGACAAGTCTTCAGTGGCCCCCACACAAGCTATTGAGAATAGAGACATTGCACCCGTGAGTCCCACATCAGGACATACCCCCGCGATCAAGGTATGCACAAAGATTCCTCATAACGAGTGAGTATATTGGTTTCGTTCTCTTCAACGATAGAGCGGAGATCAGGTCTGTACTTTCGTACAACAGAGATCCCAAGAACTACCGAGGGCTAAGACAGATAGTTTGGTGAATAGGTCAGTACTTCCGTACAGCAGAGTGACCAAACTAATCTATCTAAGGTTTTGGCCAAATGTGGCACTTATTATGAAAGGGGTTTGGCCTTTTTTTAAGGCACTTATTATTAAAAGGATATCATAGCGTCTAGGTCAGCATGTATCTGGATGCAGCAGAAGAACAACTATGATATCCCCCGAATGAAATACCAATATAAAGACCCGAAATCTCAGACTTTGGCAATCTGTCAACACAAGATTCAAGACCATTAAGCCATATGCCGCAACGTGTTACCCACTGAGATGCGTAATGGCTGAGAAAAGCCAGAATTCTTGTGTAGACGTTATGTTTTGCTCCCTAACAGCAGTTTACTCGTCGGTGTTGTTGAATCTACCGACACGTCGTTGCTTGGTACCCCGATTTCTTTTTGTTTTCTGTTTTTGCAAGAAATGAGAAAGTGTTAGCAATTTTCTATCACTTCCTCTAGCAGGAGTCAGACACAAGCATCTGTTTTTGGATTTTCTGAAAATACCCCCCCTAAAATCTTTATTTTCGTAAGTCCGTTGCCCAAAAATAAAATTTTAAACAGAAAATCTTTATGGTGGGCGACGTTTTTTGATACTTGTTTTACTTTCAACAAACGTTTTTTTTAAAGGATAGAGTATTTACGGACAATGTGGATCACAAGATTCATTTCTATTCAAGGAAATTAACCATTTCCAACCAGGTTACCAGCTGGTTGAATCGAGTTTTATCAAAGGCTTTCATGAAAATGTCGGCCCGCTGCTGTGTTGTATCCACTGGCACCACTTGAATATACCCTTTCTCGTAGGCATCTCAAATTGCGTGAATTCGAATTTCAATGTGCTTTGTTCTTGAGTGGTGTATGGGATTCCTCACAATTCCCAGACATGCTTCATTGTCGATGAATATAGGAGTCTTCATGAAGTTGATACCATAATCCAACAACTGATTTTGTATCCAGAGAACTTGTGAATAGTAACTATAGGCCGCAATGTATTCTGCCTGAGTTGTTGAGGTGGACACCATTGTCTGCTTCTTGCTTTGCCACGAGATCAAACGGTTTCCCAAGAATTGACATCCTCCGGATACGGACCTGCGATCTACATTACAACCTGCATGATCACTGTCAGAGTAGGAAATAAGATCAAAATTACTATCTTTAGGATACCAAAGACCTAGTTTCGGAGTTCCTTTGAGATAGCGGAAGATGCGCTTTACAGCAGTTTCACGAGATTCCTTGGGATTTGTCTGAAAACGAGCACAGAGACAGACAGCCCATATAATATCCGGCCTGCTAGCCGTTAAATACATTAGAGAGCCAATCATCGAGCGATAAAAATACTTGTTCACTGGTTTTCCCTGAGGATCTAAAGTGAGCTCTGTCTGAGAGGCGAACGGGGTGCTGGCAACTTTACAGTCGTTCATATTGTACTTCGTGAGAATATCCCGAATGTACTTGGCCTGATGAATGAGAATTCCATCCTCCTTTTGCTTCACTTCTAACCCTAAGAAGAAAGTCAGCTCTCCCATCATGCTCATTTCAAATTTTGCCTTCATGACGGTCTCGAATTCTCTACACAGCTCCTCGTTAGTCGAGCCGAAGATGATATCGTCGACGTAGATTTGAACCAGCATTACATCTTCCCCAATTTTCTTGGTAAAGAGAGTCATGTCGATCTTTCCTCTGGTGTACCCACACTTTAACAAATAAGTTGACAAAGTCTCGTACCAAGCACGTGGAGCTTGATGAAGACCATAGAGCGCTTTGTCCAACTTGAAATAACGACCTGGAAAATGAGGATCCTCGAACCCTGGAGGCTGACAGACGTAGACTTCTTCCTTTACCTTCCCGTAAAGAAAAGCACTCTTTACATCCATTTGAAAAACTTTGAAATTTCTGTATGATGCATATGCCAGGAATATTCTGATTACTTCCAGTCGTGTAACCGGAGCAAAAACTTCTTCGTAGTCAATCCCTTCCTCCTGATGAAAACCTTGCACCACCAATCTGGCCTTGTTCTAAATTACCACTCCACGATCATCCATCTTGTTACGGAAGACCCATTTAGTACCAATTGGAAACTTTCCTTCAGGTAAATCTACTAATTCCCAAACTTTAAGCTTGCGAAATTGAGATACTCTTCCTGCATGGCCTGGACCCAACTGGAGTCTTGAATAGCCTCTTCGATGTCTCGTGGAACGGTTTGCAAAAGAAAAGCTGCAAAGAGACCTTTGTTGATGCTTGACGACTGCCTGCGTGTACGCACTCCTTCTTCAACTGCACCTATGACGTTTTCAAGAGGATGATTTTGATTTGTCTTGTATCCTGCATTTGTCAGAGACTCAATCTACTGCGGAAGGTTGGTGAAGTGTTCGTCCACGCAAATCACTGGTGGATCATCTTCTTGAGTTGGTTCATCCACATTCGCTTGTGAAGAAGAAGCATCATTTTCTTGGGTGTTCTCAGGCGAAGTGTCACCAGTTGTTTCGTTCACAGAAAGAATTGGGTCAGCAGTTGATGGAGATAAACGGGTGGTAAACGGAGTTAAACCTATGTCTGATGAGTCAAACAGTGGTTCAACTTGAGTGTCTTCAACCGGTTCTGTTTCTGGAGCATCTTCCGGAATTTCAAAGGTGTTGAAAATCACACCCACATCATAGAACCAATCAGGAGTAGTTCCAGTGTTGGTGTAGTTTCCTTCTTGAAAATAAACATAATATGATTCAATCACCATCTTCGTTCTTTTGTTGTAAACTTGGTAGGCCTTCTGTGTGGATGAATACCCCATGAAGTAGCAGATATCACCCACTGCTTCAAATTTGATGAGATTTTCTTGAGTGTTTAGAAGAGTGCACGAACATCCAAATGATCTGAAAAAGTCAATAAGCGGCTTTCTTTTGAAGAGAAGTTCATATGCCATTTTTCCGTGTGGTTTTACAATGAGGACCCTGTTCAGAACGTAGCATGCTGTATTTACTGCTTCTACCCAAAAGATGATTGAAAGCTTTGAATCCACCAGCATGGTTCTTGCAGCTTCGATCAACGTTCTGTTCTTGCGTTCGGCGACTCCATTTTGTTGGGGAGTTCTGGCTGCACTGTATTGGAGATGAATTCCCTTTTCTGCACAGAAGGATATGAAGGTCTGATTTTTGAACTCGGACCCATTATCGCTTCTGATCGACTTCACTTTCAGTCTGGTCACGTTTTCAATCAGCGGGATGAACGATTTGAGAACTTCAGCTGTCTCGCTTTTTGCTTCAAGAAAATAGACCCATGAAAACCGTGAGAAATCATCTGTAATCACCAAACAGTAGGAACTTTTAGCAAGACTTTTAACGCTAATTGGACCAAAAAGATCCACATGCATCAACTGAAGTGGCGCAGTAATCGTATTCACTGCTTTGGACTTGTGCGACTTCTTGTGTTGCTTTCCCTGGGCGCATGCAATACATTTTTCAGAAAAAGGAAATTCTTTTATCGGAAGTCCTCTTACTAAGTTTAACTTAGAGAGTTTATTCATATTTTTGAAATTTACATGCCTCAATCGTCTGTGCCAAAGCATTGACTCCGATTCTGAAGCCTTTGAAATCAAGCATGTCAAGTTGTCATTTGTCTTGGCATTTTTCATGTTGAGCACGTATGTATTGTTTTGTCTTGGAGCAGTGAGCATGATCATTTCTGCAGGAACGACATATCCAGGCTTGAGAAACAAGCATTCCATGTCATTAAAAAGCACCGATATTCCTTTATCACAGACTTGTGATACACTCATGAGATTGTAGCACAATTCTGGAACATAGTTGACATTTTCCAATGTGAGGGCTTCAGACACCACATCTCCTATTCCAACGATCTTCCCTCCTTTCTCGTCTCCAGCGAAAGACACAAAATCACCATCGATGAAGCGAAAGTTCTTCAGAAGTTCTTTCAATCCAGTCATGTGTCTTGAACATCCGCTGTCGACATGCCAGATGTACTCCATGAGCATACGAAGCCATTTCTAGAGTTTATTCTGAAATACAAGAATATACACAAATTAGTTTGATTTGGGAACCCAGACTTGCTTCATTTTGAATCTATCGTGGTTTTGACCCACGTTGTCCTCTTTTTGTTTCCAAAAAAAGGTTGTTGACTCAACCAGATTTTTAACAGACTTCTTAAGATAATTAAGTTGATATGTGAAGTTTGTGACAAAATCATGTTCTGGCTTAGAAAACTTCTTGGTTTTACAATGTTTCGTTGTATGTCCTAAGTGACCACAGCGAAAGCATCTTTTACGTCTGGGTCTTTTGGTGTTAGAAGATGATGTATGTGATGAGAGTCTTGAGCTTTCTGCTTTCTTCATTTTCTTGTCCACTCTGTTTTCATCTTCTGAGCATTCTTCATCACTGTCGGAATCGGATGAACTTTCGGACGTGTTGTACTCGCTTGAGCTTTGCTCTTCACTTGCTTCGTAACTAGAATCATTGTAGCATTGATCTTCGCTTGAACTTTCTGAGTCTTGGTCTTCCATTGTTTCAATACTTGAACACTCGGAGCTTTCATCATTTGTAATTTAATCTTCACTTGTGGTTTTCGGAGTTTCTTCACTCAAGAATTCGAGACTTTCACCATCTGTTGTTTGATCTTCATTTGAGCTTTCTGATTTTTGCATATCTTCTGAGGCAGTGATGCTTGAGTCTTCATTGCAGTGATCTTCAGTGACACTCTTATCTGAATCTGTCATACCTGTTCGAGATGGAATAAATTCTGGAATTTCCTCTGTGAGGAATTTTCCAAAGCTATTCTTTTTCAATTTCTAGCACAAATACAGGAGATTCACAAACAATTTTATCATCACAAAATGCAGAATTTAAATCATGACATTCAGATACAAAATGTTCACGATCACGGGTCTCAAATGTAGGCGCATGGCCCTTAGTCATCCGAAGATTTAAATTTAGGCACACGGCCATTACATTCATCCATCCTAATTAAATTATTACATTCATCCCAAATATTGTTTTTCTTAGAACAGTTCCAGACGAACCAGTTAACGGTGGAATAACTGTTGCCTGAATAACCTATTCCTATTTTTGAATCGCCGCAGTCTCCATCCTCATCGCACACATCTTCTTTACACACAATTGGATCTGCATTACTTTTAGAAAAGTTAGCGGTTGTTTCATTTTCACAAAACTCATTTTGTTCAACAGAGGCCTTTTCATTGATGAGATCGTTTTAGGGATGAGGAGTTGGCATATGCACATAGTTTTTGCTATGTGGTGGAAAGAAGAGTTTTCTTTCATTTCCGTGCATGTCCTTATACCCGATCCCGTCTTTCACAAACGTTGGTCGTTGGCAGTTTTTGATGTTAGTAAAGGCCTTTTGACTGACATTCCATTTGTCTATTATAATTTGTAATTTATTCTTTTCGTTCAAAGCTTTTTCTAATCTTTCTGTGAGATTGTTGATGATAAAATCTTTTCTAAACACAAATTCTTTTAGAGTTTGCATTTAAGCTAAAGTTGAATTCAACTTTCTCTGATATGCGGCCTCGTTCTGTTTAAGCTCATTGTTAAATTTTAAAGCCTTGTCTTTTTGTCTCTCAAATTCTAGATTTAGAGACTTGTAATGTGCCACGACATCAATGCATGCAAGTGTGCATAGCTTTACTTTAAAACTATGTGGAATACTGTTTACCAAGTCTTTGTTGTAGGATCGGACTTCGACCTAAACGAGTCGTTCGGAAGAGCTCAAATCCGTTTCAGCGGCGGAAACAAAGAAACGAACATATACACAGCTTGTTTCACACTTTAATCCTCTCGTATATTGATATTACAACGATTACAGTAAGAGGAAATACCGGCAGCACCTCGGTATCAATTCTGAACTCGGTTACAAATGAAATGATAACACAACCTATATATAGAGGCTGTGAACCGCTCTAAAGACATAGACATAAAAGCGATTCAGCTCCTGTCGTAAAGGCGGTTCACATGTGTTCATAAAAGCGGTTCCACATGAATGACCATATACGCGATTCCACCATTTGTTGTATAAGCGAATCACATGTTGCTGTATCATCCTTTTGTCCTCTTGTGAAGATTGATTTCATTGGACATTTAATAGGTGCTCTCTCATTGGACCATAAATTGGTCCAATCAATCATCAACTTGGCATAAATGTCTAGCAACTTTTCATGAGTTTTGTCGTTAGTTGTTGTTGATGATCATTGCATAATGATGATGTCTCATGATGTCATCATTAAGCATGATGACATCATGCTTGACCAGATCCGCATCGCAACCCGAACTCGACATTAAGACGTAGTCGACAGATGACTGCACCAACAGACTCCCCCTCAGATGTTGACGAGTCTAAAGTGTCGAGTCTTCAACGACTTCAGTCTTTATCAGTCTTTGGACTTCTCTCTCTATCTTCAGAATCTTCAGGCTCCCCCTTTCGTCAAGCTTCCGTGCTTTTGGGATCGACACCTGGCTTTGCGTATCAACAGATTGAATGTTGACAGAATCTTCAGTGAGAGTCTTCAACATGACATTCTCGGATATAGTTCGGTCTTCTTCAAGAATTCTGCCTGGATCTAACTTTCTTTGGCTATAACCTTCATCAGACTCCCCCTATCACTCTGCTAGGATAGTTGTCTGGGATTTTGTTACCACCATCGAAATTATCTCCTGGCTTCTCTCTGTTCAGCTCATCATCTGCATCATCTCAAACACTCTATCACAAACAAATAAAGTTGTGATTCAACTTAATGAATCAACAAATCATTTGAGAATTTTTACAATTTAAACACTGATCACAAATTTGAAACATTTCAATTACTAATTCAACCTAATGAATCATTTTAAACATTTCAAACGATTTAACCAACCTGTCTGTTCATCAAGTTTAGCCTTTGAGATTTTGAAAATCAGCTCTTCACCATCAGTTGTCGAAAATCTTTTTGGATTTTTGAAAATATGAAACATAAATGCAAAAACAGAAATTTAAATGCAAAACAAACATATTTTTGTGAGTTTGTGCAAGAGGATCATATCAGTTTTTGAGACGTAACACAAGCACCGTTAAGCTTTTAATCGTTTTAAGTTCTAAACGATTCACGTAGATTGACGATATAATTGTCCTCTTAAATTTTCATACAATTTTCAATCTATTCAGGATACTATTTAGGTATTTTATGAACTTAGTTCAATTCATGTGTCCCACCTCTTGAATATACTCCCGTATCCAGAATCCCAATATTCAGTCTTACAGGTATGAACACTACAATGATGTCTGTACATAAATTAGGGGAAAGATGCGAGAACTGAGGGATCTCAGGTCAGAACTTCCGTTCAGCAGAGAGATATCAGCTTCGACTTAGCAGTGTGTCCCCTTTAGAGGATCTTTTCAGCTACAATAGATGATTATCAATTTTATTGTCTAATCAGCTGAGGGCTTTATGCTATATTTCAAGCATTTTGTGGAAAGTATTAGCCAAGGACTAGGTCAGAACTACCGTTCAGCAGAAGTCCCGGAATAATACCCCAGACATCATAGAGTATTAACACCTAGTATATCAGAATACGAGACCTTTCAAACGAGATTTCAGGGGTTACCTATATATCCAAGTAGTGTTCCCCACGAATTTCATAAGTTTGAAATTTTAGGTTTATATCCCGAATAAATCTACTAAATGTACAAAAACCTATCGTCACATCATCAGTGAGACCGTTTATCACATTTTACATTACATTTCTTTAGCGTGCTGTGATAGTCCACTGATTTACTATCATTTCCTCTTTTTCACAACAAAACTCGTTTTGACTTTCTAATGTTTTTGACATTTTCAAATTTTCTAATTTTTTTAAAATTTTTCTCCCCCTAAAATCGAAATATGTTTCAATTTTGATTTTCTGGGAAAATTTGAAACAAACTGTACAAACTTGACAACATGATGAGAATCACTTCAATTCTCTATCCACCTGGCATAAACAATCAGAACTCCCCCTCACAACAAACTATTTTCCCATTGTGATTTCAAAACACTTAAGTTTGTTTTAATCAAAATGGCTTTTCCGGAAAACTTAGTTTGTTTACCAAACAGTTTAGGTACGGGGTTACTTCATCATCTTGTTTTCTACACAAAAGTAGGAAAATCCAAGTACAAGTTAATGTCCTTGATTTACCATATGCAGTCCAGAATCCTCTGTACCACTTGTAAAACATTCACAAACACAACCAAACCTCTTTACCGTTTGCATGATTGACGTTACTGAATAAAATTCAAGAAAGATGCTGATTCATGATCCACGATACCATCTTGGGATCTCCGGTAATTCCTACAAAATCTTCAAACACAGATTTAAAAAGATGCCGATTCATGCTCCACTCTTACAAACCTGGGAGCTCCGGCAAGTCAGGTTTTTCTATTTGAAAAGTTTCACCCAAGCCTGACCAGCCTTGGGTGATTTTGAATTCTTATTCAACAATGGTGGAAAGTTTTTCTCATCCATTGTTAAGCTAGAATTCTCGACCTTTACTTCAACACATGGCTCTTCTGGTTTTACCATACCAGAATCATTGCCTGAATGTGGCTTGTCTGACTTTGATGAGTCAGATTCATCGCCGACATGTGGCTCCTTTGTTTCCGAAGAAACAGATTCATCGCCAGGAAGTGAAAACTTCACTTTCTTCTTTTTCTCCTCTTTTGTCCTCAGATTTGCATCTGATGAATTCGACTTGCTTGACTTTGCAGTTGAGGAAGTTGATTCATCAGCACTCTTCTTCGATCTGTCGGGTGAACCCGAGGACAAAATCTTTTCGAGATATTCTCTCGCTTTCTTTCTCTTTTTCCTCAGTCGATCTTTCTGCCCCTGAGAAAGCTTCACTTTTGTTTCTTGAACTTTAGGTTCTTTGACCTTCTGTTCTCTGACGTTTTGGCCCGAAACTTTCAATTCTTTGGGCTTGACAACGACTGGTTTCTTCTTTGCCATTTTCTGAGAATTGGCCCTCAATCTTTCATGCGATCTCCTTGGGCAATCTCTGGCAATGTGACCTTTGATGTTGCAGTTAAAGCACCTCCTGGTCTCATAACTCCAGTACTGGCAGTTAACAGCAATGTGTCCGTGATAACCACATTTGTAACACATTCTGTTATCGTACCGTATACCACCTTCACACCAAACGCTCAGATCATAGCATTGTCTGGCTTGGTGATATTCTTTCCTCAAGTTTGCTGGATTTGGCTTTTGAGCACTGTGGTTCGACCTGCACCACTTATTACCAACAATTTTTGAATTTTCATTTTTTACTTTTTGTAATTTTTGTTTTTGATTGGATAATCGACCCGATGAACTTTTATTATCTTTTTGTTTTTGTTCTGCTTTCTTCTTCAAAGACTTTTGCTTAGAGCATTCACCTTTTTCAGTTGATTGCAGAACAGTTTTCTGAAATTTTTCTTTCAACTTTAAAAACAATTTTTGTTTTTCTTTTTTAACATTTTCATCATCAGGTGTCTCATCACAATCTTCAACTTTGACAGTGTCAAAGTTTGTGACATTGTCACTTATTGGAACTGAATTGATCGGTTTTGGACAAGGAATATTCAACTTGTCAGATTTAGTCGCAAAACTGATCAATTTCTTCTCAAGTTCATCTATCTTGATCCTGGAATTCTTAGCTTCTTCCTCAAGCTGAGATATTCTCTCAAGATGAGACTTGATGGAATTTTCATTCTCAACCTTCAAATTTTCAAGAACAGATGTTTTATCTTCCAGAATTTTTATCTGTTCTTGAACTTTTGATTCATTCGCTTTCAAGTTCTTGTTTTCCAACTTGATCCAGAAATCTTCATCTTCTGATGATTTCTGTTTACTTTCAAGCTCTTTTACCAACTCTTTGATTTTCTTTTGAGCGCTTTCACCTTCTTTTTCAAGTTTGATAATTTTCTAAAGATGGGAATTTATCATTTTCTGTTTTTCAATGTTGTTTTTACTGAACACATTTCTCCCATCTTCAAGAATTTTCATTTGCTCTTCAAATTCTTGATTTTTCAAAGTTAAACTGTTAAAATCATTTAACAGTTTGTCATTTTCTGCTTTTAGTTTCTCACAATTTTCATGTAACCAAAGAATCTGGTTTTCAGCAGCGTGCTTCTCGTCTTTCAACTTTTTGACTTCAGATGCCAAACTTGCCATGTCTTTCACGAGTTTGTCATTGTCAGTCTTAAAGTTGTCGCATGTTGAGCACATTGTTTCATTCTTCACCGATTCTTCAGCTTTTGGACTTTCTTCTTCCTTTGCTGTGAATGTACCTGCACAGAACATTTTAACGAAATCAAGAGGATTTCCATTATTATCAATATAACAACCTCGTTTGAAATCGTATTTCAGCACATGTTTTGCCCTGATACATTTAGTAACCCTTTTGTGCATCTCTTCAATCACATCTGAACTTAGATCTAGCACATTATACTCCAAAACCTTGATTATATCTTTCTTTTTCTTTCTAACTTCAAGTTCATGAGCTTTAAGTTTGCTGATGAATTGATTTAGAGGTAGTTTTGAAAAATTTGAGTTCTCCCTTAAATTCTTCAAACATTCACCCCATTCAATCGGTAATGCATCTGCAAATTTCTCCAATTTTTCAACATTTGACGGATATATCTCATGATCTTTCAGATAATTCAGTAAAACACTATATCGGTCTTTAAGATCATCCAACGTTTCGTCTTTCAGACACACAAAATATTTAAACCTTTTTGCCCATCCATCTTTGCTCACTTTTCTATAACCCTCATCTAGAAATCCGTGATGCCAATCATTAAATCTTTCGAAATAATAATTTTCTTCTTCATCAAACATTTTGATCTCACTTTCTTCGCTAAGTGACTTGATTCAAAAATTTGTATTTCGCTCAAATCTCACACAATTTCAACTTCTTGGAATTTGCCCCTTGTAGAAATCCCTCGAATCACCTGTGAACACACAACCAAATGATTAGTAAACAAAATATCAAACTCCTAAAAACTGGATTGGGCCTTATTCTCTTAATGGACGGTGACTTAAAAAAAACTGAGATTGGATCTTTGAAAAATAATGGGCGGTTGGACGGTGAACTGACTGGGATTGGACCACACAAAGGTAGTGGGCGGTGCAAAACTTCTCACTAAATGGGTCGGCACAACCACCGCAATCACCTGTGATTGGGCCAAATGGGAATAGTGGGCCGATGCACTAGACCTCACAATATTAATGGGCGGTGAAGAAAAAAAAATTGATTGGGTTGTATGGACGGTGCACAATCACTCAACCAACAACTGAATTTCACACAAACTTATGATTGAGAAATTTTGAAAGTGGGTCGGTGAGTTAATGAAAACACCTAGCTGACCAATCAATCAAAGATAATGAGTCGGTGGTTATTTTCCTCTTGCAAACAAATAACAGCCTACAAAACTTCTATCACATGGGCTGCCATTGGGCCTTTTCTTTGTAATGGGCGGTGCAAGTCCTAAAATCAGTTGTCAATTAACAACCCTACCACTGACCCATATGTCGCCAATCTCATCCAATTAAATGTGTAGTGGGGCGGTTAGGGTGATAACAAAGGACTTTGATTGGGTTAAGTTTTCTTAATGGGGCGACACAATAAATCCAATCACATGGGAGGCGGTGAACTTCAAGGACTGTGATATCAATGGCCAACAACCTGTAAAGTTCAGACAATCACATGAAAACGATGACAAATAAGCGACCCCCAAACCTTTGAGCGGACCATATGCTGACAAATAAGCGATTCTAAAACGACCTATACGCAGTTCAAAGGTTGACTTAAAAGCGAGCCATAATCTGTCTTAAAAGTGATCCACAGTATATATTTTTGAGCGGTTCACACTTGTCACAATGAGCGATCCTCAATTAAGACCAAAAAGCGATCCTGAGTTGTTCATAAAAGCGATCCACAGCTGAAATTTGACGCGAATTCGGACCGAAAAACTGCGATTTCTCCAAAACGGCTTGGAGTTTCGATGTGAAACTTGGTAGGGTTTTGATTCAATGATATTCGCACAATATACTAGAATTTCAGACGAATCGGACCGTGAAAACACATTCAATTTGTCGAATTTCCGTAAAAACCGTGAGAAACGAGTAGAAAGTGATGAAATTGACGAATTTGAATCTGAATCGGCTCTGAAATCTGGAACGAATGATGTGTTTGATCAAGCAATCGAGCTCCTAGCTCTGATACCAATTGTAGGATCGGACTTCGACCTAAACGAGTCGTTCGGAAGAGCTCAAATCCGTTTCAGCGGCGGAAACAAAGAAACGAACATATACACAGCTTGTTTCACACTTTAATCCTCTCGTATATTGATATTACAACGATTACAGTAAGAGGAAATACCGGCAGCACCTCGGTATCAATTCTGAACTCGGTTACAAATGAAATGATAACACAACCTATATATAGAGGCTGTGAACCGCTCTAAAGACATAGACATAAAAGCGATTCAGCTCCTGTCGTAAAGGCGGTTCACATGTGTTCATAAAAGCGGTTCCACATGAATGACCATATACGCGATTCCACCATTTGTTGTATAAGCGAATCACATGTTGCTGTATCATCCTTTTGTCCTCTTGTGAAGATTGATTTCATTGGACATTTAATAGGTGCTCTCTCATTGGACCATAAATTGGTCCAATCAATCATCAACTTGGCATAAATGTCTAGCAACTTTTCATGAGTTTTGTCGTTAGTTGTTGTTGATGATCATTGCATAATGATGATGTCTCATGATGTCATCATTAAGCATGATGACATCATGCTTGACTAGATCCGCATCGCAACCCGAACTCGACATTAAGACGTAGTCGACAGATGACTGCACCAACATTTGTCAGCCTTTTCTTTTGAAGATTCTGTTTTCATAGCTGTTGCTGGGACCTTTTCTTTGCCCTTCTTCTGATCAGATGCCTCCTCAGAAACATGCTCCTTTGCTTCTCCAGATATCTTTTCTTTCTCAGGCTCCATGGAGGTGAGAATGCTTTTCAGGCCTTTGTCAGCAGTGTTGTCTCCTTTTGGAATTCCAGCTGTTTGTTTCTCAAACTGCTTCGATGAGGACTCGCTTGAGATTTTTGCCATGAGAGCTTTGTTGACTTGCTCCTTAGCTTCAGCAATTTCTTCACTCCAATCATAATCTTCGACGACTAAAGCTTTTGGCATGCTAGGAGACGCATTGTTCTTGTTTTCTTCAACGGTGATTTGTTTACAGCAGGAGTTGATTCGATGTTTCCTTCTTTCAACAAGGGGTAGTCACGCTTGAAGTGGCCCAGATTCTTACAGTTGTAGCATCTTAGTTCGGATTTATCAAAACCAACTTTTCCAAGACCTAAACGCTTTCCTGTTTTGTCTTGAAATTTCTTTAACCTCAAAGTGATCATGGCCATCTGCCATTTTAGGTCCATTTCTTCCATGTCATCTGGATCAACCTGATACATGTCTTTAGCAGTGAGCATCTCCTTCTTCAATTCTCCAGACATCAAAGCCTCATAGCTGCTCAGAAACATGTTGAAAAGTGCCATGTTTTCAGTCGACACTTTCAACGCTTGTGTATCACCAACCATGATAGTCTTCTCACTAGGTTGGGGAGCTTTTGATGCGCTTGCGGAAGCGTTGGCGTAAATTAAGTCGGAAGCTTGTGGACTGATGCCACCTGAAGCAAGAAATGCCACATTCTTCAATCCAGCAGAGGTTTGAGTTGACTTTGGTGGGTAACCAGCAATGTTCATCTCTCGTTTGTTGACATCCATTTCGAAGGCTCTTAGGGTGTTAATTAAGTTGGACAGAGTGACAGGATTTGGATTGTTGAGGAAATCCTTCTTAATCATCATGCATTGAAGACTCCATTCCTTGGGGAGTGAATCTAGCAGCTTCTTTATGGCAGCACGGTTTGTGACAGGATTTCCCGCCTTCTTCATTTTGGTCATCATATTCAGAAAGCGACTGATGTGATCGGAAAGACTTTCTCCACGAACTCCACAAAACATGTCGTATTGTTTCTGCACCATGTCTCTCTTGCTTTCGATCAGCTCTTCATTTCCCTCATAATACTCAATCAATGCATTCCATAGTGCATTTGCAGTTCGGTGTTCTTCAAACATGTTGCAGTCATCAGTTGACAGTGCCATGGTTAAGGCAGCATGTGCACGACGATCACGTTGGATTAGAGCCTTGTCTTCATCAGTGAAGGTGGTTGCATCATTGTTAGCAACTACCGCATCCCCTCGAACAACCGTTGGAATGTGGGGTCCAGCGGTGACAGAGAGCCACAGATTGTAATCCGTGTACTCGAAGAACGACTGAATGCGAGTCTTCCAAGTGCTGAAGTCTTCAGCCCCTTTCAACTTTGGTGGCCTAGTAGTGGTTTCGGTCTCAAGTTCCGCTTGAGCAATTGGACTTAGCTGATTCAACGACATCTTGGCTTGATTTTTGATAAAAGAGAGCTGATCAGAGAATAAATTCGCTGACAGATCACTTGAGAGCACCTTCGCCGGTAACAGTAGTAATTTCGCCGGAAATCAGAGGGACACTGACTATTTCGCTGGTAGATCTCGTTGGTCTCCTACCTTCGCTGGTACATGAGGATGTCCTGCACGAGCGAACAAGCTAATTCCGCTGATACAAGTAACACAAACGTTAGTTTGACTAATTTCGCTGATTACCGTGATAAGAACGTTGTGGTTCAATATCACAGTTCTCGAAGTCGCCTTCGATAATTTCGCTACAGGGTCACTTGACACTATTTTGCCGATAATCAATAATTTCGCTCGAATGATGATCGTCGAAATTAATGATCATGCGACGAGCTTCGAAAAGATTTCGCTATGTTCAACAATATTTTCGCTGCATTCAAAATTTAATTTCGCTATCTTCAAATATTGTTTGCTGTATTCATATTAATTTCGCTGGACAGAGGGTTTAACACGAACTAAAACCCTTGGATATCAGATTAGAGCACAAGAACAATGATTGAATGTAAACAACACCAATATTCATTAAGAGAGCCAAAAGCTTGCCATGGTTACAATACTAGGGCTATTTATAGTGTTCCTGACTTGCCAGCAAATTTATAAATTTACTGGAATCTTAACTACACCAAGTCAGGATTCCTAATTCTATAGAATTACAAAATAAGCCCCTATACTATTTGATTAGCTACAAACAACTATAAAACTAATCCAGCACAAGTATGAACGATCTCAAAAGTTCTAACACTCCCTATATATATATATATATATATATATATATATATATATGTATATATATATATATATAGGGAGAAGATCATGCGAGAACCACATCTTATTGTGAGAACCGCGAGAACCAATGTGAACACACAAAAAATGCCTAAAAATAGCTAAAAATCACACAAAAAAATTTTTTTTGGATTTTTTATAAAAAAATCGCTACTTTTCGAAGCCAAAAAATTTTTTTTTTTTTAAATTTTAAAAAAAAAAAAAATTTTTTTTGCCTTCTAAAAGTAGCGATTTTAACATGAAAAATATTAAAAAATTCAAAAAAAAATTTTTAGATTTTTTTTTTTTGATTTTTTTAGGTTTTTTGGGGTTTAGTTTTTAGCATTTTAGCTTGTGGGGGGGGGGGGGGGTTAGGTTTTTGGGGGGGTGGGGGAGGGGGGTTTAGGTTTTTTTTTTGGGGGGGGGGTAGGTTTTTGGAGGGGGGGGGGGGTTAGGTTTTTTTTTTTTGTGGGGGGGGGGGGGTGGGGGTTAGGTTTTTTTAGCTATTTTAGGTTGTGTTCACATTGGTTCTCAAGGTTCTCACAATAAGGGTGGTTCTTGCATGAGCCCCTCCCTATATATATACATACATATATATATATATATATATATATATATATATATATATATATATATATATATATATATATATATATATATATATATATATATATATAGGGGGCTGCTAGAATGAGAACCACCTCGAGTTGTAAGAACCGCGAGAACTACTTGATCCGGGGCGAGGTGGACCAAATTTTTTTTTAAAAACGTAGATGCATGTATTATAAACACATTCGTAAAAAAAATCTAAAAAAAAATGTCGTGCGTGTAGTTTTTTACACCACAAGTTTGTGGTTTACGAGTTCCGTGTTGAAATTTATCTTAGAAAACTCGTAATTTATCCTAGACAACTTCCAATTTATCCTACTCTTTAAATTATTTTATTTTATTTTTTTTTAAAAAATATATATTTTGAAGATAAGTTACAAAAAATTTAATGTATTAGCTATTAAAGAGGAAGACTACAAATTAATGTCCTACGTAGATTTACCAATGTACCCTTATAGTAATATTAAATACTATATATATGTTATGTACATATATTTTAAACCATATAATTATACTGTACTAAATGTTTTTGTACATATTTTTACTTTATGGATGAAATATCATTTATTTTATTAATACAAATTATCTATAAAATATATATACATCTGACTCACATATAACTTATGGAATAAGTTGAACTATTAGATAAAAATATTTAATCTATTTCCTGTTGATATACAGGTGTTACGTATTAAAATCATCTAGTTATATAGTACCAATTGTTGTTGTACATATTTCTGTTTTATAGATACAGCTTTATAAAATAAAAAAAAATATTTTATTTTTTTCCATGGTATATGTACATGTGCTTATGTGGATATAATATAACATAATCATATGGAATAATATTTTCATAGAGTTATCATGAAAATCGTGTTTTTAATTATTGTATCTAAACAATAAACATATTTTAAGTATGCTAAAATATTATATTTTAACAAAATTAATACAATTATATGTTTTGTCAAAAACTTTAACAAATATATATCTTTAAGTCGAGTAAAACTTTGGGTTATATCATAAATCATAAAATATACTACCTGTATCAAATAATATTTGATATTTTAGTAACATCATACCTAAGGGTGTTATCCTATATCTTTGGTTAAGATATTAATATTAATATCATAATATTATTATAATTTATGTTGAATTGTATTCACATAAATATGTGGGTATGATATATATCATAAAATTTAATATTAATATATTATGAATATATCCCCTTTATATGTTTATAGCATAACATACTATAAGATACAAATAGGGGTTACACATCCTGAGAATTTTAAATGATATAAAATCATTTAGGTGTAATACATATTATCTTAATATTTATATTATCACATTTTTCCTAGTATCATGCCTGAATTGTGTTATCTTATATTAATGTTAATATCGTAATATTATTATAATATTGTAAAATTCATATTGAATGATTTTCATACAAATATATGATATAATATATATATATATATATATATATATATATAGCAATGATAAATCGAAAACTCACTCTAGTTGACTAAACCCTGAAAACTCATTAATAACCATTGATTAGAAGAGATGGATGGTTGTGATGTGTTTGAGTATTATCTCTCTTACTTTTTATTAAATTAATCATTAAATAGTACATGTAAGGGTAAAATGGGAATGGAGAGTTACAAATATATTCTTGGGAAGATGCAACTGCATCTGACTTGACTTCTGACTTCCTTTTGATGTAACACATAATTCAAAATACATATTAAAAAAAAAGAAAAAGAAAATAGTTATGACAAATCCTCCCTAGTTTCTCGTGCATCTTTTTCTTATTAAAAAAACACTACAATCTGTATATCACCCTAATATTCATTCATGAGATGATGGCTTTTTTTTTAATTCATATGTAACATTTTACAAAAAAAAAAAAAATACAAAAAATAACGTTACATTTTCTGTATAAATTCAAAAAATGTAAACACCCAGTAAACAAGAAAATGCTTGTTTTTTTACCATTTAAAGGATATCCACATACAAAAAATGTAACACTTTGTTTCTGTAACATACACTTTATTTTTACAATAATCTAAAAACGTGTAACAATTCACTTTATTTTTTGTAACGGGCATTATTTCTATAACACCAAAAAATGTAACATGCATTTTTGTTTTGATTGATTGTTACATTTCTAACACACAAAAAAAAATGTAACAACACACTTTGTTTCTGTAACAGTCACTTTATTTTTACAATAATCTGAAAAAAAAATGTAAAAACACACTTTATTTTTACAACAATCTAAAATAGTGTAACAATACTCTTTATTTTCAGTAACATACGTTATTTATGTAACACGAAAAAATGTAACATGCATTGTTTATTTGATTGTTACATTTCGTAACTAAAACACAAAGAATTGTTATGAGAATTGTTACATCGAAAATAAACTTCATTAACAATAATCCAACATAAGTAATGTAACTTGCAATGTTACAAAATGTATATAAAAAATCTAACTTCATTAACAAGAATCCAATAACAACAGATTTTTTAGATTCAATCATCATAACAGTAATCAAAGAAAGGTAACATTATAATCCAATACATAAGAACTTAAAATCAAATTGTTTCCATTTTTCAGATCTGAAAACAAAATTTACACAAAAATTGATAAAATCGGTAATAAAAAACAACATATACAGAAAATAAAAAATTAAAAACATTCATCTTCTTGAACAAAAAAATAAAAAAAAGTTGTAGATCTACAAAACACAAAAAAAAAAGATCTACAAAACACAAAAAATTGCAAATCTAAAAAAAACTAAAAACAAAGATACTTAGATCTGGTAGATCTGGTAGCATCTTTTCGGAGCATCTTCAACCGGAGCATCTGAAGCATCATCTTTTGGATCTGGATCATGATTCGAAGCATCTTTTTTGGTTCGGGGCATCTTTTTGGTTTGGAGCATGTGGATGATGATCTTTTGATGTTCATATGTAGCCATGGAACCAAGCCACCATGTGATCCAAGCCACCATGATGTTCATATGTTCATATGTGGATGATGATCTTTTGATGTTCATAACTTCAAAAAAAAATCAAGATACATAAAAATGATGTTATGGCAAACAAAGATCCGTCCACTAAAAAAATCATCAGATCTACAACAAAAAAATAGATAAAGACATTCTTATAACTTTCATCGAATTTGTTGACCACCGCCGGATCTTGAAACCACCATCGGATCTTGAAACCCTTGTCGAGGAACTACCCGAGCCCACCTTACAAATCTATCGAACCACTCAAAGCACTAAATCAACCAAGAAAACCAGTGGTTTTGGTGATGATTTGTGGTGGATCGATGGATATCTCGTACGCCAAGAAACCGGATCTTGAACTACACCGTCACCGGATTGTTAAGATTGTAGATCTAGAGTTTGGGTGGTTGATTATGAAGGGTTTTAATAAGAACAAGATTTTTTTTGTTTCAAACCTTAGATCTGGATGGTTATCCATAGAGAGAAAGAGAGAGAAGTGTGTGTGGTTTTGTGGTGATGAGGAGAGAAGAATGAGATGGGGTATAATTAATATGTCAGCACAAAGCTTTTCATGTATAGTGCAAAATTCCAAAATTACCCTTTATTTCATATTTTACATAAATGTCGTGGAGGCTTCTAGTCCACACAATTGAGTTTTCTAGGTTTAGTCAACTGGAGTGAGTTTTCTCCTTATAATTAGCCTATATATATATATATATATATATAGGGGGGAGGTTCATTTGAGAAGAAAATTAAATTGAGAAGAAAAAGAACAAAGGGTACAATTGTAAAACATTAAATAGTTTTTCTCTTATCTCATTTATTATTATTTTTGACTAATTAATTAGTCATAAAGACTATCATCTTCCACATTAAAATTTTTTCCAAGACACATCAAAATTTATCTTACACATACTGAATTTTACCCTACACAACTCGTAATTCATCCTACACACCTCATAATTTATCCTACACTTTAAATTAATTTTTTCCTTCTTTGAAAAGATATATTTTTTTGAAAATAAGTTACAAATTGAATTTAGTTAGCTATTAAAAAGAAAGACTAACAATTAATGATCTATCTAATTTTACCAATATACCCTTACACTTATATTAAATACAAAAATTAAATGAAGTAAAATTTTTATTCTTACACTTATATATCTATACTACTTTAATAAGGATATTAGAAGGAAAAGATGGTAATTGAACAAGGTGTTGAAAAAACACTGAATGCACAATGTACAACACTTAAAGCATCAAGAAACACAAACAAATTACCCTTCAACTGGTTCATCTACAGCCGTCCATTTTCTCACTTTTTCACACGGATCGCAATCTGAACGGTTGATATTCAGTTCACACGGATCAACTTTTCCATTCCATTCTCTCTCACAACTTCTCACAAAACTTCATCAGACACCTCTCTCTCTCTCTCTCTCTCTCACACTCGGTGACTCAAGAACATCATGCCAGATCTCTCAAGATGCAGTTTCATGACTAGATCTGTGAGGATTTCACCAGATCGATGAAGGTCTGCAACCCTTGTTCTAGGAATCTTGAAAATCTTTCATCATTCAAACGATACCTGAATCTCTAATCCCGCCCAAATCCTTTTCTCTTTGCAGTCCCGGTTCAAATTTTGAATCCCTAATTGAAGCACATGAAACCCTGGCCACATATTTTCACATACATCCCGAAAAGGTGAAAAAAAGGCAGTTGGCACCAAATCACCTCCCATTCTCTTTCGGTTCTCTCTCAATACACTATTACCACACATCGATTAGCCCCTGTTCTTCGTCATCACCAAATGGCACCCAGGTACATCTTCTCTCTGTATAATGCTCTTGAATCATTTTTGTGTTATTAGTTTAGTATTCTACGTTTAAAAGGGTTTTACTGCTACCTAGCAACCTGAAGTTGCAGACCTAGGGTTTTGAATACCCAATTTCAGGCAAAAGAAGATTTATAGAAGAAGTTAAGAGCGTTGATCTTTGTGTCAGTTGAGTACAGAGCAGGAGATCGACATTGTTTCGAGTAAGATCCCATATCGTTTTTGTATTTTGTTCTTTGTTTGTGTGGTGTGGGTTTATGAGTAGTGTGTAGTAATGTAGATAAGGTGTTTGATGAAATGTTTAAGTGAGTTTGTTTGGCTGATTATTGTTTTTTGTTTTGGTTTTTGGCCAGATCTGTGATTCCAAGTTGAAGTTTTTAGAAACTGGGAAGACCATGCTGGGATTTCCGAATTCTTAAGAGTAATTCGTTTGTTGCAACTTTGATTTCTTAAAGTCTATGTCTATTTAAGTGTTTCTTGAAGTCAAGCACAAGCCCCAAAGGTGTTTATCCATCAACTATTATTATGACTTAGCTATTCAAGGTTGTTGTGATTGTTATGCTCACTAACGATTCTAAAAAACAGTTCCTGGTGATTTCTTGTGCATATTCAAGAGTTTACCCCCTCATATATCCAAGGATTTCAACCTGGTGAAGCTTTTGTGGTCCGAAATGTGGCTAACCTTGTTCCACCACTAAAGGTATAGAAGTAGATTGACACCAAGTTTTTCACTTTCATAATTTTTCCTCTTGTTCTTTTTAAAATTTTCATTGGGTGGCATACATTTTCAGCAGCCTAATTTCCTTTGAACTGGGTGTCTATTGATCTAGGGTTTGGTTTATGTGGTGGAAAGTTGTTTGTTTTTTGTGGTTTATGTTTGTAGAATAGATTTTGGTTAGGGTTTGAGTTGTTAATCATTGTATTTGATTTGGGTTGTTTTTTGTTAATGTTGTTTGCGATGCATGTTTTTGATACTTCAGAGGGCTGCTACTGCTGATCAGATATTGAGGGAGTTGCAAAGTATTTCACACATGTTGGTTCAAGTGGTTTACATTATTTGAAAACACATAACTTGAATACCAAATTGGTTTACATTCTAACCAGGTGAGTTTTTTGTGATATTATTTTGGCATTTTTTTAAAGTGATTATAAATAGCTCTGTTAATATTCGAATATCATCAGTTTATGCGCCTTGCTTATCTTAGGGCCTCGCTTTTTAAGCGCCTTGCGCCTAGGCTTCGGGCACGGCCTTTGCGCCTAGGCTTCGGGCACGGCCTTTGCGCCTTAAGTGCGCCTGGCGCCTTTGACAACATATAGTGAGTTAATCTTATCCTAGAAATCCAAAATGATATACATACCGATTTTCATTTACTTAATATGTGTGTTAATACTAATAGTGCCTGTTTTTCAGATGGTGTTACTTGAAACTGTAACATACTATTAGCTCAGTATGGCGTTATAATGAGTAAAAATGGGTATCAACTTCTACTGTTTATTGTTATCTGTTGTTAAAATTTGTATTTACTAAGCAACCGATTTGTTAAATGACATAATGTGTGTTTTAAATTATTTTATTTAAAAGAAATTGTATCTGCCATATTTTGATAATATGTAAGAATTTGTATCATGATTGCTACAAAAAAGTATTAGTGGGCGGCTTATCACGACCTGGCCTATTTCGGCCTGCCCACAAAATTGACCCGTTTGGATCTAAAAGGATTACCTTATCTGTCCGACCCACCTTTTATGGTGATCTTGGAAGAAATGCCTATGTAGATTTAGTGTTTCTTCATGTGTAGATCCTTCATATAACATGCATGGAATTGGGTTTGTAGATCTATGACTGTTAAACTCATCTTATGTCTTGTTCAAATTTGTTGAATGCAAACTGCTCTTTTATTTATCAAAATTATGATTCCAGTTATAAATTGGTTTGGGATAGAATTTAGTTGTTTGGTACTCGGTTTTGTTAAGTGCACATGAGGCCATGTGAGGTGATCTCAGGCGATATATGTGCTTCAGATGGTGGTAGGTGAGTAGTGTGTCGATAAATCTTTATTTATAGGCTTGAAGAAAAGCTTTCGAATAGGGAGATTTAATGGTGTGATGATAAATCTTTATTTATAGGCTTGAAGAAAAGCTTTCGAATAGGGAGATTTAATGGTGTCTCACATGAGTTTTACTTTCTTTGTTTTTGTGGGTTTTTTTTTCATTTTTTTTGTGTTTTATGTATTCTATTTAGAAATTATGTTCTACGAATATCTTCTGTGCTACTGTCTTGTGCTATGAATAACTTTCAAAATTCAATGGTCTTGTTTTTGTGCAGGATGATACCTGGAAACTAGAAGGCTTCTTCAGTTAAGTTAAATTGGAGGTCATCTACTGCAAATACATATAAGACTGGTAATATGACAAGAACCTGTATTGTTTATATTCTTTTTTTTATGTACTTTGACTGGAGTTAAATAACCCGCACCGCATTTGATGCTTCCAGGTACTTGTTGATAACGTCTAAGTCGTAGGCACTTAACCCTTTTAGGCTTCATTCTGAGTTGTTCTTTATCGATAGCATGGGGGCTGGGGAAGAGAGCTCACCTGCTAAGCCTTCCAAACCTGCTTCAGTTGGAAATTGCAAGCTTTCTAACCGTTTGGATCCAGTTGCGAAAAAATAAACCTTTGGACGAAAGTCACAAAACTGGCCAAACTTCAGGGACGAAAATGGCATTATACTCAATAAAAAAGCTTACTTTTTTATGAACCCTGCTGTATCATTCTTTTTGTTTAATTGTTCTGTTATTTCAGGTTGCTGATTTGGCAAGGCTAAGTCATGAAAACACAGGGAAATTGCTTGGGTATTGTATAGATACTAGCCCGTCAACGAATGTTAGTTTTTGAATATGCGTCGGACGGAACATTGTATGAGCATCTCCATTGTAAGTCTATTTTCATTCTGTTTATGTCAAAATACATGCCTTTTGACGCGGTTCGAAAACGGGCCGGGTGGGTGGGTTGGCCAAAGGTATACTTCAGTAACACAACTGTTTGAATTTTGATGCTATGGTTATATTATATGTAAATATTTAATGAAAGTAACATAACATTTAGTTTTCTGTCTTGAAGCTTGATGACTTTGAAAGTTGGAAAACTCTTGTGATGAGATCAGAAAGTAGCGCACATTCGATTAGCCATGAAGGTGATATGTGTTCTTCCGAGCTCGTTTGAAGAACGCGATCTGGATATATGTGGTCACAAGGAAACCCAGCGCACATTTAAGGCCCCAAGACCGTATATCCATGAAAGAATTGTGTGCCATTTTGGAAAAATAGAATCGACACATCATCTTCTTCAGAGATGAAGGCGACTTCATTAGCCTGGGCCGAGCTCATGCTCTCCCCTTGACCAGAGTCATAGAGCTTGGCATCATATAGTAAATACTTCCTATATACATCATTATACTAGGACACGTTTAGGAATTTTGTGTTCGTGATCGTTTGACGATTTCAATCGAGATTTTTTTAATCAAGATTAACCATATAAATGTTATATCATATAACACAGATCAAACTATTTGTGAACACTTGATTTGAAGTTCTGTTTTGCAGTCCTGTGTTGAATATATTTAATAGTGTCGTGTGATTCTAAAATGTCGTTTTGAAAGAAGAAACGACGAGAAATAAGAGTACATTCCGTCCCTGTGTACGTCCCTTTATGATGCGTCGTGTCTGTCTTCGTAAAACCAGGATTAAATACATTTATACGAAATGACGGATACTTGTTTGCAAGAATCCGAGTGTATGCATTAATAACAGCTTTGGAAAGAAAGGCCAATGAGTATTCAGGTTGAATATTTTTAATTTGTTGTATTTATGAACACAAATTAAATTAAGAAAAAAAGAAAGTGATTTTTTATTTTGTGATTAGAGTTTTGGCATGGTTTGATTTGATTCTTTGATGCATAATGGAAAGAATCTTACTTTCACTTGTATTTGTAGCATTCATACACGAAAACTGACCCGACCTGAGACCAACCCAAAATTCATACAAAGTGGTTTAGTCTCGGGTTCGTTGTGTAGCTTTTGAAAGACTTATGCAACTGCTTATTCAGGGTTTGTATACGAAAGCCAATTGCTTAAAAAATATATATTTTGGTTTATATACGCATTATATGTAAATGGCCTTTATAGTTTTCTCCTGAAGCCGGTAACCGGCCGTCACACAAAAACCACCAAACGACATCATGAAACCGCTGATTCTCCGCCACTGAAGAAGGCCGCAACCGACCCTCACGTTCTGCTACACTGTCACCATGGTCATCGCATGCCACATCGGAAACTACATCCCCGTACATAGCCCTAAACTCATGGTATACGTCACACACGGATGCTACGAATAAGAAACTTAACAAACGTACAATACAATGTATCACGAGAAAATTGATAAACTCACAGTAAACGAATACCGCATTGTAAATTGTCATCCCGCCGCATCGCGCGGGTATACGTCTAGTGTATATATATATATATATATATATATATATATATATATATATATATATATATATATATATATAGGACCGCTAAAATGAAAACCACCTCCAGTTGTAAGAACCGCGGGAACCACTTTCTAGCCATTATATTTTCAAAATGGATGGATGAGATTAAAAGTAGTTAAAAGTAATATTAAATTCTTTTTGTCTTATTATGTCTTTAATATTTTAATCTAAAAGGGTATTTAAGTAATTTTGTTTTTTTTGTCTTATTAACTTTATTGTTTTTTATTACATTTTTGTCCTATTACATTAATTGTTTTTTTCTAAATCAGATTTTTTTATTAAACAACATTTTGAAATCAAATTCTTTTGATAAAAAATTTTACGCGCGTTTTTTTGCGACCCGTTTTTTACACACGTTTTTATACGACCCGTTTTACGCTCAGTTTTTTCACGTCGTTTTTGCGACCGGGTTTTTAAGTGCCGTTTTTTATGCCCAGTTTTACGCACCGTATTTTGCCGCGCCGTTTTTTACGTCACGTTTTTACAAGCTGTTTTTACGCCCTATTTTTTACCTCCCGTTTTTTACGCGCCGTTTTAGCGTCCCGTTTTTATGTCGCGTTTTTACGCGCAGTTTCCCGTTTTACGCGCCGTTTTTTTATGCCCCGTTTTTTTCATGCCGTTTTTGCGACCGGGTTTTTATGTGCGGTTTTTTATTCCCGCTTTTACGCACCGTTTTTTTAGCACGCCGTGTTTTACGTCCTGTTTTTACGCGCTGTTTTTTTGCCCCATTTTTTACGTCCCGTTTTTACGCGCCGTTTTTACGACCCGTTTTACACGTCGTATTTTTACGCCCCCGTTTTTTACGTGCGTTTTTTTACGACCCGTTTTACGCCCCCGTTTTTTACGTCCCGTTTTACATGTCGTTTTTTTGCGCGCCGTTTTTTACACGCCGTTTTTACGCCCGACTTTTTCATGCGTCGTTTTATAACGCGCCGTTTTTTTACGCGTCGTTTTTTACGTCCCGTTTTAACGCGCCATTTTTTACGTCCTGTTTTTTTCGTGGCGTTTCAATGCCGCGTATTCACGCCCCATGTTTAGGCGCCGTTTCATCACACGATTTTTTACGTATTACAATTTATGTAGAAAAAGTTTTACGTTTTACGTTAAAAAGTTTTTACATAAAAGTTTACGTTTTACGTTCTACGTTAAAAAGTTTTACGTTAAAAAAATTTACGTTTTACGTGAAAAAGTTTACATTTTTACATTTTACGTGAAAAAGTTTACGTTTTTTACGTTAAAAAGTTTACGTTTTACGTTAAAAAGTTTAGGTTTTACGTTTTACGTTAAAATTTTACGTTTTACGTTAAACTTTTTACGTTTTACGTTAAACTCTTTACGTTTTACTTTTTACGTTAAACTTTTTACGTTTTACGTTTTTACGCTTTACTTTAAACCTTTTACGTTTTACGTTTTACGTTAAAATTTTTACGTTTTACTTTTTACGTTTTACGTTAAAACTTTTTACGTTTTAACATTTTACGTTAAACTTTTTACGTTTTATTTTTTACGCTTTAGGTTAAACTTTTTACGTTTTTACGCTTTACGTTAAACTTTTTACGTTTTACGTTAAAAACTTTACGTTTTACGTTAAAAAGTTTACGGAACCTTTTCTTCCAACTAACGACAATTCACAGAAAACAACGGAAGGCATAATCACAACCAAATCGATCACTTCAAGTTATACGAAACCTTTTCTTCCAACTAACAACAATTCAAACCAACGTGACACTAACAAGAATTAGTAAAAAAACTTGTTAAACAACGATTTGACTGATTCATAATTGACCAAAAACTTTTGAACATACCAAAAACTAAAAAAAAAGCCCCGGGGGCGATCCTGGGCGTGTTTGGGTGTTTTCGAGCACAAGAAAGCCCCAAAATGGAGCCACTACGCACGGTCTTATGAGAAGTTCTTATTCTTGCAAATATGACAGAAAGTATAAAATGAATCAATGCTTAAAATTACACAATTGCTAAACTTAATAAAAATTGAAAACAAATATAATTCATCAACAATGCATCAAAAATTCAAAATCAACGAACTGAACAAATGTAACCTAACAAAACATATAACACCTATCACCAATCGAAATAAATCACCATCGGTAACTGTGCACCCTACGTTTTCACCAATTCATCATATCAAAGACCTAAAACCGATTGAATCAAATTAACGAACAAATTGATACCGTTACGAGCAGATTCGAGAAGATTGGAAACGTCGGCCCACACAGTCTGTTCACCGGACGGTATTGTTGGATTGAGAAGACTGGAATCCTGTTCTTGTTGTTGTTGTTCAACTCCATTGTTGTTGCTCGGTTGTTGTTCCATTAACTACAGACAAAAAGGGGAACAAATCGAGAGCTAGTTGTGAGTTGGTGGAGGAGTGTAGAGTCGTTTCAAATGTGAATGTTTACAGATCGGCTCGGGTAGGGCTTGGGAATATGGGTCGGCTCCGATCTCTCTCTCTCTCCTTCTCTGCCAATGTTATGACGTTCCATTATGACGTTGAGGATGACTGTCGCCGGAGTTATAGGTTGCACGTGAGGATGATTGTCGCCGGAGTTGCAGGTTGAGGATGATTGTCGCCGGAGTTGAGGATGATTGTCGCCGGAGTTGCAGGTTGCACGTGAGGATGACGTTGAGGATGAAGCTCTGGTTTTGTGAATATGGTGGGGGAGACGATCGAAGATGAAGATGAATATGGTGGCTGAAGATGTAGATCTTCTTTTTGAAGCTTGGTTTTGTGAAGATGGTGACATGCTTTTTTGAAAAGATCTGGTACATTTAAAGGAAGAGAGAAACAAATGAGGAGAGAGATAATATAAGGTATATTTATGAAGAGAGAGGGTGAGATTTGACATTTGGGGTAAATGACCGATATACCCTTTTTGTTGGCAAAAACTGATTGGTGGAGACTGGTTCTCATGGTTCTTACAACTGGAGTTGGTTTTCATTTTAGCGGCTCCCTATATATATATATATAGGGGACCGCTAGAATGAGAACCACCTCGAGTTGTAAGAACCGCGAGAACCACACCGTACGGGGCGAGGTGGACCAAATTTTTTTTTTCAAAAACGTAGATGCATGTATTATAAACACATTCGTAAAAAAAATTTTAAAAAAATGCCGTGCGTGTAGTTTTTTACACCACAAGTTTGTGGTTTACGAAAACTTGTGGTGTAAAAAACTACACGCACGGCATTTTTTTACGAATGTGTTTATAATACATGCATCTACGTTTTTGAAAAAAAAATTGGTCCACCTCGCCCCGGATCAAGTAGTTCTCGCGGTTCTTACAACTCGAGGTGGTTCTCATTCTAGCGGCCCCCTATATATATATATATATATATATATATATATATATATATATATAATATCATAAAATTTAATAAGACATAATATTATTAATATCTTAATTATATATATAAGTGATATTAAGCATATCATAACTGTAAGATACAGATATGGGTAACACATGTTGGGAATTTAAAATTCGTTAAATAACATAGAAATCATAATAGACATATTAAGATTTTATGTTTACAGAATAACACATAAGATATTAATTTTCTAACATAAATGTTTAAGGTTTAGGTATTGGAAGAACACCTAAAGGGCTTAAACCAGTGGCATAACTCTGATACCACCTTCTATCACAACCCCTGACCCCACCCTAGGAGCGGGAGCCGCGAGCCAGTCAGATGGTATCGGTGTTTATTAATTTGGCAGCGTAAATTTTCATCAGGACCGTAGTTAGGAAATATTTTTATCAGAGTTAAACACCAAAGTGTTTAAAATAAATAAATGCGATAAAAACCAAGTTTTTGCTGACAATACATCTATAATAAATAAGTGGGACAAAACCCGATTTTCATTTGTAATATATTTATAGGGATAAACCCTAATTATTGAAAACAGTTCTTCTTTTTATCTAGGTAACTTTTATAGCCACTTTTCTAAGTCTTCAGTGCTCTCCAGCTGGTTTTCATTGGATTCACACTAAGTTACCTGAAACACATGTTTAAAACATTTTATCAGCAAGAAATACTTGTGAGTGCATCTCAGTTTAATCAAAACAGTTTTATCATTTTACATCATTGAGGGCAACCCATAATTACATTTGTTTATATCTACTTGATTACCACCCACGGTATTGTCAATCCTTGTAGGATCGTGTTCGGACCCGATTGAGTCGTTCTGAGGCGTTCAACTTCGTTTCAGGTGTGGAATAACAAGAAACGGAGGTAGAAATAGCTGATTCTTCTCTTAATCCACTGATTTTATTGGTCTAACAGTGATTACAGCTCGATCTTCACACCGACAGCACTTCAGCATGGAATACAAGGAGATGCTCATGCTTTCGCTCAAATGAACCACTATATATAGGCTTGGAGGTTTCGCTTATAGGTGCATGTCCTTATGAGCGAAACCTCATATGTCCATATAAGCGAAACTACAAGCTATGACCATATGAGCGAAACCTGTAACCTAAACACATACAATCTCATGTTTTCTCGTAAAACGCACCCTAATCTATTCAATACAATGTAAGACTCGATACAAGACGTAGTCGACAGATGTAGTGCACCAACAGACTCCCCCTCAGATGTTGACGGAGTCGTCTATCGAGTCACGACAATGCTGTGTTTTACATCTTCAATCTTGATCAGTCTCTGGGCCTTTTCTCTCTTTCTATCCTCAGACTCCTCCTCTCGACTTGTTGGCATTCCTTTGTTCTTCAGCAATATCTGATACAGGATCGTTATCTGGTTCTACACGTTCCAATATTGAAATCTGTCTCAAGTTCTATCTGCAGAGTCTTTAATTTCCAGGATCAATCTGCCTGGCTCATCAGGAGTCAGAAACTTGGCTTTCTTCAAACAGAGTCCTCAGGTATTGTGACATGTCTCTTTTTTTATGTTCCAAGATCGAAATCGGACTATTCCTGCACATTCTAAACCTAGAAGTAAATTTTCTAAAATTTAACAATGCACCAACACTGACTCCCCTCAAAACTAACTATCTGCATCAACATCTACTCTTCCTCAGATCACACCCACATGATGAACCACTTGTTGATTTAGAAAACATATTTTGACAGACAAAGCATACTCTCCCCCTCACAACAATGTCATCATGTTTAGCACTCGGAATTTTGAAAATCAGCTTTCCAATATCAGTTGTCGAAAATCTTTTTGACTTTTTCAAAATTTTATGCTAAAACACACACAAAATATTTTTGGATTTTCTGAAAGAAAGTAAATGACACCACTTGTAAAGACAAAGACTGACACCAATTGAAAAAAAAAACAACAAGATGCAGAAATGAAATATTTACAAGCAATATTTTTGTGAGTTTGCGTAAGAGGATCATATCAGTTTTTGAGACATGTCACTAACACCGTTAAGCTATATTACATTTTAAGTTCTAAACAATTCACTTAGATTGTCAGTATGTTTGTCCACTTAAATTTTCACACAAAGTTCAATTGTTCCGAGATACGATGTTAATGTTTTAAGCACTTTAAACTTATTCGTGTGTCCTACTTCTTGAATATACTCTCGTATCCAGATCCCAATATTCAGTCTTACAGGTGAGTATACCACAGATGATATCTGTAAAGGGGTTAGGTGCGAGGGCCGTGAGAGCTCAGGTCGATACTTCCGTATACGCAGAGAGATGACGGCTTCGACTATCGGTGTGTCCCCTTTAGAGGATCTTTTTGATTTCAACAGCAGCGACTATCAATTTTATTGTTTCATCAGCTTGCTGAGGGTGAAGCTATGTTTCAAGCTTTTGCGGAAAGCATTATCCGGGGACTAGGTCAGAACTTTCATTCAGCAGAAGTCCCGGGATAATACCCCAGATATCACTGAGCATAAAGACCTAGTATCTCAGAATAAGGGACCTTTCAAACAATATTTCAGGGGTTACCTATATATCCAAGAAGTTGTTAACCCACAAAACAAGCAAGTTTGAAATTTTTTTATGTTTATATCTTGTCACAATTTACTAAGAGTGTAAAAACCTACTGGCATATCCTCAGTAAGATTGTTTATCACATTTTTACTTTTCAATTCTTTAGCATGTTGTGACAGTCCACTGATGAACTATCATTTCCTCTTTTCACAACCAAACTCATTTTTGCATTTTACCAATGTTTTTGGCTTTTTCAAATTTTCTAATGTTTTTGGATTTTCTGAAATTTTCTACTCCCCCTAAAATACAAACACATTAAGGAAATTTGAAAACTTTCTAAGCTCTAGACCCACTTGAACACACAACTAAACAAACTGTACAAAAACTTTGACAACTGACATTGAATGGCATCAATTCGCCATCCACTAGGCTTAAACAATCAGAACTCCCCCTTACACAAATCATTTTCTCATTTAGATCTCAAAACATTTAAGTTTGTTTTAATCAAAATGATTTTTCCGGAAAATGAATTTGTGTTAACCACTTGAAGGTTTATCACTTGTAAAATACGGGGATGTGGTTCATCATCTTGTCAGTTTCTATCATGTTAGTAAATCAAGTACAACTTAATGTCTCTGATTAACCGTTTTGCAATTAAGCAACCTCTTTACCATTTGTAAAAAATAACCACTTGTAAGATCACAATCAAAACCACTTGTTGGTATGACTAATCAATACCACTTGTAGGAATGAGTCATCTACATTAACCTCTTTACCACTTGTAAGATTAGATACAAAGATGCCGATTCTTGCTTTTCAATTATCAACCTGGAAGCTCCGGCGTAGTCCTTTCACCTGTGAAATTTTAAACACTTTCAAAATCTTTCCAGCAAATTTTATAAACACTAGAATGATGCCGATTCCTGATCCACGATATAAACTTGGGATCTCCGGCGTAGTCCTAAGACTTTTAAGGAAAACGAACTTCCATCCAAGTCTTCTGAGACTTGATGGCTTTCATGCCAGCTCTTGCATAGTAAGGTTGTATGTTGCCTTTTTAGTTGCGTAAAAATCCTTAACCCCCTTTGCTTTCCCATTTAACATTTTCCCAAAAATCTTTTTAACACTCCCGTTGAATGTTTTCTCGACATCAAATTCATTTTTCTCTTTATAAAACTGATTCGAGATTTCAATTTTACCAACTTTCTTTTTAACTTCTTCAAACTTCGGTGATGGAAACTCTTCATCATTCACTGAATTTTTTCCCTCAACCTGTGGCTCTTCTGGCTTTATGGAACCAGATTCATCGCCGACATTCACATCAACTTTTTTAACAACCCACACTTGGTTGTCTTTCTCTTTCTTTTTATAAAAATTCTTTTTCGAACACTCACCAACCTCATAAGTTGAGTTTTCAAAAACTTTAAGTTTTTCGGTCGGTGGTTCAACATCAAAAACCTTTTCTTTTAATTTCTGAGAAACTCCCTGTTTTGTTTTAGCGTTTTTCTGACAGTTCCATGCAATGTGACCGATTTCATTGCATCTGTAATAGGTTCGAGTTTCACTTGGATGTGACACTTAAATTCCATTCTTCTTCTTTTCAGCAAGAAACTCCTGGTTTGACTGTCTCCAGAATGGTTTCTTCTGTTCCTCTTCTGAACTGCCACCTGACACAAATTCTGTTTTGGTTTTAGAATTTTTTTATATTTTTATGATTTTCTGGTGGAATAAAACCAACGCCTTTCTTTTTGTAGCTACGACTTTGGTTTGGTTTCTTTTGAGAACCCGAACCAGAATTGTAACCTTTTTTCTTATTTAGACGTTATTGAACTCTTGAAGTGTACTTTTTAGGTTTTTTAGTAAGATTTAAATCTTTTATTTCAGAAATATTAATTTCTGTTATTTTGAAAACCTTTTTGATCATGTCAAATTGAACACTTCTTATTGGAAATTCTTTGTCAGAATATAATTTGTCCGAATCATTTAAAGTATACGCGACTTCAAATGTTTCATCATCCAAATTTGCTTTCGATAATAAAAACTCTTTACTGTAAGACCGTTTAACCGACGACTTTTGACTGTTGACTGACGAATTTGACCCTCCAGACTCTGACTTTGACTCATTTCATTAGTATCCAACACCTGATCGACCACCTTTTTGATTAATTCAGACTCATGATCAGTGTCATACGAGGTAAACATGACGTCAATGTTTTCTGGTAATTCATCAGTTGTGTCGGTTTTTAGCTTTATATTGACTGCTTTTTCAAGTTGCTCCTCATTTGGTTTTCTAGGTGAATATCCTTCCCAAATCGGAGGCGGACACTTTTTATAGCTAACAGTCGGTTTCTTACCACTATCTATCTTTTCCTTTGGCTTCTCGTCTTGAAAAGCTTCCATACCTGCAACAGTTGGGTAAATACGATCAATGAGATAATCAGAACTAGAATAACTTTGCAATAAACGTCTAATTCTCTCATTCTCAATCTTTTCGGTCTCCAACTCTTGCTTCCATTTAGCACTTTCTTCGATGTAGAAATTGATTGCTTTTTGCTTTGTCATCATGACTGCATTCATCATCGTTAGTGCTTGTTCTCTTTCTGAGTTAGTCTTTTGTAGACCAGTTACTGTTATATTTAAGACATCATAGGATTCTTTTACATAATTGAGGTTGAATAGTAACTGCTCCTTCTTCTTTTCATACTCAGCTATTATGTCATCTTTTGCTACGCATTCCTTGCAGGCTTCCAAACACTTCTCGCAAGGCTTTACAACTTCAACAATTTTCTCAATCTCGATTGTCCTTACCACTTCAAACACTTTTTCTTCTTCTTTCACCTTCTCAGCTTCAGCAATTTCCTCAGCTACCTTTCCAACTTTCTCATTTTGAACAACATCTTCAGTTTTCATTTGTTGTTGTTCTTTAGCAGCTCTTTTCTCCTTCAATTTCTCCATGCGATCTACAAAATAGAAATGAAAACTTTCAGGAGAAAGATGAGTTTTAGCAATATTGATATGTTTCTCTTCCTCATCATCACTACTGCTATCAATTGGTGATTGATCAAACTGTACAGATTTTTCAGAATCAGCATCTGATACACCAGAATCAGACCGTGTTTGATCAAATACAACTTCTTTTTCTGAAGTAACATCATTCTGAACACTCTCATCTGAATTTTGTGAACCTTCATCAGTACTTTCTGAGCTTTCATCAGATGTAACAGACTGTTCTTCCACACTTTCTACAGTCACACCAATAGATTTCATCCAGGTGGTAAACATGTCTGGTTCTCTAACAATCTTGGCAATGAAAGCTTTGAAATCACCCTTCTCATCAACAAACATATCCCAGCTGAATCCTTCAGGTAGTTGTTCATCATCTTGATCAACTAAACATGCTTTGCTATCAGGAGATATGTAATTGCTCCAGTTGAAATCTACCAAACATGCTCTCTTCGAATCCTCAATCTTCCTACCATGAGCCGTCTATGAGTCTTGTGATTGACCAACTTGTTGATAAATGGCTTTCCGATAGTAATCATCTTTTCCGAACGGATTCTGAGCACCACTAGCTTCCCTATTGTTGCACTCTCGTTTGAAATGGCCTTTCTCCCTGCATCGAAAACAATTAACTTTAGATTTATCAAAACCTAAAGTAGATACATGAGCATCGAGAAAGTCATTTATCCCGGTAATTGTCTTGAACTTTTCAGCACGTCTGAGTACCCTTGCAAGACACCATTTGATATCCATTAATTCCATCTCTTCGGCGTCTATTTGGTCGTAATCCTCTTTGGTAAGCATAGGATTTCCGATCCGACCAGCTACAAGACCCTCATATGATAACAATACAGAACCGAGTAGAGCCATGTGGTCTTTCGCAGTTTCCTTAGAAAAACTTTGACCTTCTGGAAGATTTAGAGCGATGTTGCACTGAATTACATAACCATTTCCTGTCTTTGTGCCTTGAGACTGAAAGCTCGTATTTGACTCTTTAGGATTGACACTTGGAAATGATGAGAATCCACTGCTTTTGGTTGAACTCTGATCTGCCTTTTCTGATGAATCTCCAGCACTGAATGCAGTTTGGATTTTAGGACTTCTCTCAGATTCTGGAACCGGAATACTGCCTTTATAGTACATCTTCACGTCCTGTTGACCACTCGAACTGTTCATCCTTGCGATCTTTTGCTGTTCCAAATCCCGACTCTCGATTTTTTTGATAAACTGAGATATAGTCAATCCATCGTACACACCCGTGTTTTTCAGAATCATCAAGTATGTTCCCCATTCTTTCTGTGGTAGTGCATCAGCAAGCTTGTCTACCCACTCTTCACGGTCTTTAGTGATACTCAACATCGACATTGATCGCACTAAGTGGCAATAACGCTCAATCAGCTTCTTCATGTCTTCACCTGGTAGACTGCTGAACAGATCAAACTCTTTCTTTAACAACGCTTTCTTACTCTTGATCATATTCTCACTACCCTCAAATTTAACTTTAAGAGCATCCCAGATCGACTTTGCAGTTTTGTCATGCTGTAGCAGAATGAATATGTCTTCTTTGATAGCTTGCTGCAACAGACTGATCATCATTTTCTCTGCTTTGTACATAACCCGTTCCTGATCCGTGAATTCTGATAACTCTTTCAAAACCTGTAAATCTGTTCTAGGTAAGACATATTTCTTCAGAATGCATTCCCATGATCTAAGATGGTTTGCCTGAACCCAGTTCTCGAATCTGTCTTTCCACCCGTAATATTCTTCGATATTCATTAATTTCGGGGGCTTTTGGGTGGTTCCCGTTTCATTTTCTATATTCATGGCTTGAACAATAGCAGATGGACCAGTCGGTGTTGCAAATGCATTATAGAACTCGGTATCCATGATGATTTAGCACGTTTTCAAAGATCAGTGACAAATAAGCGAAATCAAGTGATAGTGCACAATGAGCGAAAACCTTGATGTCCTCTGGAGCGAAACTATGATGTTCAGATAAGCGAAACTAGGGTTTGTCCGAATAAGCGAAACCCTGAGGTACCAAAAAGCGAAACTATTGATGTTTATAAGAGCGAAACTGCTATATGACCTTTGGAGCGAAACTACCAGGCAATTTGGAGCGGAACCTCTTAATTATGTGACACACGAGCGAAACTAGATGTTCAAATAAGCGAAACTATGCAAAGTCCAAAAGAGCGAAATCTAATCGGAAGGTTATTTGATCCATTTTTAGTCCTTATTTTGGTCCGAAACTTTCCAGGGTTTGTTAATGTCCAATAACGCACAGTCTGTGAAATTTTGATCCGATTTTGACCGTTAAAACTTTCTGAATTTAAGAAAGAAGGTGTAGAAGCAAGAAATGATGATAAAATCCAGCTAATCTCTACAGAACTCCTCCTCCTGTGCTCTGATACCACTTGTAGGATCGTGTTTAGACCTGATTGAGTCGTTCAGAGGCGTTCAACTTCATTTCAGGTGCGGAATAACAAGAAACAGAGGTAGAAATAGCTGATTCTTCTCTTAATCTACTGATTTTATTGATCTAACAGTGATTACAGCTCGATCTTCACACCGGCAGCACTTCGGCATGGAATACAAGGAGATGCTCATGGTTTCGCTCAAATGAACCACTATATATAGGCTTGGAGGTTTCGCTTATACGTGCATGTCCATATGAGCGAAACCTCATATGTCTATATAAGCGAAACTACAAGCTATGACCATATGAGCGAAACCTGTAACCTAAACACATACAATCTCATGTTTTCTCGTAAAACGCGCCCTAATCTATTCAATACAATGTAAGACTCGATACAAGACGTAGTCGACAGATGTAGTGCACCAACAATCCTGACCTGTGGTCATGCTACTACTCATAGTGTAGTAACAAGTTATGTATACAAAACCCTAACATACCGATGATAATTGTAGAACACAAATACTCAATCACTGTTATACTTTAAAATAATTGAGGTTTTATAAAAACAGTTTACAAAAACAGATGTACTCACTTTTGTAGGCTTAGGTATTCCTATAGGCTTCCTGGTAATATTATAGCTTCATGCTGTTTCTCCTAGTTATTATTTCCGTGAATTTCTATGAATATATATATAGTGCACATGTGTTAGTAAAATAACCCAATTTACATTAGCTATACCCCTCTCCAGAGACAGAACTCCAATGACTGAGTCAGGCAGAGCCTTGACATGCGTTACGGAGCTCTAGATCAATCGGGCAGAGTAACTAATACGTAACCGGGGGTTATAATACTTACAACGAGGTAGAGCTTCGCTTATTAGGGTGGGGGATTTGGCTATATCTTTTGCCTTTAGAAATTGAGAGAGAAACAATGGATTTGAATGAATTGAAATGAAACCATCGACCTCTATTTATAGGCTGTCATTGGGGCGAGTCACGGCCCACGACGCACATCTGTCACTCCCTCGCGGCCCGCGAGGGAGTCTAGGCCGGTGTGAGGGTTGCTGAGTCATAGCGTAGTGCCGACACGTGTCTGACACGTGGCTTGTTTGTGTGCCCGACAAGCAATGGGGCCTCGCGCCCCGCGAAGGATTCAATTAACTAGGTCGCGGCCCGCGAGCGACCCAGGTTTCTTGTTTTATTTGTTATTTATTAATATAAAGGTTATTCGGGTCCCTTTCTCACATATGGGATGTATTTAGAAACGTTTTAGGGTGTTTCTCGATGGTTGTTATAAGGTAGTGTCTCCATATTTTTTTATATAAAAAACAACAACACCCAACTCAAGATCATGAGTTAAGTAGTTCTTTTCGTGGACTTTCAGTTGTCTTGAAGCATAAGCCATGACTTTGTCCCTTCCGTGTTTTGAGGCATCACAATACACAACAAAATCATTGTTTCCACTGGGTAGAGATAGAATGACGATAATAGCCCACAAGACCAAGAGAAGAACGAACTTCTGTCGGAGTAGTAAGTGCACTCCAATCCTTAATAGGTGTGATTTTGGCGGGATCCACATGTGTTCCTTTATCGTTGATAGTGTGACCCAAGAATTGCACCTTGTTAAGCCAAATATTCACACTTGGAGAATTTGGCGTTGTTCCTTCTTTAAGAGTTCCACCATCAAACGGAGGTGATGCTCGTGGTGCGCTCGAGATTTCAAATAGATTTGGATATCGAAATGAAGACAATGACAAATTTATCCATATAAGGCTTGCAAACCCGATTCATCAAGTCTATGAAACGGTAGAAGCGTTAGTTAAACCAAAAGGCATGATAGTGAACTCGTAGTGGTCGTATCGGGTATGAAATGCAGTCTTGGGGATATCTTCTTCGAGTACATCAAGTTGATTGTAGGATCATTCTCGGCCCTGATTGAGTCGATTAGAAGAATTCCTATCCAAAACAAGAGGCGGAAACTAATGTTTTGGTGCAATCTCAGCTGTATACACTTTAAATTGTTGTATTATTGATCACTGAAGCGATTACAAGCTCTGACAACACTTCGGCAGCACTTCGCGGCTTACCGGAAGAAAACACACACTTACACCTTTTTGATTTCGCTCCTACATACACATATATATATATAGGTTACTGATTTCGCTCCTACGACACACATACATTAGGAGCGAAATCATCTGTTACACTTCTGGGCGAAATCAGATGTTTACACACTCTTGGGCGAAATCAGAATCAAGGGATTTCGCTCCAAATGACCGCATGTCATTTGGGGCGAAATCAACTTCTAATACATGTTTCTATGATTTCGTGCCCTGTTCTATCCTAAACAGCGTAAGACTCGATACAAGACGTAGGCAACAGATGGATGCACCAACAAACTCCCCCTCGGATGTTGACGGAGTCTTCAGTGTCGAGTCTTCGGTTGTCAACCTTTAGTCTTTATCAGTCTTCAAGCTTCTTTGAAGTATTTGTCATTGCAAGAATCCTCATTCTCTATCTCTCTCTCTAATGCAGTTCCAGGATCAATAATGACTCTTACTACTTTATCACAGTGTCTTCAGACTCCCCCTCTCAATCTGCTGGGATCTTAACCTGGAATTCACAGCTTCAATATTCATTCCAAGATCGTTACCAGGCTCTCTTCTGGTTCAGGATCGTCACCTGGCTTAAATTTACACCTACACAATCTCTACCCAACACATAAGTTTCTCAAAGATTAAATCTTTAAACTTTTTAGAAACTTTTGCAACAAACTACTATAATGAATTTTACATTGAAAACCAATTGTAATCTCAATTTCTTCACATACTCTCCCAACCTTGTTCATCAAGTTTAGCACTTGGAATTTCGAAAATCAGCTTCTCAACATCAGTTGTCGAAAATCTTTTTGAATTTTTCAAAATTTATGCTAAAACACACCAAAATCTTTTTGGATTTTTGAATAGAAGAAAGTAAATGCAGAAACGAAATATTTACAGACAATATTTTTTGAGTTCGTGCAAGAGGATCATATCTGTTTTTTAGATATATCACTAACACCGTTAAGCTTGATTTCATATTAAGTTCTAAACAATTCACCTAGATTGTCAGTATGTTTGTCCTCTTAAATTTTCACACAAACTTCAACTGTTTCGAGATACGCAGTTAATGTCTTAATTACTTAAACTTATTCGCGTGTCCCACAACTTGTATATACTCCCGTATCTAGATCTCAATATTCAGTCTTACAGGTGAGTATACCACAAATGATATCTGTAAAGGGGTTAAATTGCGAGGGCCGTGAGAGCTCAGGTCGATACTTCCGTATACTCAAAGAGATGACGGCTTCGACTTTCAGGTGTGTCCCCTTTAGAGGATCTTTTTGATACAACAGCAGTGACTATCAATTTTATTGTTTCATCAACATGCTGAGGGCGGTGCTGTGTTTCAAGCATTTGTAGAAAGTATTATTCGGGGACTATGTCAGTATTTCCATACAGCAGAAGTCCCGGAATAATACCCCAGATATCACTGAGCATAAAGACCTAGTATCTCAGAATAAGGGACCTTTCAAACAAGATTTCAGGGGTTACCTATATATCCAAGAAGTTGTTCCCCACGAGATAAGCAAGTTTGAATTTTTAGGTTTATATCTCGACACAGTTTACTAAATGTGTAAAAATCTACTGACACATCCACAGAGAGATTGTTTATCACATTTTTTCACTTTACATTTCTTTAGCGTGTTGTGATAGTCCACTGATGTACTATCATTTCCTCTTTTATGCATCAAAAACTCATTTTTCATTTTATCATGTTTTTAACTTTTTTGAATTTTCTAATGTTTTTGGATTTTCTGAAAATTCTTACTTACTCCCCCTAAAATTCAAAAACATTTAAAGAAATTTAAAACAAACTGTACAGAAAATGACAACGGATATCGAATTGCCTCAATTCTCCATCCACATGGCATAAACAATCAGAACTCCCCCTCACAACAAACTATTTTCCCATTAAGATTTCAAAACACTTAAGTTTATTTTAATCAGAATGGTTTTTCCGGAAAATGAGTTCGTTTATCAACCATTTGTAGGTTTTTGGGGTCATTTCATCACATTGTTTACCAATCTTATGAATGATAGTTATCTCAAGTTCAAATTAATGACCTTGAATAACCACTTGTAGAAACAATGATTGAACCATTAGAAGAATCCAAAAACCAAACATTTCAAACCTGTATTTCAACCAATTACCATCAGTTGGTTGAATTCTCAAGGTGCCGATTCCTACTCCACGCTTACAAACCTGGGAGTTCCGGCAATTCCTGTTTTTCAAAACATCTTTTATAAGCATTTTAAAGAATGATGCCGATTTATGCTCCACGATTACCAACTTGGGAGCTCCGGTAAGTCAGGTTTTTACTCTTTGAAAAATATATCCACCCAAGCCTGACCTTCCTTGGGTGTAACAACATCTTCTTCTTCATCTTTTCTTTCAACAGACTTGTGAACACGTCTTTTAGAAGCATAAAATTGTTTGACACTTTTGGCCTTACCATTGACCATTTGTCCAAAAATGTGTTTCACATTTCCGTTGAAAGTCTTTTCAACATCAAATTTCTTCTTGTCAGAATAAAATTGATTTGAAATTTCTACTTTTCCAACTTTCTTCATAAAATTTTCAGCACGCAAAGGTGGAAAATTTTCATCATTCATGGTTGGAACTGATCTTTCAACCTTTCTTTCAACACGTGGCTCCTCTGATTTTGTGGAATCATATTCATTGCCAGAATTGTTACCTGAACCTTTCACAACCCATTTTTTATTTTTTATATTTTCCTTTCTTTTCAAAACACTCTTTGAACATTCTCCTTTCTCAAAAGTTGAATTTTCAAATCCTGTAAATTTTCGGGTTGTAAGTTGAGTTTTCTCAACCATTTTCTCTTTCATTTTACCAGAAACTTCCTGTTTTGGTTTGAATGTCTTTGGACAATTCCTAGCAACATGACCAACAGTTTTACACTGAAAACAAGTTCTCTTTTCAATCTTCTTCTGAACAACATTCTTCTTCAACTCTTCTTGCTTCTTGGCAAGGAATTCTTGATTCGTCTGCTTTCTGAATGCTTGTTCTTTCTCAGCCTCTGATGTTTTTCCTGAAACAAACACAGTTTTTGGTTTATAAACTTTTTCATTTTTATAGTTTTTCGGTTGATTAAAACCTAATCCTTTCTTTTTGAAATTACGATTATGGTTTGGTTTCTTTTGGAAACTATAACCACAATTGTAACCCATTTTCTTGTTAATTCTTTGTTGTTCTCTTGAAGTGTATTGTTTAGGTTTTCCAGAAAGGTTTAAATCTTTTATTTCAGAAATATTAATTTCTGTGATTTTGAAAACCTTGTTAATCATTTCAAGTCTAACACTTCTTATTGGAAAAATTTCATCAGAATATAATTTGTCAGAATCTTTCAAAGTATATGCTACTTTGACCAGTTCATTATCCAAATTAGATTTTGATAGCAAAAATTTCGTATCATAAACCCGTTTGTCCTTTTTGATTGTTGACTTTGACGCATCGGACTCATAATTTGACTCAGATTTGAACTCCATTTTTGACTCCTCACTGTCATCTTTTTCTAACACCTGATCGACCACACTTTTTATCAATTTGGACTCATGATCAGTGTCGGACGACGTGTACGTAACATTGATATTTTCTGGCAAATTATCTGATGGCCCAGACTCCCATTGTAAGTTAATTGCCTTTTTTACTCTTTCTGAATTTGGATTTCGAGGTGAATATCCATTTTCGACTGGAGGCGGACATCTATGATAGACCACACTTGGTTTCTTACCAGAAATTTTCACTTCATCTTTGTCTTCCGTCACAGATTTCTTTTCTTCTGAAGTCTTTTCTTCTTCAAATGTCTTCAATTCCTCCACAATTGGATAAATCCTGTCAACAACAAAGGTAGAACATGAGTAACTATCCAATAAATTTTTAATTCTCTCAGTTTCTATTCTTTGTGTTGCCAGCTTCAACTCCAGATCAACACATTTTTTTGTGTAAAAGTTGACATTATCAAGCTGTCTTATGTAAGCTCCTTTGAGTGTATTCATTGCTACAGCTTGTTCGCAGTTTGAATCAGTGTACTTGTTGATCTCTCTGTTCATTGTATCATATGATTCTTTTAATCTATTAATGTTATGTAACAGTTCATTGTTTTGCTTGATCAAAGAATCACAGTTCAGACACTTTTCAGAAACTTTGACTGCTTCAGCATCAACTTTGATTTCAAACTCTGGAACTTCTTTTACTGTTCTGTTTGATTGGAAAAATTCATTTCTTCTCTTTCTCTTGGCTTCAGCTTCAGCTTTTAACTTTTCTTCTTCTTCTTCCTCTTCTTCAATCTTTCTCCACTTTTCTTCTTCAGCTTCTCTGACTTTTCTTATTTTTTCTGCCCATTTCAGATCATAAGCATTAGCAATAAAAGCTTTAACTTTTGACGTGTCTTTGGACATTTCTTTGGCCATTAATTCTTGATCTGGGCAAAAATTGTCCCAATTGAAACCTTCTGCCAACTTTTCATCTTCTTGTTCTGCCAGACATACTTTGTTATTTGTTGGAATGTATTTATCCCAACTAACACCACCATCTTTTCCCAGACAAGCTCTCTTTGTATCTTCAATCACCCTTCCATGTGCAGTTTGTGCTTGATGTGATGCCTGTTGTTGTTGTTGATACTGCTGTGGCATGACTTGATGATAAATCGCCTTTTTGTGATAATCATTGTTTTCGAAAGGGTTCTGGGCTCCACTAGCTTCACAATTTGTACACTCCCTCTTGAAATGCCCCTTTTCCCTGCAACGAAAACACGTAACTTTAGATTTATCAAAACCTAAAGTTGACACATGAGCCTCACGAAAATCATCTCTGCCTGTAATTTGTTTAAACTTCTCAGCCCGTCTCAACACACTAGCCATGCACCATTTAATATCCATTAATTCCATCTCCTCTGCATCAATTTAATCATAATCCTCCTTCGTGAGCATTGGATTACCGATCCTTCCTGCAACTAATCCTTCGTAGGACTCAAGCACGGTCACCAACAAAGACATGTGGCTTTTAGCAACTTCCTCAATATAATTTTGATCATTTTCCAGTTTTAAGGCAATGTTGCATTGAAGAATCTTTCCACTCTTTGTTGTAGTGAACTGTGGATCATATGTTAGAAATGAAGAGAATCCAGTTGTGTTGCTTGATCCCTGAGATGGTTTTTCAGAAGAATCTTTTGCATTGAAAGCTATTTCAACTTTTGGAGAAAAATTGGTCTTTTCATTAACACCGCTCTTGAAATACAGACTGATGTCTTGTTCTTCATCATAGTTCTTCATCATAGTTCTTCATTCTGGCAATCTTTCTCTGCCCCATCTCTTGAGCTTCCAGATGCTTGATGAACTCTCCCAGTGTTAGCTTTTTATATTCTTTTCTGTTACTTATCAGCATCATCAGAAAAGTTCCCCAAGTTTCATGTGGTAGCGCATCTGCAAGTTTTTCAATTAATTCATGAGTATCCTTTTTAATTCCAAGTTTTGACTTATTTCTCACCAAGTTACAATATCTTTCAATTATTTGGTTGGTGTTTTCAGATTTCTTACCACGGAATAAATCAAATTCTTTCTTCATGAGCGACATTTTGTTTTTAAGCATATCATCACTTCCTACAAACTTTGCTTCCAATTCGGTCCAGATCGAAAAAGCAGTTCCGTCATGTTGAAGCAATATCAAAATGTCCTCCTTGATAGCTTGCTGAAGCAGACTCACCATCAATTTTTCATCTCTATATTTATTTTTCTCTTCAGTACTCATCTCTCTAATTGTCTGTTGTACACCATTTGTTGTGGGTCTAACATATGGTTCTTCAGTGTGTTCCCACACATCCAAATGATAAGCTTCAACCCAATTTCCAAACCATTCAGACCATGCATTGTAATCATCAATATCCATGAGCTTAGGCGGTTTCTGAGATGTCCCGGTTTCATTTTCAAGTAATGCATTCTGAGTGATTGTAATCGGGCTAGCAAAAGCATTATAAAATTCGTTATCCGTGTTTCAAATGTCCAAAAATTCACAATAATATCCATGTTTAGGCTAAATCAGAATCACGAGCGAAATCAACAAATGCAGTTCGAGCGAAATCAACAAATGCAGTTCGAGCGAAACTAACAGTTAAATCTTCAAGCGAAATCCCCTTTTTAACCTTGGAGCGAAATCAAACTTATGCGTGGAGCGAAATTAACTTGATAGTCAATAGAAGCGAAATTAGCTTGAACTCTGGAGCGAAATCCCAATTTGAGCGAAATCAAAAGTTGATTTCAGGCGAAATCACATATGATGTCATCATTTGCACGAACAGATTGGAGCAAAATTAAGCAAAACTCAGTTTTTAGATTGGTTTTAGCTTTGAAACTTTCAAGGGTTTACTAATACATGATTACGAGTGCTGTGTGTGAAATTGAGCCGATTTTAACGAGAAAAATTTTGAAAATTTTTAAAGAAGGTGTAGAAAATCAGAATATGCAGCTGAAATGGCAAGAACTCTTCCTCCTGAGCTCTAATACCACTTGTAGGATCATTCTCGGCCCTGATTGAGTCGATCAGAAGAATTCCTATCCAAAACAAGAGGCGGAAACTAATGTTTTGGTGCAATCTCAGCTGTATACACTTTAAATTGTTGTATTATTGATCACTGAAGCGATTACAAGCTCTGACAACACTTCGGCAGCACTTCGTGGCTTACCGGAAGAAAATACACACTTACACCTTTTTGATTTCGCTCCTACATACACACATATATATATATATAGGTTACTGATTTCGCTCCTAGGACACACATACATTAGGAGCGAAATCATCTGTTACACTTCTGGGCGAAATCAGATGTTTACACACTCTCGGGCGAAATCAGAATCAAGGGATTTCGCTCCAAATGACCACATGTCATTTGGGGCGAAATCAACTTCTAATACATGTTTCTATGATTCCGTGCCTTGTTCTATCCTAAACAGCGTAAGACTCGATACAAGACGTAGGCAACAGACGGATGCACCAACATTGATGGTACCCAAAACGCAAGTCAATTTTGGAAAAACATGTAGCACCTTGAAGTTGATCGAAGAAATCATCAATACGAGATAAGGGATATTGATTTTAAACTATGAGTTTATTAAGCTCACTAATATACGTAAAATACAAGATATAAATTGTATCAAATAAGGAGTAAAATCAACCCTTTTTCAATACTAATGTTGGAAAAAGCTTGTTTCTTTGTTCCCTTTTAATTTACAAGGTCAAAAGCGCTTAAACGCACAAAAGGAGCAAAATAACATCAAAAACCAACATAAATACAAAGAAGGAGGACTGATGCAACTCGCCAAGCCCCCATCCACATCCAAATCCAGAAAATAACAAGATCAGAAGCCCTGGCATGGGGCCGTGCCCACCAGGCATGGGTCGTGCCCAGTCAAGAATCTCTACAGAAGAACAGGACAACAACGAAAGACAAAACAGACTGACAACACGGGACGGTGCTAACCCAACACGGGGCGTGGTCACCTCTAAGATTCGCAGAATCTGAGATAGTACAACAAGTACAGTGGCCACGGGCCGTGCCGTTGATGCATGGGGCCGTGTTAGTACAAGACCTGACACTGCAGTTAATGAAGAAGAGAAAGACTGATGGACACGGGGCCGTGCCAGGAGGGCACGGGGCCGTGGTGAAGCTCTGTTTTCAGCTATAAATAGGGGTGCTTGGTTTCATTCCAATCCAACCCATGGCAAACCACTTCTCTAACACTTGCCACCACTCCACCACCACTACAACACCAACACCCACCCCCATAATCCATCTTCCATCATTTAGAGTGTGTAGTAGTCTTGGGATCCAAGATCGATCGTAAGAGTTCCTGTCAAACAAAGGCCATGCTTGGATAAACTCTTAGATCACTTGGTGAAGACAAACCTTTTATGTATTACCTTTTGATTTCCAATCTTTGGCTCCTTTTTATTTGGGTATGTATTAATGACTTTAATAACTAGTTTTTTATATTGAAGGAAAATTTTTTTAACCATTCTTTATGTGTCGTTTATTCACACATTCGTGTCTTTACGGTCTATATAAAGCACGTTAAGTACTTGGAAGGGGTTAGAAGGGTTGTTGGGTTATTCTATGTCTCGTTCAGTGTATTGATCCTGCGAGAACCTGGTTCAAGCTTAGTAAGACTTCACGAGTGGGCAGTACTGTTCGCCTCGGGAGAAGTAAGAAACCGCTTGAATCCCTTATATATAAACTACTATTAAAACTTTAAACCAACCCTGCGAGGATTGTATCCCTGCTGACTCAGACCAAAGGGTTGAGGGTAACGCTGCCTGGAATGGGGCCTACCACTTTTTGCATTAATAACTTACTTAATTATCTTTCAATAATCTAACCTTGCGGGACTGCATCCCTGCAGAATCAGACCAATAGGTTGGGGGTAACACTGCCTGGAAGGGGGCCTACTACTATAACTTAAAGATAATCTCTTAAAAACCCCAAATTCTGGAAATCATTAAAGGATACATAAAAGAGGGGTTAGAACCAAGTGATTCCTTCTTGTCTATCTGTTTTTCCTTACATTTTATTTTTTTCTTTTTTAGTTTCTCTTTTCAAAATCTTTTCATCAAAATTTGGTAAGATTAGACGTTAACGATAAGCCGGTATTAAAAGCTCTTGTGTCCTTGGACGACCTCGGTATCTTGCCATCACTATACTTCGTCCGCGATTGGTGCACTTTCCCTAACGTGTGTAGAGTGATAGTATTATATCGTGTTTTATAAATTTAAAACTTAATTCGCGATTAAAAAGGGGTTAAATATATCTAAAAATTATATACTCACACGCACACGTCACTCACGATAATCGATACACATGCAGACGAGGTCATTCAGCCCACCGGTTGGGATGACGAGATCTCGAAACCTCCCCCTCTCAATATTGCCTTTGAGGTTCTGGTAAATCCCGCTCCCCCTCAAGATGAGGTCGACGAGGAGCCTTATATCTGGGAGATAGAGGAAATGCTCAATGACCTCTAATTGAGTGTCTCCGGAAATAGCTCAAGCCCTCCAAAGACTAGCATTCTTAGATCTAGAAAGTTGCTATAGAGTGTTTAAATAAAGATCTCGTGGAGGCATCGCTCAAGAATCTATCTAGCCTAAGTTAACTTAGGATTATAATTTGTATTTCCTTGTACTTGTCTTTTATTTTCAATGAAATGGAAGTATGGTTGATGATGGTTTCAATAAATGTGTGAAAGAAATTGAAAATGCCAGAAGAATTGTCACACCCCGACCACGTAAAACATCAAATCGTGGCGGAAACGTCGGGGAGTGTTGTAACAGAATTATTGTTCCACAACCATGGTTTAAAATAATATTTTATTCATAACCAAAGGTGGAATTACATTGTCTCAAAACAAGAACCAAAGAGTTATATTGTCTTAAAATAAAATAAACAAGAGTTCATAATTAAACTAAGTTTATCTTCATTTTATGTCACTAAGGCCCAAGTCCACCCTAGTGTGTCACGATCAACATCCTAAGCAACAGCTCCTGAAAACACATGTGAAAATAGGTACGTCAGCATAAAAATGCCTGTAAGTAACATAGGTTTTGTGAAAATTGGATTCATGACTTAGGTTTTAGAAAAATGTTTAGTAAAATTCAGTCATGAACCTTGTAAATTGTTTTGTTTTGTAAATCATTTGAAAAGCGATAAAATCAGATGATATGTATAAATAAAAGTATAATGTATGGTTAAAAGAATAACCAAGTAAAAATAAGTTGTATAAAACAAGTTGTTTTTGTAAAACAAAGTCTTGTGAAAAATATGTTATTTGTGTAAAATGTATAAGTCCAAATTGAATGATTTAAATAACGCTACGACATGTAATACGATACAAGCACTTATATATAGGAAGTACCAGCGGCGTATCCACCATACTACACACATATCTTTACGTAAGTCACTTTAAACAAACCACCAATGTATAAACTCCATGTTTAAATCAACCATCAAGTGTTCTTGTCTAAACCATTGTCATATGTTTAAAAGTCCAAAATGTAGTCATGTAGTCATGTATGTGTAACAAATGTTATGTATGTTAAGTAAAATGTGTTCACTTAAACCAAATGTATAAATGTACAAAACAAAGTATTTTGAGTATATTAAAAAGTTATGTTTTGCAAAGTAAAAGCATGTTTTAAATGATACAAGCATTTATGTGTTAAGTTAATGCATACATTCAAGCCTTGAGACAGACGGATAACCCTAAGTCAAGGTTATCAAAAGAAATGTTATCGGATTCAGTCATTCCTTTCACCCAAACAAACCTAGGATGTCAGGAACGGGATTTGTCAAGTCCTATGGTACCATTACTTACTACCGAGCGGCGTAGCTAATGTTAATGAATGTATATAAGTCCCATTTATGCAAACCCAATGTTATACCAAATGTAAACATGTTATATGAAAACAATGTACTAAGTATGCTAAGTTAGCATACAAAGCAGAAAAGTCATGTAAATCAATGTGCTAGCATGCTCAGTCTACATACATAGCAGAAAATGTAATGTAAAACAATGTGCTAATATGCCAAGTAAACATATGTAGCAAAACAATGTAGTGTAAATCAATGTGCTAGCATGCCAAGTTAACATACATAGCAAAACAATGTAATGAAATCATGTACTATAAGTGTACTAAAGAACATAGCAGGCATATGATGTGAAAACAAGAAAGCACGAAAGTAACAAGTAGGCACATGTGTTTCACCCCAAAATGTTTGGAAAACAGTAAAAGAGGGGACTATGTACTCACTTGAGATTGCTCAATAGACTTTAGATATCCACCAAGCAAGCTAGAAGATCACGGATTCAAACGGCACCTAATATAGGTATCTACATTAATAAACGGACCTATCGAAGGATCGGGTAGTACGAGGGTTTGTAAACCAAATAAGTGTGAGAACTTATGTAATATGGTTTGACAAAGCCTACATACTAAAACGAAACTTATCCTAAGTGCTTTTGACCCGTTACGACCCGTTTAGGTAGCTTATGCTACTTTAACGCGTCGTTTCGCGTAAAACGCGTTTGGACCGCCTAACTAGCCCTATGACAAGCAAGATATGCCTTAACATGTTTTAATATTGTTGCCAAATCAGTTTAGATGTCAAAAATTACGTTACATAGGCTTAAAATGAATTTTGGCTCAAAAAAGGTATTTTGGTAATTTTCCTAAGGCATAGGAACTACTTATCATACAACTACTTAAACGACGTGACTATAAGGTATAACCTCGGAAGGTTATTCCCTATACAACTATGGTCACCTAAAGTGTTTGGTCAGATCCTAATGATCGACCAAATGGGTCGGGTTCGAAAGCATAAGCGATTGATTAGGTCGCTTACCTTTACGACCCTAAACAAGCACAAATCTAAAAGTGACGAGCTAAACATGTTAAAACATGTTTAATGAGATTTAAAAATAGGTTTCGTATTAAAACAAACGGTTTTAATACCCTAGAGTAGTTTGGTTATAAAATACGCGAGAAAACGTATTTTGGCCGAAACTACGACTCGTCGCTGAGCCTAGATAACGTGGTAATCAGTAGGTATAGTCACTAGGGACTATAACCATCATGATTACGCTCACGTTATGAAGTTCAAACAAACTTTGCATTGACCATAAACTGGTCAATGCAGAAAGTCAAACACAGTTTGACTTTAACGCTAAAACAAACGAAAAACGCGAAAGAATACTTACAGAAGGTCCCCGCAAGATTTGATTCTGATTCTCTTTCTGGTAGGAAGCATATACTTCCACTTAGAGAGCTTGAATCAGATCAAATGTGAGGAATGAAGGAAAATGGGTTGGGTTTATATAGGCATGGCATAACCGTTAGGATCGTTCATCGTGAAACGTGCTTCAATCTAGGTCGTACACATGGGCCCATTGTTTTACAAAACCCTTAGAGCCCCTAGTTTCAGCCCATTGTTTTCCAAAAACCATTTGCAAGTGGTATATTCAGGTATAACAGCTGTAAACAGCTGTTTGAAACAATTCTGCACATCTGGGAGGCCCTCGCGCCCCATGTAAACATGTGCAAGGCCTTACACGGGCCGCCTGGGAAACACAGTTCAGCAACAAGTTTGCAGTTTGACAGTTTCATTCCCTGAATGTGTTTATAGCCATTTCCGACATGTTTAAGGCCCGTCAAGCCAACTTTAAGGCCCTAAAATGATGCTTAAACATTGTGGACATGAAACATGCTCAAAAATATTCCGGATGTCGGTTCGTTCGGTCGTACGTTCGCGATGTTCGCTTAATTATGACGGAATGCACATAAGCGCGAAAAACGATCCAAAAATGCGCGACGAATGGATTTTTCTCATGCTAAGCACTAAAATAAAATATTTTAATGCTTACATAAATTTTTGGATGTCCGGAAGTATTCAGAACGTAAGTTATGCGCGAAAATGCAAACTTATGTACTTTTTGACGCTTTTAGTCCCTGAATGAGCATAAAGTTTATTTTAGCACACCGAACCCCTCAACGCCTATTTCTAAGCTATGTAAAGGATACTTAAGGTGTGTTTAACTTATGGCCATGTTCCAGAATGTTCGTTACAGTTCAGATTGGCATACTTTCGTAGTTTGTCAATTTTAGTCCCTGTAAGCGAATAAACTTGATTTTGCCATACCAAAGCCTTCAAAACTTATTTCTAAGTTATGTAAAGGTTATTTAAGGTATGTTAGGCATAAATTGATGTTCCGGAGTATTTGTCATGTTTAACTGATTACTTCACACACCAGTTTGCGTATAATTCTCTAGAAAGCGATATAGAGTTTGAAATTCAATAAAAGTCAAAACATGAAAAACATCAAACATAAACAAACAAACATTGGAATCAAATAACTTTATTTCATTGATAACTGAATTGTTCACAATGATTGCAAGCACAAATGTCACAAGAATGATGAAAAATGGAACCCATGCACGTAAAACAGAGCCTCCCGCTTCAAAAAACAGCAGATCAGTGTCTACAGCACGGGGCCTTGCCCACCAGGCACGCCCCCGTGCTCAACTGTCTGATGTCAAAAAATTTCTACCGAGAAGGTGGCATGGTTCGTGCTCATCCAGTACGCTCCCGTGTCCACCATACTGTAAGTCTTCTATTCAAAATAGTTACTGGCACTTTGGCCACGGGGTCGTGTCCCCATAGCACGACCCCGTGCTGCAAGTGCCAGTAACCATAAAATTTGTTATTTTTACACACTTTTTACACATTTAATCAAAATAAATCAAATTTGGCACACATCGAGGAAATTGTGTAATTTAAGTGTGGGGGGATGATAAAACCTTGAATCGTTTGTCCTAAAAACAAGCCTTACACAAAACTCGCCTTGGAAAACCGCTAATCACCCCAAACTTTTTGAAAAAAAAATATTTTCTTTTACTTATCTTGGTTTAGGTTGGTAAAATAAGTTCTAAAAATTATGGTTTTACTAATTTACACCTAATAGCATCGTGATAAAAAGAACCTATTAAGCAAATTATAAAAACGGGCATAACAAATCTTTGTAAAAATTGATTATATATACATTTTTACACTATAACCCCTTTTCCCACAAAAGTGAGTTTTGAGCCTTTACCGACCATATAAATACACATCTATACTAATTGCTCAATTTTCGTTTCTTGTGTGAATAGCCTGTTTGGTCCTTACAAATCTAGAACTTGCCAAAGCGATACATTCGAAATCCTTACCGACACAAATCCAAGTAAGTAAATGATGGAGGCATTAGGATCAAACCTATTTTTCACTTCAAAACCTTTGTTTTTCTTTTCTTTACCAAAAACATCCACCTAGATAAACCCCTTTAAGCCTTAACCCTTTCATTGCTAAACCCGTAAAAATATATACCTTTGCGAAAAACACCCACATCCGCAAACCTTCTATGTTTATATTTTTTGTAAAAAGATCGGTTATAAAATTACAAATATGGCTCAGTTTCAACTTTGGCAAAAAAAAAAACCAAAGTATTTTTTGCTAAGCCAAAAAAAACAAGCAATGGAAAAAACCGATACTTTTTACGCCTTTCGCCATTTTTATGAAACACACCTACTCGAACCGCAACCTACCCTTTAAAGTCCTCTTGATATTTACAAGGATTAAACGTCAAAAAGGAGGAGGTTTGAAGATTTCTCAAGCCAATGGTAGGAGTAAGTTCCAAACCAGGCACGAGCGTTTCCACATACACAATTTCGGCTGAGTGTTGAGTGACCACTTGTGAGGTGTGTAAAATTGTATATAACTAAATAGAATATTATAAAGGCATGTTATGCCCAAAAAAATAAATTTTCTTAATTTATGTTTTAAATAAATCATGACAAATAAGATTGTAAATAAAATAAAAACAAAATAAATTTAGAACTTGGATTCCCGACACTCTAAAGATAAGCCCAAAACCTTCTCTTCTACCTATTCCGTTTTGGTGTGTGAGCCACATTATAGAGTTTTGCTTGAGGAAAAGCAAAGATTCAAGTGTGGGGGTATTTGATATGCGTAAAATACAACATATAAATTATATCAAATACGACGTAAAATCAACTCTTTTTCGGTACTAATGTTCGAAAAAGCTTGTTTCTTTGTTCCTTTTTAATTTGCAGGGTCAAAAGAGCTTAAACGCACAAAAGGAGCAAAAACCAAAAAAAAAAAAAAACCAACATAAATACTAAGAAGGAGGATTGACATAACTCGCCAAGCCTCCATCCACATCCAAACCAACAAAATAACAAGATCAGAAGCTCTGGCACAGGGCCGTGCCCACCAGGCATAGGTCGTGCCCAGTCAAGGTTCTCTGCAGAAGAAAAGGACGACAACAAAAGACAAAACAGACAGGCAACACGGGGTCGTGCTAACCCAACACGAGGCTTGGTCAACTCTAAGATTCACACAATCTGAGATAGTACAGCAAGTACAGTGGCCATGGGTCGTGCTGTTGATGAATGGGTCGTGTTAGTACAAGACCTGACACTGCAGTTAGTGAAGAGGAGGGAGACTGAAGGCCACGGGGTCATGCCAGGAGGGCACGGGGCCGTGGTGATGCTCTGTTTTCAGCTATAAATAGGGGTGCTTGGTTTCATTCCAATTCATCCCTTGGCAAACCACTTCTCTCACACTTACAACCACTCCACCACCGCTACAACACCAACACCCACCACCATCATCCATCTTCCATCATTTAGAGTGTGTAGTAGTCTCAGGATCCAAGATCGATCGTAAGAGTTATTCTCAAACAAAAGCCATGTTTGGCTAAACTCTTACATCACTTGGTGAAGACAAATCTTTTATGTATTACTTTTTGATTTCCAACCTTTGGCTCCTTTTTATTTGGGTATGTATTAATGACTTTAATAACTAGTTTTTTATATTGAAGGCGAATTCATTTAACCATTCTTCATATGTTGTTGATTCACACATTCGTGTCTTTACGGTCTATATAAGACACGTTAACTACTTGGAAGGGGGTTAGAATGGTGGTTGGGTAATTCTATGTCTCGTTCAGTGTATAGATCCTGCGAGAACTTGGTTCAAGCATAGTAAGACTTCAAGTGGGTGGTACTATTCGCCTCGGGAGAAATAAGAAACCGCTTGAATCCCATATCTATAAACTACTAGTAAAACTTTAAACCAACCCTGCGAGGACTGTATCCCTGCTGACTCAGGCCAATGGGTTGAGGGTAACGCTGCCTGGAAGGGGGCCTACCACTTTTTGCATTAATAACTTACTTAATTATCTTTCAATAATCCGACCTTACGGGACTGTATTCCTGTTGACTCGGATCAATAGGTTGAGGGTAACGCTGCCTGGAAGGGGGCCTACTACTATAACTTAAAGATAATCTCTTAAAAACCCCAAATTCTGGAAATCATTAAAGGATACATAAAAGAGGGGTTAGAACCAAGTGATTCCTTCTTGTCTATCTGTTTTTCCTTACATTTTATTTTTTTCTTTTTTAGTTTCTCTTTTCAAAATCTTTTCATCAAAATTTGGTTAGATTAGACGTTAACGATAAGCCGGTATTAAAAGCTCTTGTGTCCTTGGACGATCTCGGTATCTTGCCATCACTATACTATGTCCGCGATGGGTGCACTTGCCCGAACCTGTGTAGAGTGATAGTATTATATCATGTTCTATAAATTTAAAACTTGATTTAAGAGTAAAAAGGGGTTAAAATATATCTAAAAATTATAACCCCACCCACACACGTCAACGATTCTCACCACTATCTTGTTTGAGATCATAAAATTCAGTTTCGAGAGCCCTTATTTCATTTCGTGGACAAAATTCCTTCAACATAAGATTTCTGAGTTCATCCCAAGTTAACGCAATAGCTGCATCCGCACTAGGATCTCTCTTGACTCCATTCCACCATATGAGTGCTCTCTTACAAAGGTCACTCGAGGCAAACTCCACCTTGCGATCTTTAGGAGACTAGCAATGGCGGAAGTTGCTTTCGATGCCTTCAAACCATTGTAGGAGTCTAGTGGCTCCCTCAGATCTAAGGTACTTGATGGGGTTACAAGAATTGAACTGCTTAGACTTACAAGGTGCATGTGCATTCAAGATGTTGTTGTTGTTATTTGTCACACCCCGATATTTTAACCACAAACCGGTGGGCCCGGTGGGTAGTATCGTGACGTAGTTGATATCATCATAGTCAATTAAACATAGTTATATCACAACAGAAGCCTTGGAAGGTAAATTACTATTACAAACCGAAAGTTCAAGTACTAAATAAAAGAATATACAGACGGTTGTAAAGAAAGGATCCACAGGCGGATCTAAGTATATATTACAAAACAAAGTTCAACAGACTTAAGGCATTATGGACTTACAAGATCCTCTACTTAACGCCCAGAAGCTCCCAGCCTAGTACGTGTAGTACCTCTCACTTAGCCTTTTGAAAATACGTCAGTTTACACTGGTAAATACGATTAACCGACTCTTTTGAAAAGTGTTTATAAAAATTGGTTTAGATGCACTAGACATAAAAGTCTTTTATAACTTGGGACAATTATAATTATAATATTGTATACAAATTTACATGCTTGTCATACATTAAGGGCTCGATATAGAAGCCGAGACATGATTAACCGACACACCACTAACATAAACCCACAAGGAGTTATCCCCAAAAATGAGGGTATATCTTTTTACATACGCAACTGTCAGGTGTATACCAACACCCCGTGCTTAAGTCGTGGCCATTTGCAATTAAATGAGCCGAGGATATCCAGGACACGGTCGCATTAACCCCCAATGTTTATGTTATCAAACAAAACGGTTTAAAACGGGTTATGTGAATTTATTAATCACAATCCGATTAAATGATCCCATACCCAACCAAGCGGTAATATTTTACCGTATCCCAAACCCGTATAAGGAAAATAAGTTAAAAGTATTTACCTGAGTTTCTAAATGCGAGATCTATCTACTCAGCCGTATAATGTAATTAGACTTGTGAAGGTAGCTTTTATCAGGGCTCCCTAATTTGGAACAAAGGTTTTATTAACCTATTAGATTACTAACGGGCCTTATTTAAGTCGTAGACTTAGACCGGTTAGCTTAAAGTAGGATTTACAGTATAAAACGCTAGATTAAGCGATGACCGGAATGGAATGTAACACCATCCTTATTTTGTTTTTTTTATGTGACGGAATGATAGCATGCGTAATGCACAAAATGAATATGTGTGGCTGAACTCATTCATACTGATATTAGTGGTCCCTACCAAATCGCTGGCATAACAGGACATCAAGACCTCGTCCTCCCCAAGTGTTTAAAGGTTTTACGACCGTCACCCCATTACTTAATTCACAAGAAATCACATGAGTTGAACCTTAAACGGATTAAACCAATACAAGTCCCATATGTTATTATGCTTAAAATATGTTATGATATCAGTAGGATATCAGTAAGTATGCCATAAAGGTTTTAAAACCAAATTTAGCCTCATAAGGGCATTTTGGACATTTTAAGGTTTATAAAAGAGGTTTATATGCAAACTGAGGTTCTGGTCATAAACCTTCTGTAAAAATATTTAATTTATGTTATTATAACAGTAGGAAATCATACATATGTGTGGTTTATGATTTTTTAGCCAAACTATGTACCGTAGGGGCATTTTGGTCATTTCACACATAGTTATAGGGACTTATTTGGGATTATGAGTTTATGACTTATACCTACTGTAAAAATATTAAAAATGGTTTATAAATCAGTAGGTAATAAATCTTGGGTACTAAGTGTAGGATCGTTTTCAGACCCGGACGAGTCGATCAGAAGAATTTATCTCAGTTTCAGAGGCGGAAACTAAGAAACTGAGTTCAATTCAGCAAGTAATACACTTTAAACTGTCGATTCTATTGATTGAATGACTTTTACAGCGACTCGACACTTTGGCAGCACTTCGTTGCAAACCGGAAGAATGAATAATGAGATTTCGCTCCAAGACCCCTATATATAGGGTCTAAGATTCCGCTTGAACATGTATTGTTCATTTCAAGCGGAATTACAATGTAAACATACAAGCGAAATCAGCATTTGAATCTCGAGTGGAATCAGACTTTGAGATTTCGCTTGAAATGGTCTGATGACCTTTCAAGCGGAATCACCCTAATGTCCACTTCTCGTTTTTCGTGCCCTGATTTAATTATTACATTACAAGACTCGTTACAAGACGTAGACGACAGACGGATGCACCAACAAACTCCCCCTCAGATGTTGACGGAGTCTTCAGTGTCGAGTCTTCATATCTTCAGTCTTTATCAGTCGTTGGGCTTCTCTTTGAAATATTTGACGCTATAATCATCCTCAATCTCTATTCTTCTCTTTCATCTTCAACAAACTCTTTCCCTCAGATGTTGACGTCTTCAAATTCATTTGCACCAATGTACATTTCCCCTCAAATGTTGAATATTTAATCTTGACAGCAGCAACAATCTCAGGATCAGAACTTGGCTCTTTGTCAATCAGACTCCCCCTTTCAATCAGCTGGGATCGCAGTCTGGCTTTCACAGGTTCAGAATTCATTCTAAGATCATGACTTGGCTCTTTTCCAGCTCAGGTTATCTGCACAATCTCTTCCTCAAATATAAGATTTATGATAAAACTTTTAAACATTCAGACACCACTTGTAGATCCAATCACAAACTGATCTATCAATTAGTGTCTGATGAACCACTTGCAGGAGAAACGTTTACAAAACTTGTGATGACCACTTGTAAGATAGACCTTAAACTTTTTACGAAATGTCATCATGTTTAGCACTTGGAATTTTGAAAACAGCTTTCTAACATCAGTTGTCTAAAATCTTTTTGTATTTTCAAAATTTATGCTAAAACACCCTAAAATCTTTTTGGATTTTCCGAAAGTTAAACACTGACACCACATGTAGGAATACAAGTATGCAGAAATGAAATCTATACAAACAATATTTTTGCGAGTTTGTGTAAGAGGATCATATCAGTTTCTGAGACAAATCACTAACACCGTTAAGCTTCATTTCATTTTAAGTTCTAAACAATTCACCTAGATTGTCAGTATACTGGTCCTCTTAAATTTTTACACAAAGTTCAACTGATCCGAGATACGATATTAAGGTCTTAGATACTTAATCTTATTCGCGTGTCCCACCACTTGAATATACTCCCGTATCCAGATCCCAATATTCAGTCTTACAGGTGAGTATACCTAGATGATATCTGTAAAGGGTTAGGTGCAAAACCGTGAGAGCTCAGGTCAGAACTTCCGTTCAGCAGAGAGATGACAGTTCGATTTTAGGTGTGTCCCCTTTAGAGGATCTTTTGTTTCAACAGCAAAGACTATCAATTTTATTATTTCATCAATTTGCTGAGGGCTGCGCTTTTTCAAGCATTTGCGGAAAGTATTATACGGGGACTAGGTCAGAATTTCCATTCAGCAGAAGTCCCAAAATAATACCCCAGATATCACTGAGCATAAAGACCTACTATCTCAGAAAGAGGGACCTTTCAAACAAGATTTCGGGGGTTACCCATATATCCAAGAAATGTTACCCACGAAATAAGCAAGTTTAAAATTTAGGTTTATATCTCGTCAGAATCTACTAAATGTATGAAAACCTACTGAACACATCTGCAGTAAGATTGTTTATCACATTTTAACTTTCCATTTCTTTAGCATGTTGTGATAGTCCACTGATGTACTATCATTTCCTCTTTTTCACAACAAAACTCAATTTTGATTTTTTCATGTTTTTGTCTTTTCAAATTTTCTAATGTTTTTTGGATTTTCTGAAAATTTTACTCCCCCTAAAATGCAAACACATTAAGAAAAATATGAAAAACAAAATAAGCTATTGACCCACTTAGTAAAAACAAACTATACAAGAACATGACAACTGATATCAAATTGCATCAAATCGCCATTCACTTGGCATAAACAATCAGAACTCCCCCTAACAACAAACTATTTTCTCATTTAGATTTCAAAACACTTAAGTTTGTTTTAATTAAAACGATTTTTCCGGAAAATAAGTTTGTTTGATTTTACCACTTGTAAGAATACCATTAGTAGGTTCGGGGATGTGGTTCATCATATTGCCTTTTCAACCACTTGTAGGAAAATACAAGTACAAATTAATGTCCTTGATTTACCATTAGCAAGTATGCATAATCAAACCTCTTACCACTTGTACGTAAAAACAATCAATCATAAAGAATGATGCCGATTCATGTTCCACGCTTACCAACCTGGGAACTCCGGCAAGTCAGGTTTTTCTATTCAAAGAAAATATCCACCCAAGCCTGACCAGCCTTGGGTGTCACCGAGTCATCAACACTCAGTTTCTTACCTCCTCTCTTCTTCTCATAGAACTCTTTAACCCCTTTGACTTTTCGGTCAATCATCTTACAAAAAATATGTTTTACCTTGGGGTTAAAGGCCTTCTCTACATCAAAATCATGTTTATCAGAATAAAATTGGTTAGAAATTTCAACTTTACCAATTTTCTTTTTAAAATTTTCGCCCGAAGTGATGGAAAATTCTCATCATCCATAATCGGAACTGATTTGTCACCATTAATCTCAATCTGTGGCTCATCTGATTTTGTGGAATCAGATTCAACGCCTGAAGATAGCTCCTCTGATTTTGACCTATCAGAATCATCGCTAGAACCATCAATTGACTTCTTAACAACCCATTTCTGGTTGTCAAATTTAGCTTTCTTCGCGTAAAACTTGTTTGAACATTCACCAATTTCAAATTTAGAATTTTTAAACAATTTGGTTCTGTCAATTGGTGATTCAAATTCAATAACTTTGTTCTTCAGTTTAGAAACTCCCCGTTTGGTTTGAATTGCTTGCGAACAGTTTACCGCAAGATGTCCAATTCTACCACATTTGAAACAGGTTCGAGTTCTCTTTTTCTGATCAACATTCTTCTTTTCCTCTTGCTTCTTTGCAAGGAACTCTCTATTCGACTGTCTCCAGAACTCTTTCTTTTCTTATTCGTCTGCTGACGTACCTAAAACAAATGTCAACTTTGATTTAAAATCACGAACATATTTTTCATTTTTCTGTTTTTCTGTTTGAGTAAAACCTAAACCTTTCTTTTTGAAATTACCATTTTGGTTTGGTTTCTTTTGAAAACCAGAACCAGAACCGTAACCCTTTTTCTTGTTTAATCTTTGTTGAACTCTTGAGGTGTATTTTTTAGGTTTTTCATTAAGATTTAAATCTTTATTTCAGAAATATTAATTTCTGTTAGTTTGAAAACCTTGTTTATCAGTTCGGTTTTGACACCTCTTATTGGAAATTCCTCATCAGAATATAATTTGTCCGAATCATTCAAAGTATAAGCAACTTTAAACGGTTCATCATTTAAATTAGATTTTGATAACAGAAATTCTTTGTCATAAACTATTTTGCCCTGTTTTTCATTTTGACCCGGAGTGCTGGACTCAGACTTTGACTCTGAACTAGACTCCGATTTTGACTCCTCTATCTCATCGTTATCTAACACATGATCCACCACTTTCTTCATCAATTGAGATTGTTGATCAGTGTCAGACGATGTAAATTGACATCAATATTTTCTGGCAAATTGACTGACGACTCTGACTCCCACTGTAAGTTTGTAGCCTTTTTGACTCTTTCAGAATTTGGATTTCTGGGCAAATATCCATTTTCCAGCGGGGGTGGACACTTGTTGTAACTGACTCCTTGTTTGTTACCAGAGTCTCTCTTGTCAGTCTTTTTCTTTATGTCACTCTTCTTCTCAGTCTTCTTTTCTGGAATCTTTTCTTCAGAAACTTTTCCAGCATTCTTTTCTTCAGTTACTTCATCCTCTTCAAATACCTTCATGCCTTCAACAGTTGGATAGATCCTGTCAATGACATAAGAAGTACATGAGTACTTTTCAACAAACGATTCACTCTTTCAGTCTCAATTCTTTGTAACTCAAGCTTTTGTTCCAAAGCAGCACACTTCTCAATGTAGTTGTTCACAACTTTCTGTTTAATCATGAACGCTCCTTGAAGTGTCTTCATTACTATAGCTTGCTCTTCACTTGTGTCGTTGTACATATTCATTGCTTTGTTTAGCACATCATAAGATTCCTTCAATCTGTTCATATTGTGAATCAACGAACTGTTTTGTTTCTTTATTGCTTCACAATTTTCACACATCACTGGACACTTTTTCGCAACAGCTTCTTCATCAATCTTGAACTTTGGAACTTCTTTCACTTTTTGCCTTACTACCGGTACTGCTTCATCATCACTACTCACCGGTGTCTTTACCTTTTTCTTTTTCTTCTTTGCTTTCTCATCTTCACTATCACTCTCAGCCATCATCTTCAAGTGATCTCTCATTTGTTTAGCATAGTACTCAGTACCATCATCATCACTATCTTCTTCGATGTTGGCAACAAAAGTTGTGTGAATTGGAGCATTTTCAGGAATATAATCATCCAAGTGAAATTCTCCCAGCTAAACCCTTCAGGTAATTTTTCATCATCTTGATCAATCACACATGCTTTGCCATCAGCTGGTATATATTTATCCCAGTTGAATCCAGTTGATGTATTCTTTTCATCTTGATTCACCATACAAGCTCTCTTTGACGAATCTTCAATCACATTTCTTCCATGTGCAGTTTGTGCCTGATGTTGTTGTTGTTGAGTTGGTTGTTGAGCAACTTGATGGTAGATGGCCTTTTGGTAGTAGTCATTGTTGTTGTTGAAAGGATTTTGAGCTCCACTTGCTTCGCGATTAGTGCACTCCCTCTTGAAGTGTCCTTTTTTCCCTGCAACGAAAACAAGTGACTTTAGATTTATCAAAACCTAAAGTAGAAATATTAGCTTCACGTAGATCATTTCTTCCTGTAATCTGCTTAAATTTCTCAGCTCTCCTCAACACACTGGCCAAACACCATTTTATATCCATAAGCTCCATCTCCTCAGCATCGATCTGATCGTAATCCTCTTTCGTAAGCATTGGATTTCCGATCTTTCCGGCCACAAAACTACTATAAGATTCTAAAACCATTCCCAACAAAGACATGTGATTCTTAGCAACTTCTTCTGAATAATCTTGATCATTCTCAAGATTTAAAACAATACTGCATTGAAGTCTTCTCCCATTCTTTGTCGCTGAAATATTCGGATTAAATGATGGAAATGATGAGAAATTCGTTTTGCTACTTGATCCTGTTGAAGAACTTCCAGATGAATTCTTGGCATTGAAAGCAGTTTCCACTTTTGGAGAAAAATTTGTGGTTTTCTCATTCACCCCTGCTTTGTAGTAAAGCCTAATGTCTTGTTCACCATCGAAGTCTTTCATTCGAACAATTTTTCTTTGCTCCATCTCTTGAGCTTCCAGCTTCTCAATGAATTTACTTAATGTGTGCGTGTTAAATCCTTTCTTGTTTCTGAGCATCATTAGATATGTGCCCCATGTTTCGTGTGGCAATGCATCTGCTAGCTTTTCAATTAACTCCTCATTGTCTTTGTTGATGCTCACCCTCTTCATATTTACCAACAAATTGCAGTATCTTTCGATTATCTGCTTTGTGCTTTCATTCTTCAACCCACGAAACAAGTCAAATTCTTTCTTCAAGAGTGATTTCTTGTTTTTGATCATTTCCTGACTACCAACAAACTTTGACCTTAATGTTTTCCAAATCGAATACGAACTTCCATTGTGTTGCAATAAGACCATGATGTCTTCTTTCACAAGTTATTATAGCAAACCCAGCATCATTTTCTCATTCTTGTATTTCTTTTTGTCATCCGCACTCATATCCTTGATGGCAATCTCCTCTTCATCGTCATTTAACGGTCGAACATATTTCGTCTCAACACATTCCCAAGCATCGAGATAATTTGCTTGTACCCAGTTTTCGAAACGACCTTCCCAACCCTTATACTCTTCAATGTTCATGAGTTTGGGTGGTTTTTGCATAGTACCCGTTTCGTTTTCCAACATCGTGTTCTGTGCAATACTCATCGGGGTAGCCGGGGTAGCGAATGCGTTGTAAAATTCTTCGTCCATTTTTCGGATTTCAAGAAATTCTCAAATAGTTAATTCAAGCGGAATAAAGACAACACTGTTCAAGCGGGATACCAAGTTCGAGCGAAATCAAACTCAACTTTCAAGCGAGATCTAGTTTCGAACGGAATCAAAAACTATGTTCTCAAGCGGAATCACCGGATAAACGTTTTCAAGCGAAATCTCGATTTCGAGAGGAATTAACCCAAAACTTTCAAGCGGAACCCGAATTCTGAGCAGAATCAAAACTAATCTTCAAGCGGTATCACTGGTGACGTCATCATTCTTTCGAGTGATTTCAAGCGGAACCTCAAAAATGACCAGTTTTAGTTCGTATTTCAGTCTAAAACTTCTAAGGCTTTGTTAATACATGAAATGATGTTCAGATTAAAAAAGAAGGTGTAGAAATCAGAAATCGCAGCTGAATTGGTATGAATTATTCCTCCTGAGCTCTGATACCACTTGTAGGATCGTTTTCAGACCCGAACGAGTCGATCAGAAGAATTTATCTCAGTTTCAGAGGCGGAAACTAAGAAACTGAGTTCAATTCAGCAAGTAATACACTTTAAACTGTCGATTCTATTGATTGAATGACTTTTACAGCGACTCGACACTTCGGCAGCACTTCGTTGCAAACCGGAAGAATGAATAATGAGATTTCGCTCTAAGACCCCTATATATAGGGCCTGAGATTCCGCTTGAACATGTATTGTTCATTTCAAGTGGAATTGCAATGTAAACATACAAGCGAAATCAACATTTGAATCTCGAGCGGAATCAGACTTTGAGATTTCGCTTGAAATGGTCTGATGACCTTTCAAGCGGAATCACCCTAATGTCCACTTCTCGTTTTTCGTGCCTTGATCTAATTATTACATTACAAGACTCGATACAAGACGTAGACGACAGATGGATGCACCAACACTAAGTATGGTTTAAAACCATACTATGCACTTTAATGTTGCAAAAGTCGATAAATGACACTTTATTTATGATGACATATCAATAACAAAAGGTTCTTGCATGTTAATCATATTTAAAACCCAACTTATGCGTGAAAGGGAATAATCGTCATTTACTTACTTCATGCAGGAGTTGCAAGTTAAACTCAGAATATAATCTGTTTAAATTTCCCAAATAATTCCAAATATGATATCATATCAGTAAACAAACATTGAGTTTTATGCTAAAATTATGCTTAAAACTTATTTATGTGATAAAGGGCATTTTAGTCCTTTTTAAACATGTTTTATGATTATTTGAGTAAATTCAGTTTATGACCAGAATGTAAAAGTCTAAATATGCTAAACATATTTACAAATCAGAATATAATTCATTTGCATGCTTAGTTATGATTAAAATCTCATTTTTTGAACAAAAGGGCATTATAATCAAGTTTAAGCATAATAATGGAATCAAGTAAATAAACTTAGATTACTAGGTGACCATGTAATATAACCTCAGAGGGTTATACTACTACATAATATGGTCACAAAGGAACCTTAATACATAAAGGAAATAAGCTAATTTGGGCCAGAACTGAAAGTCAAAGCAAAAGTCAAGCTTTTGCGACTTTCGGTTGCGAACTGAGCCTAAACTTAGAACTATCAGGTTTAACATGTTTAGACATGTTCTAATAATGTTTACCAACTTATTAAAGTGATAATACATATTTTATAACTTATACATTTTCAAATTTGAATTTATTTAAAAGCTGACCCGTTTGGCTTTTTATGTTAATTACTTTGACCCGACAATTAACTAAGTAAACGTGGTAATTAGGAGGTGCCCTTTTGAGGGATTAACACCTACCTAATTACGATCATGTAGCCATATTCGCCTCGAACAATGGCTGAACCGTTTAGGTTTAAACCGAAAGTCAAAGCCGTTTTGCGGTAACTTTGACTTTCGGCTTTTAAATGCATAAAATGAACTAGAGTGGCTCAGGACACTTAAAATAGGTCCTAGCTCGAAATCTTGACTAAGGAGGAACTTCCTTTTGATCAGGAACCTCAGAGAAGGAGTATTGAGATGATTTTTGAAGGTGCAAGTTTGAATGGTGAGTGAAGGAACCTATTATAGTGAAACAAGGTGTCTTAGGATCAATCCAAATGTTATGAGGCTCCCTCTGATCATAACAAGTGTCTTAGAGGTTTATAAAAACCATTTACAAGCTTATGGTATCGAATTCAGGCTGCATGGTGATTTGATTGGGGAAAAAGGCTGCCATACATGCAGCTGTCCTTATTAACTGATCTGGGCACTTCCTCGCGGGCCGCGTAAGCCAAAGCCTTGGCTCTTCGCGGGCCGTGACTCTCTTCTATTCCGGTAAAACAAGTTTCAACATTTGCAGTTTCAGTCCCTGGTCCTTATTAACTTCATATAACTTTCATTTTTAGCACTATTGGCCCCTATAGTTAGTTTTTAAGTATCTTGGGACCTCCAACAAACATCGTTAGGCTTCCGTTTAGTTAAGAGATCACCCGAAATGCACTAATTTCTCTCGTTGACACGTTTAACCCTTTCGTCTTATAACTTTCACTTGTTTTCACAAATGGCTTCTCACATTCATTAATTTACTTGTTTAGGAATACGAACATCATGTAAGGTCATTCAGAGGCATAGTTTTAGCATGTTGACACTTTTAGTCCCTCCGCATACATCATTTCACTGTTTGTCAACTTTAGTCCTTCAAAGTCAATTTATTATACGTTTAGGGTTTATGACACGTGTCTTCACATTATAGACACAATTTTTGCGAGGTATTACATTATTGTTGCTCACAGTGGCTTGATTGAGCTGAGCCACAAGAGTTGGGAGTATCGCAGCCATTTGTTGGGCGATCATGGGAGCAAGTTTGAGATTTTGGGCGTTGCCATGGTTATCGCGACGAGGAGGCATCCTAAGGTAAAAGAATGAGTGAGATCACATGGGTATTTAGAAATTTAAAAGTTTTAAATAAGATAAAGAGGCAAGAAGATGTTAAACAAAAAGATTGTGAACATTTATTCATTACATAAAAATGAATAAACGATAAAGTGACTAATCAAAGTAAATAGGTCTTCATAATGTTTTGGGAAGACATGCTTTAGCCTATAAGTGGACACTGACCCCAAGAGTTCCCAGGTAAGATTAACATGTTCCTCAGTTGATTGGAATTTATACGAAATTCTTCCCTAGACAGAAAACTCAGAGTACAGGCGTGCACCCTTCTAGATTGCACGTGTTTGTAATCATTATTCAAACCCAAGGCTTTGATGAGATTATGAAAAAACATTTTAAGGCTAAAATCCTAAGGATTTAAAATTAATCATCTAAGGATAGATGATGATTTTGTATGATTTAGAGAACTAAGAATCTAATCTAAGGTGAGGATAGGGATGTGAATAGGGATTAAGATAAGGATATGGAAGACAAATAATAGAGATCATGAGATAACTCATGTTTGGGGTCCTAGGAAGGTCATAGTCTAGGTCAATAGCAATCTAATAACCTAATTCCCTATAACCATGGCTCTGATACCAATCTGTAACACCCCAACTGATGGTTGAAATGTCAAGGCATCACGTAAAGTAGATTGTTCAAAACACATGGCACTAATTTTAAAGTTTCAATATATTAATCAACCAAATTACATTGTTTTCAAAATACCAAACAAGTTGTTTCAAAACATCACATAATAATTTTTTTATTAAAGTAAATTAAGGCAAAGTTCATTTCCAATGTGAAGAAAGCTTGAATAGAATCATGAGTTAGCACCTGAAAACATATGTGAGAAAACACGGGTCAACTACAAAGAGATGGTGAGTAACATAAGTTGTATAGCAGAAAGACATGGCAAAACTGTTGTAGTACAATTTGTATGGCAATATGTTGTGTCAACAAGATGTGCTCACAAAAGGGGTGTGCAATTAGACTAGTAGAATAAACCTAAAAGGGTTACCTAGAACACATAGCTCGGTTTATATCATTCCCAAAGGATACTTCCACAAACCAACAAAACACACCGGAAGCGGGAATGGGCCAACACACCTATAACGCTATAATATACTATCAGTCGGCTTGATCATAGTTAATGAATGCACTTAGTTATAGATATTGGTTCACCACACAAGTTTTACACACAAAAAAATAGATAGTAGTCACATATGCCATAACGTAGTCGAATTGCATCAGGATAATATTTGTAACATATGAATCACCCAAAAATAGTTAAAATGGAAAGAAAGGGGACTATGTACTCACCTTGATGATTGATGATGAGTTTGCACGTTCTCAAAGTTTACAAGTAAATCCTAATAATAAGGATGGTTAATTTAAGGTTTTGACCCGTTATGATTTGTTTATATAGTTTATGTCATTTTAACAAGTCGTATGCATAAATATGGGTTCAAACAGAAAAATGGGTTCATGACAACTTAAATATGTTAAAATATATTTTTTTATGTTGTACAAATTGTTTTGATATCAAAATATCATATTAGATATGATTAAAGGTCATTCTTCAGTAATCTCATAAAGTTTCATTTGACTTTTCAAAAATTCAAGTTTGACTTGTCCTTTTGACCCATTTAGATGTGATGATCACGATATATAAATGTACAGTTTTATTACCTAGATTATGTAGATCATTTGGGAATTTTTGTTTTGAAATTGATTGACCAAAGTGGCCAGAACTGAAAGTCAAATAGTTTGGTTAAACTGTTTGAAATTCTCGACACTCGGACGAAATTAAGATACAAAACTAATTGCTATTAAAAGACCTAAAGGAAAGAAACTTACTAACTATATACGACTCCTCTGAAAGAGTAGAAGAGAAAGCTCAAAAGTAGGAACAATGAACCTCACACAAGACTTTGTAGAGTAAAGTGTGTTTGGGATGAAAATTATGAAGTTTAGCTTGCTATTTATAGCAATAGAGAGTGCATAAGGTCATGACAAGTGTCCAAGAGTGTCTAAGATGAAGCTTTGTGTCCATTAAGGTGTCAAGACTATAAGGAGGGTAGCAAAATAGGTAAAAGGTGGCCTATTTGCAGTAACAGCTGTCGCCAGCAATTTATTTTCTAGTAGTGTAGACACTCCTTGCGGACCACGAGGGGTTTTCCATACGGTCCGCAAGGACCTCTGACAAGCAAATTTTTTACTTTTGCCATTTTCTACCCCTCAACTTCATGTTTCATCCTTTTGGCGGTTCTAAACCCTCAACTTAACTTAGTTAGGTCCATGAGGAAGGTTTCAAGGCATGTGTTACTTAGAATTGTTCCAGTAATGACGCTAAGTTAAAACCATTTTGCTAGCATGTAGGATAACAAATACATGTGTGATAAGGAGTAGAGTTTACTATGTACGGAAATGATGGATGATCAAAAAGCTTGAAATTTCGCTAAGGTTACAGGGTGGGGTGCTATAGCTACAGTAATCAAAACGAAAGACATCATTCCATTAATTATAAAAGTTGGAAATTCAAAATGAAGTTTGTCCAAATCCCTGAGGCCCAAATACATATTATTTCTATAATACAAGCATAACTAACATCTTCCGATAGTATCCTAGAGTTTTCTTCTTCTCTCTTCACCCCACCCAAAGTAACTTCTGAACATGGTGTGTAAATTCTTTACGGAATGAGCTGAATGGCCAGTATGGAATAATAATTTCAAAATAAAAAATATAAATGTCACAGAATCACGCAATATAACATACGATAACATGATACGATGAAAAACAAAAAAAGTAAATAAATAAACCATATCATACGGATGTACCGATGAACCAAACAAAACAAAAATAAGTGACAACACACTCAATCACGCAAGGTGGCGTGGGTTGGCATACCCAACATCCATACTGAAATAGAACTAGGACCGATTCATGCGCCTCCTAATAGCCATGTATTGTTGGATTCTGTATGCCCAAGACACATTTTAAATTGATGTGGCTAGTACGTTATGATCCAAGTCGAGTCATACCCAAATACAAGCTAGAAAAAAACTTATAATATTTATTTATGATATGATCAAACAAACAAATATTAACACTTAGAATATTTAGAAATTGGTTTTCTAAATAATTGCACTTGACAAACTAATAAATTATATAGATAATTTATTTTGAGAGAATATTTTATTTTGTTATTTAATGGGTTAAATAACATTATAAAAAAACTTGTGAGATATTATATAAGTCTTATAACATATGATGTTATATTTTATAAAAGTTATAAAATATAAATAAGACTTAAATTATTTAAAAGAAAATTTGATTTTTTTTAAAACTACATGTGCCCCCCCCCCCCCACCCTTGGATTCTTCCCAAGACCATATTGGTCCAATGAGAATGCATGCATTTTGCATGGTTAGATGGTCTTTGATTGGGTGAATTGATGGCTACATCTCTCATTCTTTTAAGACAATTTTAGATGACAAAATTGTTGCAACATTTTTTAGAAGATCCATGCTCATTTTTCAAGTAGAAGACTTGTAAAAATGCTCTAAATTTCAGCCAACTCTAGGTTGTCCATGAGGGTTTTCAAGTTTGATTTTCAAGTGCATAAAACTCCATAATCTTCTCAATAATTTTCGGCCATGGTGGTAGATTTAGAGGGATTTTTCAAGTGAGTTTTAAGTGTAAAATCCTAACTAAAACTTAAAGTGTTTGTTGGAAGGCTTGGGGTATACAAGCTTGAGGTATTCTACACTTGAAGACTACCATTCAAGAAGCATCATCTTCTTCATGTCTTTTACTCCAAGAAGGTAGTATTCTTGAAACACCCTATGGTTGTGTTTTATTTTGATAGCATACATGTTCGTATATGGATCCGGGGATTGGGTTTTACATATAAATTGAATTTTATATCTTGTAAGTAACATGTTTTAAATCCTCTTTTCCGCTGCGTTTTTATTTTATATGGAAAAAATACTTTGATAAACATGTGAAAAACCCGACAATGGCATCAAGAGCCGCTTATATGAGTGCATGCTTCATAGGATTTAAAATTTTCGGGTTTTCGGGTTTGGAGAAACCCTATAGCCAAAAATTTTGAACTTGGTTCTCCTTTTGTTTTTCAAGATTGTTTTCTTACATGCATTAAGGAATCTTGAAAAATTATATCATATGGATGATTTGTTTGTTTGGACAAAAACCCACATTTTTCGGTTTTTTCATTCTTGACCGAAAATGTAGGTTGTAAAAAGGGAACCATTTTTTACTTCTTGAATTTTATATATGTGGATCTATTTTTTGGTGTTCATAACCTAGCCATGACCTTGTGTGTGAATATGTTGAATTTTTGTGTTTGTGATTTATATTTAATTATTTCGATGGGTTGTAATAATTATTTTCTTTGTTCTTCCATTTGTAAAAATATGTAATTTATTTATTTTCATTTGGTAGGTAAAATAAATAGATTAGGTGCATTTTATTTTACTAGAAAAAATGTATTAGGATAATTTTGTAAAAGAAGATGCACACAAAAATGCGGTTTTGGTTTTGGCTAATTTCGAGCATAAAGGACTTCATAGTTCTTAACGGGATTTTAGCCCAATAACCAAAACACATTTTTCGAGCCCAAAGGAGTTTGGAGCTGAATTTAAAGACATTTTGGAAGCCCAAAGAAAGTGGAGAAATCACAACACAAGAAGAAGACTTGAAGCATTTGGATGCGGGATCAAGTGGGAGTTCAACGACACATTACTTGTGTCACTATTCACCCTTTAGGAAGGACCTTTTGACAGACTTGTTTCGGCTAACAAGTGTTGTCAAAAATAGTTGGCTATGGTTATGCAGCTATTGTTATGTATGTTGTGCTTGTGTGGTTGCTTATTTTATTGTTTGGATGATATTTGGATATACATGCTTAACAAACTAATAATCAACAACAAACTTAAAATTGGTTCTTTAAAAATCATTAGAAATGGTTAATAAAAGGTTATTAAAGGTTAATGATTTTATAATAAAAATGGGTTTTATTAAAAAGAACCTTGAAAATTGGTTTTCACTAAAGTACCAAGGATTTGAATGCATGCAAATATATGGTACATAATATTTTCTAAACTAGAATTTTGAAATATTAAAAACCTCTTTTATAAAACAAGTCAAACACCATCATTTTATACAACACTCGAATCAAGTGGGAACTTGTTTTTGGGATAAAGGTCACCTAACCACATTTGAGGGAACTTGTATGTTCGAGGTGAGGTTACCATGTTTGTGGGATAAAGGTCATCTAACCACTTATATGAATAAACTCACATGTGTGTGTAAGTTGGATGACTTGATTTGGAAACCATGTGCTTAGGGTCACCGAAGCATGGCGAACAAAGGTGTTGATGGGATTAGACATGCCAACTAAACATAAAGATGTTTAACTGATCCCATATGGCTAGAAGTTGCAAAGGGTTGCAATCGTCAAACGTTGACTACCTTGTTTATTTAAATAATGGGATAAAGTTCACCTAACCAATATTTAAATGTAACGTTGGATTCTAGATTTTAATTATTAATTGTCTATAAAACACAAAAAGGGTATTAATGATTAAAATATAATAATATCGAAAATACTAAAATTGAACCTTGTTAAATTTTGTAGATGGCCGCTAACAATATTACCCAAACTGTCTGTAACCTATCACTAAAAACAATCCTTGAAAAGGATTGTCTCAATCATAACACTTCATGGATTAATATCAAAACTTAAGAATCGTTCTCAAGTAAGAAAAGATATCCTATGTGTTGAACGATCCTAATCCCGATGAACCTCTTATGGAAGATAAAGATGACTATAACAATTGGATTAAGTATATCGAGGATACTATGCAAGCCTCTTGCCTCATGTTAGGAACTATGATTCCCAAGATTCAAATGGATTTTGAAAATCATGAGCGTACGACATGATTACCCAATTGAAGGAAATGTTCCTATAATTTGCAAGGGTAGAACGCTTCGAGCGCTTCATGCATGTCGAATAGAGGAAACACAATCGGTCTCATCTTATTTCTTTAAGATGAAAAGCCACATTGATCGCCTCGAAACTCTTAATATGGGTAAAAGGGCTTTATCTGTTTTAACGATCAATGAGGTTGGCAACAAGAAAGGGCGTCACCCCGACACCAAAGCAAATGTTGCAAATGGAAACGGGAAATTCAAAGGGAAAAGAAAAGAAAGGCTAAAGCGGAACCAACGAAACCAAAAGATAAGAAGGCAAAGGTTGCCATGAACGATCCATACTTTGAGTGTGGTGAGATAGGGCATTTGAAAAGGAATTGTCCTTCCTATCTCAAGGAGTTGAAAAACAAGAGGGATGCGGGGCAAACCTCAGGTACAATGTCTATGATACATATTGACTTTAATGTCATTTCTTTAAACACGTGGGTATTAGATACCGGATGTGGAACTCATATCTGCAATTCGTTGCAAGAGTTCAAAAGAAATAAGCATTACAAGAAGGGAGACATTAGTGTCTTCATGGGCAATGGAGCGAAAGTTCAAGTGAAGCCCTAGGAGACTATGTTTGAAACTTCCAAATGGTTTGGAAATTGTTTTAAAAATGTATTGAATGCTCCTAGTTTGACTAGGAACATTATTCAAGTTTCCCTTATAAGACAATATGGTTTTGATTTAAAGTTTGTAAACAATGACATTTATATTTTGATGAATGACATGTTTTACTTTAAAGTTATGCTTTCCAATGGTATTTATGAATTGGTTCATGATAATGCATCATTTGATAGTTAAATGTACCAAGCAATCACCAAGAAACTCAAAATGGATTTGAGTGAGACCTATCTTTGGCAATATCGCCTTGGTCATATAAACATAAGTGGCATGCAAGCACTTCAAAAGAATGGTCTTTGGAAACAAATGAAGTTGGTTCATTTGATACATGTGAATCTTGTTTACAAGGTAATATGACCAATAAACCCTTTAGTGGTACCAACTAAAGGGCAAAAGATTTATTAGGTATCATACAGTCGGATGTATGTGGTCCTTTTAAGCCAATAACTAGGAATGGTGAGAAATACTTCATTACCTTTTACCGACAACTATAGTAGTTGTGGTTTTGTGTACTTGTTAAGACACAAAGATAAAGTTTTTGAAACGTTCAAAATCTTCAAAAGTGAAGTAGAAAATCAACTCAATCAAAGTTCTTCGTTTCGATAGAGGAGGAGTCGAACTCTATTGGATATGGTTCGATCTATGATAGCTAGGAGCACATTATCTCTATCATTTTGGGGTTACGCTTTGCTCTCTGCTGTCCGTATATTAAAATGGCCCCAACCAAGAAAGTGGATAAGACACCTTTTAAGATATGGCATGGAAGGGCTCCGTCATTAACATATTTGAAGGTATGGGGTTGTGAAGTTTATGTGAAGCAATACACCCTAAATAAATTGGAAGTCCAATCCACTAAGTGTATCTTTGTAGGATATCCTAAAGATGGTATGGGATATTATTTCTACGATCCAACAGAGCAAAAAGGTATTTGTTGCTAAAAATGCTGAGTTCTTGGAAGCTAAGTTCCTTATGGAAGGAATTAGTAGAACAGTGGAACTTGATGAGGATCGAGAGCCACAAGCCGATACACATTTGGTTGATACTAGCACTCAATAAGAGGTTGTTGAAAACAATCAAGTGGTTGATCAATACACACAAAACGTTCGCAGATCTGGTAGAATTAGTAGTCTACCTGAAAGATATGGATTTTTCATGGATGGATGCTACGTGGTAGATTCGGGTGAACCTACCACATACCATGATGCAATGTCAAAATCCGATTGTGACAAATGGCTTGAAGCTATGAACGTAGAGATGCAATCCATGTATGACAACCAAGTTTGGGAATTGGTTGTGCTACCTCTTACATCCAAAGTGGTTGGAAGTAAGTGGGATTTCAAGGAAGAAAACCGATATGCATGGTAACTTGGATACTTGTAAAGCGAGACTTGTAGCAAAAGGTTTCAATCAAACTTAAGGGGTTGATTATGATGAGACCTTCTCGCCTATGGCGATACTAAAGTCAATTAGGATATTATTTGCCATACCTGCATAATATGATTATGAGATTTGGCAAATGGATGTCAAAAAGGCTTTCCTTAATGGATATCTTGAGGAAGATGTCTATATGGTTCAGCCTGAGGGTTTTGTCGATCCAAAACATCCTGACAAAGTATGCAAGTTAAACAAATCAATCTATGGACTGAAACAAGCATCTAGAAGTTGGAATCACCGTTTTGATGAACAAATTAAGAATTTTGGATTCATCAAAAACGGCGATGAAGCTTGTGTGTATAAGAAGGCTAGTGGGAGCATTATCACTTTCTGTATGTCGATGACATTCTACTATTTGGAAATGACATTCCAACCATGGAAGGTGTAAAAACCTGGCTTGGAAGTTGTTATACCATTAAGGATCTTGATGAAGTCGCCTACATTTTGGGAATAAAGATCTATAGGGATAGATCAAGGCGCTTGATAGGTTTAAACCAAAGTGCATACATTGACAAAGTCTTGAAAAGGTTCAAGATGGAGAACTCTAAGAAAGGTTTGTGTCACACCCCGACCACGTAAAACAACAAAACGTGGCGGAAACGTCGGGGAGTGTTACAACAGAATCGTTGTTTCATAACACATAGAAATTTTAAATTTTGTTTTATTGATTAACTGATTTACAATGTCAAAACAAACAAATAAGTATAACATAATTAACTAGTCTTGCATCTTTTATTGTCACTAAGGCCCAAGTCCGCCTATGTGTACCTTGATCAATCCTATGCATCATCTCCTGAAACACATGTGAAAATAGGTACGTCAGCATAAAAATGCCGGCGAGTACATAGGTTTTATTGATTTAGGATTCATGACTTATAAGTTGAGAAAAAGTTGTTTAACAAAAAGTCAGTCATGATCCTTGTAAAATGTTTTGTTTTATAAATCATTTGAAAAGCGATGATAGATATGTATATTTAAAAGAATAATGTAAGGTTAAATGAATAACCAAGTAAAATGAGTTTGTATAAAACAAACTGTTTTGTAAAACAATGTCTTGTGAAAAATATGTTATTTGTGTAAAATGTATAAGTCCAAATTGAATGAATTAAATAACGCTACGACATGTAATACAATACAAGCACTTATATATAGGAAGTACCAGCGGCGTATCCACCATGCTTGTACTATACTACACACGTCTCGTTACTTAAGTCAATAAAATAAACCACCAATGTATAATGTTCATGTTTAAACCAACCATCAAATGTTCTTGTATAAACCAATGTCAAATGTTTAAAAGTCAAAATGTAGTCATGTAATGTGTAACCAATGTTATGTAAGGTAAGTAAAATGTGTATACTTAAACCAAATGTAAAATGTACAAAACAAAGTATTTTGAATATATCAAAAAGTTATGTTTTGCAAAGTAAATGTATGTTATATTGATATAAACATTTATGCGGTAAGTTAAACGCATGCATTCAAGCCTTGAGACAGATGGATAACCCTAAGTCAAGGTTATCAAAAGAAATGTTATCAGATTCAGTCATTCCTTTCACCCAAACAAACCTAGGATGTCAGGAACGGGATTTGTCAAGTCCTATGGTACCATTACTTACTACCGAGCGGCGTAGCTAATGTTAATGAATGTATATAAGTCTCGTTTTTACAAATCAAATGTCATACCAAATGTAAACATGTTTTATGAAAATAATGTACCTATTACGCTTAAGTGAACATACAAGATAGAGATGTAAACAATGTGTCCATATGTTACTAGAACATATGCAACAGAGATGCAATGTAAAACAATGTGCTAGCATGCCAAGTAAACATACATAGCAAATGAAATGAATGTGAAACAATGTGCTAAGTATGCACACAATGGACATACATAGCATAAAATGTAATGTAAAACGATGTACTAAGTACGCCCACAATGGACATACATAGCAAAAACATAATGAAATCATGTACTAATAGTGTACTAATGAACATAGCAAGTATATGATTTGAAAACATGGAAAGCATGAAAGTAACAAGTAGGCACATGTATTTCACCCCAAAATGTTTGAAAAACAGTAAAAGAGGGGACTATGTACTCACTTGAGGGTGCTTAGAAGTCTTGAATAACAACCAAGCAAAGCTAGAGGGATCACGGAATCAAACAGCACCCTATATAGATAACTACATAAATAACCGGACCTAAATCGGGAGATTGGATAGTATGAGGTTTCAGAAACCAAATGAGTATTGGAACTCATATGATGTGGTTTAACAAAGCCCATATACTAAAATGAAACCTAACCTAAGTGCTTACGACCCATTATGACCCGTTTAAGTAGCTTATGCTACTTTAACGCGTCGTTCGCGTAAAACGCGTTCGGACCACCTAACTAGTCCTATGACAAGTAGAATATGCCTTAACATGTCTAATATAGTTGCCTAATCAGTTTAGATGTCAAAATTTAGGTTACATATGCTTAAAATGAATTTATGCGTAAAAAGGGTATTTTGGTAATTTTCCTAAGGCATATAAACTACCTATCATACAACTACTTGAATGACGTGACCATAAGGTATAACCTCGGAAGGTTATTCCCTATACAACTATGGTCACCTAATGTGTTTGGTCGGATCCTAATGATCGACGAAATGGGCCGGGTTCGAAAGCATAAGCGATTGTTTAGATCGCTTACCTTACGACCCTATATAAGCACTAAATCTAAAAGTGACGAGCTAAACATGCTTGAACATGTTTAGTTAAGTTAGAAAACAGGTTTGGTATCAAAACAAACGGTTTTGATACCCTAGAGTAGTTTGGTTACAAAATACGCGAGAAAACGCATTTTGGCCGAAACTACGACTCGTCACTGAGCCTAGATAACGTGGTAATCAGTAGGTATGGTCACTAGGGACTATAATCATCGTGATTACGCTCACGTTATGAAGTTCAACCGAACTTCGCGTTGACCATTGACTGGTCAATGCAGAAAGTCAAACGCAGTTTGACTTTAACGCTAAAACGAAAGAAAAGCACGAAAGAATACTTACAGAAGGTCCCCGCAAGATTGATTCCCAAGTATTTCTCAGGTATGAAGTGTTTCACACTTCGACTTAGAGAAAATCTCAGAAATCAAGTGTGTTGGGGGTGAAAAGGGTGGGGGTATTTATAGTTTTTCTAGAACCGTTAAGATCGTTTCTCGATTCCCGAGCTTCCATCATGGCCCTACACTTGCACCCATTGATTTAAGAAACCATGGGAACCCCAAAACCAGCCCCTAGAATCAAAGAAACCATTTGCAAGAGTGTGGAACAACTGGATCAAGCTGGAAACGAATTCTGCTGAACTGGGACATAGTTACGGACCTCATCCATAATTGGATACGGTCCGCATGGACCTTGCAGACCAGCAACTTTCACAGATTGGCAAAACAGGCCCCTGTGACTCCAAACTTGATATTTGATGCATTTTTGATGCGTTTAAGCCCCGTTAACCCCATTTCAAAGTTCTAAAATGAAGTTAAAGTATAGGGAACTTAAATTATGCTAAAAATATCTTGGATGTCGGTTAATTTGGTCGTACGGTTGCGTTATTCGGTTAATTACGACGGAAGTCGTAACGGACGCAAAAACAATCCAAATTAAGCGACGAATGGAATTTTGACATGCCAATCACTAAAACATAATATTTTAATGCTTACATAAATGTTTGGATGTCCGGATGTATTCAGAACGTAAGATATGCGCGAAAATGCAAACTTATGCACTTTTTGACGCTTTTAGTCCCTGAATGAGCATAAAGTTTATCTTAGCACACCGAACCCATCAAAGCCTATTTCTAAGATATGTAAAGGATATTTAGGGTGTGTTTAACTTATGATCAAGTTCCAGAATGTTCGTTACAGTACAAATTGACATACTTTCGCAGTTTGTCGAATTTAGTCCCTGTAAGCGAATAAACTTGATTTCGGCACACCAAACCTTCCAAAACTTATTTCTAAGTTATGTAGAGGTTATTTAAGGTATGTTAAGCCTATTTTACTTTTCTGTAGTGTTTGTTGCATTAAACTGGTTATATTTACGCATTAGTGCGCGTATAACCTTCCAAAAAGCGATTTAGAGCCCGAAATCGAACATGAATTGATATGTGCAAATGATACACATGTTTATACAAATCCCAAGTATGAAATACAATATTTCATTGGTTTGGTATTTGGTTGATGGTTGAAGTGACACAGATGTCACAGTTTGGTACCTATTCAAGAGAGGACAATATTGAGTGCGTCTCAATGTCCAAGCTCAAAGGAGGAGCAAGAAAGAATAAAAGGGATCCCATATGCGTCTGCTATAGGGTCCATTATGTATGTAATATGCACTAGACATGACATGTCATGCGCTTCAAGCATGAGGAGAAGATACCAGCGAAATCCAAGTAACGGTCATTGGATGACTGTTAAGAGCATATTGAAATACCTTAGGAGGACTAAGGATATATTTCTAATATATGGATCTGGTGAAGAGGAACTCGTTGTAAAGGGTTACAAGGATGCGAGAATAGGAACTCGTTGTAAAGGGTTACACGGACACGAGTTTCCAAACTGATCAAGATGATTCTCGATCACAATCAGGGTAGCATTGTCCACTATAGAATCAAAATACATCACCGCTTCATTGATCGAGATGATTCATATGGATCTGCCACTTGAATTATTGTCGATCTAGGGGTAGTCCCTACCATTCAGGACCCTTAGAGATCTTTTGTGATAACGATGGTGCGATTGCTCAAATCAAGGAACCTCGTGCACATCGAAAGACTAGGAACATTGAGCGGAGATTCAACTACATAAGGGATGAAGTTGAAAAGGGAAAGATATGTATTCGCAAAGTTCACACCAATCAAAATATTGCAGATCCACTCACGAAGCTCCTTAAATAGGCAAAGCATGGAGGATCATACTTGTGCCTTAGGACTTCGATATTCTAGTGATTGGATTTGATCTATTTTGTATTTGGATATTGGAACAATTGTTATTTTAACTCTGTCACATAGTATGTTGAGTTATGTTCCATTTTAGCATGTTTAAATCCATGAATAAGTTACTTATTCTAAACGTCCATAGTCGATCATACTTGTGGGAACAAATATGAATCTAAGACTATTATGAATTTGGATTGGTGGGTACTCATTAAGTATGAATACAGAGGAAAGTGTTGCTGCCAAAGTTCATAGATATTTGTGGGATACAAATATTGGACAAACTCACTCTCAAATGTTACTACATGGAATCATTTGTGATTGATCATAAGTAAATTTGAGTAAAGGCAAATATCATAGTATCCTCTGACCTAAGATACATATTGGGTCTTGATATTCACCAAGTATTATACCTTGACCTAGTTCTTCACTGTCTATAATAAGGCAATACATAAGGCTAAACTAAGGTGTGGTACACGGTGATTGTGAGAGACGTATGTAGTCAAGAAGGGATTTGTTCCTCTTATTCGTTGAGAGTAAGATGTCTAAGGCCTGCTAAAGCTAAATCAACAGAGAGTGATCACTCTATGTCTCTGGATTTAACATGACATATGTAATGAAAGGATAAATGATATATTCACCTAAATCATTTTCAAGTAAGGGACTTAAAGGGGATGATGTTATTGGATGGGACATATTGTCATACGTATTAGTGGTAGTAAACTGTAGTTAGGTGGTCTTTACTACTTGCATCAATCTTCTATGTATCTTGTGCAAGTGGGAGATTGTTGGATTTTGTATGCCCAAGACACATATTAAATTGATGTGGCTAGTATGTTATGATCCAAGTCGAGTCATACCCAAATACAAGTTAGACAAACACTTATAATATTTATTTATGATATAATCAAACAAATAAATATTAACACTTAGAATATTTAGAAATTAGTTTCTAAATAATTGCACTTGACAAACTAATAAATTATATGGATAATTTATTTTGAGGGAATATTTTATTTTGTTATTTAATGTGTTAAATAACATTATTAAAAACTTGTGAGATATTATATAAGTCTTATAACATATGATGTTATATTTTTTAAAAGTTATAAAATATAAATAAGACTTAAATTATTTAAAAGAAAATTTGATTTTTTTAAACTACATGCCCCTCCCCCCTGGATTCTTCCCAAGACATTTTGGTCCAATGAGAATGCATGCATTTTGCATGGTTGGATGGTCTTTGATTGGGTGAATTGGTGGCTAAATCTCTCATTCTTTTAAGACAATTTTAATTGACAAAATTGTTGCAACATTTTTTAGAAGATCCATGATCATTTTTTCAAGTAGAAGACTTGTAAAAATGCTCTAAAATTTCGGCCAACATGAGGTTGTCCATGAGGGTTTTCAAGTTTGATTTTCAAGTGCATAAAACTCCATAATCTTCTCTATAATTTTCGGCCATGGTGCTAGATTTAGAGGGATTTTTCAAGTGAGTTTTAAGTGTAAAATCCTAGCTAAAACTTAAACCGGTGGAATGTCGTTTGTCTCTTATAAGTGACACTGGTTGTGCTTCATTTTTTCCATGTTCAGAACAGCCGAAGACAGTATTCCGCATCGAACAGTCACGCTTGTACATGTACACAGGAACCATTTTATTCACGTCAGATTAGAAGGGGAATATCCAATGCCAACCCCATCAGGATACTAGCGACAACCGACACGGAATACGCCAGCAGAAAGTTGGTATCACTATTACAAGGAACGTATTGACCAATATAATAGGATCGTTGATGAATACAGGACTAGGGCATGCGTGGATTTAGGTTGCCTATGAATATAAAATGTTATTTCATGTTTTGAAAATTTGTAATGATGAACATACACGCTATATAAATGTTTTGGCAACTTGTTGAAATTGAACTTGAAAAAACGTTTAAAATGTTATTTCATTTTTTGACAATTTGTAATGATGAACATACACGTTATTTAAATGTTTTGTTAACTTGTTGAAATTGAACTTGAAAAAACGTTTAAAATGTTATTTCATTTTTTGACAATTTGTAATGATGAACATACACGTTATTTAAATGTTTTGTTAATTTGTTGAAATTGAACTTGAAAAAACGTTTAAAATGTTATTTCATTTTTTGACAATTTGTAATGATGAACATACACGTTATTTAAATGTTTTGGCAACTTGTCGAAACTGAACTTGAAAAAACGTTTAAAACGAATCAACGTTAACACATACCGACTGTATCTTCGTCACTTCCGCATATAGTAATTTAAGAAAAATGAAAAATACTCAATTGTAGACGGGTCGTATAAATGTATACGCCTCGTATACAGGGATCGTATATGGAGTATACGACTGAATTAAAAAATAATAAATGATTGTATACAAGTTGTATACATATATACAGGCCGTATTGTTGGGATTGAACCCTGCCAAAGGAACAGATAATAAAAGCCAAAACTGGATCAATGTAGTGGATCCAAAATAAGCAGATGTTATGCATACAAGTCTCTCCCCTTGAAAGTGGTTTCAACATCTGCTGACCTCCTATCCACTGATCATACAAACTGCTGATCTATAACTGCTGATCAAGTCAAAGACTGATGAAGAACTAAAGCTCTGCTGCCCAATCTACTGCCTTGGTTCAAGCACTGCTGATCATGACAAGTACTGCTGGTTTCACAGCAGTGGAAGGATGCAGCAGTTGTTTAGTTTACTTTATGTAATGAAATGTAATATCAGTAGTTAGCATAGCAGGATTTGTATAGGTCAGAGGTTAGAGTTTGTTAGGAGGTTAGATGTCACTTTCATGGTGACGTCAGCTTAGATGCTCAGTGGTTTGTTGCGTGCCTATAAATAGAACAGTGCTCTGTACTGTTCTATTAGCTCTTTCACCATCTTCTTCCTGCACGAACAAATTACTGAGCTCGGGCTGAGGGGGAGTTTGTAAGCATACATGCAAGTGTAATCAAAGTTTGAAATAAATTTAAGCATTTGATTCTCTGTTGAAAATGTATGGTTGAAAGCATTTCTCCTGTTTGATTGTGAAAAGTTTGCTACCATTTAATTTCCGCTGCACTACTCTTTCATTGTTCATCTTAATTCAAACACAAATCACAATCAATCCAAACTCAGATCCTAACAATTGGTATCAGAGCTTGGACAGTCAAATCTGATTTAACAATCATTTTGACATAAATAGTTCAGCTCGCAATCGTTGATACTGATAGTTTGTTCGTTTCGTTGAAAAACAGAGCAAGGTTTAATCACCATTAAAGTTGATTAATCAGTGCCTGTAAAACAACCAGGATGACGTCACAATCACAAGATGATAAAAATAACATTGGCTCTCTTTTCAAACCACCCATGCTTAAACGTAATGAATACAACATCTGGAAGAGAAGGATGGGTCACATCCTTGCTCAACAGAACACTGGACGTTGGAGGTCTGTTGTTTTTGGTCCTCATGTTCCTATGGTGCCAAGTGCTGAGGATGCAAAGAAGTTCGTTCCTAAACCAACTGAAAACTATACTGAAACTGATTTTCAAAGGTTCGAACTCGATGCCAAAGCCTTTAGCATCATAGCACCTGCATTACCAAATGAAATTTATGTTGGGCTGTTACATTGTAACAGTGCCAAAGAATTATGGGATGCATTGAAGGAACAATTTGGGGGACGGAAGAGCTTATTGAAAACAACAGGGAAATTCTGAATCAGCAGTATGAAACATTTTGTCACGTCAAGGGTGAATCATTAACCCAACAATTTGAATGTTTCAGCTGTCTCATTAGTGAACTAAGGCTTGTTAAAGTTACATTCCCAAATGCAACTCAAAATAGCAGGTTCCTTAGATCACTACCTGAAAACTGGGACACCATTGCTTTTGTCACCAGGATTTCAGCTGAGTTCAAAGATCTGACCTTGACCCAACTCCATGGTAGACTCCTGACCTATGAAAGGGAGTTAAACCAGAAAAGGAATTTGCAAGAGTCTGGTAAAGTTGCTGATGACTATTCATTTGGCAGCACAGCTCTTTTTGGTCAGGAAGAATCTGGTAGCAGCAGTAAGGATCAGAGTTATGCTCATTTTATTGACATAACTGCTGGGGGTAATTTTAACAACTCTGATTCTCACTCTGCAAGCTATGCTTTCACTGCAAATTGTGAAAACCAGATGTCAGATAACTTGTGCTTTGAACTCAATGATTTGCAACATTTTGATCCCACTGACTTAGAAGAGATGGACATTTTGCATCAATTGGCTTTGCTTAGTGTTAGAACAAGCAAATTCTACAAAAGAACAGGGAGAAAATTCCAGGGCTTCATGGGAATTTAGAAGTGGGGTTGGATAAGACAAAAATCAAGTGTTACAAGTGTAATAGGCTAGGTCATTTTGCTAGGGATTGTAGGAGTCAAACCACTGGTCCAATAGTTACTCATCCCAGCTCAAACTCTAGACCACAACAACAAAGCACTGTGCACTATAGCCAATATACCCCTGCAGCACATGTTAACACTGCTCACTATGCTGCAACCCCTGTGCCTGTGCATTATGTTCAAACCACTGTTCCACAAATTCAGTATGTTCAAGCCCCTGTCCCTCGGGCACAAGTGAAACCTGCTGCACCTCAACAAGCTGCTCCAACAGTTGTACAACTAGATCAACAAAGTTTCTTTACCCAAGGCTTTGTTGACTGGAGCAGTTTGCCTAATGAGCTTGGTGATGAAAATTTTGCACTCTATGCTTCTAATGATAATTTTAATGATGAATTTTGTTTGATGGCATTAGAGTCAACCAGAAGGGGTTGAAACTGAAGGAGAACAGCTAAGTGGTGAAACAGTGGTTGAAGTTGCTGAAGCAGTGGTTACTGCAGTTGCTGGTGAACTACTGCTGGGAGAAAATTCAGAAACCCTGATTGAACCACTGTCTCACCCCTGGTCCAAAGAAGACACAGAGAAAGAGGAAAAGAAGAAAGCTTGTGAGGAAGAAGTTAGGGCTGATGAAGAAGAAGATCATCAATGTGATTGTGCCATGATGGCTGTTGCTAAGGTATCACCTCAAGTTCTTGAAAAACTGTGTTCAGACAATTGTATTATTGCATTTGCTAACATTAAAGAGGTGAATGAAAACCTTAGGGATAAAGTCTTGTCTGATGAAGTTAAATTTGAAAAGTCATTAAAAGAACTTAGAAACAAATTGGCTGAAAAGGATAAAGAGATCAGCAGTCTCAAAGAAGAGCAGAGCATAACCAAAACTCAACTCCAAACTATGGTAGAAAAATACCAAGTTTGCAAAAAGGAGTTAGAGTCTACCCAGATCACCTGTGAAAGATGGGTAGAATCTTGTAAAGGGTATGAGGTTATGCTTGAGAAACAGCTTAAAAGCAATGTCAAGTTTGGTATAGGACATAGAAAATATGATGAACTTGTAAACACTGCTGAAAAACAAGTTGTTTCATCTGAAATAATACCAACCAACAAAAGTGGCCAAGAGGTTAAAATAACTGACAAACTTGGTAACAAAATTACTCTGGAAAGATCTGTGGGTTCCTCAACTTTTGAGGAGATTGAGAAATACCAATTTAAACCCACTTGGTCTGATGAGTGTGATATCCTGGAAAATTTCAAACCAATGGATTTCACAACCACTGATGGTGTAAAAGCTCCAAAAGCAAAGGTCATTCCTATCAAAGATATCCCAACAGAGGTTCAAAACTCTGTTGCTAAGGAATCTGAGAAAAGGATGAAAAGAGAAAAGATCAAGAACCTGTTTTGTGATTTTTGTGAAAAGAGAAATCATCTAACAAAAGACTGTTTTCATCTAAAAGCATATGATCTAAACAAAAAAAGTGTCATTGTCCCTGCTGAATGCTGCACCATCTGTGGTAAAGATAACCATAAAACTCAAGAATGTGTGTATCTCAAGAACTTTGATATAAAAAAGAATGAATCCACTGCAAAAACATCCTTGAGTCCATCAACATCATCTGTCAAATTCACCAAGAAACAACCACTGTGTCCCTGTCCAAACTGCTGTCACAAAACAGCTGAACCAAACATCTGTCCAAAGAGATGTACAGGTGACTGATGCACCCCCTGCCAATCATTCAGAAAAGGCAAGGAAAAAGCATCATACCAAAGGATTCCATACGTTTATGAGACCTACAAAAGGCCCTCTAAACCAAGAGTGAACAGGCATCCTTTTGGTTATCAACAGGTAATTGGCCAAGATCCCCAATAGTGGTTAGAGAAAAGCATTCCAAAAAATGTTCAAACCCCTGAGCTAACCACTGTCCATGCATCTGCCACCATGCCAGACACTGTTGAGACCCCATCCAAAGCCTTATTGGCTTTGGAGACCTTAATGAACTAACCCTTTTACTTCATGTGCAGGGAGCTTCTGCATACTTAGATAGTCTTTGGTATGTAGACAGTGGAGGCTCCAGGCACATGACAGGATGTAAAGCCCTACTCAAAGATTTCAAAATCCATGGAGGGGGTGATATATCCTTTGGGAATAATAGTAAAGGGAAAGTTCTGGGGTCTGGTACAGTTCAGTCTGGAAATGTAAAATTTGAAAATGTCAATCTGATAGACAATCTGACATTCAACCTCCTGAGTGTCTCACAAATGAGTGATAAGGGGTATGGGTCATTCTTCACAAAGGAGTGTTGTAGGATTGTTGGACCAGAAATGGTTGAAAAGATTGAAGCAATAATAAAATCTAGAAAAATAAAACTTGTTGCTCAAAGAAGTGGCAATGTTTATGTTGTTGATATGTCAAAAGAGTGTCCTAGAACTGATGCCTGTCTGTTCTCAGCTGCCTATAACAAAGAGATAGAACTTGGCACAGAAGATTGGGACACACAAATCTCAAGACAATCACAGAAATTTCAAAAAATGGCCTTGTTAGAGGCTTGCCACAAAAATTGTTTTCATGTCCTGAGCATTGTGTTTCCTGTTTAAAAGGTAAACAACATAAAAGCTCTTTCAGGTCCATTGAAGAGTCCAAAACAACCAAGTGTTTGCAAATGCTGCACATGGATTTGTTTGGCCCAGTTCAGGTCATGAGTCTCAAAAAGAAGAGATATTGTTTGGTTATTATTGATGACTTTTCTAGGTTTACATGGACTTTCTTTTTACACTCAAAAGATGAGACTGCGGGCATTTTGCAAGACTTTGTGACACAGGTTGAAAAGCAATTTGACCTTCCAGTGAAAGTCTTCAGGAGTGACAATGGCACAGAATTCAAAAATAAGGAGTTGGATGCCTTCTGTGTGAAGAAAGGGATTGTAAGGCAGTACAGCATCCCTAGAACACCAGAGCAAAATGAGGTTGTTGAAAGAAATAACAGAACTTTGATTGAGGCTGCCAGAACCATGCTTGCAGATTCAGGTTTGCCATTAACTTTTTGGGCAGAGGCAATAAACACTGCTTGCTATGTCCAAAATAGAGTTTTAATCAGCCCCAGGCACAAAAAGACTGCTTATGAAATTCTGTATAAAATCAAACCACTGATCTCATAATTTAAAGTATTTGGCTGACCATGCTTTATTTTGAATTTAAAAGATTCCATCTCAAAATTTGCAGCCAAAATAGATTGTGGTTACCACCTGGGATACTCAACCACTGCTAAGGCCTACAAAGTGCTTAATACACGGACCAAAGCAGTGGAGGAGACTTTGAATGTAAAGTTCAATGAACTTTCATCACTGAAAATCCCAGCAAATCCTGCTGACTTGTTTGATCTTGATAAGTTCACTTTTGAAAATATTGCTGTCAAGACTAACAGTGCAGGTCCATCTGAGAATTCATCACCAGACTATGGGTATGAGATCATCATTCCTCAACAAAAGTCTGCCACAATGGGAAAAGCAGCAGATGTCCAAAACAGCTGACAAAGCTCAACCACTGCTACCTCAACAGTTGTTGACCAAAGTAGCCCATTAACCACTGCTTCCACATCATCAAGCACTGTTGATAACAATCCTCAAACAGTGGATCAAAATCAGCATGTGTCCACACATTTACCCCCTATGCCACCACCTTTTGAAGCCACTGCTGGGTCATCAAAGTCACCAGTAGTGGTTAGCTCAGATGATACACATTTGCAGCCCTCACCACTCAATGCCATTGTTCCATACCAAGGAGAGCTCATCTTCTTGAAATATCATCCACCAGATCAAATTATTGGCAACATCAGTGAAGGGGTGCTCACAAGAAGTCAATCCTAAAACATTTGTCTTTTTGCTGGTTTTCTATCACTCCATCAGCCAGTCAAGTACCAAGAGGCACTGAAAGACAACAGCTGGGTAGAAGCCATGCAAGAGGAGCTCCAACAGTTTAGAAGACAAGTATGGGAGCTTGTTTCATTGCCAGAGGGTGTGAGTCCTATTGGCACAAAATGGGTCTTCAAAAATAAAACTGATGAAAGGGGTATTGTTGTCAAGAATAAAGTCAGGCTTGTGGTTCAAGGTTTCAAACAAGAAGAGGGCATTGACTATGATGAAACATTTGCCCCTGTAGCAAGACTTGAAGCTATCAGACTCTTTCTGGCCTTTGCTGTCAACCACAACATCAAGGTGTATCAAATGGATATCAAATGTGCATTCCTCTATGGTAAGATTCAAGAGGAGGTTTATGTCTGTCAACCTCCAGGTTTTGAGGATCCATTTAATCCAAATCATGTCTACAAGCTGAATAAAGCTTTGTATGGCCTGAAACAAGCACCAAGGGCCTGGTATGAAACTCTTTCCACCTTTCTACTTTCCATTGGTTTCACCAGAGGCAGAATTGACAAAACACTGTTTTTAAAATGGAGAGGGAAGGATTTGATGATTGTCCAAATTTATGTGGATGACATCATATTTGGAAGCACATGTAATAAAATATGTGAAGAGTTCAGGCAACTCATGACAGTTGAGTTTGAAATGAGTGCAATGGGTGAACTCCAGTGCTTTCTTGGTCTCCAAGTAAGGCAACTGCAAAATGGCACTTTCATCCATCAAGGCAAATATGCCAAAGAACTTTTAAAGAAATTTGATATGGATGATTGTAAGTCATGCAGTACACCCATTGCAACCAATAAATTGGTCATGTCTGATGAAAAGGATGATTTGGTTGATCAGACCTTATATAGAAGCATGATTGGGTCTTTATTGTACCTAACTGCATCTAGACCAAATATCATGTTTGCAACATGTGTCTGTGCAAGATCCCAGTCAGCCCCTAGAAAGTCAAACCTTATTGCTGTAAAAAGGATATTCAGATACCTAAAAGGTGCTCCCACACTTGGTATCTGGTATCCAGCTGATGGTAAAATTGAGCTTTCAGGTTTCTCAGATAGTGACTTTGCTGGATGTGACAAGACAAGGAAGTCCACTTCAGGAGGGTGCCAATTCCTAGGCAATTGCATAGTGTCTTGGCAAAGCAAAAAGCAAGCAGCTGTTTCCACATCCATTGCTGAGGCAGAATATATAGCCGCTGCAAGCTGTACAGCCCAACTGCTCTGGCTTCAAAATCAGTTACTTGATTTTGGTATCACTGCCTTGAAGACACCACTCATGTTGGACAGCCAGGCAGCAGAAAATATCATCAAAAATCCAGTTTCTCACTCAACCACCAAACACATCGACATCAGACATTACTTTGTGAGGGATTGCTATGAAAAAGGTTTGATTTCTCTGCATCATGTTCCAACTAAGGATCAGCTGGCAGATGTGCTAACCAAAGCATTAGACACATCCACCTTTGAAAGCTTGATCTCTAGGATTGGCATGCTAAACATGGAATAACAGGCAAAATCCTGTTTTTCTATGAATAAAAGCATTAAAATGTTTCAGAAAATCAAAAATCCATCCTTAAAAATAGCTAAAAATGAATTTTTCATTAAAATCCTTAAAAGTCTGCCATAACCACTGATGAGTTCAAAAGTCTGTTCTACTTCAAAAGTCTGTCCACTGCTGAAAGTCATCCCATGTTCCCTCATATTTCTGATAAAGCACTGATGTTCAAGATCAGTGTTGTATCTACTGCTATGCTATCCACTGATAGTAAAAAGCATCCACTGTCCTCTTTACCGTTGCAACCACTGCCTTCACCAGTAGTTTTCACAAAAGTACTGTCCTTCGCTTCATCAGGGGATGGCACGTGGACAGTACATAGTGGTCAGACCTTTTGTAACCGCTGCCACGTCAGCACTCACTTTTTCTCTATAAAACCCCCTTTCTACACCCCAAACAGGATTTTACTGTCGAATTGAATTCAGAAAAAATTCTCTTCTCAAAGCAGTTTTCATCTCATTCTCATCAAATTCCTTCACAAATTTCTTCGATCGTCTTCTCCAAAAATGACTAAATCGAAGTCTTTCGCAAAATCATCTTCAAAAGGAGCCTCTCAAAAGGCTAAATCCACCGAAATTCCACACAAACCTTCTCACAATCTTCTGGGTCTTCTCACAAAACCCGGCACCATCGATACCTTTGATTCCATCCTTGACATGATCATTGCGTCAATGTACAAAACTTTGTTAACAGCAGATGCACCAATTTACTTGACGACCCAAACGGAGTTCTGGAAAAACGCAACCCTTGACAAACAAGGTGAAACTGTCATAGCCATTAACTCTTCTCTAAAGGGTAAAGATGTCAAAATCACACCACAATCCATCTCAGGGGTCTTTCAACTCAAGGATCAGGAAGGTACAGATTCTTTTCCAGAAAATGAGTTAAAAATTGACTTCATTGAAAGAGGGTATGGAGACACAATGATGAAGAGCGATACCTTACAAAAAGGTTTCTTCCTTCCTGCAACAAGGTTTTTATTCCATACCCTCCTAATATGTGTTTCAAACAAAACCACTGCTTTTAATGAAATACCTTTGAAGATTCAAAACTTGGGATATGCTATTCTTCAAGGAGAAAATTTTAATTATTCCAAGGTAATTTTCAATGATTTGGTTAAAAATGTTGAAACCAAATCATTCTTACTATTTCCAAGGTTTCTAAGCTATTATTTTGAAAAGAAATTCAGTAAGGATGATATTTCTGTAATAAACCAAGGTGACTCTATTCAAATGCACAGCTTAACTACTGAAACTTTTACCAGAATGTCAACACCTTGCAAAACACAAGCAGAGGTGCCTAAGCAGAATTTAGCAGCTACCACTGCTCCTCAGGTATCTGCTGCTAAGCCCACTGCTCTAGGTGATCAAAGTAACAAAACAACTGCTTTGAAACCCACACCTACAATCACCAAAAGGCCACAGAAAAAGAAAACTCAAAAACCACCCAAACCTACCAAAAAGGCAACTCTGGAGGATGAGATACCAGAGCAACTGCCAGTGACAGCACAAAAGTCACAAGAAACCACTGCTGCTACTTCCTCACAGCAGTTGGTAAAAATATCTCAAACCTTGGCTGAAACTCCTCCTGCTTCTTCACAAAAAGGACAGGTTGTACACATAGGGTCACCACCTCATGATGCTCTGGAAGCACTCGTTTCCATCATCCACAGCCCAATGCCCGGGGTAAAATCTTTTTCTACACCTATCCTCACATCCCCAATTCCACCAAATACAAAAATTTTGTTGGATGCAATTGATTTGATCCAGGCACAAACCAGTCCTTCTCAATCACCTGTCCATGAGAATATGCCTCAACAAATGACTGGGCCTGCTGTATCACCCTTTGCTAGCCCACCAACACAACCTGAGGAGGTTACACCCCTTGAGTTACAAGTAACTCTTGGTGGTAATCCAAGTGAAGCAGCCACTACAAGTCTTAAACCCACTTGTTTACACTTGGACAGTGGTTACATCAATAAGACTTCCTTGGAGGCAATTCCTTCCATAGCACCATTGTCATCCACCAGTGGATTCGTTTTGACCACTGGCAACATCAAAAGGTTGTCAAGTGTTGAAGGAAGAAGACCCCAGTACCAAGAAAAAGGGGCATCAGTGGTTAATGTTTGGAGTACACTCCCTACCTCAACCACTGATAAAACCACTACTAGTGGGAAATCAGATGATCCCATTAAATTGGGTGATGATTTAAAGTACCAGGAATTGACGGCAAGAGTTGAAAAACTGGATACCTCTGTTGCAGAAATAAAAGAAATGCTGCAACAGTTGTTGACAGTTCAAATGGTACAATCCACTGATGTTCCACCTCAAGCACCTGCTCCACCACCAGCAGATGTTACAAATGAGCTATGGAACCTGTTTCAACCTTTTCTCCTACAACAACAACAGATGCTGATCAGCAACAAGAAAAACATGTTCAAGAGCTGAGAAAAACAATGGAGTCTAGGTTCAAGAACACACAAGCAGACATCAAGGCTATAAAGGCCCATTTGTTAACAGCCACTGGCACTGCTCCTCCAACAGTTCTTTTTATTGATGAACTCCCCCCAGATAATGCCAAAAAGGGGGAGAAAATTCAGGAGTGGAGGAAGAAAGGGATTGATAATGGCCTGTATCTGAAGCCAGAAAAGGACGCTATGCAAAGGAAAATTCCCTTGCCAGATGGTAGCAAGAAGGTTGATGTTACTCAAAATGCACTTGATGAAGGAGTAGCAAGTGTAAAAAGAGATAGAGCGGCAAAGGATATGTCAAGGTGGAATGAGGAGAAAAGAGCTTACATGGAGCTGAATGCGCAGGGTTGTTCTGGGTTAAAGGATGTTCAAAATCCTAAGCCAAAAAGAAATCCTACTAGAAAAGTAAGGGAACCCAAGTCCACACCATCCAAACTCACAAAGGATACTCCAAAACCACCATCCAAAAGCCACCAACATCAAACCTCCACCCAAACAGCTGCTGAAACTCCTGTTGTATCAACATCTGCTGGTACTTCAGTTGTTTCAACAACTGCTCTCACTACAACACACACCACTACCACTGCTTTACCACCACCACCATCACCACCAAAAACAACATCTCCACCATCACCTCCTGCCAAAAAGCAGAAGACAGCAGATGTTACAACATCTGTTGTAATGACAACAGTGGTTGAAACACTAGTTGTTTCAGCAACAGTTAGTCAGTCACAAACCACTGCCACTCAAACTACCACCACTGTTCCATCCAAAACATCATCTGCCTCTCCTACAATAAAAAGGAGAAGGATTATCATTCCAGATGATGATTCTCCATCACCACCACCAACATCCTCAAAACCTCTATCACTTGTCACAATTCCAAAACCCATTCCTCTCTCTTCAACTCAACTTCAAAAGCCATTACCTCCTGCAGGTGTTGTATTTCCTTTGGAACTCATAGCAGTTAGAGAAGAAATCAATTTTTTTTATTATGAGGATGACCCTGCTAAAAGGAGTTTGCCATCAATTGAAGGATATCCCAGGCCAAACAATATTGAAGAATATTTGAAAATCAAGGCCAAGCAAGCAGAGGATATCTCAAACTAAAATAAACAAGGGAAATCTGATAGAGAATTTCAGCAAAACTATCAGTTTCTGCTCACACAGGTCAGATCTATGGAGCAATTTGCTATAAGTATATGTCAGCAAATCTCAGAAAGGGCAGATGAGTCCTTGAGAAAAGACTACATTGATAACATCATGACCTACAAGAAATACAAGGGGGAGAAACACATGTACAAAAACTGGACCATTCAAACAGGATTCAAGAAATGATCAAAAATAAGGTCAAGCAGACTCCTCCTAAAAAATTCAAACAGTTTGAAGCTGACAAGGCCTTAGAGTTAAAGAGAATGAAAGAGGAGCTGATTGTAGCTGATTATGGGTCAAAGAACTCAGTGTCAAAGTGGGGAGAAGATAGGGTCAGGGCCACCTACAAAAGGTTGGAGGAACTTAGAAAGAAAGATCCAACAGTTCCACAGAAACCTGACTATTCCAAAGCAGAGGTCTCAAAAAGACCACCAAAGCTGCAAGTCAAAAGAACCACTGCTCCAGCTGGTGCTGCCATCTATAAAAGAAGGAGTCAAAACCAGTTAAGTGCTGAAACAATTCAAGATCTAACTGCTGGAAATGACATTGTAAAAGAGGGTATTAGGTTAATGATGAAAGAAGATCCTGAATTGGAAAATTCTGCAAGCACTGCTCAGACAGTCATGAATAGGCATGTTTCACCAAACTCCTCATGCAATAAAAATCTCCCAAGAAACCCACCAGGCTCAAAAGTACTAAAGTGGAAAACTGATAAACAGACCCACGTACTAACAGTGTTCAAGTCTAGTGGAGAAGTGAAGAAATTAACAAGGGAACAAGCTCTTGGCCAGAGTCTTGAAGATTTGTAGGATCTCCTTGATCTTCCACTTAGCAGGGATGATGAGGACACAGATGCCTTAACCTTTGAATTACAACTCAAAGGGCAAATAAGGGAACTGCTGATGAGGCAATAAAGATCTACCAATAATGGAGAGTTTTGGCATTATCTGTTCCAGGGGGAGATTGTTGGGATTGAACCCTGCCAAAGGAACAGATAATAAAAGCCAAAACTGGATCAGAGCAGTGGATCCAGAATAAGCAGATGTTATGCATACAAGTCTCTCCCCTTGAAAGTGGTTTCAACATCTGCTGACCTCCTATCCACTGATCATACAAATTGCTGATCTATAACTGCTGATCAAGTCAAAGACTGATGAAGAACTAAAGCTCTGCTGCCCAATCTACTACCTTGGTTCAGGCACTGCTGATCATGACAAGTACTGCTGGTTTCACAGCAGTGGAAGGATGCAACAGTTGTTTAGTTTAGTTTATGTAATGAAATGTAATATCAGTAGTTAGCATAGCAGTATTTGTATAGGTCAGAGGTTAGAGTTTGTTAGGAGGTTAGATGTCACTTTCATGGTGACGTCAGCTTAGATGCTCAGTGTTTTGTTGCGTGCCTATAAATAGAACAGTGCTCTGTACTGTTGTGACAACTCGAACTTTAGACTTACTGTGATGTAACGCTATGTGCCTATGACACCTTGAGTTAATGAATGTTATGATGTTACGTACTTATGTGAACATATAATTATGTGACTACGTGTGTTATTATGTGCTATATGATTTAATGAGAATGCTTATGTTATGTGAATCAAATGTTAACCCAACCGCATACAAGCCCATTCGGGCCACACACCCAACTCGAGACCACAGGGCGGCCCAAGTGAGGTTCCGGCCCACTCCTCTTATACGTATGCATACACAACTAGGGTTGCTAGTTTCACAATTCTCCTTGCAACCAAGAACACACACACGCACAAACTCTCTCTCTCAACTCGGAACCAAGGGCTGCCGAAGTGATACACGCATCGAAGCTTGTTGAATCCGGATCCCTTCTCTCCATCTCGGTTAGTTTGAGTTTATGATTTTCTGTTTTGTTGTGATGTCGTGAATGGTTTGATCAATCGGTCCAAGTATATGTTAAACCGATTAGAGTTGCATGATGTTAAACTAGGGCCGGTTAGATTGTTGGTCGATTGGATTATGTTGTTTATGCTTGGTCCTCGGATTGATTGTATGATGATAGATATGATCAGGTTTTTGTATGAATGATAACCGGTTAGGTTGCATGCTAGTCCGATGATAGGTTTATGACTCGGTTTAGATTTGTGTGCTAATCCGATTAGTTGTTTGATGCTGTTATGAACATGCTAATGATGATGATTGTGAAGGTGTTATGAATTTGATTGAATGCTGAATAAACATTGTTTGATCTGATTTCCGAAACTGCCTAAGTGTTTGCTAGAATCACGGAATGATTGTTACAGGAATTATGGAAACCAGTTGCACACACACGGTTGCGACTCGGTATCACTAATTGCGAGTCGAAACCTCACAATCACGACTCGAGACCACAACGACATCAGCCGCAATCATGGTTGCGAGTCAGGTTGCGACTCGTAACCAGACCATGACGAGCCGAGACCGTCCTTTGCGACTCGTAACCAGCTGTTGCGACTCGCAATCCCCTGTTGCGACTCGAGATCGCCGGTTGCGACTCGAGATCGCCGGTTGCGACTCGAGACCACCCTTGCATGTACACTGTTTTGGGCCTTCGCTGTCACGGGCCCAATCTGTTGGGCCAAATAATTGGACTTATGACTGTTATGTTATTGGACTGCTTATCTGTTTGGGCTGATAGGTTATTTGGGCGGATTACCTTTCGGGCTTAGACATTGGATCGCACAAGGTTAATATGTGGTATTAATTGGGCCGGGTTATGTTGGGCCAGGGTTAGAGCGCACAAGTATGCTCTTGACTGCTAAGTGTTACCATGTTTTATGCGTGCTCGAAACATGTCATCTTGTATGTTCTATACGTGTATTACCTCAGTCAAAACCTGACTTGCATAATAACCATGATAGGACGTGGTTGACCAATTACTTGCTACCTGTACTCTTTGTGTATCTGCCGAGCAAACCAAGGTGAGTTCACACAGCCAAGGCATGGGATTCCCGAGTTGGGAATTGGGTTGGATATGTTGGAAAAGGATTACTCGTACTTACGCATACTCTAGACTATAGACCATCGTCCTCGGGTTAGTCAGGACACGTTACGTAAAGCCTACGTAACCCAGTATGTTTGCCATCTGTCTCCCGGGTCGGGAGGACACATTACGTAAAGCCTACGTAACCCAATACCATCTACTGGCTTCCGGGTCGGAAGGCCACGCTGCATAAAGCCTACGTAGCCCCCACGCGTACCATGTCCTCGGGGAAGGGCACGTCACGTAAAGCCTACGTGACCCTGTACGTTTTCCTGTTCTCGGTAAAGAAGAACACATGGTCGGAAGTTAGTCTAGTAAGTACCACTAATGAGAAGCCCTCATTAGTAAGGATAAACGTGGGAAGCCCCCACCGGTAATATTAACACAAGGTTTGGGAAGCCCCCACCTTTAGTACACACTAGTATGGGAAGCCCCCACTAGTTATGCTTATGCACTATGTAATGAACTTACTTTCTGTGAACTCGCTCAACTAGTTTGTTGATTATTTGCTGCATGCCTTGCAGGACCTTAGGTACATTATGGAGCTTGCACAGGGAGGAGCAGGTCGTTGTGGGATACGGATCATGAATCTTATCTGAACTTATAACTATTTTGAGATTACATACTATGCTTCCGCTACTTAGACGATGTTTGGTTTTGAAACATCAATCATGTCATGATGATTTACATTAATTACTTTTATTATTAAATGCTATGTTTGATATGATTGATGGCTTGATCCTGGTCAGTCACGCTCCCAAGCGGTGGTACTCCGCGGGTGGATTTTGGGGGTGTGACAGATTGGTATCAGAGCCATTGGTTATCGAGAACTTGGTCTTAATATGGGAAAACGTTTTTATTAAAACCGGACTATAACCAGAACAGTGCTCACAACGATCCACAACGACGCTTCGCTCCACGTGCAAGACTCGACATCCTAGGTAATAAGGTTTATGTTATTGCCTGTTTGCTAGAACTGCTTAGAACTTTGCTCGCATTACGTTTAGATACACATGATACTATAGCATGAGAAACCCTACGTGCTTATACTTTTCTGTCATCGCCCTACTCGCGAACCACTCTCATTTACGTTACTTGTTACAATGAAGATCATGTCTGGACGAATCAACATGACACAAGCCCAGCTAGAGGCTCTCGTTCAAGCTCAAGTTGCTGCGGCAGTTGCAGCAGCTCAAGCAGGTAGTATATCCTGCAGTATAGGCACACACTAGGATCTTTAGATCCTACATTAACTCTCGTATTTAACTTTCCCTATTCGTACACAATAGGTCAACCAGCGCAGCAAGTTTGCACCTTTAAAAACTTCATGGACTGTCGTCCAAACTCTTTCAGCGGCACCGAGGGGGCAGTGGGACTCCTCCATTGGTTTGAAAAGCTAGAATCAGTATTCGAAATGTGCGAGTGCCCTGAGGCTCGCAAGGTCAAGTTTGCCACCGGCACCTTGGAAGGAATCGCGCTAACCTGGTGGAACGCGCAGGTGCAAATTCTGGGGTTGGCAGCTGCTAACGCCACCCCATGGAACGATTTTAAGGAACTCATCAAGAGGGAATATTGTACACGTGAAGATATTCACAAGTTGGAAGACGAGCTGTATAATCTGAAAATGGTTGGATCAGAGATTGAAGCGTATACTAAACGGTCGAATGAGCTGGCCGTATTGTGTCCAACTATGGTGGACCCTCCATACAAACGCATCGAGATGTATCTCAAGGGATTGGCACCAGAAATCCAGAGCCATGTCACATCAGCTAATCTCGACAACATTCAGGAAATCCAGCGTCTCGCTCATCGTATCACCGACCAGGCAGTGGATCAGAATAAACTGCCTAAGCGTGTCAACGCTACTGCTACAGTCATTCCTTCAGCTACTCCTGCTACTACAAGCGAAAGCAAAATAAAATGGGATGGAGACTCCAGCAGGGGTTCAGCGACTGTTCAGCCACAAGCCCAGCAGCAGAAGATTGACCACTATCAGAGTCCCAGTCAGCAATCCTCTGGTGGTCACAGACAGAGGAGATATCAGGGAAGTCAACCTAAGTGCCACAATTGCCACAGACATCACAATGGCCAGTGTAACAAGGGTCGTTGTCAAAGGTGTCTTAAGATGGGGCACGAGGCCAAAGACTGTAGGAGCCCTCGTCCTGCAAATCAGAATCAGCAGCCTCAGCAACCAGCTCCACAGAACCAGCAGCAGCAGCCACAACGTGGAAACCGGGGATGTTTTCAGTGTGGGGCTGAAGGTCATTTCAAACGCAATTTCCCTCAGTTGAACCAGAATCGCAACAACAATAACCAGGGCAACGGGAACAACAATGGGGGAAACAACAACAATAATGGCAACGAGGCTAGGGGATGCGCTTTTGTGCTAGGTCGAGGCGACGCAGAGAACGATCCCAACGTTGTGATGGGTAAGTTTCTCCTCGACAATATTTATGTTACTGGTTTATTTGATTCGGGTGCGGATACAAGCTATATGTCTGTGAAAATGTGTCAACTGCTAAAACGTGCACCAACACTTTTACCCACCAAACATGTAGTAGAGTTAGCTAACGGTAAAAGTCTAGAAGCCACGCACGTAGTTCAGGGTTGTGATCTTATCTTAGCTGGTCAAGCTTTCTCTATCGACCTCATTCCCATAGTTTTGGGTAGCTTCGACGTCGTGATTGGGATGGATTGGTTATCCCAACACCAGGCAGAAATTCTATGCAGTGAGAAGATTATTCGCATTCCTCGTTCTGGTCAAGAACCTCTCGAGGTTCAAGGCGACAAGAGTGGTGCAGTGGTTGGCATCATCTCCTTCTTGAAGGCGCAGAAATGTTTACGTAAGGGTCACACTGCCATTCTGGCACTCGTTACAGACGCATCAGCAAAGGAAAAGAAATTGGAGGATATTCCAATTGTACGTGATTACCCTCAGGTGTTTCCTGAAGACTTACCTGGCTTACCGCCTCATCGTCAGGTCGAATTTCAGATCGAGCTCGCTCCAGGAGCAGCACCTATAGCTCGCGCACCATATCGTCTAGCTCCATCAGAATTGGAAGAACTGTCTAAGCAGCTGCAAGAGCTCTTGGAAAAGGGCTTCATTCGTCCAAGCTCTTCGCCTTGGGGAGCTCCAGTACTTTTCGTGAAAAAGAAAGACGGTACGTTCAGGATGTGCATCGACTACCGTGAACTCAACAAGGTAACGGTGAAGAACCGTTATCCTCTTCCACGCATAGACGACTTATTCGACCAGTTGCAAGGGTCGTGCTACTATTCGAAGATAGATTTGAGGTCGGGGTACCATCAGCTGAGAGTCCGGGATGAGGACGTCTCCAAGACAGCCTTCAGAACTCGTTACGGTCACTACGAGTTTCTTGTCATGCCGTTCGGGTTAACGAACGCGCCTGCCGTATTTATGGATCTTATGAACAGGGTGTGCAAACCCTATCTTGACAAGTTCGTCATTGTTTTCATCGACGACATTCTGATCTACTCCAAGAGTCAGGAGGAACACGAGCAGCATCTACGCCTTATTTTGGAACTCCTTCGGAAGGAACAGCTGTACGCCAAGCTTTCTAAATGCGACTTCTGGCTACGTGAAGTCCACTTCTTGGGCCATGTGGTGAACAGGGATGGGATCCATGTCGATCCATCAAAGGTAGATTCGATCAGAAACTGGCCTACACCGCGTACACCGACAGAAATACGCCAATTCTTGGGTTTGGCGGGTTACTACAGACGGTTTAATAAAGACTTTTCGAAGATTGCTCAGCCGCTTACGTTACTGACACAGAAGGGTGTTACCTATCGCTGGGGAGAGCCCCAGGAGACTGCTTTTCAGCACCTAAAGGATAGACTTTGCAGTGCACCTATCCTCTCATTGCCAGAGGGCACAGATGACTTCGTGGTATATTGTGATGCATCCATTCGGGGACTTGGGTGTGTGTTAATGCAGCGAGACAAGGTTATCGCTTACGCCTCTCGCCAACTAAAGGTTCATGAACGGAACTACACGACGCACGATTTAGAGCTGGGAGCTGTTGTCACGGCCCCTCGACCCACCCTGGACGGAGTCGGGGGACCGCGAGGCAGTTCCCGTGGTATTTAATTTATGCGGCAGCGGAAGTCTTTTTATAACAGGATCTTTTATCCGTAAAATATGCTCGTTTAATATATTATACAAAATTAAGGGATAAATCCCATAATGTACAATAGTTGATTTCACACAGAAATTTTTATTTTTCAAAACATGTTTTATTCATTTATTTATACTGAGCCACTTCTCTGAGCTTGATAGTGCTTTACTGCACTTTTCCTGGATCACACAGATCACCTGAAACATGTTTGAAAAAGGTTTTGTCAGCGGGGAAATACTGAGTGAATCATTCTGTTTTTCTAAAACGACCCGTTAGTTATAATTTACAGTATTAAGAGCGATTACAATGTTTCTATCAACCAATTATCAAGAATGGGTATTTGTCACTCGATTCATTTCTGTGACTGTGGTCATATCACTATTGGGTCTCATTGCCCGAATAGTGACGGTGTACTCACACAGAGTAATGATTACTCACATAGAGTAATATTCACTCACATAGAGTGATAATAACAGTAATGTGCACAATACCCCACATACCAGCTGTAATTTGGTGATTACAAAAACTTAATCCCTGTAATTATAACCTTGAAAATAATTTGAGGTATTGTAATACTTACTCACAAACTGTGAGAAAATAGCTTAAAAAGAAGAATGACTCACATTGCAGATTAACGAGCAATAGATATAAGCCTACTGATTAGCCTTGCTTAAACCTAATTTAACACAATGCACACACTCAGGTTAGTAACTAATACAGCAGTTACATCAATTCACGAGATTAAACCTTCACAACGATTAATCAGTGCAATACTCGATAATTCAATCGGATTCACAACGAATAACAGAGCATAGTCCGAATTCGAACAGCACTCTAATATTCAAGTCGAAATCACGACGAATAATCAAAGTACAAGCTCAATTGAGCAGCACCCGGACTATCGTTGGATAGTTATAATCGATCGGACGTTGAATCGTAATAGCGATCGAGTTATTACCCTGATTGCGGCAGCACCTCGTGATTAGTGTGTGTGTTTAATTGTGATATAACGGTATTATCTCGACGTACAAACAGAAATTTTACGTCGTTTTAATATCAGGTTTCAAGTCCCAAGGCCTGGTATTTATAGGTGAAATTGGACTCCCCCGCGTGTCGCGGAAGAAGCCGTGATCCCTGTCGCGACTCGCCTGAGGTAACTATCTAGCCTAGAGTAGCCTTGTTGTGGGTATAGGCCTGCTGAGTCAATTTCGACCGAAACTTAACTTCCACGCATAATTCGTTTAGATATTATCAAATAGGGTTTTACCCCCTTGAGTTTTAGGGGCCCTAATCCTGATTTCGTTTGTTATGAAAATTTTAGGGTTTATGCGGAATCACTTGGGTTTCTTAATTAGGATTTCCTTATTACCTAATTACCATCCTAATTATGGATTTTCGTGATAATTGTTACATCCTCCCCATCTTTAAGAAAAATCTCGTCCTCGAGATTTACTGGAATAGATGAGGGTACTTTTGCTTCATTTCCGATTCCAGTTCCCAAGTGTATTCTGGTCCTCTCCTTGAATTCCATTTGACTTTGACCAGTACTAGTCGTTTGTGCTTGAGAAACTTGACTTTTCTGTCCTCGATCTGTAGTGGCTTCTCTATAAACTTCAACTTTTCGTTCACCTCTACATCTTGAAGAGGTACTACCAGGGATTCATCTGCTAAACATTTCTTGAGATTGGATACATGAAATACATCATGTACTCCAGCCAATTCTTCTGGTAGTTGTAAACGATAAGCAACTGGTCCGATTTGTTGAATCACTGGGAATGGCCCAACATATCTCGGACTTAGCTTTCCCTTCTTTCTGAATCGTACTACTCCTTTCCGAGGAGAAACTTTTAAAAGTACCTTATCTCCTATTTGGAATTCGAGTGGCTTGCGACGATTGTCTGCATAGCTCTTCTGACGATCTCGAGCCGTTTTTAATCTTTCCTTGATCTGAGTTATTTTATCAGTAGTTTCTTGTACAATTTCAGGACCTGATAATTGACTTTCTCCGATTTCTGCCCAACATACTGGGGTTCTGCACTTACGTCCATACAATGCTTCGAATGGTGCAGCTTCGATGCTTGAATGATAACTATTGTTATAGGAGAATTCAATTAATGGCAAATGGCTATCCCAATTACCACCAAAGTCAATTACACATGCTCAGAGCATATCCTCTAAAGTTTGTATTGTCCTTTCACTCTGTCCGTCTGTTTGGGGATGATAAGCAGTACTTAGATTTAGTCGAGTTCCCATTGCTTTCTGAAAACTTTTCCAGAAATGAGATGTAAAACGACTATCTCTATCCGATACAATGGAGAGCGGGACTCCATGTAGGGATACTACTTCGTCCACGTAGAGTTGTGCTAACCTTTCCATACTAAAGGTTTCTTTCATTGGTAAGAAATGAGCTGACTTGGTTAATCGGTCTACAATTACCCAAATCGCATCATTACCTCTTTTGGTTTTAGGTAACTTTGTAACAAAGTCCATTGTTATAAGTTCCCATTTCCATACCGGCATTTCTAACTGTTGTAGTAGTCCTGAAGGTTTCTGGTGTTCAGCTTTAACTTGTGAACAAGTTAAGCATTTGGATACGTATTCAGCTATATTCTTTTTCATTCCTATCCACCAGAAATTATTTCTTAAATCTTGGTACATCTTATTGTTTCCTGGGTGCATGGTATACCTAGATTTATAAGCTTCTTCTAAAATCTTATTTCTTAACTCTCCTTGCTTAGGTACCCAAATTCGTTTCTTATGGAATTTCCAAATTCCATTATTTCCTTGTTCCAGTTCTTTTAGGTAACCTTTCATTCCTTCAGCATCATCTTGGATTGCTGTTTTCTGAACTTCTTTGATTTGTGCCATTAAATCTACTTGTAGATTTAATCTCAAAGCACGGACTCGTTTCTGTTTTTCATGATACTTACGACTTAAGGCATCTGCAACTACATTTGCCTTTCCTTCGTGATATTGAATATCACAGTCGTAATCGCTTAGCATCTCCATCCATCTTCTTTGCCTCATGTTTAATTCTTTTTGCCCAAATATATATCTTAAACTCTTATGATCGGTATAGACAGTAAACTTACTTCCATACAGATAATGTCTCCATATCTTAAGGGCAAAGATTATGGCTCCTAATTCTAGATCATGAGTCGTATAATTTTCTTCGTGCTTTTTCAATTGCCTAGAAGCATATGCAATTACCTTTTTGCGTTGCATTAACACACATCCGTATCCTAATTTTGAAGCATCACAATATACTTCAAAATCTTCTGTTCCTTCGGGTAAAGCTAAGATTGGTGCATTCGTTAATCTATGCTTTAAGATCTTAAAAGCTTCTTCTTGTCCAGGTCCCCATTCAAACTTAGCGGCTTTACAGGTTAACTTAGTTAATGGTACGGCTATCTTAGAAAAATCTTTGATAAATCGTCTATAGTATCCAGCTAAGCCTAGAAAACTTCTTATCTCCATAGCTGTTTGTGGAACTTTCCACTTCGTAATTGCTTCTATCTTAGCAGGATCTACATGGATACCTTCGTGATTTATCACATGACCTAAGAATTGTACTTCTTGCAGCCAAAATTCACATTTCGAGAATTTGGCATAAAGCCTTTCGTTTCTTAACAAAGTTAAGAGAACATGTAAATGCTCACAATGTTCTTTTTGGCTTTTGGAGTAAATAAGTATATCGTCGATGAAAACGATCACAAATTTATCCAAGTATGGTTTACAGATTCGATTCATCATGTCCATGAATGCTGCTGGGGCATTCGTTAATCCAAAGGGCATGACTGTAAACTCATAATGACCATACCTAGTTCTGAAAGCAGTTTTAGGTATGTCTTCTTCTTGTACCTTCAACTGATGATATCCGGATCTTAAATCTATCTTCGAGAAATACCTAGCTCCTTGCAATTGGTCAAAAAGATCGTCAATCCTAGGTAGTGGGTATCGATTCTTAATTGTAACCTTATTCAATTCTCTATAATCGATACACATTCTCATCGATCCATCTTTCTTTTTCACAAACAGTACTGGTGCACCCCAAGGGGATGAACTAGGTTGTATGAATCCATTGCCTAGTAATTCATCTAATTGCTTTTTCAATTCTAGCATTTCGGTAGGTGCTAATCTATATGGTGCTTTAGCTATTGGTGCAGTACCTGGAATTAAATGAATTCTAAACTCTACTTCTCTATCAGGTGGTAATCCAGGTAATTCTTCTGGAAAAACGTCTGGGTATTCTGACACTACCGGGATATCCTGAAGTTCCTTATCCTTAGTGTTAATGATTACTGAAATTATATACACCATTTCCTGTTTTCTTGAATAACTAGCCAATTTCATTACTGAGATAAATTTCAGTGGCTTTCGAGGTTTATCTCCAGTAATTAAAATTATTTCTCCTGAAGGGGTTTGAATTTCTACTGCATTTTTGTCACATAGGATTCGTGCATGGTTGGCTATTAACCAATCCATTCCTAATACTACATCGAATCCTGCTAAATTCATTGGTAACAAATTTGCAGAAAACTTATGGCCTAATAATTCTATTTTTCCTTCTTGCCAGATTTTATTTATTTTCACAGAATTTCCTTCTGCGGTTTCTACTGTGAAGTTTTGCCTAAGAGTGGTTAATGGTAACTTAAGATCTTGGCAAAATAAAGTATTTATAAAACTTTGGTTCGCACCAGAGTCAAATAATACTTTTGCAAAGACATTGTGAACTAAGAACGTACCAGCTATCACATCTGGAATGAGTTCGGCCTCTTGAGTGGTCAGCTGGAATGCTCGCGCATTTCTCTTGGTTGTTCCTTCAGCTGGTTTGGCTTGGTTAACTACAGGTTTAGCTAACTTAGGACATTCAGATTGAAAGTGTCCCCTCTCTCTGCAATTATAACAAACTTTTGTTTTCTTCCAGCAGTCTTCTTCCCGATGTCCTTTCATTTTGCAAAAATTGCAAACCATGTTGCATTGTCCATAATGCTTCTTTTTGCAAATTTTGCAGAAAGGAGATGATGAGGATTGTCCGGTTCCTTTCTTCTTGGCATTACCCATACGAAATCCTTGGGTAATCTTGTGAGCTAATTCCTTCTTGCGATCTTCCTCTCTTGTGCGTACCAATTCATCTGTTAGGGTATTAGCTAATTCTACAGCATCGTCAATAGTACGAGGTCTCGCAGCTTTAACGATGTTTCGGATTTCACTAATTAACCCCCAGATGTAACGAGAGATAAGTACCGGTTCTGGCGAAGCCAGTGATGGCACTACCCTTGCGTATTCAAAGAATGTCGAAGTATATCCACGACAATCTACTCCTAGCATACGATGACTTAGGAACTTGTTTGCCATTTGTTCCTTCTCGTATTCGGGACAGAATTTTCTTTCTACAAGACTCTTAAATTCTTCCCAACTCATTGCATAGGCTATTCTTCTTCCTTTTGCCTGGAGGACCGTGTTCCACCATTCGAGTGCTCCTTCTTTGAACAGATTTGATGCATACATCACTTGATCCTCTGTGGCACATTTGCTTATTGCAATTACTGCTTCGGTTTTCTCTAACCAACGCAGTGTTGCAGTTGCCCCTTCGTTACCTGCAAATTCAGCGGGTTTGCAAGCAAGAAATTCCTTGTAAGTGCAACCAGGCGTTGCAGCTTTCATTCTTTTAGGGAGTGGGGCCTGCTGCGGATCATGATCGTCATGATTACCGCCTCCATTTATGCTGTTACTGCCGTTATCTTCTGGAATACGTTTACTAGGAATTAATTGTGGTTCGGCAGGTTTTCGAACAGCAGCTACAATTTCTGGAATAGCATGAGCTATCCCTTGGGCGATAAAATGCTCGATATCTTGTCGAGTTATATATTGATCTTCTTGTTCTTGCTCAGATTGATTTACTTCATTAATTGGTTCATTGTTAGCGTTTTCCATCTGCTAATTGGTAAAATTATTAGTGTCTAACTTATTAATTACAAAATTCACATAGATACACATAGATTATCACCACATACGAATATAACCAAAATTGTCGATTTCTCGACCTTTACTTTGTTAGTATATTGTATATGCATCCATACACACCGTATTTTACAGAGTTTTATTGTCCATTTTACAGAATTTTAAGTTACTTATTATACAATACGGCTTTCTGTGGTTTAACTGACGGTTCTAGTAACGATGCTCCCTCTCATCGTACTTCCAAGTTAGATGCTCTCCCATTTCCCTGATCCTATTACCTGTACCTATCAGTTCTTCACCGAACTGACGGAGTTCAGCTAGGTTTTCATTACTCATGGGAGGATTTGGGAGTGGTTCTGGGTCAAATTGTGGAAGGAAGCTATAAGGATTGTTAACTATATTTTGGAATTGTCAGTCATTGGTCCACCATTCCTCCATTTGGCCTAATGGTCTGGTATGAACTAGTGGTTCTGGCATAGCTGGTCCTAGGTTTAGTGGGAATTGAACTGTAGCCGGGTAAGAAAAGAGATTATCGTTGATAGGCTCTAAAACATCACAATTCTCCAGTAGGCGATCTATTTCGTCCTGGAACGTGATTTCCTCAGATTGTTTAGAACTTTCGCCGATCTCTATTCCCTTTTGTTTCAGATCTATTCCTATTTCCTTTTCGGGTGGTTTCGAACCTTCTCCAGTTTCTATTTCCTTTCCCTTGCTCATACTCACAGGATTTTCTATTTTAGGGAGTTTCCTAGTGGCAGGTTTCCTACGGCGCACTTTCCTCCACCCTACATATCTTCTCTTCTTTTTAGGTTTGGCTTTTTCCAGCGGTGGCGCTTGGAATTCCACAGGTTCTTCTATGCCAGCAATGTAACCAGTAAAGTCGTGAGAGACTTCGATAGGCACTGGATATAAGTTGAGATTCTGGAATGTTTCCGACATCTCATTCATGCTGCATAGCATATATGTAAAATGCAATGTTAAAACTTTGGAACAAAGTTTAACAAACAAAATACTGAAGTTTTATTGCATACTAATTTATACAAAGAATAACAGAAATAAACACACTTAGGACTTTATTTATTTACGGGATTGTGATTTTTCTTACTAGACTCAACTTATCAGATATTTAAAGATTAGCATTTTCTGCTACAGTAGCTAGCATATAGAGATTTGCCCATTTCCCGTCTATTTTATCTTCCCAAGGTGTATTATTACCCAACTCTTGAACTTCTGGGTTAAACCTAACTCTCTTGGTTCGGGGTTTCTTTGTCTCCTGACTCTTTTTAAGTATCGAATCCCTTTTCTCTGGGGAAAGTGGATTCTCATAGTTTGCCTTGCGGACAAAGATTCCTTCTTCTAGGTTTACTGGATTTCTAGAAGAAGATGCCTCATCTAGTTTGTGGTAGATAGCAGACAACTTTTGTTTACCCATACTGTAACTAAGAATAGCTAGTTAATAAAACATATAATCACCGAATAACAATTAGTAAAATTAAGCACTGTAGTCAAAATGCTTAATTTAGGCTTAATCAGTGGCTCGATCAGTGGCTCAATTAAATTATTAGCTCTGATACCACCTTCGCTGTCACGGCCCCTCGACCCACCCTGGACGGAGTCGGGGGACCGCGAGGCAGTTCCCGTGGTATTTAATTTATGCGGCAGCGGAAGTCTTTTTATAACAGGATCTTTTATCCGTAAAATATGCTCGTTTAATATATTATACAAAATTAAGGGATAAATCCCATAATGTACAATAGTTGATTTCACACAGAAATTTTTATTTTTCAAAACATGTTTTATTCATTTATTTATACTGAGCCACTTCTCTGAGCTTGATAGTGCTTTACTGCACTTTTCCTGGATCACACAGATCACCTGAAACATGTTTGAAAAAGGTTTTGTCAGCGGGGAAATACTGAGTGAATCATTCTGTTTTTCTAAAACGACCCGTTAGTTATAATTTACAGTATTAAGAGCGATTACAATGTTTCTATCAACCAATTATCAAGAATGGGTATTTGTCACTCGATTCATTTCTGTGACTGTGGTCATATCACTATTGGGTCTCATTGCCCGAATAGTGACGGTGTACTCACACAGAGTAATGATTACTCACATAGAGTAATATTCACTCACATAGAGTGATAATAACAGTAATGTGCACAATACCCCACATACCAGCTGTAATTTGGTGATTACAAAGACTTAATCCCTGTAATTATAACCTTGAAAATAATTTGAGGTATTGTAATACTTACTCACAAACTGTGAGAAAACAGCTTAAAAAGAAGAATGACTCACATTGCAGATTAACGAGCAATAGATATAAGCCTACTGATTAGCCTTGCTTAAACCTAATTTAACACAATGCACACACTCAGGTTAGTAACTAATACAGCAGTTACGTCAATTCACGAGATTAAACCTTCACAACGATTAATCAGTGCAATACTCGATAATTCAATCGGATTCACAACGAATAACAGAGCATAGTCCGAATTCGAACAGCACTCTAATATTCAAGTCGAAATCACGACGAATAATCAAAGTACAAGCTCAATTGAGCAGCACCCGGACTATCGTTGGATAGTTATAATCGATCGGACGTTGAATCGTAATAGCGATCGAGTTATTACCCTGATTGCGGCAGCACCTCGTGATTAGTGTGTGTGTTTAATTGTGATATAACGGTATTATCTCGACGTACAAACAGAAATTTTACGTCGTTTTAATATCAGGTTTCAAGTCCCAAGGCCTGGTATTTATAGGTGAAATTGGACTCCCCGCGTGTCGCGGAAGAAACCGTGATCCCTGTCGCGACTCGCCTGAGGTAACTATCTAGCCTAGAGTAGCCTTGTTGTGGGTATAGGCCTGCTGAGTCAATTTCGACCGAAACTTAACTTCCACGCATAATTCGTTTAGATATTATCAAATAGGGTTTTACCCCCTTGAGTTTTAGGGGCCCTAATCCTGATTTCGTTTGTTATGAAAATTTTAGGGTTTATGCGGAATCACTTGGGTTTCTTAATTAGGATTTCCTTATTACCTAATTACCATCCTAATTATGGATTTTCGTGATAATTGTTACAGCTGTCGTTTTCGCGCTTAAGATATGGCGACACTACCTGTACGGTACCAGGTGCACGATTTACACCGATCACAGGAGTCTCGAGCATATTCTTAAGCAGAAGGATTTGAATATGCGTCAACGACGATGGGTCGAGTTACTAAACGATTATGAATGCGCCATCAAGTATCATCCAGGCAAAGCCAATGTTGTGGCTGATGCCCTCAGTCGGAAAGACACTCTACCACGGCGCGTGCGAGCGCTACAGCTTACGATTCAGGCTAGCCTTCCAGCACAGATACGAAATGCTCAGGTAGAAGCACTGAAACCCGAAAACATTAAAGCTGAAGCCTTACGCGGCTCACGACAACGAATGGAACAGAAGGCAGACGGCGCCTACTATGTAACGGGGCGTATTTGGGTCCCACTTTTTGGCGGTCTACGCGAACTTGTAATGGATGAAGCTCACAAGTCTCGCTACTCGGTACATCCAGGGTCGGATAAAATGTACCACGATATCAGCACTACTTATTGGTGGCCTAGCATGAAGGCCCACATCGCTACGTACGTTGGAAAATGCTTGACCTGTGCGAGAGTCAAGGTTGAATATCAGAAACCAGCTGGCCTACTCCAGCAGCCTAAGATACCGCAATGGAAATGGGAAGAAATTTCCACGGATTTCGTTACAGGCCTACCTAGATCCCAGCGTGGGAATGATACGATATGGGTGATCGTGGATCGACTCACCAAGTCTGCACACTTCCTACCTATAAAGGAAACGGATAAGTTCTCCACACTCGCAGACGTCTATCTTAAAGAAGTTGTTTCGAGGCACGGGGTGCCCACGTCCATCATTTCGGATTGCGACGCACGATTCACGTCAGAGCTTTGGCAAGCGATGCACAAATCTTTCGGCTCAAGGTTAGACATGAGCACAGCGTACCATCCTCAGACCGATGGGCAGTCTGAGCGAACGATCCAAACACTTGAAGACATGCTTAGGGCATGCGTTATCGATTTCGGCAACGGCTGGGAAAAGCATCTCCCTTTAGTGGAGTTCTCGTATAATAATAGTTATCACACCAGCATTCAAGCCGCTCCATTTGAGGCATTGTACGGGCGTAAATGCCGGTCACCCCTCTGCTGGGCAGAGGTGGGGGATAGTCAGATCACGGGTCCAGAAATTGTAGTGGACGCCACAGAAAAGATTGCACAGATACGACAACGCATGGCGGCAGCACGCGACCGTCAGAAAGCCTACGCGGACAAGCGTAGAAAGCCCTTGGAATTTCAGGTCGGGGACCGGGTTTTACTTAAAGTTTCACCCTGGAAGGGTGTGGTTCGTTTTGGCAAACGGGGCAAACTGAATCCGCGGTACGTCGGACCATTCGAAATCATAGAAAAGATTGGCAAAGTAGCATACAAGCTAAACCTACCAGCTGAACTCGGGGCAGTTCACAATGTCTTTCATGTATCGAACTTAAAGAAGTGCCTATCAGATGAAAACCTCATCATTCCTTTTAAGGAACTCACTATCGACGAGCGGTTGCAGTTCGTCGAGGAACCAGTTGAAATCACGGACCGGGATGTGAACGTCCTCAAAAGCAAGAGAATCCCTCTTGTTCGAGTTCGTTGGAACTCCAAACGTGGCCCAGAGTACACCTGGGAACGCGAAGACAGGATGACAGAAAAGTACCCCCAGTTATTCGAAACCAATGCTACCACTACTGAGGCTGAAGCTACTACTTCGGAATTTCGGGATGAAATTCGAGATCAACGGGGGGAGGATGTGACACCCCAGGAAAACCAGTGAACAGTACAGTTTACCTAGCTTCCTCAGTGAGTGCATACCAAATTTCGGGACGAAATTTCCAATTAGTTGGGGATAATGTGACAACTCGAACTTTAGACTTACTGTGATGTAACGCTATGTGCCTATGACACCTTGAGTTAATGAATGTTATGATGTTACGTACTTATGTGAACATATAATTATGTGACTACGTGTGTTATTATGTGCTATATGATTTAATGAGAATGCTTATGTTATGTGAATCAAATGTTAACCCAACCGCATACAAGCCCATTCGGGCCACACACCCAACTCGAGACCACAGGGCGGCCCAAGTGAGGTTCCGACCCACTCCTCTTATACGTATGCATACACAACTAGGGTTGCTAGTTTCACAATTCTCCTTGCAACCAAGAACACACACACGCACAAACTCTCTCTCTCAACTCGGAACCAAGGGCTGCCGAAGTGATACACGCATCGAAGCTTGTTGAATCCGGATCCCTTCTCTCCATCTCGGTTAGTTTGAGTTTATGATTTTCTGTTTTGTTGTGATGTCGTGAATGGTTTGATCAATCGGTCCAAGTATATGTTAAACCGATTAGAGTTACATGATGTTAAACTAGGGCCGGTTAGATTGTTGGTCGATTGGATTATGTTGTTTATGCTTGGTCCTCGGATTGATTGTATGATGATAGATATGATCAGGTTTTTGTATGAATGATAACCGGTTAGGTTGCATGCTAGTCCGATGATAGGTTTATGACTCGGTTTAGATTTGTGTGCTAATCCGATTAGTTGTTTGATGCTGTTATGAACATGCTAATGATGATGATTGTGAAGGTGTTATGAATTTGATTGAATGCTGAATAAACATTGTTTGATCTGATTTCCGAAACTGCCTAAGTGTTTGCTAGAATCACGGAATGATTGTTACAGGAATTATGGAAACCAGTTGCACACACACGGTTGCGACTCGGTATCACTAATTGCGAGTCGAAACCTCACAATCACGACTCGAGACCACAACGACATCAGCCGCAATCATGGTTGCGAGTCAGGTTGCGACTCGTAACCAGACCATGACGAGCCGAGACCGTCCTTTGCGACTCGTAACCAGCTGTTGCGACTCGCAATCCCCTGTTGCGACTCGAGATCGCCGGTTGCGACTCGAGATCGCCGGTTGCGACTCGAGACCACCCTTGCATGTACACTGTTTTGGGCCTTCGCTGTCACGGGCCCAATCTGTTGGGCCAAATAATTGGACTTATGACTGTTATGTTATTGGACTGCTTATCTGTTTGGGCTGATAGGTTATTTGGGCGGATTACCTTTCGGGCTTAGACATTGGATCGCACAAGGTTAATATGTGGTATTAATTGGGCCGGGTTATGTTGGGCCAGGGTTAGAGCGCACAAGTATGCTCTTGACTGCTAAGTGTTACCATGTTTTATGCGTGCTCGAAACATGTCATCTTGTATGTTCTATACGTGTATTACCTCAGTCAAAACCTGACTTGCATAATAACCATGATAGGACGTGGTTGACCAATTACTTGCTACCTGTACTCTTTGTGTATCTGCCGAGCAAACCAAGGTGAGTTCACACAGCCAAGGCATGGGATTCCCGAGTTGGGAATTGGGTTGGATATGTTGGAAAAGGATTACTCGTACTTACGCATACTCTAGACTATAGACCATCGTCCTCGGGTTAGTCAGGACACGTTACGTAAAGCCTACGTAACCCAGTATGTTTGCCATCTGTCTCCCGGGTCGGGAGGACACATTGCGTAAAGCCTACGTAACCCAATACCATCTACTGGCTTCCGGGTCGGAAGGCCACGCTGCATAAAGCCTACGTAGCCCCCACGCGTACCATGTCCTCGGGGAAGGGCACGTCACGTAAAGCCTACGTGACCCTGTACGTTTTCCTGTTCTCGGTAAAGAAGAACACATGGTCGGAAGTTAGTCTAGTAAGTACCACTAATGAGAAGCCCTCATTAGTAAGGATAAACGTGGGAAGCCCCCACCGGTAATATTAACACAAGGTTTGGGAAGCCCCCACCTTTAGTACACACTAGTATGGGAAGCCCCCACTAGTTATGCTTATGCACTATGTAATGAACTTACTTTCTGTGAACTAGCTCAACTAGTTTGTTGATTATTTGCTGCATGCCTTGCAGGACCTTAGGTACATTATGGAGCTTGCACAGGGAGGAGCAGGTCGTTGTGGGATACGGATCATGAATCTTATCTGAACTTATAACTATTTTGAGATTACATACTATGCTTCCGCTACTTAGACGATGTTTGGTTTTGAAACATCAAACATGTCATGATGATTTACATTAATTACTTTTATTATTAAATGCTATGTTTGATATGATTGATGGCTTGATCCTGGTCAGTCACGCTCCCAAGCGGTGGTACTCCGCGGGTGGATTTTGGGGGTGTGACAACTGTTCTATTAGCTCTTTCACCATCTTCTTCCTGCACGAACAAATTACTGAGCTCGGGCTGAGGGGGAGTTTGTAAGCATATATGCAAGTGTAATCAAAGTTTGAAATAAATTTAAGCATTTGATTCTCTGTTGAAAATGTATGGTTGAAAGCATTTCTCCTGTTTGATTGTGAAAAGTTTTCTACCATTTAATTTCCGCTGCACTACTCTTTCATTGTTCATCTTAATTCAAACACAAATCACAATCAATCCAAACTCAGATCCTAACACGTATACATAAAACAAAAGGTCGTATAACATTTATACGACCTCATTTCCACCATACGGCCTCAACATTCTCTAAAAATTCTCACGGTTTTCTCTCGGATCGTTCTTGGATAACGTTCTTCAGCGTTTGTGGCGTTTTCTTCTCGTTCTTCCTATACGGTACGTTTTCGTCTAGTACACTTTCAAATTCTGAAACATGTTAGATTATGGTCTTGTATAGTAAAGGATCGAATAGCGTACGTAGGCGTAACGATTAAGATTGTATGATTGAATTTGAAAAAAAAAAATTGAAACTGAAAATTGTAACTGATTATTCAAGTGTATACGGTCGTATACAATCTATATGATCGTATAGCAGTTGAATATTCAAACTATATACAATCGTATACACTATATACGCTCGTATAATGTTTGAATGTTCAAACTATATACGACCGTATACGATATATACGGTCGTATACAGATTGAATATTCAAGCTGTATACGATTGTAAACATTGTATACGACCGTATAAACTTATATTTTATTCTCAATTTGTTATATTTTAGCGTATCACTGACGTATAATACGTGTGTATAGGAAACGTATATCTGAGGTGTACGTAGCGTATACGTGCGTATAATACTTGTGCGTACGATACGTATACTTCATGTTTACGGATCGTGTACGAGATGTATAACACGTGAGTATACGAAACCTATACTTGATGTGTACAGAGCGTATATGAGATGTACAATACGTTCGTATACAAGAACAGTAGTCGTATAATACGTTAACGCTAATCGTATAATGATTACTAAGTTGTAATTGTTATTTTTACATACGATATGATTGGGTCATCAGCAGCTGTTGCGGCCCGTATAGGTCGAGGTCAGCGTCGAGGCCGTGGATGTGGACGCGAACGGGGACGTGGACGTAGACGTGGACAGGAGGAGGAGATTGTGCCCGATTTTACTGAGACAGGGCAGTTTATTTGCGAAATCCCCCGAGGTACGGCTACCTATAGGGGTTTGGGGAGATTACGAGAGATGGTTCTGGATGCGCCTCGGACCATTGATATTCAGTTTTTGACTGATATTGGATCGATCGGTCGGGTCTGGGAGTTCATGCCAGCTAACTCCGTGTGGGACCGCTTATTTGATGCCGCCGTAGAGCGGGCCCACAGGGAGATTACTTTAGAGTTTTTATCTACTTTTTCATTTACGGACACCCGGGGTGGGGGTTTACAGCATTTTTTGACGACACACGCTGTAGCTTTTACTATTTGCGGCAAGACTCAGAGGATGACACTTCCTGAGTTTGCCATTGCCTTGGGTCTGTACTCACAGGAGTACTCAGTGTGCCAGGCATTTTTTGATGCGCACATCAGCACGTCCAGTGACGTGTTGTGGCCTTGGTGGGGCACTATTGGGTCCGGGGAGTTCGCGACACCGACTTCGCGATCCCCGAAGGAACGGGCGACTTGCTTTTACGACCTGTTACACCGATACCTACATCGGTGTATTGCCGTGACGATCGCCGGTTGTCATGATAGCAGGGAATGGGTCACCCAAAGTGACCTATTCTACTTGCACGACTTACTTACCGGCGGAGGGGGGGCAACTTGGCGTACAGGTTGGCTGCATATCTCGCCGAGTACGCTTTTAAGCGTACCTCTACCCACATCAGTTGTGGGGGCTTCGTCACCCGTCTGGCGAAGCATTTCCCTCGCCTCTTGTCTCCGCAGGTGGCAAAGGGTATGACCCTAACACTCTAGCTTGACAGGGTTGGGAGGGATACAGCCCAATCGATGGGTTTGGTTCACGAGGTCGAGGGAGGGTGGCTGGTTTGGGCGTATGGTGTGGATGAGGGTGAGGGACCCGAGGGAGAGGGAAGCGAGGGGGAGGGAGGCGATGGAGAGGGAGGCGACAGAGAGGGAGACGGGTTACACGAGGGGGTCGATCATACTGACGATCGATCACAGGTAGCTACGGAGGATTTACAGGGTGATCGCTCGTACGTTCGACGGAGCGTGAGACAGCGTGTGATGCCTCCACCGGGGGTGGAGGAGAGACTTCTTCAGGTCGAGTCGAGACTCACTCAGGTCGAGTCGGATGTAGTTGCAGTCAGAGAGGATGTACAGTGGATGGCGCTGCACCACCACCGCCGCCGTAGCTGCTTATTGTATTTTTTTTTTGTTATTTTACGTTTGAAACATTGTGAAAATTTATCTTTTTGTTTGTTTTAGATGTAAAACATTCTAAATATTAATCTTATGTTTATATGTTAAGTTGTTTGTTTAATAATTGTTGTCGTAGTTTATCATAATCATATCACATATTTATCGTTTTACAAAGTGGAAACTTATTAAACATTATAAATATGTTTAACTACAAACTCGTAACATAATCCGATATATACAACACTATTTTAAAATTTACAAAACTTATTAAACGGTTTCCCGATTGCAACAAAAAATTAACTTTTCTATACATATTTATCGTTTTATAAAGTGGAAACTTATTAAACATAATCAATACGTTTAACTACAAACTCGTAACATAATCTGATATATACAAGACTATTTTAAAATTTACAAAACTTATTAAACGGTTTCCCGATTGCAACAAAAAATTAACTTTTCTATACGGGCCGTATAACATTATACGGCCCGTATACAGATTTCAAAACTAAAAACCCTTATCAAACCTTCGAAACAAAATTATGCAAATATGTATACGGCCCGTATATAACTATACGTCCCGTATACATATAAAAACAAAAAAAACATTACACTACATTAAATTCTGTGCATAAACATTCTTTACGGCCCGTGTCAGACTATACGGCTCGTATACAAATAGGGATATGAATAAGATTATAGGGGTGTGGAAATAGAACAACCCTTTATAAATCAAACGTTTAACATATGTTCCCTCATGTATTAAGCCGGCAACATGAGTTATTAAACGTGAAATTGCAGACAATATGGATTTCATGTAAGTTAGGTCGAATTACAGCTGTTATTCATGATCATTTATAAGGCATTAAAAATGTTGAAAATAATTGGCATAAATCAAACATTTGACGTATGTTCCCTCATGTATTAAGGCCGTGGGGTATGGGGCTTGGGTTGGGGCGTGGGTTAGGGTAAAACGCCCAAGACACCACCCCGGGTGGGCTTGGGTTGGGGCGTGGCCCCTTGGGGCTTGGCTTTCAAGCCGGGTGTGGGGCGGGGGAGGAAGGTGAGTTGGCGGATTGTGATTGGCCCATTAAAAGTAGCCGTTGGGCTAGCCGTTGGGGGCTACTTTTAAAAAAGATTCCTTTATAAATACGTACCACATTTAACATTTTTCTCACACAATATCAAACACATAAAACACAATATTGCCATGAGTTCTTCAAGTTATAGTGATCGTCATCATCATCTGACGATGGTGCAGAAATATTTCTACAATCGATCGTGGCGGTGGTGAAAGCTATCGTGGAAGACGAAGACGATGAGGACGAGACTCAACAACCTGAACGGAGGAGAAGGTACATCGCTCGTGAATGGCACACCGCTAACGATTTGTTGGTAAGCGATTACTTCTCAGCGGAACCTAAGTATGATGAAAAAATGTTTAGGCGTCGTTTTCGTATGAGTAGAAACTTATTTTTAAGAATATCTAGAGATCTTGAGGAGAAATATGATTATTTCCAACAAAAACCCGATGTAACCGGGCAATTAGGATTTAGTACGTGGCAAAAGGTTACGGCCGCACTTAGGCAGTTGGCGTACGGCAATAGTTCGGACATTATGGATGACTATTTAAAAATGTCTGCACGTGTAGCTAGAGAAACTCTTCACAACTTTTGTTCGTGTGTTCTAGAACTTTATAGGAAAAGATATTTGAGAAAGCCCTCCTTCAGTGACATGCAACAAATATTGGAACATCACGCTGATTATCATGGGCTACCCGGGATGCTAGGTAGTTTAGATTGTATGAAATGGCCCTGGGAACTTTGTCCTACCCAATGGCAAGGCACTCACACTGGTGGATTTCACGGGGTGCCAGCCCTCATGCTTGAAGCGGTTGCGTCCCAAGATCTTTGGATATGGCATGCGTTCTTCGGTATGCCAAGTTCACATAATGATATTACCATCATAAACCACTCCCCTCTTTTCAATGATCGGGTAAATGGTATAGGACCCAAAGGAACTTTCTTTGTAAACGGGGTTGAGTACATGTACGGGTACTACCTAGTTGATGGGATTTACCCAGAGTGGGGGGTTTTCGTAAAATCGTTCACAAGACACGGTACCTCAGATCCAAAGAGATTAAAGTTTAACAGGGTCCAGATGGCTGCACGTAAAGACGTCGAGCGAGCATTCGGTGTTTTGAAGAAAAGGTGGCGAATATTGGCAATGCCTTGTCGACTATGGGACAAGGATCAGATTGGAAACGTGATGTACACATGTATCATTCTTCACAACATGATTTTGGAGGATGAAGGTAGAGCGGTCGTTACCTACTATGATGACGATGACCCCAAACCAGGTAACGTAACAGACGAAGATAAAGCGGCAAATAAATTTTTAATAAAGTCAAGGGATATACATCAGAACCTTCGAGCTGATTTGGTGGAACATGTTTCAACAATTCCTGGGTTCGAAACCAACGAAGACGACGAAGAATAACTGTTTTTTATTTTGATAATTATTATGTATGTTTATGTATTTTTTTTTTAAAATATGTATGTTTATTTTTTATGTAGTTATAAATATAAATATATATTAAAAAAAATTGTTGATGTGGCTATGCCACCCGCCCAGCCACGCCCAACCCAAGCCCCAACCATACCCCTTGAAAACTTGGCTTTGGGTTGGGAATATTCAAGATCCACGTGTCATCAAATGCCCAACCCAAGCCCCAACCCAAGCCCCACCATACCCCATGGTCTAAGCCGGCCGCATGAGTTATTAAATGTGAAATTGCTGACAATATGGATTTCATGTAAGTTAGGTCGAATTACAGCTGTTATTCATGATCATTTATAAGGCATTAAAAATGTTGAAAATAATTGGCTACGGACCAACTTTAATCATATAATGTTATAATTTATTTAAAAAACATTTTTACATAAAAGTCATTTCATGATATAATATCTCATAAAAGATGCGTCTAATATTTAAATAAAATATAGTATATGCTATGAATATATTTATTATTAATGTGGTTATCAACACCAAAAATAGATTAGCTTTCTCTCCAAGTTTTGTACACCTATATATACCACTATTGTATCTCATTGTAAATCATACCTATCAATGAAATATTAGTTCTTTTCTCCCTATAATTCTGCCCATATTCTTGTGTTAATAGGCTAGTTTTACAACACGTTATCAGCACGAGATTGCTCCCATCAAAACCCTAGCTTTTAAGGCGCCATCACCAATCAGGTAACAATTTTTAACCCTCTTCTGTAATATACCGTATCACTCATGTGTGCCCTTATATATGCCGTGAAATCAATCTTCTATGGTGCGTTAACTTTTAGGTTTTTTCCTGAAAAACTGTTAAAACATTTTTTAATAGAAAAAGTGTTTTGATTTGCTCGATGGTTTGCGTGTTAGTTCTATAGTATCAATATCAATTAGTTGTAAACGAAAAGAAAATAATTAAATAAGTAAGGAAGCTACCTTATGACCAAGCCAAAATGTTATACATTAATAATATATTGTTAATTAAGTTATTGTTATATTATTATTATAGATATAGATGTCTTTCTTAACTTCCGCAGTCATGCTTTCATCATAAATTTAATAGATTATTTTGGCATGGTTTTAATAGATTATTTTGGCATGGTTCTGATTAGTGATTCTAAATATATATTATAAAAAAGGGGATTCGAAATATCTCATTAGATTGTAGATAATTACTAATTTAAATATTGTTATATTTATTAAAAAAATCTTATATTATGATGTTTTTTTTTGAAAACATCAGTGAGTACATATAAAATATTTACAATGAAATAGCATATTTTTTTTTAAAAAATATCCTTCACCAGTTGGTAGATAAGATATGTTAAGAAGTTAACGAATTGTTGATGTCACACCCCGACCACGTAAAACAACAAAACGTGGCGGAAACGTCGGGGAGTGTTGTAACATAATCATTGTTTCACAACCATGGATTAAACAAATTTCGTTTTATTGAATTAAATGAGTTACAATGTCTTAACAATAAAGAAACATAACAAAAATTAACTAGTCTTGCATCTTTTAAGGTCACTAAGGCCTCGTCCAATCCTATGTGAGCATGCATCAATATCATCATCAAATATCATCAACTATTGTACCTGAAACACATGTGAAAATACGTCAGCATAAAAATGCCGGCGAGTACATAGGTTTTATGAAAAATAGGATCCATGACTTAGGTTTAAGAAAATGTTTAACCAAAAACTTGTCATGAATCCAGTTTAAGTGTTTGCTTTTATAAAACGTTTGAAAATCGATGATAGATATGTATAGTTAAAAGAATGATGTAAGGTTAAATGAATAACCAAGTAAAAATGAGTTTGTATAAAACACACTGTTTTGTAAAACAATATCTTGTGAAAAATATGTTATTTGTGTAAAAATGTATAAATCCAAATGAATGTTTTAAATAACGCTACGCCATGTAATATAATACAAGCACTTATATATAGGATGTACCAGCGGCGTATCCACCATGCTTGTATCACATTACACACGTCTCGTTACTCAAATCACTTACCCACATAAACCACCAATGTAAATTGCCCATGTCTAAACCGTTGTCAAATGTCAATCAAGTATTGTGTAAACAAAATGTCATGTATGGCAAGTGAAATATGTAACAACCATACCATAGGTAAGAATGCACAAACAATGTACTAAGTATGTGACGGATGGACATACATAGCATGATACCAAGTATAAGATGTGTTGTAAAACGATGTACTAAGTATGCACACAATGGGCATACATAGCATGTGATGTAAAATGTACTAAGTATGATGAACATACATAGCATGAAAATATCATGTAAAACGATGTACTAAGTATGCACACAATGGACATACATAGCAAAAACATAATGAAATCATGTACTAATAATGTACTAATGAACATAGCAAGTATATAATGCGAAAACATGAAAAGCATGAAAGTAACAAGTAGGCACATGTGTTTCACCCCAAAATGTTTGAAAACAGTAAAAGAGGGGTCTATGTACTCACTTGAGGGTGCTTAGAAGTCTTAGGATAACCACTAAGCAAAGCTAGAAGATCACGGAATCAAACAGCACCTATATAGGTATCTACATTAATAAACGGACCTATCGGAGGATCGGGTAGTACGAGGGTTCGTAAACCAAATAAGTATGGGAACTTATGTAATATGGTTTAACAAAGCTTACGTACTAAAACGAAACCCATCCTAAGTGCTTACGACCCATTACGACTCGTTTAGGTAGCTTATGCTACTTTAACGCGTCGTTTGCGTAAAACGCGTTCGGAAAGCCTAACTAGTCCTATGACAAGTATTATATGCCTTAACATGTCTAATATTGTTGCTAAATCAGTTTAGATGTCAAAAATTACGTTACATAGGCTTAAAATGAATTTTGGCGCCAAAAGGGTATTTTGGTAATTTACCTAAGGCATATAAACTACTTATCATATAACTAACTAAACGATGTGACCATAAGGTATAACCTCGGAAGGTTATTCCCTATACAACTATGGTCACCTAAAGTGTTTGGTCGGATCATAGAGATCGACCAATTAGGTCGGGTTCGTAAGTATAAGCGATTGATTAGATCGCTTACCTTTACGACCCTAAACAAGCACAAATCTAAAAGCGACGAGCTAAACATGCTAGAACATGTTTAGTAGAGTTAGAAAACAAGTTTGGTATTAAAACAAACGGTTTTAATACCCTAGAGTAGTTTGGTTACAAAATACACGAGAAAACGCATTTTGGCCGAAACTGCGACTCGTCACTGAGCCTAGATAACGTGGTAATCAGTAGGTATAGTCACTGGGGACTATGACCATCGTGATTACGCTCACGTTATGAAGTTCAAACGAACTTCGCATTGACCATAATCTGGTTAATGCAAAAAGTCAAACGCAGTTTGACTTTAACGCTAAAACGAACGAAAAACGCGAAAGAATACTTACAGAAGGTCCCCGCAAGATTCGAACCCGATTCACTCTCAGGTAGGAAGCATATACTTCCACTTAGAGAGTGTAGAATCAGATTCAAATGTGAGGAAGAATGAAATGGGTGAGGGGTATTTATAGATTTCCTTGAACCGTTAAGATCGTTCATCGAAAAACGTGATTTGATCTAGACCTTACATGTGGGCACATGGTTTTCAAAAACCATGGGAGCCCCTAATGTGGACTATGTTCATTGAATACCATCCCATGGTTTTGCAAAACCATGGGTGAAAACCATTAACACTTCAAAATGGACTAGGTTAATTGAATCTGCCAGAAATTTCAAAAATGGTCCCTACACTTGTAAAACTTGATTTTTTGGCACTTTTAAACCCCTTTAACCTCATTTCAAGGATCTAAAATGATACTAAAGTATAGGGAACTTAAAATATGCTCAAAGACATCACGGATGTCGGTTCGTTTGGTCGTACGGTTGCGTTATTCGCTTAATTACGACGGAAGTCGTAACGAACGCAAAAACGATCCAAATTAAGCGACGAATGGAATTTTATCATCCCAATCACTAAAATAAAATATTTTAATGATTACATAAATTTTTGGATGTCCGGATATATTCAGGACGTAAGATATGCGCAAAAATGCAAACTTATGCACTTTTGACGCTTTTAGTCTTTATTGATCAATAAAGTTGATTTCGGCATACCAAACCATCCAAAACTTATTTCTAAGTTTTGTAAGGGTTATTTAAGGTATGTTAAGCCTATGTCGCTATTCCGGAGTGTTTGTTGCATTAAACTGGTTATATTTACGAATCAGATCGCGTATAACCTTCCAGAAAGCGATTTAAAGTCCGAAATCGAACAAGAATCAATATGTGCAAACGATACACATATTTATACAAATCCCAAGTACGAAATACAATATTTCATTGGTTTGGTATTTGTTTGATGGTTGAAGTGACACAGGTGTCACAGTCTCCCCTACTTCAGGAAATTTCGTCCCGAAATTTATTCGTAGGAGTTTATTTTGTGACTTTGTGTCAAATAGCCACCAAAGATGTGCAAGTAAATATCCTGTCATTTCCTTAACGGAGACTCTTCAGAAATGGAAATGAAGGAAAAATCAGGGATATTCATTTCCCTTCGAGGGAAAATTTTCAGAAAGGAAAAATGCACAGAATGAGTCATTTTCCTTAATGGGTATCCTTTAGAAACGAAAATGCACGGAATGAGTCATTTTCCTTAATGGGTATCCTTTAGAAACGAAAATGAACGGAATGAGTCATTTTCCATAATTTCTTCAGAAACGAAAATTAACGGAATGAGTCATTTTCTACGATTTCTTCAGAAACGAAAATGAACGGAATGAGTCATTTTCCATAATTTCTTCAGAAACGAAAATGAACGGAATGAGTCATTTTCTACAATTTCTTCAGATACGAAAATGAACGGAATGAGTCATTTTCCACAATTTCTTCAGATACGAAAATGAACAGAATGAGTCATTTTCCACAATTTCTTCAGATACGAAAATGAACAGGGTTAACTCTAGATACACGACAAAACTTGCTGTGGTTTCTGTGCACTAAATTCCATAATTATGTATGCATCCATAATTACGTAATTCCTTGCACAGTCCGCACAGTTTGTTTTGTAATGTTTTTGGGAAGAATATCAAACTTGTGATGAGGGTGACTAGACTACCATAGGGTCCTTTTAATTAGATCGACAGATGATCCTTTTAACTAGGCCACCAAGGAGTCCTTTCAGCTATATCATCACATGATATTCCTAACTAGATTTTTGGATCAATCTGTTTAACTAGACTACTCAAGGGGTCTAATTATGGAATAGTACAATATAATCCAAGGGTCTTTACTATTACGTAAAAGCCCATTGAGGATTTAATATAGTACCTTTGGATATCCTACTATGAATCCCTTATACGAATGATATGGGAGATTCTACGAGGAATTGGATAACAAAAACTTGGATTACACCCAAAACATAAAAGGGAACACATAAGCACATAATCACATAGTTGCTTAACTCAGTTATTAATTTGTTATCTTTGGACGCGGATACTTAAAGTACACCAGGAATCCAATCCGTGGATTTCATTTGGCACTTTAATCATTTTCAAGAATCTATCTATGAAGATAGAAAAATCTTAATAGGAATTCGGCTTTGTCCTTATTGAATTGTAATGTACGTATTGAATCATACAGAGAATTCAATTAAGGACTCCGATGAATGTTACTCACCCACAAGGATCTAATTATGAGGATAGAAAGATCCTATATGGATTTTGGAGTTTGTGTAACGAGAGGTGTTCTGACACCTTGCACTAGGCGTGCTTACGTCGATACACAAGGTAGAAAGTTCATGAGGTTAAGGCGCTAGATATGTCAAGGCGACATATGAAGCAGAAATTGAAGGTTAAGCAGCAGCAGGGTTTGTAACAGTTTTGCTTTGGATTGCAAAGTGGCACATGTTAACCAAATGTCCCCATCGTCCACTGTGGGTACATTTGAAACAGGGTATTTGATTCGGATGATGACGGTGGCATTGGTTGCACCAAGGAGCAGTTCCCTTATACGGATTCATCCCTGAGGCGAGTCATGGTGATAGCTAAATCAACGGTCCTCTGGAGTACGACGCCTATTTGTTGGGTAGTTGCAGCACCAGGTTCGGACATTTGGGTGTTGTTGCAATGAAGAGGCATCTTGAAGAAAATGAAAGGCATAGGAGGAAACAAGCGAAAGATAGCCAAAAGAGAATGATAACACATGAAGATTGTGACCATTTGTTTGTTACCAAAGGCAAACAAATGAGATAGTGACTAATCAAAGTAAGCGGGTCAATATAATGTATCGCGAAGACATGCTCGCCTATAAGTGGACACTCACCCCAAGAGTTCCCAGGTAAGAGTGACTGGTCCGATACTGCGGATTTGTACGAACACTCTAGCCTTAGACAGAAGACCCAGGGTACAGGCACCCACTCTTCCAGTTTGCACGTGTTCACATTATTTAGACCCAAACTTTGACGAGATTTTGAAAACTTAAAGGGTTCGAAACCTTATAACAAAGGGTTCAAAACCTAGTAATCAATCATCCTAGAACAGATGATTAGTTTTCAAAGCAGATCAAATTTATGTTCTTGTTGTGGTTGTCACCTAAGGATAAGTGACGGTATTTTTTTATGACTAAACGCAAGTAAACTCGCGTTAGGGTCCTAGGAAGGTTATAGTCTAGGTCAAAGCATTACTAATAACCTAATTCCCTATAACCATTGGCTCTGATACCAACTTTTTTGTCACACCCCGACCACGTAAAACAACAAAACGTGGCGGAAACGTCGGGGAGTGTTGTAACAGAATCATTGTTTCACAACCATGGATTAAACAAATTTCGTTTTATTGAATTAAATGAGTTACAATGTCTTAACAATAAAGAAACATAACAAAAATTAACTAGTCTTGCATCTTTTAAGGTCACTAAGGCCTCGTCCAATCCTATGTGAGCATGCATCAATATCATCATCAAATATCATCAACTATTGTACCTGAAACACATGTGAAAATACGTCAGCATAAAAATGCCGGCGAGTACATAGGTTTTATGAAAAATAGGATCCATGACTTAGGTTTAAGAAAATGTTTAACCAAAAACTTGTCATGAATCCAGTTTAAGTGTTTGCTTTTATAAAACGTTTGAAAATCGATGATAGATATGTATAGTTAAAAGAATGATGTAAGGTTAAATGAATAACCAAGTAAAAATGAGTTTGTATAAAACACACTGTTTTGTAAAACAATGTCTTGTGAAAAATATGTTATTTGTGTAAAAATGTATAAATCCAAATGAATGTTTTAAATAACGCTACGCCATGTAATATAATACAAGCACTTATATATAGGAAGTACCAGCGGCGTATCCACCATGCTTGTATCACATTACACACGTCTCGTTACTCAAATCACTTACCCACATAAACCACCAATGTAAATTGCCCATGTCTAAACCGTTGTCAAATGTCAATCAAGTATTGTGTAAACAAAATGTCATGTATGGCAAGTGAAATATGTAACAACCATACCATAGGTAAGAATGCACAAACAATGTACTAAGTATGTGACAGATGGACATACATAGCATGATACCAAGTATAAGATGTCTTGTAAAACGATGTACTAAGTATGCACACAATGGGCATACATAGCATGTGATGTAAAATGTACTAAGTATGATGAACATACATAGCATGAAAATATCATGTAAAACGATGTACTAAGTATGCACACAATGGACATACATAGCAAAAACATAATGAAATCATGTACTAATAATGTACTAATGAACATAGCAAGTATATAATGCGAAAACATGAAAAGCATGAAAGTAACAAGTAGGCACATGTGTTTCACCCCAAAATGTTTGAAAAACAGTAAAAGAGGGGTCTATGTACTCACTTAAGGGTGCTTAGAAGTCTTAGGATAACCACCAAGCAAAGCTAGAAGATCACGGAATCAAACGGCACCTATATAGGTATCTACATTAATAAACGGACCTATCGGAGGATCGGGTAGTACGAGGGTTCGTAAACCAAATAAGTATGGGAACTTATGTAATATGGTTTAGCAAAGCTTACATACTAAAACGAAACCTATCCTAAGTGCTTACGACTCATTACGACCCGTTTAGGTAGCTTATGCTACTTTAACGCGTCGTTTGCGTAAAACGCGTTCAGAAAGCCTAACTAGTCCTATGACAAGTATTATATGCCTTAACATGTCTAATATTGTTGCTAAATCAGTTTAGATGTCAAAAATTACGTTACATAGGCTTAAAATGAATTTTGGCGCAAAAAGGGTATTTTGGTAATTTACCTAAGGCATATAAACTACCTATCATATAACTAACTAAACGATGTGACCATAAGGTATAACCTCGGAAGGTTATTCCCTATACAACTATGGTCACCTAAAGTGTTTGGTCGGATCCTAAAGATCGACCAATTGGGTCGGGTTCGTAAGTATAAGCGATTGATTAGATCGCTTACCTTTACGACCCTAAACAAGCACAAATCTAAAAGCGACGAGCTAAACATGCTAGAACATGTTTAGTAGAGTTAGAAAACAAGTTTGGTATTAAAACAAACGGTTTTAATACCCTAGAGTAGTTTGGTTACAAAATACACAAGAAAACGCATTTTGGCCGAAACTGCGACTCGTCACTGAGCCTAGATAACGTGGTAATCAGTAGGTATAGTCACTGGGGACTATGACCATCGTGATTACGCTCACGTTATGAAGTTCAAACGAACTTCGCATTGACCATAATCTGGTTAATGCAAAAAGTCAAACGCAGTTTGACTTTAACGCTAAAACGAACGAAAAACGCGAAAGAATACTTACAGAAGGTCCCCGCAAGATTCGAACCCGATTCACTCTCAGGTAGGAAGCATATACTTCCATTTAGAGAGTGTAGAATCAGATTCAAATGTGAGGAAGAATGAAATGGGTGAGGGGTATTTATAGATTTCCTTGAACCGTTAAGATCGTTCGTCGAAAAACGTGATTTGATCTAGACCTTACATGTGGGCACATGGTTTTCAAAAACCATGGGAGCCCCTAATGTGGACTATGTTCATTGAATACCATCCCATGGTTTTGCAAAACCATGGGTGAAAACCATTAACACTTCAAAATGGACTAGGTTCATTGAATCTGCCAGAAATTTCAAAAATGGTCCCTACACTTGTAAAACTTGATTTTTTTGGCACTTTTAAACCCCTTTAACCTCATTTCAAGGCTCTAAAATGATACTAAAGTATAGGGAACTTAAAATATGCTCAAAGACATCACGGATGTCGGTTCGTTTGGTCGTACGGTTGCGTCATTCGCTTAATTACGACGGAAGTCGTAATGAACGCAAAAACGATCCAAATTAAGCGACGAATGGAATTTTATCATGCCAATCACTAAAATAAAATATTTTAATGATTACATAAATTTTTGGATGTCCGGATATATTCAGGACGTAAGATATGCACAAAAATGCAAACTTATGCACTTTTAACGCTTTTAGTCTTTATTGATCAATAAAGTTGATTTCGGCATACCAAACCATCCAAAACTTATTTCTAAGTTATGTAAGGGTTATTTAAGGTATGTTAAGCCTATGTCGCTATTCCGGAGTGTTTGTTGCATTAAACTGGTTATATTTACGAATCAGATCGCGTATAACCTTCTAGAAAGCGATTTAAAGTCCGAAATCGAACAAGAATCAATATGTGCAAACGATACACATATTTATACAAATCCCAAGTACGAAATACAATATTTCATTGGTTTGGTATTTGTTTGATGGTTGAAGTGACACAGGTGTCACAGTTGAATACTTTAATTCTTTCTTGGATCAATATTTTTATCAAAAGAATTTTTATATGATCGTTCTTCTATTGACTCAATTTAAATCATATAACTCAAGATTAAGTTTATTTTGGGTTTATAAAATATAAAATAGCTGGATGTGATATAAACGAAACTAGGGTATAGACCTTTGAATTTCTTTAAACTAGTTCTAAATGTATTGAATATACCATCCTTTTTAGTTATCATGATATCTTTGGATTTTGTCATACCCTTTATTAATAATTATTAAAGTTTGTGATCTTTTAAATAATCATTAGAGTTTATGAATGGAAAAGATTTAAATGTATGTATACGTGTGTAACAAAAGATAATTTTGTAAATTGACTATACACTTCTCAAAATCATTTATATGTTATATGGGAACTAGAGATTCTTGTTAAAGTTTAAAAGGTAGAATAGCAAATATTTATGATTGATTACCATCATAGATTATATATATCTGTTTGTAATTAATGAGAAAAAATATTTTGTTCCCTAATGTAGTTTTTATTATAACTTGTAATATAAGTTGACATCTTATTACATTGTATATTGTATTGATTCGAAGTATATTTTGTGTTCTATACGTAATCGTTAATTTATATAGAAAGACGTATCCAATAGAACAACTAAACCAAAGTTGTGGTTTATAGTATCTCGCATGAAAAGAGTATAAATACGCTTAGACATGGCACCCTAAATGTGATACTCCTTAAATCTCATTATCAGCTTGGATACGGTCATGTTATTCTATATTGACAAATCTTATATGACTCGGCCTTGTATTACTTCTGAATTGATGTTATGTGAAGTTAACTTTATTTATAAGGGAAAATCGGATGAAGCAAATTTTGTTTGTCAAACCTCAGATATGCTCCCGAAGTAGCAATATCATTAAACGGCTATTAAAGGTTTGCAGTGATTGTATATCCATATGTTCGAGAAAATAATTGAAAATCATGAAACTTGTTTAGTTTTACTCTGATCCATGAAGTGAATATATATTTGATCATTGTGATCATGGACATAGTTATGAAAATTGCAATGATGGTCATTGTAATAATGAGATCGACCATTAGAAAATATAACGATAGCCAAGTTAATAATGAGATTGACCACCACAAGTGGTAAAATAAGGGAGCGATAATATGAGAATGATATGTGGAAATAATGACGGTGATATAACATGATAGTTTATACATTATCTCGTGTCTTATGTCTTGTACTAGCATACGTGCAAGTAATACATATACAATCATAAACCAGAAGTTTGTGGATCATGATTATTTACTTTATTGGCATGACTGGTTAGACCACACCAAGTCAATGATGATGTGAAACATAATGAAGAACTTGAAGATTCTTCTAGCTGATAGCATATTATGTTTGCTCTTAAGGGAAATTGTTTATTTGCCAATTAAGGGTGTGCACCCCTAAATATTCTGGAAATGATGAAGAGATATGCATATCTCAACATGATATCATTTAGTGTTTTAAATCGATGCATCGTCTAAATGGTTATCAAATTCACAACTTGATGTTTGTGTAATTTATGGCTTAGCTAATAAGATAGCAAGCACAATATTCTAGATTGTATGTATTTATTAGTAGTGACGATAAGTTTATTTCCCTAGCTATTAATGATCGACGAAATAAGTGTTGAACTTCCTGTAGATTATGTTTATACACAAATTTCTGTTGTTAAGACGATCACTGAACGTCTACGATTGATAGCAAAGCCAATAATCATGAGAGCAAGTTCATGTTTATATATGAGTACATGTAATTTTACATGAAATAAAATTAGTTCACATCAAGCCAATATGTTGTAATAGTTTCTCCCCAATTATAGTTGGTTTTTGGTCAGGAACCAAAGATGTCCTTTCTAAGATTTTGGTTGTGCGGTATATATTGAAATTGATCCACCACTACGCACAAAAAAAATGGACCTTAAAAGGTGGTTGGGAATATATGATAACGAATAGAGCATTTCACGAGATATTTATTTATGACTCAATTAATTGATATCAATCTAAATTGATTAACATTCCCAACATCAAGGGGAGATAAAAAGCAGTTGGAAAAGAAATGAGTTGGTATGAATTATCATTGATCCTCAAAAAATAAAAGTGTGAACTAAAAGTTCAAATAATAACTCATTTACAAATATTAGCGAATATATTACCAGGCGCATTTACTGACCTTAAAAAGGTGACTATGTCACATATACCAACTGCTAATGCTCTAATTAAGATGAGTGTCCCAGAAGGACAATCACCACATTTTTGTAATGAATCTATTGCACGTCTGAAACGTGGTAGACCAGTCGATTCCAATAATAAAATTCCTCGAAAGTTGGAGCAACTAATTAAGATGGTCAAGTCGAGGTTATATTAAAAAGGTCTCCTGAAGAGACAATAGACATGATGGTTCAAGAAGAACCTCAGGTACCTGAAAATAATGAGATCTCGATAAGGTGTATCATGTCTAAGATATGTATGGAATCGAAATAAAAATCAACGTCGTTATACTTTTGTATATAATCTAGCGCTTGAAATGATTAAATGATGAGGATCAAGATTTGAGATTTACCTATGAACGGCCAAAATGGAAAGACGCAAATAAGGAAAAGTTGAATTCTCTAATGACATGGAAAGTATCTGGACCAACAGTCCATACAACTGAAGTTGTAAAATATGTTGGATATAAACAGGTCTTTTATGTGAATTATGTGAAAATCAAATTGAGCGATATAAAGAAAAATTAGTGGCACAAGAATTTTCGCAAATACCTATGATTGATTATGAGGAGACGTATTCTCCAGTAGTGGATGCATTGACTTTCCAATATTTTATTAGTCTGGTAATATAAAGAGAGAATTGATATGCGTCTTATTAATGTTATGTATCACTTGATACTGAAAGTTTACATGAAAGTCCTGAAGGATTAAATTATGTAAGTCATGTAAAGTAAGTTCTCGAGAACAATGTGATCATTTATACATATTCAGATTTGAACAAGTTATGATTATTTTACATGTTGGATATAATTGGAACTCCTGATGAGTTTCTAAAGCAATTGAGTTCTTAAAAGGTTAATTAAAACATCTTCACGATGTAATACTTGTGCACCAAGAAACATACATAGAAAACTTGCCCCGGTGATTGTGATATCTCACTAAATAGTGTACACGCATGGTACAATGTGGATTTCAGAGATAAAAGCAAGTGTTCGTGACATTTTTGCATATGATATAGATATCTATGTGTTAAATGGGCAAATTTTAGGTAGCAAAACTTCTAAAGAGTGAAAACACGTGCATATTTGGATAAGATGGAACAAATTCCCTCATGGATTGATAATGCTAGAAGCATTGATGTCAACACCTCAAGAACATACTATATGAAGTTAACAAAATATGTATGGACTAAAATAGTCGAGTCGAGTGTTGTACAACTCGAGATATTCGCACAAAGAGGGATATAAGTTTGATTAAATTAGCCATGTTTTATCAACATTCTACTTTTAAAAGTTCACTATAATCGCAGTTTACAGTGATAATGTTTAGGCATCATCGAGAGAAACTGTCGAGCTTTTAGAGGGAGAATTTTTTTAATGACCTTGGCACAATCTAATCATTACTCGAACTGCAGTTCGAGTATATATGTAATTATATTTTATCAATCCCTCAAGTACATCTAGAAGATGATGTTGGGATATTTTAGTATGGACATAGTTGAGCCTTAAAGTATGTTAAAGGTTGTTAAGTCATTTGTTATAAGAAATGCCTATTATCATCTCCTACCAAAGTAGAGATTCTCATTCTAGAAGTACCATCATTAAATGCATGTGCACTAAGATGTTTTGCTAGCTGCGTATGGTTATAATATCTTTCACTTGAGCTTATTGTCATGATATAACCTTTGTCAAGCGAAGAGACATTGGAATGAGTTCAACGAAATATTTCAGGAATGTAACTAAACACAATCCTGGACATATGATATTTTTCAGAAGGAGGCACCTAAAGTCTTGTTAGAAGATTATACAACATTGCTCAACATAAAGGATTGCACATTAAGGGATCGAGCGACAAATCATTGACTACAAAAGCTTTGATCAACTTTCAAGGAAGATGGAAACATGTCACTTAAAAGATACATGTTAAAATGAGGGGGAGACTTATTTAAGTTGCACTTTTTTTCCCTTGACTAAGTTTTGTCCCATTGGGTTTTCTTAGTAAGGTTTTTAATGAGGCAACATACCTGATCTAGAAGTATCAGGGGGACTAATGCGCATTACACGCTGCACTCTTTTTCCCTTGGATATGGTTTTGTCCCACCGGGTTTTCCTAGCAAGGTGTTTAACGAGGTAGCATCAAGCGTATTATGTCGATAACCAAGGGGGAGTGCTATGAATATATTTATTATTAATGTGGTTATCAACACCAAAAATAGATTAGCTTTCTCTCCAAGTTTTTGTACACCTATATATACCACTATTGTATCTCATTGTAAATCATACCTATCAATGAAATATTAGTTCTTTTCTCCCTATAATTCTGCCCATATTCTTGTGTTAATAGGCTAGTTTTACAATAGTATAGTATATGTATTATATGTTCATTAACATTTATATAAGATAGAACTAATATATATATATATATAGGGTCAGGATTTAGAGAAAACGATGAAAAGTGTGAGAACGCTTATCAATCGTCCGATCAAAACAATCTATGGACTAGATTGGCGCGGTGGCGTTTTCGTAAATAACACGAATTCTATTGAGTCGACACGCTTCATTAAGGGTAAAAGGGTCTTTACACTTCTATACCAAAACGCCAACTAATGAATAAAATGCCATTACTGGCCAAAACGCATCCCTATATAAACAAAACATTCTCATACATAAGAACACACATCCCCCAACCTGAAAACGCCATATTTCTACTATATAACATTCATCTTACAACGCCAAAAAATCCAAAACATCAAACACACCTACTCAAAAAACGTCATATTTTACTATATACCAATCATCTTAGAAAACGCCAAATCTCTAAAATATCAAAAATTTCCAAAAATGGACTTTTCTTTCAGATACACTATTTCCTCAGAAAAACGCCAAAAATGTCAAAATCGTTTCTTGTGTATTCAATATTGTTATACGTGAAGTTTCGGAAAATGCATTCTTTCCTGAGGTGCTGCGACTCAAATAACATTTTGCTAAATGAGATGGACAAAACTTCAAGAAAAAGATACTGGGGTCAGACTTATGTCAGTTTTTGTGTTTTGTTATTGATGAATATTATAATGGTATGAATTAGACGAATGGCACTGATGAGTGGTTTGAAGATACATATTCAAACAAAAAACTCATGTCATATTGTCTTTCCAAACGGCCAAAAAACACAAGCATGACAAAGCCAAACTGCCAGTGAACATATTTCAAAGAAGAAAGAGACTGACGACAGTGAAGATTTGAAATATGAATTGTTTCTATTTTTACTTTTTTAGTTTTCTTTTTCTGTTGTTTGTTATGTATTTTTCAACTTAGAATAAAAATTAACATTATATTAATAAAACGCCAAAAGTCATAATTATTGTGAAACGCCATAATAAAGTAAAACGCCAAAAACTCCCAACATATAATAAAAGTAATTTAGAGAAGAATTATTAAAAGCTAAAAATGGAAACAAACGCCAAAAACTACTTAAAGCCATTAAAAAACGCCAAACTTGGAATGTGGAATGTCTAAGACCATAAAAACTCATAAAAACCTGAACAAAATCAGTAAAAAATACACACAGTAACTGAAAAGACGGCTACTTTATTAATATCATTTATTATTAATAAAACGCCAAACAAGGTATTACTGAAAAATCAACACTAGTTCACCGATGAAATTGAACGAAACACTAATTGCTAGACAGTAAAATGAGGAGACAGTAACATTATTGCCAAACATTTATTATATTAAAAGCCACTACATGGAAAACTGAATTTATTTATCTTTTTAAAACGCCATAATTGTCTGTCAAATTATAGACCTGTATCCTACTTGATATAATAAACATCAAGAAAATTACTGATGTTTTCATAGACATGCATCCTGATTTAAAAAACAATAAAAACGCCAAAACATAATTAAAACGCCAAAATATTAACTATGATCCTGATTTACAAACAATAAAACGCGGCGTATTTATTAAACGCCAAAAAAATAGAAACGGGATGTGACACGCGTTTAAAAAAAGAAATACGAAAGGACAAAAAAGTCCCTCCGCCCTTCTCTTTGCCGTGTGACACGTGTTAGGCCAGGAAGCGTTCTCACCGTTCTCACACTTTGAGGCGTTCTCTCCTGATCTTGTTCCTATATATATATACGATTCTCAGCCACAAGATCTTAGCGGTTTGGGGTTGAGATTGAGGCGGTGACATTTTTGTAAATAATGGGGTCTTGGAACTACAAGGAGGGGTAAAATAGGAAGATCCAAACAAAGGTGCACATGCTAATCACATGTCATTTTCCCCCATCATATTTAAACGACAATAACATTATTATACGTGATTATTTTTCGAAAAAAAAATTACACCATAACACTCAGCGTTTTTTTATCTTTCCAAGGATTATACTATTGATATACTTTTCGAAAAAAAATTAACTGGGTTTTATGGCGTTTTTCAGAACTGGGTGTTTTATGACGTTTTAGACTAGGTATTTTCATGGCGTTTTTCTGAACTAGGTGTTTTTATGGCGTTTTAACTAGGTATTTTCATGGCGTTTTTCTGAACTAAGTGTTTTATGGCATTTTTACAGTACAAATTATGATTTTTCTGAGCTCAAAAAATATTAATTAGGCGGTTAGACAAAAAAAAATGGTTTTTTTAGCTATATGGCTCAAAAATATGGTTTTTTTGAGCTGTTGTAAATTATAGCTAAAAAATAACTTCTTTTTGCCAGCTTATGGCGTTTTTTAAGCTATATGGCTCAAAAAATAGTTTTTTTTGGAGCTGTTGTAAATTATAATTATAGCTAAAAAAATAGTTTTTTTTGCGTGTGCGTATGGCTTTTTTGAGCTATATGGCTCAAAAAAAATGGTTTTTTTGAGCTGTTGTAAATTATAGCTCAAAAAATAGTGTTTTTTTTTTGTTATGGCGTTTCTGGGAGCTATACGGCTCAAAAAAATGGTTTTTTTTTTTTTTTTTGAGTTGTTGTAAATATAGCTCAAAAAAATAGTTTTTTTTTTTGTTGGTGTTTTAACTGGGTATTTTCATGACGTTTTTCTGAATTGGGTGTTTTTATGGCGTTTTATTTGAACACCCAGTTCATGTGAGTGAGTTTTTTGACAATCTTACCCCTTAGTGTAATTTAACATCAATGCCATATGTCACCACCAAAATCGTTCTCACCGTTCTCACACTTTTCACCGTTCTCTCTAAATCCTGACCCTATATATATAGGGAGAGAATCATGAGAAAACTACATATAAATGAGAAAACTAGAAAACTAACTAAAAAAAGCTAAAAGAATACCAATTTTTTTTACAATTTTTTTATAAAAAATCGCTAGTTTTTATATATAAAAAAATTTTCAAAAAAAAACATTTGTTGTACTGCACATGTGTATTATATGTGCATTATATGTGTACTACACATGTGCACTATATCCGTAATAGTGCACATGTGCAATACAAAAAAAATTATTTTATTTTTTTGAAAATTTTGTTCCATGCATAAAAACCTGCAATTTTTTTATAAAAATTTAAAAAAAAATGGTATGTTTTTTAGGCTTTTTTAGTTAGTTTTTTGGTTTTCTCATTTAAACTAATTTTCTCATGATCCATATATATATATATATATATATATAAAGTATAATGTACAAAAGCCCTAATCAATACATGCGTGATTATTCATTCATGCGTGATTATTTTTATTCATGCGTGATAATCTATACATGCGTGATTATCTTACATAATATCTGTACTGGACCAAGAAAACTCCAAAAAACAGCTAGAATTATTTCTGAACCATACAGCTGTCATGCTTAATAATTTTAGATGTCCTCTTGTTTGCTATTTCCTTTTATATATCATTGAAAGAGCATTCATATATTACCTTAAAGATGAAAGGTTCTTGTAATTCATCTTGTGGTTATTCTACATCATCAGGTATAAGTGTTTATCTCAAAAAGAGAATCGAGGAACAAATTGCTGAAGACAAGTCTTGTAAAGACTTGTTGGAAACTAACATTTCTAGGGTCAGAGAGAACATGAAGAGGCGAGAAAAGATTTTCAATTTGCTTTCTGGTATGAAAGAGTCAAGTGTCTGAGAGGTGGCTATGATGTTTATGGTTGATCTAGGAGAGAGGGATGAGAAACAGTTAAAGGAGCTTGCGGATGCAATAACCATCTTAAGATGCTCTATGGACACGAAGATCAAGTTTTTGGAGTCCTTTTTCTGATGGGTATTATGTATCATTTTCATCTGGGTAGTGGAACCATGTGCTTTTTATGTTTATCTAAGTGTTTTCCTTGTATCGAAATTGTGTTTTTAATAAGGAAATTTTCCCATTGTTTTTACATTTTTCATGTTATCTAATATCATAGTTTATGAGTAATCAGCAAATTTAAGCATTAAAAATAAAATTAAAAACGAACATGTCAAATTTGTTTGCAACAAAGTAGTTCTACGACGTAGCATTTTGTTTCACTTTGTCAAGGTTGAAGAACTGATCCAATCGGTCCCTAATTTTGTTATCTAGATCGCGCAAAACATCTACGGTGCTTGCATTCTTCGTAAATTGCTTAACTTTGTCGTACACTTCTTTCCTTATAAGATTGTAGTCGGACAATACAATCTTACTAAGATACCGGTACCGCAAGAATCGAAGTTGTGAATCTTGAATGGTCTTTTTATCTTCGTTCACAAACCCCGGATTCCATGGTGATTTGCCTTTGTATGTCTCCATATGTCTCATAGTGAAGACACCACAGTCACATCTGTTTTGAAGAGTTTTCCAATCCATTTCCTTTCGAATTATGCTTGTTGTTTCCAAGTTTGTTATCCACTCTTTTCGTCGTATCTTGCCTTTTAGGTATAGTACTAGAACTCTTCGCTTTAATCACGATAAAAAATCATATTAGTACCTAGTCATTATAATATATAGTTGTTTTTGTATATAAAGCTAAGTATTCAAGAATTACCAGTTTTTCGGGGCGCCCACGGTAGCGTTTGCTAAACGATTCGTCAAACCAGGAGATATCAATTAACTCGATTACGCCATTTTTCAAGTGAAAGCATAGGCACCAAAAATGATCAGATAGTAGTACTGGAATGAAGATAAGATCCACTGTGTCAACTTTCTTGACCAGATACTTACACAGTATATTGTCTTGGCTTGGTGCAAATATTTTCAATCGATCATTGTCTGTGTATTTTGGCCCAAACATTTTGTCACGCTGCAAAAAGTATGGTGATTTTTTTCATTAAACTCCATCTGTCCATTAAGCTTAAACATGCGTGATTATCATATAGCATGCTTGGTTAACCTTAAACATGTGTGCATTAACATTCAACATGCGTGATTATCATATAGCATGCTTGGTTAACCTTACACATATGTGCATTAACTTTCAACAGGCGTGATTATCATATAGCATGCTTGGTTAACCTTAAACTTGTGTGCATTAACTTTCATCATGCGTGATTATCATATAACTTGCGTGACTACAATTCAATATGTGTGATTTAACATACTAAAATACATACATGTGTGATTAACTAAGAAAATACATACATGCGTGATTATTATGGAAGAACTTACAATCATTGTACTTGGCAAGTACAGCCTGTAGGGTGATGATTTTTTGTCCCTTTTTTTCTCTTCAAAGTTTAACACATCTACTAACGCGTCCACTCCATTTGAAGCTATGTATTGTGATGGGTGAAAGCTTTCAAAAATGATTTTTAGTGTTTCGACTCCAATTTCAGACTTGTATATCAATGAGCTGTTGTTTAAAATCAAAAAGGACAGTTTAAAAAGAGATCAAGATTTTAAGCGGTTTAAAAGAGACAAAATATCTTACCCAATATCTCCGACTAGAGCTAAGAGGTAACAGATGATCGTTTGGTCACGTTCCAGAAGTGGCTCATATAAGCTGGTTATCCTGTTGCAGTAAGGTGATCTGTATGCGTCACCTAATTCTGCCATTCGTTTTTCGTTCTTTTCCCTCAACATTTTGATACGTGTTCTCACTAGTTCTGTCTGTCTCCCTTCATCCATTTTCTTCTTGTTAGCGGACACGGGAGTTTTTTGCTTACTTTCATTTGATGTTTGTAGGATGGGAGCCAATCTTAAAAGCGTCTCCACCGACTGCATTTCTGCATCCGTCACTTCATCTATATCTTTAGCGGATGTGGTGGGAGGCATTTCTTTACCATAGACATCAGGGTTTATCTTTTCAAGCTCATTCAACATCGACTCGGTTATTGTATTCTTACTTTGGGCTTTTTGCTGACTACACTCTGCTAAATTTACAGCTTGGTCCATTTGGTGTACCACATCTGCTTGTGTCACTGTTTGTATGTTCGAGTAGGTTAATTTTTTGTAAACAGAAGTTAGAATACGGTTAATAATTTACTAATGATCGTATTTGTTACCTTCTGTCGTCTGCTTGTATACACCTGGTTCGATGGTTTGTAATGCAGCCAGGCATGAGTCTGAAATACCCCCATCATCATATGTCATATTATCAACATCATGACATCCTATAAAGTTACAAAAGTTTTGTCATTATTGAACTTAAATTACCGTTAATCTTAAGAAATAACACAAATTCTTATCTACCTTTTGTTTTTCCTGTGTTTTCATCTTCCACGGTTGCATCTCCATCCCCTCCTAACTCTTGAATTGTATTGCCACCCTCGCCAACTTTGTTTTGAAACGCCTCATCACCTCCAGAGCTTACTTGATCAGTCGTCACGGTATTTTTAACTGCACATCCCATCTTTTACACATTCTCATTATATCTGGATCCCAGAAACACTCTTCCTTTGCGTCCGTAACGATATTATTCATTTCCGTAACCAGATAAATGTATTTATTTATATTCTTGTCCATTGTTTTCAACAACAGCTGCAGAATTGGAGTTTTATGAATATCATGCGTTATTATCTATCTAAGTAGAGTAGTTTTCATTTTTAGCAATATCATGCTTCATTATCTATGTAACTAGCGTAATTTTTATTTGTATTTATGTTCTTGTCCATTCTGTTAATCATGGGATTTATTTCAAACCAAATTTAGTGCAATTTTTTTCCTTTTCAGAATATCATGCGTTATTATCTATCTAACTAGCTTAGTTTTCATTTTTAGCAATATCATGCGTAACTTTTATTTGTATTTATGTTCTTGTCCATTCTGTTAATCATGTGCTTTATTTCAAACCAAATTTAGTGCAATTTTTTTCCTTTTCAGAAGACCACAGCCCAATGTTACTCCTAATAAATTAGCTCAAACAGCCCAATGTTTCTCCTAATAAATTGGCCCAACAGCTTAATCTCCTGTGTAGCCTATATCATTCGAAGCCCATTCCACTATTCATGAAATCAAGAGTTATGCTAACTGGCCTCTTGTTCCAGTGATCTGTATTGGGCCTAGTTATAGCCTGAACACCACAAATAACAATCGGGCCACTATAGCATGCCATGCAAACAAAAATATGGTCTTCACTAACTGGACTCAGTTATAGTAATACAAAAGCCTGACTCAAGTCATGCGTTATTAATTTCTTAAGCTAACATGCGTTATTATTTTTTTAAACTAGCGTGATTTTTATTATTGTACAGGCATTATTTTTCTAATATCATAAACAAGCATTCTACGTATATGAGGTTCTTAAAGCATGCGTTATTAATAATATCATTAACAAAAATCCAAAAGAGGGTACCTTCTTATTTTTGTTTGAGGCTTCCCGCGCAGCATCATCATAGACCACCCCGGTTAGTTGAAGCGGAGTGGAGCAGTAGTCAAGCTCTTTTTGCGTTTGTGTCCCCATGCCCATATCTTCTAGGTTCAACTCTGAAATATGTTCACTAGGATTCCAGCCCTCAAACCAATCGGTAGTTGATAGTATGTAACATTCTTCGATTGAATCTTCACCAGCCTGGTTTCTTTTTTTGTAGACCTTTGTTGTATCCACTGGTGGTATTGTGAAATCATCCGTATCTGTCGTAGGCTTATATATCGTTTCAAATGCGGTGAGATTTTCTTGTACTGCAACAGCCTCGTGTAATGGAATGTTGTCAGTGAACAGGTACGTCAATAACGTCAAAGTTTGTTGATTTACGTTTTCGAATGGCATTGTCAGAGCCTGTTCATTTTGATGATCATCGCTATTGATGTCCAAGGCAATCGCATGTTGTTGATCTTGGCGATTGTCATGCGTTTCTTCGTCTTTGTCAACTTCATCATAATCTTCAACATCTGACAGCGGCCCATTGTTGTATAAATACTCTTACATGTCATCGATTATACCAGATGTTATATACTTTATGACAGGCAGTTCGACAACTTCATCAAAAATTTTGTTCCTTTTGTTGAATTCATGGGTGTATAGAAGCTGCATATAATTGTTTAAAAAAACCAAATTACTACTAACAATATTGTATTAGCTTACATTTAAAGATGTTTACAAAACATACCGTTAGAAATGCAACTGGTCCATTGTATTGTGAGTCCATTTTTTCCAACCTTGTCTAGTTCGTTTAAGCGATTCTAAAACAAACGAGGACCAATCCAGCTTCGAAATATCTTCCTCTTTGTCAATGGCAAGTAGAAAAGTTTGTTTAACCGTTGTTAACTTTGTAATCTCTCAAACAACGTGTTCCCGTAGGCTAAAAAAATTTAACTTGAATAATCTGCCGCCATTTGTTTGTTTTTTCATAGCTTTTGGAACTAATGTATGAGTAATTCTATTGGTGTCCGGCCACTGGTTTTTGAACTCATCAATAGTTTCTCGACCCCTTGAGTAGCAGTATTTTTTCAACTATCGCTCCTTTCCGAGGCTTATTTTTTTCCCGTACTGGAACATGTCCCTTTGGAATACCAAACACATCATGTATCGAATCTCGTGTGATTTGTATCTTATGATTTTCGATGTTTAGTGTGCTGTATTGCTCGTCATAGTTTCGTACGAGCAAATAACCTAGACGTGTACTTATATGATTAAGCTTTATATCAAGAACATCACCAAATCTAATGCTTTTCACATCCGCTACCTGTGCTTCTGTAATTGTCTTACTGTATCCAAGAAACCTGAAGGACTACACCTAAGGCTTATTACCTCATGATGATATTCATAGTACGGTCTTGGTTCCGTCTTAATTGGTTCCGCTTCGTTAATCGTCTGTCTTCCCTTTGTAGGATCCATCGGCTTGTCTTGTTTTGATGGTTTCTTTTTTACGGGCTCCTCAAAGTCATCATCATCTTGGTCAGTTAAAGTCTTTGCCCTTTTTTTTGTCTTTTCGGCCCTTTTGCCTATCAAGTCTTTAATTGGTGCTTCAAAACCATCATCATCATCATCTTCAAGATTTAATTTCTTTGGCTTTTTATTTAACTTTAACTTGCGAGGTTTGTTTTTTTAGGGGGCTCAAAATCATCATCATCAGCAACCCCTACATTCATATTTCAAAACAAAATAAATCAAGCAAATTAGCTTTTTCATATAACAACAGGCGTTATTATTTTCATTGGTTGTGCTCAACAAATCGTATACAACATGCATTATTATTTTCATTGCTTGTGCTCAACACATCTTATACAACGGGCATTATTATTTTGCCAACAATTCTTTTTCATATACTGATAAAAGAAGTTGTTTAGTGGACAAAGACTTACTGATAAAAGCCACAGGAGGTCCATCTTTCATTAGTTACAACGATTTCCCCACCAATACTAACTAATTCTACCCTTAAGTCCTTTTTTGACCTTTTAATCCCTGTATTATACTAATATTACAATTATGACCCCTGTCATATAGAATGCATAGTAACATATTTTCACTGGTTGTGCTCAACAAATCTTATACAACAGGCGTTATTATTTTCATTGGATGCGTTATTATATTCATCCAACTCAACCAAATTTATGCTTAAAAATGGATGAAAACAAAGGGCGAAGTTAGATCAAAAGCCCCAATATCAAAATTTAACCTAATACAACATTCGTTAATTGTTTAAACAAAAGGCAAGTTAGATCAAAATCCCCAATTTCAAATTTTATCCTAATACAGGGGACGGGGGGATGAACAATCTAATACTGCTAGTTTATATCAATCAGTCGTCTAATATCAATCATTCTAATACCGCTAGTTCATATTAATCAATCAACATCAAATTACGCTAGTTCATATCAAATAACGCTAGTTCATCAAACCCTAATATTTTGGATTTTTTTAAGAAACCTGGATTTATGCCGCTAGAGTGCACCGGATCGTTGCGTTTCTTGCTCCTCTTCTCTCGTTTAGTTTCAATTTTTGCTCACCATACAATAAAACCACCGATCAGTATGAGATTTGCTACTACTAAAACCGTGTGATTAAAGAAGAAAACAAATGGATGAGAAGATGATTAAATCGATACCTCCTAATGCCGTAATCGTCATTCCTCACTTCAAATCAGGTTCGTTTCTTGTTCACCGCTCTCGTCGTTTAGCTTCCGTCGAAACCGCCTTTGAAACTTCAGCGTCAATTTTGGGGTTATAAGTTTGTATTTTGATTTGGGAAGAAGATATAGCCGGTAAATTGATAGATTAAATTGACGATTTTAACCTTTTGATACAATAATTACTTTTTTGCCACCGCTTCTCATCATCAATTAAATCACGCTTTAATCACCCTGATCTGACGGTCAGGATAGTCACGTATGTAATGTACGATTACTCTTAATGTATGATAACCGCTCTCTCTATATATATATATATGGGGAGGGTTCATTATTAACCGTATTCTAACTTCTGTTTACAAAAAATTAACCTACTCGAACATACAAACAGTGACACAAGCAGATGTGGTACACCAAATGGACCAAGCTGTAAATTTAGCGGAGTGTAGTCAGCAAAAAGCACAAAGTAAGAATACAATAACTGAGTCGATGTTGAATGAGCTTGAAAAGCTAAACCGTGATGTCTATGGTAAAGAAATGCCTCCCACCACATCCGCTAAAGAAACAGATGAAGTGACGGATGCAGAAATGCAGTCGGTGGAGATGCTTTTAAGATTGGCTCCCATCCTACAAACTTCAAATGAAAGTAAGCAAAAAACTCCCATGTCTGCTAACAAAAAGAAAATGGATGAAGAGAGACAGACAGAACTAGTGAGAACGCGTATCAAAATGTTGAGGGAAAAGAACGAAAAACGAATGGCAGAATTAGGTGACGCATACAGATCACCTTACTGCAACAGGATAACCAGCTTATATGAGCCACTTCTGGAACGTGACCAAACGATCATCTGTTACCTCTTAGCTCTGGTCGGAGATATTGGGTAAGATATTTTGTCTCTTTTAAACCGCTTAAAATCTTGATCTCTTTTTTAACAGTCCTTTTTGGTTTTAAACAACAGCTCATTGATATACAAGTCTGAAAGTGGATTCGAAACACTAAAAATCATTTTTGAAAGCTTTCACCCATCGCAATACATAGCTTCAAATGGAGTGGACGCGTTTGTAGATGTGTTAAACTTTGAAGAGAAAAAAGTGGACAAAAAATCATCACCCTACAGGCTGTTCTTGCCAAGTATAATGATTGTAAGTTTTTCCATAATAATCATGCATGTATGTATTTTCTTAGTTAATCACGCATGTATGTATTTTACTATGTTAAATCACACATATTGAATTGTAATCACGCAAGTTATATGATAATCACGCATGATGAAAGTTAATGCACACATGTTTAAGGTTAACCAAGCATGCTATATGATAATCACGCCTGTTGAAAGTTAATGCACACATGTTTAAGGTTAACCAAGCATGCTATATGATAATCACGCATGTTGAAAGTTAATGCACACATGTTTAAGGTTAACCAAGCATGCTATATGATAATCACGCCTGTTTAAGCTTAATGGACAGATGGAGTTTAATGAAAAAAAATCACCATAATTTTTGCAGCCTGACGAAATGTTTGGGCCAAAATACACAGATAATGATCGATTGAAAGTATTTGCACCAAGCCTAGGCGATATACTGTGTAAGTATCAGGTCAAGAAAGTTGACATAGTGGATTTTATCTTCATTCCAGTACTACTATCTGATCATTTCTAGTGCCTATGCTTTCACTTGAAAAATGGCGAAATCGAGTTAATTGACAACTCTAGGTTTGACGAATCGTTTAGCAAACGCTACCGTGGGCGCCCCGAAAAGTTGGTAATTCTTGAATACTTAGCTTATATACAAAAACAACTATATATTATAATGACTAGGTACTAATATGATTTTTTTATCGTGATTATAGCGAAGAGTTATAGTACTATACCTAAAACGCAAGATACGACGAAAAGAGTGGATAACAAACTTGGAAACAGCAAGCATAATTCGAAAGGAAATGTATTGGAGAACTCTTTAAAACGGATGTGACTGTGGTGTCTTCACTATGAGACATTTGGAGACATACAAAGGCAAATCACCATGGAATCCGGGGTTTGTGAACGAAGATAAAAAGACCATTCAAGATTCACAACTTCGATTCTTGCGGTACCGGTATCTTAGTAAGATTGTATTGTCCGACTACAATCTTATAAGGAAAGAAGTGTACGACAAAGCTAAGGAATTTACGAAGAACGCAAGCACCGTAGATGTTTTGCGCGATCTAGATAACAAAATTAGGGACCGATTGGATCAGTTGTTCAACCTTGACAAAGTGAAACAAAATGCTACATCGTAGAACTACTTTGTTGCAAACATATTTGACATATTTGTTTTTTAATTTTATTTTTAATTCTTAAATTTGCTGATTACTCATAAACTATGATATCAGATAACATGAAAAATGTAAAAACAATGTGAAATTTCCTTATTAAAAACACAATTTCGATACAAGAAAAACACTTAGATAAACATAAAAAGCACATGATTCCACTACCCAGATGAAAATGATACATAATACCCATCAGAAAAAGGACTCCAAAAACTTGATCTTCGTGTCCATAGAGCATCTTAAGACGGTTATTTCATCCGCAAGCTTCTTTAACTGTTTCTCATCCCTCTCTCCTAGATCAATCATAAAATCATAGCTGTCACACCCCCAAAATCCACCCGCGGATAACACCCGCTTCGAGGGCGTGACTGACCAGGATCCAGCCACCAATTATACTAAGCATTGGTTAATATCGAAGTAATACTTACTAATCATGAGATTAGCAATATCAAGTTCAGAGTTTAAAGTTTTAAAGTTCAGAGTAAAAAGTAGCGGAAGCATAAGTAAACAGTTTTAAACAAAGTTCAAAAGGTAGACATGATAAATGCCCAACAGACGGGCCGACGACCACTACACATCCCAAGCAGCTGCTCCAGTCACTGGCCACCTGCAAAGCATGCAGTAAGGGGGTCAACAATAATGCTGAGTGAGTTCACTAGTTGTCCAGTTTTAATTACCAAAACTCGTTTCACCAGTTAATTTATCCGTTTATACATGCCATGGGGAGCTACCCCAAAAGTTAGCGACTAAACTGTTTTCCAATACCGAACACTAGGTAACCGAATGCGTTTCCGCAGGATGCCCCGATGTCAATGTTCTATCATCATTGACGGATGCCTGAGTACATTAGTTCACGACCGATCCCATACCATGGCACGGTGTGAGGCTGGTAAGACCTAAATAGCGCTATCAACTAATAACCCGTTCGCCTGGCACCGGCGACTAATCGGTATTATGTAGTAGGGACTTGAGTGATAGAGTTGCGTTTAGTGCCGTTAGTTGCAATCCGTATAAACAGTAATTAACTAAAAGGTTTCCCAATACAAGGGAAGATAAAGTAAGTTTGTTTCCCAATAACTAGGGAAGGAATGTAGACGGTATCCCCTTTACAAGGGGATAGGGTTGTTTTAGTCTCGTGTCCCAAACCACCGGGACGCATGCTTTTAAGTTGTGAACTCACCTTGGGTTGCTCGGTATGATACGTTACTTGGTTAAGTATGTTGGTCACCACGTCCTAACATGGTTACCAAATATGGGTCAAGTCGGGTACAAGTAAACACGTATAGCATGCACGTATACAAACAGTTACAGGCAGAAATACAAACAGTAACATATACACATGCAGTAGCAGATCAAAGTGAAGTCCAGTCAACAGTAGGCCCAACAGTTGAAGCTCAAAACAACAAGACAAACGGTCAAGGCCCAATAACATAAAACAGCCCAGTCGAAACTAAGGTGGTTGCGACTCGCAACCGAGGTTGCGACTCGCAACTGCGGTCTCGGTCCGTCATGCTTTGGTTACGACTCGTAACCGGAGATTGCGACTTAGCAGGTTTGGTTGCGACTCGCAACCAGGTTTGATGCGTGCTGATTGCGACTCGCAACTGGGAGGTTTCGACTGGTCACGCGTGTTTTCGAGTAGCAACCAAAGGTTGCGACTCGCAACTGTGATAACGTGCATGGCAAACTTCTAGAACCTGCAGACTTGTACTATCCAATGAAATTGCATTTTCATGTAAAAGTTGTACCATTTCCACTAAAACATGTTTGTTTGTCTGATCATTAGCCAAAACAGATCAAATATACACATTTCAAAATATTTCAAAGGCATTCAAATTGTTCTTCATGTTCATCATCATTTTACATAACATTCAAGCAATAAACTGAAACTCATTCAAACAAAGACATATTACTAAAACCGTGCACTTAAAACCTCATAATCAAGCCCTTGATATGATCATTCGAGCAATTTGCACATATCTGAAACATACATTTATAATGGCCACAAACCATCTAAACTTCCTAACAAATCGAGATACACACAAACATCTTTTTAATCATCAACATTAACAAGCACAAACCAATAAGGATCATATAAAAGCTCAAACACTAACCGGTTACCCATTTAACACATTTTGATCCACACAAACATGTCAAACAAACATCATCCATACACAAGAATCATAGTAACACATAACATATATTTGCCCTAGTGACCTTATGAACATCTAGAAAGAGCTAAAACCACTAACCGGTTATAGATTCAAGATGTGCGGGTATGATGGATCGATGGATGAGCTTCCGGTTGGCGGTTCCGAGCTAAAGCCGAGTATGTTCTTGATGTTGGTTGAACCCGAGAAGAAGGAGAAGGATGAGAAGAGTGGTCTTGGTTGCTAGAACTTTAGGGTTTTAGGGTTTAGTGAAGAAGATGAGAGGAGAGTGTGAGAAGAGAGTGTGTAAAATGATTAAGGGAGGTGGGGTTGGGTTTATATAGTGCACCGAGTTGGGCTAGGGGTTTCCGGGTTGGGTTTCTCGGCTACACGGCCTTAACCGGCCCAAGTGCTTCACTGTTCACTCGAGACCGTGGTCTCGAGTCGGGTCTCGGGTTTGGTTCACATATATATAACACTTATATATATATACATACACATAAGTAATTCGGCGCATAACACATAATAACAAATAGTTTTTCATATATTTTTACTGTTAGTCGATTACGTACACGTTCGTTACATCGAAAGGTTATCCGGAAAGATCCGAGGTGTCACATTATCCCCAAGTTTTAGGAACTTTCGTCCCGAAAGTTAAGGCAGCCACTGTCAAGCTAGTGTAAGTGAAAGCGTTTCAACGGGGTGTCACATCATCCCCCCGTTAGTTTGGAATTTCGTCCCGAAATTCGTTCGTAGCTTCAGTGCTGGGGTTTTCGTTAGGGAACAACTGGGGATACTTGTGCTTCATCTGGTCTTCCCGCTCCCAGGTATACTCTGGGCCACGTCGCGAGTTCCAACGAACTCGTACAAGAGGTATCTGGCTACGTTTGAGGATTTTGATCTCTCGATCAGTGATCTCAATCGGTTCCTCAGTAAAGTGTAGCTGTTCGTCAATCGTCAGTTCCTTAAAAGGAATCACAAGTGTTTCATCCGACAAACACTTCTTCAGGTTGGATATGTGAAAAACGTTATGTACCGCACTCAGTTCTTCAGGCAGGTTCAATCTATAAGCAACCTTACCGATCTTCTCGGTAATTTCGAATGGTCCGATATATCGCGGATTAAGCTTGCCCCGTTTACCAAAGCGAACCACACCCTTCCAGGGTGAGACTTTAAGTAGAACCCGGTCACCGACCTGGAATTCCAATGGTTTCCTACGCTTATCAGCGTAGCTCTTCTGACGGTCACGAGCTGCCGCCATGCGTTGTCTGATCTGGGCAATCTTTTCCGTTGTATCTACCACCATCTCTGGGCCCGTGATTTGACTATCACCGATTTCCGCCCAGCAGAGAGGTGACCGGCATTTACGACCGTACAATGCCTCAAAAGGTGCTGCCTGAATACTAGTGTGGTAGCTGTTGTTGTATGAGAACTCTACTAACGGTAGATGCTTCTCCCAATTCTTGCCAAAGTCGATCACACACGCTCTAAGCATGTCTTCTAGAGTTTGGATGGTACGTTCAGACTGTCCATCCGTTTGCGGGTGATAAGCAGTGCTCATATCCAAACGTGAGCCAAAGCATTTGTGCATAGCTTGCCACAGTTCCGAAGTAAATCGAGCGTCTCGGTCGGAAATAATTGAGGTTGGCACTCCGTGCCTCGAAACTACTTCCTTTAAGTAAATCTCTGCCAAGGTAGAAAACTTGTCTGTTTCCTTAATAGCCAGGAAGTGCGCGGACTTGGTCAATCGATCTACGATTACCCAAATAGCATCATTTCCGCGTTGAGATCTAGGTAGCCCTGTAACAAAATCCATGGAAATTTGCTCCCATTTCCATTTCGGGATTTCTGGTTGTTGGAGTAGACCTGCTGGCTTCTGGTATTCTGTCTTGACTCTCGCGCAAGTCAAACATTTGCTAACGTATGTTGCTATGTGGGCCTTCATACCAGGCCACCAGTAGGTAGTCTTTAAATCATGGTACATCTTGTCCGAACCAGGATGTACTGAGTAGCGGGACTTGTGGGCTTCGTCCATCACGAGTTCGCGTAAATCTCCAAAGAGTGGAACCCAGATACGCCCTGTCACATAGTAAGCACCATCTTCTTTCTGTTCCATTTGCTGTCTCGATCCACGCAGAGACTCAGCCCTGATGTTTTCCGGCTTCAATGCTTCAACTTGAGCATTTCGAATCTGGGTAGGGAGGTTAGACTGGATGGTAAGTTGCAGTGCTCGCACGCGCTTTGGTACGGTGTCCTTTCGACTGAGGGCGTCTGCCACGACATTGGCCTTGCCCGGATGGTATTTGATGGCGCATTCGTAGTCGTTCAAGAGTTCGACCCATCGACGTTGTCTCATGTTCAATTCCTTTTGCCTAAAGATATGCTCGAGACTTCTGTGATCGGTGTAAATGGTGCACTTGGTACCGTACAGGTAATGTCTCCATATCTTAAGAGCAAAAACCACTGCTCCTAGTTCCAAGTCGTGCGTCGTGTAGTTCTTTTCATGCGTCTTGAGTTGTCGTGAGGCGTAGGCAATAACTTTCTCGCGTTGCATTAACACGCAACCGAGTCCATGAATAGACGCATCGCAGTAAACCACAAAGTCGTCAGTGCCGTCAGGCAACGTGAGAATAGGAGCGCTACAGAGGTTATCCTTGAGCCTCTGAAAAGCAGATTCCTGCGCTGCATTCCACTTGTAGGCGACGCCTTTCTGAGTGAGTGTTGTGAGAGGTTGTGCAATCTTTGAGAATCCCTGAATGAATCTGCGGTAGTAGCCCGCCAAACCCAAGAATTGGCGTACTTCAGTGGGAGTCTTAGGCGTAGGCCAGTTCTTTATCGATTCGATCTTAGCTGGGTCGACATGAATTCCGTTCTTATTAACTACATGGCCGAGGAAATGGACTTCTCGAAGCCAGAAGTCACATTTAGAGAATTTGGCGTACAGTTGCTCGTTGCGAAGAAGTTCGAGGATAAGGCGTAGGTGCTGTTCATGCTCTTCTTGACTTTTCGAATAAATCAAGATGTCGTCGATAAACACAATCACGAATTTGTCGAGGTAAGGCTTACATACGCGGTTCATAAGATCCATGAACACTGCAGGCGCGTTGGTCATTCCAAAAGGCATGACGAGAAATTCATAGTGACCATAACGGGTCCTGAAAGCAGTCTTAGAGATGTCTTCGTCACGTACCCTCAACTGATGGTAGCCTGATCGCAGGTCAATCTTTGAATAGTAGCTCGATCCTTGCAACTGATCGAATAGGTCGTCGATGCGCGGGAGAGGGTAACGATTCTTGATGGTAACCTTGTTCAACTCACGATAGTCGATGCACATTCGGAATGTGCCGTCCTTCTTCTTGACAAAGAGCACTGGGGCTCCCCAGGGTGATGAACTAGGACGGATAAATCCTTTATCCAATAATTCTTGTAGTTGCGTAGAGAGTTCCTTCAGTTCTGCAGGGGCTAGACGGTACGGTGCACGAGCTATGGGTGCTGCTCCAGGAGCTAGCTCGATTTGGAATTCGACCTGACGGTGGGGTGGGAGTCCAGGTAGTTCCTCAGGAAATACCTCGGGATAGTCGCGTACTACAGGAAAATCTTCAATCCTCTTTTCCTTATCGTGGGCGTGGGTGACAAGTGCTAAGATAGCGGTGTGCCCTTTCTGCAAACACTTCTGGGCTTTTAGAAGCGAGATAATGCCTGTGACTTCTCCACCTTTGTTGCCTTTGACGATGAGGGGTTGACCAGAACGACGAGGTATACGAACTGCTTTCTCTTGACAGAGGATCTCAGCGCGATGTTTGGATAACCAATCCATACCAATGACGACGTCGAAGCTTCCAAGTTTGACAGGGAAGAGATCGATACTAAACGTATGGCCAGACAATTCTAGGGTGCAGTCGTGGATCACGTGCGTGGCCTCGATGTTCTTACCATTAGCTATCTCGACGGTGTGCTTAGAACTTAATAATGCAGGCGAGTGCTTAAGTTTCTTACTAATGCGAAGGGATACATAACTGGCATCGGCACCGGAATCAAATAACACAGAAACATAACGATCATCAAGTAGGAACTTACCCGCCACGACGTTGGGATCGTTCCTCGCTTCTCCAGCTCCAATCACGAAAGCTCTGCCCCTTGCATTTCCAGCATTGTTATTCTGCTCATTGTTCCCAGCTCCCTGGTTGTTGTTGCGATTCTGATTCAGTTCAGGGCAATCCTTTCGCATGTGCCCTGTTGCCCCGCATTTAAAACAAGCTCGGTTGTTTCCCTGCTGCTGTTGCTGTTGGGGTTGTTGCTGATTCTGCCTTGCTGGGAACTGACTTCTGCAATCCTTGGCTTCGTGCCCCATCTTGTGGCATCGCTGACACTGACCCTTGTTACATGCCCCATTGTGGTGCCTGTTACACTTGTTGCACTTAGGGTAGTTTCCCCGGTAGCCACCCTGTTGCTGAGCGCCTTTGTTGTTGTCAGTTTTCCTTTGCTGAGCTGGGGCTTGAGTAGGGTTAGCATCCTTGCCCTGATTTCCATCCCACTTTCGTTTTCCATCACTAGAACTTCCTTCCGCAGCACTGATCCTTTTGGGCAACCTGCCCTCTTCCACAGCCTGATCCGTGAGATTGTGAGCAAGTCGAACGATCGGCTGAATGGTAGTGTGGTTGGCTGAAGTTACATGGCTTCGGATTTCTGGGGCCAGACCCTTGATGTACAGTTCGATCCTTCGGTACATGGGTCGAGACATGTTTGGACAAAGAGCAGCATAGTCGTTGGACAGCTTGGTGTAGGTCTCAATCTCTGACCCAACCATCTTGAGTTCATAGTACTCATTCTCCAGCTTGTGGATGTCATCCCTGTGACAGTACTCTTCCTTGATCATATCCTTGAAATCTTCCCATGCAGTAGCGTTTGCAGTCTCCAAACCAAGCATTTGAATTTGCGCTTTCCACCATGAAAGTGCGCTTCCCTCTAGAGTACCAGTAGCAAACTTCACCCAGTTAGCAGTTGGGCATTCACAGACAGCAAAAACAGCTTCGACCTTCTCAATCCAGTGCAGAAGGCCTATGGCACCCTCCGTGCCATTGAAAGGAAGAGGCTTGCAATTCATAAAGGTCTTGAAGGTACAAACACGTGGTTGCACAGGTGCAGGCTGACCTGTTGTGAGGAGTGAAGCGAAATAGGTTTAGAGGCGAAAAGACGATGCGGCGGTAGGATCTAAACATCCTAAGACAACGAGTTACACACAAACATCTTTTTAATCATCAACATTAACAAGCACAAACCAATAAGGATCATATAAAAGCTCAAACACTAACCGGTTACCCATTTAACACATTTTGATCCACACAAACATGTCAAACAAACATCATCCATACACAAGAATCATAGTAACACATAACATATATTTGCCCTAGTGACCTTATGAACATCTAGAAAGAGCTAAAACCACTAACCGGTTATAGATTCAAGATGTGCGGGTATGATGGATCGATGGATGAGCTTCCGGTTGGCGGTTCCGAGCTAAAGCCGAGTATGTTCTTGATGTTGGTTGAACCCGAGAAGAAGGAGAAGGATGAGAAGAGTGGTCTTGGTTGCTAGAACTTTAGGGTTTTAGGGTTTAGTGAAGAAGATGAGAGGAGAGTGTGAGAAGAGAGTGTGTAAAATGATTAAGGGAGGTGGGGTTGGGTTTATATAGTGCACCGAGTTGGGCTAGGGGTTTCCGGGTTGGGTTTCTCGGCTACACGGCCTTAACCGGCCCAAGTGCTTCACTGTTCACTCGAGACCGTGGTCTCGAGTCGGGTCTCGGGTTTGGTTCACATATATATAACACTTATATATATATACATACACATAAGTAATTCGGCGCATAACACATAATAACAAATAGTTTTTCATATATTTTTACTGTTAGTCGATTACGTACACGTTCGTTACATCGAAAGGTTATCCGGAAAGATCCGAGGTGTCACAATAGCCACCTCTCGGACACTTGACTCTTTCATACCAGACAGCAAATTGAAAATCTCTTCTCGCCTCTTCATGTTCTCTTTGACCCTAGAAATGTTAGTTTCCAACAAGTCTTTACAAGACTTGTCTTCAGCAATTTATTCCTCGATTCTTTTTTGAGATAAACACTCATACCTGATGATGAAGAAGAACCACAAGATGAATTACAAGAATCTACCATCTTTAAGGTAATATTTGAATGCTCTTTCAATGATATATAAAAGGAAATAGCAAACAAGAGGACATCTAAAATTATTAAGCATGACAGCTATATGGTTCAGAAATAATTCTAGCTGTTTTTTTGAAGTTTTCTTGGTCCAGTACAGATATTATGTAAGATAATCACGCATGTATAGATTATCATGCATGAATAAAAATAATCACGCATGAATGAATAATCACGCATGTATTGATAATCACGCACGACCTGCTTGTGAATTATTTAAGCTACTGAACTTTGATATGCAAGATGCAAGTTGATATAAAATATAATTAATCTTAATAATAATGAAACCTACAAATAGCCTTCCAAATCGACATGACTAGTAATTATGTGAGATATTTAATTTTACTTACCAAATCTCCCACAACTACCATATTAAATCACAATCTTCATACATATATGATTCCCCATATTAGATTTTTTGCAAAAAAAAAAATAATAACAACTCTCATCAAGAAACAAGAATGTCTACTGATCCGGCAAGCAAAGCATCAAGGAGCTCCTCTCCAGCCGCACGTTGACAGAGCTTGCGTCTGATGTAAACTCTACTAACAATATTTTTGATGTGCAGGAGAAGGTCTTATAACAACAGAAGATGAACCAGGAAGTCTGGGGGAAACTACTAGAAGAACCAAAATCTTCGTTGAGGAACAACGGCATAAAACTCATGAAGGATTAGGCATCTGCTGATCACTTGGTTTACTCATATCTCAAGGATGCAGTGGAGACGGTGCAAGAGAAGATGGAGACCAGTGACAAGGAGCTTGGGAAGATATTCACATCGAACTAGGTGGTATGTCTGATTAATCAACGTTTTTTGTTGATTTTTGGGGATGTTCTAATGTTGGTATTTTGAAAACTTATAGCTATGGTGGTTTTTGGCAATAGAAACTGATATGTGGATATATTTAGGAAAATCATGTAGGCTTACTTTTAACATGTTTTGATACCTTTTCAGGAATCTATGTATGGTGTTTTTGGCGTTATTTATATGAAAAAGTCATGTTAAATATTATCACGCATGTTACATTTAAAGACGCTAGTTATGAAAAAGTGATCTGTGTTTGGGTATGTTTTTGGTTGAAATAGCTGTGAACTGGGGTTATGGTTGTACAAAATGTTAGAGAGGGGTTAAATGGTCATTTGAGATCTCCATTTGAGACAGTCTTGTATATTTATGATTTTAGGTTAAGGACCAATACAGTAAAATAACGCATCTACATATTGAAAAGGGGTAAAAAAAAGGATCAGTTCAGATGGTTTACATAATCACGCATCAAAATGGTCTTAAAATAACGCATGTGCATATTGAACAGGGATAAAAAAGGGTCAGTTCAGATGGTATACATAATCACGCATCAGATGGGTATACATAATCACGCATCAAGATAGTCTTGTATATTTATGATTTTGGTCTTAAAATCACGCATGTTAAAATGTCAAGATCACATATCACATAAAGTTGTTTCTTTAAAAAGGCATGAAAAAACCCATGATTAAATGTATGCATTTGTGGTTTAAAAATTACTCGTCGTCGTCGTTTAGCTCTTCCCATTCAGAATCACTATCATCTGCTTTGTCAACCTCCTCATACTCCTCCTCTCCCTCACCAGTTTCTGCCTCCTCGTACTCTTCATCTACTAAACCAGGATCAATCTCCAACTGAATTACTCTTCTTTTCTTCCCCTTCTTATCGGCAGCACTAGCTTGACCCTTTAAAACTGAACAAGTTCGGATATCATGACCTTTGGTATTGCAAACACTGCATGTACGACTTCTCTTTCCTTTTAGACTAACCATCTTTTCTTTTTTTGATTTAATCCGCTTATGTGAACCGCAACCTTTGTTTCTAATACCGGTTGGCACGCGGACTGTAGGTGGAACATCAGTGTTCGGTTTCTCGTAACCGATTAACCTTGAATATCTATCAAACTTAGGGTCGATGGGTTTGGTTATGCGAAGTTCATCAACCATTTATTTCATCTCCCTCATTCGGTCCCTGACTATAACTAGATGATCAAAATCTCTCATCAAGTTACCAATAAGATACTCTCCGGTCTGCATTATCTCATACGCAACCTCTTTGGCCTTTTTATGCCCATCATTATCATCAACACTTAAATCAAATGTGTTATTTAGATCATTTGGTACCACATCTTTGGTCCATCTTCTCATAACGTACTTGTTGGGAATTTCTTTAAATTTGAACATCTTAAACACAAAGTATATATGTTTGCACAACAATCCACATTGTTCAAACCTGCGACAACTGCATGATGCAATTACATCCTCCCCCTTCTTGAAACAAACCTAAATAAAAAAATTGAAAACTAAAAATCAATGAAAAAACGCACGTTGTTATGTAATAACGCATGTTATCTAGTATAGATAGTGTTACCTCTAATAAACCGTCAGCGCGGGCTTTCCAATCCTTCATACTTATCTTCAAGAATGGTTCCTTGATTTTAGTCTCCATAGGAAGACACTCAGACAGTGTTCCATATAACTCTGCCTGTTGATCAGCAAAGATGGACCTGGTGTAAATTTTCATAGCATCATCCTCTAAGGTAGTTTCAGACCAGTTATCTGGGGTTGTATTTCTAGAAATATGGTCATTTTTCCGATGGTTGAATCTTTGCACGTCCATTGCACCATCAAAGTGGTTAAAAACTCAATAAGGGTAAGTTGAGAATTCGCCACCTGACAGAAAAAATGGTTTTCGCTCTCTGATCTGGAGGTGGTCCGCATGAGCCCAGACGTAGGCTCATGACCATAGAAAGCTGGAATCCACGAAGATCTCATGCCAAACATATCGTCAATCCATTTATTATCGGTTAGACCGAATTTAATCATTATCAGTTTCCATTCTCTCTCAAACTTTTCTGGCGCAATCGAATCAGTCCATACAATGTCACACATACGTCTTTTGAAGTCTTCGTTGTTACACAACTCATGTCCCACCTATTAAAACAAAGGATTGGAATGAACAAAAATCAGAAATCTTAATAATTATTCACACTTTTTTTTAAATGAGTGTAGGAAATAATAACGCATGATGAACTTTTTGTACAAGTGCATATAAAAATCAGAAATCTTTATAGTTATTACGCCGGTTGTAATAGTAATAACGCAAGTTGTAGTTGTGTCTAACCTTATCGGCAACTATCTTCATTATGTGCCACATACATAATTTGTGCCTACTCTTATCGAACACTGCCTCGATAGCTTGTTTCATCGCCGGGTCCTGATCAGTGACGACCACCTTCGGCTGCTTACCAAATGAGTCCAAAAATGATTGTAACAGCCATTTGTATGATTCAATGCTTTCAGATGCTAGCAACCCAGCTCCAAGCGTCACATTCCAACTGTCACACCCCCAAAATCCACCTGCGGATAACACCCGCTTCGAGGGCGTGACTGTCCAGGATCCAACCACCAATTATACTAAGCATTGGTTAATAGTAAAGTAAAATGTTATCTTGAGTAGTTTAGCAACATCTTAGCTTAAGTTGATAGTAAGTTTAAACAAAACAGCGGAAGCATAAGCCAAATAGTTTAGAAAGATAGTTCATGGTTCAAGATAATTAAAACCCAACACACGGGTTTTGGCGAACACTACACATTCCCAAGCAGCAGCTCCTCAGTCACTGGTTACCTGCAAAGCATGCAGTAAGGTGTCAACAATAATGCTGAGTGAGTTCACTAGTTGTCCAGTTTTAATTACCAAAAACTCATTTCACCAGTTAATTTACTCGTTTATACATGCCAAGGGGAGCTACCCCAAAAGTTAGCGACTAAACTGTTTTTCCAATACCGAACACTAGGTAACCGTTTGCGTTTCCGCAGGATGCCCCGATGTCAATGTTCTATCATCATTGACGGATGCCTGAGTACATTAGTTCACGACCGATCCCATACCATGGCACGGTGTGAGGTTGGTAAAACCTAAATAGCGCTATCAACTAATAACCCGTTCGCCTGGCCCCGGCGACTAATCGGTATTATGTAGTAGGGACTTGAGTGATAGAGTTGCGTTTAGTGCCGTTTGGTTGCATTCCGTATAAACAGTAATTAACTAAAAGGTTTCCCAATGACAAGGGAAGGAAAAGTAAGTTTGTTCCCAGTAACTAGGGAAGGAATGTAAATGGTATCCCCTTTACAAGGGGATAGGGTTGTTTTAGTCTCGTGGCCCAAACCACCGGGACGCATGCTTTTAAGTTGTGAACTCACCTTGGGTTGCTCGGTATGTATTTTACTTGGTCAAGTATGCCGGTCACCACGTCCTAGCATGGTTACCAGTATAGGTCAGGTCGGGGTACAAGTAATCATGTACAGTAACACGTATAAACACATTTAGCATACAAACATACAAACAGTTGGGTTATTGGGCCTGCCTAACATCTACACAACAAACAGTAACAGATACACATGCGGTCCAGTCAACAGTTAGCCCAACAAGTCTTTCGGCCCAATAACACTAAGGCAGCCCAGTCGAGACTACGGTGGTTTCGACTCGTAATGCATGGTTTCGAGTCGCAACCGGGGGATTCCGACTCGCAACCCTGGTTACGGTTCATCATGCCTGGTCTCGAGTCGCAACCAAGGAATGTTGACTCGCAACCCTGGTTTCGGTTCATCATGCCTGGTCTCGAGTCGCAACCAAGGAATGCTGACTCGCAACCCTGGTTTCGGTTCATCATGCCTGGTCTCGAGTGTGCTGCTTGCGAGTCGCAACTAGGAGATTTCGACGAATCACAATCTGGTCTCGAGTCGTAACCAAAGGTTCCGACTCGCAACCGCGATTTCGTGCATTGGTTCTTCTAGAACCTGTCCTATTGTACGATCCAATGATATTGCATTTTCATGTAATTTGTGTACTATTCCCACTAAACATGTTTTGTTGTCTGAATATACACCAAAACAGATCAAACAAGCAGAATTTCAAATATTCATGTAACATTCAAGCTGTTCATCATAATATTCATTCTTTCAGCCAAAATAAACCTATCTTGACTCTCACTAAGACTGTTTTATCCGAAACTATTATCAAGAATAATATGTAGTTATGCAATCACTAAGGTCATCAAAATTATCAACACATGATCTAACTATCAAGGCAACTAGCAAGAATACCATGAAAACAAGATCTCTATCATTTCTTGGCATAAATCCATCATTTAATTCATACAAGCTCATCCGTAACATCTAAGCATATTTTTCACATAATTTATCTCATTTAAAGACTCTAGCACTTATCAATTATATAGACATACACCCACAAACTAACCGGATGGATATGGAGGTATGGAAAGTGGTTGAAGGAAGTTCCAAGTGTCCCGTGTGAGAGTGAGAGCTTGTGTTCGAGAGCTTGACGTTGTCGGCTTGATCCGAGGAGTGTGGTCTCCGGTAGAGTTCAAGAGGGAATGAGAGGATGATGGTGAATGTGGGTGTTTGTAGGGTTTTAGGGTTTAAGTGTGAGAGGAGGGTGTGAGAGGAGTGTTGTAAAAATGGTTAAGGGAGGGGAGGGTCGGTTTATATAGTGTCACGAGTAGGTTAGGGTGTGGTTGCGACTTGGGCTTCCATATGGCCCAATCCAAACCGGCAACCGGCCCTTAATATGTGTACTGTTCACTCGAGACCAAGGGTTTCGAGTTGACTCATGGTTGCGACTCCCTTATCAATTATATATACACACTCATACACATATATATATATATATACATACACGTACATGTTATCTCAATTAGCATGCCACGATGTTCACAAACTTTCATTTAATATAACTCGCGCTTATATATACAAGTAGGTTGAATACAGAAATGGTTGCTCGGGAAAACCCGAAGTGTCACATTATCCCCAAGTTTTAAGAACTTTCGTCCCGAAAGTTAAGGCAGTCACTGGTAAGCTAGTGTAAGTGAAAACGTTTCAACGGGGTGTCACATCATCCCCCCCGTTAGTTTGGAATTTCGTCCCGAAATTCGGCCGTAGCTTCAGTGCTGGGATTTTCGTTTGGGAACAACTGGGGATACTTGTGCTTCATCTGGTCTTCTCGCTCCCAGGTAAACTCTGGGCCGCGTTGCGAGTTCCAACGGACTCGTACAAGAGGTATCTGGCTACGTTTGAGGATTTTGATCTCTCGATCCGTGATCTCAATCGGTTCCTCAGTGAAGTGTAGCTGTTCGTCAATAGTCAGTTCCTTGAAAGGAATTACGAGCGTTTCATCTGATAGACACTTCTTCATATTAGATACGTGAAAAACGTTGTGTACCGCACTCAGTTCCTCAGGCAGGTTCAATCTATAAGCAACCTTACCGATTTTCTCGGTAATTTCGAATGGTCCGATATATCGCGGATTAAGCTTGCCCCGTTTACCAAAGCGAACCACACCCTTCCAGGGTGAGACTTTAAGTAGAACCCGGTCACCGACCTGGAATTCCAATGGTTTCCTACGCTTATCAGCATAACTCTTCTGACGGTCACGAGCTGCCGCCATGCGTTGTCTGATCTGGGCAATCTTTTCCGTTGTATCTACCACCATCTCTGGGCCCGTGATTTGACTATCACCGACTTCCGCCCAGCAGAGAGGTGACCGGCATTTACGACCGTACAATGCCTCAAAAGGTGATGCCTGAATACTAGTGTGGTAGCTGTTGTTATAAGAGAACTCTACCAGCGGTAGATGCTTCTCCCAATTCTTGCCAAAATCGATCACACACGCTCTAAGCATGTCTTCTAGAGTCTGGATGGTGCGTTCAGACTGTCCATCCGTTTGCGGGTGATAAGCGGTGCTCATGTCCAAACGTGAGCCAAAGGATTTGTGCATAGCTTGCCACAATTCCGAAGTAAAACGAGCGTCTCGGTCGGAAATAATTGAGGTTGGCACCCCGTGCCTCGAAACTACTTCCTTTAAGTAAATCTCCGCCAAGGTAGAAAACTTGTCTGTTTCCTTAATAGCCAGAAAGTGCGCGGACTTGGTCAATCGATCTACTATTACCCAAATAGTATCATTTCCGCGTTGAGACCTAGGTAGCCCTGTAACAAAATCCATGGAAATTTGCTCCCATTTCCATTTCGGGATTTCTGGTTGTTGGAGTAGGCCTGTTGGCTTCTGGTACTCTGTCTTGACTCTTGCGCAAGTCAAACATTTGCTGACGTATGTTGCTATGTGGGCCTTCATGCCAGGCCACCAATATGTAGTCTTCAAGTCGTGGTACATCTTGTCCGAACCAGGATGTACTGAGTAGCGGGACTTGTGGGCTTCGTCCATCACGAGTTCACGTAAGTCTCCATAGAGAGGGACCCAAATGCGCCCTGTTACATAGTAAGCGCCATCTTCCTTCTGTTCTAATCGCTGGCTCGATCCTCGCAGAGACTCAGCCCTGATGTTTTCCGGCTTCAATGCTTCGACTTGAGCATGTCGGATCTGGGTAGGGAGGTTAGACTGGATGGTAAGTTGCAATGCTCGCACGCGCTTTGGTATAGTGTCCTTTCGGCTGAGGGCGTCTGCCACGACATTGGCCTTGCCCGGATGGTACTTGATGGCGCATTCGTAGTCATTCAAGAGTTCGACCCATCGACGCTGTCGCATGTTCAATTCCTTTTGCCTAAAGATATGCTCGAGACTCCTGTGATCGGTGTAAATAGTGCACTTGGTACCGTACAGGTAATGTCTCCATATCTTAAGAGCAAAGATCACTGCTCCCAGTTCCAAATCATGCGTAGTGTAGTTTCTTTCATGCGTCTTGAGTTGTCGAGAGGCGTAGGCAATAACTTTCTCGCGTTGCATCAACACGCAACCGAGCCCATGGATAGACGCATCGCAGTAAACTACAAAGTCGTCGGTGCCTTCCGGCAGCGAGAGAATAGGAGCGCTACAGAGGTTATCCTTTAGCCTTTGAAAGGCCGACTCCTGAGCTTCATTCCACTTGTAAACAATGCCTTTCTGAGTAAGAGTTGTGAGGGGTTGTGCAATCTTTGAGAATCCTTGAATGAATCTGCGGTAGTATCCTGCCAATCCCAAGAATTGGCGAACTTCGGTTGGAGTCTTGGGTGTAGGCCAATTCTTTATCGAGTCGATCTTAGCGGGGTCGACGTGAATTCCGTCCTTGTTACCACATGCCCAAGGAAATGGACCTCTCGAAGCCAAAAGTCGCACTTCGAGAACTTGGCGTACAACTGCTCCTTGCGTAAGAGTTCGAGGATAAGGCGTAGGTGTCGTTCATGCTCTTCTTGACTTTTCGAGTAGATCAGGATGTCGTCGATAAACACAATCACGAATTTGTCGAGGTAAGGCTTGCACACTCGGTTCATGAGATCCATGAAAACCGCAGGTGCGTTAGTCATTCCAAAAGGCATAACGAGGAACTCGTAATGACCGTAACGAGTCCTGAACGCCGTCTTGGAGATGTCTTCATTACGAACTCCCAGCTGATGGTAGCCTGATCGCAGGTCAATCTTGGAGTAGTAGCTCGATCCTTGCAACTGATCGAATAGGTCGTCGATGCGTGGGAGAGGGTAGCGATTCTTGATGGTAACCTTGTTCAACTCGCGATAGTCGATGCACATTCGGAATGTGCCATCCTTCTTCTTGACAAAGAGTACTGGGGCTCCCCAGGGTGATGAACTAGGACGGATAAATCCTTTATCCAATAGCTCCTGTAGTTGCGTGGAGAGTTCCTTCAGTTCTGCAGGGGCTAGACGGTACGGTGCACGAGCTATGGGTGCTGCTCCAGGAGCTAGCTCGATTTGGAATTCGACCTGACGGTGGGGAGGGAGTCCAGGTAGTTCTTCAGGAAATACCTCGGGATAGTCACGTACTACAGGAAAATCTTCAATCCTCTTTTCCTTTTCGTGGGTGTCGGTGACGAGTGCTAGGATAGCGGTGTGCCCCTTTTGTAAACACTTCTGGGCTTTCAGGAGCGAGATAATGCCTGTGACTTCTCCACCTTTGTTGCCTTGAACGATGAGGGGTTGGCTAGAACGACGAGGTATGCGAACTGCTTTCTCTTGACAGAGGATCTCAGCGCGATGCTTGGATAACCAATCCATACCGATGACGACGTCGAAGCTTCCAAGCTTGACAGGGAAAAGATCAATACTAAACGTGTAACCAGACAATTCTAGTGTGCAGTCGTGGATCACGTGCGTGGCCTCGATGTTCCTACCATTAGCTATCTCGACGACGTGCTTAGAACTTAATAATGCAGGCGGGTGCTTAAGTTTCTTACTAATGCGAAGGGATACATAACTGGCATCGGCACCGGAATCAAATAACACAGAAACATAACGATCATCAAGTAGGAACTTACCCGCCACGACGTTGGGGTCGTTCCTCGCTTCTCCAGCTCCAATCACAAAAGCTCTTCCCCTTGCACCATTTCCAGCATTGTTGTTTTGCTCATTGTTCCCAGCTCCCTGATTGTTGTTGCGATTCTGATTCAGCTCAGGGTAATCCTTTCGCATGTGCCCTGTTGCCCCGCATTTAAAACATGCTCGGTTGTTTCCCTGCTGCTGTTGCTGTTGAGGTTGTTGCTGATTCTGCCTTGCTGGGAACTGACTTCTACAATCCTTGGCTTCGTGCCCCATCTTGTGGCATCGCTGACACTGACCCCTGTTGCATGCCCCATTGTGGTGCCTGTTACACTTGTTGCACTTAGGGTAGCTTCCCCGGTAGCCACCCTGTTGCTGAGTGCCCTTGTTGTTGTCAGTTTTCCTTTGCTGAGCTGGGGCCTGAGTAGAGTTAGCATCTTTGCCCTGATTTCCATCCCACTTTCGTTTGCCATCACTGGAAGTTCCTTCCGCAGCACTGATCCTTTTGGGCAACCTGCCCTCTTCCACAGCCTGGTTAGTGAGTTTGTGGGCAAGACGGACCACAGGCTGTATGGTAGTGAGGTTGGCCGAGGTTACATGGCTCCTGATTTCTGGGACTAAGCCTTTGATGTACAATTCGATCCTTCGGTACATGGGTCGGGACATGTTTGGACAAAGAGCAGCATAGTCGTTGGACAGCTTGGTGTAGGTCTCAATCTCTGACCCAACCATCTTGAGTTCATAGTACTCGTCCTCGAGTTTGTGGATGTCATCCCTGTGACAGTACTCTTCCTTGATCATATCCTTGAAATCTTCCCATGCAGTAGCGTTTGCAGTCTCCAAACCAAGCATTTGAATTTGCGCCTTCCACCATGAAAGTGCGCTTCCCTCAAGAGTACCAGTAGCAAACTTCACCCAATTAGCAGGGGGACACTCGCAGACAGCGAAGACAGCTTCGACCTTCTCGATCCAGTGCAGGAGACCTATGGCACCCTCAGTGCCACTGAATGGAAGAGGCTTGCAATCCATGAAGGTCTTGAAGGTACAGACACGTGGTTGCACAGGCGCAGGCTGACCTGTTGTGAGGAGTGAAGCGAAATAGGTTTAGAGGCGAAAAGACGATGTGGCGGTAGGATCTAAACATCCTAAAACAACGAGCTTACCTATAGGGTGAGCTGCGAAAGCTGCAGCCACCGTGTTGAGCAGGTTAGTGAACTGAGCCTGGGTCATGTTGACGTTTCCTCGTCCGCGTCCACTCATTGTCTTCATAACCAGAAAACATAGTATGAGTGTGATGTCGCAATATAGCGAGAAGGAGATAGAAGAGGGGAGGCGTATCTATCTAATCAGGCAAACTAGTACGTATAGTAAAGCAGAAAGCATAAGACAAATAAGCAAGTAAATATGGGTCCGAGCTAGGAGGTCAGATAAGTCGAGCCTTGCACTTGGAGTGTAGTGTCGTCACAAGTCACGGGTTATAGTCTGGTTTTTCTCAAAAAGATTTTCCCCTTTTTAAAACCAAGTTCACTATAACCAATGGCTCTGATACCAATCTGTCACACCCCCAAAATCCACCTGCGGATAACACCCGCTTCGAGGGCGTGACTGACCAGGATCCAACCACCAATTATACTAAGCATTGGTTAATAGTAAAGTAAAATGTTATCTTGAGTAGTTTAGCAACATCTTAGCTTAAGTTGATAGTAAGTTTAAACAAAACAGCGGAAGCATAAGCCAAATAGTTTAGAAAGATAGTTCATGGTTCAAGATAATTAAAACCCAACACACGGGTTTTGGCGAACACTACACATTCCCAAGCAGCAGCTCCTCAGTCACTGGTTACCTGCAAAGCATGCAGTAAGGTGTCAACAATAATGCTGAGTGAGTTCACTAGTTGTCCAGTTTTAATTACCAAAAACTCGTTTCACCAGTTAATTTACTCGTTTATACATGCCAAGGGGAGCTACCCCAAAAGTTAGCGACTAAACTGTTTTTCCAATACCGAACACTAGGTAACCATTTGCGTTTCCGCAGGATGCCCCGATGTCAATGTTCTATCATCATTGACGGATGCCTGAGTACATTAGTTCACGACCGATCCCATACCATGGCACGGTGTGAGGTTGGTAAAACCTAAATAGCGCTATCAACTAATAACCCGTTCGCCTGGCCCCGGCGACTAATCGGTATTATGTAGTAGGGACTTGAGTGATAGAGTTGCGTTTAGTGTCGTTTGGTTGCATTCCGTATAAACAGTAATTAACTAAAAGGTTTCCCAATGACAAGGGAAGGAAAAGTAAGTTTGTTCCCAGTAACTAGGGAAGGAATGTAAATGGTATCCTCTTTACAAGGGGATAGGGTTGTTTTAGTCTCGTGTCCCAAACCACCGGGACGCATGCTTTTAAGTTGTGAACTCACCTTGGGTTGCTCGGTATGTATTTTACTTGGTCAAGTATGCCGGTCACCACGTCCTAGCATGGTTACCAGTATAGGTCAGGTCGGGGTACAAGTAATCATGTACAGTAACACGTATAAACACATTTAGCATACAAACATACAAACAGTTGGGTTATTGGGCCTGCCTAACATCTACACAACAAACAGTAACAGATACACATGCGGTCCAGTCAACAGTTAGCCCAACAAGTCTTTCGGCCCAATAACACTAAGGCAGCCCAGTCGAGACTAGGGTGGTTTCGACTCGTAATGCATGGTTTCGAGTCGCAACCGGGGGATTCCGACTCGCAACCCTGGTTACGGTTCATCATGCCTGGTCTCGAGTCGCAACCAAGGAATGTTGACTCGCAACCCTGGTTTCGGTTCATCATGCCTGGTCTCGAGTCGCAACCAAGGAATGCTGACTCGCAACCCTGGTTTCGGTTCATCATGCCTGGTCTCGAGTGTGCTGCTTGCGAGTCGCAACTAGGAGATTTCGACGAATCACAATCTGGTCTCGAGTCGTAACCAAAGGTTCCGACTCGCAACCGCGATTTCGTGCATTGGTTCTTCTAGAACCTGTCCTATTGTACGATCCAATGATATTGCATTTTCATGTAATTTGTGTACTATTCCCACTAAACATGTTTTGTTGTCTGAATATACACCAAAACAGATCAAACAAGCAGAATTTCAAATATTCATGTAACATTCAAGCTGTTCATCATAATATTCATTCTTTCAGCCAAAATAAACCTATCTTGACTCTCACTAAGACTGTTTTATCCGAAACTATTATCAAGAATAATATGTAGTTATGCAATCACTAAGGTCATCAAAATTATCAACACATGATCTAACTATCAAGGCAACTAGCAAGAATACCATGAAAACAAGATCTCTATCATTTCTTGGCATAAATCCATCATTTAATTCATACAAGCTCATCCGTAACATCTAAGCATATTTTTCACATAATTTATCTCATTTAAAGACTCTAGCACTTATCAATTATATAGACATACACCCACAAACTAACCGGATGGATATGGAGGTATGGAAAGTGGTTGAAGGAAGTTCCAAGTGTCCCGTGTGAGAGTGAGAGCTTGTGTTCGAGAGCTTGACGTTGTCGGCTTGATCCGAGGAGTGTGGTCTCCGGTAGAGTTCAAGAGGGAATGAGAGGATGATGGTGAATGTGGGTGTTTGTAGGGTTTTAGGGTTTAAGTGTGAGAGGAGGGTGTGAGAGGAGTGTTGTAAAAATGGTTAAGGGAGGGGAGGGTCGGTTTATATAGTGTCACGAGTAGGTTAGGGTGTGGTTGCGACTTGGGCTTCCATATGGCCCAATCCAAACCGGCAACCGGCCCTTAATATGTGTACTGTTCACTCGAGACCAAGGGTTTCGAGTTGACTCATGGTTGCGACTCCCTTATCAATTATATATACACACTCATACACATATATATATATATATATATACATACACGTACATGTTATCTCAATTAGCACGCCACGATGTTCACAAACTTTCATTTAATATAACTCGCGCTTATATATACAAGTAGGTTGAATACAGAAATGGTTGCTCGGGAAAACCCGAAGTGTCACACCAACAATGGTTATCAATACCAGTAAAGGGTACAAAAACCATTTTATACCTTCAAAATGATGAAAAAAATTGAATAAAAAAACAACAAAATTATACAAAAAAAAGTTAAAACATTAAATTGAATACTAACTTGTTGGTTTTGAATGTAGCATCAAACGATATGACGTCTCCAAACTCAGCATAGTTACGTTTGCACAAACCATCGGCCCAGAACAGGCCAGTTAATCGCTTGTTTTCATCGACTGAATGTACAAATGAATAATCAACCATAAACTGCTTTTTATCGGTCAACCTATTTATAACCATATCTGCATCATACTCTCCTATATAGCTATGTATCCTAGCTCTAAAATTCTTGCAATCGTCTTTAGTTGCGCCAACATTTTCAAAACCTCTGTATCTTTGTCTCATTATATTGAACGCTTTCACTAGCCCAAGATTCAATGTACCAAGATCCCATATCATCTCTTCTTGTGTTTCGGACAGATGCCTATAAGCCGGTAATAAATGCATATCTCTGGGGCACACGAATGAATGATTATGCGCTTGAACAAACTTATCAACCTTATACAACACCCCATCCGTCGAACAAAGCTTAATTTGAGCTTTACACCCAGTTCGAATAGTCGGTCTGTTCCTACTTTTATATGGCTTAGACAACTTCGAATAAGGATCATCAAAAGCCAAAGGTTTATGCCCCTCCTTTGAACACACAAAGTATTTAGTCTTGATAATACCACCACTATGGTGTTCACCTCCTTTTCGAGCAGCGAACCCTGACTTCTTGGCATATGTCTGATAAAAAAACATATGCTTGCTCTAGGGAAGTAAATTCCATTCCTATAACAGGAACACATGATGAAGCTACCTCAGGAATATACAATCTTTCATCTGCACATTTTGAAATGACAAAGAAAACATGAGCTCTAAACCAAAACACACAGTCACTCATCTAGGAGATAAAAAATCACGCAAACAAAAAAAATCACGCATGAAAACCTAAATAATAATGCAGACTATATACTTCATAATAATAATGCTTGTATGATGGAATTACACAGGTCTCCTACACTATATAGCTTATAAACATGCGTGATTTATGACACATTCATTTCAAAAAACTAATTATCAAATAATGATGCACGATCAAATACAAAACATCAGATAACAATAATTTCGTTGATTTCTGGAAAATTAAAACGATTAATTGACAACTTACTGGTCTGATCGTCTAATAGAATGTGGTTGTCTGATGTCGGATTCCTCAAATACTCAGCAGCATCAGGAACGACATGGAATTCAGTATCTTCAAATTCAATATCATCTGTGTTTCGTGCGTTACTGCTCTGTGGATCCATTTCAAACAATAAGTGATATTAACCCTAATCACACACCTATAACCGCTAATTTGATACTTTGAAAAATGAAAAATATTTGAAACTGATTCAAATCGTAATTAGCGGGATCCAGGAGATAACGAACTCGCATAATTCTCTTGATGTTAGTAAATGTCTGAATTATCCTGTCTTAAGAATGAAAAATGTCTAATTTTCCCTTAATGAGAAATCTTAATTAGTGCCACGCATTAAGATCTCCTTGTCGCATACATGAAGTATGATTAGGGCTTTTGTGCATTATACTTTCTCTCTCTCTCTCTCTCTCTCTCTCTCTCTATATATATATATATATATATATATATATATATATATATATATATAGGATTAGGTTCAAGAGTGAACACTGGTGTAGCTTGCGAACTGAGTGAACTAATCCTGGCCATACACGTGTGTAGATCAATGGCCAGGATTAGATGTTGAAATACACTAGTGTATTTTACGATTTGATGATGAGATCCTGGCCATACACGTGTGTAGATCAATGGCCAGGATTTGTTCACTCAGTTCACAAATACACTGGTGTTCACTCTAGAACCCCACCCTATATATATATATATATAACTAAAACCTGCTATTTTATAGGTATATCTTATCGCTATTTATATTAAAACAAAAAAAAAACTATAATCCCACTATTTTCACACTATGGAGGCGCCAAAATCAGATTGCGAACTATTGCCACATTGCCACGCTACTATGCTGGCTGTTAACAACATTGGCATACATTCTTGCAGTTTTATTTCGTACAATGTTTGCAGGGAGTATGCTTGTCTGATTTGTTAGGGGTGTGCATGAAACCGAAATAACAAATAACTGAACCAAACTAAACGAACCCAATCCAAAACCAACGATTTGGTTTTATGCTTTTTAATAAAACTGAATTTACATTTCGGTTTCAGTTTTGCCTTTACCGAAAAAAAAACAGGCCCGTAAAAAACAAAAAAGCCGATTTTTATTATTGAATTTATGAATTATACTTTTTATTTTTGAATGTTTAGTAATTTATAAGAAAAATTAAATGGTGTAGCCCAAATTTTTTTTTTTGGCCCAAATGTGTAATAATCAGTAATCATGAATTAACAAACGTTTTTAGGCCTAAGGTTTCATGCCCAAAATATTCAAGCCCCCGTATGGCAAAACTGAAAAAAAAACGGAACGGAACAGTTTTAAAAAGTTCAGTTTGAACCAAAAACAGACCCAAACTGACCCATACACACCCCTAGATTTTGTTATACAAGTTTTATTAATCGGTAATATAAAGTTATTTATTTGGCCATTATATCTCAACTTTTGATGATTTGGTAAAATGGAAACTATTAGAACGAGTTAAGCAGGTCAAAGTTACCCAAAGTGAATTCCCAATGCCATAAACCTGCTAAGGCGTTTTATTCCCATGATCTTAGGAGAGGAGGGGTGGTCACTAGTGATACAGTTCTATTACTACCAAGCACCAATCAACTCATGTCATGTCATCACCCAATATTCTATCACTAGTAATAGAAATGTAGGGGGGTGAAATCACTAGTGATGGAATTCTATCACTCCCAAATTTTTTTAATTTTCATTTTAAAATTACAAACAAGTTATAAATTATAAATTTTTTTATTTTTTTATTTTAAATTAGTGTATATGTAAAACACTAAAATTATAAATTATAAATTTCATTAAAATTAAAACAGTTTTCTGTTTTTATAAAAAAATTGTTTTTCTGTTTTTAAATAAAAAAACTGTGTTTCTGTTTTTTATAAAAACAGTTTTGTGGTCCCAATATAAAAACCAAATAAATTATCTTCTGTTTTTTATAAAAATAGTTTTGTGGTCCCAATATAAAAACCAAATAAATTACTTTTATGAAAATATATTAAATTATCTAGGCCCATAATCATATCTTTTGTTTTTAATTCAGAGAGCCTTTCATAATTTTTTATGAAAATATATTAAATTATGTAGGCCCAATATAAAAACCAAATAAAAATAAAGCCTGCATCGTCTTCTTCTACCTCCTGCTGCAGCCCATCCATCTGGTCCCATCATTGTTCCAAAATTCAACAATTTCAACGCGTGATATACACAACGCGTTAAGTTCACCACGCGTTATAAAGTAGGCGGCGGCGGTGTTCGTGTTGTTTCCACGCGTGATGAGGTGGCCATCACGGACCACCCCTCCTCCCCTTATACCCTCACTTTAACAATATAGTTTATAGAGTAAATTACAAAAATCGTCCTTTACGTATGTCACTTATTACAAACTGTGTCCTTTGTCTTCGATAATTACAGAAAACGTACTCGATGTTTGCAAACCCTTGCAAGTTATGTCCTTTAGCCCTAACTCAGTTAATTTTTGTGGTTAAATCTGACCAAATGGACCCCACATGAGGGTATTTTTGTGGTTAAATCTGACCAAATGGGCCCCACATGAGAGTAAAATGACCAAAATACCCTCATTTGGTCAGATTTAACCACAAAAAATTAACTGAGTTAGGGCTAAAGGACACAACTTGCAAGAGTTTGCAAACATCGAGTATGTTTTCTGTAATTATTGAAGATAAAGGACACAGTTTGCAATAAGTGACATACATAAAGGACGATTTTTGTAATTTACTCTACTTTATATTAGTCACACTTTAAGGATTTTACTATTCACAACTTTTATGTGAAGGAAAGGCAAAACATGTGTCAGTAGGCCTGACCGGCCCAACCCATTTGACCCCTTATCCAATATGGCAACATGTCTGACCCATCTTACCTTGCCACCTCCGCTTTCTTATGATCTAAACACGGGCCAGTCGTTTACAAAGTTTGGTGTTTAATCTATATCTACTTTTGTCTTCTTTCCTTCTGCAAAGAATGCATTTAAATAATCTTCAAGGGGTTGGGGAAGTGCTAAGCGCTTGAGTCCCTCTAGCAGAGTTCTCAGGTTCTAATCCAACTTTCACTGGTTTGCTGCCTTTTGAAGGCCGCTTGTCTAGCACTCTAGCAAAAACTGTGTTTTACCTGATTCCATTGGTTAGTAGGGTATTGGTGGGATCCCTTGAGTAAACTAGTAACGGATTCTCATGGTTACATTGCAAAAGCTATCAAGGGTGAGAGAGTTGGCACACTGATAGGTGGTGCTTGTGACTCAGCTGCTGTAAGGACTTGAAGGAACTTTTTTGGGTAATCTTTCAATCTCATGATGTCTTCATCATGTAAATGGATAAAAATTATTATCCAACTTATGAAGATATCTCAAGGCAAAGTTTTGCATTAATCTCTGCATACAGTGGAGTAATAGCCTAATAAGAAGTTGCATGTGATAGCATTGGTAGCGCAATAGTGACTTTCGCTTATGGTTTTCATCTTTTTTATCTTGTAGTCATGGTAGTGAGATAGTGAAATTAACTTATGGTTTAATTTTTTTTAGAGTTAATTACATAGTTAGTCCCTGTGGTTTGCACAAAATAACATACTTAGGTACTAATAGTTTAAAATCACCTACTAGGGTATTAACTTTTAATCTTGTAACGTTTGGAGGTATTAACTTCTAGGGTATTAACATAGTTAGTCCATGTGGTTTGCACAAAATAACATACTTAGGTACTAATAGAATGTGATTTTAAACCTACAAATAACGTTAATACCTTCAAAAGTTACAAAATGAAAAGTTAATACCCTAGAATGTGATTTTAAACTATTAGTACCTAAGTATGTTACTTTGGGCAAACCACAGGGATTAACTATGTAATTAACTCTTTTTTTTATCTTGTTAGCACAACGGTGAACTTCACTCATGGTATTCATTTTTATCTTATAGTCATTGTAGCGCGATAGTGAAATTCGTTTCTGATTTTTATCTTTCTCATGTAGTTATGGTGGCGCGATAGTGAAAATTCTCTTTTATTTTTTTTAAACTTTGTAGCCATGGTAAGAGTGATACTGAAGTCACTGGTTTTCACTGTTCTTAGTGTGGTAGTGTGATAGTGGTGAGACTCCCTTGTAGTTTTGGAACTTGAAATTGAAGTTGATTCATTGTTTTGTTTGATTGATGTATGAGGATGGGGTGTAGCCCCATGAATTTTTTATTTTCTTTAGCGTATTTTCGATTTGATCCTGAGTGACCTCCAAAACATTTTGACATCGAACCCTATGAAATTTTGATGACTCTCAAAAAAAAAAGGCATATTTTATACAATTAAACAAATAAGCCCGTTTTAAAGTAAACTCATTAACCCCTAAACCCGATTACATAATAACCATTTAAACATTAAGCCCAATAACCCCTAAACTCAATTACACAATAACCATTTAAACAATTAAGCACAAAAAGCTTTTAGCCCACCTATATTTTTACATTGAAAAGGTTAACCTAATTTTAAAAAAACTGAGAGCGGCATTTTTTATTAATCTCTTTCAACCCACAAGTTAGACTTTTCAAACTAAAGACTCAATTGACGATTCGTCTAAGGTGCTTACTATCACATGTTGTAGGAGTGTGTAGAGGTTAATTTTGGGCTCGATACAAACCAAAAAACGAAAATTCGTTTCTTTTGGGGTTTCTAAAAACAGTGTGGTTTGGGCTTTTCGGCTTATGTTTTTTGGTTTTCACGATGGGTTTGGTTCGGTTTTGTTTTTTTTTTCGGCTTTGCCACTTGGGCTTGAAATTTTTGGGCGAAAAAGTATAGTTTTGTCTTTTTAATATGTGACTGTGACCCGAACCGAGAAAAAAAAGTATTTTGCGATAGAGAATCTGCATTAAAAACAATTTGATCCCTATGAAAAAGATTCTTGGGTTCGTCACTTATTGAAGTGGCATACAAGTTGCTTTTTTTAAGAATCAAAAGGGGTTAAAACTTAAAATGGCCCAACATTCTAATGGCAGGTGTTCTTTATTTTTTATTATGACTTTTTTTTTAAAAAACAACTCCTATTTTTTTAAGATAAAAAAATCATAATATGTATTGTACAAATTTAAACTCTCAAACTTTTGACTATAAATTACAGTTACCACTAAACTATTAGCTCATGACTTGCATGCCAACTTGTAATAGTTTGGATTGTCAAACCTTGAATCGTTTCATTTGGGTCATGACCACTTGAATTTGCATGCCAATAGCAATGCCAGGATTTGGTGATACTTGTCATAGTTTAGTTGGCGTTTCTATAAATCGATTGAACCGTCTAAATCAATATAAATCAATCAAATTGAAATAATGTGCTTCGATTCAGATTCGGTTATGGTTTGGTTGACAGTTTGGATTCCTAAACTGGTAAATTAAATATATACTATTTATATTTCTATTCAATTTAGTAACACGAGGTTATGTAAATATATTATATTAATGAACCATCCTTATCATTTTTAAAACTAGTACAAAATTATGCTTTAAAAAAACAAAATAAAATTATCTTAAACCCCCGTTGAACAACGAAAATGTCATGTTCGATCGTCCCAACCAACCCGATTAGATTGGTTTCTTTTTCATTGAAACCATAGTAATTCGTAAACACACATACACACTTGGACTCTTAAATTTGACAGCTTAATTGGTGATTTTCATGTACACAAGTCCATAGACATGATGGCATTAAACATATTAGACCATGCGTAGTGGTCTCATGAAATCTCCTTTCACATCCATGGAGTACACCGCCCCCTTGCATGTGAAAGGGTGCTCTCTGTAGTTTGTATCACGCGAAAAAGAGAGAGAGAGAGAGAGAGAGAGAGTGGCTTCTTTTTTATGAGAGAGAGAGAGAGTGAGTGTGTATGAAAAGTGAGTATTTGTTGGGTTTTGTTTGATTTGCACACTTCACAACGTTACACCATTTTGAGACTTGAGAATAATTTCACTCAATGCTGATGTGGACGCCACACGACGAATTTTGCCCCTTCACATAGTAAACCACTACTCATGGTGTTAGAATATTGATGTGTATTTTTGTAGTTCATTCAACAATCTAATATTATTGCGACAGTGACTTGAATAATTGAATAAAAATTTCATGTGCGTATTTATGTACTTGTTTCAATTGGGCTATTTTGTTGTGATTGATGGTTAACATTCCACCACTGAAATGTTTTTGATGATTATGTCTAATTGTATGGTATCATTATTATTGGTTGCTAGAGCATTGGTGTGTGAGGAAAGAAGAGAAATTTTAAAATAAAGTTGTTTTGTCGAAGATATTATTAGCGAGGTTAAGTCGTTAGGTTTTATCTGGTTTAAAAGTAGATCAAAATTCAAAGACATCAAGTGGAATGAGTGGTGTAAATTTATAATTATGTAGTGTAGTGGTGTTGATGTCCCGTTTTAGATTGGTCGTTGATTTCTAATGAAGTTTATTAAGAAAAAAGGTGTTGAATTGACATCCTGCACAAAGTTAAAATCTTCATATATTTGAAGGATATCGAGATATATTACATTACATGATACTTTTACCATAGCTATTTCTTTTAAATTTTTAATTATTTTATAAAATTATTACCTTTTAGAATATTCTCTGTTTCATTTATAACTTTTAAAATACGATATTTTATAAACTTTGGATTACGTATTTTTATCCACCTCAATATATACAAAGATAACACACTTCTACACCAACTATTTTCTTCTATTTATATTATTATTTTACTTACTTTTAAGAATATTTTGTTTTCGCTTATAGCTTTAAAGATACGATATTCTATAAAATTTTGAGTACTACATATTTTTATCTATGTCTTGATATAAATTTTACCTAAAATCAACTTTACATTAACTATATCTTTTATTGTTTTATTAATTAATTATTATAATTACTTTCTGTGCATATTTTGTTTTTCGTCTATAACTATTAAGATATGATGTTTTATAAAATCCCATATAAGGCGTTGCAACGTACATATTTTTATCTACATATCAATATCAATATAAATTATAAAATATATTAAAGATAATACAATTCTACACTAGCTATTTTATTTATTTATTTATTATAACTACTTTTGAGCATATTTTGTTTCTCACTTATAGCTTTTAAGATACGATGTTTTGTAAAATTCCGAGTATGTTGTTGCGACGTACATATTTTTTTATCAATTTATCTATCTCGATATTAATATATACCCAAAACTGACATACAGATAGTATTGTACAAGTGATCAAAGCACAAACACACATTTTATCAAGCCTACCTTTTTTTTGTTAATGTAGTAATACAATATATAGTTTTATAAAACTATGAATATACTATTGTGACGTACTTATTTTTATCTACGATTCGAAAAAAAAAGTTTTATTCGAATGGGTCAAATATAGTTTGGTTGATTTTTTAATTTAGCGTGAAGAACAGAACCAATACTGTTTGAGCATCGGCACGGGTACCATATCTGTTTTTATGTATGGCGGTATAAAATTCGTTGAAAATGGAGATGTATTCACAATAGAGTATTTTTTGATACCGTAAGTTGTAGCGAGTTCCTGAATGGTAACGCTACCATAACAAACCGATATAGGCCGAAAAACATCAGAGTCTATACTTGTATTCATTTCTATAGTTTTTTGTGGATGTAAAACACGTGTCGATATACTCTTAGGCATATCTCTTTCTGTCGATATACTAGGTGTTGTTACCATCTTAGACCGAACCGAATTGATATCAACCGAAAGCCCATTGCGAAGCGCGAGTATTCCACTAGTTGACATTATGGCAGAATGTTATCATAATTCAAACAAGGTGAACGTGGTTAACAACATCAGTACAATCAGAACCGGTATTAATATTTGTGTTCGTCGTTTTTTATTAATGTAAAACACATGTCGTTATCATTTTGGGCATATCACGGCTTTACTTTTTTGTGTTACATAAGAAAACTTTTATGTAACTAAACCATTATAAATAAACTTTTATATTTTGTAATACCCCTAATTTTTTCTAAACCAATACTAGCCAAACAATATTAGGATCCATCGTGGTATTCATTTTTTTGTTTTTTGTTTTGATACGAGTCAGTCTCAATACTTTCAATTTTTTCCGCTACCTGTACCAAAGCGGTTGCATACGACACTGTAACTTTGTAACTTACAACTTTATGCTTGTAACTTTTATTTATACTATTATAAACATTATTTTATGTTTTTTGCATATACCGAATTCTCGCCGCATCATGCGGGAAAATCCCACTAGTTTATTGTGGTGGACATTTGTTAGGGTGGAAGGGGCACTATCAGTGACCTCTTCAGTGAGTATTGTTTACCGATCGGTGAGGTGGCGCTGGCACAAAATCGGTAAGCGGTGAAGGAGGTAAACGATGAGTACTCACCGAATGAAAATTTGGAACGTTAGGAAAAATAGGACCGTTGAGGTTTAAAAAAATTGTTTTCTTATAAAACCCACACATTTCACTCATCTCACACACCACTCTCACTAAAATTTCTACACACCACATCATGGATAAACAAAACAAAGGTGAACCCAAGAAAAAAGGTACCGCTAGCCGAGGATCGAGTTCAAACCCAAGAGGACGCGTGTCGCAAACGAGATGAGACAGTTCTAGTGGTCCTAGTGCACCGTTTCAAACCCCATACGGATATTCAACAAACTCTCAACCTCAATATTTTTACCCCCAAGCTTCACAACCGACTTTTTATAACACCCAACCCCAACCTAATTTTCCGCCACAAATATTTTCACACCCACACGGTCCAACGATGGTTGCACCCGACATGTACGAATACTCCATGGAAGCGCAAAACTCATTCGATCCATTTGTATTAAGGAGCCCACCAATTCAATCACCAAGAGAGAATGTCGAGCGCTCACTTCCGATCTACGATTACAATGAAGACCAAGATGTAGTGGTTGTCCCCGAAACACAATAGTTGGATGAAGAAATTGGCGATGACGAAGAAGAATATGAGGTGGAAGACGAAGATGTTGGTGAAGCAAGTGAGCCGAAAGAAAAAGGAGGAAAGGAGGAGCGTCAAACTTGGACGAAAAAACAAGAAGAGGCCTTAGCTAAGGGATAGGTTCATTGTTCTTTAAGCAAACAAAAAGGCAACCAACAAAAAGCGAACAGTTTTTGGAAAAAAATTCTCGAGCATCACGACACAATGGTCGGCGGAAGTACACAAACCGTTCATCAAGTACATTCAAAATGGCTCCCTATGTTGAATAAGATAAACTACTTCAACAGCCTTTGGCAACAAGCGGTATAATCATGTTACATCAAAACAGAAGGTTAACGGGCAACAAGCTACGCCACCACTCTTTTCTGAATTGCAAATCCTAAACTTCCAAAGACAAACCCTTCCCCCCCCCCCCCCCCCCCCCCGCGGGGCTCAACAATTGTTGTGGATGATCCGTTGTACCCTGGTCAAGAAGTGGATAGCTTCTAACGCTAGAGAGCCAAAGGTATCAAAGGCAAAAAAGGACAAAAACATGTGGGTTATCTGCGCAAGCTTTAGCGTACTTGTCCACTTTCTTTGATTCTGTTTTTCTTGATGCTTGTCAAGTTTTAGTTTTTTTAAAAAGTTTTTGATTTATATTTTTTATAAATAATTTAGAAAAAATGTAATAAGAAACGCATTAAAAATGCATTTTAAAACGTTAAAATATTATGCTCAAAAGAAAAGAATTGGTGTTTTATGAAACGTTCAAACAAAGACGTCCTTTTGAGTCAGCACCTATTTGGCGTTTTCTTAGTGATGCGCTGTGTCCTAGTCACTCCTATTGTCGACGTCATATTGCCTCATATGCTTTTAATTATTTTAATATTAATGTTTACCCTCCATGTTTTTTTATATGAAATCCAAATCTCAACTATTAAGGGTGAAGGGGGTGCACACCTAATAGGTGAGTGCCCTCTCTTACGCCAAACCAATCCCCGTGTGCCACGTCAACTCCCCTCTTAAACTCCCCTAACACCCCCATTTGATGGCGCCACTCCCCTATTAGGTGAATTGGTTTTTTTTAAAAAAAAAAAGAAAAGCTGTGATTGGTCCCCTCTCTCCTCTCTCTCTCCTCCCCCTCTCTTCGGTGCCTCCACCCCCATTTGCTTCCCCCATTTCATACCCCGCCTTAATGGCGGCACACCCCTAACCGGTAAAACCCTTCCCCGATTCCATCCCCCGAAGACGCCCCCTTCACCCTAATATCCACAAATCATTCATTTTCAAACTTCTTATTATTGTTGTGCTGATTCACTTTGATTATATCATACTTCATAAAAATATTCTAGTAGTTAAACAGAATTAGTATAAAAATATTCTTGTAGTGCTGATACACGTTTTCATAAAATTAATAGAATTTGGTTATAATAATTTATTAATTTAACGCTTTAAACGACGTTTGCCCGAACACATGCTTGCCAGACTAACTATTATTCATCCTTCTTTTATCAAGGTATGTTGGAGACAAAATGCTTTGACATATTCAATGAAAATATTTCATTACTTAATTGATTAATGATTTAAAATAATTAAGAAGTTTTCCTAAAAAAGTGAGAAATGTGATTAGAGTTGTTAAGCACTTTAGAAGCAGTGTGAATAAGAGATCACAAGTTTATGAAATAATTGTCAAGTACACATATTTCTTTTATTATGGGGGACTATAGATGAGAGTTGAGATGAATATAAAAATATAATTTTACAAAAATATAATTCATTTTCTTTTAGAGTAGAGTACAGTTTCAATCCATGTGGTTTATACTTAATCACACTTTCAGCCTTCATTTGAAAAAAAAAATTCATCAGTTCAGTCCCTGTGGTTGTCGATTGCCCGCAATCAAGTCCCTAGCACTAACAGACCGTTTGTAATTCAGTGAAATAACTAAAATACCCCCATAACTTTAGTTACCATATTAGTCCCTGAACGTATAATTCATATTTTCCCTTCATTTTCAAAACTCTTTCCTAATCTAGTAACTAACCACCAATTATCCTTAATTATTCAGCAATATGATGTCATTAACATCAACAACCCGTATTAAGACTTGTAACTGGAATTGAACTTTGTTTGAAATGGGTTTGACCTTTAGAACTTGAAATGGGTTGACTTTTAGAGCCTGATTTGGGATTGACTATTAGAACTTCAATTGGGATTGAACTTGCAATTGTAATTAAGTTTTAGTTGTTGAACATGAGGCGCCTTCATTATCATAGGTTTGACCAGTTATTCTGGTCAAACAGGTTAAGCAATGCCTACCAAAGTGTAAGATCCCTATTTGAATTATAAGTTTTAGAACTTGAAATGGGTTCTACTTTTAGAACTTCAATGGTGATTGACCTTCACAACTTCAAGTGACTTTTACTTTCAGAAGTTGAATTGTCTTCAGTTACACAAGTTTGACCATTTATTCTAGTTAAACAGGTAAAACAATGCCTACCAAAGTTATAAGCCATGCCTACGAGATTGAACTTTAGTCTAATTCCTATTGTGCAAAGCAAACTATATCATCCTTGTTCTATTTATAACTAAGTAACATTATGCAATTGAAATTTAGCCTAAATCCTATTGTACCCCGATCAAGTTGATCCTAAAAACACTCAAGTGGCAAAATCCTTGTTCAAATGCTACAATTGATCCTAAACACACTCAAGTACTAGTCAAAGTCACTTGAATTTGATCTAAACACAATCAAGTAGTTAGATCCCAAACATAGTTAATAACTTTAAATCAAAGACAGTTTAATAAGCATCATTAAGACTTATATATCACCATTAAATCAAAGACAGTTTAATAAGCATCATAACAGATAGATAACAAAACAAGGGTAATCTTGATCATTAAATTCGAAAACCCAAAAAAGGATCAGTTGCCAAATAACCCTTTCAAACTGTTATACATAAGAAAGCCCCGTGTCCTCATACTCGCTGACTGAAACAAAGCTCGATCCTGAACCCCCTCCCCATCCTCAACAGGACCCGGTATTGGATCCGGACAAGGCGACGGGTCACCTACACCCTAATTTCAACTAGAATTCCATGAAAAACAAACCACACATCAATATAATATATGTGAAACCGATTTACAACTTCTGTTGTAGCTAAGTGGTGGCATTGGGTGAAGTTACATAAAGGGATAGAAAAGCGCAAGTGGTTCGAGACTTCTACCACTTTGCTGCTCAAGGGTTTTTCCCATCTTTAGTCTTTTTTTTTTATAGATTTTTAACATTTTTAATTGATATGTTCAATATATTGTATGCATTATACATAATAGTTGTACTCTTAACAACTTTACTCTATGGCCTTAGTTTCCTTTATTTATGCAAATTAGATAAAAACAAATATCAAATACTTTAATTTTGTTTTCTTTTTTCTTTTATTATTTGACTTAATTTTATAAAATATAGTTAGAAATACTTTCAATAAAAAAATAAACGAATCGAGCCGAACATTTATCGATACTTTTTTGTTACATCACGACCGTACTTTTGGGGTTTTCTCGTTCGTTTGTTGTCCCCCGCCGCAAATATTATCATTCCTCTAGGTCCAATTTTTTTTTGGGATACCTTGAATTTTTCTTCTAGCTCCACCATTGATACAGACGTTTTGGTGGAAATAATAATTGATCAATCATGTGTATAAATCCCAATTACGCCCCGCTGCGGTATGCACATATAATGTATATATGTGTGGGTGCTCGTGGGGCAAAAGTGAAAGTGCACTAAGTTTAACGTCATTTTACTACTTTCGTGAAAATAATGTTAAAAGAGGGGGATGGTTAATCATGCATCATGTAGTGGCGTTGATAGCCGAAAGACAAGAGAGTACATGCACTAATTGGCATTTGTCTTAATTGCCGAGTGCCTTATGTCCAAGGCTTGATGCAAAACTACCATCGAGCCGGAGGGTCTCACTGGAAGTAGTCTCTCTATTCCTACGGGGTAGAGGTAAAACTGTCTATATCTTACCCTCCTCAGACCCTACCTTAGCTTTGCTATTGGTGGGATTTGCCGAGTATGATGATGTACGAATCCCATCATACCCATTGTTGTTCTGTGCATCGACCGTGCACCATTAATAGATGATTTAGTGATAAAGATCTAGCTATGAATCAACTTCATCGTTGATGACATGTAGTCAGCTTTGTATATAGTGCCCTTAACTTTCATGTTAATGACACACAATCATCAACTCTTTATGGATTCTAATAAACAATGTTATTTTAGTATAAGGCTTGTATTAACGGATGTTTTTGGATCTCTTTGTATGATTAGGCAGCTTACTATACATAATGAGGTGAGTGGTTATTATAGGTATGCATGCTTAATACTTCTTTGATCAATCTTACTTTAGATGAGAATTCCACAAGTTAGGAATGTTTAATTATCTCCATCTACTATTCTAACTTGTTCTTTTCATAGAAACCTTTGAAAGAATTAGGTTTTTCTAAACACTTTGTTACTATATTTTCTTGAAAGGGTAATGTTTGGGATTAATCAGTTTTCTTCTTAAAAAAAGGCTCAATTTTGTAAGTTTGAGACATATTATAAACGTTGGGAAAATAATGTTAGATAAACACCGAAACAAATTAAACACACTATAAAGAAGCAAGTTATATGTGCATATATGTGTTGTAAGTTAGGCTTTGTGAGTTTTTCAAAAAAAAAAAATGGAAAATTTTCTTTTTAACCCTAAAGTTTTAATGTTTGACAATTTAAGTTTAAACTTCTTATTTTTGTTTTCTTTTAATCCTAAAGTTTTAATCTTTGACAATTTACCCTAAAGTTTTAATATTTGACAATTTAAGTTTAAAATTTTTAATCTTTGTTTCCTTTTTAACACTAAAGTTTTAATCTTTAACAATTTAACTTTAAAGTTTTAATTTTTGGTAAGTTAACCCCTTTGATTAATTTGACTTTTTACTTCTAATTCAAAAGTTTCCATCTTTTGCGATTTAACCACTTTGATTTTTTTTACTTATGTGTTGTAATCTTGACTTTGGAGTTTTTTCAAAGAAAAAATGATTATACATATGGTTGTTGTAACCTTGGCTTTGGAGGTTTTTAAAAAAATTGATTTTTTTTACTTTTCACCCAAAAGTATTTCATAAATTACTTTTAACCCAAAACTATTTGTTTTTTTTTTTACTTTTAACACAAAACTTTTTATCTTTTGCAATCTATCCTCACAACTTTTTTTACTTTCAACTTTGGTCCTTTATAGTTTTCATTTTCCGTAAATTTTTCGCTATATGCTTCGTTCTAAATTTTGTGACTTAACACATCGCAACGTGCGTCTTTGGTTTAGCGTTTTTACGTTTCGTTCTAAATTTTGCGAGTTAACAAGACGCAACGTGCGTGTGTGGGTGAACATTTTTACATCATCTACGTTTTTCCCGTTTGACGGGTTCAACACAACGTGCTTATCCTTAATCGATTTAGTTATAACTAAAGAATCCCGCCGCATTGCGGCGGGTCTTAATTCTAGTTGAAATCAAATTGCAGTAAGGGGTGACGGGGTGCAATCGGTGAGTTGGTGCAGGGATGGGGTGCACCGCGTGGGCATAACGCTGCCGTCTCCGTCGGTGTGTGATGAATGGCTGTCATCGAGGAGTTATCACCGAGGTGTGGAAGAGGAGAGAGAGAGAGATGGTTAATGGTGGACCACACCCTTTTCCAACCAATCATACATTTAATCTTTTTTTAAGAAAAAAAATAGTTTGGGTGGAAAACCCCCTAGTCTTTTTTTTTTTTTTTTTTTGAAAAGTGAACTTCATTAACAGAAACGCCGGCCCAAGCCGGGCCGACCAAAGCACAACCAAAACAACTACATATTAACAAATGAACACCACTCCTTCCAATCTAAACCTTTGTATCTAGACCTATTCACGAATCAAAGAAAACCCAAAGTCTTGACCTCACTCACAATACAATCAATCCTAATTTGTATATTGGAAAAAAACTAAGTTGTTCCTGGCCCGCCAAAGACACCAACAACCAATCAAAATGATACCTTGCACCGCCACCTTTTTTTTCTCCGGCACCCTTAACATCGAGTGAAAACCGATAAGATCCTTAAGAGAAAAAGCGAATATACTTGGGATTTTGCACCAGGAGCTAATGCCATTCCACAAAACCGAAGCAACGATGCATGAAATAAACCCCTTAGTCTTTGAGTGCAAAATAGAAAGTGAAGAAAGGAGTTGACATGACATGAGATGATTGGCTAGGTGAAGAGTTTACCGCTCTCCATATGGGAGCATGCCTTCCACCCTAAGTGTTATTTTTCGGGTTGTTTAACTAGTTATTACCTCATAGTTCACTAGTTTACTTGAATTATTTAGCTTGCTAAATGCTTGAGCTGATTTTGGCTTGAGTCCACAAGCTCTAATTTTGCCAAGCTTGAAAGTATATAAATTCGAGATAATTTGCCTCACGAGCTGATTTGCCTCAAGTAAGTCGCTCGTTTGCTAACATAAATTAGTTTATTTCCTTGTAAATTGATAATTTACTTTTTTTGAAGAAGAAATTGATAATTTACCCAAAAAAAATTGATAATTTACTACTATATTATTTGATAATCGCATAATTCAATTCTTTTAACCATTTTTGAGCTTCCCCTATAAAATAAAATAAAGGGAAATTGGATATAAGTAACCATAACTTTCATCAATTGGCCGATAGCACTCCAAACTTTCGATTTGTACAACATCACTCCTAACTTTCAACTTATTGGCCGATAACACTACCAAACTAACCCAACACTAACCCATTTTGCTGACATAAGCTGTCACGTCACTAAACTACTGCTACATCATAAAAAAAAAAAAAAGATAAGCCAAATGTCACGTCATCTGCCACGTCAACAAAAAAAGCCAAGTCAGATGCCACGTCGACCACCAGGTCATCAAAAAGTTCCATGCCAGATGCCATGTCAACAGACAAGTGCTACATTAGTAAAAAACTAACTGGGTTATGGTTTAGTTAGTTTGGGAGTGCTATCAACCAATAAGTTGAAAGTTTGGAGTAGTGGTGTGGTAGAAATCGATTTTTGGGAGTGCTATCGACCAATTTATGAAAGTCGGGTTTTTTAAATCCAATATCCCTAAAATAAAACATCAAAATCTAAAAAAAACAAGACAACTTGTCGGTCAAAAAGCTAGTTCAAATCAGAGGTGAATGGAATAGAAGCTTGGTTCCTGACTCAATCGTGTCAGGTCAACAAGCTAGTTCAAATCAAAGGTGAATCGAAAAGCTTGGTTTCTGACTCAATCGAAATATCAAGTTTCAACTCGTATCATTTATACCTCTAGCCCAATTTAATATCAACTCAAATCCCAGCTCGTATTATTTGTACCAAGAGCGGATCCAAGATTTTATTTTAATAGGTTCATTTTGATAAATTCTCTTTAATTCTCACTAAATGTTTTAAATTCTATAAAGTTCACAATGTTGTAAAACAACTAAACCTAATAGCAATATAAGGAGAAGAATAAGAGAATGAGGGAGTGTAAATCTTATTGATGTATCATACAAATACAATAGCTAGTATTTATAGGGCTTGACATTAATACAAATACATTAAAGTGATTGGAGTTAAGCATGTGAAGAGTCACAATATTATAACTCATTCATAACACTCCCCCTTGACTATCCACATGATTATGTAAAATAGCATATTATTCTTTTCATACGCTTGAAGATATATGTTGCCTCGTTAAAAACCTTGCTAGGAAAAGCCATTGGGATAAAACCATAGCCAAGGGAAAAAGAGTGCAGCGCGTATTTTCTCCCCCTGATACTTCTGTATCAGTTGTGTTGCCTCATTAAAAACCGTACTAAGAAAACCCAATAGGACAAAACTTAGTTAAGGGAAAAAGAGTGCAACTTGAATAAGTCTCCCTCTCATTTTAACATGTATCCTTTAAGTGACGTGTGTCCATCTTCCGTGAAAGTCGAATAAAGCTTTTGTAGCGAATGATTTGTCGCTTGATCCCTTAATGTGCAATCCTTTATGTTGAGCAATGTTGTATAATCTTCTAACGAGACTTTAGGTGACTCCTTCCAAAAATTATCATATCCACGACTGTGTTTCGTTACATTCCTGCATCTACAAGACTAACCAAACTTGTTTTGATGGGTTAGTAAAATATAATCAAATATCGTTTATACCTGAAATATTTCTTTGAACTCATTCCAATGTCTCTTCGCTTGACAAAGGTTATATCATGACAATAAGCTCAAGTGAAAGATATTATAACCATACATAGCTAGCAAAACATATTAATGCACTTATGCATTTAACGATGGTACTTCTAGAATGAGAATCTCTACTTTGGTAGGAGATGATAATATGCATTTCTTATAACAAATGACTTAACAACCTTTAACATACTTTAAGGTTCAACTATGTCCATACTAAAATATCCAAACATCATCTTCTAGATGTACTTGAGGGATTAGTAAAATATTATTACATATATACTCGAACTGCAGTTCGAGTAATAATTAGACCGTGCCAAGGTCTTTCAAAAATTCTCCCTCTAAAAGCTCGACAATTTCTCTCAATAATGCCTAGACATTATTACTGTAAATTGCGATTATAGTGAACTTTTAAAAGTAGAATGTTCATAGAACATAGCTAATTTAATCAAACTTATATCCCTCTTTATGTGAATATCTCGAGTTGTACAATACTCGTTTCGACTATTTAGTCCATACGTATTTTGCCAACTTCATATAATACGTCTTGAGGTTTTGACATCATTAATGCTTCTAGCATTATCAATCCATGAGGGAATTCTTTCCATCTTATCCAAATATGCATGTGCTTTCATTCTTTAGAAGTTTTTGTTGGTGCAGTTGTCTGTCGACTACATCTTCGTTCGAGTCTTAGGATAGGGCTGATTGTATAGTGAACGATAAACGTGAAATCATGTATTAGATTTAGGGTCGTTTTTAGGGTTTTTAGGGTGGACCGCTTTTATGACACTAATATGGATCGCTCATGTGTCATAAAGCTTGAACCGCTTTTATGACATAATGAGTGGATCGCTCATATGGCATGTCCATATAAGCGATCCAGAGGGTCTATATATATGTGGTCCATATGGGCGGCTCCAGAGGTTTGAGAAGTAGGTGTTTTTCAAGGTGTAAAGGCGAAGCCCTGTCCGTTTGTCTCCACGAACGTGTAATTTGATATATAATCAATACAGGAGACTTTAAAGTGTGAAATCAAGCTTTACGAAGACTAATTCAATGAATTCCGCCTCTGAACTAGTCTAAGTTCTCTTCTGAACGACTCATTGGGTCAGCAAACGATCCTACATGTGGTATCAGAGCTCAGGAGGAAGAGTTCTTGCCGTTTAGCTCGATTTTTTGCTCGAATTTCTCACTTCTACACCTTCTTTTCTGATTCGAAGAGATTTCACGGTCGAAATTTACTAAAAATCTCAGGGATTGTGCATTATAGTACCGTGACAAACCCTGGAAAGTTTGGTGTCAAAATTCGAAGTTTAAGTGAGTGAAATTTAGATTTGAATTTTTGAACCGCTCGTTCGAACATAGTATGAACCGCTCGAACAAACAGTTCTGAACCGCTCATTCAGACGCTGTGTGGATCGCTCATTCGGTCGGTTGATCTGGTTCGTTCGAAATTTCATCCTGGAACCGCTCATTCGGACATTTGCTGGGCCGCTTATTTGGTTTAGTGGTTGAAACCGCTTATCTGGACAAGATTTCGGACCGCTCAAAAGGATATTAGTTGGACCGCTTTTGTGTTAATCCAACTTAGATCGCTTATTTGAATTCACTCGGACCGCTTATCTGACATATTGTTGATTCGCTTTTTAGTCAACAATTACGTATTGGATTTGTGAAAAATGACGATGGTATTTGACGAGAGAGAAAATGATTTTGTTGGAAGGATAAGTGGATTTGGGAGATATCGTACGAATTCATTTGATCAAGATGATAAACATATTTGGACTCTCCGACTTGAAAATTTTGCTTGTCAACAAAATGAGAGTTTGAAAGAGATGGAGAAGAGATTTGATTATATGATGGAGAAGTTAAAATCATTTGATATAAATTTGACAGATACTGAAAAGACATTAAAGTTGGAGGCTGCTTTACCTGCTGAATGGGATGATGTTTTAAAGGAGTTAAAACAAAAACCTAAATTCTCAAAATTACATCCGTCTGATTTCATCAGTAAACTTCAAAAACGTTATTATAAAAATTTTGATAAAAAGAAGATATTGATGAATAGAGTAAAAGAGAATCTTGAAAAACTGAATCTGGGAAATCTAGATAAAATCAATTTGGATGTAATTACTGAAATTGATAAGAGAATCTGCATATGTTTTGGTGCAATACAAAACATGAAATATGATTATAAAAGAGGATGTTATATTGATGAAAATCTAAAACCTCTTGATTTTGTAAAAATTGTTTGTGCAGGTACATACAAGATGGACACAAAAGAAACTTCAAAAGCTAAAGAATCTGTGAAGAATGCAACAGTATGCTTTAAGTGTAACAGCTTCAAGACTGAAAATGACAAACTATTGAAGGATGCGGAAAGTTTGACATCGAAAGTCAAGAAGTTAGAAGATGTGAAGCAAGCTGATGATAAACAGATTCTTATGGTTCAGGAAAATTGTGAAAAGTTGAAAGTTGAAAATGACAAACTGTTAAGTAATCTGAACAGTTTGACATTGGAAAACAAGAAGTTGAAAGAAAATGAAAAGGTTTTTGAAAGCAAACAGAAATCATCAGAAAATGAAGATTTCTGGATAAAATTGGAGAACAAAAATCTGAAAGCTAATGAAGTGAAACTTCAAGAACAGATAAATGTTTTGGAAAATGAAAAATCTGTTCTTGAAAAATTGAAAAATGAAAATGAAAATTCAATCAAGTGTCATCTTGAAAGAATCTCTCAGCTTGAAAGTGAAGCTGAGAATTCGAGGAACAGAATTGATGAACTTGAAAAGAAATTGATTGGTTTTGTGACTTCATCTGACAAGTTGAATATTCCTTGTCCAAAACCAATCAACTCTGTTCCAATGAGTGACAAAGTCACAAACTTTGATCATGTCAAAGTTGAAGGTTGTGATGGAAAATCTGATGATAAAAAGGTTAAAATTGAAAAACAAAAATTGGTTTTAAATTTGAAAGAAAAATCTCAGAAATCTGTTCTACAATCAACTGAAAAAGGTGAATGTTCTAAACAGAAACCTTTGAAGAAGAAAGTGGAACAGAAACAAAAAGATAGTAAAAAGTCATCAGATCGATCATCCAACCATAATGCTCAAAAGCTAAATCCATCAGTTTTGAGAAAAGAATATCACCAAGCCAAACAATGTTTTGATCTGAGTGTTTGGACTAAAAATGGTGATAGGTACGATAACAGAGTGTGTTACAGCTGCGGATATCATGGACACATTGCTGTTAACTGCCAATATTGGAGTTATGAGACTAGAAGGTGCTATAACTGCAACATCAAAGGTCACATTGCCAGAGATTGCCCAAGGAGATCAAATGAAAGATTGAGGGCTAATTCTCAAAAATCGGCAAAAATTCCAGTCAAAGTCAAGCCCCAGGAACAGAAGGTTCTGAAACCTAAAGTTCAAGAACAGAAAATTCAAGAAAAGAAAGTCAAGCTTTCACAGGGGCAGAAAGACAGACTGAGGAAGAAAAGAAAGAAAGCAAGAGAGTATCTTGAAAAGATTTTGTCCTCGGATTCACCAAATAGAAAAAGTAAAAGTTCTGATGAATCAACTTCCTCGATTGCAAAGTCTAGCAAGATAGTTTCATCAGATACAAATTTGAGGACTAAAGAGGAAAAGAAGAAGAAGAAACTGGTCGGCGATGAATCTGACAGGTCGAAGTCAGACAAGCCACCTGCAGGCAATGATTCTGGTTCGTTAAAACCAGAGGAGCCTTTGGTTGAGGTAAAGAAGGAGAATTCAGGTTTAGCAATGGATGATGCAAATTTTCCACCATTGTTGAACAAGAATTCGAAATCACCCAAGATTCGTCAGGCTTGGGTGAATCTGTTTAAATGAAAAACCCTGACTTGCCGGAGATCCCAAGATGGTATCGTGGATCATGAATCGGCATCTTTCTAAATCTGTTTGTGAAGTTGCAGGACTTGCCGTATTTTACAAGTGATTAAATCAAGGTCATTGAGTTGGACTTGATTTAATTATCATTCAAGATTTGAAAAACAAGATGATGAAGTTACCCCGTACCTAAACTGTTTGGTAAACAAACTAAGTTTTCCGAAAAAAAAAACAACCATTTTGATTGAAACAAACTTAAGTGTTTTGAAATCATTATGGGAAAATAGTTTGTTGTGAGGGGGAGTTCTGATTGTTTATGCCAGGTGGATAGAGAATTGAAGTGATTCTCATCAGGTTGTCAAGTTTGTACAGTTTGTTTCAAATTTTCCCAGAAAATCAAAATTGAAACATATTTTTATTTTAGGGGGAGAAAAATTTTAAAAAATTTGAAAATTTGAAAATGTCAAAAACATTGAAAAAGTCAAAACGAGTTTTGTTGTGAAAAAGAGGAAATGATAGTAAATCAGTGGACTATCACAGCATGCTAAAGAAATGTAATGTAAAATGTGATAAACGGTCTCACTGATGATGTGACGATAGGTTTTTGTACATTTAGTAGATTTATTCGGGATATAAACCTAAAATTTCAAACTTGTGAAATTCGTGGGGAACACTACTTGGATATATAGGTAACCCCTGAAATCTTGTTTGAAAGGTCTCGTATTCTGATATACTAGGTGTTTATACTCTATGATGTCTGGGGTATTATTCCGGGACTTCTGCTGAACGGTAGTTCTGACCTAGTCCTTGGCTAATACTTTCCACAAAATGCTTGAAACATAGCATTATAGCCCTCAGAATGATTAGACAATAAAATTGATAATCATCTGTTGTAGCTAAAAGATCCTCTAAAGGGGACACACTGCTAAGTCGAAGCTGATATCTCTCTGCTGAACGGAAGTTCTGACCTGAGATCCCTCAGTTCTCGCATCTTTCCCCTAATTTATGTACAGACATCATTGTAGTGTTCATACCTGTAAGACTGAATATTGGGATTCTGGATACGGGAGTATATTCAAGAGGTGGGACACATGAATTGAACTAAGTTCATAAAATACCTAAATAGTATCCTGAATAGATTGAAAATTGTATGAAAATTTAAGAGGACAATTATATCGTCAATCTACGTGAATCGTTTAGAACTTAAAACGATTAAAAGCTTAACGGTGCTTGTGTTATGTCTCAAAAACTGATATGATCCTCTTGCACAAACTCACAAAAATATGTTTGTTTTGCATTTAAATTTCTGTCTTTGCATTTATGTTTCATATTTTCAAAAATCCAAAAAGATTTTCGACAACTGATGGTGAAGAGCTGATTTTCAAAATCTCAAAGGCTAAACTTGATGAACATACAGGTTGGTTAAGACATTTGAAATGTTTAAAATGATTCATTAATTTTTTTATATTATTTGAATTAGAAATTGGAATGTTTCAAATTTGTGAAGCAGTGGTTAATTGAAAACAGTATCACATGATTTAGTTAATTCATTAAGTTGAATCACAATTATTTTGGTTTGTGATAGAGTGTTTGAGTTTTGCAGGCTTCTGATCCTGTTGCTACAGAGAAAGCCAGGAGTTGATTTCAATGGTGATAACGATTTCCAGACAGAGATCCTAGCATGATGATAGGGGAAGTCTGACGAAAGTTAAAACCAGAGAAAGACCCAGGCATATGATTTCAGGAAGAAGTTTCTGTAGAAGATTTGATTCCAGGCTGAGTTCCTAAAGAAGACCGAACAAGAGTGAAGAGCTGGAAATGATTGAAGAATCTCACTGAAGATTCCGTCAACATTCAAGGGGGAGTCTGTTAGTGCAGTTGTCTGTCGACTACATCTTCGTTCGAGTCTTAGGATAGGGCTGATTGTATAGTGAACGATAAACGTGAAATCATGTATTAGATTTAGGGTCGTTTTTAGGGTTTTTAGGGTGGACCGCTTTTATGACACTAATATGGATCGCTCATGTGTCATAAAGCTTGAACCGCTTTTATGACATAATGAGTGGATCGCTCATATGGCATGTCCATATAAGCGATCCAGAGGGTCTATATATATGTGGTCCATATGGGCGGCTCCAGAGGTTAGAGAAGTAGGTGTTTTTCAAGGTGTAAAGGCGAAGCCCTGTCCGTTTGTCTCCACGAACGTGTAATTTGATATATAATCAATACAGGAGACTTTAAAGTGTGAAATCAAGCTTTACGAAGACTAATTCAATGAATTCCGCCTGTGAACTAGTCTAAGTTCTCTTCTGAACGACTCATTGGGTCAGCAAACGATCCTACAGTTTTGCTACATAAATTTGCCCATTTAACACATAGATATCTATATCATATGCAAAAATGTCATGAACACTTGCTTTTATCTCCAAAATCCATATTGTACCATGCGTGTACACTATTTATTGAGATATCTCAATCACCGGGTATAAGTTTTCTATGTATGTTTCTTGGTGCACAAGTATTACATCGTTAAGATGTGTCAATTAACCTTTTAAGCACTCAATTGCTTTAGAAACTCACCAGGAGTTCCAATTATATCCAACATGTAAAATAATCGTAACCTATTCAAATCAGAATATGTATAGAACGATCACATTGTTCTCGAGAACTTACTTTACGTGACCCACATAATTTAATCCTTCGGGACTTATGTAAACTCTCAGTATCAAGTGATACATAATATTCATAAGACGAATATCAATTCTCTCTTTATATTGCCAGACTAATAAAATATTGGAAAGTCAATGCATCCACCACTGGATAATATGTTTCCTCATAATCAATCATAGGTCTTTGTGAAAATTCTTGTGCCATCAATTTTGACTGATATCACTTAATTTGATTTTCACATGATTCGCATAAAAGACACTTTTGTATCCAACATATATTACAACTTCAGTTGTATGAACTATTGGTCCAGAAACTTTCCATTTCATTAGAGAACTAAACTCTGCCTTATTTGAGTCTTTCTATTTTGGCCAATCATTTCTTAATATTCATTAATAGGCAAATCTTAAATCTTGATCCTCATCATTTAATCATTTTAAGCGCTATATTATATACAAAAGTATAACGACGTCGATTTTTATCTAGATTCCATACATATCTTAGACATGATACAACTTATCGAGATCTCTTTATTTTCAGGTACCTGAGGTTCTTCTTGAACCATCATGTCTATTGTCTCTCAGGAGATCTTATTACTATGACATCGACTTGACCATCTTAATTACTTGCTCCAATTTTCGAGGAATTTTATTATTGGAATCAACTAGTCTCCCACGCTTTAGGCGTGCAATAGACTCATTACAAAAATATGTGGTTGTCCTCTTGGGACAAAAATATAACTGGAGCATAAGTAATTGATTATGTGACTTACTTAGTCACTGTATTTAGGTCAATGAACTTGTCTGGTAATTTGTTCTTTAATATTGGTAAATGAATTATACTTTAAACTTATAGTTCATAGTTTATAGTCTGAGGATCAAGATGACATGATAATTCATTTCACTTTTCACTTTCCAACTGCTTGTTATCTCCCCCTAATGTTAGGAACATTCATTCACTAAAGTGAAAACCAATGAGCCATAAACAAATTTCTCACTAATGGCTTTAAGTATTCAATCATAGACGATTATTTATACCCAACATATTCTCAAACTTTTTAGAAGTCCCATCTTTGTGCGGTGTGGTGGATGAGTTTCAATATATGTCGCACAACCAAAACCTTTGATGAGACATCTTTGGTTCCTGACCAAAAACCAACTGTATGGGGAGAATTATAACTTATTGGCTTGATGTGAATTGATGGTACTATATATAAAATTACATGTACCTAAACGAACTTTTGCTCCTCTCATGATCATTGGCTCTGTAAACAATAGTAATCTGGATTAATATGCTTGCTATCACATTAGCTAAGCCACAATCACACAAGCTTCAAGTTGTGGATTTGATAACCATTTAGACGATGCATCGATTTCGGAATACTAAATGGTATCATGTCGGGATACACATGTTCCCTTATTATTTCCAATATATTTAGGGATGTAAACCATACTTTAGTTGGTATATCAATAACTTCCCTTGATTATGAACCATAAACTTCGGGTTTGTGATCAAATATTGCATGTGTAAGTACTATGAAGAATCTGCTAGTTCTTTGATATTTTTCACATCATCTAGACTCGGTATGGTCTAACCGGTCATGCCAATCATTAAATGATTATGAACCATAAACTTCGGGTTTGTGATCATCATATATGCTTTTAGTTGCACTCGTGTTTGTTCAATACACAAATAGAAAATACAAGAGAATAATAATTATTATTTCAGTCATTCATATTATAACATGTTTTCCATATTTTATTCTCGTATAATCACTCCCTTATATTGTCACTTCTTGTGGTCGATTTCAATATAAACATGGTTGAGGATCATTACAGTTTCCTCATTTACCATGATCATGACGTTTATAACGATCGTTTTATAGTCATCGCAATATAAACATGGTTGATCTCATTCTCAATTACCATGATCACGATCTTTGCACTAATTATTATATCACCACATTTTATTCAAGGAATAATCATACAACATTTCCTTAATTATTACATGATTGTGACCTTTCACTGATCGTCATATCATTACATTCATTTTAGGGAATGGATAGCTCAAAATAACCTTGAATATTCTTTACTAATATTGCTACTTTATGAGCATATGATCATATATGTATTACTTGCACTATGTTTTATGTGCACATTGTTTATATACTAAACATATAGAATACGAGACAACATCGTATTAGCAACTCAAAGTTTCAACACTTTATTCTCATATGATCACTCTCTTTATTCGCCTCTTTTGGTGGTCTTTCTCATTATTAACATGACCGTCATTAAACTTTTTTTATAATCGATTTCATTATTAATTTGATCATCATACCAATTTTTCAGTTATGTCCATGATCACAATAATCAATATATAATCACATTCACTTTGAAGAATGAAGGAAAACCAAAAAAATGCTTCATAGTTTTTCATTATATGAAATCATTTTAAACTTTTCATTTGATATTGCTACTTTAAGAGTATATCTCAGGTGTGACAAATGGAAAACTTTATCTTGTTTTTCCTTAAAAAAATCATATTTTCTCATTAATATATAATTTGAGAAAAACTTACATGACCGACTCGTATAAGATTTATTGGTCAACATATGACGACCTTTCAGAGAGTATGACACACTTTGAATGTCATACCTGAACATATTTATAATAATTTATGAGAGTTGATAAACCATAAATTTTGGTTTTTCATTTGCTTAATTTATCCAATAATATCTACATACAAACAATATATAGCATATAGATGACATATACTACAAAGTTAAATCAAGCCGTACATAACATATTATCTAAACAATATAAACTATAAAGCCAATAAGTAAGAGATATAATCTATCTATAATTTCGTATTGCAATTTTAAAATCATCATCTCTTAAATTAAATTGTAAATCACCTAATTTTTTTTTTAAATAGTATTATTGTGACTATCCATGTTCCTAACTCTATATCATTTAGAGTTATGAATATTGTGACTATCCATGTTCATAACTCCATATAATTTAAGATTGTAATTAAATAGATATTAAAGATCATTTAAAGTAATAAGAATTAATCAAATTTCTAACGTTAAAAGATTTAATAAGAATGAATTAAAATTAATAAAGAATGAATTAAATTGCATGATGGGAAAAATGATATTTAATGATTTTAATTTCTAAGCATTAACCAACATCATATATATTAATATCGTTTAAATCCTTTTTTAATTTTTTAAGAATACAATTGGTTTCCTTCCCCATAACCTTTATATACATTGTCACCAAAACAAGTAAGGATATCAGAATATTCATCTATTGATGCATAGTTTTTGAATTAAAGAAATCTAAAACAATTTTAGTAAAGGATTTAAAACAAGTAAATAATATCAAAATATTTACGTGGTTCTCCAAGTTTATTATCATCATTTTCTATTAATTTGTCTTATATCAATAATTTTACCTATGAACTATGGTGTATAAATTCCATACCTACTTTTTTCAAACCTTCAAAGTTACATGATTTTATTTGTAATCAAATTTCAAAATCTAACTAATTATACTAAATTGTTGCATTCAATTAAATTCACCAAAAAGAATAAACTTCTGAATGATCAAGAGCACAGTAGCAGTGATAACAATGATCGTAGTATAAACATGATTCATGAAAAAGTCGTAGTTGAACACATAAGCTATTTAATATTATATGAATATTATAATGAGTTTAATTATCATGTATATAATAAAAAAAACATTAATTGCTAGATGATTAATGAAATTTATTAAAAAAACTTTGACAAATTTAATTTTATGTACCAAGGGTAGGGATATAGTAAAAAGTGTTTAAAATGTGAGAAGGGTAAGAAGTGTTTTAAACCATTGGATATTTGATCTAATGGTTGAGATCAATAGGGTATAAAAATATAAATTGTGTTTTAATTAGAAGGACCTTATGTAAAATTGAAGGGCAATAGTGTCTTTTCAAATGTTTCAAATATGGTAACCGTATCCTACACAACCAAAACCCCCATCATTCTCCTAAAAACAAGCGACTTCCCGTCAAAAGTTGATTATCCGATTTCCTTGACTATTAACCACAGCGGAAAAACCTAGAAGTGTTTTAAGGGTAATCGAATCACATTGTTCGTCGCCTAATTCCTGTTGAACTCCAGGGTTTTATATTTTAATAATGTGCGTTGATTTTATTTAGGTTAAACAGTAAAATCAAGAATCAAACGAGTGTTCTATGGATTCGAACAAAGGTACGAGGAAGCCACCGGGATCGAAGAGGAAACGACAAGTAGCAATTTCGAAACCAGGTTGGTGTTTTATTGGGGATTTGATGTTCGGTACAATGTATGGTGGTCAATGGTGTCTATTGATGTTTGTGTTGTTCTTAACAACTCGGTTATCAGCTTTAGGGTTTTATTTAGTGATATAAAGTGTTTAATAGTGTTATTTAAATGGTGTGATAGTGTTATATAAGTAGAATATAACTGTTTTATACTTGTAGTGTTATATGCAAGAATGAAGGGTGTTTTAATGGGGTTTGACTTTAAATCGGTCTGTGGTGTTTTAAAGGGGTTTTGATGATTGTGTTGTCCTTAACAATTAGGTGTATCAACTTTAGGGTTTTATGTTGTCATTTAAAGTGTTTAATAGTTTGATGTATATGGTGCCACAGTGTTATATGTAGATGTTGTCTGTTGATTAACTTATGGCATATAACACTACAATTCTGATGTAGATGGTGTCTTTTGCTCAACTTATTGCATATAACTCTACAAGTCTGATGTTGATAGTGTCTATTGGTGCTCCTCTTGGTCTATGAAGTTATGATGGGTGTTTTAATAGTGTTGTATGTTTGTGCTCCTCTTGGTCTATGAAATTATGATGGTGCCATAGTGTTATATGTAGATGGTGTCTGTTGATCAACTTATTGCATATAACACTACAATTCTGATGTAGATGGTGTCTTTTGATCAATTTATTGCCTATAACACTACAAGTCTGATGTTGATGGTGTCTATTGGTCCTCCTCTTGATCAATTGTTATGAATAAATTATAGTGCTTTACAAACCAAAATGTATAGTTATAATATGGATTTCACCGTTTGATAACTAAATTGTAAGAGCATTTAATTTTAGTCCGGAGAAGCGGCCGGATACCCAGATTCAAAATAGGAAAGGAATTCCATAACACAATTGGACAAAGCATCCCGTTGAGCGATTCGGATAATGATAACGTAATGGAAGAAGGTATATATAAAATACAAAACTATGCATGTAAAAAACATTTTGATGGACACTTTAGTTTTAGTAATTTGTTATGCAATGTCACGTTTTGTCGGAATTCTTGCACCATGTATCACCAAATATAGGACTCTTTAATTTTAGTAATTTGTTGGTTTATAATAACAATATGTGTTCGATTTGCAGCTGCAACATCACCCACTGCGGACAACGATGACGACTTCGAGTCACCGCTTCCAGTACCATTCGCGGAAGGTAAGAAATTGATTAATTCAAATGAACTGTCTGTGTTTTTTCGTATAATTGGGAACATAGTATAACATGTATAAATGTTTATTTTAGTTTCAAAAAAACAACCTACGGCAAGTGATACAACACACCGTGACTCCGCCGCCGACGACTTCGTGACCCAACCACCAATCACAAATCCATCAGGTAACTTTGCCAAAAAAATTGGAACCAAAGCTATCATTGTTTTCATTTAGTTGAATATATATTTTAACTGATGTGAATATATGGGTTTCAGCTGTCAAATCACAGCTGGTCCGCGACGATGTTGACAAAGAACCCCAACTACCAGATGGAAAAAGACGTAAGTCAACAGCAACAAGGAGGAAGTCAACCAGACCACCGGCGTCATTTCCATCAAAAAAATATGAGCCCTTCACCAGGACAAAAATTAAACTGAAGACGTCTTCGATTAACCTTGTTATATTGGTCAACAACTTGAATAAAGCGCAAAAAAAGAAGATTGTAGAAATGGGGTTCGGTCCGTTGCTAAATTTCAACATACGACATGTACCTACCCGGCTTGCATATTGGTTGGCAAGCAACTATGACGATAACGCAGGAGTGTTGAACGTTGGCGAAAACCGTGTACGGATCACAGTAGATTTGGTGCATAAAATATTCGGAATACCAAACGGGGGTATAAAGATTGTAGAAAAAAATAAGAGCAAGGGACAGCAGTCCAGTTGTGAAGGAATAGAGGGACCAGTTCAAGGATTATACTAAAGTGTCGCCACTCGGACTTAAGGACATGATGGTTTCTGACACTTTAAGTGATCGGGTCTTTAAATTGAACTGGTTGGTGTTGTTTAATACTGTGCTGGTGGAGATAAGCACATGCAACACAGTTAATCAGCGACTCTTGGGATGCGTGGACCCGAATGTTCAAATATCGAGCTTTGATTGGAGCAGCTACATGATAACCTGTTTAGAACGCACGGCGAATGCATGGAACCGGAAGAGAAATGACCCTTTTAGAGGCCCCATCGTGTTACTAGCGGTATGTGACTCTACTCTATTGTTCCTCATATGAAACTGAAACACTACATGCATAAAACACCACAACACTTTATATAACTTCAGAAAATTGGTTATATCAGCTTCATTGTATAACACTATTTCACTATGTCACTGTGTAAAACACTACAGGCACAAAACACTATTTCACTATGTCACTGTGTAAAACACTACAGGCACATGTAATACATTACAACAAGTCTGTTTGGAACACTACATTTGATATATTGTATGTAAAACCATGTAAAACACTACAATCACTTTTAAGACACTACATTTACAAACAGGTCACTATGTAAAACACTACAGTCACTTGTATAACACTACAAACAGCATGCATCACCCTTTACATGGCTAAATAATTCTAAAAATTAAATGCTTATATGTGCAGGCTGCATATGCGTACGAGCGTAGGGATGTTTTGAAGTGTGTTAAAAAAGAATCAAAACCGATTGAGTTGATAGATGACGCGATGCTCGACAAACTGCTCGGAAAGCTTGACGACAAACTTTTTGCAGAACACCTAAAGCATAATACGCCAATGATACCTAAACCTCATGTAGATGAAGATAAGCCAAGGAGTGAAAAGGTTAAGAAGAAACCTGATGACAAAAAATCATCATCCACCAACGCTAAAAATGCAGAAAGGGCAGCTGAAAAAAGTGCGGGAGACAATGTGGAGGGGGCAACGAAGACTACGGACCGTACGATGAAGGGGACGACGACCACCTGGGAATATTCAAACTTTGCAAAGATTATCTGTTGTCGCAGACAAGCACACAAAAGTTGGGGGTTTTAGTTGGGCCAGATGGCGAGTTTTGGGTCCCAATGGTATCACAGTATGGGACGCCGCTCGTCTCGTCACAAGAAGAAAAAGAAAGTGAAGAGGTACAAGACTTGATAACCTTTTTAACGTTCGATATGATATCATATCTATTAATAATTATATAAATCTGACAACGGTTTGGATGTCACTATATAATTTGGTTAACAGGATCATGCGCATATTCTGGATGATGCATTTAAGGAATTTGAAGATTGCATTGAGAAGGTAAAAAAAAAACACTGACGGAAGCTTTCCATTTGCACCCAAACAGTGACATCATATTGAGTAGGAAAGCGTCATGGATTGCGATGGTCCGCAAACATCTGAAGGACGTTGCGGATGATGCGGAAGGCGATGTTATGTCAGAAAAAACCCCCACACCTTTCAAAAACACTGGACTGTTGACTCAAGGTAATCAAACTCCTTTCTTGCCCATGACTTCATCGTTTTGCGCAGAAGTGGATGAACTGATATCTGCAATACAATCCATATGACACCCAGGCATACGATTGAAAGCTGAGGGCATCCAACTAGTAAACTTGCAAAGTGAACTGGACAACGTCGCAACAACGTCAAGTATTCGTGGCACTGAAAAGGAAGGAAATGTTTTATTGCAATATAAACTCCGGAGGCCAAAAAGAAACAACAATCTTTCGGATGCGCTGAGGTCACCGTACATGCAACGTGTGGTTTCATTAACAAATAAACGGGATCAATTGGAAGCTGCATTGGCTAGCTGTATACTCAAGGCAACAGGAAACAAATGGTAAGTATCGACAAAACTCAAAAATTAAATAATTGAACGAATCTGCTTGCGAATTATTGATTGTATTTCGTGTTATTACGTAGGGAGCCTATATTTGATTGCCCACCAGGTGTCTCGATTTTGAGAGGCTCGTTTGAGACGATCTACCCGGAATTATGCTTGGATGCAGATATTATAACAGCATGGGCTGCAGTCCTTAACTACGAGGAGCGGTTAAGGGCACCGGGTACCCCCGCGAGTCTGTTTTGCAATGCCGGAATGTTGGTAATGCACTTTTCACACTTTATAACACTATTTGATAATGTAGGACAGTATATAACACTACAACACTAAAAAAAATTAGTACACTATGTAACACTGTGTATAACTAAACAACACTTTAAAAGAAGTCCAAAAAAATTTATAACAGTATAAAACAGTATAGGACATTATATAACACTATAAAACTAAAAAGAATTTAGGACAGGTATATAACATTATATAATAATATGGTACATTAAAAATAACTATATAACAACATAGGAGAAGCAGGGGAGGGGGAACCCTCCCGCGGTCAGGGGTACCGTGCAATTACCCTTTTTTTAACATAGGAGAAGCATATAACACTATAAACCTAAAAAGAAGTTATAACACTATGTAATACTGTGTAAAACTACACAGGACTTTAAATAAAATCAAAAACTATTTATAACACTATAGGCTGCATTCAACCATCATATGTATCCTATGAAACAAAATAATATGCCTTTATAAAACTAAACCAACTTATAACACTACAACACCATGTAACAATACAAAACCACCTTTGTGAATTTCGTCAAAATATCGACTACATGCTTGAACTGTGATTTATTATAAAAAAAGGTGACAACTGATTTTGAGGGGACCGAGGAACACAGAATCTCGAAGTTCTGTGGCAGGATGGAAGCAATATTAGGCCAGACAGATAACAGGGACATCAGAAACATCCAAATGGTATTCGTGCTGGTGCTGTATAATAAACACTACATTCTAGTGTTCTTCAATCTAGCACAATACCAGATATTGGTGATCGACAATATCGAGGGTGATGTCCCTATCAACATACGATACAGCGGCTACGTAGGAAAAGTTGTAAGAACACTAACAGTAAAATAATAGTTGACATACAATATCTATAACTTTTAAAAACCCCATTTGACGTCGTAAATTTTATAGATCAATGCATTCTGCTCGTATGTCGAAAACCACTCGCCTGCTATCGCTAAAAAACTGCGATCAACATCACCGATTATTCTGAAGTTCCCGTGGCAAACAACGTATAACGACGTTGATTGTGGAATATTCGTGATGCGTCATATGGAGACTTTTAAAGGTATTATTGTAATTATAGTTGGTTAATTATTATAGTTGAAACGGGCATCTACGCTAATTTGATTTGTATTTTTGTTCACTAGGCACAAGTGTGCGCGAATAGGACTGCAGGCTATCGCCAGAGCGAGACATCATGGGGGAGGTGTTGAAAGATCAATCGAAAGAACTATGTGACTTGCGAATAAAGTACTTATCTAAAATCTTGTTAAGTGACGTAAACTCACTGCGATGTAAGTTGGAGAATGAAGTACATGAATATGCAAATTTGAGTGAAGATGAAAGAATGGAAAATGGTAAAACTGCAAAGGAAATGATCGAGTTTCGATTGAATGAAGAATAACACATAGTTTCGTTAAAACTGATATGTTTTGATACATGTTTTATTTTAGATATTAGCCTGGTTCTGATATGTTTTGATACATGATTTATTTTAGATATTAGACTGGTTCATTTTGTCAGGGAAACCTAACATAATGGAAAAACTTATATTCGTATGTAATTATTTGGTAGCATTATTGTACAAAGTGATGGCAATGGTCTATTTTCTGTAATATAACACTATAATTCAGTATAAAACACTACAGGGATAATGTGACAACATGTAAGTGTTTGATTCATGTTATTAGTGTTATGGCATTCGAAAGTATAATGTAACACTACATTTCAATATAAAACACTATATTATAACAAACAATTCATTTAAAGCAGTTTATCAAAAATGACAAAATTTCTTTTCATCTTGACAACCTACAAAACCATAAATATAACACTATAATTAAATATAAAACACTATAAGTAAATGTAAGTCTTTAAACTAACTATATAGCACAATATCACCATGTCTAATACTGCATTTAATGCAGATTACCAGCATTGTCACATTTGATTCATCTTATGTGAATTCGAAACTATAATATAACACTATAAGTCAATATAAAACACTATAATTAGAATATGATAAACGAATTTAAGAAAAAATAACGTAAAAACATTATGTTTCCCATTCATGGCCAACATGAAAGAAAAGACAAGTTCAAAATCTATAAAATTCAACACAAGGAATCCAACAAAAAAAAGTAAACGTCATTAAAAAACGAAAAATAGCTCAAGTACGCATAATTTGGTAATCTACTACTCCTGCTCTTCAACTTCTAGCTCCTCTTTGTCATCTCCTTCACCCGCCACTTCCTCACCTTCTGAGGAGTCGTCGTTCTTTTCCCTTGTAGGGTACGTGCATGTACGTATATTATGCCCCCTACGTTTGCAATTGCTACATTCACGACCCTTTTTTTCCCATATTGACTAATGGTAATTTCACGCTTACTCTTCATTCTCATAGGCTTGCCCATACCTTTAAATCTAGTGGTTTTCGGCATGCATATAGTTACAGGTGTTTCTTGGGTGTAGCCAGTTATTTCAGCAAACCTATCGCGACGACTCCTAGGGGGTGCGTTTACAACTTCTTGATCAGCCGTCGATTGATACTGGACAACATGGTCCCTGAAAGCGCACAACGCATCAAAGTTATGAACCAACCTGTTAATAAGAGACTCGGCTGACCTTGTTATCTCCCGTACAACACCATTAATTTGCTGGTACCGATCATCACTTTCATTAATACCTAATATCGCTCTAGGAGCACTATTAGGAACAGCTTCCCTGGTCCACCGTCGGCATATATACCTTTCAAGGAACTGCCTGATATCAAGAAACCGCAAAATGCAAAAAATGTGCGCGCACAAAAGCCTAAACTGTTCATACCTATTGCATGAACAACTCATAGTCATATCTTGCTGTCGCATCATAACCTAATACATAAAAACAAAAAAAAATGAGAACAAAAATATATACTCAATTAAAACTATTAGATAGAACACCATGTACAAGAAATATTATAAATAAACAATTGTTACATTCTCTGGTTACCTGAAAAAATGTAGTACACGGTTGAGAAAAGTCCTTCACAGAGAAGTTCACAAAATTATCCTCTCTTTGATCCCATTTTTCAATACCACACTTGTGAATGGCTGTCTGAATTTCAAGTTGCTCATCGAAGAAAATTGTCCGTGTGTATATGTTTGCCGCCTGTTGTTCTAAGACAAACTCTTTTGCAAATATTTCGAGGTTCGTGTGCCTAGTATCGTGATCATTCTTCCTGTGCCTGTGTCTTTGGGTTTCAATTGCAGAGTCAAAATGCCCCAAGAATTCAACAAGCGTACAGTTCGTGTTGCAAAACTTCCCAAAGAAATGGTTCTCACTTTCCGAACGTGATGAAGTACGCATCAGCCCAGACATGTGTTCATCACGATAGTACGCAGGGATCCATGTATCCCTAATATGATAAATTGACTGTAACCATTCATGATTCACCAAATCAAAATCAGCCAATATAACACCCCATTCGGTTTCAAACTGTTCAGGGAGTAATGCATCAGTCCAAACAATGCCACACAACCTCTTCTTAAAATCGGTGCTATTGCATAGGTTGGCGCCAACCTAATAAACAATGAACAACATTAAAAAAATTAAATATACAATAGACATGATAAAACATTATATAAAAGTAAAACAGCATCGATAAACAAAAAACCACATATTCAGATATAAAAAACTACAAAAAACCAACAAAAGAATTCCATTAAAACAATAAACATCGTAAACAATAATTTTGGTATTTAATAAACCTTGGTAGTAAGTTTGTCCATTATATGCCACATGCAAAGCCTGTGCCTACTTTCAGGCCAAGTATCTTGAATAGCTTTCCTCATTGCTGGGTCTTGATCAGTTACAATCACAGGTGGTGCGCGCCCAAATGCCTGCCGAAATGCGTTAACCAACTAGCTATATGTTTCGGCGGTTTCATTACCTATTATAGCGGCACCCAAGGTAACATTACGATAGTGATTGTCAACGCCGGTAAAAGGTACGAACATCATATTGTACCTACAAAAAAAAAATAACTGGTGTGATAACTGATTTGATATTATACAATCCATACAAGTGTAAAAACATAAAACAACCTACATTATTTAAATAACAAATTGAAATTAAAACACTATAAGTGTTTTAACAAAATAACTAATTACCATATGACACTATTGTACATGCATATAAAACTGGAGTAGTGATACCAAAAAATAGAAAAAAAAACAGGTGGATTAAAACACTATAGAACAGTTGTAATAAACATTGTCATGGGGATAAAACACTATGATATAAATTTAACGAGTCTATTCATGCATATGACACTACACTATAAACATTATCATGGGGATAAAACACTATGATATAAATCTGTTCAGGATGTAATGAATCTAAAACTAAAGGTAGGATACGAACTTGTTACGACAATAAGTAGCATCGAAACACTCAACATCCCCAAACATATGAAAATTTCTCTTTGAATCTCCATCGGCCCAGAACAACGCCCGTAAAACGCCATCGTCAATTGTTAGGTATTCCATAGAGAAATTGGGCATAAATTCTTTCTTCCTTCTTAGGCGTTTAATAACCATGTCAGCATCGTACTCAGCTATATACCTATTTAAGTCTCTCTTGAAGTTTTTGAAGTCAACTTTCGTGGCACCTACCTTGTTAAACCCTCCATAAAGAGTCCTCATAATGTTAAAACGCTCTAACTGGACCAACGTTTATGGCACTCAAAGCATTTACGGCTTCTTCTTGTACGTAATTGATTCCTCTGTTTTCAGGAAGCAGGTACCTGTCATCTTTAGCAACAAATGAGTGATTATGCGACTCCTCGAAGTAATAAGCCGCGTAAAGATTATCCGGGTTTATCTTATGTAACACCCCGTGTTTTCGAATGTCAAAGTCAAAGTCAAAGTCCAAGTCAACTTTGATTTCTTTGACTATAATTAGCCTATTTTATGTTTTATTTGTATTATGTGGAGTAAGTGTTGTTAATCAGAGAAATCGAAGTAATCGAATGTTTAATCAACTCGAAACGATTTACGACTGTGAATAGTAGGAAGTAACAATGCGATAAAGTTAATCAATCAATGATAAGCTAATCAAATCATCATCGAACTCGAAGCTCGAATTACGCGAATTTTAATCGTTATTATACGTGTGTGTGTGCCTTATGTGTTACTTGTGCATGTTTACTTTATGTATTGTGTGGTGATCAATCGAATCGAAATTCGAAACTCAATCGAACTCAATCGAAATCAAGTTGTGATAATTGGTAGAGAAGGGATTACGCGAGATATAAATGATTGTATGTTAGATATAGTGGTTGGGACTAAAAGTAATTTGAATAGGAAACTCTATCGTACTCGTATCGTCTTTAATCGAAATCGAAATATCAGAAATCGTCGCATCGAACGTTCGAACCAGGCTGTGGATCGATCAGGCTGTCAGCCGATCGAACAGCCCAGTCGATCGGACGGACCGTCCGATCGAGCAGGCTGTCCGATCGGGATGCCTAGCCGATCGGCCATCACCTTTCCCTTTTTGGAAGCCTATAAATAGGCCTGTCATTGTTATCCTTTCCACTTTTGGAAATTCTCTGACCGACCAGCTCGTGCTCCCCTTCTTTTCTCAGATTTCTTCCGATTTTGGTAAGTTTTCATCCTAAATCTTGTACTTTCTTGATCAATACACACTCCTACACCTTTCTATCTTTCAAATTTTAACTTTTAACCATGAAATATCAAGATTCAAGCGTTCTAGGATGATGTCATCATGGTGTTCTTGAAGAACTTCATGTTTTGACCTCAATCCACCATGAATAGCTTGGATCTAACCGATTTCCACATAAACAAACTAAGATCTATCACAGATCTGGACAATTACATGGTGGGAAGGATTGAAAGAAAGATTTCCAACTTCCTTTCAACTCTTTTACACTTAATGCCTTCAAACCGGTGGAAACGAAGCTTGAGTCGACTCACCAATCATTCTAATGGATGAGTGGTTCAAGATTCGGATTCTGTCTACGAGGTTCACCGACTTCGGGATAAACATCAAACTACCGCTCCGAACCAGCTCACTGGCCGGACTTGAGTGATTCCTGTCCGAGCAGGGGAAACAAGTAAGAACGGAAGTTCCACAGTTCAGCTCGTTGTCAAACTACCTCAATATAACGTCAAGAAACCAAAACAGCCAAACGTTAGACGAACAGGCCGACCAGGTCAGGATGCTGACCGAACGGTTAGGCTGTCCGAACGAACAGCCCAACCGATCGGACAGGTCAGCCGATCGACCAGGCCAGCCGATCGGCTAGCATATGGCCCCACATTTTGATAATTTCATGAAGTTTAGTATTGAACGAAGTGATGTTAGATCGAATGACTGTTTGGCAACATTACTCTTCGGATCATGAGATACTATGCTTCGACCCTTAATCGATTTTCAACTCGTTCGAAGTATTGGAATGTCACCCGATCGAACATGCTGTCCGATCAGGTGACATCCTACTGAGGACTTGCTACTGAAGTGTCTAACCGATCGGTTAAGCCGGCCGATCGAACGACCCGTTCGATCGATCGACCTGAAAGGTAAGAACACTTCAATGTTCTCAAATACTACAACGAAAACCTCAAAAGGACAAACCATCATACATAAACACATCCTACTCAAAGGAAGAAACAATCCACTCGAACAGCCCAACCGATCGGCCTATCGACCGACCGGGCAGGCTGTCCGAATGGACTGGTTAACCGAACGGTCAAGCCGTCCGATCGGACCTACCGTCCGATCGACCAGACTGTTCGACCCATCATCACTTGTTTCCATTTTACGTGCTACTCATCGTTATGCTATCGAACTATTCAGGCTAACCCTACTCTCAAGCGCTCCCTTCAATCCATCAATGAATCGCTTTGAGTATACCCGATCTCTTTTTGCTTTTAGCACTTTTGGGTGTTACATACGTTACTTATTTCAAAACACAAACGAACACACTACTCAATTATTTGAACGCTAACCGATTCGCATGTATTACGTGACTAAATGAATGCTTGTTGTTATGTTTACACGTGGAATGTTGTCTACCTGCCTTAACGACGTAGTACTATAGTTTGGACTCAGCACTCGTTCACACGGGGGTTGTTAAGGACAATTACTTGCATGGATTACGGTGGTAATCATGTATTGCGAACTGTCTCGGACAGTCAACCCGCAGTCATTGGTATCGATAGATCCATGTCGATAATTAACATGCTTCGTTTTCCTCTGTGTACGTGCTGGTTATGCGTAAACTATTCGAACTCTATTATGCTATTATCAAACTTGTATGCTCACCTTTACATTATATGTATTGACTTTATTTTAACGTATGTGACAGGTGTTTAGGATGCTTGCTTGCTAGGAAAGCGAGGCTAGAATAAAGCTCTAGAGCCCCCCAACAAATAGTTGTCTGTCATGGTCAAGATAGGGGTCTTTAGAAGCAAACAAACTATTTTATTATTTACATTTAAATCTGAGTTGTTGGAACAGAATATTTGACTGATTGTTATCTGTAATAATTTGTTTTACTATTTGGGAAACGGTATGGGACGTTTTAATTAAACTAATTGGTAATGATAGTTGTTGTGGAAACTCCTGGACAATCTGTTTCGCTCAGTGCCATGCCCCGATGATTCCGCCATCGGTTGGGGTGTGACAGATTGGTATCAGAGCCATAACTATAGGGAATTAGGCTGGACACGACCTAGTCCGGGTCGCTGTCTTAGAGACCTAGACTATAGTTAGGAACCAACAGACCAAGCTTACGTGCTATATCATGTTACTCTTCACTATCACTGCACTCGAATTTTCAAATGGAATCAAGCGATTTAGTCAGGATCAGGTGTGAAAACCGTAAACTCTCGACTAACTTACTGGATTAAAGGATTCTTCATTACTTTTTCAATAACAAACGAGGAGAATTATACCAAATTAGGAGTGAAATCCATATTTTGATGAATAATCTCCTCAATTTTTCTAAAACAAGGAAGAAATTGCTAAGCCAGGGGTGAAACCCGAACCTTGGCAACTTATTCCAACTTTTACTCATCTCACCGAAGCTTCGACGGAACTCCAACGACCTGAACTCACGAGTATGACCTAGGGAATACATGCTGGATGCCCAACAATTGAGGCGAAAGCACGATCCCAAAAGTCGAAATGTGACGACAAGTCCATTGTGAATAGTCGAATCGCTTTGGGTAGTCAATGTCTAGTAGCCGCAGACAATCCATTTCACGATTTTTATGTGGTTTCGATTCTGAGTCCGCAGCCGCCGACTCTGATGACTCGTTGATTTTATGTGTTGTATGTGTTTAACTGTTTATATGTTTAAAAATTTTGAGGTTATTCGATTTTTGCTATCACTCGATCGACACGCACAACTCGCATTGCTCTTCTATCTCAAAACGATAACAAATCGCTACAAATCTAGGCGACACTATGCTATGATATACACTATACTATACTCGACATGCTATACTATTATACGATACTATTCGATATACTATACGCGATCACTATATACGAACGACACGCGAGCTTTGAATGATAGGTTTCTGTATTCTGACTGCATCTGTGATTAAATGTGTATGTGCTTCTATGCTTATGTGTCTCTGTGCTCTGCGTGCCTACGTGCTTACGTGCCTCTGTGACTACGTGGATCTGTGACTCTGTGCTTATGTGTTTATGTGATATGTGTTTCGACGCGTTCCTAAGCTTTAGTTAGAACTAGACGTGTGAGGTGGGATTCAATCATGTTGTGTTGAGTCTTGTGACGATGTCTGTTGTAGACAATGTCGTCTGGATCCCGACACCATCTTACTCGCCAAGAAAAGAGAGACAAGCGTCTCGCTGCTATCATCGCCAAGCAAGTAGCAAAAGCTGTGAGCGAGGTGTATGAAAACGTCAGCAAATCGTCTGAGGAGTCGCGAACTGAAGCTCCTAAGGATGCTAACAAGACTGTTTTCAGCTTCAAACAGTTTAAAGCATGCGGACCAAAAGAGTTTACCAGAGAAGATGGCCCTACCGCCATGTTTCAATGGTTTGATTCGGTTGAAGTCACTCTGCGCCAAAGCGGCTGTCCTGAAAATCTCCGCACCCTCAATGCAACCGGCGTCTTCCAGTCCCGAGCTCTAGACTGGTGGACGGCCGAACGAAACAAGCGCGGGAATGATGCAGCTTATGAGCTGACTTGGGAAGAGCTGAAGGCCATCATGATGGACGAATTCTGCCCTCCCCATGAACGCCAAAAGCTGGAGGACGAGTTTTGGAACATCAAGCAGAAGGACGGAGACAATGCTGCTTTAACTGCTCACTTCAAGCAGCTTAGCATCATCTGTCCCGATCAAGTCAAGACGCCAGACATGGCCATCAAGAAATACATTCGAGCTCTACCTGATTGTGTTGCCGACTTTGTTCACGCCGCCAAGACATCATCAATCGAGGAAACTTACTTGCTTGCCGCCGAGATCAATGACAAGCAGGTAAAGTCTGGTTTTTGGGATAAAAAATCCAAGTCTCTGTATCAAGCCACCATCACATCGACCGTCGACACCACCACTGCTCAACCCTCCAAGTCATCACGTCGAAAGAAGAAGCACAACAACAATAGCTCCAGCAACAAGAACTGCGCTGTGACAACAACTGCTGCCCCTCTGCAAGCCGTACAGGCTCAGCAGCAGTCCCATCACCGACCAGCTCCAGTGACCAATGCACCGCCAGCGAAGCGTGCTTACACAGGACCCCACCCGCTCTGCCCGACATGCTCATATCATCATTCGGTGGGAATCGCCTGTCGTTTCTGCGCCCACTGCAACTTCTACGGTCATTTCACTGCGAACTGTCGCTATGGTCCCCGTCAAGCCCCAGTTCAAGCCGCCGCTCATCAAGCTCTACTTCCAGCCCCTCAAGGCCAACCTGCAGCTCAAGCACCAGCGTTCAATGCTCGAGTCTGCTTTGCATGTGGTGATCCTAACCACTTTGCAAACATGTGCCCGAACCGGGTTGTAAAACAAGAGCCCCAACAGCAACAGCAGAAGCAACAAGCAGGCCGTGCCAGAACCTTCAACATCAACGCTCGTCAAGCCCAGGCTGACAACAATATGGTTAATGGTACGTTCCTTGTGAATGGTATTTATGCATCATGTTTGTTTGATACCGGAGCCGATAATTGCTTTGTGTCGTTTGAATTCGAGAAGCTCCTTAGTTGTAAGCGCTCTTATCTCCCCTCGTCATTCGAAGTCGAAGTTGCTACTGGAAGAACCATTGCCGTTAACTCTGTTCTTCGTGATTGTACCCTCGAGCTCAACGGTCACATCTTCCCAATCGATCTTATTCCGATGCAGCTCGGAAGTTTTGACGTCATAGTAGGCATGGACTTTCTTCGCGAAAACCATGCTGAAGTTGTGTGTTTTGATAAGATAATTCGATTCTCGCTCGCAAATGGTGATCTATTATGTGTGTACGGTGAAACAGCTTCGAAAGGTCTCAAGCTCATGTCATGCGTCCAAGCTAGCAAGTATCTCCGCAAGGAATACAGCGCTTTCTTGGCCAACATTGTAGTAGCGGAGAAGGAAAAGAAAAAGAAGGCCGAAGTCAAAGACGTTCCAGTGGTTCGTGAATTTCCTCAGGTGTTCCCTGATGATCTTCCCGGGTTACCGCCAAGTCGTGATATCGACTTTCGTATCGACCTTATTCCTGGAGCTAACCCTGTTGCTAAAGCCCCTTATCGACTCACGCCATCCGAAATGAGGGAACTCTCGAACCAACTCCAGGAGTTACTTGAAAAAGGCTTTATTCGCCCGAGCACCTCTCCTTGGGGCGCACCAGTCCTCTTCGTAAAAAAAAAGGATGGGTCGTTCAGGATGTGCATCGACTATCGGGAGTTGAATAAGTTAACCATCAAGAACCGTTACCCTCTACCTCGAATCGAAGATTTGTTTGATCAGTTACAAGGTGCATCGTGTTTCTCGAAGATCGATTTACGCTCAGGTTATCATCAGTTACGTATACAAGAGGAAGATATACCCAAAACCGCTTTTCGCACTCATTACGGCCATTATGAGTTCGTTGTTATGCCTTTCGGTCTAACCAACGCACCCGCAGTTTTTATGGATCTGATGAATCGCGTGTGTAAGCCTTATCTTGACCGTTTCGTCATCGTATTCATCGACGATGTCTTGATTTATTCCAAGTCGAAAGCCGAACACGCGCAACATCTACGTTTGGATCTCGTGTTACTCCAGGGGAACCAACTCTATGCCAAGTTCTCCAAGTGTGAATTCTGGTTGGAGGAGGTTCAGTTTCTGGGTCACATCGTGAATAGTCAAGGTATTCATGTCGATCCCGCGAAGATTGAAGCAGTTAAGAGCTGGATTACGCCAAAGAACCCGTCTGAAGTCCGTTCTTTTCTTGGATTAGCGGGTTATTATCGATGATTTATCGAAGGATTCTCTAAGATCGCTGTGCTGCTTACCGCTCTTACCCATAAAGACAGGTCTTTTGTTTGGGGAATTGAACAGGAATCTGCTTTTCAAACCCTTAAGCATATGCTTTGCAATGCTCCTGTTCTCACATTGCCCGACGGAAACAACGATTTCATTGTCTATTGTGATGCTTCCAACCTTGGTCTTGGTTGTGTTCTCATGCAATGGGACAAGGTTATAGCTTACGCGTCTCGTCAGCTCAAAATCCATGAGAAGAACTATACAACCCACGATCTCGAGCTAGGCGCAGTTGTTTTTGCATTGAAGATTTGGCGACACTAGCTGTATGGTACCAAGTGTACGATCTTCACAGATCACAGGAGTTTACAACACATCTTTAATCAGAAAGAACTTAATATGCGTCAACGCCGATGGGTAGAACTTCTCAACGATTACGACTATGAGATTCGTTATCACCCGGGCAAGGCAAATGTTGTTGCCGACGCGCTCAGCAGACGGAGTTATTTGCTCAGTATTCGCGATACCCAAGCCCAGCACAACCTCGAAACTCTCATCCGCGAAGCCCAGCATGCTTGTTTTAACGAACGCACTTTGAAGAAAGAGAGGATCTACCACGATGGAGCTCAACTGGTAAGCAAAGCAAATGGGATTTTCTATTATCTGGACCGAATTTGGATCCCCAAGTGGACCGATTTGCGAAAGATTATAATGGACGAAGCCCACAAATCCTGCTATTCTATCCATCCCGGTGCCGATAAAATGTACCAGGATCTTCGTTACAAGTACCGGTGGCCGGGTATGAAACGGGATATCGCCCTCTATGTTGGAAGTTGCCTAACTTGCGCAAGAGTTAAGGCCAAATATCAACGACCTTCTGGCTTACTCGAACAACCTCCAATCCCCATATGGAAGTGGGAGAGTATAGCTATGGATTTCATAACCAAACTTCCGCCCACGCCATCAGGTCACGACAGCATTTGGGTTATAGTTGACCGTCTGACCAAATAAGCTCACTTTTTGCCAATACGGGAAGACTATAAGGTAGAACGGCAAGCCCGAATCTACACCGACGAGATCATTTGTAATCATGGTACGCCTCGTGACATCATTTCAGACCGTGACGCTCGGTTTACTTCACGATTGTGGGAAACGTTTCAAGCAGCGCTCGGTACGTCGCTTAACCTAAGTACCGCATTCCATCCTCAAACCGACGGACAGACTGAGAGAACAATCTGTACTCTAAAAGACATGCTCCGCGCGTGTGTTATAGACTTCGGTGGTAGTTGGAACAAATACCTACCGTTAGTCGAATTCTCGTACAACAACAGCTATCATGCCAGCATACAAATGGCACCATTCGAGGCGTTATATGGAAGAAGATGTCAATCGCCCATTGTGTGGCACGAGATCGGTCACTCGCAATTAACCGGTCCCGAGTTACTACAAGAAACGACTGACAAAATCCTCCAGATTCGTGACAACTTGTCGAAAGCCAGGGATAGACAGATAGCTACGCCGATAGAAGATGCAAGCCCCTTGAATTTGACGTTGGCGACTACGTACTCCTAAAGGTATCACCTTGGAAGGGTGTGGTCAGATTCGGCAAGAAAGGGAAACTAGCGCCTCGATATTTTGGACCTTTTAAGATTCTGGAAAGAATTGGAAAAGTCGCCTACAGACTCGAACTACCGGAGGAACTTAGTAACGTCCACCCGACTTTCCATGTGTCAAACCTCCGAAAATGCCTAGCTGATCATTATCTGATTGTACCGCTCGATAACCTTCAAGTAAACGAAACGCTACACTTCGTGGAAAAGCCTGTTGAAATCATGGATCGCCAAACCAAGCAACTCAGACGCTCGCGCATCCCTATCGTGAAAGTCCGATGGGAAGGCAAACGAGGCGCAGACTTCACTTGGGAACTCGAAAGCGACATGAAGGCTAAGTACCCGCAATTGTTTAAATGAAGATCTGAAGCGTGAAATTGGTAATATCATGCACGGTGCTGTGCAGCTTCGAGCCTAATTTCGGGATGAAATTCCCTAAACAAGGGGAGGCTGTAACACCCCGTGTTTTCGAATGTCAAAGTCAAAGTCAAAGTCAAAGTCCAAGTCAACTTTGATTTCTTTGACTATAATTAGCCTATTTTATGCTTTATTTGTATTATGTGGAGTAAGTGTTGTTAATCAGAGAAATCGAAGTAATCGAATGTTTAATCAACGCGAAACGATTTACGACTGTGAATAGTAGGAAGTAACAATGCGATAAAGTTAATCAATCAATGATAAGCTAATCAAATCATCATCGAACTCGAAGCTTGAATTACGCGAATTTTGATTGTTATTATACGTGTGTGTGTGCGCCTTATGTGTTACTTGTGCATGTTTACTTTATGTATTGTGTGGTGATCAATCGAACCAAATCGAATCGAAACTTGAAACTCAATCGAACTCAATTGAAATCAAGTTGTGATAATTGGTAGAGAAGGGATTACGCGAGATATAGATGATTATATGTTAGATATAGTGGTTGGGACTAAAATTAATTTGAATAGGAAACTCTATCGTACTCGTATCGTCTTCAATCGAAATCGAAATATCAGAAATCGTCGCATCGAACGTTCGAACCAGGCTGTGGATCGATCAGGCTGTCAGCCGATCGAACAGCCCAGCCGATCGGACGGACCGTCCGATCGAGTAAGCTGTCCGATCGGGATGCCTGGCCGATCGGCCAGCACCTTTCCCCTTTTGGAAGCCTATAAATAGGCCTGTCATTGTCATCCTTTCCACTTTTGGAAACTCTCTGACCGACCAGCTCGTGCTCCCTTTCTTTTCTCAGATTTCTTCCGATTTTGGTAAGTTTTCATCCTAAATCTTGTACCTTCTTGATCAATACACACTCCTACACCTTTCTATCTTTCAAATCTTAACTTTTAACCATGAAATCATCAAGATTCAAGCGTTCTAGGATGATGTCATCATGGTGTTCTTGAAGAACTTCATGTTTTGACCTCAATCCACCATGAATAGCTTGGATCTAACCGATTTCCACATAAACAAACTAAGATCTATCATAGATCTAGACAATTACATGGTGGGAAGGATTGAAAGAAGGATTTCCAACTTCCTTTCAACTCTTTTACACTCAATGCCTTCAAACCGGTGGAAACGAAGCTTGAGTCGACTCACCAATCATTCTAATGGATGAGTGGTTCAAGATTCGGATTCTCTCTACGAGGTTCACCGACTTCGAGTTAATCATCAAACTACCGCTCCGAACCAGCTCACTGCCGGACTTGGGTGATTCCTGTCCGAGCAGGGGAAACAAGTAAGAACGGAAGTTCCACGGTTCAGCTTGTTGTCAAACTACCTCAATATAACATCAAGAAACCAAAACAGCCAAACGTTAGACGAACAGGCCGACCAGGTCAGGATGCTGACCGAACGGTTAGGCTGTCCGAACGAACAGCCCAACCGATCGGACAGGTCAGCCGATCGACCAGGCCAGCCGATCAGCTAGCATATGACCCCACATTTTGACAATTTCATGAAGTTTAGTATTGAACGAAGTGATGTTCGATCGAACGACTGTTTGGCAACATTACTCTTCGGATCATGAGATACTATGCTTCGACCCTTAATCGATTTTCAACTTGTTCGAAGTATTGGAATGTCACCCGATCGAACATGCTGTCCGATCAGGTGACATCCTACTGAGGACTTGCTACTGAAGTGTCTAACCGATCGGTTAAGCCGGCCGATCGAACGACCCGTTCGATCGATCGACCTGAAAGGTAAGAAAACTTCAATGTTCTCAAATTCTACAACGAAAACCTAAAAAGGACAAACCATCATACATAAACACATCCTACTCAAAGGAAGAAACAATCCACTCGAACAGCCCAACCGATCGGCCTATCGACCGATCGGGCAGGCTGTCCGAACGGACTGGTTAACCGAACGGTCAAGCCATCCGATCGGACCTACCGTCCGATCGACCAGACTGTTCGACCCATCATCACTTGTTTCCATTTTACGTGCTACTCATCGTTATGCTATCGAACTATTCAGGCTAACCCTACTCTCAAGCGCTCCCTTCAATCCAACAATCAATCGCTGTGAGTATACTCGATCCCTTTTTGCTTTTAGCACTTTTGGGTGTTACATACGTTACTTATTTCAAAACACAAACGAACACACTACTCAATTATTTGAACGCTAACCGATTCGCATGTATTACGTGACTAAATGAATGCTTGTTGTTATGTTTACACGTGGAATGTTGTCTACCTGCCTTAACGACGTAGTACTATAGTTTGGACTCAGCACCCGTTCACACGGGGGTTGTTAAGGACAATTACTTGCATGGATTACGGTGGTAATCATGTATTGCGAACTGTCTCGGACAGTCAACCCGCAGTCATTGGTATCGATAGATCCATGTCGATAATTAACATGCTTCGTTTTCCTCTGTGTATGTGCTGGTTATGCGTAAACTATTCGAACTCTATTATGCTATTATCAAACTTGTATGCTCACCTTTACATTATATGTATTGACTTTATTTTAACGTATGTGACAGGTGTTTAGGATGCTTGCTTGCTAGGAAAGCGAGGCTAGAATAAAGCTCTAGAGCCCCCCAAGTAAATAGTTGTCTGTCATGGTCAAGATAGGGGTCTTTAGAAGCAAACAAACTATTTTATTATTTACATTTAAATCTAAGTTGTCGGAACAGAATATTTGACTGGTTGTTATCTGTAATAATTTGTTTTACTATTTGGGATACGGTATGGGACGTATTAATTAAACTAAATGGTAATGATAGATAGTTGTTGTGGAAACTCTTGGACAATCTGTTTCGCTCAGTGCCATGCCCCGATGATTCCGCCATCGGTTGGGGTGTGACATCTTAACCCGAATGCACGCTTCACAGCCGGTCCTTATAGAAGGAACCCTGCGAGTAATCTTAGTCTTCGAGTTATCATTAGAACTACCGGCTTCCTGAGGCGAGTCAATCGCCTTAAAGGGTTTAGTACCCTCTTTTGAGCATAGGAAGTATTTATTATGTATGACACCCTTTTGAGGCTCGTATTGAGTACCCTTCCTAGCTGTGAAACCTCCCGCCTTTGTATATCTTTGGTAAAAAAGAAAGGCATTTTCGAGCGAATCAAACGTCATGTGCATCTTAGGTTTAATGGAATCGTCGACATCTGGTATAAATGTCCTCCTTCCAGAGTTTGGGGACACGTGAACATCACCAACCAGCTGGTATGTAGAAATATCTACAACAAAAAATCGACACATCTGTCATTTATAAAACAGTGATAACAACATGTTTCTGTATTTGATAAAACACTATATGAAGATAGAACACTATCTGTTTATTGTAAGACACTATAAATTTTAATTAACAATAATATGTTGATTTAAATCACTTAATGATCATAAAACACTATGAACCAGAAAATTAAGATGTCTGTACAGAATATAACACTATTGATTGGGGATAAAACACTATGAAAGGAAATTAAGATGTCTGTATAGAATATAACACTATTGATTGGGGATAAAACACTATACCTATAAATATAAAAAAAAACTAACTCTGTTCATGATAAAACACCAAAACAAAAACTTACCCTAAACATTCAATGTATAAAACACTATGAAAGGAAATTAAGATGTCTGTACAGAATATAACACTATTGATCATGCATATGACACTATACATCTAAATATAAAAAAGATAACTCTGTTCATGATAAAACACTAAAACAACAACTTACCATAGACAATTCAATGTATAAAACACTACATAAACACGAAATCAAAGCATACTAAAAACCTGTAACACCGTATACTAAAAAAAAACTTGTCTGTCAAACATATATCACTAATGATCGAAACATGATAACTCTTAACAGATTCAGTATGACACACATGTACCTGCATCGCTGGAATCCATTGAAATTGATATAAAACTCCAGAATCGCAGAAGGTTAACAACTGTATTGTATCTGCCGATTTCATAAGACCTCATGTATTTATAATTGATGAAGAATGATGCGTACATGAAAATCTTATTGGATCTTGCAAAAAATTACATAATTCGAAACAATCCCTGAAATATCTCATCGCCAGTTTTTTTTGAAGTTATCTTGGAATCAATTAATTGATAAGAATGGAAAATTACTAATACACCTTTTTGAATTAATTAAGATAAAGGACACTTGTCATTCCCAAATTATTTCTCACACTTCTCACAAAAGTTGATTAATGTACAGGATCCTAAACCTATGTACCAACGCATAAACATTTTTCTTTAAGAATTTTGCATTGTGGTTGTTAAATTTGGCTCCAACCAAAACCGTAAATCAATTGAGGATATTAGAAAATTGTTTGTAGGAGAAATAATATGGAGTAATATATCTTGGGGAAAAGAAACTATTATTCCTACAAAATCCTGTTCATATTGTTAACCCTGGGCGTAAGTAAGTTTCATACCCATATAAATAAAACCCAATTATAAATTTTCTAGATCAATAAATATAAAAGAATCAAGTAATATATACTACCTTTCGCAAATTTTGGCTCGTAACAGTATGGGAATTCATTTCTTATACACGTAACGTAGAATCAACCACCGACTGCCAATTGCAACATAAACACCCACGCCTGTTCCGTCACTACTAGATGGTTTAAAGATCACAAAAACACAACTACAACAGTGTTTTTCTCTTGAATCGATCAAGACAATTGCCTTATCCGGTTTGGAGGCCAGAAGAGAAAAGAAACAGCGGCAAGGAAAGGATTAGCGTTTTGAACAGAGCACTTTCATGCTGATAACGTGTTGTTAAACAACTAAACCTAATCTATACTATATAATAAAAGAAACCACTTTTGGGACACTTGTCATCATATAGGACATCTTTTATAGATAATTATTATTTTAGTTCAATCTCTTATAGATAAATATTATTTTAGTTTAATATTATTTAGTTTTATATCTTATATTATAGATGTAATTGTAATAATTTAATTTCATATAATAATTTATAATAAATATTAACATGTAAAACATCTGACGTCAACTTTAATCACTTTTTGAGTATCTTCATATACAATATAATTGTATCGTTTAAGTACGTTATTTTTAGTAATTCCAAAATATAAAAACCAATCAACGTAGTATGTTTTCTCTTTTTTTTTTTGAAAGACTAATATCATTCCACCAAACACTAGCAAGATGCTAGCAGAACAACATACAGGAGACGAAATTACAAGAACTCAAAATTGTTCCAAAGATCCTCCTTTAAATCTAAGCCTTTGGTCCTGTGTTTGATCCAGAGAAAGCCTAACACCTTCACCTCTTCTACAACACTCCGAGCGTTGGTTTTTTTTACCTCTAATATTATTTATCATTTACATATTTACGGAGTTTTAAATAAAGGGTTAAATTTATTGAGACTTCGTTAACAAATTTTGCAACAACAGAATAATCTATTTTTATCACGAAAACCAAACTTTGTATTAATATATTAAATATTTTGATTTTCACTATACAAAATTACATTTACTCGACCCATGTAATACATGAGGTTTTTTAAGATATAACTTTTTATTATTTGATATATAAAATTAGATTTATTGAATTCGTACAATACACGGGGTTTTTTAAGGATATATATATATATATATATATATATATATATATTTATTATTTACTACAGAATATTACACTTATTCAAACCGTGTAATGCGCATATTTATAAAGATATATTTTTTATTATTTGGTAAACAATATTATAGTTATTCAACCCGTGTAATACACGTGGTTTTAAAGATATAACTTTTTTATTTGGTATATAAAATTACATTTATTCAACCCGTACAATATGGTTTTTATAAATATAACTGTTTATTATTTAATATATAAAATTATATTTATTCAACCCGTGCAATAAATGAGGTTTTTAAAGATATAAACCACTTTAGGGACACATGTCACTCATTGGAGCCATCTATTTTTTAGCCTATTAAAATTAAATAATTATTTAAAATTAAATAATTATTTATGAGATATACGTAGAGATATACTATTTAATATATATAATTATGAGATATAAATGGACCTTTTGTAGAGGCGCTTCTGTATATGTGTAGCTGGGCTTCTTATATAAGAAGATCTATTTTACTTACCTAGTACAGAGACCCGTTCAGGAATTCAATGAACCAAGCCCTTTTTTTAACTCAGTGATAGAGTAATCCCATGGTAACGCGTAAGCCCTCGGTTCAAACCCAACAAGGGGCTTTGTTTGATTTTTTTCAGTCGTAGTATTCATATTCATATGAAGAATAGCGATATTCTTAATAGGAATCAAAAAGTAACCAACTGTATAATGAGTTATATTATATTAGTTGTTATCACGAATCAGGATACGTCATCTGTTGAATCACCAAATCTTCCTATTTTCAATTAGGCCAATGAAATCCATTGTAAAGATTAGAAATTGTAAAGATTAGAAATAAATAAAGGAAAAATAAGTGGACCTGACCCATTGAATTATGACTATATCCGCTATTCTGATATTCAAATTCAATAGAGATGAAATTGGAACAAGTTGACCCCTTTTTATTTATTTTCATTTCTTTGGACTCCGCAAGAATTTGTCGATATTTCCAACTCAATCGTCTTGTTCTATAGGAATAAATAGGAATACATTGTCATTTCGTTCCTTCACAGAGAACCATTTATTCTAAGCCACAAGATTAGAATTCACTATCTTTCTTTGATTACAGGATCAAGATTAATTTATATCTATATAATATAATATTTCTATTTAGATTTATAACTATCAGATCGCGGCTTGATGTACCAAAAATTTTCATTTCGTTGCATCCAAGATTTTTGTTCCGGCAATCGTATGAAGAATGGATGCAGGATAAATACTCTCATTTCCAGTCTCCTATTTATTGAATATTGTTATTGTATTAAGTATTGAAGTGAAGTAAAAAATTGGAAACTATCTCTTTTCTAACAAAGAAAAAGAAATATAAAAAGCTTAGTAATTTAGTATACATAAAAATTAGAATAGAAAGAGAGTTCTTTTTCTTAATCTCATGAACAAGATCTAAGAATCTATTTAGTTGATGGAAAAGGATGGGGGCAGGTCTGAGGATCAACCGGTAGTGGGCGAGGGGATTGCTTTTTCCTTGAACAGTTCTTTCAAAAAACGAATAGATCTGATTCATGAGTCATAACAAGACAATTCATGATTCAGATGCTTAATAATAAGTAAGGAATAATCAATTTGAATTCATGAATTTACCTGGGTGGTCAATTTATGGGCCAATCCAATAAAGGATTTTTATCTTCGAAACCCATTGTATTGTAAGGGGTAGTGCACGAGAAAAAAATCATGCAGAAATGATCGACTCTTTGGACGCCCCGAAAATACTATGAGGTGTTCGGAAATGGTCGAAGTAGTTGAATAGGAGGATTACGATGACTATAGCCCTTGGTAAATTTACCAAAGACGAAAATGATTTGTTTGATATTATGGATGACTGGTTACGTAGGGACCGTTTCGTTTTTGTAGGCTGGTCCGGCCTATTGCTCTTTCCTTGTGCCTATTTCGCCGTAGGGGGTTGGTTCACGAGTACATATAGATTAAAAACTTATTTAGAAAATGTACTATTAATATTAAATTATTATTTTTATAATATATTTCCTTAGATATAGGAATAGGTTACATTATAGTTTGAGTAAACTTCCGTTTTGCTCCCTGTGGTTTGGTCATTTTAATGGTTTTGCTCCAATAGTTTAAAAATAGCCATTTTCCTCTCTGATTTTTCTAACTTATCTATAAGACATTTGAACTAAAATAATAATTATCTATAGGAGATGGTCTAATATGATGACAAGTGTCCCAAAAGTGATTTCTTTTATTATATAGTATAGATTTTGCTTCCAGCCTCTAACTCCATCAGGGAGGAAACTGGCGACAAACTCGAAAGATTAGGGAGCAATTATATTGTATATGAAGATTCTCAAAAAGTGATTAAAGTTGACGTCACATGTTTTACATGTTAATATTGATTATAAATTATTATATGAAATTAAATTATTACAATTACATCTATAATATAAGATATAAAACTAAAATAATATTTATCTATAAGACATTTGAACTAAAATAATAATTATCTATAAGAGATGGTCTAATATGATGACAAGTGTCCCAAAAGTTATTTCTTTTATTATATAGTATAGACTTATTCAACCCGTGTAATACACGGGGTTATAACCTAGTAGCAATATAAGGAGAAGAATAAGAGAATGAGGGAATGTAAATGTTATTGATGTATCATACAAATAAAATAGCTAGTATTTATAGGGCTTGACATTAATACAAATACATTAAAGTAATAGGAGTTAAGCATGTGGAAAGTCATAATATTATAACTCATTCATAATACACACTAATTTTTCCATTTTTCCAAACACACTGGGTTTCTATAAACTCACAAATGTAAGCTGGATCCGCCCCTAATGTACCTCTAGCCCGGTTTGATATTAACTTGAGTCAAACTCGGTTTGATAGTTATTTTAGTACACAAAAATTGATAGTCAATCTTAAAGCCACATATTAAACCTAACCTAATCCTAATAGTAAAATCATGTAATAGTGGCCACCAACTCCTTCAATCCATTTTCACACCCCCCTTTCCTACCTTGTTCACAAATCACCAATTTATTTATATTTTTTGCAGGTTCAATGTGGGGTTCTTCACGTCCACTTGCACAGATTTGACTTTTTCAATGCCATTAAAATAACATAGATTTACATCTTCCCCAACAGCTAATACCTGCCACATTCACAAGTCATTTAGATTTCCACGTAGGACTCACCAACCCCCAATTTCTTACCAACTTTTTTGCGTATTTAAACACCGAATCAAAACCGTGATTAACCAGAATCAAATTTTTGTGATTTGGGTTTTTGGTTGGTTGGAGATTAAGGGTGATGGGTAGTCTCGGCGTGTTGAGAAAAACAACAATGGTGTGTGTGCCGTTGATGAGTCATTCCGTCGAACAGTTGGTGGGTGATATGTTTCAGGCCAAGAATGAAGGTGCTGACCTTGTGGAAATCCGGCTTGACTTCTTGAAGGAGTTTGATCCGGTGAAAGATCTCCGGACGATTGTCGGTTGTAGACCGCTTCCGATTGTCGTCGTTTACCGGTATGTGTAATCATCAATGAACTTCGTACAAGTAGTATGTTAACGTCGTATTCTCACCTTTTATGTCTACCAGTGTTTCTCATGGTTTTCTTAAAATATAAGTTATCAGAGCATGTGTAAAGGGACATTATCATAATGCTTCTCCTTTGGGTACGGACACGTGACACTTGGGGCATTATTAGAGGCGTAAACAAGCCCAGAGGCTCGAGAGCTACTCTTTATCGGCTCGGTTAAAAGCTCGAATGAGCCGAGCTTTAACGAGCTCGAGCCCGAGCCTGTAATAGAGCTCGTTTAGTTATCGAGCCCGAGCCCGAGCTTGAATACTTATACAAAACTCGTTTATAATATAATACTAATGACGATAACATTGGCGAGCCGAGCTTTGGCTTGTTTAAGCGATATTGAAGCGAGCTCGAGCTGGACTTTTAACTCGTTTGAGGTTGTTCTCAAAATAGCCCGAGCCAAGCTCAGCTTTGGGTTTTACTTGCGAGCCCAGCTCGAGCTCAAATAAGTAGGGTCGAACCGAGCCGAGCTCGGGCTCGACCCGGCTTGTTTACACCCGTAGGCATTATGAACGTGAAGTTAGAAAGGGCTTAATGGTATAATGCTCTTGCAATGATTACGTAATTATTATTATTTTTTAGAAAAATAAAATAAAAAACAAAAGCAAACAATTCTATTGGACAAACCAAAATCATCTGGGCGTTTCTACAAACACGCCATTCGAAATTTTGGACGAATCACACCCATGGGGGCGGTGTACATAGCGTTTTGGGGCGTGAAATCATAAGAACACGCTCACTTCATGTTACCACTGTACATGGTAATTTTAATATCACTTTTTTCTAAAAAGACAACTTGAAATGTAATTAATTTTTAAATGTAGAGCATGATATTTTATCTTACTTCGTACATATTTATTTTTTTGTGGATTATTACATGTCAACTAGCATATAAAAGATAATTTAGAAACTCAAATTATTCAACGTGTATATGTCTTGTGGTTTAAGCCATTCAAATTTAAATTAGCTGTTAAATTATATTAAAATTCTTTTTTAGTTGGCTTTTGTTAACCTGTCAAAACAAATTTCCAAATACAAAAAGGCTTATCATTTTCACTAATTTTTCATGTAATTATTATATTTTAAAAAAAAAACATTTTAACAGAATACATTGCGAAATGTATAGAAACGTGTTTAACACCATAATTTTTTATTAAGGATTCGTTTAAGCATGGAGAGAAATGGATTAAGTGACTACTTAATTGATTAATTATGTTTTGTAGTTATTTACTTAAAATTGAGTTTTCACTTTTTATTTCAAGCTGATTTGTTTGAATGGTACTCAATCCATTTACGTATTCAAACACAAAACACATATTATTGTGTGACATTCTTGACTTTTGGAAAAAATATTAACGATGTTTAATTTTATTTGTTGCTTGTAGTTTACCTTTCAATTTCATGTGTGTGTATCTTTTTTCCAGCTATTAGAAATTTATTATTATTATTTGCATCTATATAGAAAAAACAAAATCAGAAAAGCCAACTACACAGAATCTGCAGATGCTTTTGTCTTTATTTCTACTTGATTTTCTATGCCAACTTGCAATTTGCTCATGGTTTCCAACACATGTTTTTGGTGATGTTATAATACTGATGTATAATGACATTTTTTATTATTACTTAAATAAAAAAATATATTAAATTTAGGAAAATGTATTATTTCCTAATTATGAAATTAAATTTTAATATATTCAATTTTTTTTTATATTTTTCATAGGTAACTCAGATATTAATTTCATGATTATATAAGTAAACTGATACACTTATTTGGATCCAATGATTTTATTTATTTAATATATGAATAATTGGTTTATCTTTGTGAGGGGTTATGGGCCCCTAGCATCATTGTTAACCACAGTTGCAATATCCAAAACTGAAAATTGTGTAGGACCTTGATACATTACAATTGCACATCACCAGCAGCTACCAATCCCCACATCACCCTTATCAGTTTTGAGAATTCTATCAATTGTAAAGCCCACATTAATAAATATTTTTTTCCTATAAACATTATGTATCAACCCAAGGTTGATGGGTTGAACCTGACACGAACCAAAAAATTATACAACAGCAAACAACAACTAGGGCTGTAAACGAGTCGAGCCAGGGTGGGGTCGAGCTCAAGCTCGAAATTAATTCAGGCGGCTAAACTTGGCTTGAGCTTTACGTCGGAGTTAAACGAGCCTAAGAACGAGCCAATGAGCCGAGCCATGGGCCGAGCCGAGCTTAACTCGAGCTGGCCTTGGTTATAAAAATGAGCCAGCTTGGTGCACGTCATCTTAAATTGAGTTTTTTTAGCTAGTTTTTCTCGAGCTTCTTTCGAGCGAGCTACGAGTCGCAAGCTTTATGAACAACCCTAACAACAACCATACCCAGAAATCATGTCACAAACATGAACCGCAAAATACACATGTATTCGTGGGTTCACACACAAACATGACCCGTTTAACCTATACCCATATCTTTTTATTCATTTCAAATGTTGGCCACAAAAATATCCAAGTATTTTAAAATACAACACATATCGTTTAGCTAAACCCCTCACAAAGATATTGGATATTGCACTTGTGGTTATTATTAAAATAAAAAAATTATGGATCCAAATAAGTGTATCAGTTTTTAAAATAAGAAGATAAAACACATTTTTAAAAAGTTAAATAATAAATAAATGGGATAAATGGACCCATGAACCCGCAGGGTTGACACGAACACATATCGTTTAGCTAAACATGTTCGCAGGTCAACCTGGAACTGACCCAAACCAGTTTCGACTAAATCTAAGCCTGCAAATTTCATGTTAATTTCACGTCGTCTTAAAAAAATCAGATCCCTACTCATAAGCAGTAATAATGGCACCCAAAATAGTATTTTTCCCTGTTTCTTGCATCTGGCTATCAATTCCATTTGGACAGTTTAATTAAATATATTAATCTTATTTTTAGACCAAAATGGGATGGTGGTTTCTATGATGGTGATGAGAAGTCAAGGCTAGAAGCACTTATGCTTGCCAAAGAATTAGGAGCAGAATATATTGACTTGGAGCTTCAGGTAATGATCAAATTATCCAAAAACTTTATGTATACATAAATATCAACTTATTATTGTCTAAGCAGTCAATAGTGGTGCTATAGCGGTTAGCGGACCTCAAGGTGTGTAGTGGTCCAAATAGCGGTGGCCTATAGTGGTTCCGCTATTAGCGGCGCTAAATACCGCTATAGCGGTGGCCTATAGCAGTTATAGCAGTAACGGTGTTTGATTGTGTTAATTCTAGAATTAGATACTTCAAAGTTACTATTAGTATTTGATTTGCAACAGGTTTTTGATAATGGAATGATATTACTATGAATTTTGATATTACTATTAATATTTTTCAAAGATATATTTATATATACATACATGACAAAAAATATAACGTGCGTTATTATCATAGAACGTGCGTGATTATAGTCCCATGCGTGATTATGTGGTCCCATGCGTGATTATGTGGTCCCATGTGTGATTATGTGGTCCCATGCGTGATTATACCCCTGATCCAACGGTTACCATTGTCTCCTACGTGATGTATGATAAGGCTTTTTGTATGTTAACCTTACTCTAGGGAAAGTATAATGTACTTCAAGGCTTAACCTACATTAACATACATGACAAAAAATATAACGTGCGTTATTATCATAGAACGTGCGTGATTATAGTCCCATGCGTGATTATGTGGTCCCATGCGTGATTATGTGGTCCCGTGCGTGATTATGTGGTCCCATGCGTGATTATACCCCTGATCCAACGGTTACCATTGTCTCCTACGTGATGTATGATAAGGCTTTTTGTATGTTAACCTTACTCTATATATAGAGTAAGTATAATGTACATCAGGGCTTAACCTACATTAACATACATGACAAAAAATATAACGTGCGTTATTATCATAGAACGTGCGTGATTATAGTCCCATGCGTGATTATGTGGTCCCATGCGTGATTATGTGGTCCCATGTGTGATTATGTGGTCCCATGCGTGATTATACCCCTGATCCAACGGTTACCATTGTCTCCTACGTGATGTATGATAAGGCTTTTTGTATGTTAACCTTACTCTATATATATATAGAGTAAGTATAATGTACATCAGGGCTTAACCTACATTAACATACATGACAAAAAATATAACGTGCGTTATTATCATAGAACGTGCGTGATTATAGTCCCATGCGTGATTATGTGGTCCCATGCGTGATTATGTGGTCCCATGTGTGATTATGTGGTCCCATGCGTGATTATACCCCTGATCCAACGGTTACCATTGTCTCCTACGTGATGTATGATAAGGCTTTTTGTATGTTAACCTTACTCTATATATATATATATAAATACATAAATTATGCATGGTATAAAAATTACCGCTATATCACCGCTATACCACCGCTATAACCTATATATCATATAGCGGACCTTGACCGCTATTCGATTTTGGACCGCTATAACTGCATAGATTATTGTTACTATTATAAGGTTGTGATTTCAAAGAATCTTAATATTTTTACTTCTATTCAGGTAGCTTCTGATATCATGGAAGAACACAAGCTTGGTCAGCAAAGCAGTTCCAAGATAATAGTATCTTGTTTTGTGGACAGAATCACATCTTTGAAGGAGGATTTAAGCCATCTTGTAACAAGGATGCAATCAACTGGTGCACATATCATCAAACTTGTTGCGACCGCAGCTGATATCACAGAATTATCAAAAATCTTTCATTTGCTTTCACATTGTCAGGTACTTATTTTTGTATAATTTTTTCTAGGGGAAAGTTACTGTACAAATAAAGTTAAGGTACTAAACGTACGAATAGCATGAAAAAGCAAAAAGCACACGGTGGCATTTTTATAATTATCTGCTTGTAGGGTAATTATCAAAATTACTCTACAAATGATACTGTAGAGTAATTTTGTAAAATGTTCTTGTAGAGTAATTTTGATCTTGTAGGGTAATTATCAAAATTACACTACCCCCCCCCCCCCCCCCCCGGGAACAAAATTACTCTACAAAAGATCAAAATTACTCTACAGGATCATTTGTAGAGTAATTTTGATAGTTACTGATAATTACGAAAATGCCACCGCGTTTTTTGTCTTTTTCTTCAGTTCGTACGTTTTGTACGTTAACTTTATTTGTATTTGATCTTTTACCATTTTTTCTATTGCCAAATGTCTTGAAGACTCATGTATGTTTGTATCCATGCAGATACCTTTGATTGCATACTCAACGGGGGAGCGGGGGCTAATTAGTCATTTACTAGGTCCAAAATTTGGTGGTGTTATAGTGTATGGATCACTTGAAGGAAAACAAGTAGCTGGTCTACCAACACTTGCCAGCCTTAGAGAAGCGTATGGAGTTGAGAATATTGATGCGGATACGAAGGTGTTTGGGCTAATCTCAAAGCCGGTTAGCCATAGCAAAGGCCCTATTTTGCATAATCCTACTTTTAGACACGTGGGCTTCAACGGTGTTTATGTTCCAATGTTTGTGGATGATCTTAAACAGTTTTTTAATGTTTATCAAAGTCCCGACTTTGCGGGTTACAGGTATGTGTATATTCTTAAATGTTAACCGTAACATTTCTAAATCAAGTATTGCCAAGTTTGACTTTTGATCATTACTTGAAGTGTTGGAATACCATACAAGGAAGCAGTGATGGAATTTTGTGATGAAGTTCACCCTCTTGCTCAGGTTGACATCAACATCTTAAAAATTTAATTCTTTTTTTTTAATTTAAAAAACTAATCGTTTTTTTCAAAAAAAAAATAAAATAAAATAAATAATAATAATAATAATAATAATAATAATAATAATAATAATAATAATAATAATAATAATAATAATAATAATCATAACTTATGTAATGTTGGTTCCTTTGTACCAAAATTTAACCAACATTGTATCCTTCTCCAGTCTATAGGCGCGGTTAACACTATTGTAAAAAGGCACAGCGATGGGAAACTGATTGGCTATAATACAGATTGTGAAGCTTCTATAACAGCAATTGAGGATGCTCTAAAAGGTACTAAAAAGCAAACTTTAATGTCGGTAATGAATAATGTATGGGTTAGATGGGTCCTGTTCACAGGTTGGCAGGTCAAACCCATCACGAACCCGAACATGACACAAGTTTTCACGGGTTGACACGAACATGACCCTTGTAACCCGAAAATTTATGTATTTTGCATATAGTTACTTTGAAATTACAAATTTACAATCACATATATAAATCTGCATAATATAAGTACGTTTAAACTATTAAACTTGATGCACAATCTCTTTTATTTTATTTTTTTTAATTTCGCACAATATATTCATTTCGTTATAGTCATGACATAAAAGAACACTATAAAAGATAAATAATAAAAATATGACTGGTTTAGTGGGCCAACCGGCCAGGTTGACCCGAAAACAACCCGTTTAGCAATCATGTTCGTGGGTTCGACCAGAAATTGACCAACCCCGTTTAGACTAACTCCAAATACGCAAATTTCACAGTCCTAGAATCATAGTTGTTAAAAGCCATCGTCTCTTGCGCCTAGGCCCGTTTTTCAGGCGAGGCGAGGTAGTTGCGCTTTTAAGTCGAGGAAATTGCGCTTTAATTCTCTACGTGATGGTTCAGGCGTAGATTCCGGAGAGTTTCCGGCCAAATTCTCTAAATTCCGACAAGATTCTAGCCATATTTCTACTTTTATCCAAGGAAAACTACTTTTCTACGCTAATACACTAATATTTTTAGAACCTTTGGTTCTAAATAGATGATATATAGTTTTATATAATAGATTTTTTTTATTTTATTTGAAGAATAGTATTCTTTTTTCTAATACATAATATAGTTTAACTTTTTTTCATTATGCGTATAATTTTTCTCAGGCCCTCGCTTTTTTTGCGCTTTGCGCCTAGGCCCCAGGCGAGGTCTATGCGCCTTAAGTGCGCTTAGCCGCTTAGCGCCTTTAATAACTATGCCTAGAATAAATAATTATCATGTACATTTGCTCATATGATGTTACTTTTTTTCTTTAACTAATAGTAATCATACTTTAATTGCAGCTCGAGGTCTCGTAAATGGAGAAGCATCCCTCCCTTCCCCTCTTACCGGAAAACAGTTTGTGCTGGCTGGTGCTGGTGGTGCAGGGAGAGCTTTGTCATTTGGCGCCAAAATTAGGGGAGCCCGCGTTATAGTTTTTGATATTGACTATGGTATGTGTTTATATATTTATCAACTCTTAATGTTTGACTTTGAAAAGTCAAATATACCTATACCTATATTAACAATGATATTCTTTACTGTCACAACGATTTTAAGTATATTATATATACCTGCTGAATAATGAAAATTAATATTACATTTTTTGTTTTTAAAGATAGAGCAAAATCACTAGCTCTAGCTGTGTCGGGTGAAGCTCGGCCATTTGAAGAGTTGGCTAACTTCAAACCAGAGAAAGGTGCAGTCCTCGCCAATGCAACACCAATCGGGATGCACCCAAATAAAAACCGAATCCCTGTTCCCGAGGTTTGTTATCCTCCCTCATATTAACTGTTCTTGGAAAATTTGAATGCTCTTGTTGGGGTTGTATTAGTGACGACAAGTGCCTTCTTTCTATTGTTTTAGGAAACCTTGAGAGATTACTCTGTTGTCTTTGATGCTGTTTACACCCCTAGAAAAACTACACTTTTAACAGACGCCGAGGCTGCGGGCGCTATTATTGTTAGTGGGGTCGAGATGTTCCTCCGGCAGGCGGTTGGGCAGTTCAATCTTTTCACTGGTGGCAAAGGTACTTTTAAAAAAAATGATATTTAAAAAAAATGATATATTTATAAATAAATTGATCATCTCATGTTCTAATGTGGGTCCTTTTGTGTTTTTATCATCTGATATGTGGCTTCTTGTTTGTTTATTGCAGCACCTGAGGAATTCATGAGAGATATTGTTTTATCAAAGTTCTGATTGATTGATTGATTTAGAAGAAAATATATTGATTTATGATTAATAATCAAACAGATCCTAGAGTTCAGTATCAAATGAAGAGATTTTGATATGAACATGGGTTGCTGTTGTTCATTGTTTGGATACAATCTGGTGTATATTTGTAGACAGACCCCTTATGTTGTACCAACTCTTGATCATCTCTTGATTTTTTATTTAATATTTTTTATCCTTGTACTCTTATTTAAGCTAGACCTCTTTACATATATAACCTTGGTTTAAAAAAAAACCAAGAAAGATCAATGGTACTTAGAGCATCCACGTCGCAGATCATGTGGATGCGTCCGAAATCCCAAACCAACCCTCAAAGACTTGATTTGCCTTGAAAGTGTGGTGTGCAAGCCGGTCCGGGAAGTTTGGTCCGTCACCGAGGACTTGGTCCGGATGGTTTATGGTGGGTCCCTTCCTCATGATTGTTGAGGTTAAGTAAAGAGAAAAATGTTCGGATAGTCCCTGTGGTTTGCCATTTTTCACCTTTAGTCCCTAACTTTCTAAAATTACATCTATAGTCCCCACGTTTTTTAATTTCGTTCCCGGATAGTCCCTGGCGTGAATGGGGGTTAGTTTTTGGTGTTAGGTGCGTATGAAACAACAAAAATACCCAATACCCTTACCGTCAAATTAATAATTAAAAAGTTAAAAAAAATTAATTAATATTTTACAATTTACAGTAGAAACTCTATAAAATAATACACTTGGGACTACCAAAATTTATTAATTAAAAGAGTTATTAATTAATCGATAAATTAATAATTATTAATTTATATATTAATTAATATTTTATTAATTTATAGTAGAATACTTAGTTTACAAACACCTTTCAAGCTTCCACTTAATTATTGTATACAATGCATGTATATCAAATGAACGGCCCAATTTGAAAGAAACCTTCAATCTCCCACCTTATTATGCTTCTTGTGTTCAATGTATCACTTTATGGACATTAAAAATATTTTCTATATAAATACAAAATCAAAATAGGTTAACAAAAACAAATCATACACACAACATGGCTTCCCATCTTAAAGGTGTGAAAAAAACAACAATGACAGACGAGATTCGAAGAGCATTATGCAAGCACAACAAGGATAACCCAAGTCTCACTCAAAAGCAATTGCAAGAATGGGTTCATAGTAACTACGGTTTGCAGGTGAGTCAAGCGACAATATCGAATACAGTTAAGCGGTCTTTAGAGTATCTCTCACTTGCTCCCGAAAGAGGCGATGTTAAGCGACACAAACCGGCAAAATTTCCTGACCTAGAAAAATCTCTCTATGAATGGATTCTTCAATATCAAGAACATGTGAATATGACAGGTGAACTAATCATCGAGAAGGCGAAAAAGTTCATGAAAGATATGTATCCAGTGGATACTCCAGACTTTACTTTTTCTATTGGTTGGCTTGGAAAGTTCAAAGCAAGATACGAAATGTTGAATTATTTTTTTTGCCACCAAACACAACTTCAAAAATTCAACCTTGTGACGCGGGGATCATACGAGCTTTTAAGATGCATTATCGCCGTCGATTTTATAGAAGTCTTTTGGAGGGTTATGAATTAGGGGTTCCAAATCCAGCAAAAATAAATGTATTAGATGCAATGAATCTTGCAATTTCAGCATGGACTATGGATGTTCGTGCAAATACAATTGCGAACTGCTTTCGTCATTGTAAACTTCGATCAACAGATAACATGACTTTTGAGAACTCGGATGAAGGTGGTGAAAGCACTCAAGAACTCCAGAATTTGATCAAAGAGTTGGGTTATCGCAATGCAATGGATGTCGAAGATGTTCTGACTCACCCAGAAGAAAATGTTGTTGCACAGTTGTTGACTGATGAAGAAATTATTGAAAGCGTTATTGGAATTAATAAAGATTATATCAATGAAGAAAATGATGAAAGTTCTACAATAGAGCCCCCTTCGCGAAACGAAGCTATTAAAGCGGCAATCACATTGAACAATTTCTTGTTGAGCTATGAGAAAACAACACCAGAAGTTCTTACCATGCTAAGGAAAATTAGAGACGAGATTCAATGGGAAATTGATTTCAACAAAAAACAAAAGACAATTGAGTCATTTTTCAAGAAACCTTCATAAATCATTCATGTAATATGCTATATATAAGGAATTATTAATTTATATTTTATGGGTAAAGTTCTTGTACAAATAATCTTAACATACTAAACATACAAACTGAAGGAAAACTCAAAAGGACAAGGTCGCATTTTTGTAATTATCAATAACTATCAAAGTTACTCTACAAATATACCTAAAAAACCTAAAAAAAACCTAACCCCCTCCCCCCCCAACCCCCAAAAACCTAAACCCCCCACCCCACCCCCACCCCCCAAGAACCTAAAAAAAACCTACCCCCCACCACCCTCAAAAACCTAAAAAAAACCTACCCCCCCCACCACCACCACCACCACCACCCAAGCTAAAATGCTAAAAACTAAACCCCCCAAAAAACCTAAAAAATCTAAAAAAATAAAAAAAAACACACAAATTATTTTATTTTTTTTTAACATCTTTTACTAAAAATTCGCTACTTTTAGGTTTTTTTTTTTTTTTTTTTTTTTTTTTTTTTTTTTTTTTTTTTTTTGCTAACAAAAGATAGCGATTTTTTAATAAAAAATGTTAAAAAAAATTGTGTTTTTTAGGTATTTTTGGTTGAGTTCACATTTGTATAGTAACTTTGATAGTTGGTGGTAATTATTGGATTTTATCACCCCTAACTATTGGCTATTGGCCGCTGCCACCCCCAACTATCACTTTGACGCCTGTCACCCCTAACATAACACTTAGTGTGTTTTGTCACCACGCCGTTAACTGATTACTAACTTTTGATCCTGTTACTATACTTTTAGGAGTGTCTTAAGATCCCTAAAACCTTCCTAAATCCCTATGACACCCCAAAAGTAGAGTAACAGGATCAAAAGTGAGTGATCAGTTAACGACGTGGTGACAGAAAACACTAAATGCTAAGTTGTGGGTGACGGACGACAAAGTGATAGTTGGGGGTGGCAGCAGCCAATAGCCGATAGTTTAGGGTGATAAAATCCAATAACCCTTACAAAAATGTCACATTGTCTTTTTGAGTTTTCCTTCAATTTGTATGTTTAGTATGTTAAGATTATTTGTATTTGATCTTTTGCCTATATTTTATATGGGGTCTAAAGAAATTATCAAAAATGTATTATCTTATAATTTTAGCGAATTATTAATTTAGCACCCTATCTCCGAGTCGGAACCAGCAAAAAATATTATCTTAGAGAGTTTATTAAATAATCGAGTATTAATTTATCGAGTTTCTACCGTATGTAGTAGGACCCACCACCCACCCTACCTGTCACACCCCCAAATTCCACCTGCGGATAACACCCGCTTCGAGGGCGTGACTGACCAGGATCCAGCCACCAATTATACTGAATAATTAAGTTGATGATCAAAGTAATACTCACTAACCATGAGATTAGCAAATATCAAGTTCAGAGTTTAAAACTTAAATAGCGGAAGCAGGAGTTTAATAGTTTAACAAAGTTCATAGTTCATGATAATTAAGCCCAACACACGGGTTTCGACAAACACTACACCTTCCCAAGCAGCCGCTCCTCAGTCACTGGTTACCTGCAAAGCATGCAGTAAGGGGGGTCAACAATAATGCTGAGTGAGTTCACTAGTTGCCCAGTTTTAAATACCAAAAACTCGTTTCACCAGTTAATTTATCCGTTTATACATGCCATGGGGAGCTACCCCAAAAGTTAGCGACTAAACTGTTTTTTTTTTTCCAATACCGAACACTAGGTAACCGTTTGCGTTTCCGCAGGATGCCCCGATGTCAATGTTCTATCATCATTGACGGATGCCTGAGTACATTAGTTCACGACCGATCCCATACCATGGCACGGTGTGAGGTTGGTAAAACCTAAATAGCGCTATCAACTAATAACCCGTTCGCCTGGCCCCGGCGACTAATCGGTATTATGTAGTAGGGACTTGAGTGATAGAGTTGCGTTTAGTGCCGTTTGGTTGCATTCCGTATAAACAGTAATTAACTAAAAGGTTTCCCAATGACAAGGGAAAGAAAAGTAAGTTTGTTCCGAGTAACTAGGGAAGGAATGTAAATGGTATCCCCTTTACAAGGGGATAGGGTTGTTTTAGTCTCGTGTCCCAAACCACCGGGACGCATGCTTTTAAGTTGTGAACTCACCTTGGGTTGCTCGGTAGATTATTTTACCCGGTCAAGTATGTTGGTCACCACGTCCTAGCATGGTTACCAAGTATGGGTCAAGTTGGGTACAAATAAACACATAGCGAACACGTACGGCAAACACATATAGCAAACACGTATAACATGCGTAACAACAAACAGTTGGGTTATTGGGTCAGCCCTAAACATACAATCAGCAGCAACAACACGTAGCCCAGTCAACAGAAAGCCCAACAGTCAAAGCCCAATAACACCAAAATAGTCCAGTCGAGACAGGGTGGTTGCGACTCGCAACCGAGGTTACGACTCGCATCCGAGGTCACGGTTCATCACGTTTTGGTTACGAGTCGCAACCAGAGGTTCCGACTCGCAACTAGCGGTTCCGACTTAGCAGCAGTGGTTACGACTCGCAACCGGATTCGATACGCGTTGGTTGCGACTCGCAACCGGGAGATCTCGACAAGACTTGATGTGGTCTCGAGTCGCAACCAAAGGTTACGACTCGCAACCGTGATTACGTGCAGCAAATCTTCTAGAACCTGCAATGTACTGACCAATAGAATTGCATTTTCATGTAACAGTGTACTATGCCCACTAAACATGTTTTCTTGTCTAAAATGTGCACAAAACAGATCAAACAAAGCATATTTGAAATATTTAAGCAACCTTCAAGGTGTTCTTCATTTATCATCAACCACATTCAAACACATTCATCATACATATGAACCCTCGAAATAGATCCGAATCAAATTAGGCAACATATAAAACAGTGCATCCTTATTAACAAAGGTTATAATACCGAATCTAACATAAATCATTACCATTATACCTACAAACCTAAGAATCATGCAATTTTCTCTAACCAACCCTTATTACAAACCGGAACAAGAATCAACAACCATCATTATATGTCACACAACATTGATATCTATCCGAAATGTACACATGTTAGCCGATTACTCACTTTACACATATTGAATCCACATAATGTAACATCAACTTGCATACAATAACAACAACCAACATTTATCATCTAGCAACCATATTTATCTCACTAACCGGTTGGAAGTAGGGGTACAAGGAATCAATGAACCAAGCTCCAAATGATGATCTCGAGCTAGAATCCGAGAGTGATCTTGTTACCGGTTGATCCGAGGAAGAAGGAAAGGAGAGGAAATGAGGGTGTTGTGCTAGGGTTTTGGAGTTAGAGAATGAGGGTGAGTGAGAGGAGTGTTTGCAAAAATGGTAAAATGCAAAGGTTGGCCGGTTATATTGAATGGGTCAAGGGTTGTTTCCGGGTGGGCTAAGGGGTGTCAAGGCCCAAACGGCCCATCACTACTGTTCACTCGAGACCGAGCATGTCTCGAGTCGGGTTGAGGTTTCGGCTCTAATATATAGCACACACATATATATCTATATACACATATACATAAATACACATAACATGTAACACGATAGTTCAAATTTTCATTTTAATAGATTATGTACACACATGCTACATCGAAAGGTTGTCCGGGAAAACCCGAAGTGTCACATTATCCCCAAGTTTTAGGAACTTTCGTCCCGAAAGTTAAGGCAGCCACTGTCAAGCTAGTATAAGTGAAAGCGTTTCAACGGGGTGTCACATCATCCCCCCGTTAGTTTGGAATTTCGTCCCGAAATTCGGTTGTAGCTTCAGTGCTGGGGTTTTCGTTTGGGAACAGCTGGGGATACTTGTGCTTCATCTGGTCTTCCCGCTCCCAGGTATACTCTGGGCCACGTCGCGAGTTCCAACGGACTCGTACAAGAGGTATTTGGCTACGTTTGAGGATTTTGATCTCTCGATCAGTGATTTCAATCGGTTCCTCAGTAAAGTGTAGTTGTTCGTCAATAGTCAGTTCCTTAAAAGGAATTACGAGCGTTTCATCTGACAGACACTTCTTCAGATTGGATACGTGAAATACGTTGTGTACCGCGCTTAACTCTTCAGGCAGGTTCAATCTATACGCAACCTTACCGATTTTCTCGGTAATTTCGAATGGTCCGATATATCGCGGATTTAGCTTGCCCCGTTTACCAAAGCGAACCACACCCTTCCAGGGTGAGACTTTAAGTAGAACCCGGTCACCGACCTGGAATTCCAATGGTTTCCTACGCTTATCAGCGTAACTCTTCTGACGGTCACGAGCTGCCGCCATGCGTTGTCTGATCTGGGCAATCTTTTCCGTTGTGTCTACCACCATCTCTGGGCCCGTGATTTGACTATCACCGATTTCTGCCCAGCAAAGAGGTGACCGGCATTTACGACCGTACAATGCCTCAAAAGGTGCCGCCTGAATACTAGTGTGGTAGCTGTTGTTGTAAGAGAACTCTACTAGCGGTAGATGCTTCTCCCAGTTCTTGCCAAAATCGATAACACACGCTCTAAGCATGTCTTCTAGGGTTTGGATGGTGCGTTCAGACTGTCCATCCGTTTGCGGGTGATAAGCGGTGCTCATGTCCAAACGTGAGCCAAAGGATTTGTGCATAGCTTGCCACAATTCCGAAGTAAAACGAGCGTCTCGGTCGGAAATAATTGAGGTTGGCACTCCGTGCCTCGAAACTACTTCCTTTAAGTAAATCTCCGCCAAGGTAGAAAACTTGTCTGTTTCTTTAATAGCCAGAAAATGCGCGGACTTGGTCAATCGATCTACTATTACCCAAATAGTGTCATTTCCGCGTTGGGACCTAGGTAGCCCTGTAACAAAATCCATGGAAATTTGCTCTCATTTCCATTTCGGGATTTCTGGTTGTTGAAGTAGACCTGCTGGCTTCTGGTACTCTGTCTTGACTCTTGCGCAAGTCAAACATTTGCTGACGTATGCTGCTATGTGGGCCTTCATGCCAGGCCACCAATATGTAGTCTTCAAGTCGTGGTACATCTTGTCCGAACCAGGATGTACTGAGTAGCGGGACTTGTGGGCTTCGTCCATCACGAGTTCACGTAAATCTCCATAGAGTGGAACCCAAATGCGCCCTGTTACATAGTAAGCGCCATCTTCTTTCTGTTCTAATCGTTGTCTCGATCCTCGCAGAGACTCAGCCTTGATGTTTTCCGGTTTCAATGCTTCAACCTGAGCATTCCGGATCTGGGTAGGGAGGTTAGACTGGATGGTAAGTTGCAATGCTCGCACGCGCTTTGGTATAGTGTCCTTTCTGCTGAGGGCGTCTGCCACGACATTGGCCTTGCCCGGATGGTATTTGATGGCGCATTCGTAGTCATTCAAGAGTTCGACCCATCGACGTTGTCGCATGTTCAATTCCTTTTGCCTAAAGATATGCTCGAGACTCCTGTGATCGGTGTAAATAGTGCACTTGGTACCGTACAGGTAATGTCTCCATATCTTAAGAGCAAAGATCACTGCTCCCAGTTCCAAGTCATGCGTTGTGTAGTTCCTTTCGTGTGTCTTGAGTTGTCGTGAGGCGTAGGCAATAACTTTCTCGCGTTGCATTAACACGCAACCGAGCCCGTGGATAGACGCATCGCAGTAAACCACAAAGTCGTCAGTGCCTTCAGGTAACGAGAGAATAGGAGCGCTACAGAGGTTATCCTTAAGCCTCTGAAAAGCAGATTCCTGTGCTTCATTCCACTTGTAGGCGATGCCTTTCTGAGTGAGTATAGTGAGGGGTTGTGCAATCTTTGAGAATCCCTGAATGAATCTGCGGTAGTAGCCTGCCAAACCCAAGAATTGGCGAACTTCAGTGGGAGTCTTAGGCGTAGGCCAGTTCTTTATTGATTCGATCTTAGCGGGGTCGACGTGAATTCCGTTCTTATTAACTACATGGCCGAGGAAATGGACTTCTCGAAGCCAGAAGTCACATTTAGAGAATTTGGCGTACAGCTGCTCGTTGCGAAGGAGTTCCAGAATGAGGCGTAGGTGTTGTTCATGCTCCTCTTGACTTTTCGAGTAGATCAGGATGTCGTCGATAAACACAATCACGAATTTGTCGAGGTAAGGCTTACATACACGGTTCATAAGATCCATGAACACTGCCGGCGCGTTGGTCATTCCGAAAGGCATAACAAGAAATTCATAGTGACCATAACGGGTCCTGAACGCAGTCTTGGAGATATCTTCATTACGAACTCTCAGCTGATGGTAGCCTGATCGCAGGTCAATCTTGGAGTAGTAGCTCGATCCTTGCAACTGATCGAATAGGTCGTCGATGCGCAGGAGAGGGTAACGATTCTTGATGGTAACCTTGTTCAACTCACGATAGTCGATGCACATTCGGAACGTGCCATCCTTCTTCTTGACAAAGAGTACCGGCGCTCCCCAGGGTGATGAGCTAGGACGGATAAATCCTTTATCCAATAGTTCCTGTAGTTGCGTAGAGAGTTCCTTCAGCTCTGCAGGAGCTAAACGGTACGATGCACGAGCTATGGGTGCTGCTCCGGGAGCTAGCTCGATTTGGAATTCGACCTGACGGTGGGGAGGGAGTCCAGGTAGTTCCTCAGGAAATACCTCGGGATAGTCACGTACTACAGGAAAATCTTCAATCCTCTTTTCCTTTTCGTGGGTGTCGGTGACAAGTGCTAGGATAGCGATGTGCCCTTTTTGTAAACACTTCTGGGCTTTTAAAAGCGAGATAATGCCTGTGACTTCTCCACCTTTGTTGCCTTGAACGATGAGGGGTTGGCCAGAACGACGAGGTATACGAACTGCCTTCTCTTGACAGAGGATCTCTGCGCGATGTTTGGATAGCCAATCCATACCAATGACGACGTCGAAGCTTCCAAGCTTGACAGGGAAAAGATCGATACTAAACATGTGGCCAGACAATTCTAGTGTGCAGTCGTGGAGCACGTGCGTGGCCTCGATGTTCTTACCATTAGCTATCTCGACGATGTGCTTAGAACTTAATAATGCAGGCGGGTGCTTAAGTTTCTTACTAATGCGAAGGGATACATAACTGGCATCGGCACCGGAATCAAATAACACAGAAACATAACGATCATCAAGTAGGAACTTACCCGCCACGACGTTGGGGTCGTTCCTTGCTTCTCCAGCTCCAATCACGAAAGCTCTTCCCCTTGCACCATTCCCAGCATTGTTGTTTTGCTCATTGTTCCCAGCTCCCTGATTGTTGTTGCGATTCTGATTCAGCTCACGGCAGTCCTTTCGCATGTGCCCTGTTGCCCCGCATTTAAAACATGCTCGGTTGTTTCCCTGCTGCTGCTGCTGTTGAGGTTGTTGCTGATTCTGCCTTGCTGGGAACTGACTTCTACAATCCTTGGCTTCGTGCCCCATCTTGTGGCATCGCTGACACTGACCCTTGTTACATGCCCCATTGTGGTGCCTGTTACACTTGTTGCACTTAGGGTAGCTTCCCCGGTAGCCACCCTGTTGCTGAGTGCCCTTGTTGTTGTCAGTTTTCCTTTGCTGAGCTGGGGCCTGAGTAGAGTTAGCATCTTTGCCCTGATTTCCATCCCACTTTCGTTTGCCATCACTGGAAGTTCCTTCCGCAGCACTGATCCTTTTGGGCAACCTGCCCTCTTCCACAGCCTGGTTGGTGAGTTTGTGGGCAAGACGAACCACGGGCTGTATGGCAGTGAGGTTGGCCGAGGTTACGTGGCTCCTGATTTCCGGGACTAAGCCCTTGATGTACAATTCGATCCTTCGGTACATGGGTCGGGACATGTTTGGGCAAAGAGCAGCATAGTCGTTGGACAGCTTGGTGTAGGTCTCGATCTCTGACCCAACCATCTTGAGTTCATAGTACTCGTCCTCGAGTTTGTGGATGTCATCCCTATGACAGTACTCTTCCTTGATCATATCCTTGAAATCTTCCCATGCAGTAGCGTTAGCAGTCTCCAAACCAAGCATTTGAATTTGCGCCTTCCACCATGAAAGTGCGCTTCCCTCAAGAGTACCAGTAGCAAACTTCACCCAATTAGCAGGGGGACACTCGCAGACAGCGAAGACAGCTTCGACCTTCTCGATCCAGTGCAGGAGACCTATGGCACCCTCAGTGCCATTGAATGGAAGAGGCTTGCAATCCATGAAGGTCTTGAAGGTACGGACACGTGGTTGCACAGGCGCAGGCTGACCTGTTGTGAGGAGTGAAGCGAAATAGGTTTAGAGGCGAAAAGACGATGTGGCGATAGGATCTAAACATCCTAAAACAACGAGCTTACCTATAGGGTGAGCTGCGAAAGCTGCAGCCACCGTGTTGAGCAAGTTAGTGAACTGAGCCTGAGTCATGTTGACGTTTCCTCGTCCGCGTCCACTCATTGTCTTCATAACCAGAAAACATAGTATGAGTGTGGTGTCGTAACATAGCGAGAATGAGATAGAAGAGGGGAGGCGTATCTATCTAATCAGGCAAACTAGTACGCATAGTAAAGCAGAAAGCATAAGACAAATAAGCAAGTAAATATGGGTCCGAGCTAAGAGGTCAGATAAGTCGAGCCTTGCACTTGGAGTGTAGTGTCGTCACGAGTCACGGGTTATAGTCTAGTTTTTCTCAAAAAGATTTTCCCTTTTTTAAAACCAAGTTCACTATAACCAATGGCTCTGATACCAATCTGTCACACCCCCAAATTCCACCTGCGGATAACACCCGCTTCGAGGGCGTGACTGACCAGGATCCAGCCACCAATTATACTGAATAATTAAGTTGATGATCAAAGTAATACTCACTAACCATGAGATTAGCAAATATCAAGTTCAGAGTTTAAAACTTAAATAGCGGAAGCAGGAGTTTAATAGTTTAACAAAGTTCATAGTTCATGATAATTAAGCCCAACACACGGGTTTCGACAAACACTACACCTTCCCAAGCAGCCGCTCCTCAGTCACTGGTTACCTGCAAAGCATGCAGTAAGGGGGGTCAACGATAATGCTGAGTGAGTTCACTAGTTGCCCAGTTTTAAATACCAAAAACTCGTTTCACCAGTTAATTTATCCGTTTATACATGCCATGGGGAGCTACCCCAAAAGTTAGCGACTAAACTGTTTTTTTTTTCCAATACCGAACACTAGGTAACCGTTTGCGTTTCCGCAGGATGCCCCGATGTCAATGTTCTATCATCATTGACGGATGCCTGAGTACATTAGTTCACGACCGATCCCATACCATGGCACGGTGTGAGGTTGGTAAAACCTAAATAGCGCTATCAACTAATAACCCGTTCGCCTGGCCCCGGCGACTAATCGGTATTATGTAGTAGGGACTTGAGTGATAGAGTTGCGTTTAGTGCCGTTTGGTTGCATTCCGTATAAACAGTAATTAACTAAAAGGTTTCCCAATGACAAGGGAAAGAAAAGTAAGTTTGTTCCCAGTAACTAGGGAAGGAATGTAAATGGTATCCCCTTTACAAGGGGATAGGGTTGTTTTAGTCTCGTGTCCCAAACCACCGGGACGCATGCTTTTAAGTTGTGAACTCACCTTGGGTTGCTCGGTAGATTATTTTACCCGGTCAAGTATGTTGGTCACCACGTCCTAGCATGGTTACCAAGTATGGGTCAAGTTGGGTACAAATAAACACATAGCGAACACGTACGGCAAACACATATAGCAAACACGTATAACATGCGTAACAACAAACAGTTGGGTTATTGGGTCAGCCCTAAACATACAATCAGCAGCAACAACACGTAGCCCAGTCAACAGAAAGCCCAACAGTCAAAGCCCAATAACACCAAAATAGTCCAGTCGAGACAGGGTGGTTGCGACTCGCAACCGAGGTTACGACTCGCATCCGAGGTCACGGTTCATCACGTTTTGGTTACGAGTCGCAACCAGAGGTTTCGACTCGCAACTAGCGGTTCCGACTTAGCAGCAGTGGTTACGACTCGCAACCGGATTCGATACGCGTTGGTTGCGACTTGCAACCGGGAGATCTCGACAAGACTTGATGTGGTCTCGAGTCGCAACCAAAGGTTACGACTCGCAACCGTGATTACGTGCAGCAAATCTTCTAGAACCTGCAATGTACTGACCAATAGAATTGCATTTTCATGTAACAGTGTACTATGCCCACTAAACATGTTTTCTTGTCTAAAATGTGCACAAAACAGATCAAACAAAGCATATTTGAAATATTTAAGCAACCTTCAAGGTGTTCTTCATTTATCATCAACCACATTCAAACACATTCATCATACATATGAACCCTCGAAATAGATCCGAATCAAATTAGGCAACATATAAAACAGTGCATCCTTATTAACAAAGGTTATAATACCGAATCTAACATAAATCATTACCATTATACCTACAAACCTAAGAATCATGCAATTTTCTCTAACCAACCCTTATTACAAACCGGAACAAGAATCAACAACCACCATTATATGTCACACAACATTGATATCTATCCGAAATGTACACATGTTAGCCGATTACTCACTTTACACATATTGAATCCACATAATGTAACATCAACTTGCATACAATAACAACAACCAACATTTATCATCTAGCAACCATATTTATCTCACTAACCGGTTGGAAGTAGGGGTACAAGGAATCAATGAACCAAGCTCCAAATGATGATCTCGAGCTAGAATCCGAGAGTGATCTTGTTACTGGTTGATCCGAGGAAGAAGGAAAGGAGAGGAAATGAGGGTGTTGTGCTAGGGTTTTGGAGTTAGAGAATGAGGGTGAGTGAGAGGAGTGTTTGCAAAAATGGTAAAATGCAAAGGTTGGTCGGTTATATTGAATGGGTCAAGGGTTGTTTCCGGGTGGGCTAAGGGGTGTCAAGGCCCAAACGGCCCATCACTACTGTTCACTCGAGACCGAGCATGTCTCGAGTCGGGTTGAGGTTTCGGTTCTAATATATAGCACACACATTTATATCTATATACACATATACATAAATACACATAACATGTAACACAATAGTTCAAATTTTCATTTTAATAGATTATGTACACACATGCTACATCGAAAGGTTGTCCGGGAAAACCCGAAGTGTCACATTATCCCCAAGTTTTAGGAACATTCGTCCCGAAAGTTAAGGCAGCCACTGTCAAGCTAGTATAAGTGAAAGCGTTTCAACGGGGTGTCACACTACCCACTTCATCTCCCCCACTCTACACCACAACCACCATCTCCACCTTCAACCACCACCACCATCTACCCCCCCCCCCACCGTAACCACCACTGCCACTACCATCCCCGCCACAACCACCACTGCCGCCATGAACCCTGGTGCAAAAAATACATGAAGCTTTATCAGGTGATTGGGGAAAATTGGGAGAGGCTATACTGGGATGAGGGTTACTCCAAAAAAACATGCTCAAGAGCGTGCACCTTATGATTCCGCGAAGAAGACAAACAAGACTTTTCACCTTACATGTTCAACTGCACATTATTCGATTACTTTTTCTTATTTCAAACTATACCCACACACAAGCTACCCCTAGCCTTGACTTACATTAAACACTACCCATTTATCTTAATGGCTTGACCCTATAAAATATATGTTTTGTATACTAGGGGGAACACCCGTGCGATGCACGACATGCATAATAGTTATTGTTTTCTCCTGGAACGACGACTGATATAGATAGTGCGTGACACGGTACGAAAGTGCGAATATAGTATAGATTTTTAAAACAAAAACCGCTTTTTTTTAAAGTTAGCCGTTTGACCATGGTTATTTTGACCAAAGTCCACTCCTCGTTCGGCGCTTTGTGGTAGCACTACCAGTCAAAAAAAGGCCCAAAACGCCCGAGGGTACAGTGTTCCCCCGCGTTTTTAAGACGCTTTGAGAGAGGTTTGCGCCCCACCACATGTGGTCTCACAAAACTTCAATTCTATGGACGTGTGGTTTCTCAACCCTCTTCAAAAGACGTCACAGTTTTCAAATTTTTTTATTTTTATTTTTTCTTTTTCATTGTTTTAGATGGTGTAAAATAGATGTTAAATATATATATTATACTACATACACATATACATATAAATTCAGTTTTGACATCTAAAAGTCAAATTGCAGGTTTTGTTCCCTTTTATAGATAAGAAAGCAGTTTATTATTTATTACTAAAATGTTGTATTAACTTTATTCTGCAACATATTCTTTATAAACTATGCTTACCTTGACACAACCTAATAGCTATATTTCCTTATTAGAAGTCTCTTATAATTGAAAATTAGTACATATTATTACCTTGCTGGTGAACACATTTACTCTATGTTTAGGGAACAATTTGATTAGGTTGCTGATATTGAATTGAATATCACACCAAATTACAATAGCAGTTTATATTGCTACTATTCACCCAAATCAAGCACCTTAAATAAGTCAGTGTTTCTCTATATTCAAAAAACGAACTATAACTGACGATTTAAATTGCAACAGTCAATTCAATCCAAATACTGCAATAGAAACATAAAATCTACCACAATTCGTTGGTTAATCACGTATAGTTCTTAATCGATTAGAATCAGAAAAAAGGAAATTGACTCACCGTAACTTAAAATCAGGAAGAAGGCGAACAAAGGGGAGGAGTTTTTCGAAATCAATGACCCCTGTCTTTCATTGTTATTCCTTGAATGAGGTAAGCAAGACCCCATACTACACACTACATACACATACATAAAAATTGGGTTCTATATTATTTGTATAAACACCGATTGGAAACCCTCACATTGCATTTGATGAAACCCTAATCAATATAAACACACACACTAACACTCACGAATCGAATCGAATTTATAAAAGGAAAAATTCGGGCTGTTTTTACCTCTTGCTGCTCCAAATCTTCATTACCATACATTATCTTCATCTTAGAGATATATATATTGCACTTAAAGGTCTCAACCATCAAAATACGATCCAAGGGCTAAGAAGTGGTTCCTAATTATGCAATGGTTATCATTTGAACCTTATTCCATGAGACTTGAGGTAAGATGCAAAGAGCATTCTTTTGAGTTTTAAACCATCTGTAATTAAGTTCATTATTTAATCATTATTGTTGCAATTATTAGGTATTATAGATAATAATACCCCATGAAATTACCTTTTAGTAATTTTCGTTTCTAATTGGTTAGCATCTTTTAAGTTTTAAAACCATTTAGAGTTATAATTAAATTCATAATAACGTTGATTAAGTTTTTTTATATTTCATTATTATTATTATTATTATTATTATTATTATTATTATTATTATTATTTCATATGATGTTCATCAACTATCTGATAAAATTGCAAAAAAAGGTTGTAACCTTATTTGTATGATGTTTAGCAATTACTAAACCAAATAATAATGACTTAATTATAAAATTCAATCAAGTAATCGGTTACGGAGAACTTGAAATGGAAAAGCAATGTAAATATGAGGAAGGTGATGATGTTCAACTAAGTCAAATGATTTAATTCTTTATCAAGTATTTAACAATACTTAATTTATAAAGTTATCAATTTAATTGTATTTATCAATTTATACTCATGTAGAAAGACTAATTCCCTTTACTAACTTCATTGAGTTGTTGTACTATAAGCATAATATGTTGCAATTATTTAAATTTGGTTGGAACCCTTGTGAAATGCTTTATACGATAGTATAGATAAACGCAATCAATTTAAATCTTTTGCGCGGGTTGAAAACATCCGAGCCCTTAAAGTTTGCTGCACAATCCTGTCAAACAATACCTCCTTAAATATTTCCTCTGCATCTATATTGCCTATATATAGTATCAATTAAATCACACAAAAGCATCATATGTTTAAAAAAAATAGTAAAGTAGAAATTAAAAAAGGAAATACCAATAGGCCAAATAAATGTCTATCTCCAAATGAATAACTTTTCTCGTACCCACCCTTTTACACCTCCATATACATGAAGCTGCAAAAAGGAAAAAGACTATAAATTTATGAACAATTAAACAATACATTGGTAAATGGTTCCAGATACTATAGTCATGCAAGGGTACTTTGATGAAGTATGAAGTGTCTGTCTTTTTGTATCCAATAACCTGTGTGTATACTTTATATGTAATATAAAATCATAATTTGAAAAAAAAAACACTAAATCACCAAAAACATAATAAAACATTAATATAAACTCATAGATTATGTAAAAGAAAACTGTTATCCCATTTGAATATTTTAAGAAACAAACCAAAGTTTTTTCGAATAAATGTTGAAATGGGTATAAAAGAACACACCTTTCCACCAAGATAAATAAATTTCATATCAACTTATCTCTTTCTTTTCGACTCTAACTCGCACAATAGTAGACAAAGGAGTTGATGTTGAGTGAAATGGTGAATTTATAGCAATGATAGGAGATTCCTTAATCGGTCAAATTTATTACATATTGATTGAAATTGGACCTTTGGAGTGCTTTTGCGGTTTATCCCAATAGGTTTCGTTTATTAATTGCATTTAAGAACCGAACTTATTATTGTATTATTATAATTAATTGTGATTATATTCTCATTTAATTATTTTTTTATTTTTTAATATTAATGTAGAAAGACCATTTCACCCCTTACTAACATCATTAAGTTGTTGTACCATAAGTATAAAAGATTGTAATTACTTAAATTTGGTTGGTATCCTTATGAAATGCTTTATAATATAGTATAGATAGATAGATATAGATATAGATAATTATTTTTTTATTTTTTAATATTAATGTAGAAAGACCATTTCACCCCTTACTAACATCATTAAGTTGTTGTACCATAAGTATAAAAGATTGTAATTACTTAAATTTGGTTGGTATCCTAATGAAATGCTTTATAATATAGTATAGATTAGGTTCTAGCATTAATGTACTGTACTATATGTTAATATGGTGTTTCATGCATTGCTTTGTTGCAAATTGTGTTGTTTTATTTGTAAATTATTATTATTATTTATAATAATCTAATTAATTTAGCCAAAATCTTGTTAATAATATATTAGAATATATATATATATATATATATAGTTATTTTAATACTTTTATTATTTTAATATTATAATAATAATTCCTTTTTTTTACTGTTTAACTTTAATTTAATGATTTTTTAGTATCACGGGGTGGGATAAGCTTGGTGTCAACCGGTACTGGTATCGAAAATACCGGTACGGTCTTGTTTGGTATCGGTACAAATAGTAATTTTAATATTTTAATAATATATATATAGTTTTTTATATATTTTTATTATTTTAATATTATAATAATAATTCTTTTCTTTACTTTTTAACTTTAATTTAATGATATTTTTATGATACTTATGATCTTTCGGTTTAAATTTTATCTTAATTAATTAAATTCTGATACTAATATCATGGATAAGTTCTTAATATTTGATATCATTTGGATCCCTTTACCTATTTTTTTATTATATGTTTTCTTTGAAAATATATTGTTGTGTTTTTATTACGAATTATATTTGAGCTACTTTTAATATATTAGTTACTTCGAAATTTAAATTTATGGTTACCTTGTCAAAGATCATTTTATAGAATAATCATAAGTTTGGAATAATTATCTTTAAACCAATTATTAAAACAAATTAAGATTAAAGTTAACTTTAAACTAATCTACCTTTATCTATAATATATTATTTAGTATAATGTGTTATTGATGATATTAATTTTAATGATTATTGATATATAATTATTTTATTTTATTTTTTATCTTATCTCTTATTTATTTAATATAAATTAAATGCAATTAATAGGATTTTTATAGGATGATGCATTTAAAACAACCATAAATTTTGGTTTTAAAATAGAACATATAACTAAACTTTAGAATATATATAGATTTTATCTTAATCTATTAAATTCTGAGAAAAAAAAACCACTAAATCACCAAAAACATAGTAAAACATTAATATAAACTCATAGATTATGTAAAAGAAAACTGTTATCCCATTTGAATATTTTAAGAAACAAACCAAAGTTTTTTCGAATAAATGTTGAAATGGGTATAAAAGAACACACCTTTCCACCAAGATAAATAAATTTCATATCAACTTATCTCTTTCTTTTCGACTCTAACTCGCACAATAGTAGACAAAGGAGTTGATGTTGAGTGAAATGGTGAATTTATAGCAATGATAGGAGATTCCTTAATCGGTCAAATTTATTACATATTGATTGAAATTGGACCTTTGGAGTGCTTTTGCGGTTTATCCCAATAGGTTTCGTTTATTAATTGCATTTAAGAACCGAACTTATTATTGTATTATTATAATTAATTGTGATTATATTCTCATTTAATTATTTTTTTATTTTTTAATATTAATGTAGAAAGACCATTTCACCCCTTACTAACATCATTAAGTTGTTGTACCATAAGTATAAAAGATTGTAATTACTTAAATTTGGTTGGTATCCTTATGAAATGCTTTATAATATAGTATAGATAGATAGATATAGATATAGATAATTATTTTTTTATTTTTTAATATTAATGTAGAAAGACCATTTCACCCCTTACTAACATCATTAAGTTGTTGTACCATAAGTATAAAAGATTGTAATTACTTAAATTTGGTTGGTATCCTAATGAAATGCTTTATAATATAGTATAGATTAGGTTCTAGCATTAATGTACTGTACTATATGTTAATATGGTGTTTCATGCATTGCTTTGTTGCAATTGTGTTGTTTTATTTGTAAATTATTATTATTATTTATAATAATCTAATTAATTTAGCCAAAATCTTGTTAATAATATATTAGAATATATATATATATATATATATAGTTATTTTAATACTTTTATTATTTTAATATTATAATAATAATTCCTTTTTTTTACTGTTTAACTTTAATTTAATGATTTTTTAGTATCACGGGGTGGGATAAGCTTGGTGTTAACCGGTACTGGTATCGAAAATACCGGTACGGTCTTGTTTGGTATCGGTACAAATAGTAATTTTAATATTTTAATAATATATATAGTTTTTTATATATTTTTATTATTTTAATATTATAATAATAATTCTTTTCTTTACTTTTTAACTTTAATTTAATGATATTTTTATGATACTTATGATCTTTCGGTTTAAATTTTATCTTAATCTATTAAATTCTGATACTAATATCATGGATAAGTTCTTAATATTTGATATCATTTGGATCCCTTTACCTATTTTTTTATTATATGTTTTCTTTGAAAATATATTGTTGTGTTTTTATTACGAATTATATTTGAGCTACTTTTAATATATTAGTTACTTCGAAATTTAAATTTATGGTTACCTTGTCAAAGATCATTTTATAGAATAATCATAAGTTTGGAATAATTATCTTTAAACCAATTATTAAAACAAATTAAGATCAAAGTTAACTTTAAACTAATCTACCTTTATCTATAATATATTATTTAGTATAATGTGTTATTGATGATATTAATTTTAATGATTATTGATATATAATTATTTTTATTTTATTTTTTATCTTATCTCTTATTTATTTAATATAAATTAAATGCAATTAATAGGATTTTTATAGGATGATGCATTTAAAACAACCATAAATTTTGGTTTTAAAATAGAACATATAACTAAACTTTAGAATATATATAGATTCTGATTAGTTAAACCGATCTTCAACTAAATCTGTTGTTAACTGAACAATACCTGATTTCTAAGCAAGTTAGACATGACGCACGAAAACCTGATTGTTTCTCTGTCTTCACTATTGATTTATTGACATTTTAAATTCATGGATTCTGTTTTGCAGCAGAAGGCAACCTCATGCTAAGGGTGTAAGGGGTGCTCACCTCTTAGGTGAGTCCCCCCTCTTACACATAACCAACCATAAAATGCCACGTCAACTCCCCTCTAACACTCCCCTAATACCCCTTTTTGATGGCGGCACTCCCCTCTTAGGTGAATTGTTTTTTTTTTTTTTTTAAAAAAAAGAAGAAAAGCATTGATTGGTCAAGATCTCCCTCTCTCCTCCCTCTCTCCTCCCCTCTCTTCGGCAACTCCCCACCTATTTCACCCTCTCTCTCTACTCTCTCTCTAACTCACCTAAGTGTTGGCAATGCTCACCTAATAGGTGAATGGAGTCACCTAAGGGGGTCAACGAGGGTGCCCCGGACACCCTAAGGGCATGTGTAGTCATAAAGCCCTTTTAGGGGCGTTATGTGACATGTGGCATGCCACGTCACCCCGGGGCTTTATGGGGCGTTATGCAATTTGAGGCCGTAGTCATAAAGCCCCTGTGTAATCATTACTCATTTTTTAATTTTTATTTTTTTAATTCATTTGTAACTTTTTTAAAAATAAAATTCATTTAATTAAATAAAAAAAGTACAATAAAATTAAAAAAAACATTAAACTAGAAAAAAAACATTAAACTAGCATAAAAAAAATTACACAATCAAAGATTATATTTTTTTTCAATCCGCTCCTTTTGTGCCAACGCCATTTTCAAAGCTTTTCCCGTTAAGTGGTCATGCGGTTTGGAGTAGAAGTCAAAGTCGTGAGCCCATTGTCGATCCCGCATAATCTCCGTAACTTTTTCGTTCTCCTCCAAACGTTTGTTACCGAGTTCGTGTATGTCTTGAAGCCGCTTGTTTATCTCCGAAAATGCGTGACTCATATCCGTTCCCATAGACATCGACGACGACTCGGGTTTTTTCGCCCGGCTTTTTCTTCCGGGCGGTCTTGGTAGCTCCTCCACCGGCTCGTCATCCGGAATTTCCTCGTTCAAGCCGATGTTTCGAGCGTCGGAGGTTGGCGTTTCGGGTTCACCCGACTCGTTTGTTTTGGACCTCTTTGATGGCCGTGTATTTCCCGAACGACCACTTGGAGTAGATACGACGGCCCATTTGGGGCTATGGCGAAGGATTTGCCAACACTTCATGTACGGGAAATGGCCATTAGCGTTCGTATACTCGACCAATGCCTCTTGCGTAATGTCTTCATCGCTACTTCCACTTTTCCATCCGGAATACAAGCGTTGGTACACGGTTTGAAAGTTTGTGCACTTCTTGTTTATATCGGTCCACTTCCCCGATATAGAGTCCGGTAGGCGGTATTCCTCTCCTCTACCCATGAGCTCGAAAAAGAGTTCTCTTATTCGGTTCCAAAATACGGTTTTACTTTGATTGTTTGCTACAAACAAAACAATATAAAATGTTAGTTCAAAATTTAAAAAATAAAAACCGAAAATAATAAAAAACAGAAAAAATAAAAAACAGAAAATAATTAAAAAACAGAAAATAATAAAAAAAACAGAAAATAAATAACAGAAACTAAAAAACAGAAAATTAAAAACAAAAACCTGAAAATAAAAAACAAAAAACTGAAAATAATAAAAAAACAGAAAATAATAAAAAAACAGAAAAGAAAATATAAAACTGAAAATAAAAAACAAAAAACTGAAAATAAAAAAAACACAAAATAAATAAAAAACAGAAAATAAAAAACAGAAAATAAAAAACCGAAAATAAAAAAAAAACAGAAGAAAAATTTAAAAACAGAAAAAAAATAAACATACCTATGACCGGGTCCTCCGAAACATCGATGAAAGCGCGGGTTAACGCATACTCCTCTTCGGGCTCCCACGTTATCACATTTTTTTTCGCTCGGGTGTTGGTTTCCACTTTCTTTTTATGTGCCCGTTTTGCTTTTCCTTTTCCTTTTTGCGTCTCCGGTTGCGTGTCCGGTACCTCGGGTTGCGTCTCCGGAACAACATCGGGTTCGTGTAGTGGGGAGCCGAAAGCTTGAGCCGACCCAAACGCTTGAGACGACCCCATCCCATCCGTGTTTTGACTTGGGTTCCACCCGTAGAGATTAGGGTCCCATGATAGCGGTTGGTTCAAAAGATTCATGAACCCGGGACTTTGTTGATTGTAATCGAGAAAACCGGAGCCGAAAGGGTTGGGTCTAGTGGGAACCGGTGCCACGGGACGAGTAGGATTGCCACTTTGGTTTGGGTCCGCACTAGATCGGGGAGGAATGAAGCCCCGGTTGAATGGATTCATTGTATAAAATATTAAGAATTGTAAAAAAATTTGGGAGAGATGAGAATGTTTGAATGTGTATGGTAAAAAAATAAAGAGATGAGAATGATTTTAAAGGAAAGTTGAAAAAGAAATTGAATTTTTTTTTATTGAATTTGACCGTTTGTAACGGTCATAATTTAAAAAGTTCTCCTCCTCGCGCCGCGATAATTTTCACGCCTTTATTTTTTTTTTGGTCATGGCGCCCAGGGGGGCGGTGTGGGCGGCGCCATAGCGGCGCTATGGCCCATGCTCGCGCCCCACTACGTTTAACCTAAGGAAACAAAAGTATTGTTTTGCTAACCTGGTAAGCTATATGTAATTTTACTAAAACCTGCTTGACTTTTGAAAGTAGAATCATACTTTTGGGAGAAATAGGCAGCAGGGAGATTCAAAGGCGGCGGCGGTGGTTGTGGTGGGGATGGTTGTGGCAGTGGTGGTTACGGTGAAGGGGGGGGGGTAGATGATGGTGGTGGTGGTGTGGAGTGGGGAAGATGAAGGGTGGTGGGTCCTACATAAATTATAAAATATTAATTATAATTTTTTTAACTTTTTAGTTTTGACAGTAAGGGTATTTTTGTCATTTCACACGCACCTTGGTCTTGACATGTAGCATTGATGCTAACTTATACTAAGGGTAATATTGTCAAAAAACTCACTCACATGAACTGTGTGTTCAAATAAAACGTCATAAAAACACCTAATTCAGAAAAACGCCATGAAAATACCCAGTTGAAAACGGCATAAAACACACAGTTCAGAAAAACGACATAAAAATACCTAGTTAAAAACACCATAATGTTGGTGCACTTGTGTCTGTACTTTGTCTGTATTTTGTAATGTATAAAACGATGTCTTTTGTCTGTTGTGTTTACGTCTTTTGTTATGTTGTTTATGTGTTGGAATGTGTGTTTGACCAAGTCAACCATCCTCCTGGTTTGACTTGGCCAAACAGTCAACACTTAGTATGTAAAACTTGTATGCTTCGAAGGATGTCATCGAAGGATGGATTGTATCCTTCGATGACCTCGAAAGATGATCTTTCGATGGATACTTATGGACCTCGAAGGATATACCATCCTTCGAGGTATGTTTGGATCCTTCGATATCTTTCGATGGTAATTCTGGTCGATAGATGATCCTTCGACCAGAATACCTGATCCTTCGTGCATGGTTGTCTGATATGGGTATATATATCCCATGTGGGTTTCATCTTCACAGTTAGTCATTCGGATAGTTTGGAGAGCTTTTGTGAGTGAACCCAAGGTCTTGTAAGAGAGCATTTCAGTTTGGTCAAGGGCTGTAACCGTGTCCACTGAAATACAAGAGAAAACTTTGATACTTTGCTTGTCTACTCTTTCTCTTTGTAATCTTTGCTTTCATCTAAACTCCGGTTTGCACTCTAGCTTGGATTCCGCACTTGCTAGTGTGTTAAACATAACAAGGAATAGGTTTATCCTCAACCTCCGAGGGACCTACAAGTGGTATCAGAGCCGTGGCTCTTTTCCTTGTTAAAACCGGGTTTGTGCAAGACTTTGGTTGTGTTTGGACAAAAACTTTCTTGGTTTAGCACCCGTTTTTAGTGTGTTTCTTGCATTTTTAACCATAAAAACGTGTTCTAAACTAACCGGGTGTGTTACGGGAAGGTTTGGGTAACTTAAAATCTTGTTTTGAAAGGGTTGCTAATTTTTCCGGCCAAAATTCCGGCTGAATTCCGGTACTGGTTGTGGATAAGAAGCTTCCTTTTTGGGCAACTTTTTCAAAGTTGGTGAAAAGTTGGTGCAGAAACATCCCTTCTGCCGAAAGTTGGTCCACCAACCACATCAACCTGTCACCAACTTGTCAACGTCTGTGTCAGTGTGTCAGACGTAGTCGAAAGATACCTTTCGAACTCGAAAGATCATCCTTCGATCAAGGAGGTTCGACAGATAACCATCCTTCGAGCATCCTTCGAAGTCAGTGAGTTATCTTTCGAGCCAAGGAATCTTTTCGAAAGATATATCCTTCGAGTTATTGTTTCCCTTCGAAAGATAAGGATCCTTCGTGTAGGAGAATCTTTCGAAGTGATTGTTCGAAACTCAACAGTGATCCTTCGAACACTGTTGATCCTTCGAACAAGTGTCATCTTTCGAGCATCTTTCGAGTCTTATCTGTTTAGACTTAACAACTTGTGATTTTCAGGTCTTTCGATCCAAGTTCCTTCGACAGTTTGTTATCCTTCAAAGTTTTAACATAGTTTGTGAAAATTTATTTTTTTTAAATCAATTTTCACCTAATATATTAAATATAAAATGGGAACAAACGGTCAATGGGATCCATCTGCGTGGACTACAACAACTTTGACTCCACAGTCATCATCTACGCAATCATCAACCACGCAATCTGCGCCAGAGTTCAACAAAACTGCATGGATGCAAGCTATTGCCCCAACTCAAGCTGCAATGATAACTGCAAATCAATGGGCATTGGTCACTAATCAAAGCAGCAGCATTCAAGCAATGATGCAGAACGATAGTGAAACTGGTACAAGCACAAAACCGCCAAAACTTAATCACATCAATGATTGGGGATGGTGGAAAGAAAGGCTGAGAACTTATGTTCAGGGGCAAGGTCAAGATCTATGGATGTGTTTCTTTACTCCATTTGAAAACGAGTTGGAAGTTGCAGGATCAAATCCAGAAACTTACAGCACGATGTCTGATGATGATAAGAAGAAGTTTGAATTGGAAAAGAAAGCATTCATGATTCTCACGCAAGCTCTTCACAGAGATATATACCACCAGTTTGTTTACTGTACAACAACTAAAAGCTTGTGGGATATGCTTACATTGAGATGTGAAGGAAATGCTCAATCAAGGAAGATCAAGTAGGAGCTGCTAAAGAAAGAGTTTGAAGGTTTTACCTGCATGGAGAATGAAGGTCTAGCAGAGTTGTCTACAAGATTTCACCATCTGTTGAGTGAAATGTTTGCCTTCAAAGTCACTGCCACTCCACAAGAAATGGTGAAGAGATTTGCTGATGGCTTACCAGCAAAGTGGAGCAGTTATCTTGATATTCTCAAAGAAAACGGTGTTCTGGATACAATTACCGTTTATGAGCTAATTCAGAAGTTGGAAAACAAAGATGTTGAAGAAAAGCTCAAGGCGAAAAGAACAATCACTCCTCAGAATCCAGAGATGTATTTTGGGATTGCAGGTGGTATTACTGGAGAAAAGCCAGCTTCTCAGCATGCTAAGCTTCAAACAGCGTTCATCTCCAACACCGGACCTTCAACAGCTAATCAGTTTGATCCTTCAGCATACACAATGATGTATTCAAGACCAGATTCTTCTTCTCAACAACAACAACAACAGACAGCTCAACAATTCACACCACCGCCTTTCTTGGATCCTAACAGAGCTCAACAGCAACAACCACAACAGCAAGGATTTTATGGAAGTTCTTCAAGCTTTCAAGCTACTTCCAATCCGAACACTGTCAGATTGGACACTTCAAACTTTTCAAAAGTCAGTGTCGAGATAGCCAAGGAGCATATGGAGATGTTGAATACCTTGGTTAGTGCTTACTGTGGATTGGTTGCAGGTCAGATTGGAAATATCAATCTAACCAACGAAGATTACCAGCAAGTTGACAAAGAAGAGTTTGAGATGATGGATATAAAGTGGGCTCTTGCTAGTGCTATCCGTAGAGCTAAAGAGTTTATGGAGAGAACGGGGAGAACCAACTTGGAAAGCAACAACAACACCAAGTATGGTTTTGATAAGAATGCTGTCACCTGTTTTAACTGTGGTGAAAAGGGTCATTTCAAGCGGGAATGTCAGAAGCCACCCAAGCAAGGCAATCAGAATCCTTTCAGGAATCAAAGACAGCCTCAGCAACAACAGAACAATTCTGACAGACAAATAGTTCCCGTGGGAGGAAATACATCTGGAACCACAAACTCTAATCCCCACAGAGGATTAGTTGTTCAAGCTGATGAGATTTGCAACTGGAATCTTCAGCTTGGTGAAGGAGGAAATGGTGGAACAGCATGTTATGCTAAGGTGGTTGAAAAGGTTGAAGAACCCGTGTCTGCTGGTGAATCTTCAGAAGATGAAGATAGCTCGGGTTATAGTGGAAGTATGGATGGGGAATCACTTGATGCTGGTGATTTATCAAGTGAGGCTTTAGATCTGGAGGTTGATGAGCTATTGGCTGATGCTGAAGCTTTATGCAAGAGAAGATCTATTCTTTGCCAGAAAGCTGCTGGAACTTCCGAGAAGCTTTCTCAATTTTTCTCTGAAGATGGATCTTTTTCTTTTCATACAGCCTTTATGGCTCATGTTGAAGGACAAACCTCTCAGGTATGTGATTCTAAACCTGACTCTATTCCTGCTGCTGTTGAATGTGCTAAATGTCTAGAATATGCAGAAAAGGAAAGTCTGTTTGAAATCACACACAAACACAATCAGGAATTGATTGTTGATCTTTCTAAAGCAACTGAGGCCAACTTGTTTTTAACAAGAAATGAAAAAGAGTTTAAAGCAACAATTGCGTCATTAAAACATGATGTTTCTGAACTTCAAAAGGCTGTTTTGAGAAAACAACATGCTAATAATAATTTGATTGACACAATTGAAAAACAAATGGTAGAGTTAGCTACAGCTAGATGTGAATGTGAAACAATCAAGCAGAAATTGGAAAGCTATTCCAATTCCCGCTATGTTTTGGATCATATTATTGATGTCCAAAGGAAAAAGGGGGATGCAAAATGTATTGGTTACAAATCATGCCCTCCCCCGATGAATCACAATTATTCCAAATTGCCTAATGACGAGGATATGCCCCGTTTTGAACCTACTGTGCCACTCGGTCTAGATGACTTTGCAGCAGGCCTCGGGTTCACAACTGGTACATCATCCTCGGGGCAATCTGAATCTGAGAATGTGAAAAATTCATCGTCTGTTAAGGAACAGAGTTCTCCGATTATTAAGGATGCTGATTCTTCGGACGATGAATCTGAAGAAAATGAAAAACCACAGTCTAACTCGGTTACACCAGACATTCCAATTGAGAATCACATCTTGTGTGATCCACCAGTGAAACCGAGTAAGGCTGAAACATCAAAGGCAATGAAGCCCAGTGTACCTAGCAGTGAAAAGAATAACTTGTTGTATACGCTCAAGGGAGACAGCAAAATTTATTCTGACAGAGATTTTCCAATCAAAAATGTAAATCAAGATTTAATTGAGAAAATTTTTGAAGGACGAACTGATAAGTTTTTGGGAAACAAAGGTAACAAAGTGACGGTCACTCAATGTGAACCAATTCCGTGTGAGCTAATTAGAAAACAATACGGAAACCAAAAACTGCCAGTTGAGCGAAAACAACAAGTGAATTCTGGAAAGGGTAAGGGCCAGGTACAAGAAAAGAGGGCTCAAAACAAGAATGCTCAAGCACCAAAGGCTCAGCAGCCTAAGACTGAACAACCAAGGGTTCAACAACCTAAAGTTGAGCAGTCTAAGGCTCCTCAACCTAAGGCTGCACAACCTAAAATTCAACAATCTAAGGTTGAGCAACCTAAGGTTCAAAGGGTACAAAACAAAAGAGCTCCAGCTAAGAAAAGAGAACAGAAAGTGAACTTTGTTGGATCAAAGGGTACGGACAAACTTGAAACATTTCAAAATAAATCTAACATTGATTTTGTAAAACAAGTTAGAATTTTAAAGAGAAATGATGAGAACAATTATACCCAACACACCAATGGATGTGACTTAGGTCCAAGCACATCTAGATCACAAAGTTCAGTATCTGGTTCTTCGTCTGGTCATCAACACGCTTCTCCGAGGTTTGTAGAGCGGAGAATGTGTTTTGAATGTGGAACAGTTGGGCACATTGTAAGATATTGCCCATATTTGCAAAAATTGAAAGGAAAAACAAGTGCTCCCCAAGAAACCAATTACCAAAAACAACCGGTTTCCCCGAAACAAGACCCACGTGTCTTGAAAGAAAGGGAAAAGAAGGTAAAACAAAAGAACAAAAGGGTAATTGAGAAGGCCTTAAAATCAGAGGTCAAGGATGAAAAACCTGTTCAAGCTAAATCTACAAATGTAAAACCAGTAAATACAAAAACAATTAAAACAAATACTGGTACAGGACAACAAGCTTGGAAACAAAAACAGGTAACTAAGTCAGGGGGAGCACCAGAGGTTTTATTTCCTAATCATCAAGTGATTGAGATCATTTTCCTTGATGATCAAGGACGACCCAAGTCAACAAAGGCTTGGGTCCCCCTCTCAAACTGATGTGTTAATTGCATGTGCAGGCGGCTCCAGGAGGAACTATCAATAGTCTTTGGATCGTTGATAGTGGGGCTTCCAGGCACATGACTGGCGACTATCGTCTTCTTTTCGATGTGCGAAGTATAAGAGGAGGATATGTTGCGTTTGCTGGAGACAAAGGAGGGTATATCACCGGCGAGGGAATGATCTCAAATGGAATTGTGAGTTTCGACAAAATCAATTATGTGCAACAGTTGGATCACAATCTCCTGAGTGTTTCTCAAATCTGCGACAAGAAGTTCACCGTGCATTTTGATGATGCCGGTTATTATGTGCTGAAGCCAGGTTTCAAGATTCCCGCTGAATGGATTCTCTTATCAGCACCAAGAGTTAATGATTTGTATGTCCTTGATATGAGCCAAGCAATAACTCAGTCAAAACAAGTTACTTGCTTTATTTCAAAAGCCACTGAAAAGGAGACGATCTCTTGGCACAGACGAATGGGTCATATTCACCTCAGAAAAATGAATCACCTAGTCAAAAACAACTTGGTGAGAGGTGTCAATGTGAAGAACTTTCAACTTCAAGATGTCTGTGTGCCATGTCAAAAGGGAAAGCAGACCAAGAAATCTCATCCATTGAAGAAGGTTAACACTGTCAACATGCCACTCGAGCGTTTGCACATGGACCTTTTCGGCCCAGTCAAACACAAGAGTGTGCACGGAGAAGTTTTCTGCTTGGTAGTTACTGATGACTACTCAAGATTTTCATGGGTTGACTTCATGGTCCACAAGAGCGAGACTCCAGAAATTCTGAAGAATTTGATCATCTTGTTGGAAAATCTGTATAATCTAAAGGTGAGGCGAATTCGAAGCGACAACGGTACCGAGTTCAAAAACAGGGTTATGGATGAGTTTTGCACTGCAAAAGGAATCCTTCATGAATATAGCTCTCGGTACACGCCACAACAAAATGGAGTCGCTGAAAGAAAGAACAGAACCTTAATTGAGACTGCAAGAACCATGTTGGTTGAGTCTCAGCTTCCAGTTCGATTCTGGACTGAAGCTGTTGCCTCGGCTTGCTACACGTTAAACAGGGTTCTCACAGTGAAAAGACATGGGAAAACGTGCTTCGAACTCCTACACAAGAAGACTCCTGACTTGGAATATCTAGAACCTTTTGGTGCACCATGTACCATGATTGAACCTGATGGGAAGTTTGGTGCCAAAGCTATCGAAGGTTACTTCCTTGGGTATGCTACTCCTAATCTGCGAGTATGGAACCTGACTACCAAAAGGATTGAAGAATGGGGTGAAGTAAGAGTTCAAAGATATTCTAATCCTTCGAAGCCTTCTGGAGATCCATGGATGTTCGACTATGATGGTCTTTTCGACTCATTCAATCTGCCGACATTTGATGATGACAATGCAATTGCTCAAATGTTGTCTGAAAGCGAGAATGCGACTGGCTCTCAGTTAGCTCGTCCAATCATTGTTGACTCACAAGCTTCTTCTTCTGTCAACAATCTCGCTTCAAATGAGGTGTTTAATGATGCTGTCGATTACAATTTGTCATCGGAAGATGAGGAGTATGTTGATGCAAATGATGGTGAAGCACTGCGTCCGGTTCAAGGTACTTCAGAAGCAACGGATCCAGTGTCTGCGCCAATTATCCAAGAAGAAAATGCATCATCTTCTACAACTCACCAGCTTCAGAATGATATCGGGAATTTAAATATCACTAACTTGAGGTCAGATGTTGACGTTCCTCCAGTTACTGAAACCCGAATTCATAACATTCATCCTCAGCAGAATATTATAGGTGATGTTCTCAGTGGTGTAAGGACAAGAAATCAAATCAGAAACAACGAAAATGCTGGCTTGTATGCTGAGATACGAGAATCGGGACAACAAAATGATTGGTCTTTCGCCTGCTATGTTAGCCAAGAAGAGCCTAAATCTTGGAAGGAGGCATTGAAAGATGATTCCTGGGTGGAAGCAATGCAAGAAGAACTTCAGCAGTTCGAGAAGTTGGGCGTATGGAAATTGGTTGATAGGCCCGACAACTACAAGAAGATCGGAACTCGCTGGGTGTTTAAGTGCAAAAAGGACGACCGTGGGATTGTTGTCCAAAACAAAGCAAGGTTAGTGGTTCAAGGCTTCAGTCAGATTGAAGGTATTGACTACAATGAAGTGTATGCACCTGTTGCTCGTCTGGAGGCTATTAGAATCTTTCTAGCCTACGCATCCTTTAAGAAATTCAAGGTGTACCAGATGGATGTTAAAAGTGCTTTTCTACACGGAGTAGTCGAAGAGGAAGTATATGTCGAGCAACCGCCGGGGTTTGAAGATCCATTACATCCTGACAGGGTTTTACTTCTTAACAAGGCATTATATGGTCTTCATCAAGCACCTCGGGCTTGGTATGAAACGTTGTCTACCTACCTACTGAGCAATGGTTTTAGACGGGGTTTGATCGACTGTACCCTCTTCATCAAAGAAAAAGGTGAAGATCTTCTGTTGGTACAAGTGTATGTCGATGACATTATCTTTGGTTCTACCGATGATAAGTTATGCAAGGAATTTGAAAAGGTGATGCAAGATCGATTCGAGATGAGTGCGATGGGTGAAATGACGTTCTTCTTGGGTTTGCAAGTTAATCAGTCCGAATCTGGAATTTTTATCCATCAAACCAAGTACGTCGGAGACATCTTGAGCCGGTTCCAGATGTCCGATACGAAGCCAATTTCTACTCCTCTTCCGCAGAATCACGGGATTACTCCGGATGAAGAAGGGGATGCTGTGGATTCTTCACTTTATCGTGCTATGATTGGATCTTTAATGTATCTCACTGCATCAAGACCCGACATTATATATCCAACTTGTCTTCTCGCTAGGTATCAAGCGAATCCGAAGGTCTCTCACTATGCTGCTGTCAAAAGGATCTTTCGTTATCTGAAGAGTTACCCTAACACCGGGTTATGGTACCCTAAGGATGATAACTTCGATCTTAAAGCTTTCAGTGATTCTGATTTCGGCGGCTGCAAGAAAGATGGAAAATCAACCACAGCAAGATGTCAGTTCTTAGGCAATCGCCTAGTCACTTGGCAATGCAAGAAGCAGACATGTGTGGCTACGTCTACATGTGAAGCAGAATACATTGCTGCGTCTAGTTGCTGCTCCCAGGTTCTATGGATCCAACAACAGATGCGGGACTACGGTTTTGAATTCCTAACTACTCCTATTTATGTTGATAATGAGGCTGCCTTACAGATCACCAGAAATCCTGTACAGCACTCGAAAACGAAGCACATCGATATTAAATATCACTTCATACGTGATTGCTTTGAAAAGAGACTTATCGATGTGGTTCATATTCATACCGACCACCAACGTGCCGACCTTTTTACCAAAGCATTTGATAAATCAAGATTTGATTATTTACTTTTGGTAAACGGCATTAAGGTGAAGCAAGAGTAACCGACATCAGGAGATCGTTTTTGTAAATATTTTTCTAAAAACCAAAAATCCAAAAATATTTTTCTTTTTCTTTATTTTTGAATTTTAGGGGGAGAAAGTTTCAAGAAAAATACAAAAACATTGAAAAAACCACAAAAATACAAAAATATGTCTTTAATTTATTTACTTTCTGCATTTAAGGGGGAGAAAATTCAGAAAAACACAAAAACAATAGAAAAACAAAAATGAGTTTCTTGGTAATATAAGAGAAAGTGATATTACATCAGAGGTCGGTTGAAACATGCTTCTAGAAATCAAAAGAAAAAGAAAATGATAAGTAGCTCTACTAATGATGTACCGGTAGACTCACGATCATTTTAAAGTATGCAGGAGATATAAACATAACAGACTGAAAACCGCGTGGGAACCGTTCATTGGCATATGGTCTTGGTAAAATATGTCTTTAATTTATTTACTTTCTGCATTTAAGGGGGAGAAAATTCAGAAAAACACAAAAACAATAGAAAAACAAAAATGAGTTTCTTGGTAATATAAGAGAAAGTGATATTACATCAGAGGTCGGTTGAAACATGCTTCTAGAAATCAAAAGAAAAAGAAAATGATAAGTAGCTCTACTAATGATGTACCGGTAGACTCACGATCATTTTAAAGTATGCAGGAGATATAAACATAACAGACTGAAAACCGCGTGGGAACCGTTCATTGGCATATGGTCTTGGTACCGAAATTTCGTTTGATAGATTGCCGAGGTTCTGAGATATTCGGGGTTTATGCTGTTTATCATCTGGGTATCATGGTTGTTTCTATAAAAGACAAAGTCTAAGTTCTTCCATGATACCATACATACGTGTACATATCTCATACTGCATTCGACCTCAATAAGTGATAAACAATCACATGTCCATCAAAATAAGTGATAAAATATCACATTTATCCGGGAGTCAAGTTCGTATCTCTGCTGTACGGAAGTACTGACCTGTTCACGGACTTGCTCCTGTGCCCTCATGCATTGAAACTCAAGTTCCTCATCAATAAGTGATTCTATCACATAGGGCTTGTTTTCAAACTCAAATAAGTGACTTGTTCACATTGTAAATATATACGTTAAAAACGGATGATAAATGGTATACTTCCCAGTATGATGAACTCTCGTGCATACCTTGATACGGGAATGTGTCGTGAGTGGATGAACACTGGTCGGTAAGTATAAATCATACCTTAAATGTATCTCATTGTATTATGATTACACTTGATCGCTGAGTTTAAGTGGACAACAATATCGGTAATTGTGGTAGAATACTTATCCACCTCTGTAAAAGAATTTTAAAAGGAAATGTGTTTTTGACAAAAGACCGCAAGCTGATATGATTCTCTTCGCCAGAAACTCGCAAAAATATTGTTGTGTTTGTACATATTTACTTACTGTTTTATTTACTGCTTTATTTTAAAAAAAAAACAGTTTTTGTCGTTTGGTGCATATCAGCACGACATTAGCGGTGATGTCGTTTGATAACATTCAAAGGATTTTAAAATTGTTGCCTTTTATTTTATCAAACCACAAAATCCAAAAAGATTTTCAATTTAACTTTATTTTTGATTGAATGATGTTGGTGCTCGATCCGATACCTGACAAGCCGAGATACTTCATAAAATTAACCTTGCAGAACTTCATAATGGACAACTTTTCAAAATAGTCATTTCTGAAAAACCTCCAAAATTTAAAGGGTGTAAATTGGAATTTCCCAAAAATCCAAAGTGTTGGTAGGAAATCTGATCCTTCGAGGAAGCAATGGCCCTCGAAAGATCAGATGGTCAAGAAAGTCAATGAAGGTCAACTGTTTCAGTCGAAAGATGTGCTGGTCAACGAAAGATTTGACAAATTGATCTTTCGAGTTGACTAGATCTTTTGAAAGATGGATTAGATTGAAAGATATCTTTCGAAGGATTCCAAAATATCTGGTATCCTTCGATCCAGATCTTTCAAATATCTGGATCCTTCGAGCCAAATAGGGATCCTTCGAGATCAAGATAATCTTTCGAGACAACTGTTCATCTTTCGAATGGTCTTGAGTCCTTCGAGGCGGTTCGACTTTCGAGGTCAGGGTATATAAAGGGTCTTCTTCTTCATTCATCATTATCAGTTTCAAAAATTCATCTCAAAACCTCTCATCCTTCCGAAACTCTGCCGAAATTTTCTAAAAATTGTTGATTTCAGGATTTGTAAGCATCACTCGGTAGGATGATCATGTCTTAATCCCTTAACAAACATTGAAACCAACAACTTCATGAAGATTTCATTGATCATGTTATTTAATGTTCTTACTTTCAGTTTGTGAAACTCTAAATGATGTATGATGAATGTAGTCAACAGATGTTATAAACATGATAGTTATAAGATTCTTATGATTGTAATGGTTATAACAGGTTTGTGTTTGAATATTGTTGTCGAAATGTTTGGTTTGGGATAAACAGGGGATGTTTAGGGTTTATGGTAAAATTTGATGTATGTGTCTGGTTTCATGTCCGGGTTGGGTTAAAATGTTGATGGTGTGAAATGGTTATTAGTGTTGTGTTTGTGTGATATAACATACACTTGAATCCAGTTTAAACATCACCGGAAAACACTAGAACCCCACCGGAAAAACTTGCCGATGAACAGTTGCCGGAACGGAAGATGATGACTCATCACCTCGATAGATGTGCTAAACAACATCCTTCGAGGTGAATCTCGAAAGATGGTAGATATCTCGAAACATCATCCTTCGATTGATCAGCCTTCGAAAGATCAAGATATCTTTCAAAATTTCTTGATTATTCGAAAGATGATCCTTCGATAAGGTTGACATCTTTCAAGATAAGTGACATCTTTCGAGCTTAGTCAACATCTTTCGAACTGGTTACCATCCTTCGTGCCATGATTCAATCTTTCGATGGATAATTGGATCCTTCGAAGAGTTCAACACTTAGAATATTTTCAAGAAATTGAAAATTTTCTAAGTGTGGAATTCCAATGTTGACTGTTTGACCTTTTTCTTATTACGTGTCAATGTGATGTGCAGAAATGGCACCGAAAGTGAAAAAGGAGCGGGCAAAACCAACAAAGAAGGAGAAATCGGAAGTTGAGGCTATGTCTGAATCTAGACATAATATGGCTGCATATTTACAACCGGAAGGCAGTATCAGTCCGGAGTTTGCTGGCATCATGGAGTACCTTCACCGCTCGCGCATCAATTATGCTATCACAACGCAATACATTGCCTATCAGTCGCACATCAAGGCATTCTAGAGTTCTGCTGGGATTGAAACGGTAGATAATAAGGAAGTGATCAGGGCTACTGTTGCTGAAAAACCTGTGGTTATTACTGAAAACACTATCAGAGAACGTCTACGACTTGGAGATCAACCGGAAGATCCTACTTCTATAGATCTACAATGTCAACGGGGGTTACTGATGAGGATTAAGTACAGCGAAAATGTTTTGGCTAATCAAATCAACAAGAAGTATATGCCACTTCGGTATAAGTTCTTGCTACATATTCTGATTCATTGCCTGAGCAACAAGCGTTCTGGGTATGACTTGTCACCGATCGATTTGACTGGATTGTTTACGGCGTTGATCCTGAACAAGCCGTTTAACATATCTCGCTATATCTTCGACAACCTAAAGGAAAACGCTCGAAGGCCACTTCCGTCTGCAACACAGCGAACATCCACCAAGTTCTGGTTATATCCCAGGTTTCTGCAGATGATGATAGATGATCAGATTCCTGATCTTGCTAAAGCCGAGGCAGATGTTCTTCCTGTGAATCCGATGATCGAACGCACTCTGCTGATATTCAAGTCTATGGCCGCCTATAAGGAATCGGACCCAATTAGGAAACTGATTGGTCATCTTAATATTCCTAACTATGAGGCACCGCAGCACCACAAATGGCGACATGACGCAAGTGATTCTGACGATGAATAACCAAGGTTGATTGCTTTGGCTGACACTCAGCTTGGAGCTAAACATGGAATCAAGGCAACTAGAAGGTCTGCTGGTAGTTCTAGTGCTGCAGCACAAGTTGAGGTTGACGTAAATGTTGCTGCTGAAGAGGTTCAGGAAATGTCTGTAGATCCTGATGTTCGTGTTAGTACTGGTGGTGATGGTGGTGCTGTAGTTGTTGAAACGGGTGGTAGTGCTGGTGGTGCTGGTGGTGTTGCTGGTCAGTCTGGTACTGTTGCGACTGACAAGGGAAAAGGCAAAGTAGATGAGACGAGGAAGCTAGTTGATGAAAGCAGCTCATCTTCTGAAGAGGAAGGAGGTTCTGATGATGGTGGTTCTTCGTCTGAGGATGATAATCCTCCTCCTCCAGGGATGATGAAAGTCTTTGATAAACGCGGGAACCCTCGATTTGTGCGTATCAAGAAGACGGGTGATTCTGGAGACTCTGACAGGGATGAGGATTATGTCCTTACTTCTCCGGGTTTTATCAGAAAGAGGAAAGCTAAACGACAAGGTACTCGTGCGTCAAAGAAAGCTGCTGGTGATTCCTCTGTTCCTGTCTCTGTCCAGCCTTCATCTGCTCCTGAGCAGCAGGTTCCTTCCTCTGGTGATCAATTTACTGAAAAAGAGACGCTGGAGTTAATGTCTTCTCCTCAGAGGTCTTCTGGGACACGACAGGTGACTGTTGATCAACAGCCACCTGAAACTCCCACCTCAGGTACACATGCTCGACCCCCTCTCACTATTACTGGTCCTACAGGTGCCTCGGGTCAGGCTGGTCAGTCTGGTTCTTCAAGACCTGAGCCTTTAAGGCCAACTCTGGCAGAAACCTTGTCTGGATTTTCTGAAGCTGACAAGATACAATTCCTGATTGAACAAGTCAGTGAATTGGGATCTATAGTTGGTCGACACACAAGAACTATTGAAGAATATCGTGTCCAGCGTAAACAGGATGCAATGGCACACAATCATCTGTGTAAAATTGTTGAAGCTCAGAATATTAAGATCAAGGAACAAGCTGAGGAAATCGAAAGGTTAAAAGAGGCAAACAGGGCACGAGATAGAGAGGTGGAAATTATGAAGAGGCATAGTACTAACTTGGAGACTCAGGCGAAGGCGTTAAGGGAAAAGGTTAGTAGTCGTGATGATAGACTGATGGAAGCCTTCAAACCCATGTATACAAACTTCAATAAGGTTCATTCGATGGTTGGTACATTGTGGAATGAAAGGTGCAAAACCTTAGGGATAGTTCCTTCAAGACGTGAGGATGATCAGGATGATGATGCTGCTAATCCAGATCAAACAACTGCCTCAGGCTCCGGTGCAACTGCATCCGGTGCTGCAGGCGGATCTGGTACTCCTCAAGATACTCCGTCTGCTCCTCCTACAGCTTCTACAGGCCCAACTGAGCAGACTGAAACACTGGAAATGTCTGTAAACCCTGAACAGATCAGCCTGGAACCGGAAACATTTACTACAGATCTCCCTGAATCTTCAAGTGCTCAGAAACATCATCCTGTGACGGGTGAACTGCTGGAAGAGGGAGAGTTTATTTCTGAGATGACTGATGAACAGATTTTGATTTTGACTGATTTGGATGAAGTTGCTGTGTGTATGATAGATGCTACTCCGCTGGTACAGGATCAAACTGATTTCTCCACAATTGAAGAAATCTTCATCAGTTCTGATCCTGAACGTCCTGTATATGTTGGAAAGGACAATGCGGAGGTGAATGCCCTTGATGATGACTTTGTTGCTGAAAAGACTGCAGAGTTCGCCAATCTTTCTTCTGATTCGCCATCAGCTCAGGAAAGCCGTGAGAAAACAGTTAATGAATGGCGAGCGGATTTCCTTGCTAGGAATCCTCCTCCGCTCGCTCCGTTGGAACAGGCTAACTATATGATGCTGGAGAAAAATCAGGCTCGGGGTCGCATCATTAGCTGGATGTTTGTCAAAGATCTTCACTGCATGGTCGTGAAAAGAGAAACGGGTCTTCAGTATTTTAGAACTCTCCTCAGTATTCTCACACTTCCATATTATGATGTTGCAGTGTTAGCCCAGCTAGATGTAATCAATCGAGCTAAAGAACAGATGGTGGATCTATTCGCTAAGAAAATCAGGTTAGAAAGGAGATTGGGTTGGAAGGATCCTCTGTACAAGCCTCAGTTTCCAAGATACGAGCAGATCAGGTTCACACTTGATCCAGAGACAAACACAGCTCGTTATCGTTTGGTATACGATCCTCCCAAGGTGATGAAGAAGATTCCGTTACTGAAGATGAAGACCGACTTTCTTGAAAACTTCCGTTGCTGGGTTTACGATGCTGATACTGGAGAAGCGGTGATCCTCTTCAGGGATAATCAAGAGAACTTCAGGATAATAGATCCGATGTGGATTACAAATATGTCCAGATCGGATATTATTGTTTTGAAAGATCATGAGATAAACTACTTAGTTCAGGATCGAGATCAAGCTATGAAGTTTCAAAGGATGGCCCGATATTGCTTCAATCTGCTGGTCAACGCAGGAAGTGCATGGTCATCACATCATTTGACCGTGGAAAGGACGTCCGAGACTTAAGACACGAAGACCAAGACAAAGCTACAGCCAAGGGGGAGTTTGTTGGTGCACTTGTGTCTGTACTTTGTCTGTATTTTGTAATGTATAAAACGATGTCTTTTGTCTGTTGTGTTTACGTCTTTTGTTATGTTGTTTATGTGTTGGAATGTGTGTTTGACCAAGTCAACCATCCTCCTGGTTTGACTTGGCCAAACAGTCAACACTTAGTATGTAAAACTTGTATGCTTCGAAGGATGTCATCGAAGGATGGATTGTATCCTTCGATGACCTCGAAAGATGATCTTTCGATGGATACTTATGGACCTCGAAGGATATACCATCCTTCGAGGTATGTTTGGATCCTTCGATATCTTTCGATGGTAATTCTGGTCGATAGATGATCCTTCGACCAGAATACCTGATCCTTCGTGCATGGTTGTCTGATATGGATATATATATCCCATGTGGGTTTCATCTTCACACTTAGTCATTCGGATAGTTTGGAGAGCTTTTGTGAGTGAACCCAAGGTCTTGTAAGAGAGCATTTCAGTTTGGTCAAGGGCTGTAACCGTGTCCACTGAAATACAAGAGAAAACTTTGATACTTTGCTTGTCTACTCTTTCTCTTTGTAATCTTTGCTTTCATCTAAACTCCGGTTTGCACTCTAGCTTGGATTCCGCACTTGCTAGTGTGTTAAACATAACAAGGAATAGGTTTATCCTCAACCTCCGAGGGACCTACACATAAAACACCCACTTCAGAAAAATACCATGAAAAACTCAGTTGAAAAGGCCGTAAAACACTCGGTTCAGAAAAAACGTCATGAAGATACCTAGTTAAAACGCCATAAAAACACCTAGTTCAGAAAAACGTCATGAAAATACGTAGTTAAAAACGCCATAAAACACTCATTTCAGAAAAACGCCATAAAAACACCTAGTTCAGAAAAACGTCATGAAAATACCTAGTTAAAAACGCCATAAAACACCCAGTTCAGAAAAACGCCATAAAAACTCAGTTCATTTTTTTCGAAAAGTATATCAATAGTATACTTGTTGGAAAGATAAAAAATGCTGAGTTTTATGGTGTAATTTTTTTAGAAAAATAATCACGTATAAAAAAGTTACCGGCGTTTAAATATGATGGGGGAAATGACATGTGATTAGCATGTGCACCCTTGTTTGGATCTTCCAATTTTACCATTCCTGGTAGTTATAAGGTTCCTATTATTTACAAAAATGTCACCGCATCATCTTAGCCACAAATCACAAAATCTTATGGCTGAAAATCGTTCTCACTGTTCTCAAACTTCAAATCGTTTTCTCTTAATCCCATTCCTATATATATTATATATATATATAGAGAGAGAGAGAGAGAGTTAGGATCTTGTAAAAAAGGCCCAACGTGTGAGAAAGGTAAGAAAGAATCTCAGCCATTAGATCTTTTGATCTAATGGTTGAGATCAATAGGGACCAAATTGCAAAATATTTTTGTTAATTTGGACAGAATTGAAATATATAGGGGCAATTGTGTCTTTTTATCTTCATTTTGTAAATCAAATCACTGCAATTTCGTTCTCTCTCTCTCATACAATCACAATTTCTCTCTCTATCTCTCTCTTTCTTCTTCCATATTCAATCAATCGGAAGATCAAACATGACAGCGGCAGCAGCGGTGGTGGAGGTGCGAGCGGCAGCGGCGGTGGTGGTGGTGCGAGCGGCGGTTGTGGTGGTGCGAGCGGCAGCGGCGGTGGTGGTGGTTCGAGCGGCAGCGGCGGCGGTGGTGCTGGATCGGCAGTGGTGGTGCAGCGGTGGTGGTGTCGGAAGTGGCAGTGGTGGTGGTCGTGCGATCTCTCTCTCTACATCGAACGGTGCCGGAAGTGGAGAAGATGATACAGAGGTGTTATATTCTTTACTGAATTGTGTTATTTTCTTTTCTGAAAGGTGTTATTTTTTTCATTAATGGTGTTTTTTTCTTTTCATTAATGGTGTTTATTTTCTTTTCTGAATGGTGTTATTTTTCTTTTCTGAATGGTGTTATTTTCTTTTCTGAATGGTGTTATTTTCTTTACTAAATGGTGTTATTTTCTTTCTGAATGGTGTGTTATATTCTTATATTCTTTACTGAATGGTGTTATATTCTTTTACTGAATGGTGTTATATTCTTTACTGAATGGTGTTATATTCTTTACTGAATGGTGTTATATTCTTTACTGAATGGTGTTATATTCTTTTACCGAATGGTGTTATATTCTTTACTGAATGGTGTTATATTCTTTTACCGAATAGTGTTATATTCTTTACTGAATGGTGTTATATTCTTTACTAAATGGTGTTATATACTTGCTGAATGGTGTTATATAATTATTGAATGGTGTTATATATGTGCTGAATGGTGGTTGCAGTGTTATTCGTAGTGTTTTTTTAGAGTTCTTTAAAAAATCATGTTCCTATAATTAAGGTGGCGGTTATGGTAAGTTTTGAATTAATTGAATTAATTATAAAATTACTTGTTTACCCTTTTGAATTAATTTTGGTGGACAACCTTGAGCTCTGATTACCAACTTGTAAGATCCTTGTTAAAAAGACGGGATTTAATAATATATTACATGGATTTCATACTAAAATTTGAGATTTACAAAAACTTTCATGATTTTAGAACCATTCATGATCATAATATTCAAGTTAATTCTAGTAATTAAACATTTAAAACTTGACTTCAAGTGTTTACATATTAGTTAAAACAAAATGGATCAAGTGCGGAAGCTTTGTTTAGTGCGTTCGGTTCTTGATGATTGCTTGATCAACTTCCGGAAGGTCCCCAACATCTCCTAAGGTCAAAACCAAATCAAATGTTAGTTTTGACAATGTTAAAAAGGGTATAAACAAGTTTCATGAGTCAAAATGAACAAAAATTAAAAATTTTCGGAATCAGGGGGCTAGACGCCCCACCTAGCCCTTTTTTTTCACAGCAAGTTCCGTTATTTTGTTGCTGCACTTGCCCAGCTAAACTTTTATCAAAACCAAACTTAAAATCATCATAACTTATGATCCGTAAGTCTGATTTAACCGATTCTTTTTCCTACGCGACCATAATTTAATTACGAACACGTTTATCAACACAATTCACGTAAATTTCCAGTTAAGAACAATCGGCTTATAATCCGATTCCTTGTTTATTCGACCCGTTTGTCTATAAGTTCAACAACATGTTTGGTTATCGTCTTATGTTTTTAGGTCATTTCACCTATTCCCGTATTTACCAATTATGGCGATTCGCTTCCCACTCGTGGGTTGCTTATGCCGTAACCATCATGCTTATTTCAAGGATTAAACATGCTTTCTTAAATCGTCTGACAAGTAAAAATTCCGAGCTTTAATCCCTCTTCAAGGGTTCATGTTTTTACATCTAGTTAGCGTGTCCGCTTCACGGCTTACGCTTTGTTTATGACCAATCAACGAGTGATGGTCATTGACTTCGACATTTACTACTCAACTTGTTTTGACCCGTTTGAATGCCGAATGGGTGTCACCATTACAAGACACATCCAAACTCTATTTCTTACTCATGTTTTATCCCGTATCGCTTGTCTAATGCACTTTGTCACTTCTGTGACTTAGTGGCTTTTCTTGTTTACCAATTTTCAATATAACAACATAAAACCAACAATTAAACATAATGTAACGAAACTATAAGTCGCGTACCTTCAAAGTGTTCCTTTCAAGCGCGTGTCCGCTTGAAGACTCGGCTCCTTTTCCTATAAAGTTCAATCAACACTTTGTTTAGAACTCCATTCATGTATTATAACGCATAATTCATCTTATCATTTAAATATGCATTTCGTTCGAAATCACCATATCTAGCTTTCTTTTAGGCATTTCAACAAACACCTAAAGGGCATAATTCTACATGATTTATTAACAAGTTCATAACTTGTCATATAGCCCAAGTTTTCATCAATTAAACTATCTAACATAAATATTAGCATCTATAATTCTGAAATAACCTCACATATGTCAAATTACACTAGAACAACCCTAAATTTCCTAGTGTTTATCAAGTTCTACATAATCCACTAATCACCTACAATGGTGTCCATGGATTTTACTAGAATTAAGCATGATTTCAACATGTACTTGTCTAGGGTTTACTCCTAGACACTACAATGTTCCTATTTCATCTTTATAACACACATGCATCATCAGATTTCGAATTTCACAAGTTCATCTAAAATTTAAGATGGAACCAAATAGTAAAATTTTGCATACCTCATGATCCCTTCACCGAGGTGATCACTAATCTATGCTTGGATTTCGATTTGGCCTTGATTTGCCCCTTCAATTTGGTGAATTTTTGTGTTTTAGGGTTGAAGCTTGAGACCTCCTCCTTGGTCTGATTGAAATCGCAGGACACACCACGTATGTGTGTGTTTTGTGTTTAATATTTGATATAATTGAAACTTTAATTCATTTGCCCATGTCGAGTCCCTCCACTTTACACAAGTTTTTATAAAGGGTATTTTAACCATGTTTGTTCTATCATTTCAAGCTTCTTAACTAACTAGGTTATTTATTCCTAGTTATTTTATCTTGACTATTACCGTCATTTAATTTATAATCTAGAATCTATATTTTTGGGGTGTTACATGCAAGTAGAATGCAAGCAATTACCATAGTTATGTGCATCCACATGTTATGGAACCTTGATGCAAATGGTTAGATTTAGGTAATCAACATTGTTTCCAGCAAAACACAAGCACTTACCACACAGTTATGTGCATTTACATGTTATCGGGGCATGTTGCAATTACACAGCCAAGCTTATGCGGTCGGTATCTTATATCCATGCATACTCTCAAGCGTCAAGTATCAAGTTCAAGCTTAATTCAACCTACACACTCTTATCTCAAATATGGGTAAAAGGTATCTATTTTCGATTGAATTTGTACACCCTGCAAACCCTCCGCCTTTAGTTGAAATTGTACATCGTGCAAACCATTCTCCTCCTATTTGATGGACCATTGACCTGGACGAATGAAGACTCGAACTGAACTACTTGCGGAAATCGAGTACATCCCTAATTCAGATAAGGAGTACGTCGCTAACCCTGAAGAGGAAGGCGTACCTAATTCAGAATTCGCATATTACAATAATCAATAACCTAGATTCATCTTCTTCGATTGTTGGTCAATCGTTGTTAGTCTTGTTCCGTTTTTCCCTTACAACTCCTAAATCAGTATCTCTTATTATCTTATGATGAAATCGCACCAAAAGGAACGAAGTGGGGTTGGGGAAGAAGAATTTCAGGTTTTTGAATTTGATTTAGGGTTTGATTTTGAACTTTCTTCGGTCAGTTACAGAGATTTATGATCTCTCAATGACGATTTTAACCTTTTCGGTATGATTTAAATATATTAATATGATTAATTTAATCATATAAATTAGTTTCACCTGCGTTGATCGATTGAAGATCGTACGGTTGTGGGCATCGCGTACATAATGTAGGATAAGAGTTATTGTACGTTAATCCGCCTATATATATATAGGGTAGGGTTCATGAGTGAACAATGGTGTATTTGTGAACAAAAATGAACAAATCTTGTCCATTGATTATGCAAGATGATGAGATTTTATATTAATGGCATTTTTGTAATTCTTTTATGTTACTTGGTTTTTAGTTAAAATGATATGAGGGCTAATTCGTAATTTCCATTGCAAATATCAGTTACTAGATTATCAAATCACAAATCAAAATAAAAACCTAATCTTGTTCTCTCTCTACACCAACTTCTTTCACAACCCCCTTCAAGTAACGGCGATAACATCTTCACAATACCATATTTCACAGTGATTACATCTTCAAGATAGATATCAAATGGCGATTCAAACTTCCAGCGACTAATTGAAGGTATTAAGCTTAGTGTTGGTCTTTTTCTCCTCTTGTTTTCTATCTGCTTGTGTAGATTATAGTGTTCTTACCCATTTGTTCTTGTAAAAGCTAGGGTTTTAGTTAATTGTTCATCAAAAGATGCTTTTTTTTTTGTTAATAAAGTTCATTTTAGTTGCTGGATTTTCATTTAATTTGTGGGTTTGTGGTTAATTTGTTCTGATTTTGTGAAGGGGATGTGTATATGTTAGGGTTCACTCGATTAACCAAGAATAATATATAGAAATAATCTGTTCGTATAGTAGTTGATTTGTTCAGATTATGCGAAGAGGATGAGTTTATGCTAGGGCTTATACACACATGTATACTCTGTTTTTTGGGTTTGATCGATTATACACTATACTATGCTTTTTTGGGTTTATTCGAGTATACACAAATGTATACTCTGCTTTTTGGTTTTATTCGATTATACACATATGTATACTCAGTATTATGGGTTTACTCGTTTATACACATATGTATACTCTGTTTTTTATGTTTATTCGATTATACACATATGTATTATGTTTTGTTGTTCTTATGTGTATAAACACCTTGTGTTGTAAGAGATTGGTCATATGCTACTAGTTTGGAGTGTTGTTTTATAGTGGAAAAGATATCATTATACATATATGTATAAAGACAATCTTATGTCTGATACACATCTATTTTAGAACTAGGTTATCGTTGAAACTGTCTGAAATCTAACGCTGTGTTTTGTTTTTGTTATTGTATTTTTAGGGAAGTTCAACAATTCGAAAGAGTGGAGTTTGATGGGGTAAATTCATAGATGTTGGATAGTGATTGGGCGACCATTAACAATGGTGTTGACTGTGGTGTGTTCTCCATACGGCACATGGAAATGGATGGGAGTAGATAATATGCTCGCACTTTTATTTAGTTTGAATTGATTTAAAAAATTTAGACTCCACGGTCATAGATAATATGCATCCTTGTGAGAGTCCGGTAAAAGTTTTAAACGGTAACAATTTTTTCTTGAAGTCGACTCCAATGAAAGTGGTAAGTGCTTATCGTGATATGATTCATAAAAGTCCTTATATAGATGTCATGTACATAAGTGTACTTTTACAAATAATACGTCATATTATTTTGTGTGTAGAAAGATGTTGTAAAAGCGTGTTGGTCATCCACGTTGCTATGAGATTGAAGATGTCCAGCCTATTCATTTAGAGATTAGTTGGGAAACTATAGGAAACTATGAAGACTGCGGTGTATATGTCATGCGTCACATGGAAACATGGATAGGGATCGTTGAAGGACGTTGGGACGCTGGGTTTCCAACTGAAATCTCAAAAGCGAAAAACAAAATAAGACAACTTAGGAAGATGTTTGTTGTGAAACTGATAATATCGCATGCGAACATACCTCACGATCGAATTACGAATGAAGCTAATCACTTTGCCGGTATCAAGAAAAAGAAATAGATGTGATGTTGCTAGTGGTTTATTTTGTGTAGTGTTTGGTCTGGTGTTTCAATAGTAGTTATGGCTTATTTTGCTTGTTTTGGTGAAACTAGTAGTTATGGTTTATTTTTTTATTATGTTGGTGGACGTCGTTTTGAACGAGTTATGGGAGAATATTTTATTTGGATGATGTTAATTTCAGTTGTTCATTAAAAATCGATATCATGTAGGTGCATTTACACTTGTGTACATACTGTTCGCATATAAAATACATATACCGTTAATTTGTATGTCTATAACGTGCTAATGTGCCAATTTGCCTTTTAACAATAACGTAACACACAAATGTATTTTTTTCATGAAATTAAGACAAATTAGTATATTGTATTGATTAGGGCTGAGCAGTATACGGTTCAGAACCGCTAGAACCGGGGAACCTAACCAGAACCGCTAGATCCAAACCGTATTTTTGTATATAGGGTCCGGTTCCGGTTCTTTAATTTGGGTAAAAACGTTCCCGGTTCGGTTCCGGTTAAAACCACGGTTCTGGTTAAAGAACCGCCAGAACCGGTTGGGATTATAAATATTTAAAACCCTATTTTATTAATGGGTTTTTCCAATGTTTTAAAAACCGGTAAATACCGGCCGGTTATACCGGTATTACCGTTTCCAGATGTAAATCCGGTACGTAACACCCCCGCAAATAGGTGAAACGGCGTAAGGTTTGTACCGGCGGTAAAATCCGGTATACCGGTTTGAAACGTAATACCGTTACCAGCATAGGGTTATTTTAATTTGAGTTGATACTTATTTTCAATATATTTGTTACTTATCTTATGTAATTTTTATATATTATGATTATTCGTAACTAAAAGTTCTTATTTAATATTGTATGAAACGAAAATAGTGGATGTATTCAACACTCAAATGGCTTAAACATATTGTACACTTTCATCTAAAAGAGTTTGTTGGAAAATTGAATGATTTTTTATTATCTTTTGGATTATTTTTATTATGGATTTACTTTTAGATTATCTTTTAATACGTAATCATTCATTTTTGGATTAACTTTTGAGTTGATGTTGTAATTTATGAAATTATAGAGTTAGCTAGTCAACCCGGTTGAACCGCTTGGTACAACCTGATTCAACCGGTTGAACCATTTTTTAGCCTAATCCGGTTTGATCTAAAAACCGGTTTTTAAAACATTGGGTTTTCAACATCATACGACTATCCTAATTCTTATTCCCTCTTCTTATACTCATTCCCCGATCTCATCTTTCATCTTCTAATTCTTTTCCATCTCTCAACCCTAACCCTAATTGCTAACATACAAGTTCATCTCCATCCACACCCTGCAAATACAGGTATATTCTACATGACCTTTTTTTATGATTGCATATATTTTCTTTCTAGATGTTTACTTTCTGATACATATAATATAGTTTTCTGTATGTGAAAATAAAAATTGAACAAAAATAATCAAATCAATGTTGATCAAATTGTAAATGTGTGTATAAATAGTGTATCGCTTGGTAAATACAGTAAATGCGTTACTGATCAATCTATTCATGTGAACCAAATACAGTAGATGCATTATTCGTTTATTTTTTTAATTGCTAACACTTGGTTTCATTTAGATGTTTATGAGAAGATTGAGAGGATGAAGATCGAATGAAGTTTGAAGATGTTTGTTTTAATTATTAACACGATGTTTGTAATAGTTTTATTTAGAGTTTGTTTTATGGCTTGAAATTTTTTATTGTTGTTTTGCTACTTTTCTTTTGGTTGGTTTGAACTTTGAATGTTGCAACTCTTAGTTAATGTTTTAAATGGTTTGATTCGTTTTTATTGAATTGTTAATTTTACGATTTAATTGTCAACCGGTTCCCGCGAGAACCGTTTAACCGGTTCGGAACCAAACCAGAACCGTTATAATACGGTTCGGTTTCGGTTCTTAAATTTAGCAATTAATGGTTCCGGTTCGGTTCGGTTTGGTCCGGTTCTGAACCGTTGCACAGCCCTAGTATTGATTATGGACCAGCAAGGAATTTTTTTGGAACGATTAATTCAAAAAAAAATCGAATTTGGTTTTTGATCAAGAAAGTAGGGTGGTTATAGATATATTTGTTAACTGAATTTGATTATGTATATTAAATTAAATAAAAAATAATGTTTATATGTCTAATGACCATCATACCCTTATAACTTTAAAAGAAGATCAATGACCAGTATTAGTTTGTTTTGTTCACAAATATAAAAAGGTTCACAAATGAACTTAATCCTATATATATATATATATATATATATATATATATAGAGAGAGAGAGGTACGGGATCAGGAGAAAACGCCCCAAAGTGTGAGAACGGTGAGAACGCATCCTGGCCCAACACGTGGCGCGGGATATGATCAGGGCGTGAGGGCTTTTTTTGTCTTTTCAATCTTCTTTTATTTTCCCACTTTTGCGTAACATGTTGCTTCATTTTTGGCGTCTAAGATTATTTTGACGTTAATTGTATTTATTAACTAATTGGCGTTGAATTAATTGTTTTTGTGTCACATAGATAATTTTTTTGGCGTTATAGCATTTCTCTGATCAATTTTTTTGGCGTTTTGTGGCGTTGTATAATAATTCACTACGAGTCATTAATATTTTCATAAGATTACAATAAGACCAAATGTTTTTTGTGGCGTTTAGTCAATTTTTTTTGGTGTTTAATACATTGAAAAGGTGTTTTGTCAGCACCCGTTCTCACAGTTTTCATACTACTAGCGTTTTGGTGTTTGTAGTTTTTGGCGTTTTATATAATAATGTATTTTATTTGTAGAGAATTAGATAACAAACAACAGATAATTTGATAACAAAACAATATAAAATGAAAAAGCAAAAAAATTAAAAATGGTAATCTAATTTCTCATCCAAATCTTCACTGTCATCAGCCTCTTCTTCTTGAATTTGTTTTGGCGTTTTGAACCTTTAAATACCTTACCTAGATGCTAACTTTCCTACATAAACCTCATATTTTTTAGACGAAACTTGTTAGTGGCATCCTGTTTTTTGGTGTGATATTCTTGTTTGGTGGCATGTCATTGAAGATCAACTCTTGCTTGAATGCTATTTATAATAATTGAGTCCAAAATAGCATTTTACACTTGTGTTGATCCCTTCATGCCATGCATATAGTCATCAAGAACAAAGCTCACATGATGACATCAGTCTCTTTTTCTTGAATATTTGTCCATCTCATTTAGCAAAAGATTATAGAGATAACCCCCTCAAAAAAGAATACATTCAGTGAAAGCTTTGTCATCTGTGGTTTTTTTAACTAACTTTTTGGCGTTTTAAAGTAAGCTGTTTCTAAGGAACATGGCTTTTGTTTTTCTAGGTGTGACCAAATCATGTAGATTCCGACAATTAATCCTATATACTTAAAAAATAGGTCGAGGAAGAGTTGAAACTCATCTAATTAAAATGTTTACCTATAAACATATGTACATATATAAAAAACTAAAAATTACATATAAAATCCCAATCCGACTAATCCCTAATTGGTATCTCACTGTCCGACTAGCACCTTTTACCTCCCACCACAACTCAAGGGTGTTAAAAACTCATTACTTATTTAAAGTTATAACAAGCTTTCCAACCAACAGAAAAATTTATAAAAATCTATTCTAATTCTAATAGTGGTTTGGTTCGACTCTAATCAATTATTTATACGCAAATAGCAATAACCAAACCATAAAATTATGTTATAAAACACCATAGCCAAAAACTGATGTCTCAATCGGTTTGACGATTTCTTCATTCTTTTAACAAACTTTGTTGAAGATCAGTCCATTGTAATAAATAGAATACAATGATCGTAAACAAATTAGTGGGCGGACTTGGTCAAATATGCATAAAAGCAAAGGTTTAATCAAATATTAGGAAACGTAAATTTTTATTTTTTTAAATCCAAGTTTTGCAAGACACATCGCCAGAAAACATGACCGACACATTAGATAATTTGAGTGTAAGGTGTTTCATTATTCAAATCATACTCCAATAACCCAGATTTGATTCGAGCCAAGCTCAGGTTTTGAGCATTTGAATCGAGTCCTTGTCTGAACGAATTCGAATCGATTTTCCAAATTTCATACTTTAATAGTTTTTCCATATTTTTAACTCAAAGCAGTTCAAATTCAAATTGGTTTCAAAAATTTCAAATTCGAATTAACCCAAACAACTGAGCCGATGAACACCCTTAAATGAGTTTGATCTTGAACGAAGACAACAGCACAGAATTTCTTTAGTTTAAATGCCCAGAAAGCTTACCAGACTCAAGATTCAAGAATCTTATAAAATATTTTTTCCCCAAAATTCAGCTGATAAAGTTTCTAATATATCATCTATTTAAAACAAGATTTAACGTTCACACATAATCTTACCAAAATAAAATGTGGTCCAGACCTTGGCTCAAGAATTAGATTTTCTGGTTTCCCAAACCTCTGGGCGATCGACGAAGTTTAAGCGGGCTATCCATATCAATGCGCTTCTTTGGAGTACGTACTAAATTAGGAACGGGTTTGACCGTTTCTTCATGAGATTTAGAAGCAGTATTAACATTGTTAGAAGAATACGAACAATACTCTTCAAAATCAGCAGGCAGAGAAGCCATATCCAGCTCAAAAGATCCAGCGGGTACACCAGCTCTTTCAGTTCCGGTAAGTTTTGCTGACGGGATACGATGAGAAAACCTAAACCGCTCGTTACATGGAATCTTTTGATCACCAGCTCCTGCCCACATTGATCTCTGAAACACGCTAACAAATCCCTTCACTTTCGACAAGAAACCAACAGTTATACAATCCTCACCGGCTTCTACAATCTCCCCAATATCGAATTTGTATTTCGTATGATTTTCTGGGTCCATACTCCATTTCATATCCCAATCTTTATAAACAGCCCAGATTTCCCCTTTCTGGGGACTAATAAAATATGAAGATTTACTCACTTTCTTAATTACCATCTGATGAGAAAACATAAGGCGATTACTCGTTTCCTCGGTTTCCCCGAGCTCATACTTCCCACAAGCAACAGGTAATCCTTCTTCGACCCATTTGATTTCAAGAACATTATCTGGGTCAGATTCAAACCAAGCGATTCGCAGCCGAAACTTTGAAGAATAAACTTTCTTAATTTGAGCATAGAATCTTGGCATGGCATCAACAGAGTCATAGCATGCCCATATTTGACCAACTGCAAAACAATGCTCCTCCTTATCCTTATCAAAATTAGTAAAGTCTTGTTCTGGACAGTCTACTAACTCCGGCTCTGGATCATTTTTAGAATGACTGTCAGGTGTCACCACTTCCTTTCCGTTCTGTTTCAGCTTGCCATTTGGCGTGCTGACATCAGCATGTGCCACATCACCAGACGATTTACTCAGTTTTGATTTTTTTGAAGGACTAAACTCACCAGCGCCACCTTCCTGGTAAGAAGCTTGCTGTCTATGTCGAGAAGATCTTTTCCCATTGGGACTACCACCACTAACTCCGCCACCTGCCGCCTCCTTTTTATCAGAACTTGCTTCCCTAGATTCTGCCGCCATCCTTTTGCGCCTCTTTTTGTCAGTAGCTTTAGCAGTTCCTGTTTCCATTGGCTTCCGTACACCACTAACCTTTGGTTTCGTCACTCCTTTCTGATTCATTCTAGTGCCTTCAGTTTTCTTGCGTTCCAAATTAGAAGGAACCTTTCCATCCTTTTTAATATTTCCTTTGGCATTTTCAACTTTTGCAGTCTCTTTCTGTTGAGAAACAGGCTTGGATCCAGGATTTACACTCTGCGCCTTGGATCCAAGATTTATGTTACGTTCTTGTGGCCCTATTTCATACGCAATAAAGAGTTTTGAGCATTGCTGGCACCGCAAAGGTCTCTGAATAAATTCTCTGTAATACTCGTACTTAACGCTACAAAACGGACAATACGTCCAGAATGTTAAGTGAATGCTTGGGTTAGATGTTGACTGTTGACCATGACTCACACCATTAAACTGAGAACTTGGAGCCCTTTTGAATTTGTTCTGTTGACCCGCATATGAAGTTTGATATCCTTGATGATTATGAATCTTTGTAGCAGAAGCTTTGGCGGGTTCTCTACACTTCATGTCATAAATTGACCTTTTTCCTCTATCTGATAGTGTCATATTTGCTTCACCAATAAGTTTAAAAGCAGATTCGGCTCCCGGAAATTTGTTTTTGTCAGGATGAAGTACAAGTGCAAGTTTTCGGTATTGTTTGCGGATGGTTGTGTCATCAGCTACATTTTCAACTTGAAGAATTCCATATAAATCTTTTTCAGCACCATATATCTTCTTTTGAGCTGCACAATGAACATCACACACTGTAACCAGTTGGGAAATATTATCTAGTTCAGGATATAATTGTTTGGCCTTCAATGCAAACTTTCGAGCCCCTTCAAAATCATTTTTCACCATCTTTGCTTCTGCAATTTTCTTGGCCCTGTGAGCCTCATCTTTGTTACACTCCATTCTGACTAATATGATTTAAGAATGTAAAACTACTCGGATGATCTCATTTATAATAAACCAACATGGCTATATTATAATATAAAGGGATAACAAGATCACAATGTTCTTCTTCTTCACAGTTCACTTCATATCCCAATCTGAAAACACAAAAAGGATGTGGAAACTCAATACCAGTTTCAACTTTCAATTATAATATGGTGCAAGTGTAACTAACAGACTGCAGAAATTTGTTTTCGTAAAACCAAGATAAGGCATATATTGCTTAAAATGAGACTACATGATTACAAATGTATGATATATATTTGATGTTGGCCACCCAATCTTATAACACCTTGTCTTTGCTTATTACTATTCAACTATAGACAAGAAAATCGTATCGCCGAATAGACTGCTTTTTATCATAGTCATATGAGGACAAAAACAAAACATGCATAAGCGCAAAATGTTGTTGTCACCCCATCTAAAAACACCTCAACGTCACTTTAAATTCAAGCTTCTAAATATTTATTTCCATGCAGACTTTGTTTCCGGTCCTCTTGTGGTAAAACGTTGCCTAAACAACCCCATTTCTGCCAGTCATCTTACACGCACATGCATACTATATTGTGGTTGCATCAGTAATCTGCAATGCATAAACTCTTTCTGCGGAATTGCCTTTGGTAGCTTTTCATATCCCAAACACTCAACATCTAAACAATGCATGAACTTATATGCCAATTACAACAATAATATATCATACTTTACATCTTCAATCACTTCACCAACGACCAAATCAAAAGAAGAATGAATCAGAAGCCACACATTATCAAGTAGTAACAACGAGCTTTCATTATTCTTTTACAAAACTTAAAAATGCTAACACATTGATGAGCCCTAAACCATGAATCTAACTTATCCTCCTCATCGAACACAATCGAGCATAAATTTCAAAATCTAAAACCAGATCAACAAAAACTAATGTCCAGCATCAACAATCAAAACAAAATAACAACACGAAACACCAAATTTCAAACGCAGAAACCCTAAAAACAGAAACCCTAACATGAACAAAAACAACAAAACATCAAAATTTCGAACGCAGAAGATGAAATTGAGCAATAATACATCGAAAAAGGCAAAATACATACAATCAATCTTACCAAAATATGCATTGCGATTGAAAAGATAAGAAAATGTAAGGGGAAATAAGAGCTTACAGAGTGAGGGTAGAGCGAGAGAGAGAGAGAGAGGGAGAGAGTGATTATTGGCAGCGGGAATGAAATGAAAATTTGAGAATTGGTTTGCCTCTCGAATAATTTCCGTTCGTCCCCCTGAATTTGTTTGCGTTTTTACCAAAGGGGTGATGAGAAATTGGGCGCCATTAGGGTTCTTGTCTGTTGTACGTTATGCATATGTTCTTGTACTAGGTAGCTTCTAGAATCATCTATTATTAAGTTGATTTATTCAATTAAATCTTGAATACTAATTAGAGATGGTAATGTGTCGGGTTCAGGCAAAGTATTGGTAATATCATACACATACCTGATATCTGGTTGTAAAATCGTGTCTTATACCTAGTTTATTACCCGCTGAATATCAGGTATAACCGTAGGCTTCGGGTATACCCGTTAATTTGTTAAAAGATACGGAATTGGATTTCCAAATATATTTCTTTTTTACTATTAAAACTATTATATAATTTTTATTTATATAACAACAACTATAAATTAAATATACATTACATACATATAAATTGTATCATTAATAAACGATAACATTTATTCATATACTTCACACAACACAAAAAAGACTTCCAATATTTAATATAGTTTTATTCCATTATAATTTCTATATAAATACCGGATAGTCCTTGTTCAAGTAGTCGAGTACGCTCGACTCGCTACTGTCCACTCCAAGCCTTCCATTTCCATTATGTATGCTTACGATTCATCCTATTCTGTAAAGAAAGTAGGAAATGATGGAAAAAGGTCTTTCAATCTCTTAGTCTAGTGTTGCAATCCTGCTAAGGCCTAAGACTGATGAGTTAATTAAAATCTTATCAGCCTTATAAACAGGGCCTAATTCTCCAAACAAGGACTATTTTGCCCTCTTTCCACGCTTTCTATTAGTCTTTTTCTTGTAACGTAAGGAGAACTACGAACCAGCCTCGTGAATAAGTTCACCTTATAAGAGTAGTGGGAGAAGGCGAGAGGTAGCTAGTAAGCCTTTGACTCAGTCTTATAGTAGGCCCTATGGAAATCCATGCCCCGGGGGTACCTACCGCTGTCGATTCGAACTTGATCTTATTAAGTTGGAGATTCAAGATTCCTAGAGTTTTTTTTTTTCACATAACGGCCCTACTAAAATACTGGAAGCAGCCTTTTTTCATATAATCGAGTCGGGGGGTCTTACTGGAAGCAGCTGTTGAAACAATATATCTTTAAAAACTTATTTATTACACGGGTTGAATAAATGTAATTTTATATATTAAATAATAAAAAAATATTATATCTTTAAGAAACTCGTGTATTGTATGTGTTGAATAAATGTAATTTATATACCAAATAATAAAAAAGTTAAATCTTTAAAAACTCTGTATATTACACGAGTTAAATAAATGTAATTTTGGATTAATGGTATATTAAATAAATATAATTTCGGATAAAGACTTATATAAAAAAAATTTTAAGTAATCCATATATTTGATAAATAATAACAATAATAATAGTATAGTAAGAAAAAAAAAGTATCTTGTGTATAATTATTGAAGTAATCGACACACATGTGATGTTATCCTATATTTGTATTCAATTAGTTGATATGGCCGAATAATTCTCAATCAATTAAAAAAAACATTGTTATAATTTTGCTAGGGAAAAAAACAAAAATGATGATAAGACTGTAATTTTGGGCTCAGGGCAAAATTGTAATTTTTCAGGACTAACGAGCCAGTGTTAGGCAGCTCATTGACACGGAAAAAAAATTAAATCGTGTAAACAAATTAAAACAAAAAACCTTTATACTTTTGCTAAAAAACTAAAACGATGGGAAAAACGTAATTTTTAACTGAGGGCGAAATCATAATTTTAATTCAGGGATAAAATCGTAAATTAAATGGACCAATGGGGGAGTACCAGGAAGCTGTCGGCATGGCTGTAATTTTACACTAGGGAAAAATTGTAATTTCACCAGGAAAACAAACAAAAACGATGGAGAAAATGTAAATTTAAGTTGAGGGCAAAGTCGTAACTTGGCTGTGAGAAAAAACTAATGGCAAAACTATAAATTTATATGAGGCAAAATCGTAATTTTGAACTGAGGGCAAAATTGGAATTTTTAGCTGAGAGCAAAAGTGTAAATTTATTTTTAAGTGCGGTTGAAAACAAAATTTTGAATTGACGGCAAAATCGTATTTTTAAGGGAAAAAACTAATGGCAAAACTGTAAATTGAAACGGGGCAAAATCGTAATTTTGAACCGGTGGCAAAATTGAAATATTTAGCTGGGAGCAAAAGCATAAATTTATTTTTAACTGGGGGCAAATAAGTAATTTTGAACTGATGGCAAAATCATAATTTTAAAACAGAATAAAATCATAAATTTATTGGGCCAATAGGAGAGTGCCAGGCAGGTGCCTGGCACTATTCCCCTTCCGCCCCTTTCCTCAAATCAATGGAAATGTCTATTCCCGCCGACACATATATTTGTTGTAGTCAGAAAATTAACAATTTTCTATTTGTTATTATCTACAATTACTAGAAGATACATATAAAAGAAAAGAGGGAAAATAAATATAATATTAGATAAAGTCTTTTATATATATATATATATATATATATATATATATATATATATATATATATGTATGAATTTTAAGTAATCGATATATTTAATACATAATAAAAATAATGATAGCAAAAAAAAAATCTAACTTATATACTAAATAATAAAACAATATATCTTTGAAAACTCATTTATTATAAGGGTTGAATAAATGTAATTTTATATATTAAATAATAAAAAAATTATATTTCTTTAAGAAACTCGTGTATTGTATGGGTTGAATAAATGTAATTTATATACCAAATAATCAAAAAGTTAAATCTTTAAAAAATTCGTGTATCACACGAGTTAAATAGATATAATTTTGAATTAATAGTATATTAAATAAATATAATTTTGGATAAAGTCTTATTTAAAAAACTTTTAAGTAATCGATATATTTGATAATAATAAATATAATAATAATAATAATAGAAAAAAAGATCCCATACATTATGTTAGGATCCGAGTTTGAATTGTTTGTGAATGTTTAAGATGAATGATGTAAGAAGATAACAAAAATGGAAATAATGCAGTGGAATGATAATAAACTTTAAATCACCAACAATGGAAGATTTGCTTTAATCATGATACTTTGATAGAAAGGTAAAATATAATAATTCACGTATGGATGAATTACAAACTCCCCCTCAACCTAAGATCACTCTGATTTGCTCGTACAAAATGTCAAGGTGAAGTGATAAATAGAACAGTACATGCACTGTTCTATTTATAGTACAATCGAACCGCTGAGGAATCTAATGCTGACGTCACATAGACAATGACATTTAACAATTTCTAACAACCTCTAACATCTACTAATACTAAAACACTGTTGCATTGAAAACTCTATTGTACAACATCTGTTTATTCTTCATCTGTTGAGTCTTATCATCTGTTGAGACTCAGCAGACTTTTCTTCATCAGACTTTATCTTTTTCAAACAGAGGGTGATCAGACCTTTGCTTATCAGCAGACTTTGTCTTCATCAGTGGTTTACTTTGGTAGACCTTGTGAATCAAGAGACTTTGTTCTTCAACAGACTTTAGCTTTAGCAGACCTTGGTTGTAGCAGATGTTGATCCCTTTTCCATTGGGAGGAGTATGTCTTTAAACACTGTTATTGATGATCATATGCTTGCAGATCATTTTTGTTGATGCAGATTTTGTGTCCGATGCTTGTCGAATAGATTAGTTATTATTTTACGCTGAATTTGTAATAGTTAGTGAAACGGTCTTTCGAACGTGTATAGACCCGCTCGTTTGAAGTGGTCAAACGAGAGGGTTATTCGTTTGACCGTGTGTGTGGTTGCTAAACAAATTATGGTTGTTTGATGTTGGTGTCGAAGGATAAGGCATCGAAGGATTGTGTATCCTTCGATGAGCTCGAAAGATATCCATCGAAGGTTGACGATGGACCTCGAAGGATATGTCATCCTTCGAGGTATATGTGTATCTTTCGAAAGCTGGATAGTCGACAGATGATCTATCGACCAGTCAGTTTGATCCTTCGACCATACAACCTGTGTTTGGTATAAATACCAACACTTTGTCATTTGCAACACAAGAGTGAGAGCACAAGTGTGTGCAAGAGAGTGAGTGGAGGTTTGAGACCTCACCGGGAGAAATCACCACTTGATTTCTCCCTGGATGTATACTTCTTTGGTATTAGTTCGGTTTCCATGTAATCGGGCCGACTTGTAATGTTTACTACCGGATTAATACAAAGTTTGTTTGTTTATCCTCTCTTATCTCTTCCGTCTTTGAACATGAACATGAGAATCACGGATTCGATCCCGAATCAGGGACCTACAATTGGTATCAGAGCCATGGTGCCCGATTTAGTAAAACTAACCGTTTACTAAGTCACATGTGCTCTAGATCTGTGATTTTTGTGCGTTTTTGTTCAAGATGTAAAAAAAGGTGAAAATTGAGAAAAACTCAGATCTGGACCCGATTATTCAGATCTGTGATAAAGCGAGTGTTGGGTTTTATGTTTTTCTCTAAAATACTCAAGTTTTCTTCATCAAAAATCGTGTACAAGTTTTTTCATCGAATCTGCAGATTTACCCAGGTTGCTGTGTTCTTGATGTTCTTCACATCTTCATAATTTGAAAGATGTAAAGAACTTCGAAGGATCAGTTAACTGCTCGAAGGGTCATCTCACTGAATTCGAAGGGTCACATCTTCATATTTCGTAAGATGAACAGGCTGCTCGAAAGATCAATCATTTCCCAACTGTGTTCGAAGGGTCATATCCAAAACCTTGAAAGATCAAATTGATTTCGATAGATCAGTTCAAAGAGAATCGAAAGATCATCTTCAACAATCTTCGAAAGATCAGATCAACCTAACAACTTCGAAGGGTCATCAGAACAATTCCTCGAAGGATCCTAGTCTTCGAAGGGTCGACGAGTTCGAAAGATCAACTGTTTTGCCTCAAAAGATCCTGGTCTTCAACAACCAACAACTTCGAAAGTTAACCTGATATGTTCGAAAGATCTGTGTTTGTCTTTCGATTGATCCAGTTCTCGAAGGACACCATTTGAAAATGGCGGCTGGAGTTGTGTGTCTCGAAGAAAAAGTCAGACTTTGTAAGAGATGATGTCTGGGAGTTTTTCTTTGTGGTTTACAGGAAGTTTGGTATTGAAGTTGAATAATGGATGAGACAAAGTGAAATTATCGGCTGAATGTGAAGCTAGGGTTGTTGACTTGTGGGTGAAAGTTGTACAAGGATGTCTTGTCTGTTGGGCTCACTTATACAAATAGGCCCACCAGTGTTGGAGATAATGAAGTAGCATTTGGGCCTCTAACAAACAATTTGGATCCATTCTTCGTGGCACTAACCAAAGTCACAAATTTTTGATCTAATTTATTGATTTTAAATTCGACTTTAGTGATTTAAAATTCAAAAGTTGAATTTAAAATCATAGGTTAGCATTGGGTTTATGGATCAAATGTTTAGCTGAGACATAGAGTTATGGACCCGTCTCTATTCGTGAGTTGCAGAGTGGGGTCGGGTATTTGCGGAGTTGATCTGAATCGCGCTCCTAATATCAAGGTCAAAATTCGTATGGGTTTTGGGAGCGCGCGGGATGATGCGGGATGATGAAAACAAGAGATGATGAAAACTTGATGTTTGAAAAATGTGGGGTAGTCACGGTTACCGATGCAAATGGCAAAAATGGTGACGCGACTATTATGGGCCAAAAACAACACGGTATGTTCGCTTCCGCACGTCAAAATTTATGATTGTTACCGGTTATTCGGAAATGTTCGAAAACATTTTGTTTATTGTCATATTCTCGCATTTGAAGACGAACGTATGAACCTAGAACGTCAATACCGGTCCTAATGAGTCCACAAATTTTTTGGGGGGATACAAGTCAGATCCTACGGGGTACTAGGGGACGCTCTTATTCAACTAGAATATGCAAAGAAGAAAGTCGTTTTCGTGAATTTTCGGAACCGAGAACATTCAATGAAGATTGATGACAGTTCCGCTCAGTGGAGGGAATTGGTGAACATTTGACGACAGTTTCTTTGAAGTGGAAAGAATCTGTTAAGGTTTAGAGATCTTACCAAAGAAATGAGGGGATAAAAATTTTCATTTGTTGAATTTCTTCGGTAAAATTTTAAACGCAATCACAGGTGGTAGAGTTTGTGATTTTCTGGTGATACAGACGGTTCTGCGTGGAATGTTTTGCACAGATTAAAGTGCATCGCTGGCCACAAATCAGATGCAAAGCGTGAATCTCGATCAGAAATGATAGAAGTTGGCACTCCATGCCTAGAGACTACTTCCTTCAGATAGATGTTTGCGATTCATCATCAAAAATCAAACTATCAAATCCATCAGACCTCAAAACATCACTCATTGGCGCCTTTGATTAAAGAATGTTCTCCGCCTTTTTCCTCCACCTACCGGGCTAGGTAATTATTGGAATGCATATCAAACCATATTAACAGGATTTCTACTAATCCTAGATACAATTACACTCATGTTAACAAGCATTAATTGATAATCATGTTCTCAGCCAAATATAAACAAAAACCCGAATAAACCATGATAATATACTAACCGTGGGGTGAAAAGGAAACATTCGGAACAAGAGAGAGCTTCGAAGGAGTCAAGACTGCCGTCGCACAGGAAGGAGAGGGAGAACTTTAGGGTTTTTGTGATTTGCAGTTACGTTTATCGATAGTTATACGCGTAATATACTGGGCCTCAACTAACCTGGGCCGAAGGCCCTTTTGGCGAAGTATCTCCTTGGCGAAGAATGATTCTTCGCCGCATTGTGAGTGTGGTGAAAGTTGACGAAGTCCTATTCTTCGTCGAGGGGTGGTTGTGACGAAGACCGATTCTTCGTCGGGTGTGATACTCAGTCAGAATTAAACATAAATATAAGCATTACACAATACTTAAATTTTTCATGCAACACTCAAATGTCACAAAACTTTAAGCATTCCAATATTATGCACAAGATACAACAAAAAATGAATTGTGAAACCAGTAATGCATAAAGGAAAGGCCTTGAAATCTCGAGTTGTCACATCATCCCCAACTTGAAAGAAATTTCGTTCCGAAATTTGATAAGCAGTCTCAAGAAAATGAAGTGACAGACTAGGATGACTGTGGATTTCCTCGGGTGCCACATCATCCCCAACTTGAAAGGGAATTTCCTCCCGAAATTCACCAGTCGCAACATAATTTGATTTAGCAGTCAAACAGTTGAGGATACTTGAGCTTCATCTGATCTTCGCGTTCCCACGTGAACTCCGGTCCACGTCTTGAGTTCCAACGAACTCTCGCGGTTGGTATTCGACCATGTTAACGAACCTTGATTTCCTGGTCATTCCTCGACAACTGTAACTTGTCGATAACCTTAGGCACTAGTAAGGGTATCACAAGTGTTCCGTCGGACAATCACTTCTTTAGATTCGAGGCATAAATGTCATCTCGAACGTTACCCAATTCGCCATGTAACTCGAGTTTGTGTGCCATGTATCGTAAATTAAGCTTGCCACGCTTCCCAAAGCGTACCGCACCCTCCCAGGGTGAGACTTCCAACATGACACGTTCGCCTGCAACGAACTTCCAGTGTTTCCTAAGTTTATCAGCCTTCCTAGCGGTCACGCGTTGCCGCCATACAATTTCCGATCTAAACAATCTTCTCAAAGGTTTCATGTACAAACCTGGAACTGTGATTAGGTTGTCACCCACCTTAGTCCAACAAAGAGATCGACATGGTCGGATCCGACACGTGTATTAGTATAACCTTTGATTATTTTCGCACTTTTGCACTTGTTTAAGAGATTATCTTAGTTATTGTAGTAGGCCCCTCTTTTGAAGGTGACGTTACCCTCAACCCAGTAGTTTGAGTCAGCAAGGATACAATCCTAAAGGGTCGGATTATTGAAAGATAATGAATTAAGTTATTAATGCAAATTGTGGTAGGCCCCGCTTCTGGCGGTGACGTTACCCTCGGCTAAGTAGTCTGAGTCAGCAGGGATACAGTCCTAAATAACGGGGTTATAGTATTAATAGTAGTTAACTTATGAGGGGGTCAAAGAGTTTGGATCCCCGCCATCCAATACCTATGGGCATTGAAGGAGATCCTACTAAATTTGACCCAGGTCCCAAGCAGGACCTCTAAACGCTGAACAAGGGCAAGACCCTTACCAAACCGTTCCCTTAACCCCCGACCAGGTAGCCAACATACCTCCATATAGACCGTGGAGATATGAATGGTGAAAATCTTTTATTTTATATAGACAGTAAAATAACGCCAAGACACCACGGACAAACGATAAGGAAAGATCACCTTCAACATAAGTAACTAGTTATTAAAGTCATTAATACAAAACCAAATAAAAAGTGCAAAAGATTAAAAATAAAAAGTATTATACTAAACACTTGTCTTCACCAAGTGATGTAAGAGACTTAGGCAAACATGGCCTTGATTGTCAAGAACTCTTACGATCAATCTTGGATCCCGAGACGACTCACACACTCTATGATGGACAATGGATGATGGTGGTGGATGATGGTATTATGGTGGTGGTGGGTGGTGGATGAAGTGTGAGAGAGGTGGTGTGCCAAGGGATGAGAGAGAATGAAGCCAAGCTCCTCTATTTATAGGCTGAACAGAAGGCTGGACACGGCCCCGTGTCCGCTGGACACGGCCCCGTGCCCGCCTGACACTCTCTCTCCTCATTAATTGTAATTGCGAATTACAATTAATGCGCCTGCTGTACTTTCACCACGCCCCCGTGCTCGCTGGACACGGCCCCGTGGTGGGCAATGGAAGCTTCTACTGGTTTGTCTTTTCTGCTGCTTCCTGGGCACGCCCCCGTGTTCGCTGGACACGGGGCGTGTTCAGACTCTGTTTCTTCCTTTTTGCTTTGGGAGGTGCCGTTGAGGGTCCGGGCAGTCTACTTTTGTTCCTTTTCTTGTATTTATGGTAGAATTAGTGGTCTTTTTGCTTCTTTTGTGATTTTGAGCTCATTTCATCCTGAAAATACAAAAGGAAGACAAAAACACTCTTTTTCCAACATTAGTACTTAAAAAGGGTTAGTTTTATGCCTTAATTGATGTGTTTTATATGTTGCATTTTACACACATCAAATACCCCCACACTTGAACTTTTGCTTGTCCTCAAGCAAAACTCTTTAAATGTGGCTTACACTCCCAAATGGAATAGGTAGAAGAGAAGTTTTTTAGCTTGTCCTAGTGTGTCGGGAATCCAAGGTTTTTATAGGCTTTATTTTTATTTATTTACAATCCTATTCGTTATGATTTATTTTGAACTTTTCATAAGATAAATTACTTATTTGGGCATAGCATGCCTTATTAAAATTCCATTTATATACAAGTTCACATACCTCACGGGAGATCACTCAACACTCGGCCGAAGGTGTATATTTTAGTGAATCACTCGAGAGCGGCACGGAACTTACGTCTTTCCATAGGCTTGCCAAGCAATCAATCCTCCTCCTTTTTAACTTTTTACCTTTGTAAATATCAAGAGGACTTTTTGGGTGAAGGCTTGGGTTTAAAGGTGGGTGGTTGGTTAGTGGTTAGTAAAAAGGGCGAAAATCGTAACAAGCGTCGGTTTTCGTGAACTACCTTATTTTTAGTGACTTTTTATTTTGAAGTATTTCTCCAAACAAGCTTTTATAGCTTTTGTTTGTTTTTGACTTCATCATCATTTTTTTTTTCGTCACAAAAAAAATGAGTTTACGAAAAAGCGAACTTGTTACTAAAAAAAATAAATAAAAAGGTTTTTTTGGTGGGTAAAAAGGGTTTTGGGGTAATGAAATGAAAGGTTTAGGCTCAAAGGGGCTATCTAGGGGGATTTTGGGTAGGTAAAAAAATTGAAAAATAATGGTTTTGAAAGAAAAATGGTTAGTCCTAATGCCTCCATCATTTACTTACTTGGGCTTAAGTTGGTAAGGACCGGGAATGTATCGTCGTGGCAAGTTCTAGATTTGTAAGGACCGAGCGGCTATTCACACAAGAAACGAAAAATGAGCATTTAATCTAAATATGTGTATTTTTATGCTCAATAAAGGCTCAAAACTCACTTTTGTGGGAATGGGTTTTTAATGTGACCAAGCATATATAATCGAATTTTAAACTAGACTTGTTATGCCGTTTCATAATTTTCTTATGTTGGTTCCTTTTTTTATCACGACGCTATTGGTTGTAAACTTGTAAAAATATAACCTTTTTAGAACTTGTTATTCCCAACTTAAACTAAGACAAGTAAATAAAAAAAATGAAAAAGTTTTTGAAAAAAATTTGGGGTGTTTAGCGGTTCCAATAGAGTTTTGTGTAAGGCTTGTGTTTAGGATTTTGCAAAATTTCAAGGTTTTAGCATCCCCCCCCCCACACTTAAATTACACATTGTCCTCAATGTGTCCAAAAATAATATTTTTGGTTGATTAGAATGTATAAAAGTATGTTAAAAAGCAAAGATTTTTGTTACTGGCATCCTGGACACGGCCCCGTGTTCACCGGGCACGGCCCCGTGGTCAAGTGCCAGTAACAAAAATTACAGAATTGAAACAGAAGCCTGGACACGGGGGCGTGTCCGCTGAACACGGCCCGTGTCCAGTTACCTGAACTGGGTGATTTTCTGCAGGGGCTTAGCACGGGGCCGTGTTGGTTGGGCACGGCCCGTGTTGAGCCTTCTGTGATGGAGATTTTTGTCGGGTTGCTCTGTTCTTCGTGCATGGTTCCATTTTTCTCGTTCCCTTTTTCATCCATTACCACCATGAGTGTGTTTTATTCTCAAAATAACCATCAATCATAAAAACCATCATAACATTGCAAATCATAGAGAGACATTACACTAAGTTAGCTAAATAACTAGGGGATACATAAGGTTATCATAAGGGTTCTACTTATTTAAGAAAATTTCGGGAATAGTTTCCCGATGTAGTAACTCTCTTTAGCCGATGGCTCCTCGGTTGTCATTCAAAGCCATTCTTCTATCTCCCTAGGGAGGTAAAAGGTAGCCTCACTCTCTTCGGTGTCTCGAGGAGGAACGCTCACCGGGATTCCTTGCACCACCCTCGGTTGAGGTACTTGGTGCAGGGCGTGCCATTCTGCTGGAATGATAACCTCGGGTACTACATTCCACGCCCTTTGGGTTATCACCGGGACCAAAGGCGGGGAAGCGAGAAGGTTTAACCTCTGGTGCAGGAGATTTACTTCTCGTAGGCAACCCTCCAAACCTACCGTCAGATGATTAATACGATCCACCAAAGCTTCTTCTACTCCCGTCATCTCGTCTATGGCTTCCCTCAAAGCGTAAACGTAGTTTACTAGGGAATCCTATGCCGTAGACGACCTCCTTCCATTTCGGTTATTTCTTGAAGATGTTCTGCTGTTTCTGCTGGCCATTTTCTAGGATGGTATATGTGAAGATCCCAGGAATCTCTGCTTGGTGAAGTGGTCAAAAATGAGCAGAATTCAGGCTGCATTTAAAGAAAACGACAGCACACTGGACACGGCCCCGTGTCCGCTGGACACGGCCCCGTGTGCAGAGAAAATCCTGACACATTTTGTCCGTATTCTGACAGAATCAGCAGAGAATCTTCTGAATGAACACGGGGGCGTGTTGGCCGGGCACGACCCCGTGTCGGCAGGCTGTTTTATGGAGTTTTGTTTCTTACTAAGGAGCTAATCTATATCGGGTGGCTCTTGACTTGTTGGAATGATGTGTGTCGGTGTGTATATATTTTTGATGAGTATTTAAGCCCTTTTTACACTTTTAGCCAAGTTTTAAATTTATAAAACACGATATTTACTAACACTAAACACACATATGGGCAAGTGCACCCATCGTGGACGTAGTATAGTGTTGGTAAGATACCGAGGTCGTCCAAGGACACAAGAGCTTTTAATACCGGTTTATCCTCAACGTCTAATCAAATCAAAAAGTTAGAAAAATGTTTTAAACTAAGAAAAATAAAAACTAACTAAATGCTGAAAAAGAAAATAAAATAAAAACAGATAGACAAGATGAATCACTTGGATCCGACACGTGTATTAGTATAACCTTTGATTATTTTCGCACTTTTGCACTTGTTTAAGAGATTATCTTAGTTATTGTAGTAGGCCCCTCTTTTGAAGGCGACGTTACCCTCAACCCAGTAGTTTGAGTCAGCAAGGATACAATCCTAAAGGGTCGGATTATTGAAAGATAATGAATTAAGTTATTAATGCAAATTATGGTAGGCCCCGCTTTTGGCGGTGACGTTACCCTCGGCTAAGTAGTCTGAGTCAGCAGGGATACAGTCCTAAGTAGCCGGGTTATAGTATTAATAGTAGTTAGCTTATGAGGGGGTCAAAGAGTTTGGATCCCCGCCATCCAATACCTATGGGCATTGAAGGAGATCCTACTAAATTTGACCCAGGTCCCAAGCAGGACCTCTAAACGCTGAACAAGGGCAAGACCTTTACCAAACCGTTCCCTTAACCCCCGACCAGGTAGCCAACATACCTCCATATAGACCGTGGAGATATGAATGGTGAAAATCTTTTATTTTATATAGACAGTAAAATAATGCCAAGACACCACGGACAAACGATAAGGAAAGATCACCTTCAACATAAGTAACTAGTTATTAAAGTCATTAATACAAAACCAAATAAAAAGTGCAAAAGATTAAAAATAAAAAGTATTATACTAAACACTTGTCTTCACCAAGTGATGTAAGAGACTTAGGCAAACATGGCCTTGATTGTCAAGAACTCTTACGATCAATCTTGGATCCCGAGACGACTCACACACTCTATGATGGACAATGGATGATGGTGGTGGATGATGGTGTTATGGTGGTGGTGGGTGGTGGATGAAGTGTGAGAGAGGTGGTGTGCCAAGGGATGAGTTGAAATGAAGCCAAACACTCCTATTTATAGGCTGAACAGAAGCCTGGGCACGGCCCCGTGTCCGCTGGACACGCCCCCGTGCCCGTCTGACACTCTCTCTCTTCATTAATTGTAATTCGCAATTACAATAAATGCACCTGCAGCACTCTGACCATGCCCCCGTGTCCGCTGGGCACGGCCCCGTGGTGGGCAATAGAAGCTTCTACCACTTTGTCTTTTGTGCCAGGACTGACCATTCTGGACACTGCCCCGTGCTCGCTGAGCACGGCCCCATGTTGAGCTGGACACGCCCCGTGTCCGCTGGACACAGCCCCGTGTTCAGCTGGGCACAGCCCCATGCTCAGCTGGGCACAGCCCATGCTCAGCTTTCTTCTTGTTTTTGCTTTGGGAGATGCTGTCGAGGAGTCGGGCATGCCACGTTTCTTCCTTTTCTTTGTATTTATGTTGGATTTGGCTGCATTTTTGCTTCTTTTGTTCATTTAAGCTCTTTTAACCCTGAAAATACAAAAGGAAGACAAAAGCACACTTTTTTCCAACATTAGTACTTAAAAAGCGTTAGTTTTATGCCTCATTTGATGTAATTTATATGTTGCATTTTACACACATCAAATACCCCCACACTTGAATCTTTGCTTGTCCTCAAGCAAAACTCTTTAATATGTGGCTTACACTCCCAAATGGAATGGGTAGAAGAGAAGGTTTTGGGCTTGTCTTGAGTGTCGGGAATCCAAGATCTTTATTGGGTTTTATTTTTATACTATTTACAATCCTATTCGTTGTGATTTATTTAGAACGTTTCATAAGAGAAATTACTTATTTGGACATAACATGCCTTTTTAAAATTTCATTTATATACAAGTTCACATACCTCACGGGGGATCACTCAACACTCGGCCGAAGGTGTATTTTTAGTGAATCACTCGAGAGCGGCATGGAACTTATTCCTACCATAAGCTTGCCAAGCAATCAATCCTCCTCCTTTTTAACTTTATACCTTTGTAAATATCAAGAGGACTTTTTGGGTGAAGGGTTAGGCTTGGGCTAAAGGTGGGTGGTTGGGTTAGTGGTTAGTAAAAGGGCGAAAAGCGTAAAAAGCGTCGGTTTTCGTAAAACACTTTGTTTTTTTTTTTCACTTTTTTTTTTTTTATTCTTATGAAGCATTTTTCAAACAAGGTTTCTTTTGATGAGCTTGTTTGTTTATTGCTAACTTCATCTCTTTTTTTTTCTTTTTTTTTTTTTTTTTTTTTTTGTGTGTCACAAGAAAACCGAGCTTTGTTACTAAAATAAAGGGTTTAAAATGAAAAAGGTTTGGTGGGTAAAGGGTGTTTGTTTTGGGGAAAGAAACGAAAAGGTTTAGGCTCAAAGGGGTTAACTAGGGGTTTTTTTGGGTAGGTGGTAAAAAAAAAAGGAAAATTAATGGTGTAGAAATAAAAAGGGGTTAGTCCTAATGCCTCCATCATTTACTTACTCGGGTTTAAGTTGGTAAGGACCGGGAATGTATCGTCGTGGCAAGTTCTAGAGTCGTAAGAACCAAGCGGCTATTCACACAAGAAACGAAAAATGAGCATTTAGTTTAAAGATGTATATTTGTATGCTCAATAAAGGCTCAAAACTCACTTTTGTGGGAATGGGTTTTTATGTGATCAAGTATATATAATCAAATTTTAACTAAGATTGTCATGCCGTTTCATAATCTTCTTATTTGGTTCTTTTTATCACGACGCTATCGGTTGTAAATTTATAAAAATATAACCTTTTTAGAACTTGTTATTCCCAAATTAAACCAAGACAAGTAAAAAAAAATGAAAAGTTTTTGAAAAAATTTGGGGTGATTAGCGGTTCCAATAGAGTTTTGTGTAAGGCTTGTTATTAGGACTTGCAAAATTCAAGGTTTTAGCATCCCCCCACACTTAAATTACACATTGTCCTCAATGTGTCCCAAAAATAAGTTTTTCGGTTGATTAAAATGTGTAAAAGTGGGTTAAAAACAAGATTTTATGGTACTGGGTAGCTGAACACGGGGTGGTGTTGGCTGAACACGGCCCCATGTCCAGACTGCCAGTACCAAAAGTAAACAGAAGGCTGGGCACGGGGGCGTGTTCAGTGAGCACGGCCCCGTGTCCAGGTACCTGAACTGGGCATTTCTGCAGATTTTTGGGCACGGGGGCGTGTTGGGTGAGCACGGCCCCGTGCTGAACTTGCAGTAATGAAGAAAAATTGTCGAGAGGCTCTGTTTTTGCGCATGGGGTGTTGGTTCAAGCTTCCCTTAGTATCCTTCACCATCCCGAGTGTGTTTTATTCCTGCAAATTAAAACTAAACTAGAAAGCATAAAAGTTAAACTGATCTAAAACTAAGGATAGTTCCGCGGAATGCCTCCGTGGTGCGCCACGTTTATAAGGGTCCTTGGCTAGACCCTCCTTATCGGGTGGCTCAGGCTCATCTTCAATTAGGGGGTCATTATTGCCAAAAGGATATTTCATTGAGCGCTCAAGATCTATGCTCCTTTTGAATGCCCCTAATTGAAGAGGTAGATTGTTGAATTTCCGGTTTTTCAAAGCTTTATGAGTTTGTACAAAAGGTTTTCCCAAGACTAAGGGGGCGTCATCTAGGATGACGAAGTCGGTTGGGATTACCATTTGATTTGTTTGAACCAAAACATCTTCAACTACACCGATTGATTTTATTACTTTCCGATTGGATAGAAAAATGGGTATTTGAAGTGGAGTAAAATCACTAACACTTAATTTTTCAAAAATGTAGTTAGGCATTATGTTAACACAAAGATCCTTATCGATGGTGATATTGCTAATAAATGAATTTTGAAAGAAACATGGAACCGGTGTAATGTTAATTTCAAAAGGGTCTTCTTTTATTAGCGAGGTTTGATCATTAGTTAACTTAACACTTACTAAGTCTTTGATTTTAGCACTAGTGTTTAACTCTTTTAAAAACTTGGCATGAGGGGTTATTAAACAATGATTTTCGAAAGTAGGTGACAAGAGGTTAATTTCTTCAAAATTAGACTCTTCTTGAATTTTAACATTATCGGACTCACCATTTTCGTTGTTTAACTCATGTGTCGGTTTTTCACTTTCTTGTTCTTCCATTTTTACACTTTCAACTATCTCTACGTTATTATCATTTTTTAGCTCTTCTCTTGCGCGGGATTCCTCTTCCCTTGCTCGAGATTCTTTTATGCAACGTTCGATAGTTTTAATGTGTTCTAATATCCTATTGGTCACTTCGGTGAGATTGAAAGAATTTGGATCCTCAAAGCTTGAATCCGGTTGTTCGATCCTTGGCTCCTCATAGTACTCATATGAAGTAGATGGTTCACACCATTGTTCTTCATTGTAAGCATATGATGGATAAGGGTCGAAACTTTGTTCTTCATAGTACTCATATGAGGTGGGTTGTTCACGCCATGGTTCCTCATAATAAGAGTATGAAGGTGGTGGCTCATATGTTGAATTTTCAAAGTATGAGTATGAAGGCTCATACCTTGGTTCATCAAAATATGAGTATGAGGGAGGAGGTTCATACCTTTGGTCTTCATAGGATGTGTATGAATTTGATGGCTCGTACCTGGGCTCCTCATAATGGTTGTATGAATTGGATGGTTGATATGAAGTATTATATTGAACCGAGCGTGTGTTACGACAACTAGTACAATAATTACCCCTATAATCATCCTCATCATAGGTGTAGTTGTAACCTCTTGAGTATTGATCCATAAGAATCACTCAACAGACCACAACTGAGTCTCGGGACCAGAAAACAAAAATAAGACGGAAACAGAAGCTGGACACGGACCCGTGTTGAGTGAACACGGCCCCGTGTTCAGGCTCTGTATCTGGGCGTTTTAATTGAAGTTACTGGTCACGTTGAGCACGGGGGCGTGTTCAGCGAGCACGGCCCCGTGTTCAGACTCTGTATCTGGGTATCTACTCTAAAAATATGCAGCACGGGGGCGTGTTCAGTGAGCACGGCCCCGTGTTCAGGCTACTGTAAATGCAAAAACTAAACTAAAATGCAGAAAAATGCGCGCGTTTTGAAAAGGTTTTGAAAAACTGATTAGGCCGTCGATTTTAAGCTTTCTTAAAATCCTTGTGTCCCCGGCAACGGCGCCAAAAACTTGATGTGTGTCGGTGTGTATATATTTTTGATGAGTATTTAAGCCCTTTTTACACTTTTAGCCAAGTTTTAAATTTATAAAACACGATATTTACTAACACTAAACACACATATGGGCAAGTGCACCCATCGTGGACGTAGTATAGTGTTGGTAAGATACCGAGGTCGTCCAAGGACACAAGAGCTTTTAATACCGGTTTATCCTCAACGTCTAATCAAATCAAAAAGTTAGAAAAATGTTTTAAACTAAGAAAAATAAAAACTAACTAAATGCTGAAAAAGAAAATAAAATAAAAACAGATAGACAAGATGAATCACTTGGATCCGACACGTGTATTAGTATAACCTTTGATTATTTTCGCACTTTTGCACTTGTTTAAGAGATTATCTTAGTTATTGTAGTAGGCCCCTCTTTTGAAGGCGACGTTACCCTCAACCCAGTAGTTTGAGTCAGCAAGGATACAATCCTAAAGGGTCGGATTATTGAAAGATAATGAATTAAGTTATTAATGCAAATTATGGTAGGCCCCGCTTTTGGCGGTGACGTTACCCTCGGCTAAGTAGTCTGAGTCAGCAGGGATACAGTCCTAAGTAGCCGGGTTATAGTATTAATAGTAGTTAGCTTATGAGGGGGTCAAAGAGTTTGGATCCCCGCCATCCAATACCTATGGGCATTGAAGGAGATCCTACTAAATTTGACCCAGGTCCCAAGCAGGACCTCTAAACGCTGAACAAGGGCAAGACCTTTACCAAACCGTTCCCTTAACCCCCGACCAGGTAGCCAACATACCTCCATATAGACCGTGGAGATATGAATGGTGAAAATCTTTTATTTTATATAGACAGTAAAATAATGCCAAGACACCACGGACAAACGATAAGGAAAGATCACCTTCAACATAAGTAACTAGTTATTAAAGTCATTAATACAAAACCAAATAAAAAGTGCAAAAGATTAAAAATAAAAAGTATTATACTAAACACTTGTCTTCACCAAGTGATGTAAGAGACTTAGGCAAACATGGCCTTGATTGTCAAGAACTCTTACGATCAATCTTGGATCCCGAGACGACTCACACACTCTATGATGGACAATGGATGATGGTGGTGGATGATGGTGTTATGGTGGTGGTGGGTGGTGGATGAAGTGTGAGAGAGGTGGTGTGCCAAGGGATGAGTTGAAATGAAGCCAAACACTCCTATTTATAGGCTGAACAGAAGCCTGGGCACGGCCCCGTGTCCGCTGGACACGCCCCCGTGCCCGTCTGACACTCTCTCTCTTCATTAATTGTAATTCGCAATTACAATAAATGCACCTGCAGCACTCTGACCATGCCCCCGTGTCCGCTGGGCACGGCCCCGTGGTGGGCAATAGAAGCTTCTACCACTTTGTCTTTTGTGCCAGGACTGACCATTCTGGACACTGCCCCGTGCTCGCTGAGCACGGCCCCATGTTGAGCTGGACACGCCCCGTGTCCGCTGGACACAGCCCCGTGTTCAGCTGGGCACAGCCCCATGCTCAGCTGGGCACAGCCCCATGCTCAGCTTTCTTCTTGTTTTTGCTTTGGGAGATGCTGTCGAGGAGTCGGGCATGCCACGTTTCTTCCTTTTCTTTGTATTTATGTTGGATTTGGCTGCATTTTTGCTTCTTTTGTTCATTTAAGCTCTTTTAACCCTGAAAATACAAAAGGAAGACAAAAGCACACTTTTTTCCAACATTAGTACTTAAAAAGCGTTAGTTTTATGCCTCATTTGATGTAATTTATATGTTGCATTTTACACACATCATGGAACAACCCCAAAGTGCCTAAGATACCTTAATTGTCCTATACTAAGGCGAGAACGCAAGAGGTTTTCGGTGAGGGTAATTCCTATTTTCATTCTAGGTGGACAAGTCCAACCCTTTCCCGGGCTCTCGTTAAAGAAGGTGTATGCCGAATCGCTCAGGTCTATGTATGCATCGAACGAAGTCGATGGGGAGTCCTTCACGGCACAATCGACAAAGGGACGACTATCGTCCGCGTCTTTTCTAGGTAAGAAGGTATTTTCGGGAGCAACGAGGTTGTCGGAATGCGGTTCCAACATTTCCTCATGGTCATCATCTTGGGATGGATCTAAAAAATCCTTCCTAAGTTCTTTTGACCAATTAAGAAGTAGTTCTTCTAGTTGAAATAGCTCGTCAAGGAGCATTTCTCCTAGAATATCTGGCTGGGCGCATTCGAGGGAGAAATAGTGCTTATTTTTACTTTCGCCCCTCTTAAAGTTACAAGGAATCGGTGGGTCTATATAGTGGGGCCTATAAGTGAGGAAAAAACATTTTAATTCCTCATGTTCGCCTCCACATATTCGACACCACAAACCATAAGAGTGCCGAAAGTAAAAAGAATTACTATCACTCATGTTTGTGTCAGAAATTACCAACCGCCGGGATCTAACGGTTCTGTTTTCAGTAACTGAATCTTGGGCACGGGGGCGTGTTGAGTGGACACGGCCCCGTGTTCAGCCTACTGTCTGACTTAAAACAGGATTGCCAGTTCCAATGATTGAGCACGGGGCGTGTTCAGCAGGCACGGCCCCGTGTTGAGCTCTGCAGAAGCTAAAAATCTAAGAAAAAATCCGAAAAAATATTAAAAAAATAAAAATATGATTAGGCCGTTGATTCCTAACTTTCTTAAAATCCTTGTGTCCCCGGCAGCGGCGCCAAAAACTTGATGTGTGTTAGTGTGTATATAATTTTGATGTATATTTAAGCCCTTTTTTACACTTTTAGCCAAGTTTTAAATTTATAAAACACGATACTCACTAACACTAAACACACATATGGGCAAGTGCACCCATCGTGGACGTAGTATAGTGTTGGTAAGATACCGAGGTCGTCCAAGGACACAAGAGCTTTTAATACCGGTTTATCCTCAACGTCTAATCAAATCAAAAAGTTAGAAAAATGTTTTAAACTAAGAAAAATAAAAACTAACTAAATGCTGAAAATAAAAATAAAATAAAAACAGATAGACAAGATGAATCACTTGGATCCGACACGTGTATTAGTATAACCTTTGATTATTTTCGCACTTTTGCACTTGTTTAAGAGATTATCTTAGTTATTGTAGTAGGCCCCTCTTTTGAAGGTGACGTTACCCTCAACCCAGTAGTTTGAGTCAGCAAGGATACAATCCTAAAGGGTCGGATTATTGAAAGATAATGAATTAAGTTATTAATGCAAATTGTGGTAGGCCCCGCTTCTGGCGGTGACGTTACCCTCGGCTAAGTAGTCTGAGTCAGCAGGGATACAGTCCTAAATAACGGGGTTATAGTATTAATAGTAGTTAACTTATGAGGGGGTCAAAGAGTTTTGATCCCCGCCATCCAATACCTATGGGCATTGAAGGAGATCCTACTAAATTTGACCCAGGTCCCAAGCAGGACCTCTAAACGCTGAACAAGGGCAAGACCCTTACCAAACCGTTCCCTTAACCCCCGACCAGGTAGCCAACATACCTCCATATAGACCGTGGAGATATGAATGGTGAAAATCTTTTATTTTATATAGACAGTAAAATAACGCCAAGACACCACGGACAAACGATAAGGAAAGATCACCTTCAACATAAGTAACTAGTTATTAAAGTCATTAATACAAAACCAAATAAAAAGTGCAAAAGATTAAAAATAAAAAGTATTATACTAAACACTTGTCTTCACCAAGTGATGTAAGAGACTTAGGCAAACATGGCCTTGATTGTCAAGAACTCTTACGATCAATCTTGGATCCCGAGACGACTCACACACTCTATGATGGACAATGGATGATGGTGGTGGATGATGGTATTATGGTGGTGGTGGGTAGTGGATGAAGTGTGAGAGAGGTGGTGTGCCAAGGGATGAGAGAGAATGAAGCCAAGCTCCTCTATTTATAGGCTGAACAGAAGGCTGGACACGGCCCCGTGCCCGCCTGACACTCTCTCTCCTCATTAATTGTAATTGCGAATTACAATTAATGCGCCTGCTGTACTTTCACCACGCCCCCGTGCTCGCTGGACACGGCCCCGTGGTGGGCAATGGAAGCTTCTACTGGTTTGTCTTTTCTGCTGCTTCCTGGGCACGCCCTCGTGTTCGCTGGACACGGGGCGTGTTCAGACTCTGTTTCTTCCTTTTTGCTTTGGGAGGTGCCGTTGAGGGTCCGGGCAGTCTACTTTTGTTCCTTTTCTTGTATTTATGGTAGAATTAGTGGTCTTTTTGCTTCTTTTGTGATTTTGAGCTCATTTCATCCTGAAAATACAAAAGGAAGACAAAAACACTCTTTTTCCAACATTAGTACTTAAAAAGGGTTAGTTTTATGCCTTAATTGATGTGTTTTATATGTTGCATTTTACACACATCAGGTAGCCACGCGTCTCAGTAGCTTGGGTGAGTCGACGGTTCGTTAAAATTCAATTTCTATCGAAAACAGTTTGGATAATACTAACTAGGAAATACCCCCCCTGAGTTTTAGGGGCCCTGATCCTGATTCCGATTGTTCTGAAACTTTCAGGGTTTGTGCAGAATTACTTGGGTGTCTTAATTAGGTTTTCCTATTGAATAAAATAATACAATAAATAATAGTTTTGACGAGGGTTGTTACATCCTAACACTAGGGTTGGTAATGCATCACGTTCATCTTTTTATCCACCGGTCTTGCGAGTCGATAGTGCACGGTAAATCGTTAGAGAATCACAGAGGTGTCCACACTTCTGAATTTGAGGCATCAATTTTGTTGCGTCAAAGTAAACGAGAAAAGTGAGAAAGTATAGACCAAACATTTAACGTTTCGACATCTGTCTCAAAGACGTTCGCATTAATACCTAACATTTCTATACGGCTCGCTAGACGTTCAGTTACGTGTTCAGGTATCACTCAATACCATCGAGACTCGTAAGGGTTCAGAGGGAAGTGAAAGGACCACGTTCAAACAGGAGACAGTCATTACTATGACCCCTATGGATTGTTGTGTTTCACGTTTGGTCGAATATTGGAATGGAACCCCTTTCACACTTGTTGGGCCTCGTTAGGACTCACATGCACTCCACATTATTATTATGTGTGCACCCACAATAATATTGTGATTCGATTGCTCATCTCAGTTCCTTCAAACTCGTGTTAAATGGTTCCTCAACTCAAATGTCAACGGAGGTTGTCAAAACAACAAGATCAGAGAAATCTAAGGAGTAAGACATACTAGCAATGCATCATACTGTAAACAAGCAACTCACGTAATTATGCTATAGTGACAAGTGTGTGTCCGCATGCAACATCATAAACAAGTGTACACTAATCATGTAATGTATACCACATGTAAAAAGACGAACCTTGCAATCTGGAGCTGAGTGTCATGGTCGTATTCACGTATTTAGAACTGTTCGGTTATAGTTTGGTTTTATAAAAACAATTTTAAAACCAAGTTCATTATAACTAGTGGCTCTGATACCAAACTGTCACACCCCCAAAATACCACCTGCGGAAACCCCTGCGAGGCGTGTGATGTACCAGGATCTAGCCACCAATCACATTGAACTCATAACAAGATTTCAAGTAAAACTTTCATTTATTAAAATAAGTCGTACAAACATTTTATTGTTCAGCGGAAGCATAATACAATAGTTAAGAATTTCATAAACCAAGTGAATAAAAACCAATAGACTCGTCTCATGATTCCATGTAACTCGACCCATGACCACCCCAGCATCCCAGACAGCAAGTTCCAATGATATGTACCTATAGACCTGCAAGCATGCAGAAAAGTGTATCAGACAACGCTGGTGAGTTCACAGTTTTGTTTACCGAGATCCGTGTTACATGTTTTACTGTCAAAAGTTTAGTTCAGTTCAAAATCAATTCCAAAAACAATGTTGATAATAACTCGATACCGTACAAGATGGCTCCAGATTATTTGCCCGTCCCCAATGCCCCTATCAAAGCATTGGTCATGATTTAAGGTAATTAGTTTACGCCCGTCCTCCCCGGTATGGTGTGAGGGTGCCAAACCTAATAACGCTATCAACTAATAACCCCGTTGCCTCCCCGCCAACCTTTTCGGTAGAAGATGGGGCTTAAGGTGATAGGAGTGAGTGTATTATCCAACATTCCGGCTTAACATTCCAGTCAAACCCATTACCCAATATTCCTCCCCGGAATATTTACCAGATGTCCCTCCCCGGGACGCATGCTTGAAAAAGAGTAGTGAACTCACCTTAGATTTGCTTGGTATGTTACGTTACATTACCCGTTCCAAGTTGGTTAACCAAACCCTACCGTGGTTACCAAAAATGATCAGTTTCGTAAACACATATCTAGGTCACGTATTTAACAAGTCACATGTAACAACATTGTCACGTAACACTTAGCAAACGTTCAGATTACATACGCGTTCATAACACAAGTTCTCGTTCCCAACAGTAGTTACCAATAACATCGGTTTCATAATAATTAAATCATGTACTTTACACATATTGCATTCATCACCAAGTTCATTGTATGACATGTAACAAGTACTCAGTTCTCACATTTAACAGATGAATTGGCTACTCGCACTAGTCAAGTCAAGACCCTCATTTCTAGTTAACATTATTATCATGCAACAAACACAATGTCAAATATCATAAACAACATAACTCGCTCACTGTTCTGACCATTGCCTACACGACGAAGAATCCTCACGGCGAAGGTCCATTCTTCGCCGAGAACGATTGTGACGAAGAATCCAAGGAGTTCGTCAAACACTAGTCAACGAAGAATCCCAATGGTTCGTCAGATACCACTCGACGAAGAACCATAGTTCGTCAAAAAGCCAGTCGACGAAGGATCTCACTCTTCGTCGACTTAAGTTCGTCGGGGAAACCTTCATCGCAGTATATCAACAGATAAACCACACTTTGTCGCATTCCAAATAAGATCAAACAGCATAATTTAGCAATTATTATACAATGTTCATACAAACCCTACTTGCCGTCATACGTCTAAATCACAAAAATCACAACAGTTTCATCGATTCACATAACTCTAATCATACCCTGATCATACATAATCAGAATTATTAGTTTACCAGCATAATCTACCACATGATCTTTTGATTCACATGACACAACCCATGAACCACATTATTTAGCAGTTAACATCTTTACCAACATACAAATCAGTTCTATGCCATCACGATTCATCATCAAAATCAAACTATCAAATCCATTAGACCTCAAAACATCACTCATGCATATCAAACCATATTAACAGGATTTCTATTAACCCTATATACAATTACACTCATGTTAATAAGCATTAATCGATAATCATGTTCTCATCCAAATATAAACAAAAACCCGAAAAAAAACATGATAATATACTAACCGGGGGGTGAAAAGGAAACATTCGGAACAAAAGAGAGCTTCGAAGGAGTCAAGACTGCCATCGCACAGGAAGGAGAGGGAGAACTTTAGGGTTTTTGTGATTTGTAGTTACGTGTATCGAAAGTTATACGCGTAATATACTGGGCCTCAACTAACCTGGGCTGAAGGCCCTTTTGGCGAAGTATCTCCTTGGCGAAGAATGATTCTTCGCCGCATTTTGAGTGTGACGAAAGTTGACGAAGTCCTATTCTTCGTCGAGAGGTGGTTGTGACGAAGAGCGATTCTTCGTCGGGTGTGATACTCAGTCAGAATTAAACATAAATATAAGCATTACACAATACTTAAATTTTTCATGCAACACTCAAATGTCACAATACTTTAAGCATTCCAATATTATGCACAAGATACAACATAAAATGAATTGTGAAACCAGTAATGCGTAAAGGGAAGGCCTTGAAATTTCGAGTTGTCACAGTAGGGGCTCCGTGGTAAGATGTAGGTATCATTCGGATTCCTTCTAGTTCTTGGAGTAGATTCGGATGTCGTCAAAGAAAACAAGTGGCATATCCGTCAAGGTAGGCTAAATTCGAATATCGTGACTGGGAACCTACCTCGGTCGTAATGAGTTCTAAGGATAATTCTTGTGATACCTCCATGTCTGTGATATTCATAGCCCATTGCTCCTCGAGTAACGTTCGTAGAGAGTAACCCCTCCAAGCGAGAGTTCGCAAAGAATGTTGTTAGGATAAGGATCATAGAGTCTGAGAAGTATATCGCGAATGGATATGGAAACATGCAAAAAGGGTAGTCGCAATCGATGCGTAAGCGTGTAAGGATCCGTAATAGGGGTTTACTTGATGTCATGGGTATAGCTGGTCGTACACCAATTGCATAAGGTTAAAACGAAGAACGCCATTTGTCAAAAAGGGGTGTCACGTGGATATATCAATCATAACAAGAATTTACCATCGAAGAATGGTTGTCGCACGAGTTCGTAGTGTTAGGATTCACTGAAACTTCCGTCTAAGTTGTCGGGCTCGCCCACACGCGAAGGAGGAATAATTCACCTTGATCCATGAACTTAGATGACTGTGCGATTTATCGTGTCGGTAAGCAACCAAATTCGGAGGAGTTTCCTTAGGTCGTGTGAATGAAGCTAAAATATGCCTGTGCAGTCAAGAGGTTTCAAAGAAAAGACGTGATAACATGTTCAAGAGGGTATGATCGTATCAACAACACATCACCATCCTCAGGGTTTCAAGAAGTGACCACCAATGATCGAAAGTCAAGCTTTCCAAATTCTCTAAACTAGAGTGAGTTCGTATTAGTGTCTCTGCATGGAGAAGCGAGGATGTAGTGTCACTGCGGTAAGGGAATGATGGTTTTGTCTAAGTCAATAGTAGAAATTAGGCATTGCATTAATCAACAAGCATAGGTCGGTACAAAGGCTAGCAAAAAGATTTCACATAATTAAGATAAACTATCGTTGGATCAAGATGCGACTCTTGTAGTGTAAGGGGGAAAGGGGTGAGGTAAATGTGTAGTTCATCGTGTCCATCCGTAGGTTGAGTAATCCGTATCTCCTTCCTCGAATGTCCTGAAGACTATCCCATCATTAGGAGGCACCCACTTGCTAAGTTGGGTATACGAAGGTGTAAATCAAAGTAGAATAAGAATTAACCACCCAACAGGATAATAGGGGGGGGGTAATCTTGTGATCGATGGAAATCGTGGTATGGTTGTTAGTGTTTCGTTATATCGGTTGCGGATCGAAGAAACAGGAGGTTGGTGATGTTCATACGAAGAATTAAACGAAAACAAAATCCAACAAATAATCGAAGAATTCCGCCAACTATTCTATTCTCTAGAGGCAGTTCCAGTAATGGTAGATGGCAGCAACGACACGAAAGGAAAGTTCGTTGCATCATGGTCACGTGAGTATATCATTGGTCCAAAATAGAGTTTGGATGATAGGGTTTCGAGTTGTACAACGACAAATGCGTGTAATTGTGACTACTTCGTTCCTGGTGACGACGACTAGTGGAGATGATGAGGTTTGTCAACATGGACGCGTGGGTATATTGTTCTCCTAAATCCGAGTTCGTTTGGGCCGGTTCTGGTCCACGTGAATGTTGTCGTGCAAACCGAATGTACGGAGGGTCAGGTCTGAATTCTAGATGTAACGACGACGTCATGTCGAGACAATCATATGAATATATAGAATGCATAAAATAGTTGTCGTAGTGGGGTGAGAAGAAAACAGGAAAAGAATTTGATCACCACACGTCAAATTTTAAGTAAATAGTTGGGTGTCAAAGCGAGCACACTAGGGCTAATAAGGGCAACATGCTACTACATTAACTAAGCATACCATAAACAACGAATCATGCAAATGTGACTAACAAGTAGGTAACATAAACATAGACCATACCATCTAAAGTGCTGAGCCTTGCACGTGGAGCGAAGTGTCGTTGTGGATCGTTGAGCACTGAACAAGTTATAGTCTGGTTTTGTCAAAAAGATTTTCTCTTTTTAAAACCAAGTTCACTATACCAATCTGTCACACCCTAAAAATTTCCACATGCGGAGTATTACCGTGAGGCGTGCGACTGACCAGGATCATACCACCAATCATAATAAACATTAAGTAAAGTAAAGTGAAACCATCGCAAACAAAACATTTAGTGTTCATAAAACCAAAGTCCAAAACCAAATTTAGAAGTTAGCGGAAGAATAAAGTTTTAAAACCCATAAAGTAGTTTATAAATCATAAAGTTTGTTAGTAGGAACCCAGCAATTGGTTCCTTGCCACAACGTCCACTCCTCGTGCAAGCTCCATCCATGAACCTAACGACCTGCAAAGCATGCAGTGGGGTGTCAACAAAAAGTTGGTGAGTTCACAGTTGGTTGTCTCTTTCAATGTTGTTTCAAAAACCATAAGTTATTAAGTTGTTTTGAAAACCAAAAGTTATCCAGTTCCATGTTCCCTAAACCATATAACGTGGGGGCCACCCCATGTTGTAAACCACTAGACCCGTTACCATATTGACTACTGACTTAAGTCATGTTTAAGTGCCCTGCATCAATGTCTATCATCATTGACAAAGTGCCCAAGTACATTAGTCCACTCTCGTCCTCTGCGGCACGGTGTGAGGCTTGTCAGACCTAATAGCGCTATTTAACTAATGACCCGTTCGCCAAAGGCCCGACGATTAAGTCGATATAAAAATGAGGGACTTCATGATAGAGTTTTGTCTAGTAAGTTTAAGGTTGTTGTCCTACCCAAGGAGGACGGAGGTACGTATTCTACCCAAGGAGAATACGCAGGTTGCATCCCACCTAAGGGGATTGTTGTTAATCAACCCATTCCTAACCCACCGGGAATCCTTACTTAACTCATTTCCAAACCACCGGGAATCCCATGCTTTGACGAAAGTGTGAACTCACCTTTGGTTGCTCGGTTGGACTCTTAAAAATAGCTAACAATCAAGGTTGGTCAATCACATCCTAGTATGATTACCATTTAGTCAATTAATGGTTTCAAATAGGACACAAAGTTCCTACACGCATCTACCATATAACATGCACTCACTTTGACAATTCACGCCCATATATACATTCCACCTATAACTACTCAAGAGCAAACACACGATACTTCACATAACACCTTCGTTGACATATAACAAGTTGGATCATTATCAGATAACATAACCGACATTTAGACACGCAAAACACTACTTATATTGTTTCAGCTTTAACATCCAAAACTAGGCTGTTTTCGGGTATTTTTATAAAATAGTTAACTTGTTCCAGAAATTCCCAAAATTTTACAGAGTATTCTAAACCGTACACGTCAAATTGTGTAAAAATCTCGGGACTCAATTCATTACCAATTATTTTATAAAAATCATTTACCGGGCTGCAGTCAGATTCGTCACTTTCTGACTGCAATCCATAGAAAAATTCATTTAAAATTTATCGTAAGTCCGATTGACGAAAATCGAGTCGGAGAATTACGGCAACACCTGTGCCCAGCTACTGTACGAATTTCATGACCTAACTCTATCCAGATTAAAAGTTATGACGAATAACATAACATGCATTTTCTGCAGAAAAACGCAGCTTTTGCTTTTGTGAAGAACGACCCTTTAAAAATAGCAAACGGCCTCAGAAAAATGTGATTTCGGCACCATTTATAGCATATTTCAAAATAACACGTTATAGACTTGAGAAAATCCAATTTCGTTATATTATGGCCCGGTTACAGCCAACTGAAGTTGGCTGTAATCGCCAAACAGCTTTCTGTTTTCCAGCTTTTACCTCCTACCGCGAGTTCTATTGGTTCCATTAACATGTTTAGCGAACAACCACGACACTTAAACACACTTATTGAAGGTTATTGCCAAACTCAGAACTATTTATCAAAAAGTGTATCAAGAAATCACAATATTAAACCCACAAACAATACCCTACGACTAACCGAACATCATAATCAAATAAATCAGCAACAAATGCGATTTCTAAAAACCCAATACCACATGAAACCATCAAACAACACGAATCATCATCACCACAGAAAACACAGCCGTTAAACATGAGATTAGATTAGATTACAGAAACCTATATAAACTTAAAGAATCACAAACGAATAACAAGATGTGATACCTAGTGATTGAAAGGAGATTAGTTATAGTCTTGAAGCTGAAACTTGAAGTCCCTATGCTTCTTCTTTTCGTCAACAGTGGGCAAAGAATGGAGGAGATTGAATTTAGGTTAGACTTTATGTAGGTATGCATGAAATACGTATATACGGAACTTGTAGGATCGTTTTCTGACCCGAATGAGTCGATCAGAAGAGTTTTTGCTTGATACGAAAGGCGGAAACAGATGTATCAAGTCAATTCAGCTTGATATACACTATAAACTATCTTTTGATTGATTTGACAAAGTTTTACAGCGAGTAGACACTTCGGCAGTAGTTCGGTACTGAAGCCGGAAAGTTGGGACTCCTTGAAACGAAATCACAAGGCACCTATTTATAGGCTGGCCTATTTCACACGAACAGGTTCACACGAAATCACTTTCATGCGAAATCAGTGATTTCGTGCGAAATACCATCACACCTATATTTCTCGTTTTGCGTGCCCTGATCTATCTATTCTAATACAAGACTCGCTACAAGACGAAGTCGACAGACGGATGCACCAACAGAACTTACACCACATGGGCGGTTAAGGATATTGAATAACCTGGGCTGAATTTAACTTGGTTTGGGTTGTTTTGATTTGGGCCATAATTAATGAAAGGGGAAAAGAGGAGGCGATGGGTGACGATTTGGGTAAATAGGGAAATGGGTGCAAATAGTGAAACAAGAATTGAAACAATAATTTGCAATTATCGTTTTCTATAATATAATTATATATATTCTCTTTTTTTATACACTTATAATCGCTAATATGAATGTATAAAATTTATGCCATGGTTCGGCCTCATAAGTTTCGAATTGCGGGAGTGGGTTGGATCGACAAGCGAGATATGTGCTTCGGTTCAAACGGTTCGGGTCAGCACAACGCGATATGGATTAGGTTCGAATATTCGTTGACATACTATAATTTAGATAAGTATATAAAATTAATCCACCGAATAAAGTAAGTATAAGATTTGATTTATAAAAGCGAAACAAGTGGGTTTTTACCTCGAAGTTACGGGTTGTCACACAAACTCATTCTATTATAATACATGGAGTTTTGAGCATTTTTACATGCGTATTCAAGTAAACGTGATAAATGGAAAGTTTGGCGTTTTTTATGGTGGCTCCTCATATGGCGTTTTATCAAACACTGCATCTTGTTGGTCAACACTTTTGTTTACCATCTCCCCTTCAGTTTTTACTAGTTCAGTGATGAACGCCTGACTGTATTGTGTTTCTGTTGGGGGGATGTTTGGTGTCTTATCAAATATAGGCATTTTTTTGGGTCTCTTTATCAGGTTGCAGACGTTTTTTTTATTGCTTTAATTACTTCATCCACCATCTTTGAATTATCTAGTGTCACACCCCGATATTTCCACGTATTACCGGTGGGCCCGGTGGGGAGTATCGTGACGTAATTGATATCATCATAGTCAAACAACACAAATTTAAATGCACAGCGGAAGCAAAAGATAGATTTATTTCAACCAAATAAAATTGTAATATTTAAGTATCACAAGTAGTTGAAACAGATCCACAGGCGGATCAAAATAAAGAGGAAACTTGTTCAACAGACTAAATGCATCCAAGCTTGCGAGACTCTTATTGATGCTAAGGAGAGAAGAGCCTATTACGAGTAGTACTTGCACTTAACCTTTTTGGGAAAATACGTCAGTTTGCACTGGTAAATACAATTTAACTGACTCATTTTGAAAATGTTTGAAAATTGATTTAAATGCACAAGGCACAAAAAGATTTTTATAACTTGGGATAATTATTTGAATATAAACTTGTAAAAGAATTACACGTTTCTTATGCGTTCAGTAGCCCGGGTTGACACCGGGTTAAAGATCAATAGACACACCACATGGTATAGTCCCGCAGCGATTAAACCCAAAACCGGCAGTTATACCTTAATATTTATTTATGCACTAACGGGTGTACGCCTACACCCGCATGCTTAGGTCGTGGCCATTTCGTAAAATGATGCCAAGGATATCCGGGACATGGTCATTAACCCCCCAAAGGCTTTAAGCAAACAAAACAATTTTAACGGGTCATTTCAATGATTTAACCTTCATTTGATTAAAGATTCAATGCCCGACCAAGCAGTATTTTATATACCGTATCCCAAGCCCGTATAGGGAAAATAAGTTAAAAGTATTTACCTTTGCAAGTAAAATCACAATAAGCAAGTGCACGTAGCTTTTACCGGTTCTCCTATTCTGGAACGAAGGTTTATAATAACCTATTAGAATCCTAACGGGTCTTTTATTTTAGCCTAAGCTTAGACCGGTTAGTTTTAAAGAAAGATACGGTTCAACGCGTGATAAAGCGAAGACCGGTTTAGAATGTGATTTTGACCCGACAAGCTTGCATGCTTGTTTAATATGGGTAACTTTAAACACATTCTGGATTTTAAGACAAAATGATATGGTTTGACCCGTTTCGGCTAATATATGCAAACTAGTTACATAAGTCGATCCGAACGCGAAAGTGCGTAACGGGTAAACATAAGAGTCATATACAAGTTTCCTAGGTTAATATGCCTTAATTATGTTGAGATATCAGTAAGATATCTTCTATTATGCCCAAAATGATTTTAAACTCAAACTATGCCCCGTAAGGGCATTTTGGTCATTTAAAAGGTTATAAAAGAATTTAAATAGTAACCTGAGTTACAGGTCTGATTTATTCAGTAAATAAACTTAATTTAATAAGTTATAACAGTAGGGTATCATATATATGTGAAATTTATTAATTATAACCATACTATGCACCGTAGGGGCATCTTGGTAATTTCACATAAGCCTAAAAGGTCAAAACTAGAAATCTGAGTTTAAAACTTTTGCTTACTGTTAAAATATAAAAATTTACTGAATATATCAGTAGGCATTAACCCTTATAAGTTTAAAATAGTTTTGACGTATACTATGCGTTAAAAATACTAAAAAGGCGATTTGGAGCCATTTCCGGGTTTTGAAAGGAAAGCTAATATTTTTATAATTCCAGAAGGCTCAAAATAGTTTACTTATCATATTAGACCAGTAGAAAAAGGTTTGGTATCAAAAGGATTTGTAAAACTCATTTTATAGCCCGAAAGGGCAAAACCGGTAGTAACCGAAATAAGCTTAGAACTCTAAGTTATGCTCAGTCTAAAAATAAATAAAAATCTCCAAAAATCCCAAAATATTATTTTATATCAGTAGGTAAAAAGTTTGATATCAAAAATTAGGTTTAGATAGGCTATACGCTAATTATGTCATTTAATTACTAAAAAGCTTTTTAATTACGCTAATGAGCATAACTCTTAATCTAGACCTCAAACTGGTGTCAAATTTTAGGTACAAGTTTATAAATCAGTAACTAAGGTATCTACTCTTTTATATTTTCAAAAATCATATTTTAAGGTGAAAAGGGCATAATAGTCGACATTTAGGCAATTAACGGAAACTTGCATAATAATTGGACAACTAATGAACCAAGCCGTATAATCACAGAGGGTTATACTAACATGTAACTAGGTCCAAAAGAAGCTCTAAGTCATTCCTAAACTAGGCTTAAACGGGTCAGAACTGAAAGTCAAAGTATAAGTCAAACTATGCGACTTTCGGTTTCGCACCGGACCTAAACTGAAGATTGTCGGGGTGAACATGTTTAGACATGTTCTTACATTAATTACCATGTGATATTAATGATAAAATAGGTGGCATGGATCCTACATTGCTAATTATGCATTAATTTGAAATAAAGCTTTCCGTTGACTTTTTAAGATCAAGTTTGACCCGACAATTGACCTAGTTAGAGTGGGAATCAGAGGGTACCCTTTTAAGGGTTTGTTACCCACATAATTACCTACTCATAGGTGTTTTTAATTCGAGATTTGACTCGATAATTATTGATTAATCTCGAAGTCAAACCTTAATTACGACGGTTTGACTTTTAGCTAATTAACTAAGCTAAACTGAATTAAGAAGGATTAAGGACACTTACAAGAGTCCTAAGTATGCTTATGGATCCTAAGAGAAGTTGGTTGCCGTCCAGAGAGCTCCAGAGATCAGTTGAAATGAGTTTGAATGAAGTGAACAAAATGGTTGCAACTTCATTCTCTTATATATTGAACCCAAATGCACAAGATCATGCCAAACTAGTCTACATGTGTTGCAAGATCATCCCAGGTGTCCCTATGATGCCAAAACCAGTTGCAGGAGCCTTAGTATTTGAATACCACTCAAGTAAGGCGGTGCAACAGGCTGAACAGGCACCTGTCCATTTTCTGCTGCCAGCGACTGTCTTACGGACCGTAAGCTACAAGCCTTGCGGACCGTAAGCACATCTTACAGACCGTAAGCCCTTGGCCTTGCGGTCCGTAACCGCCCTTGGATTATACCACCCAGTTCCATCTTTACGGATCGTAAGCCCTTGGCTTTGCGGTCCGTATCCGATGACCAGAATCCAAAAATTTGTAAACTTCCAAGCTTTGACCACGCATTCCTTACAAGTCCGAATCTTGTGCTTTCCTTTTCAGTAGAGGGACCAAGTGCTCAGACCTTGCATGCTTTGCATGCTCTTACACATTTTGGTTCTTTGTGTTGAATGCCTCAAGTGCCAACATTTTCGAGAACTCACATTGGATCCAAGTCTTGAGTTATAATCAGTTTGTTATTTAGGATAACCAGATTTATTTGCATAATTTAGATGCTGATTAAATATATCATGGTTAGGGATTTATTAATAGGTCGCTCAGAGGTATAAATTAACATGTCGACGCTTTTAAATCCTACTGTACATCTTTATCTGGATCCGGGTTTATAACACGTTTATCTTACATGACACGTGTCTTTATTTTATTGGGTATGATTTTACGAGGTGTTACATCTAGACCTTCTTTTATATCAATCATTTGTTTTAGATCTTGTCCAGGCAGCTCCAAAACCTCAGCAATATTCTTTTTAATTATTTTCCCCCATTGTATCTGGAAATGTGACATTCAAGTGTCTTTGAAATCACAACTCCATCTCTCAATATCGTTTTCGTTTATATCTTCATCTGATAATATAGTATTCTCATCATCATCATATATTGGGGCTGTTGTAGCAGTTGAGGGTTCAGTGTTTTGTTCTCCGGCCATATCCCTTTCTTTTTCTACTCTCGTATCCCCTTCTCTTCCCCTTCTCCTTCCCCTTCTCCTTTTCCTTCTCCTTCTCCATCCCCTTCTCCTTCCCCTTCCTCTTCTCCTTCCCCTTTTCCTTCTCCTTCATTTTCAACTTCATTGGCATTTTCATCAACTGTTTCCACTTCAATGGCGTTTTCTATTCCAGCCATCTCCTTCTCCCCTTCTTCTTCATTTTCACCTCTTCCTTCTCCTTCATTTTCAACTTCATTGGCGTTTTCATCAACTGTTTCCACTTCAATGGCGTTTTCTATTCCAGCCATTTCCTTCTCCTTTTCTTCTTCATTTTCACCTCCTAGTACCACCTCATTTTCAACCACAATTTCATATTTACCTTGTTCTCTTTCAGCTGGCACTTCCTTGGCGTTTTCATCAACAAATTTTGAGATGTTCTCCAACAATGTCAGACATTGTGAGTATTTAATGTGTACCAGGAGGCTGATTGGGTATTCAGTCTTTGACTGTTTTAACAATGTGCTCATTTTATTGTAACAGTCTTCTAATTCTTTGTATGCCCCATCCAATTTATCAGCCATTTCCTGTTAAATTAAGAAAAAGGGATTTTGATAATCATGGCGTTTTGTGGTTTTTATTAAATTTATGATTTGAACAACATACCTCTTCAGTTTCATTGTTTTGTTCTTCTTCATCAGCAAAAATGTTGTCATACTGTGTTACTCCTCTGACAAGAGCATGGTTCCCTGATGCAGAAACTTCAAACATCATTTCCCGGCTTTCTATATCCTCATTCACCATCCTTTGAAGCGAAGCCTCTTCATCCTCATTATCTTCATTCTCATTCTTATCATTGATGTGCATGGCGTTTTTCACATCAGGGTGGAGCCCAGTATAATCATAATGATCATCATGATCAAAACCATCATCATCATCATCATCAAACTCATCATCATCCTTATCAGCATGGTCATCAACATTGTCAACATAATCTTCATCTTCATTCTCAACATCATCACCGTCAGCTTCATCATCAACAATAACCTACATTTTTCTTGTTTTTTTTGGGTTTGCCGTCCTTAGCCTTTTTAACTGTTTTCCTTTTTTGCTTCATTGCCAACAAGGCGTTTTGCCATTGCACCCTCAAAAAAGTCAAGAATATCTGTTGTAACCCACTCAATTGGGTATCCTTCTTTTCGGTCCCATTTTTTTCTATTGCAAGCATCGTTTACCAAGGCAAGCTGTAACAAAATAGATTTTTCAAATGACATATATTTTTGGCATTTTAATTGTCATACCCCAACCGATGGCGGAAACATCAGGGTGAGGCACTCAGCGAAACAGATTGTCCAGGAGAGATCCATAACAACTAAATTACCAGATATTTAACATTATGTCCCATGCCATAACATATCAAATAAAGCAGTTATTACAGACGTAGTTATCTCAAAGACAAATCATAGTTACGACAACTCAAATATTAATTGTTTTGTTTCTAGACTCTTCCTAACTTGATTCCACAAAAGCTAGCGAAGCACAACATCCTAAACACCTGTCACATACGTCAAAAATAGAGGTCAATACACATAGGGTAAATGTAAGCATACAAGTTCATTAGTATAATAGATAGCGAAAATCGGTTTACGCATAACCAGCATGTAACATGTTGAAAAGTGAAGCTAGCAGGTTATCGACAATGAAATATGCATAGATATGACTGCGAGTTGTAGAAAGCGCAACACATATCACCACTGTGACACGTGAAGTAAAGCCCTTAACAACCCCTGTCCACGACAGGTGCTGAGTCCAAACAATAGTACTATCATTGCTAAGGTGTCAAGCAAACAATCACTGTGTAAACAAAGCATACAAGCATTAATCGAGTAACACGTATAACATGCAGTAACAGTTAGCATATAAAAGTGTTTGCGTTGTGTGTCGATTGTAACGTATGTAACACCCAAAAGTGCGTAAAGTAAAAAAGGGTTCGAGTATACTCACAGATCATGTTAAATGAATAACACAGTCTTGGATTGGATTGAGGGGAGCGCTGGAAAGTTAGCCTGATTATAGAAAGAAAGCATAAGCGATGAACAGTGCGTAAAACGGTGTCGTGTGAACTGAGTGACGAAGGGTCATCCGATCGGATGACCTTCCAAACGGATGGTCATCCGGACGGATGGCCATTCGGTCGGAGGGTGATCCGTTTGAGATGGATGTGTTTGTGTATGATGAGATTGAAGTTTTCGTTGTAGCATTTTATAAAATGAGAAGTATCTCTACCTTTCAGGTCATCCGGTCTAACGGTCATCCGGACGGATGGTTGTTCGATCAGATAGCGATCTGTTCCAAGTGAGACATTTCACAAAAACAAGTCCCCTATTAGAATAGTCATTCGATCGAATGGTCATCCGATCGGAAGACTATTCGTTGGAAACTGATATCTTTGAAGTTTGTAAAATTGTTTAAGTGTTTGAGACCACAAGTCATCCAATCGGATTGTCGTTTGATCGGATGGCTATCCGATCGGACGGCAGTCCGTTTGGTAACCTGCTCGTTTTGAAATCTAGAAAATTTACTAAGTTTAGAAAGTTTGCGGTTTGACCGAGACGGTATGACAACGTGTTAAACAACGGAAACCCCATCAAGTCCAAGTCATCCGATTGGATGGGAATTACCCCATCCGATCAGTTAACTGTTCTTGACGGTTGATCATGTTCAATCCGTGAATCGGTTGTCTCTTTGATAGGAACCCGTTCTCAGCCCGGCACTTCACTAGAGAATGAGTAGAAGGCCTGAACGAGCTCATATTCTATCGGTTTTGAGTGCAAGAGTGTAAAAGAGTTGAAAGAAGCTTAAATTGATTTGAAAATGTTTAGATTTAGGTGAAATCAGTGTTTAAACATGTTGAAATCTCTTAGATCTGAGTTGTTCTTGGTGGAATGAAGTCACACTTCAAAGTTCATGAGAACCCATGATGACATCATCCTAGAACATCCCAAATTAGCCGATTTCATGGGGAAAAGTTAAGATTTGATGGTGAAATTGATGTGAAAGTGTGTGTTGATTGAGAAAGTACAAGATTTGAGGTAGACACTTACAAGAATCGCGAGGAATCGAGAGAAAATAGGTAAAAAACGTGTTGGTCGAACGAGAGCTGTCACATCACTTGAACAGTGATGTAACAGGTGCTATTTATAGGTGAGAGGGTGAGAAAGGCGGTGCAGTGGTGCGATCGAAGGGCAATCCGATCGGATGGCCATCCGATCAAATGGTCATCCAGAAGGATGACCATTCGATCGAATGGTCCTTCGATCGGATGGTTCGAGTGTGTTGGGTTTCGATGTTTCGTTTCGTGCGTTGAGCGTTGTGATGCGTTGCGTTGCGAGTAAGCGATGTGATACATTAAATAATAGTTACACAAATAACACAACTAACATACAACAACATAAATAAACTTGTGTTTCCAGTTTGCGATGAGGTTGCGTTGTGATAGAGTTGAGATTGCGTTTTCGATTAATCACTTCAAACATAAAATAAACATGCGCAAGTAACACATAAACACACACATAAAACAATATCCAGAACATGCGATTCAGGTTGCGATGCGATTGCGATGAGATTAGCGATAAAATAGATTAGCGATTAAACTGCGATTATTACAGATACTCAACATAATACAACTAAAGTACACAAATTAAGGTAATCGATTAACAAGTCAAAGAGTACAATCAATAATTAAGCAAGGAGTGACAGATCGCATTTAGCAACCTTTTCTTCCTTTGACTTTGACTTTGACTTGCACTTTGACTTCAAGACGCAGGTTGTTATAGCCTCCCCTACTTTAGGGAATTTCGTCCCGAAATTAGGCCACTGGCGTTACAAATAGCTGTGGATACTTAGCCTTCATGTCACTTTCGAGTTCCCAGGTGAACTCTGCGCCGCGTTTGCTTTCCCATCGAACCTTCACAATGGGAATGCGTGAGCGTCTGAGCTTATTGGTTTCTCGATCCATGATCTCGACAGGCTTTTCCACGAAGTGTAATGTTTCGTCCACTTGTAGATCCTCAAGTGGTACGTGTAAGTTCTGCTCAGCCAAACACTTTGTGAGGTTCGAAACATGGAAAGTCGGGTGGACGTTGCTGAGTTCCTCCAGTAGTTCGAGTCTGTTGGCCACCTTGCCAATCCTTTCCAGAATTTTAAAGGGTCCAACATATCGAGGCGCGAGTTTCCCTTTCTTGCCGAATTTGATCACCCCCTTCCAAGGTGCAAGCTTTAGGAGTACGTGATCGCCAACGTCAAATTCAAGGGGCTTGCGGCGTCTATCGGCGTAACTTTTCTGTCGACTCCGAGCTTTAGCAGATTGTCTCGAATCTGGAGGATTTTGTCAGTCGTTTCTTGCAGTAGCTCAGGACCGGTAATTTGCGCATCCCTGATCTCATGCCACACAATTGGAGATCGATATTTTCTTCCGTATAGTGCCTCAAATGGTGCCATTTGAATGCTAGAATGATAACTGTTGTTGTACGAGAATTCGACCAAAGGTAAGTGCGCATCCCAATTACCACCGAAATCTATGACACACGAGCGAAGCATGTCTTCAAGGGTACGAATCATTCTTTCAGTCTGACCGTCGGTTTGGGGATGGAAAGCGGTACTTAGATTAAGAGTAGTATCGAGAGCATATTGGAACGTTTCCCAAAGACGCGAGGTGAACCGACCATCGCGGTCAGAGATGATATCACGGGGCGTCCCGTGTCGACAAATGATTTCGTCGGTGTAGATTCGTGCTAATAGTTCTACCTTAAAGTCTTCTCGTATCGGCAGAAAATGAGCAGATTTAGTCAAACGGTCAACGATAACCCAGATGCTATCGTGACCTGACGGTGTACACGGAAGTTTCGTTATAAAGTCCATTGCTATACTCTCCCATTCCCACATCGGGATCTCGGATTGCACGAGTAAGCCAGAGGGTCTTCGTTGTTCGGCCTTGACTTTCGAACAAGTCAGGCACTTCGAAACATAGATTGTGATATCCTTCTTCATTCCAGGCCACCCGTACCATAGACGAAGGTCATGGTACATCTTGTCGGCACCAGGATGAATGGAATATCGAGACTTGTGCGCTTCAGTCAACAATATATCTCGAAGGTTGTTGTGACTTGGAATCCAGATGCGATCTAGATAGTAATAGATACCGTTCGATTTGGTGACAAATTGCGATTCAACACCACACTTTTTCATTTCCTCTCGCAAGGTATTCTCAATGAAGCAGGCGTGCTGAGCATCATGAATCAAGGCTTCGAGGTCGTGCTGGGTGTAAGTATTACGAATGCTATGCAAATAGCTTCGTCGAATTAGAGCATTGGCCACAACATTAGCTTTGCCAGTGTGATAACGAATCTCACAGTTGTAATCGTTAAGATGTTCTACCCATCGGCGTTGGCGCATATTCAGTTCCTTTTGGTTCAAGATATGTTGCAGGCTCTTATGGTCTGTGAAGACCGTACACTTCCATAAAGGTAGTGTCGCCAAATCTTTAACGCAAAAACAACTGCACCAAGCTCGAGATCGTGGGCTGTATAGTTCTTCTCGTGGATCTTGAGCTATCGAGAGGTGTACGCGATAACCTTGTCCCGTTGCATGAGAACACAACCGAGCCCAAGGTTCGAGGCATCGCAGTAGACAATGAAGTCATCGTTTCCGTCAGGTAACGCGAGAATAGGATCATTGCAGAGCATATACTTGAGAGTTTGAAAGGCTTGCTATTGTTCGGTTCCCCAAACAAAAGATTTGTCTTTATGCGTCAGAGAAGTAAGCGGAACGGTGATTTTAGAAAATTCAGCGATGCATCGACGGTAATAGCCCGCCAATCCGAGGAATGAACGAACATCGGATGGTGATTTTGGAGTAACCCAACTCTTAACAGCTTCGATCTTCGCGGGGTCGACGTGTATACCTTGACTATTGACGATGTGACTGAGGAATTGAACCTCCTCTAGCCAAAATTCACACTTGGAGACCTTGGCATAGAGTCGATTCCCTTGGAGTAATTCGAGAACCAATGTAGATGCTGCGCGTGTTCGGCTTTCGACTTTGAATAGATTAGGATATCATCGATGAACACGATGACAAAGCGGTCAAGGAATGGTTTACACACGCGATTCATCAAATCCATGAAAACCGCGGGTGCGTTGGTTAAACCAAAGGGCATTACGACGAATACATAATGGTCGTATGGGTTCGGAAAGCGGTTTTGGGTATATCTTCCTACTGGATTCGTAACTGGTGATAGCCTGAGCATAAATCAATCTTCGAGAAGCACGTAGCACCTTGTAACTGATCAAACAAATCATCAATTCGGGGCAGGGGATAACGATTCTTGATAGTCAGCTTACTCAACTCCCTATAGTCAATGCACATCCGGAACGACCCGTCCTTCTTTTTGACGAAAAGAACTGGTGCGCCCCAAGGAGAGGTGCTAGGGCGAATGAAGCCTTTGTCAAGTAATTCCTGGAGTTGACTCAAGAGTTCGCGCATTTCAGACGGAGCGAGGTGATAAGGAGATTTAGCAACAAGATTAGCTCCAGGAATGAGGTCAATACGAAAATCAATACCATCAATCTGGGGTAAACCAGGTAAATCATCAAGAAAGACGTTAGGAAAATCACGAACCACAGGCACCTTATCCATTGCCTTCTTTTCCTTTTCCTCCGCTACTACGATGTGTGCCAAGAAAGCTTTGTATTCCTTGCGGAGATACTTACTCGCTTGGACGCACGACATGAGTTTGACATTCTTCGACGCGACTTCGCCATTGACACAGAGTTGATCACCGTTAGCGAGCGAGAAACGAATCATTTTATCAAAACAAACGACTTCAGCATGATGTTCACGAAGAAAATTCATGCCTATTATGATATCAAAGCTACCAAGCTGCATCGGGATAAGATCGATAGGGAAGACGTGATTGTTGAGTTCAAGCGTACAACCACGGAGAACAGAACGAATAGTAACGGTCCTTCCAGTGGCAACTTCTACATCGAACATCGAAGGGAGATGAGCGCGCTTACAATTTAGGAGCTTTTTGAATTCTAACGACACAAAACAGTTATCGGCTTCAATATCAAATAAACACAAAACATATATACCATTAACGAGGAACGTACCATTAACCACATTGTTGTCTGCTTGAGCCTGGCAGGCGTTGATGTTGAATGCACGTCCACGAGCTGCTGACTGCTGCTGTTGATGTTGTTGCGGCTGCTGCTGTGGCTCTTGCTTCACCACTGTGTTTGGGCAGACATTTGCAAAGTGGTTGGGGTCACCACATGCAAAGCAAGCTCTAGCGTGGGCAGTGGGTGCAGGAGCTGCTTGTTGGCCCTGTGGAGCAGGAAGGAGAGCTGGTGGTGCAGGGACTTGAACCCGGGCTTGAGCTTGGTGAGGACCAGTACGGCAATTGGCAGTAAAGTGGTCGTACATGTTGCAGTGAACGCAAAACCTGCATGCAATCCCAACAGGATGATGATAAGTGCAAGTAGGGCAGAGTGGGTGTGGACCAGTATATGCACGCTTTACCGGCGGTGCATTGGTCACCGGTGCCGCTACTTGGCGGTTCTGGGGTTGCGGTTGAGCAGGGACAGCTTGGAGTGGAGTGGAGTGGAGGCTGTGAAAGCGCAATTCTTGTTGTTGTTGTTCTTTCGCTTGCGGCGAGAGGACTTGGAAGCTTGCGGAGCGGCGGTTTCAGCGGTGGGAGAAGCGGTAGCTTGGTGAAGACTCTTCGGGGTGTTCTTGAAGTACCCAGCGAGAACTCGCTTGTCATTAATCTCGGCAGCGAGTAGGTATGTCTCTTCAATTTTTGTTGTCTTCGCGGCTTGCACGAAGTCAGCAACACAATCCGGTAAAGCACGGATATACTTCTTAATCGTCATATCAGGTGTTGCCACCTGGCTTGGACAAATGATACTCAACTGTTTAAAGCGGGCAGTTAGACCGGCGTTATCACCACCATCCTGCTTGATGTTCCAGAACTCATTCTCCAACTTCTGGAGCTCGTGGGGTGGGCAAAATTCCTTCATCATGAGTTCTTTCAACTCATCCCATGTAAGCCCATAGGCTGCATCATTCCCACGTCTGTTCTTTTCGGCTATCCACCAATCTAGAGCCCTGTACTGGAAAAAGCCAGTTGCATTGACAGTACATAGGTGATCGGGACATCCGCTCTGGCATAGCGTGACTTCGATTGAGTCGAACCATTGAAACATAACGCTTGGCCCGTCTTCGCCCGTGAAGTCTTTTGGGCCACAGACCTTAAACTGCTTAAAGCTGAAAGCACCCTTTGGAGAGTCAGTCCTTGATTCCTCAGAGGACTTACTGGTATTCTCATTAAGTTCACAGACAATTTGCGGGATAACTTTAGCCATCTGCTTAGCGACGATGGAAGCGATTCGCTTGTCAGCATGATTTCGACGTGTAGCGCGGGAGTGATGCCATCCAAATGACGACATTGTCTGCAACAGACATCGCCATGGGACTCAAACACTATATAAGCGAATCTCACCTCACACGCACTACTACTAAATAAATCTCAGGAACACATCAATCACGTAATCACAAAGGCACATAAGCACATAGTCCACTCAAGCATGTAAGCACAGAGGCACATAAGCACGCAGTTCACGTAAGCACATATTTTTCACGTATTCACCTTCCTATATTGCACGTATTCACCTACTTATAGCCAACGTGTTCCCTTATCATTCATAGCGATTGCGAGTAGCGAGTACACATCGAGTAGCATAGCGAGTAGTATAGCATTAGCGAGTGATATTCACCAAAATACATATACTTTACTCCCCCATTTTACGCGTTTTTGGCCGTAAAACCGAGAATTGGATACTTAATCGGGTATATTTTTGTTTACAGGCCTAAAACACTGTGCCAAATAAGAAGATGAAGAAAACAAAGATTTTCCGGGCGAAACGGCTGAGCTACGAGGATTCTGTGAAGAAAACTGTCTGACAGCAATCGCACGGCCGTGCGATAATCGGCACTCCCGTGCGGATCCGACGACAAGGCCCAGCCCGACAGTGCACTGCCAGTGCGATCAGGCATGCAAGGGAACCTCGGGAACGCATGACCGTGCGATAGATGGAATGACCGTGCATGACCTCCGATCTCGGATGCACTGCCAGTGCAGATGGTCGTGCCAGCCACATCTCGGCAATGCACCACCGTGCAACATATGGCACGCCCGTGCCGATCTGAAGACCGGTCCAAGATTCACTGATGTCACAAGGTATGGTGAACACTGCACTACAGTGCACGACCGTGCACTTTATTAGCACGACCGTGCGATCTAAAAAAGTTTTAAAAACAGAATGGAGCAATCAGTTCGCAACTCTGGACTTTTGGGAGCTTTTCTGGCGATCTATCAGGCTCTGGAGGCTTAGCTTTTGCCCGGAATCAAGCCATCATTGTGCCGGTAAGCGCCGTTATCATCCAGATTCTCAATCTAGTGCTTATTTATGGTTTGATTCTTGAATCTTTCCATTGTTTTGTTATACTTCAAGCATTTTGGTTGATTATTTATGTATTATTGTAAGCCTAAGGGCAAAAACACTAGTAATCCTTGCTTAACAACAACCATTAGTATGTTAATTATGTTTGTAATGACACTTGAAGCATTTTCTATGTTAATCCTTGATGATTGGTTTGCAACCTTGTTTATTGATGTTGAATTCTTGATTATAGTTAATTATCTTGGATGATTAGTATGTGGTTAGTTGAGATATTTGCAAAAAGAAGCTTAATTAATCATGTATTAGTAAACTTTTAACTTGTTTAACTTGTTTAACATGTTTACACCATGATACTAGAAATGGTTAGTGATTTAATAAGGGGTAATTAATGTTAATCAAGAAGGCTTTCCCTCACGGAAGGACCTTAACGGGTTAAATGGTGTTGTTATGAATTCTTGACATAAGTTGTTAACTTGGTTAGTAGTTTAGGCCAAAATTGCTTTCTTGGTGAATTTATGTTCAAGATTTGTAAAATGAACTCGGTTGTGATTTAATCTCGTTTATTCTTGTCTTGGTGGTTACATTGTGTTTATCGGTGTCACTTTCCTTGATTAAGTGAAGTTAGAAAACTCCTAACGGATGACTAACTTTTCTTTAGGGGATTTTCATAGACAGATATCAATTGGGCGTTAAAGAACAATTTTAGGTGGTTAAAGTGTGTTTATCATTTTAACTTTCCAAAGAGTTGTCATGTTAGGATTCCCAAAAGGGATACTAATTGTCTTTGAAAAATGGAAAATTGACCAAGTGTTTTACGTGGCGAAACTGACTTAGTTCACATACGTTGGTTGTTCATAAAGCAAGGCTATTTATTTATTTTCATATTTGGAGTCTATTATGTTTTTGAAAGTTTATGTTTAAGTCTTAATTTTAGTTTAAACAAACTACCCACTTATCTTTCTACCGGTAATTTAATGACAAGGGTTTAGTATTATTCCTCCGCCCACATCCTTGGATCGACACTTGGTTCTTACCGATACTTTACTACATGTATGACGGGGTACACTTGCCCCTTCGTGTGTGTTTTAATGTTGAAGTATAAATCATTTTTATAAATTTAAAACCAAATCGTGTGTAAAATTCATTGTAAAAACATGTATATACACGCACACGTCAGCGAGTAACATAGCATGCGATTTCTTAGCGTATTGAGATAGATGTGCCGTGCGAGTTGTGCGTGTTGATCAAAGCGAAAAGCGTATAAGTCATCAAAGTTGAAACACATAAACATGTAAAATCCACATAAAACACACATAGAATTTCCACATAAAAGCGATAAATCACAGAGTCAGCGGTTGCGGGCTCAGAATCGAAACACATAAAATCAGCGATTGCAAGTTTGAAATCGAAAATAGATTGTCTTGGCTGATAGACGTCGACTATCCAAAGTGATTCGAGTATTCTCAAGGACTTTGAGTACACGCTTTGGCCTATTAGACTGTGCTCTATCACCGGCATACGGTGAATGACACGCACCCTTTTGGTTATTCACGCAACTCGAGTCGTTGGAATCCACCGAGACTTTGGTGAGAGTTTTGTGAAACCAAAATAGAGAACGGAACAAGTCATCAAGATTCGGGTTTCACCCCTAACTTAGCGACTTCGTTCCTGTTTGTGTGATAGAATCACGAGATAAAGAGGGAGACTTGCGTCGAAGTACGGATTTCACTCCTGATTCAACACAAATTCTCGTGTTTATAGTAAAAATGCGCGTTGAACAAGCAATTCAGTCGAGAGTTTGCGGTTTTCACACATAGTCTCGATCCAATCACTCGTTCATTTTCAAAAATAGTGTGCGTGTCGTGTTTGCCTTAGGAAAGGCTAAGTGATAGTATTCCAGCCTTAGGAAAGGCGGAGAGAGTATAGTATGGTTGCGAGTCGATCGAATAACAGAAGTAGGCTCGCGCGGAACCCCCACCGGGTTCGCACAAGGTGGTCTGTTGGTACTTAGACTATAGACTAGGTCGTTTCTAAGACATCGACCCGGACTAGGTCGAGTCTTGCCTAATTCCCTATAGTTATGGCTCTAATACCAATCTGTCACACCCCAACCGATGGCGGAAACATCGGGGTGAGGCACTGAGTGAAACAGATTGTCCAAGAGAAATCCATAACAATTAAATTACTGGATATTGAACATTATGTCCCATACCATAACATATCAAATAAAACAGTTATTACAGACGTAGTTATCTCAAAGACAAATCATAGTTTCGGCAACTCAAATATTAATTGTTTTGTTTCTAGACTCTTCCTAACTTGATTCCACAAAAGCTAGCGAAGCACAGCATCCTAAACACCTGTTACATACGTTAAAAATAGAGGTCAATACACATAGTGTAAAGGTGAGCATACAAGTTTATTAGTATAATAGATAGCGAAAATCGGTTTACGCATAACCAGCATGTAACATGTTGAAAAGTGAAGCTAGCAGGTTATCGACAATGAAATATGCACAGACATGACTGCGAGTTGAAGAATGCGCAACACATATCACCACTGTGACACATGAAGTAAAGCCCTTAACAACCCCTGTCCATGACAGGTGCTGAGTCCAAACTATAGTACTATCGTTGCTAAGGTGTCAGGCAAACAATCACTGTGTAAACATAGCATGCAAGCATTCATCGAGCAACACGTATAACATGCATTAACGGTTAGCGTATAAAAGTGTTTGTGTTGTGTGTCGATTGTGATTTGATATAGGTAACGTATGTAACACCCAAAAGTGCATAAAGCAAAAAGGGTTCGAGTATACTCACAGATGGTGTTAAATGAATAACACAGTCTTGGATTGGATTGAAGGGAGCGCTGGAAAGTTAGTCTGATTACAGAATGATAGCATAAACGATGAACAGTGCATAAAACGTTGTCGCGTGAACTGAGTGACGAAGGGTCATCCGATCGGATGACCTTCCGGACGGATGGTCATCCGGACGGATGGCCATTCGGTCGGAGGGTGATCCGTTTGAGATGGATGTGTTTGTGTATGATGACTTTGAAGTTTTTGTTGTAGCATTTTTTAAAATGAGAAGTATCTCTACCTTTTCAGGTCATCCGGACGGATGGTCGTTCGATCGGATGGCGATCCGTTCCAAGTGAGACATTTCAAAAAAACAAGTCCCCTGTTAGAATAGTCATTCGATCGGATGGTCATCCGATCGGATGACTATTCGTTGGAAACTGATATCTTTGAAGTTTGTAAAATTGTTTAAGTGTTGGAGACCACAAGTCGTCCGATCAGATTTTTGTTCGATCGGATGGCAATCCGATCGGACGGCAGTCCGTTTGGTAACCTGCTCGTTTTGAAATCTGGAAAAATTACTAAGTTTAGAAAGTTTGTGGTTTGACCGAGACGGTATGACAACATGTTAAACAACGGAAACCCCATCAAGTCCAAGTCATCCGATTGGATGGGAATCACCCCGTCCGATCAATTAACTGTTCTTGACGGTTGTTCATGTTCAATCCGTGAATCGGTTGTCTCTTTTATAGGAACCCGTTCCCAGTCCGGCACTTCACTAGAGAATGAGTAGAAGGCCTTAACGAACTCAGATTCTATCGGTTTTGAGTGCAAGAGTGTAAAAGAGTTAAAAGAAGCTTAAATCGGTTTGAAAACGTTTAGATTTAGGTGAAATCAGTGTTTAAACATGTTGAAATCTCTTAGATCTGAGTTGTTCTTGGTGGAATGAGGTCACACTTCGAAGTTCATGAGAACCCATGATGACATCATCCTAGAACATCCCCAATCAGCCGATTTCATGGTGAAAAGTTAAGATTTGATGGTGAAATTGATGTGAAAGTGTGTGTTGATTGAGAAAGTACAAGATTTGAGGTAGAAACTTACAAGAATCACGAGGAATCGAGAGAAATTAGGTCAAAAATGTGCTGGTCGAACGAGAGCTTTCACATCACTTGAATAGTGATGTGACAGGTGCTGTTTATAGGTGAGAGGGTGAGAAAGGCGGCGCAGTGGTGCGATCGGAGGGCAATCCGATCGGATGGCCATCCGATCGATGGTCATCCAGACGGATGACCATTCGATCGAATGGTCCTTCGCTCGGATGGTTCGAGTGTGTTGGGTTTCGACGTTTCGTTTCGTGTGTTGAGCGTTGCGATGCGTTGCGAGTAAGCGATGTGATAGTAGTATTAAATAATAGTTACACAAATAACATAACTAACATACAACAACATAAATAAACTTGCGTTTCCAGTTTGCGATGAGGTTACGTTGTGATAGAGTTGCGATTGCGTTTTCGATTAATCACCTCAAGCATAAAATAAACATGCACAAGTTACACATAATAGCACACACACGTAAAATAACATCCAGAACATGCGATTCAGGTTGCGATGCGATTGCGATGAGATTAGCGATAAAATAGATTAGCGATTAAACTGCGATTATTACAAATACTCCACATAATACAACTAAAGTAGACAAATTAAGGTAATCGATTAACAAGTCAAAGAGCACAATCAATAATTAAGCAAGGAGTGACAGATCACATTTAGCAACCTTTTCTTCCTTTGACTTTGACTTGTACTTTGACTTCAAGACGCAGGTTGTTACATTAATGACACACAAATTATATATGTTATATAGGGAAATTTTATTCTTACTGCAAGTATGATCAACGGCCCTGTGTAATGCTTTGTTGGAGACCATGCGGTTTTGGCGTGTTGCAAGCATTGGATGATATAACCACACCAGTTCATTTGGTTTATTTCAATGTTTGGTTTAACGTTGTGCAAGAACTGTTTGTTGACGACTGCATTATCACTTGCATGTCCCATTATAGTGAAGAATGCTACAAGGAAATTTAGGCAGAAGTCTCTCCCGAAGTCATGCATCACAGGCAAAATGTTCTCAAAGTAGAGCTTCACACTTGGTCTGTTAACCCAGTCAAACCCTTCGAACTGTGCTTTCCATTCAGCCACCACCTGGTCTTTAGTTATTGGTCTTTTTTTCATGTTCACGGGCACCCTTCCATTCGGTATACCCGTTAAAGAGTTTATCAATTCTTCATTCATATGTACGGTATGGTTGCCAACGTTTAGGGTGTTTGTCTTTTCATTGTAATTTTCAACCAACCAGTACCCAAGCATTGTTGGTACGGTGTCTATTTTCAACTTTAGTGTAGCACCAAACCCCATTTGCTGTACTGCCTGTCTTTGATTTTGGTTTAGATTCATAAACCAACCAGTCAAGTTGCCAGAAAAAATGATTTAATGCCTTCCTCATTATATGGTTTTACTCTTGACAAAACCCTAGCCCTACTGAACTCATTATATGGTTCTTCCTCAACCTCAACATTCTGACTTAATGCCTTCCTCTTATTGGCGTTATGGGCCTTGCCAGTGTGGACATTTATTCTCAATCTCAACCTCTCTTCGCCTATAAAAAATGATTTCATGGCATTTTATTTTATGGCGTTTAATAACATAAATGATACATGTATGGAGTTTTCATAAGACAATAACAAATGATACATGGCGTTTATAACACAAATCATACATGTTTTGGCGTTTAGTAACAAAGCTATCAAATGATACATGTTTTGGCGTTTAGTAACACATGAATGATATATGTTTTTTCAATAAGAGAATGACATATGATTCATGGCGTTTAATAAGACAAAAAATATTTAACATTTGGCGTTTAGTAATATTATATATGTAAAATTTCGTTCTCATACATTTTAACATTGTTAAACAAACGATCCAAATTTTGGCGTTTTGGTAACAAAGTATCAAATTGTATTTACAACATCCCGAAAAGTAACAATCTGTACCATGTCCTCTTGTTGTCTTCTTTCGTTGCTCGTTGGGTTTTTGGCGTTTTGGAGCAGATGACCCTTCCCCTTCCACACTCGTAGAAACTACAAATTTATTGTTAAAATTAGAACACCAAAAGCAGCATAAACTAGCACAATGTAAATTGAAGTTAACTCACTATGTTTTTTGCCTTTGGATCTGGTATGATCTTTCAACGCCATAGTTTTTGTTGTTTCGCATTTTCTAAGGTTTTCTCGTTTTACGTTGGATTTGGGGAGGTTTCTCTGGGAAGTATATATGTTTCGGTCACGTTTTGATGTGTTTTGTAGATGAACATTTACCTTTTTGCCCTTATGGAAGCGCGCTCACTTTAAAAAGTTTATGTTATTTATGAAAACCCCACCGCGCCATCTAGTCCATATATTGTTTTGATCTGACGATCCATAATCGTTCTCACCTTTCTCACACTTTCCCCCGTTTTCTCTAAATCCTGACCCTATATATATATATACATATATATATATATTAAACAATATTTAAAGTTATTAATTATATATTGTTGCAAACTACTATAATTACCATGTCACACTCCAATCGATGGTGGAATCATCGGGGCGTGACACTCAGCGAAACAGATTGTTCAAAAGAATCCATAACAACTATTAAATGACAATATTTTTAAGGTTTAATATCCCATACTATTAAACAAATAATTCAAAACAGTCATTACAGATAATCAGTCTCAAAAACAAATTCCATTCCGACAACTCAGATTTTATTTGGTGAGTTTCTAGACTTCCTAACTTGTTCGCAGCATAACATCCAATCAACCTGTCACATACGTTAAAATAAAAGTTAATACATAAAGTAAAGGTGAGTACACAAGTTTGCATAGATATAGTATGAAAAACGTTTACGCATAACCAGCATGTAACACGTAACGGGGGATGCATGTAAACTACCAACAATGATACAACCTAACCACGTGACTGCGAGTAGAGTATGCGCGACACATGTTCACCGAAGCGAACACGTGAAGTAAAGCATGTGATCCTTAGCGACCCCTGTCACACAGGTGCTGAGTCCAAACTACAGTACTATCGTTGCTAAAGGCGGTCTGGCAAGTAACATCGTATAAGCATAGTACAAGCATTCAACAAATCACGTATAGCATGCGGGAGCGGTTAGCGTTTATGAAAGTGTTTGCGTTGTGTGTTGTGTTTTGATAGAGAACGTATGTAACACCCAAAAGTGCGTTAAGCGAAAAAAAAGGGTTCGAGTATACTCACAGTGTGTGTTTATCAAGTAAACACAATCTGGATTGGATTGAAGGGAGCACCGGATCAGCCTGCGTACGGGAACAGAAGCATAAGTCTTTCAAGTGCTGACACGGTCGAAATCAGAGTGTCGAGTGGGGTAAAAAGCGAGTTAAGTGTCCAACAGTCTATCCGGACGGATGGGTCTGGTCCATCCGGATGGATGGGCTTTATCCTTTCAGATGGATGGCTATTTCTGTTAGAACGAAATGATCTGATGTGTAACCGATGTTTAAAATTTTGAGAGAAAAGATGTGGTGTGGTAACAGAGTCTCTACCCGGACGGATAGACATGGTCCATTCGGATGGATGGACTGTGACTGTTTACGAACCGTTGAAATTTGTTGAAGTTTTGATCAAAACGTTTTGACAGATGTGATAACAGGAATCAAACAACGGAAATCATCAGGGTCAGTTCATCCGGGCGGATGGACGTTGTCCATTCGGATTGATGGGCTGAGCTGAAGTTTTTGTAAAAAATTTTCTTGAACAACGGTTTTGTTTAACGGAGACGGACATGTTGACGGATTCAAACAATGGAAAACACCAAGCCCATCTGTCACACCCTAGCTTTGCGGAAGCGTGGTTAATTTGGTGTGACTTCTCAATACCATAGCTTAATCATAACAAAGCTATATGAATTAAAAACATGCAAGATCATCCATTAAGTTCTGGAAACCAAATACAATACCATTGTTTTAACGGGAATACGCCCTAACAACCACAACCTTGTTCAACAACATTACAAACTTAAGAATAGCATAAACACAGTTTAAGGACTGTGACTTGTCCAGGAAAGAGTCACATTCCCTAAACCCTGGATGACCTCGGAAACTAGTGCAGCGGGAAAACGTGCCATACCATGCCGGATCTTTTAATTCCCTGAAATACATGTAAGTTGAAAAATCAACAATAATGTTGAGCGAGTTCATGTGTTTAGTATGTGCGCGCGAGTAAACCTTTATAATCATTGCAAGTGTGAATATTTTGTAAACTCTGGTATGAAAGCAAATAAGGAAACATATCAGTTAATGTGTAACCACATGGTCCAACCTGCGGGCGCATGGGAGGGGATAGGACAAGGTCACCACATGGTCCAACCTGCGGGCGCATGGGTGGTGTTACGACAAGGTCACCACATGGTCCAACCTGCGGGCGCATGGGTGGTGTTAAGACAAGGTCACCACATGGTCCAACCTGCGGGCGCATGGGTGGTGTTAAGACAAGGTCACCACATGGTCCAACCTGCGGGCGCATGGGTGGTGTTAAGACAAGGTCACCACATGGTCCAACCTTAGGGCTCATGGGTGGGGTTTGTTATGCTCAAATAGGCCTATCACTTGTATCCCTCGATCGTACTACGAGGACTAATGTTCTTAAGGTTTCACCTACCCAAATCACATAACCTAATAGTTCCTTCCTTAGCTGACCATACCATGTAAGAAATATTCGTAGTCATAGTAACATGTATTTCACCCCCGCAGTTTAGAAAACTGAAAACAGTTAAGAGAAAAGGGGGACATGAACTCACAGTCGGTGCGTCTCTACCAAGTACTCCGAATCGGGCAGCTGTGCAACGACCTACATGTGCTAATTCTATTAGACGGACGGCCGTGCCTTAGCTTTATAGTTTAAGTTTTTGGGAAATAGTTAGACAACTATTTCGTGTTTACTTCTTGTATATACTTGGTAGTTAATCTCCTTCCCAAGGATGGGGGATTTAATACATGTGCGTTCGAATTATATCATTAAGTCTCACTTAATATATATTTATTTTTCAATTCCAAAATATAAATATTTTTCTCAAAAATATTATATTTTCACTTCTCATAATACTTCCAAAAATAATACGTTGACAAATATACATTCACAATTATTTCCGCATAATGCGTAAGTTACGTTTTAGCGACCGTGTGGTAATAATAATTACCGTTGTAACTTGTATGTTTATCGTGGAAGCGTTCGTAATATTTTGGATTCGTCAACGTTCGTAAATATTATTTTTACTCTAAAAATAATATTTGTGTATTTTCACAAAATAATCATAAACAGTGCTGTGAAAATATATTTACTAAACATATATTTACTAAACATATATTTATCACGTTTAGTTTTGTGAAAATCCCACCTCCGATATTTTGTAAATAAAGTCATGGCGAAATTTATATTTCGAAAACATGTCAGAAATAATTCTAACACTTGTGGTGTAAATAATTTTAAGTGTTAGGTTTTTAGGAAAATTTTGCCAGAGTTTCCTCTGTAACTGGAGGTGGCCACGCTTTCAAGCGTATCATTTTCTTTTATTAAAATCAATTTCAACAACTTCTTTATTCAATCAAACAATTTCCGACACATCAAACTAGTTGACAAGTATTTAAATCGCATAAGTACATGAACTTGTAGTTTTTCCGAAACTATAGTGTAAATCCCATTATATTTTGTGGATCTTTATATAAAGTAATTTGATCCCGTAAAAACCTCGTTTTTAGAGTAAATCCATCTTTACAACTTCCCGTCATCTTTTTCCAAGATTGTTATTTTTGTCGAAACTTTTCATTTCACAAGTGTTTACACACTTGTGGGTTATAAAAATCATACTTGTTAATGTAAGATCTATTTTTAGAAAACATGATTTCCTTGATATGTGGTTCTTTGAAAATACCATTTGTACATACGTAGATCCGCTAGTTTCAAACACTATTTTACAAGTAAAAATACTTTTACACAAGTTCATGTTTCTTGTGTGGTAGAGTTTCACCTTTTAACCCTTGTCTCATTCAAAACAAGCTTATGTCAAGATCCATGATCTTAACCAAACCGGGTTAAATGGTGATCCGAGCTATCACAACATAGATCGGGCCTAGATAACCACAAATATCAATTACTACATCATTTACACAACTTATATGCTTTTAACCAACATTATTCATGTTTTAGTAGACTTTTATGCTTCAAAACGCAAGTTTCCGACTTTTAACCGTTACAATACATATTAACCACCTTAGATTAGTTCGAGTACGAGTTCTAAGCATTATACCTCTAGCTCAAGGCTAGGGAAGAATCTATGCGAAAAAGAGGTGGATAAAAGCTAGGTAGAGAGGTCCTTCGCCTTCCGTTTGCTCCAAGGCTCCTCGTATGTGACCCGCAACACTTGTATATGCTAGGAACTTGAAGATCAAACTCGAAAATTTTGATGGGTGTGAAGGGGGGTTCGGCCGAAGGTCTTAGAGAGAGAGAGAGAGTTGTGTTTGGGTGGTGAAATATGATGGATGATTATGTTGTGCAATGGTGGATACTTATAGGCAAAAGTTGGATTATAAACCAATAGTCCATGTGTCTACTAGATATGGAACAAAGTAAATAAAATAATTAAAAGTTGTACCATGGTGGTCACAAAGTGACCGAATCGGCCAAAGGGGGGGGGGGTAAGCTAGTTCATTTCCAACTAGATATTAAGTATTAGTTAGGTTAAACCAAGTTAGATTTAGGGGTTAACTTGGTTAGTGGTGTGTTGTGCTTTAATGCGGGTGTTAGGGTATTCAGGGACCCTAACTGGCTCAGAAAAAGACCAATATTCTTAATGTCAATATTTTTATGTTCCTGGTATAGTCCGGTTGTTCGGTTGGATAGAAATCCGTTAAAGTGCGTAACAAAGCTTTTAAGTGTCGTAAATAACATTTTTAGTGACACAACTTATTTCTCAAAGTGTCGGGAATATTTCCTCATGTTTTGGCACTTTATTAGTTAGCCAGAGGCTGAAATGTTAATTAAAGTGCTGTGTTTTGTGCTTAGAGTACGTTTTAGGCACATCCAGTCACTGTAACTTATTCCTAGAGACGCAGTTCTACAACCCTTGTATCCCTATACTCACTATGGGTGTAGTAAAATATTTCTGGCTCATACAGGCCTTAGAGGCATTATTTGCCTGATGCTGGCTTTATCAGCATGTTCAATAGGTTATCCGTTCATAGTGCTACTGTGCTTTTGTGCATCATGTTTGTCACTAAGGTTTAGCATGTAAATAATGTAGTGACGGAAATCAGAGTATGATGCAGATATGTACAAGTATCAACAGTCAAGTAGCAGTTCATCGGTAAGTTCAGTTAAGCACAGTAATCAAGCAGTAATTAATTATTAATTAAATCGTACGGATACCTGATTTAGTGAGGGTTGTCACATTCTCCCCCCGTTAGAAAAATTTCGTCCCGAAATTTAAGTTCTGCTTGTAGAAGCAGGGTTCTTAGGAAATAGATGGGGGTATTTCTCTTTCATTCGGTCCTCACGCTCCTAGGTGAATTCAGGACCATGGCGGGCATTCCAACAAACTTTGACGAGCTTGCCACTGCTCCGGCGGGTCTTGTTCACTTCCCAATCCGTGACCTCAACGGGTTCTTCAACGAAGTGGAGCGTGTCGTCAACATGAATTTCGTCGGTAGGAATGGCGACGGTATCTTGTGTTGGACTTTTCTTCAGATTGGATACATGAAAATGTATCGTGAACACCATTCAATTCGGCAGGTAGGTCCAACTTGTATGCTACGGTCCCAATTCTTTCCAAAATCCTGAACGGACCAATATATCGCGGATTCAACTTTCCACGCTTCCCAAAGCGTGCCACACCCTTCCAGGGTGATACCTTTAACAAAACCATATCACCACCCTCAAACTCTAGAGGCTTCCTGCTTCGATCCGCGTAGGCTTTCTGCCGGTTACGAGCTGCATTGATGCGATCTCGTATCTGTGCAATCTTGTCGGTGGTTTCCTGGGCTACATCAGGACCAACCAACTGTCTATCACCGGCGTCAGACCAACAGAGCGGTGATCTGCATTTGCGCCCATATAAAGCTTCGAATGGTGCGGCACCAATACTGGTATGGTAGCTGTTGTTGTATAAAAACTTAACCAGAGGCAAATGCTTATCCCAGCTACCGCCCAAATCCATAACACATGCTCTCAGCATGTCCTCCAACGTCTGAATCATCCGCTCGCTTTGACCGTCGGTCTGCGGGTGAAACGCGGTGCTCATATTCAACTTCGAGCCAAAAGCTTCTTGGAAGGATTGCCATATCCTTGACACGAACCTTCCGTCTCTATCGGAGATAATCGAGAGAGGTACTCCATGGCGCGTAACAATCTCTCTCATGTAAATTTCAGCCAATTTGCTCGTATTATCCTTTTCTCGGATAGGCAAGAAGTGTGCTGACTTCGTTAATCGGTCCACTATTACCCAGATAGTGTCATGGCCTCTAGGCGTTCTTGGCAACTTTGTAACAAAATCCATGGAGATTTGTTCCCACTTCCACTCGGGAATCTCTGGTTGTTGCAGAAGTCCTGAAGGCTTCTGGTATTCCGCCTTAACCTTGGCGCATGTTAAACACTTGCTCACATAAATAGCAACATCGCCTTTCATCCTAGGCCACCAAAAATAATCTTTAAGATCCTGGTACATCTTATCCGCTCCAGGGTGGATAGAGTACCGCGACTTGTGAGCTTCATCGAAAATAACCTTCCTTAGATCACCAAACAGAGGAACCCAAATCCTTTTCTCAAAACACAACGTTCCTTCCTTGTTTGGTACCAATAACTTTTCCATCCCACGGAGATACTCTTCTTCAAGGTTTCTCTCCTTGAGAGCTTCTTTCTGCGCGGCACGAATGCGCAGAGGAAAATCGGTTCGAACAACCATTTCCAAAGCCCTAACCCTCATGGGCTTGATCCTCTCTTTCCGACTTAGGGCATCGGCGACCACATTCGCCTTCCCTGGATGATACTTTATCTCGCAGTCGTAATCGTTCAACAGCTCAACCCATCGCCTTTGCCTCATATTCAGCTCCTTCTGGTTGAATATGTGTTGGAGGCTCTTGTGATCTGTGAAGATCGTACATTTCGTACCATAAAGGTAGTGCCTCCGATTCTTTAAGGCAAAAACCACTGCGCCTAGTTCCAAATCATGTGTGGTATAGTTCTTTTCATGTACCTTCAGCTGGCGTGACGCGTAGGCAATAACCTTTTGACATTGCATCAACACACAACCCAATCCTTGACGCGATGCGTCGCAGTATACCACAAAATCATCTGTACCCTCTGGTAGGGCTAAGATTGGCGCGTTGCAAAGCTTATCTTTCACTATCTGAAATGCTTCTTCCTGTTTGATTCCCCAATCAAACTTCTTGTCCTTCTGAGCGAGGAGCGTCAATGGTTGAGCGATCTTTGAAAAGTTCTCGATGAACCTTCGGTAATAGCCAGCCAAACCCAAGAATTGCCGAATCTCGGTTGGCGTCTTTGGCGTTTCCCAATCCTTGATCGCCTCGATCTTGGTTGGATCCACGTGGATTCCATCTCCATTTACCACGTGCCCAAGGAATTGCACTTCTCTTAGCCAAAACTCGCACTTAGAGAATTTGACGTATAGCTGTTCCTTCTTCAACAGCTCCAAAATGGCTCTTAAATGCTGTTCGTGCTCGGCCTTCGTCTTTGAATAGATCAAGACATCATTGATGAATACAATCACGAACTTATCCAAGTACGACTTACAAACTCGATTCATCAAATCAATGAACACTGTAGGTGCGTTTGTCAAACCAAACGGCATAACCAAAAACTCGTAGTGCCCCTAACGAGTTCTGAAGGCTGTCTTTGGGATACTCTCCTCCTGTATCCTTAACTGGTGGTAACCAGATCGCAAATCGATCTTCGAATAGAAGCTTGAACCTTGCAGTTGATCAAACAGATCATCAATTCTTGGCAGAGAGTATCTATTCTTGATCGTTAGCTTGTTCAGCTCCCGGTAGATGATGTTTATTTGAAAAATCATCATCCTTCTTTTTGACGAGTAGTAATGGGGTTACCCCAAAAGGGAATTTTGGTCTGTTATCTTCCTTCTCTATCTATTGCTAAAACTTCTCTGTCATTCCTTGCATCTCCGAAAATGTAAGTCGCTACGATGCATTGACTACGGGTGCAGTGCCTGGAATTAATCGTGGAGGAGACGATTCCGGCAAGTCTTCGAGGAAGACTTCGGGGTATTCTCCAATCACTGGGATGTCTTCGGGTTTTGGTTCTTCGGCTTCTTTTTCCACGACATGAGCCAAGAATGCAACACATCCTTTGTGCGAAAATTTTTGTGTCTTCTTTGCCTGATGATCCGTAGGAGCGTATCCTGCTCCATGAATCACCATCATTTCCCCGTTCGTCGTCGGGGTGCGGATGACAATCTCCGCTGGGTTGTTCGACAACCAGTCCATCCCAATTATCACATCGAAGCTTCCGTTAGGCTTGTTCTATCGAGAACTGGGTATCTAGGTTACTTACTACTAAAACAACTATATTTTCTGAGGCTAAAATTTGACAATACTGTCAAATAGAGCGTAACATTGACTATTATGAGACGTACCGATATCCACGCTTGGATTCTATCCCCGCTGTTGGGCTTTCATCCACGTGCCTGAGTGTTCTTAGGGCAATACTTCCTGAAATGCCCCACATCACCGCAATTAAAACATGCTTGGCCACAGCCTTGATCGTCACCATCCCTGCCTTGATAGTTGTTGTCGTTGTTATTTCCTCCGCGATTTCCGTTACCATCTTGACCTCTATTTCCATGTTCAGTACCTTGCCGACATGTTTCCTTGACATGTCCCACCTTGCCACAGTTACCACATTTTCCATATCTACACCGCCCGTTATGGTGACGTCGACAGTTGTCGCACTTTGGTAGGATACCCGTGTACTCTTTTCTCTTTTTGGCCTTGTCGTCGCTACTCGACTGGGTACCCTGTTTGAAATTCGCCAACTTCCTCTTGTTGTCCCCAGATGACTCTACATGAGTCTCCTTCTCCTCCTCAGAGGCTGAAAATTTGTTCATCCTGATTGCCTCTTCCGTCAGGGCTACACTTAGATTGATGGCCTCAGAGATTGTGGCAGGCTTTGATGCCGTTACCATGCTCATGATTTGGGGTGCCAATCCCCAAATGAAACGCTCAATCCTTTTAAACTCCGGATCTACCATGTAGGGAACGATACGCGATAGAACTTGGAACTTCTCCACATACTCAGCTATTTTTGGACCTTCCATCTTCAAGTTCCAGAACTCAGTTTCTACCTTCTGGCTTTCTGTTCTCGAACAGTACTTTTTATGCATTAGCTTTTTCAGCTCGTCCCACGAGAGAGCATACGCAGCAGCCTCGCCCATTGTCTGAACCTGAAGTTTCCACCATGACAGAGCCTCATCTCGGAACAGCCCGGAAATGTACGTGACCTGGTCTCTTGGGGCGCATTTGCTCGCACGCAAAACAGTGTCTGTCTTCTCGATCCAGCGTAGGAAGGCTACGGCACCCCCAGTGCCGTCGAAATGTAGGGGCTGGCAGCCTAAGAACTGCTTGTAGGTGCAGCCGTTGGGTGGGTTATTTCCTGAGGTACCTTCGTTGCGCTCGGAGTGATGGGCCTCGTATTGTGCGATGACTGCAGCAACGATTCCCTGAAGTTCCGCCCCATTGGTGGGTATGCGTACATCCCGTTTTGGAGGCATCTTCCTATGATGATCGTACGGGTCAGGTCATAGTAAGTAAAATGTGCGTAAGTATACAACAATATCAACACATAACATCTCATGTTATAAATAAATCAATCACATAACATCTCATGTTATAGAACATAAACAATAGATCACTTCGATTGCATTGCCACAAATCGAGACCAGAATGTAAGGTTTACAGGTACCCAACTGTATCATACAACATCAATGACTTAGTAGGTGACGACCCTAGGCAGGTCGTGCGATCGCTGGACATGTTCAGGAAGCTCTGGTTTGTCCATTTTCAAATTCCAGGACTCCATCTCAAGCTTCTGTTATTCCAGTCTTAGAACCATATTTCTCCTTAATCATTTCCTTGAGCTCGTCCCAGCTCAGTGCATAGGCAGCATCTGTACCAAGGGTCTGAATCTGAAGATCCTATCATGAGAGTGTGCCATCTAGAAATGACCCCGAGGTAAAGGTAACACTCTGTTGGGATGAACAGTTAGTCATTCTTAGAATGAAGTCAATCCTTTCGGACCAACGAACAATTGCAATGGCGCTTACTGTTTCGTCGAAGTTCAAAGGCTTGCAGTTCAGGAACTGCTTATAGGTGCGGTCAGTTTGGGGGGGGGGGTTATTCCCCTTAGTTCCATCGCTGCGCTTAGTGCGGAGTGCTTCATGTCATGCATTTGCCTGTGAGATGCGTTTTTGCAGCCCGGCTTCTATCCTTGGCAACATACTGGTGTTTGTGTCATGCCTGGGTGGCATTCTCTTCTGCCGAAATGGCATGAAGTAGGTTAGACAACTTCCCAATTGTCTATGAGATACATAGCACCATAAGCCATCATGTACTCACCTAATTTTACACGCAAATATACTCAATGTATGGGTGGGGAAATAAATTACTGAGCCTCCACATAGGCTTGCCAATTTGGCTCGTTGCTTGTAATAGAATGAACTCGAGGCTACATCGCCTTGCCTTGGTCATTCGTGTTTTAGATATTTCCTGCCACATTAGTTTTCATTAGCTTGACCCGCAGAGTCCACCAGGATTTCTGTGCACTACAAGTCGTTATTACGTGGGCCCCCATAATAATAAATTGTCTTGCACAGTTACCCCAACTTTTCTTCTCGTCCAAGCAGATGATCAATCAAGGAGCAACAGCAGGTGCGTTGGCATGAACAGGGTCATGCTCCAATGCGGTGTTAGGAGCAACGCCTGGCTTAGGGGCCACGGCTGGCTCCGGATCAACAAACTCCATCTCAAAATCAGCTGGATCAACCATCATAGAGGGTTACAGGCTCCTCCAAGGGCTGGTCTAAGTGTATGAACTCAAGGTCATGGTCTGGATCAAAACCGGGTGGAAGAACAAGATCACCCTCAATACTGTGATCAAACTCAAAGCTGTGTGCGGGAACCGGTGCAGCTGATGATGCCGTATCAGGGTCGGCGTCGTGTGAATGGTGCTGCACTCCCTGTATATGCGAAAATACGGATGTCAGGAACTCAAATGAGTCTGGGACAGGGGAATGGGCATGAGTTTCCCCTGCAGGAGCGTCCGCAAGCAGTAGGCTAATACCAGCAGCAATAGGGTCTCGCCCTCGAATGGTCCTCCTCTAGTAGATCGTTATCGTCGTCAGAGGCCACGTCGGGGGGGCATATCAACAACAGGATAAGCGGCAAGGGGCACAGGAGCAGGGATCACCGCGAGTGGCAAATTCCCAACAAGATGGCCATCAGTAGGCTCTGCTACGACTTCAGGCAGCGCAAAGGGCTGAATGTCGTCATTGTCTGTGCCGGTAGTATCGGGAATGTGCACCTCGTGCTCCGATGAACTACGTCGTCTGATGCTATGGCCATGGGATTCGTAGTGTCCATCTTTCTTGTACATGGTGAAAGCATGACGTTTGTAACATAAACACATATACGTATAACAATCAATCACATCAACATATAAACATGTTAGTCAGCAATAAGCAATCAAATAATTCTCCTAGTCCCACTAGCCTCCCAGCCTCTCAGACTGCTCTTCCTAGTCCCACTAGCCAAATTCTTCCAGCCTCTCAGACTGCTCTTCCTAGTCCCACTAGCCAAATTCTTCCAGTCTCTCAGACTGCTCTTCCTAGTCCCACTAGCCAAATTCTCCCAGCCTCTCAGACTGCTCTTCCTAGTCCCACTAGCCAAATTCCTCCCAGCCTCCAAGGCTGCTCTATCATCTACCTCGACCTCCTAGATCGAGCCTCGGCCTTCATGACCGAGCCTCAGCCTCCATGACTGAGCCTACTCTTCCTAGTCTCACTAGCCATCTACCTCGATCTCTAAGATCGAGCCTCGGCCTCCAAGACCGAGCCTCAGCCTCCAAGACTGAGTCTAAATAATAAATAAATAAATAAAATGTGCTCAACATTTGTTTATAAAAACGTTTTGGATCTGGACTTAAGTGGTATGCAGTAAAAATGTTTTCGTGAGAGCCCTAGTGATCATAGTCTAGACTCGAGAAAGAATCCTAGTTCGCTATGATCAGAGCTCTGATACCAAGCTGTCACACCCTAGCTTTGCGGAAGCGTGGTTAATTTGGTGTGACTTCTCAATACCATAGCTTAATCATAACAAAGCTATATGAATTAAAAACATGCAAGATCATCCATTAAGTTCTGGAAACCAAATACAATACCATTGTTTTAACGGGAATACGCCCTAACAACCACAACCTTGTTCAACAACATTAAAAACTTAAGAATAGCATAAACACAGTTTAAGGACTGTGACTTGTCCAGGAAAGAGTCACATTCCCTAAACCCTGGATGACCTCGGAAACTAGTGCAGCGGGAAAACGTGCCATACCGTGCCAGATCTTTTAATTCCCTGAAATACATGTAAGTTGAAAAATCAACAATAATGTTGAGCGAGTTCATGTGTTTAGTATGTGCGCGCGAGTAAACCTTTATAATCATTGCAAGTGTGAATATTTTGTAAACTCTGGTATGAAAGCAAATAAGGAAACATATCAGTTAATGTGTAACCACATGGTCCAACCTGCGGGCGCATGGGAGGGGATAGGACAAGGTCACCACATGGTCCAACCTGCGGGCGCATGGGTGGTGTTACGACAAGGTCACCACATGGTCCAACCTGCGGGCGCATGGGTGGTGTTAAGACAAGGTCACCACATGGTCCAACCTGCGGGCGCATGGGTGGTGTTAAGACAAGGTCACCACATGGTCCAACCTGCGGGCGCATGGGTGGTGTTAAGACAAGGTCACCACATGGTCCAACCTTAGGGCTCATGGGTGGGGTTTGTTATGCTCAAATAGGCCTATCACTTGTATCCCTCGATCGTACTACGAGGACTAATGTTCTTAAGGTTTCACCTACCCAAATCACATAACCTAATAGTTCCTTCCTTAGCTGACCATACCATGTAAGAAATATTCGTAGTCATAGTAACATGTATTTCACCCCCGCAGTTTAGAAAACTGAAAACAGTTAAGAGAAAAGGGGGACATGAACTCACAGTCGGTGCGTCTCTACCAAGTACTCCGAATCGGGCAGCTGTGCAACGACCTACATGTGCTAATTCTATTAGACGGACGGCCGTGCCTTAGCTTTATAGTTTAAGTTTTTGGGAAATAGTTAGACAACTATTTCGTGTTTACTTCTTGTATATACTTGGTAGTTAATCTCCTTCCCAAGGATGGGGGATTTAATACATGTGCGTTCGAATTATATCATTAAGTCTCACTTAATATATATTTATTTTTCAATTCCAAAATATAAATATTTTTCTCAAAAATATTATATTTTCACTTCTCATAATACTTCCAAAAATAATACGTTGACAAATATACATTCACAATTATTTCCGCATAATGCGTAAGTTACGTTTTAGCGACCGTGTGGTAATAATAATTACCGTTGTAACTTGTATGTTTATCGTGGAAGCGTTCGTAATATTTTGGATTCGTCAACGTTCGTAAATATTATTTTTACTCTAAAAATAATATTTGTGTATTTTCACAAAATAATCATAAACAGTGCTGTGAAAATATATTTACTAAACATATATTTATCACGTTTAGTTTTGTGAAAATCCCACCTCCGATATTTTGTAAATAAAGTCATGGCGAAATTTATATTTCGAAAACATGTCAGAAATAATTCTAACACTTGTAGTGTAAATAATTTTAAGTGTTAGGTTTTTAGGAAAATTTTGCCAGAGTTTCCTCTGTAACTGGAGGTGGCCACGCTTTCAAGCGTATCATTTTCTTTTATTAAAATCAATTTCAACAACTTCTTTATTCAATCAAACAATTTCCGACACATCAAACTAGTCGACAAGTATTTAAATCGCATAAGTACATGAACTTGTAGTTTTTCCGAAACTATAGTGTAAATCCCATTATATTTTGTGGATCTTTATATAAAGTAATTTGATCCCGTAAAAACCTCGTTTTTAGAGTAAATCCATCTTTACAACTTCCCGTCATCTTTTTCCAAGATTGTTATTTTTGTCGAAACTTTTCATTTCACAAGTGTTTACACACTTGTGGGTTATAAAAATCATACTTGTTAATGTAAGATCTATTTTTAGAAAACATGATTTCCTTGATATGTGGTTCTTTGAAAATACCATTTGTACATACGTAGATCCGCTAGTTTCAAACACTATTTTACAAGTAGAAATACTTTTACACAAGTTCATGTTTCTTGTGTGGTAGAGTTTCACCTTTTAACCCTTGTCTCATTCAAAACAAGCTTATGTCAAGATCCATGATCTTAACCAAACCGGGTTAAATGGTGATCCGAGCTATCACAACATAGATCGGGCCTAGATAACCACAAATTTCAATTACTACATCATTTACACAACTTATATGCTTTTAACCAACATTATTCATGTTTTAGTAGACTTTTATGCTTCAAAACGCAAGTTTCCGACTTTTAACCGTTACAATACATATTAACCACCTTAGATTAGTTCGAGTACGAGTTCTAAGCATTATACCTCTAGCTCAAGGCTAGGGAAGAATCTATGCGAAAAAGAGGTGGATAAAAGCTAGGTAGAGAGGTCCTTCGCCTTCCGTTTGCTCCAAGGCTCCTCGTATGTGACCCGCAACACTTGTATATGCTAGGAACTTGAAGATCAAACTCGAAAATTTTGATGGGTGTGAAGGGGGGTTCGGCCGAAGGTATTAGAGAGAGAGAGAGAGTTGTGTTTGGGTGGTGAAATATGATGGATGATTATGTTGTGCAATGGTGGATACTTATAGGCAAAAGTTGGATTATAAACCAATAGTCCATGTGTCTACTAGATATGGAACAAAGTAAATAAAATAATTAAAAGTTGTACCATGGTGGTCACAAAGTGACCGAATCGGCCAAGGGGGGGGTAAGCTAGTTCATTTCCAACTAGATGTTAAGTATTAGTTAGGTTAAACCAAGTTAGATTTAGGGGTTAACTTGGTTAGTGGTGTGTTGTGCTTTAATGCGGGTGTTAGGGTATTCAGGGACCCTAACTGGCTCAGAAAAAGACCAATATTGTTAATGTCAATATTTTTATGTTCCGGGTATAGTCCGGTTGTTCGGTTGGATAGAAATCCGTTAAAGTGCGTAACAAAGCTTTTAAGTGTCGTAAATAACATTTTTAGTGACACAACTTATTTCTCAAAGTGTCGGGAATATTTCCTCATGTTTTGGCACTTTATTAGTTAGCCAGAGGCTGAAATGTTAATTAAAGTGATGTGTTTTGTGCTTAGAGTACGTTTTAGGCACATCCAGTCACTGTAACTTATTCCTAGAGACGCAGTTCTACAACCCTTGTATCCCTATACTCACTATGGGTGTAGTAAAATATTTCTGGCTCATACAGGCCTTAGAGGCATTATTTGCCTGATGCTGGCTTTATCAGCATGTTCAATAGGTTATCCGTTCATAGTGCTACTGTGCTTTTGTGCATCATGTTTGTCACTAAGGTTTAGCATGTAAATAATGTATTGACGGAAATCAGTGTATGATGCAGATATGTACAAGTATCAACAGTCAAGTAGCAGTTCATCGGTAAGTTCAGTTAAGCACAGTAATCAAGCAGTAATTAATTATTAATTAAATCGTACGGATACCTGGTTTAGTGAGGGTTGTCACACCAGTCCATTCGGACGGATGGGCTTTGCCCATTCGATCAGATGTTTTGTTCTTGATGAAGGTTCATGTTCGGCCCGTTAGTCGATCCATCTCTTTGGTGGAAATCAGTTTTTGAGTCGGCTCTCGACTATGGAACGAGTCGAGAGTCTGATGGAGTCCTGATTCCACCAATGTTTTATGAAAATCGAAGAGAAGTTTCATAAATAAGTTGAAAATGTGAAAATCCTTTAGATCTTGAACCAATCTTGATTGAGAGATGCTCCACAACAGTTTGCCTAAGCAAAACGAGTGGAAACCATCTTCGAGTGGTCTAAAATCAGTGATTTTAAGTAAAAATTGAAGAATATGTGCGTGTGTTTGTGATTTTAAAGCAAGAAGATGGAGTAGGAGTGGAATGGAGGTTGAAATCGGAGCGAAAACTTACAAGAAGTCTTGATTCGCAGTCGGAACCTTGAGAGCGGATGAGACAGCTTAAAAGGTTGAAATGAAGACACAAGTCCACTATTTATAGGTGAGGGTGAGGACTAAGGCGGTGCGCACATGGGCTGTATCCGGATGGCTCCATCTAGGCGGATGGGCTCCATCCGGGCGGATGGGCTCCATCCGGGCGGATGGCCCATTCGGACGGGTTCCATTCGGACGAGTTTTAATTGTTTCATTAATTCCACCTTTAAGTGTTACGTTGCGTTTTATCGTGATAAATCGAGTTGCGAGTGAGCGTTTGAGCATATAAGCGTTGTGTTGATAACCACATAACATTCTAAACAAGTAATCATACAAAATACACACATAATATGAATAAAATCCGCGTTTCGAGTTTGCGTTGTGATAGCGTTTAGTATAAGCGTTTAGATAAGCGATGTAAAAATGCGATAAAATGCATTTAAAATATGGTTTAACCCATAGCGTTAATCGAATCTCAAGAGTACAAACGTTTATGAAAGAAATACGACAAAAGATAGGAACAACCGAATTACGGGTTGTTACATACCATATTATAAATTAGGAACATGTTGGTGTTTTATAAAGTTATACAATAAGCATGGGGGGTTTTCCAAAAACAAATTGAGTTTTCATTTCTAATCCAAAGGTTTTCATTTTTTTACACTTTAACCTCTTTTTTTTTTTTTTTACTTTTAACCTAAAAAATTTCATTTTTTGCAATTTAACTCTAACACATTTTTATTTTAAACTTTGATCCTCATATTTTTCATCTTTTGTAAATTTTTCGTTTTACTTTTCGTTCTAATTTTGCGAGTGAACACGTCGCAATGTGCGTGTGGGTTTCAACATTTTTCGTCTATTTTTTCCCTGTTTGACAGGACCGTCACAACGCGCTTATTTATCCTTGTTTGATAGGTTTGTCGCAACGCGCATAGTCTTAGATCGACGTAGTTTTTCTTTTCTATTTTTACGTTTCAGTCTAATTTTTTCTTATTAAAATGCCGCAACAGGCATGCGTGGTTCAACGATTTACATATGTTTTTTGTTCGGTATTATTTTTTCCTTTTTGTTTATTTTGTTTTTATGTGCTTTTCTAGTTTTACTGGTCTGGTAGTTGTGTAGCATTAGTGCTACTTGACAAGGTCTATGCCCCCGCCGCAACGCCCGGGGGAGGGGGGGACTTAATACTAGTTAATGTTAATTAATATATTCAAATTCATTTAAAAAAATCACTATTTTTCTTTTGTCTTACATTCTTTAGATCTTATATTAGATGATTAAAATAATATTAGGATGTTTACCAGAGGTTTAAAGTTGGTGAGTTAGTAGTTCGTAAAGCACATGTGTGATTCAATATTTTAACGTCCGTTTTTGTTAGGTTTAACTGTCCCACCCAATGTTGTAAAAATCGGGACTAGTCGGCGATTAATCGCTATTCGGCCGGGCACTGATTAACTTTTCTTTAATCGGTCTACTAATTGCTAGTCGCCCCTACTCAGCCCTAGTCAGACCCAATCGGCCGGCCAAAAATCGGCAATTTCGGTCAAATTCCGGCCAAAAATCAACAATTCTCGCCAAAACCTGTAAATTTCTACCAGTTTCCAACCAAATCATGTAGATTTCGACGATTAATCCTATATACTTAAAAAAATAGGTCGAGGAGGAGTTGAAACTTATCTAATTATAATGTTTACCTATAAATATGTGTACATATATAAAAAAACTGAAAATTACATATAAAATATTTTTTCCTCAAAATTCAGCTGATAAAGTTTCTCATATATCATCTAGGGTAAATTACATTTTCGTCCTTTATGTTTGTACCAGATTGCAATGGATAACCTTTAACTTCAATAATTACAACCACAGTCCTTTATTTGAAAAACTCATTACACTATACGTCCTTTAGCACTAACCAAGTTAAAAATTTCAGTTAAGTATGACATCTGCGTTACACATGAGGGTAGTTTAGTAATTTTACTAGTACAAAGGACCAAAAGTGAAATATACCCTTAAACAAATAAACAACCACCACCAACAAATCCCACCCCACCACCACTGTGACAGTCACAACCACCACCAAATCCCCGAAATCATCCACCACCATCGCCACCAAATCCCACAAATCAACCACCACCACCAAATCCCCCTAACCCACTACCACCGTCGCCAAATCCCACAAATCCCACCCCCACCACCATTTTGCAAGATTTGTAACACTACCAGCATGAGATATTAAACGAACACCAACAACTTCACCGATTAACACAGCTAAATTAGGTGCGATGTCACCCATTTTAGTGGTGAGATAATCAAAAAGTTTCTTCCTGTACTCAGTAAGGTCCATCACACGTGCAAACATCTTAACATTGATCAAATCAACTTGTGACAAATCTTGACCAGAAAGAACATACATAAACATCATGAATTGCATAAAACACTAAAATAATATAAGCTATAGCATACCCATTGATGCTTTGGCAGCTTCTAGTACTTCCTTTGCTTTATCTTCGTCCCCAACTTAGGCCTTTTGTATAAAACACATTCAAATCTATTCGCACCACCCAATCAACCAGAACCTTGAACATATCAAACACAAAACTCACAAAATCAACATTAATTAATCAATTTTAATCTATCAGATAAAAAAAACATCAAATTTTAAGCATCAAAAACACCTATTTGTAAGCTAAAAGATGCTGATACAACCCTTGAACCACACCAGTTTGTTTTGCAAACCTTCAGCAGTGTTTTGTGATGATAAATTCGAATCAAATTTGATTCAAGAAACAAGGGTTTAGCTAGGGATGAAGATATAACCGTGCCCTAATTTTACAATTAACCTGGTGAAGTGTTCTATGTAGTGGGTGTGGTAGGGTTAGATGGGGTAATCCCCGGAGGAGATAGGGTCGATGGTGGGGTGGAGGAGGGTGTGGACGACGGCGCGGTGGTGGGTGTGGGTGGCATCGGCGGTGAAGATGATAAAAGGATAGTAACTGGCGAGGGGGGAGAAGAGGGGGTGACAGGATTTGGTGTGGGTGTGGACGGAGCTGGAGGTAGATGTTGCAGGCGGTGGTAGCGGCGGTGAGGCGGTGTGGATGAGGGTGTGACAGAAGAAGTGGGTGGTGGTGAAGTGGTCTTAGTTGAATGGGGAAGATGATGTTATATGCAATTTTTTTTATTAAACATTTAAATAAAAGCATGAACTGACCATCCTACCCTTAAGTGAATAAATTTAACAAAAAAAATTAACCAAGTTAGTGCTAAAGGATGTACAATGTAACGGGTTTTGCAAATAAAGGATTATGACTGTAATTATTGAAGTTAAAGGCTATCCATTGCAATCTGGTACAAACATAAAGGACGAAAAGTGTAATTTACCCTATCATCTATTTAAAACAAGATTTAACGTTCACACATAATCTTACTAAAATAAAATGTGATCCAGACCTTGGCTCAAGAATTATATCTTCTGGTTTCCCAAACCTCTGGGCGATCGACGAAGTTTAGGCGTGCTATCCTTATCAATGCGCTTCTTTGGAGTACTTACCAAATTAGGAACGGGTTTGACCGTTTCTTCATGAGATTTAGAAGCAGTATTAACATTGTTAGAAGAATACGAACAATAGTCTTCAAAATCAGCAGGCAGAGAAGCCATATCCAGCTCAAAAGATCCAGCGGGTACACCAGCTCTTTCAGTTCCGGTAAGTTTTGCTGACGGGATACGATGAGAAAACCTAAACCGCTCGTTACATGGAATCTTATGATCACCAGCTCCTGCCCGGATTGATCTCTGAAACACGCTAACAAATCCCTTCACTTTCAACAAGAAACCAACAGTTATACAATCCTCACCGGCTTCTACAATCTCCCCAATATCGAATTTGTATTTGGTATGATTTTCTGGGTCCATGCTCCATTTCATATCCCAATCTTTATAAATAGCCCAGATTTCCCCTTTCTGGGGACTAATAAAATATGAAGATTTACTCACTTTCTTAATTACCATCTGATGAGAAAACATAAGGCGATTACTCGTTTCCTCGGTTTCCCCGAGCACATGCTTCCCACAAGCAACAGGTAATCCTTCGTCGACCCATTTGATTTCAAGTGGGTTATCTGGGTCAGATTCAAACCAAGCAATTTGCAGCCTAAACTTTGAAGAATAAACTTTCCTAATTTGAGCATAGAATCTTGGCATGGCATCAACAGAGTCATAGCATGCCCATATTTGACCAACTGCAAAACAATGCTCCTCCTTATCCTTATCAAAATTAGTAAAGTCTTGTTCTGGACAGTCTACGAACTCCGGCTCTGGATCATTTTTAGAATAACTGTCAGGTGTCACCACTTCCTTTCCGTTCTGTTTCAGCTTGCCATTTGGCGTGCTGACATCAGCAGGTGCCACATTACCGGACGATTTACTCAGTTTTGATTTTTTTGAAGGACTAAACTCACCAGCGCCACCCTCCTGGTAAGAAGCTTGCTGTCTTTGTTGAGAAGATCTTTTCCCATTGGGACTACCACCACTAACTCCGCCACCTGCTGCCTCCTTTTTATCAGAACTTGCTTCACTAGATTCTGCCGCCATCCTTCGGTCAGTAGCTTTAGCAGTTCCTGTTTCCATTGGCTTCCGTACACCACTAACCTTTGGTTTCGTGACTCCTTCCTGTTTCATTCTAGTACCTTCAGTTTTCTTTGGAGTACTTACCAAATTAGGAACGGGTTTGACCGTTTCTTCATGAGATTTAGAAGCAGTATTAACATTGTTAGAAGAATACGAACAATAGTCTTCAAAATCAGCAGGCAGAGAAGCCATATCCAGCTCAAAAGCTCCAGCGGGTACACCAGCTCTTTCAGTTCCGGTAAGTTTTGCTGACGGGATACGATGAGAAAACCTAAACCGCTCGTTACATGGAATCTTATGATCACCAGCTCCTGCCCAGTTTGATCTCTGAAACACGCTAACAAATCCCTTCACTTTCAACAAGAAACCAACAGTTATACAATCCTCACCGGCTTCTACAATCTCCACAATATCGAATTTGTATTTGGTATGATTTTCCGGGTCCATGCTCCATTTCATATCCCAATCTTTATAAACAGCCCAGATTTCCCCTTTCTGGGGACTAATAAAATATGAAGATTTACTCACTTTCTTAATTACCATCTGATGAGAAAACATAAGGCGATTACTCGTTTCCTCAGTTTCCCCGAGTTCATGCTTCCCACAAGCAACAGGTAATCCTTCTTCGACCCATTTGATTTCAAGTGCATTATCTGGGTCAGATTCAAACCAAGCAATTTGCAGCCTAAACTTTGAAGAATAAACTTTCCTAATTTGAGCATAGAATCTTGGCATGCCATCACCAGAGTCATAGCATGCCCATATTTGACCAACTGCAAAACAACGCTCCTCCTTATCCTTTTCAAAATTAGTAAAGTCTTGTTCTGGACAGTCTACTAACTCCGGCTCTGGATCATTTTTAGAATGACTGTCAGGTGTCACCACTTCCTTTCCGTTCTGTTTCAGCTTGCCATTTGGCGTGCTGACATCAGCAGGTGCCACATCACCAGACGGTTTACTCAGTTTTGATTTTTTTGAAGGACTAAACTCACCAGCGCCACCTTCCTGGTAAGAAGCTTGCTGTCTTTGTCGAGAAGATCTTTTCCCATTGGGACTACCACCACTAACTCCACCACCTGCCGCCTCCTTTTTATCAGTTTTCTTGTGTTCCAAATTAGAAGGATCCTTTCCATCCTTTTTAATATTTCCTTTGGCATTTTCAACTTTTGCAGCCTCTTTCTGTTGAGAAACAGGCTTGGATCCAAGATTTACGTTATGTGCTTGTGGCCCTATTTCATACGCAATCAAGACTTTTGAGCATTGCTGGCACCGCAAAGGTCTCTGAATATATTCTTTGTAATACCCATACTTAATGCTACAAAACGGACAATACGTCCGGAATGTTAAGCTAGTGCTATCCTTATCAATGCGCTTCTTTGGAGTACTTACCAAATTAGGAACAGGTTTGACCGTTTCTTCATGAGATTTAGAAGCAGTATTTACATTGTTAGAAGAATAAGAACAATAGTCTTCAAAATCAGCAGGCAGAGAAGCCATATCCAGCTCTAAAGATCCAGCGGGTACACCAGCTCTTTCAGTTCCGGTAAGTTCTGCTGACGGGATACGATGAGAAAACCTAAACAGCTCGTTACATGGAATCTTAAGATCACCAGCTCCTGCCCAGATTGATCTCTGAAACACGCCAACAAATCCCTTCACTTTCAACAAGAAACCAACAGTTATACAATCCTCGCCGGCTTCTACAATCTCCACAATATCGAATTTGTATTTGGTATGATTTTCTGGGTCCATGCTCCATTTCATATCCCAATCTTTATAAACAGCCCAGATTTCCCCTTTCTGGGGACTAATAAAATATGAAGATTTACTCACTTTCTTAATTACAATCTGATGAGAAAAAATACGGGGATCACTCGTTTCCTCGGTTTCCCCGAGCTCATACTTCCCACAAGCAACAGGTAATCCTTCTTCGACCCATTTGATTTCAAGTGCATTATCTGGGTCAGATTCAAACCAAGCGATTCGCAGCCTAAACTTTGAAGAATAAACTTTCCTAATTTGAGCATAGAATCTTGGCATGGCATCAACAGAGTCATAGCATGCCCATATTTGACCAACTGCAAAACAATGCTCCTCCTTATCCTTGTCAAAATTAGTAAAGTCTTGTTCTGGACAGTGTACTAACTCCGGCTCTGGATCATTTTTAGAATGACTGTCAGGCGTCACCACTTCCTTTCCGTTCTGTTTCAGCTTGCCATTTGGCGTGCTGACATCAGCAGGTGCCACATCACCAGACGATTTACTCAGTTTTGATTTTTTAGAATGACTGTCAGGTGTCACTGCTTCCTTTCCGTTCTGTTTCAGCTTGCCATTTGGCGTGCTGACATCAGCATGTGCCACATCACCAGACGATTTACTCAGTTTTGATTTTTTTGAAGGACTAAACTCACCAGCGCCACCTTCCTGGTAAGAAGCTTGCTGTCTTTGTCGAGAAGATCTTTTCCCATTGGGACTACCACCACTAACTCCGCCACCTGCCGCCTCCGTTTTATCAGAACTTGCTTCACCCCTAGATTCTGCCGCCATCCTTTTGTCAGTAGCTTTAGCAGTTCCTGTTTCCATTGGCTTCCGTACACCACTAACCTTTGGTTTCGTGACTCCTTCCTGTTTCATTCTAGTACCTTCAGTTTTCTTGCGTTCCAAATTAGAAGGAACCTTTCCATCCTTTTTAATATTTCCTTTGGCAGTTTCAACTTTTGCAGCCTCTTTCTGTTGAGAAACAGGCTTGGATCCAGAATTTACACTCTGCGCCTTGGATCCAAGATTTACGTTATGTGCTTGTGGCCCTATTTCATACGCAATAAAGAGTTTTGAGCATTGCTGGCACCGCGAAAGTCTCTGAAAAAATTCTCTGTAAGACTCGTACTTAACGCTACAAAAAGGACATTGCGTCCAGAATGTTAAGCGAGTGCTTGGGTTAGATGTTGACTGTTGACCACGACTCACACCATTAAACTGAGAACTTGGAGCAGTTTTGAATATTTCAAACGCAATAAAGAGTTTTGAGCATTGCTGGCACCGCAAAAGTCTCTGAATAAATTCTCTGTAAGCCTCGTACTTAACGCTACAAAACGGACACTGCGTCCAGAACGTTAAGCGAGTGCTTGGGTTAGATGTTGACTGTTGACCACGACTCACACCATTAAACTGAGAACTTGGAGCAGTTTTGAATTGGTTCTGTTGACCCGCATAAGAAGTTTGATTTCCTTGATGATTATGAATCTCTTTAGCAAAAGCTTTGGCGGGTTCTCTACACTGCATGTCATAAATTGACCTTTTTTCTCTATCTGATAGTGTCATATTTGCTTCACCAATAAGTTTAAAAGCAGCTTCAGCTCCCGGAAATTTGTTTTTGTCAGGATGAAGTACAAGTGCAAGTTTTCGGTATTGTTTGCAGATGGTTGTGTCATCGGCTACATTTTCAACTTGAAGAATTCCATATAAATCTTTTCCAGCACCATATATCTTCTTTTGAGCTGCACAATGGACATCACACACCGTAATCAGTTGGGAAATATTATCTAGTTCAGGATATAATTGTTTGGCCTTCAATGCAAACTTTCGAGCCCCTTCAAAATCATTTTCCACCATCTTTTCTTCTGCAATTTTCTTGTCCCTGAGAGCCTCATCTTTGTTACACTCCATTCCCACTAACGTGATTTAAAAATGTAAAACTACTCGGATGAGCTCATTTATAAAGAACCAACATGGCTATATTATAATATAATTGGATCAAGATCACAATGTTCTTCCTCTTCACAGTTCACTTCATATCCCAATCTGAAAACACAAAAAGGATGTGGAAACTCAGTACCAGTTTCAACTTTCAATTATAATATGGTGCAAGTGTAACTAACAAACTGCAGAAATTTGTTTTCGTAAAACCAAGATAAGGCATATTTTGCTTAAAATGAGACTACGTGATTACAAAAATATGATATAATTTTGATGTTGGCCACCAATCTTATAACACATTGTCTTCACTTATTACTATTCAACTATAGACAAGAAATCTTATCGCTGAATAGATTGATTTTTAACATCAGCCATATGAGGACAAAAACATGCATAAGCGCAAAATGTTGTTGTCACCTCATCTAAAAACACCTCAACATCACTTTAAATTCAAGCTTCTAAATCTTAATTTCCGTACAGACTTTGTTTTCAGCCCTCTTGTGGTAAAACGTTGACCTAAACAACCCCATTTCTACCAGTCATCTTACACGCACATGCATACTATATTGTGGTTGCATCAGTAATCTGCAGTGCATAAAATCTTTCTGCGGAATTGCGTTTGGGTTTAGATAAAACATATAGTTACAATTCATCACCCTGACCAGTATCATGCCGCATACTTTACATCTTCCATCACTTCACCAATGACCAAATCAAAAGAAGAATGAATCAGAAGCCACACAATATCAAGTAGTAACAACGAGCTTTCATTATTCTTTTACAAAACTTAAAAATGCTAACACATTGATGAGCCCTAAACATGAATCTAAATTATCCTCATCGAACACAATCGAGCATGAATTTCAAAATCTAAAACCAGATCAACAAAAACCAAACATAATAACAATAATATCCAGCATCAACAATCAAAACAAAATAACAACACGAAACACCAAATTTCAAACGCAGAAACCCTAAAAACAGAAACCCTAACATGAACAAAAAGAACAAAACACCAAATTTCGAACGCAGAAGATGAAATTGAGCAATAATACATCGAAAAAGGCTAAATACATGCATCAATCTTACCAAAATATGCATTGCGATTGAAAAGATAAGAAAATGAAGGGGAAATAAGAGCTTACAGAGTGAGGGCAGAGCGAGAGAGAGAGAGCGTGAGAGAGAACAGATAGTCTGAGATGGGGATAGAGAGTGGGGATGAGAGAGTATATATCAAAAAGGTGAAATGACAAAATTGTCCAAAAGTGCAAGGACAAGGCACATGGACTAGATTTTTTTTTTTTTTTTGAACATTGACTATCATTAAAAACGGCTACCCCTCAAACGCGAGAACCGCCAAAAACTAAATACACATGTACAATGGATAAATGGCCCAATCCTTCCAATCTATACATTTAAACTTCGACCTATTTTTTAACCATAGAAAAGACCTTGATTTCACTTCAGCCACCACCTCCATTATCTTCGTATCTTTATCTTGGAATATCTTTACATTCCGAGTGTTCCATAAAACCCAAGTTGTGACCATCACGATTCCTCTAATTATCTTTTTCCTCCACTTACCACCATGGACATTCTTGTACAACATTAATAAATCATCATAATCGTAAGCAAAGAAAGGATCCAACTTACACCACTTACAAATACCACTCCACACTCCATAAGCAAAGCCACAGCCCACCAACAAGTGCTTTAAATCCTCATCCGCAGTGCTACAAAGCAGGCAAGACATATCTGGAATATTAATACGTCTTCTAACCAAGGCGACCCTGGTGGGTAATCTGTCGAGTTCAGCCCGCCAAGCAATCAAATTGACTTTTAAAGGAACCCAACCTTCCCATTTCATGTGTGTATCAATCGGCCCATTCCTCCCATCAATTAGCATCTCTTTACATTTTGCGACTGTGAAAGAGCCATTTGACCTATCGCCCCAAGCCCAAGAATCTCTAGAACCACCAATCTTACAGGCTAATAACATTCTTTCCAAGTCCTGGAACTCGGACAACTCCTCAACTGATCGTGGAAGTCTATACCAATTCCCATTAAAAACCAACCCATCCCTACCTTGGGCGACTCTATCCCTCACCTTGCACTTTTTATTTTTCTCTAATTTGTAAAGACAAGGCCATCTAATTTTTAATATCACATCACCAAACCAATGATCTGACCAAAAGCAAATTCTTTCACCATGTCCCACTATACCCCGAATCAGCTGATGAATCGACTTACCTTGTATCCGGGTTGACTCCAAATACTTCACAATCGTCTTCCAACAACCCTGAATAGCTTTTTTAACCGGCAAAAAACACCAACATCCCCTCCCACCATGGACAGAATCAATGATCTCCCGCCACATCGATCCACACTCGACCGTGAATCTCCACCCCCATTTCGCCAGTAAAGCCAAATTAACGTCACCCAATCTCGATATCCCCAACCCCCCCTTTTTCTTGGAAGTAGTGACCACTTCCCAAGACACCCAATGGGCTTTTTTCACCTCATCTGTACCTGTCCATAAAAAGTTTCTCATCAGACGCTCCATTTGATCCAACACCTTCACCGGCGCCTTATAAATGGACAAGTAATAAATTGGAAGACTAGATAACACCGACTTAATAAGCGTCAATCTCCCTCCCATGGATAAAGTTTTAGCCTTCCATGAGGAAAGCCTATTTTTGATAGTCTCAATAACCGTGCTCCAATGACAAGACTTGGTCATGTTAGCTCCAACTCTAATACCCAAATAATCAAAAGGGAGAACTCCCACTCTACACCCAATAACCGAAGCCATGCTTTCCACTTCACTGCCCTCTAAACCGATCCCATACAAATATGATTTCTGGATGTTTATTTTTAAACCCGAGCATAAATGAAAAACCCGAAGCACCCTAGCCACATTATCCATGTTATCCTTAGACCACTCCCCCACTATCAAAGCATCATCAGCATAAAAAAGGTGAGACAAAGGCTTTGCCTCATCCTTAAACCGAAGCCCCTTAATTTCCCCCAAAGAAACCGCTTTGTCTAGTAAACAATGGAGCACTTCCATCACCACAAGAAAAAGAAAAGGGGAAAGTGGGTCTCCTTGCCGAACTCCTTTTTCACATTGGAATTCAAACGTAGGAGACCCGTTTACCAATATCGCCGATCTAGCCGATTCTAGAATTCGTTTCACCCAAATACACCACCGATCATGAAACCCCATTTGCTCAAGAGTAGATAATAAAAATCCCCAGTTAACATTATCGTACGCCTTCTCGAAATCAAGCTTCAACATAAAAGCACGCTTGCCAGACTTCTTAATCCACCCAATCGCTTCATTAATAATTAGTGGACCATCCAAGATGAACCTTCCTTTAAGGAAAGCTGACTGAGAATTCGAGATAACTGTATCCAACACCTTCTTCACTCTAATGGCTAAAACCTTGGATATAATTTTACTAATAATCCCTACTAGATTAATGGGCCTATAGTCTTTTAAACCCACCGGCGTTTTAGACTTCGGGATCAAAGTAATAAACGACGAGCTACACCCTCTACTAATAATACCATACTCATGAAAATGATCAAACATCTTAACAAAATCGTCCTCCAACCAACCCCAAAAGAATTTCACAAACCTGAAGTTAAAACCATCGGGGCCCGGAGCTCTATCTGAACCACACTCAAAAACAGCTTCCTTGATCTCCTCACGCGAAAATCTAGCCACCATAGCATCTCGGTCACTTAATGGAATTGTTTTCATGTTATCACAGCGAAGGGCAGGTCTTAACTTCACTTCTTCAGCAAAGTGTTTTCTAAAGTGCCTCAATACTTCTTTTTTCACCAAAGAAGGCTTCGACACCCATTCCCCATTAACCATCAATCCCGGAATAGCGTTCGCAGCCTTTCTCCCATTCACGATCCCATGAAAGAAAGCTGAATTTTCATCCCCATCCACGGCCCATTTAATTCTAGATTTTTGTTTTAAGTCCCTATTATGACACAAATTCAAGTGATCTACACCTTTCCGACATTCCTCCCACACCCACTCCTCCTCCTCCTCAAGAGCCCGAGATTCCATAGCTACCTCCAACTTCTGAATTTCGTCTTTCAAAACCCTCATCTCCTCCCCTTCCTTTTTTAAAACCTCCTTCCACCATTCTTTGAGAATATGCCTAAGGTAACGAAACTTGGCATTAATAATCTCATCGGGTCGCCCCTGCACATTGCAATCTTCAAGAGCATTTATAATCACCCTTTCGCACCCGTCCCTGCTTAACCATGAATTGAACCACCTAAAAGGCTTAGGCCCATAGTTGGAGTCAACCACAGTCAACAAAAGCGGGCAATGGTCCGAAAAATCTCGCTGCAGCGCCCTCAAACACGCAGCCGGCCACCTGTTAAAAAAAGACTGGCACACCAAAACCCGATCAATCTTACTAAGTTTATGATCCTTTCCATTCCCTGCCAAAAAAGTAAACTTGTAACCCCTCATATAATACTCTTTAAGCCCCATCTCATCAATAAAGCAATTAAAATCCGAAGCGACTCCCTGATTAAATCTCGAGTTTCGTCGCTCTTCAGGAAAGCGCACTGCATTAAAGTCTCCCAACAACACGATCATGCCTTGACAACCTCTGATAATCCCAGCCAAATCATCCCATAACCTTCTTTTCGCTCCTGCCCGTTGAGGCGCATAAACATTAAAAATATTCAAAATAGTCCCGTCCGACACTAAGTAACCTGTGGTAACCAGAAAATTCTGACTCTGAATAACCGAGAGTTTATGCAACACCTTAGGATTCCACATATTCACAATACCACCCGATCTACCAGAGGCATCAACCACATCAAAATCCAAACCCCCATCACCCCAAAAAGCCACTAACTCACGCAATGACAGACCCGACACATGAGACTCCTGCAACCCCAAGAAATCGACTCCATACCTTTTACGAAGACCACGAGACCATCCTGCCTTTCCCCCAACCCTCATTCCTCTTATGTTAATGGATAACAAATTCATTTGTCAACCACTTGTACTCCTTCAACCGTAATCGCCTCCTGTACCAGCTGTCTGTGATCTTGTAACTGGGCGCCCAATAAAATCCCCATTCGTATAGTTTCTTCCACTTCCACATTCTTTGCACAATTTTCTTCAAAGTTGTTCGCATCATTCACATCATCTGTGTAGACATTGTTCAGTGTAGTAAAGTTGTTAGATAGTTCAATATTAATTTCATGGTCCTCCTTATCCACAAGATTACAATTTAGACCCTCCCCATTCTCATTATTATCCCCCAAGTCCTCCATGGCCCACTGTCCAACTCCTTTTGGCTTTTTACCCATTTTTGTCTTCTCAATACTACTAGAATATTCTAAGTTTGGCTGGCCCACACATCCATTCGTCAACTGTTTCTTTTTTCTCTTATTGACATTTGAATTAATATCTCCCAAATTATTGTCTTGTATCTCCTTTTCAAAGTCAAAGTTTATTCCAGGAATAAATTCCTCCTCATTGCCACCTTCCTTATTAATATCTCCATTTAAGGAAACATTAATATCTTCCATAATAGGATCCATAACTGATGGGCCATCACTACCTGTTGTCGGACTAACACCGTCGCCGGAACCTGCAACAGGTTCGTTCGTCCCCTTAACATTCAAATTATCGACCACATTAATCTGGCTCGTCGACCCACTAACTTCTTCTTCGACATTCAAATCATCCTCTTTGTCTTCGAAGAAATCTGGAACCCAATCCCCAGCCTCCTCCGAAACCCAGATTCTGAACCTTCTATCTCTCCACTGAATCATCACCTCCTCAGAAATCTTCCTTCCTTCTCCCACCAAAACTCCGATGTAGTCGTATGAGAGATCCGAATCACCTTCCGACCTGGGCGGCCTATGAATAATCTTCCCAAACCCTTCCCCCACTTTATCAATCACCTCACTAGTCAACAGTTGAACTGGTAAGCCTTGGACCTTAAGCCATGCTAAACGTTCATATGCCAACGCTTGCCCTTCCCAATAGGAGACCGACGAGAATCTGCCGATCACCTCCTTAGCCGCCTTGTAAACCACCTCTGCACTCTCTTTATATTCAAACGTGACCATCACCGATAGCCCACCCAAGTATTGAACCTTACCCACTTCTGGACTGATCTTTTCCAGAATACTATTAAAACGTTTGAGAGCATCCCAATCCATCATTCGCATAATCAATGCTCTCCCATGAGTATTCTGGTAAGCCTCAATCCGATCTTCAACACGAACCACCCGCATCTCCTTTTCACCACTTCTTTTCCCCGTTAAAATCTCCTGAAAGGATCTTCCGCCCTGCATGAAAGTATTCGAGTCTGACCTAAGTTCTTCACTTTTCTCCTCGGCCCGAACTCTGTAAACAGGCTTTCGATGTTCTTTAGATTGCGGACCAATCTCACCATCTTCAAGAGTGAATCTAGCGACATTGGCTCGTAGGCCATAATCTCCCATACGAATATCACATAAGTTCCTAACCATCTCCTTCGTATCTTTAACGTCCAAAAACGAAACAAATCCAAACCTATTCCCTCCTTTGTCCCGCTTCCTTGCAATGTAAAGATCAAAAATTACCCCCAGGTGACGAATGAATTCCGCAAGTTCCTTCCCACTGCATTTGTCTGGCAAGTTTGAGATAAAAAATTTCGTGATCCGACCTTGAAGCTTCTCCGGCAAAGGAACCCGGCGACTGCCCATCGAGAGGAAAAAGCCACATGGACTAGATTTAACAAAAGAAATTAAATGGGTTAGGGTCAAAGTAAATAACGTGTAGCATTTTGAAATATTAAGTACAAAACTAGTCAATTTTAAAGACAAAAGACACCGTCTGAAATTTGGTATAAAGATAAAGGACAAAACTTATAATTCACTCTTTTTTAGAGTCAAACACAGCCCGAGTTGACCAACTAGATCCGATTTTGGTCGCGGTTGATCGATCCCGAGTAACTAGGCGGAGTTGAAGAAAATCGACTCGACAACCAGCCTTGTAGCGAGTACTCGGTAAGCACTCGGCCTCCGAGACCTTGTTTTACAGCATTGCATGTCCATAAACGATTTCTAGTTTTCTCTCCATGCGTCTCCACCACATCCCGCGCTGTGGTACCTCTAGCGTCTAATCAATTTCAGTTTTTTATGTAGTTTTACATCGTGTTATCAAGTTTAATCATAAAATAAAGCATTTAGGTTCCATGATAGTTGTTACTGACGTAATATTATTATGATGATTGATTCTTTGAATGGTATTCCTATCTAAATATAAAAAATTTCTAATATTTTGTAAATTTTTATTGTTTTATGCTAGTTATACAAACTTAAACGCATTCGAGTAATTTGGGAGCATAGGAAGCATCTATGTAATTTGAGGACAAACTTAAAACGCATGCAAACGACAGGAACTATCCGAGTAATTAACTCAATTAATTATACGGAAAACAAATTACAATACCGATATAAAAATATTTAAAAAAAATAACTAACTCCAATAACTAATAAGAGTAAATTCTTATATTTTAATAGAACATTTAAATCCAAATTCTAGTTTCATATTTTCCAACCAGGTCATCTACAATATCCTGAACAACATATTCTGCAATCAAATTGCAAAACATGGTTTATTATATTATACCCTTATACATTTACCAACCAAAATTCCTACAATACTCAAACGTTGCGTCTTTACTAACAAAAAAACTGATTATAGATGCTACAATACACACACGAAAGTTTAATTAAACAAATCAATCTCTTCTTACATCAAGAAATGAATACAAGTTAGTAGATTCCACCATTTACAAATTGAAAATGACCTTGAGCTTGAGAAGATGAACCTTGAGCAGAGGATCTATGAGCTTTACTATGTTCTTGTATGACCTTCTAGATCATGTAGCTAATGTCTAGCTATTGGCAGATCATGTCTAACTATTGCATGAACCAATAACTCCCTAAAATGTTCTTGATTAAGTTTTAGATTTCTTGTGTCTTAAACACCTTTGCTAGAACAAAACATATGACCAATATGTTTTGTTGTCAATATTACACACGCTCTTTGATAGCGAAGTAAGTTACTGCTACAATTTTTACTGGGTGCCGAGTATTTTTTACCATATTTTATAATATAAAACTCTTCCAAACACTCGAAGTAAGTTTAAATTTTTTGTTCTCTTGCGTCTTTAAACCTTGAGATTCATTTTGAGGTCTCGTTTCTTATACTAAATCGCCCCCTTTCATCATCAAGATGCATTGTATTTGTATGACTAGTGTCTATAAATCAACTGCAAAATTATAAACAGAAACATCAGGGTTGGAACAGAAGAATAAACAACCGAATTAATGCCAATAACTTAACTACAAATATCAAACTGTATTTAAGACTTGAGCCTGTTATACCCAACCCAAACCCATTTATTTCGTATTGTGTTTGCGAATATTTTATAATTTATACAATAACTTAACTACAAATATGAAACTGTACCTAGATTGTGTTTGTTAGAATTTTTGCAGAACCCTTCTATTGTTGACAAAGACATCACTCTTGTAAGTTGTAACCTATTACTTGTAAAGGGTGATGTGGCATAGTATGCCATGTAGGCACCAAGTCAGCAGCTACGCGGACCATTCTTTATTAAATAAACATGTCAAGTAAAATGTCATTTTCGTCCCTGAGGTTTGGCTACTTTTGCGGCTTTCTTCCAAAGGTTTGTTTTTCCGCAACTGGATCCAAAAGGTTTAAAATCTAGCCATTTTCATCTAACTCGTTAACTCCATCCATTTTTAACGTTAAGTCAGGGGTATTTTCGTCTTTTTAGACATTTTTGTGATGATCAAAGGGTTTGGGTAGGGAGAGAGTCAACAGAGGTGGATCTTTATTGTTAGAAAAGGAAGAAAATAATTTAGAAAAATAAAAGATCCTAACATCATCTCCATATTTAAGTCTTTCCTTTTATTTGTTCTTGTAAAGCGTATAAATAAAGGCTCATTTTCTGTTTTGAACGTAAGAAATAAATCAATAAAGTTCAGTTCTTTTGATTATCTTTTGTCTCTGATTATCATATTGTAAAAAGCAAGATATATGCAATGTAGTCTTCAATTTACAACATTTATTTCTTATATTGTTTTTTATTTTAATAAAAGATGTCTTAAAAGACGGGAATTCCTCTCATTTAATAGAGAAAAATAGATGGAGTTAACGAGTTGGATGAAAATGACAAGATTTCAAACCTTTTGGATCCAGATGCGGAAAAACAAACCTTTGGACGAAAGTGGCAAAAGTGGCCAAACCTCATCGACAAAAATGACATATTACTCTTAACTTTTTTTATACAACTCAAGTATCCATTTATAAATAAAAAAACAGAACTTCTTATAGAACAAAGTCTTCTTTCAATTTACAATGTTTACAGTTATTTTGTTAAATATTTTACTTTTTTACATTTTAATTTGGTTTGACAACTATAATTTGAAAATCAACAAGTTTTTTTTAATCCCAAATTAGTTAAGAAGTGAATATCATTTAAGCAACTGCAACATAATTAACAAAATAATTACGCAATTACCAATTAGCGGGTGGTTGTCATTGCTATTGAAATCAAAACACTCTAGCTTGAGGGTTATCCTGTGAAAACAAGAATAAAATATATGTGATTCAAGATTAATTTCAGATTAATAACACATAATGAACAAGAATTAGCCACAAAACAGGTTTATTATTATTATTAATTATATAAATAGTAGAGTTTTTATAATCATGTATACGAATTTAACTGTTACAAACATCAAAGAGAACAGACAGAAAAGTAATTACAAAATATGCAATAGTTGCTACAAAATATATGGCAAAGTGACATGGAATTCTTGAACTAAAATTAAACTTACTTCTGACAAAACACAGTTAGCTTCGCCAACGAAAGTTTGGTCTTCAAGGTCCAGTGTCTGCAACATATACGAAACTGATTATAAAACCTTTTGACAGAAGAAAATAAGTTTGAGGAAGTGAGGAACACATAAAGTGGGTCGGGAGGTTTGGTAACAACTCAAAACGGATACCTTCGTACAGGTGGAAATGGGTCAGGTTGAACTGAAACACTTCATGTCCAACAATTTATATAGATTTGATTATTTCATACAAATCTAGTTTGTCACATATGATTAAAAAGTTATCTTATTTGAAAGGTTTTTTTTTTTTTTTTTTTTTTTGAATTAGGAGGTAAAACGATGTGTTTGACCCATAACCCATTTGACCTTTTTCAGTTATAACTAACTTTTTTGGTTTTACCCTTAAAAGATAAAACAAAACCAAAACTGACCCATTGATAAGTCAATGAATTGAAACTGCCACCACTTACAAAACTACATGACAGTATATGCACCTTCGTTGACAAATTATGATACTTAGTATCCACATCATGCACGCGAGAACTAAAAAGGAAAAAAAATAAAAGTAGTTAATTTACTAAATTGCTAACGGATTATGGGACAAAATTACATAAAAGCATTAACGAGAACATAAACTTAAGGTCTAGTTGTAGTACCTTCGACATGATGTCAAGATAACACAGTTATCTTCGCCAACGAAAGCTTGGTCTTTAAGGTCCAGCATCTGCAACATATACGAAATTGATTATGAAAATCTTCTGACAGAACCAAGCAAGTTTGATGAACACATAAGGTGGGTCCGGAGGCTTGGTAACGGCTCAATATGGGTAAATTTGTACATGTGGAAATGGGTCAGGTTGAACCGAAACAATTCATATCCAACAATTTTTATTTTTATAAAAAAAAAACTAGTTTGTCACATATGATTAAAAAGTTATTTTGAATTTTTATTCAAATAAAATGGTAAGGAGGTTTATGCATTGAAAATGAAAATACACTCATTTGACCTCTTTCAGTTATAACTAACTTTTTGGGTTTTACCCGTTAAATTAAAAAATAAATAAATAAATAAATAAATAAAAAACCCAAATTGACCCATTCCGAACTCCGAAGTAAACGGGCTGAAACCGCAACCACTTATAAAACTAGAGAAGGGTTATAAGAAAATCTATACGCACCTTCGTTGACAAATTATGATAGTTTGTATCCACATCATACACACGAGAGCTAAAAAAGAAAAAGTAGATAATTTACTAAATCATTTTTGGGGTGTGCAAGAAAAATACATAGAAACAATTACGAGAACACAAATTTAAGATCTAGTTGTAGTATATTGGACATGATGCCAAGATCACATAACTTTAAAGCTGATAACAATGCTCATGTGTTTAAAAACGCGCGCCTGGTATGCAAGGCGCATGAGACAATCAAGAAAGCGCCTCACGTATATCTGTATCAAAACTGGTCAAAGTTGGTCAAAATTAGGGTTTGTAGAAGATATTTAATATTATGGTTGTAAATAAAAGCTTATTAGGTTGTACATAGAGGAACACCTCACATACGTGATGCGCATGCCTTGCGCCTCGGCTTATGAAACATAAACGCCTCAGAGCATCTCGCGCTTTTATAAAGCCCTACCTATCCTCATAGTAATAACAACTTTTAGTAGTAATTTAACACAGATTCTTTACAAACAGAAAACAAATATCATAGAGATATGATCCAGAGTACTTTTTAAGAACAGATCTGCAGATATGTTATAACTATACATACATACATCATCAGTCAAAGGAACATAAATGCAACAAATTGAGAAACATTAAATCAATGGAAAGTGTACATATTGAGGTACTGATTAAAAGAAACACTTTCTTACCAAATTTAGGAATATATTTTCAAGATCATTTATATTTTTGTTAAAATCAGCTACCAACCAATTTCCCACATGAAATAACTGTTTTAAAATCACAATAATAAATACTTGAAAGATGAAATTTGAATTAACAAGCTAAAATATTTTGACAGAAAAAGTAAGTGTAATTTTCTTCAAATAGTAGTTTAATTTGCAGAAGCAAAGTGGAATGTGATTGTACCGTAAGATAGATCCGATTGCATAATTCCGAGAACACCAATTCCAACAATGACGATCTGATTGCATAATTTCGAGAACACCAATTCCAACAATGAGAGGATGAGAGAGTGAATCCATGTGGATGTTAGTTGAAGGGATGAGTGAAGAATAAATAGAGACAAGTGTGGCGGCTTGATTTGTGTTCATATTATTCCACTTGTTTCTTCAACTTCATGGGACACCTTTTCTATGGGGACCTCAATTACTAGACAATGATTATACTATTACATGTTCACACATTACGTCACCCATGTAACTATAAATTGCAATAATCTGCTATTAATAAAAAAAAAGTAAAATTGAGTATGGATACAATATCCGTATTCAAATTTTCAATAAAAACTTCTTTTTAAAAAGTCATAAGTCAATAAGTTCTTTTTAAAAAAAGTATTTTTTAGGTTAAATAAGCTTAGCCAAACAATTAAGGTTCTATTATACAGTATCTATTAGAAGTTACGTATAAGGATCAAATACAAATAAGTCTTAGTATACAAAATAGTCTTATGGGGTGTTTGGGATTGCTTATTTTAGTGACTTATTAGCTTATTGACTTTTCGAAAAGTTAAAAAGTGTCTAGGTGAAACTATTTTGTGAGGGAAAAAGTCAATAAATCACTCTATTGTGACTTATTAACTTTTCCAAAAAGTTATAAATTGTTTTGAAAAGTTAAGCCAAACATGACCTTAATATTTTTTTTTGTTCTAATAAGACAAATAACAAATTACAAAGAAATGACAGGTAAACGGGAAACAAGCTACGCCGCAACCCTCTTTTGAATTGCAAAACCGATCCTACTATTCACGACCTGCTGGACTCTATTCAAGAATTCCACGGCCTCTGGGCCTAGGGAACCAAATGTATCAAAAGCAAATGAGATAAACACGTGTTGATTTTCTAAACAAGCTTTCTCGTGTTTATTGACCTTGCTTGATTCCGCTTTCAACGCTGCCTGGCAAGCAACAAACTCATTATCCCTAAGCCCAACAAGAGGGGACACTCCTGTAAGGTCTACACAAAATAAATTCTTGATTTTACACTAGTAGAGTAATATAATCATGATTTTTTTTAAAGATTTTAGGACTAAATTACGTGCTTAATAAGATGGGGAAAAAGTTTTCAAAGAAAAAAAAATCTCTCATTCACTTCTCACGTCGGTTAAATCAATTTATATGTTAAGTATGGTACACATTATTTAGTCAACTGTTTGTATGTTTGGTTTAGAATAGATAGATGTTAGATTTTTGGTCTATAGCTATTTTACCCTTTAATAATAAGAAAAAAAAATAAAAACTTAAAAACCCATATCGGCAAATCCTTCTTCTTATTCCTTCCTCACTTTCGGTGACCCATGGGCCACACATTGTTCAATTCAATCATTATGCTTTTGTGATCAATCATTCCAACAAGTGTAGATCTAACAACATTAATCATACGTGTGTTATGTAAATAATTATATTTTCTTTTACAAGGGGTTAGTTGATTTTTATTGTTACTTGGGGTGTCTTTTGTATTTGTATGACTATTTACCTATGTTACTTAGGCCATGGGTGTGGGGTCAGCAAGGGTCGGGAGGGCTGAGTTAGCGTCAGTTGTCATCTACATCAGAATAAATAGAGTTTTTCAAAAAAAAAAAAACATGCTAGTGGAGAAAGGCCTCCTAAGGGTAAGAGACATAGGGCTAAAGAGAACAAAAAACGATCTTTCGTGTATAATCCTGCATAATCTCGAATGTTCTCAGTTCTGGTACGTAGACCAAATAAGAAAATGCACGCAAAAGTTCCTAGATTCATGGAGATATAGAACAACATATAAGTTATCATGCTTGCATATCCATCATTTGAGTCTCCAACAATTATTCCAATAATTACATATCTGATTTGCCCTATGGACGAATATGCAAGCATACATTTTATGCTTGTATAAGTAATAGCAATGAGATTCCCCACTATCATGCTAAGAATAGCTAGGATTTTCAGAAGAAGATGTTGAAGGGGATCATTGTCCCCTTCCATTCGATTTAGGTAACTTCGGGGACTTCTCCCCCATCTCTCCGACTGCACAGATGTCTATATCTTTCTCTGGTTTATCCCTCTCTCTCTTGATTTCTGGAAGGGGATGAAGAGGAGCACCACCTCTTTGTTCCGGATGGAAAGGAAGGTGGTGAGGTGAAGTTGTTATGGAGGATGGGTGAACCATACCCCATATCCTTTTGCATTTGAATTCTTTTCTCATCTCCTACCTTCTCTCGTTCTCTAGTTTTACTTAATGCATAGCATTAGAAAGATCGTGATCTATGGACGTTCAAAATTTTTCTGATGAAGAGTTAAATGAGTGTGTTTGTAAGTGAGAGGCCTGGCTCCACACGAGTCGATCCTCAATTAGATTCAAGCTACTATGCAAACCATTCTGGCTAATGCAATCTTTCGTGGTCTCCCTAGTTAGCAGGTATGTTCCAATGAGTCTCTGGGTTTATTAGATACAAACACCACCCAAACTTTTGTCCCTAAAACTGTTGTCATTACAAATCGACCATCAAAAATAGCCTCAGTTGCGTAGTTAACACAATCAAATGTGATTAGCACCCACTGTGGTGTCCCATTGGCATAGCTTCGTATACCCTTAAATGAACTAAATGACATCCATCATGGAATGGATCCCAAAAATCCATGGATGCTACATTTTTTCCTTAGGATGAGCGGGGCGGTCGGGTTGAGTGGGGGCGGTGACTCGAGTTACCTCACGATAACATCGGCGTCGTCCCCCTTGGCCACCCGGTGAATCTAAAAGTTCGGTAAGTTGTTACCGCATGGGAGGGGTGAAGATTTTGACCGTTTGGAACTTTTATAACGACTATAATGCTGTTGGAAATTAAAAAAATAACTTTTCTTAAACACTCCACACTCTCACAATTCTAACCTAAACCATTCCTCTCACAATTCTGACCTAAACCATTTCTCTCAAACCAATCCCATACCTCTATTTTTTTAAATGGCGGATGAAATACCCTTATTTATTCCACCTGCCATTAGTGATGTTTTTTTATTTAATGTAGTTTTATTTTGTTTAAAATATGCTTTAATTATTGTTGCATATTTTTTAGAAAACAAAAAGAAAAACAAAATTGGACTTCACCCGAGGTGACCTCCCTTTATCTTTGAGTGAAAAGATGGGAGTTGGGAGAGGGTACTTAACATGGCAAGATGTAATTGGTTTGGGGGGAGAGTTTACCATTCCCCACAAGGTGACCACCCATCTCACCCTTATTTTTTTATTCTTAATGTCAAGATTGACAAGTGACAATTTCTTTTGCTTAAATACAAATTTATTTTTTAATTACCTTTTAATATATGATGTTATATATAACTTCAAATATACATCCACCAATGGATTTTTTTTTCAATTTAAGCTACAACTGATGGAATTCATCTGCGCTTCGCGACAGGCTTTCGGTGGTCTGATTCATTATAATACTCATACGATACTGAAACTCGGTATAGCAATCGGCATGTGTTTTACATCGATTGAAAACCATAAGAATGAATACCCATATCACTACCGGTGTTGTTCAGTCGCTATCAGTACGGTTTGTTACGGTTCTGGTATCGTATAAATACTCGATATAGCTTATGATAGAAAAACTATTGCGAAGACAACTCTGTATTCAACGAACTTTATACCACCACGTCAAGACATACGGTAACGATACCGATGTTGTTTGGTCAGTATATGCGGTGTGTGACGATAAAAAAATAAACTATGTTTGACCTAATCAAATAGACTTTTATCGAATCGTACAGACGATAGTATATTCGGAATTTCATAAAACATCATAGTATATTAATATTAAAGGACAAGGGTAATCAATGTCATTTAAAAAAAAAAAAACTAAACTGATGTTATACAATACCGGTATCGATGTTGTTCAGACATCTTAAAAGTTAGAGTTAATTACACAGATGGACCTTGTGGTTTATAGCTAGTTTCGCCTTTGTGTACTAATTTTTTTAAAAGTAAATTACAAAAATCGTCCTTTATGTTGAGATCATATTGCAAACTATAGCCTTTACCTTCAAAAAGTACAAAAAACATACTCGATGTTTGCAAATCCTTGCACACTGTGTCCATTAGTCCTACCTCGGTTAGCTTTCATAGTTAAATCTGACCAAATAAACCCCACATGAATGTATTTTTGTCATTTTCCCTAAATTAAATTTGACCAAATCTAACCATTGCAAACTTAACACTCTTTCCTTCTCTCCCCTAGCCGCTGCCTCCACCACTACCCAACCAACCACCCCCACTCAACCACCAGCAGACCAACCAACCACCACGCCGCAATAACCACCTCAGCCAATTTCTTTTTATGAAATAATAACCTCAAATCATTTTAGCAGCCAATTTCTTTTGTAAAATAATAACCTCAAATTATTTTAGCAGGTAAAATCAAAACTAACATTGGCCATCAATTACTTAACCTGCTTCAGATTTTAAACAAAATTAAGGGCATGTTTGGCTAAGCTTATTTAAGTTAAAAAGGATTTTTGGAAAAGGACTTATTGACTTATGACTTTTTGAAAAGGAGTTTTTAAAAAAAGTCTTTGGATTAGCTTATGGGGTGGGAAAAACCAATAAGTCAATAAGTTGTTTTTTAAAAAGTGTTTGCCTTAGCTTATTGATGTAAAATGACTAAAAGCTAATAAGTCAATAAGTTAGTTCAAAAAGTCACAACATTCTAACTTTTCAAAAATGACTTTTTCTCCTTCTCAAAAAGTCATTTTGAAAAGGACTTTTGCATTTGCCAAACACTAAAACTCCTTATTGGCTTTTTGATTAAGTCAGTAAGTCAATAAATTGGTTGGAAAAGCTTAGCCAAACATGCTCTAAATTGATTTTAAATGAAATTACACTTATTGACTTTTCAAGCTCTTTCTTCGTTCATTGCGTCAGATAGGATTTGAAAGCAAAAACATAATTCAACTATGAACCATAACATTGTCTTGATTATTGCCACTGAATGCCATCCATTGAAGCACCGATGAAGAATACCGACGATTCCATAAAAACCACAAAATCAACCATTCAAAAAGGCCTATTACCTCTCGTTTTTTTGGCAATGGTGATGGGTTGTAGGTCTCGTTTTTCGGATAATGTTGATGAGTTGCAAATCTGATAAGCGAGGGAGACAACCTCAAAGCCCCATATTTCGCCTCAGACGGCGTCGAACATGGGGTTGGGTAGCAGGTGGGTGGTGGCGGCGGCGGAGGTGGTGGTGTACGGAACGGTGGTGAAGAGGGAGAATGTTGAGGAAGGGGTGTTTGGGATTCCTTTTCAACTTGTCCTTCTCAAAAGTAATAAGTAAGAAATCCTGACTTCTTCTTTTCTCCTTTTTGAAGGCATAATTAGCTCCAAAATTCCTTCTTTCATTTCATGGTGTTTGGGATTCCTTTTGACTTCAAAAGTACTTCTCAGATAGTGTTTGGAATTCCTTTCCTTCTCAAAAGTCCTTCTTAGCTCCAGATAGGGTTGGTGGCGTAACTGTGTAAGAGCTAAGGGGGTGATGGTGGAAAACCAAAGTAGAGGGTTGGTGCTGACAAAGTTTGAAAGATGAAGTTGTAGTTTTGGAAATTCAAAGTAGAAGGTTTAGGGACTAAATTTGCCATTTTATAAAACTTTAAAGGTATCAAAATCAAAGGGCTAAAATTTCAATATCATTAAAGTACAGGGGCTAGAAGGCAAACTGGTGGAAAATCCACCAACTTTGTCTTTTAAGATTGTATACAATAAATGGTTATATGGTATATTGTTTTATATAAATAAAAAATGGTAAAAAGTCTAATTTGCCCAAATGTGGGGTCCACTTGTTCAGATTTAACCATGAAAATTAACTGAGTTATGGTTAAAGGATAACGTGCAAGGGTTTGCCGGTTTGCAAACATCGAGTACAGTTTTTGCACTTTTTTAGGATAAAGGGCGTACTTTGCAATCTTTTGTCAACATAAAGGACGATTTTTGTAATTTAATCTTTTTTTAATAGGCTTCAGGTTTCATTTCATGGTTTAAATTTCGTAACACCTTTGGGTACTAACACCAAACTTAGTTAATTTATGTTAAATTTCAGTAAAATAACTAAAATACTCTTTCATTTTAAAAGGATCATTTATGTCATTACTCAATTTTTAATTCCAAGGATCATTTGTGTCATTACTCTATTTTTAGTTTTTATATAAAGAAATAATATAAGCGTCATTACTCTATTTTTAGTTTTTATATAAAGAAATAATATAAATAAGATTATATAACCCCACTACCACCATCACCACCGCCTCCAGCCACGGTTGACCTGAAATCAGACAATCATAACTTGTGCTAATGATTTAACAAACCACAAAAGTTTAAATTTTTATTCGAATAAAGAAGAAAAACATATGATAAAAATATTATTTTTGTTTACCTTACACCATTTTAACTATAGAAAGCATCAGCTTGAACTAGAGGTGTACAAAAAAACCGGTTTTAGAACTGAAACCGGGAAAAAAAACCAAACCTGGTTTTTTTAACCGGGTTTTTCTTAAACCGAACCGGTTTTATAATCGAACTGCCGGTTTGTGACCGGTTACTAATCTTGATCTGAAAAACCAGTTAATAACCGAAATCGGTTTTAAAAAAAACCGGTTAGAAACCGGTCCCAACCGGTTACACCGGTTATTGTTTTGGACTTGAAAACTGGTTAGTAACCGAAACCGGTTATAAAAAAACCGGTTTTCGTTTTGGGTGAAAAACCGGTTCGGTTAATAACCGAAACCGGTTTTTGAAAAACCCGATTTGTACACCTCTAGCTTGAACCAAGCTTCATAAACTTCATCACTGAGTTTTTATTATTCTTGATTTAACTTTAAAATTTTATATGCAGTCTTCTCTCATATTTTGATTATTTTCATCTGGATAGTAAAACAAAGCACAACTAGCAAGTATAATGTAAAATCCCCAATTCCACAAGAAACATAAAATCAAAGATTAAATATAAGTTCTCAGCAAATTAATACATTAAACCCTATAAGGGCAGTTGGGGTGGAATTATTTTAGCATGTGATGAACCTTTTTCATGAGTGATGGAAAACAAAACACCACCGCCACTCATAAGTATCACTCGTGGATTTTATGTGACAACCCGAACTTCCAGGGTTAGTCTTGTAATCTTGACTCCTCGTTACCCCTTTCCTAGGTGTTGGAACGTCCTACTTGGTTATAACTTCGTTAAACTTAAATGTTTGTTAACTCGGTTAAATAACTTTTTGGCATATGTTTGGGCCGCGCATGTATTGGGCTACACAATACTACCTTACAATTTCACACCATGTCGGCCCAAATGGATTACCTGAGCCCAATTCGCTTTTCGTGTGTTTTATCCAATTCGGCCCAAATGAAGTGTAACCTTATATTAATCCAGCCCAAATAGATATCAACCCACTTGTGTTAATAGTTAACATGATATATGCAATTGTACGTGACTTATTGTGAATCTCTAAATCAAAATTAACAAACCCTACCCCCCTACTGGTTGTGCGACGACAGTGGAACCCCCCCCCCCCCCCCCCTCCTCACCTTTGTCGAAGTCTCTTCCTCTTAGAAATCAACCTTCGTGTCTAACGTATATCAATCTTCTGGTTATGTTTATTCAATTCTTGATTCATTGTGTCTATCTTTATGTGGATAAACATATGGTTTTCAATTCTTGATTTACTGTTAATTTTTTGATAAACATATGGATACTGTATGGTTGATGTTGTACCATAATATATGAAAACCGTAACATAGGGAACTTGTCGTATATTTTTTTTGTTGCTTACTTGCTGATTGTCGATATGTAACTGATTGGCATGTAAGTATATATAATATTGGGTATGACCAATAAGTCATCTAATTCAGTAAGTCGGTCAAATCTGTAAAGCACGGCCCAGTCCAGTAGTCCATATGTAAAGCCCAATACAAAAGTCCATCTCCAGTAGTATGCAATAGTCAATGTCCAGTAGTCTCCCAATGCAATAGCTCAGTACATGTCACACAAACACATTAAAAACATATTAAAACAAATGTGTATAATAAAAGTAATAAAAGTTATCAAATGATACTTGTGAATGGATCAATCAGGAGCGGTTAGACATATTAATTTATACTCTTATGATGAGGAACTTGTTGTTATAATGATGACTTATGTGATTAATACATCGTTAACAACCTGACTATTGTTCTAGGTTTTATATTAAGGTGGTTAGTGTGATCATATAGTTGAAGTGTCTTGAGTGGTGCATGAAAAATTGATTCGGAATATATGATACCATCGGATAGGCTTGGATTACATGTTGATAATGGAAATTCATCTTGTTATACTTAATGATAGATTAATAAGCTGAAGGTGTTTGTGTAGATTTGTAATAATAAAATTCAATGGCAGAATACTTGTGTGATAACAATGTTTGGGCTATAGTGGCATTGTGAGTTTAAGATTGGCTGATTCAATTCGTGTGTATGTGGGCTATATTTGTTGCTTTGATTGGACCGAGGTACAGTGGGCCGATGATAACTACAAATGCTAAATTAAGTGTTCATGTGGAGTATGATTAGTAAACTAAGCTTGGGCCTCGATGGGCCGCCCACTCCGCGAGTGATTGTACCCGGCCCATATGTCCTGAAATCAATAAACGGGGTCTTACTGATTTGGGCCTGGTATGTTGGGCCGAGCTTAGCATGCGAGTAGTGAGAATGGCATGGTAGTTTAGTTCCGTATACTTTTATGTAAGTAACAAACTAACCGGGTGGCAGTGGCGGATCTTGCCCGTTGAACCTGCCAGGGCCGAAAGACACGGGCACTAAAATTAGCACTACGGCCGAAAAACTTGCCAGGGCCGAACATAGTATATATACAAAATTTCGATCGAAATGCGGAAAATTAGCACTACGGCCGAAAAACTTGGCAGGGCCGTGGCCCTGCCACTGGTCCACTAAGATCCGCCCTTGCCGGGTGGTGATGCGTTAATGCATGAACTTGTATCGTAAACGTATTGTGACTAGAATGCTTGTATGACGTACGTGATGTATATGTTTGGTTGTTTACTACTTAAGCAATACGTGTGATTAGATACGTGAATTGTGAATCCATGAAACTGCCTGTCTCTGGTAACCACGATAGGATTGATTGATCAACTGTTAACGAGCATTTAATCTAATCGAGCAAACCGAAGGTGAGTTCATCTCTCTTGAGCATGCGTCCTGGTGGTTGGGACAGTCAGTGGGTATCCCGGGGAGGGATAAGTCTTTTGGGTAAAAACGGGAATGTTGGATAATATACTCTTCCTATCACCTTTAAAGTCCCTCCGTGTTGTTTGGTTACCGGGGAGGTAACATGGTATTAGTTAGTAGCGCTACTTAGGTTTGGCAACCTCACCCCGTACCTGGGAGGACGGGTGTTGAACTAATGACCTAGTCATGACCAATGCTTTGATAGGAGCATTGGAGAAAGGGCAAAATAATCAGGAGCCGTCTTGTATTCGGGGTATTATCAACATTACTTTCGGAATTAAATTCAATGGATTAACTAAACACTTGGTAACCAACGTTTTCGTAAAACTATGAACTCACCAGCATTGTCTGATACACTTGTTGCATGCTCACAGGTCGTTAGATATCTTGGATTTGGGAAGTTGCTGTCTGGAGTAGCTGGAGTGGTCATGGGTCGACTGGAAGGATTCATGTGTTTGAATTATTGATACTATACATTGGTTTCGAAATGGTTTAACTTTGGTTTACTAATTGCTTCCGCTGAACATGTTGGTTTCCATTTAAACTTATTGATGGCACTTTTTATTAATAATTGATGATTTTATTTAACTTGTGATTGGTTCAATATGATTGGTGGCTCGTTATTGGTTTGTCATACGCCTACTAGGGTTTGCCATGGGTGGTATTTTGGGGGTGTGACAGTTTGGTATCAGAGGCTCTGGTTATAGTGAACTTGGTTTTAAAACGTTTTCATAAAACCAGACTATAACCGAACAGTTCCAAAATCGACCATGACACTAAGCTCCAGACTGCAAGGTCCGTTTCTCATTTACTATTGCATAGTATATCTAGTGTACACTTATGTATAACATTAAACGTGAATGCACACTTGGCACAACAGTATGAGCCCTTATGTTACCAACCCCTGTTATGTGAACTGATAGTGTGACACTACCCTTCGACTATTGTGATTCTTGATCCTGTAAAACCTTTCGTTTGCTATTTGAATGTGGGGAACCTTTTAGCGCAAGTTAAGAGGCACTGAGATAAGCATGCAAATCGCCTTATTATTATGGGTGCACACATAATAATAACGTGAGGTGCATGTGAGTCCCAGTGAGGCTTAGCGAGTGTGAAAAGGGTTCCGCTCGGCTAATTGGTGTTATGTTAGAACTCAGTAATCTATAGAGGTCGTATTAATACTTGACTCCTACTTGAACTTGCATTATAAATCCTTCCTCTTCTTGTAGAGAAACATGAGCGGACAAGGTGTAACACCTCGTAAAATCATACCAAATAAAATAAAGACACGTGTCATGCAAGATAAACGTGTCAGGAACCTGGATCGAATAAAAGATGTATGGTAGGATTTAAAATGTGACATGTTATTAAATACCTCTGAGCGACAAAATTATAAATCCCAAGAACATAAATCATTATGATAAACAACTAAGATACTAAACCGGTTATTCCCATAATAAATAAATTCAGTTATAAAGAATTTGGGTTCTTAAAGTAATGTTACAACAAGCTCATAATCAAATTCTTATTCAAAAGAAGTTAACTTATTCAAATGCACGACAAGATTCATTTTGTGAAGCCATTTAGATGTGTCCGAAAACCTCATGTGCATGGCAACACATGTAAGGACATGCAAAGCCTGCCCATATGGTCCCCCTACTGCAGAAAAGACATGAGATTCGGAGATGGAATGATTGCATGGTCAAGGCTTGAAAGTTTACAAATTTTTGTCTTTTGGTCATCGGATACGGACCGTATGGCCTTGGGCTTACGGTCCGCAAGCTCTGCATCTGGGCGACGTAATTCAGGTCGGTTACGGATGGCAAAAGCAAAGGCTTACGGACCGTAAAGAGGTGCTTACGGTCCGCAGGGCTTTTGCTTACGGTCCGTAAGACCGTCGCTGGCAGCAGAAATTGGACAGATGCCTGTTCAGCAGGCTGCACCGCCTTATGTGAGTGGTATTCGAAATCAGGGACTTGGCAACTAGTTTTGGCATCATAGAGGGCACCTGGACTCATCTGGGATCATTCCTAGACTTAGGTGTAAGAATCTCATGCATTCTTGTTCACTATATAAAGGGTCCATGGTTGCAACATTTAGCTTGCTCACTTCAAATTCATCTAAGGCAATCCTCTGGAGCTCTCTGATCAGCAACAAGCTTTCTTAGGATCCCTAATCATACTTAGGACTATTCTAAGTGTCCTTAATCCTCTTTAATTCGGTTTAGCTTAGTTAATTAGCTTAAAGTCAAACCGTCGTAATTAAGGTTTGACTTCGAGATTAATCAATAATTGACCAGTCAAATCTCGAATTAAAAATACCTATAAGTAGGTAATTATGTGGGTAATAAACCCTTAATAGGGTACTCTCTGATTCCCACTATAACTAGGTCAATTGTTGGGTCAAAGTTAACTTTAAAAAGTCAACAGAAAGCTTATTTTCAAATTAATACATAATTAGCAATGTAGGATACATGCAACCTGTTTTATCATTAACATAACCTGGTAATTAACGTAAGAACATGTCTAAACATGTTCACCCCGACAATTTTCTGTTTAGACTCGGTTCGGAACCAAAAGTCGCATAGTTTGACTTCTGCTTTGACTTTCAGTTCTGACCCGTTTAAGCATAGTTTAGAAGTTCCTTAGAGCTTATTTAGGACTAGGTTTCATGTTAGTATAACCCTCTGAGATTATACAACTTGATTCGCTAGTTATCTAAATCATTTGCATGTTTCCGTTAAATGCTTAAATGTTGACTATTATGCCCTTTTCACCTTAAAACATGATTTTTTGGAAAAGTAAAAGAATACAAACCTTCATTACTGATTTATAGACTTGTCCCTAAAATTTGACATCAGTTTGATGTCTAGAATAGGAGTTATGCTCATTAGCGTAAATGAGAAGCTTTTTATTAATTAAATGGCGTAATTAGCACATAGCCTATTTTAATCCAATTTTTAATACCAAACTTTTTACCCACTAATGTAATATAATATTTTGGGATTTTTGAAGATTTTTATTTATTTTTAGGCTGAGCATAACATAGGGTTCTAAGCTTGATTCGGTTATTGCTGGTTTTGCCCTTTTGGGCTATAAAATGAGTTTTACAAATCCTTTTGATACCAAACCTTTTTCTACTAATCTAATATGATAAATAAATTATTTTGAGCCTTCTGGATTAATAAAAATATCAGCTTTCCTTTGAAAACCCGGAAATGGCTCCAAATCGCCTTTTTAAGCGTTTTTAACGCATAGTATGTATCAAAACTATTTTAAACGTATAAGGGTTGATGCCTACTGATATATTCAGTAAATTTTTATTTTTTTTTTGGGTAAAGGGTTTACCCCGGTGATTTTATAAAATAAGCAAACAAACCAAGTAGGAAGCTGAAATACTCCCTAGTTCTCTTAGTGGCATACCACTAAAGAGTGAACCAGAAAAACAATCAAAAAACATCCAATTACATCACATACAAAAAGAAATTGGTCTTCACTCTTCATTCAAGAAGTCTTCTTTATCCATCTTCCATTCCTCCAAAAACCGCTTAACATTCGCTGTTTGCTTGTACTTGAAAGACATTAACTTTGCTTTCACAGTGCTAATAATACCATCGGCAATCAGCTCCGGGGGTCTCAACTTGTTGCTGAAGAATCTCGAGTTTCTTTCACTCCAAATAGCATAACCCGCAACTGCCACAACCAGTCTACCAGCTACATCATAAACCGATTTCGAGCCAGCCGTAGAGATAAGCCTTGAAACTATATCCTCCCATGCTTCTAACACCGAGTCCATGCCAATTTTACACCTCACTTTGAACCATACTGATTTCGAGTATGAGCATTCGAAGAACAAGTGCTCGTGGGTCTCTAATCCAGAATAACATAACAAGCAACACATCTGATTCATCGAGCCCGTGACTGTATTATTCCATCGTAATATTCGGTCCTGGGTCCACAGCTTCTTTTTAAAAATAAGCCAGCCCACGAAGGCATGTTTAGGGATATTGAAAGAAGACGAAATAAGTTTCGACCAAACCGTTTTCTGATCACGCATTCTGATCGATTCCCATACCTCCTTAGACGAGAAAGGAACCAGCTTTCCATTCGAGTTCATCCATTCAACTTTATCCTGCATAGTAGACAAATTAAGGGGACGTAGTTGAAATAATATGGGGTACACGCTCCTCCACGCTTCCGGCCACACCCAACGACCATCTCTAATAGCATCCGCCACTTTAGACTTAATATTGAAACCAAATCGAGCCATTTGCCGCGGTGTTACCACATTATGAAGAGGACACTCAGCTGCCCACTTATCAAACCAAAGGTACGTGCTCAGACCATTACCAACCTTGCTCCAGAAATGATCCCGAAAAATGAGTCTACACTTCATTAATTTTTTCCATCCCCAAGGCGAGTTGGCTTTAACCGGGATATCCCAAATGCTTCTGCCCCGAAGTCTATACGATTCAATCCAATTTGTCCACAACGATTTTCGCCCGGATAATAAACTGAAAATGTGGTAAGCCACAAAGACTTAACAGTAAGGAAAAGTTTTAAAAACAGGTTTTCAGTTTTGACCTTTTTAGCCTATGTGAAATTACCAAAATGCCCCTACAGTGCATAGTTTGGTAATAATTGTTAAATTTCACATATATATGATACCCTACTGTTATAACTTATTAAACTAAGTATTTTTACTGATTATATCTGTTGATGCATGCATCTGTCGACTTCGTCTTGTATCGAGTCTTAGTCTTAGATTGTTAGATCAGGGCATGTTATACGAGAAAATAGGATAGCATATATGTCTTAGATGATGATTTCGCTTATTTGGACCTAGGGGTTTCGCTTATTAAGACATGTTAGGGTTTCACTCATAAGGTCATGTACCTTGGAGCGAAATCATCAACCCTATATATAGGGTCACATAGGCGAAATCACAATAACAGTTGTGCAATTCCATACCGAGGTGCTGCCGGTGTGTGATTTGGATGTAATATGTCAGATATCAATACAAAAGGGTGTTAAAAGTGATTTGCTAGCTGTTTCTAAGTCAGATACTTGTTTTCCGCACCTGTATCTGATTAAAACTCCTCTGAACAACTCGTTCGGGTCGAAACACGATCCTACAAGTGGTGTCAGAGCTTCAGGAGGAGGAGTTCTGCAGAAATTAGCTGGAATTCATCGAGATTTCTTTCTTCTACACCTTCTTTCATCATTTCAGAGAGATTTACTGGTCAAAATTCGCTCAAAATTTCACAGATCATAGATAATTGGACATTAACAAACCCTGGAAAGTTTGAGACCTAAATACGGACTAAAAATGGATCAAATTAACCTCCGATTAGGTTTCGCTCATACGGAATTTCTGTGATTTCGCTTATTGGAACAACTTGATTTCGCTCATAGCTGCACAAATCTTTGATTTCGCTCGTAATTACCATCAGATTTCGCTCTTGTGTTACAATATCAGATATTTCGCTCATTTGAACATATTGATGTCGCTCCAAGGGTGTAGTTCTGAGTAATTTCGCTTTTGTGAACACCTGATTTCGCTTATAAGGTCATCCAGAGTCTTGATTTCGCTCATAAGGACAGTTGTGTAAATTTTTAAAATCCAAAAAATGGACGAGGAATTTTACAACGCATTCGCTACTCCGGTTACCCCAATCACTATTGCTCAGAACACAATGCTCGAAAACGAAATGGGAACAATGGAAAAACCACCCAAACTCATGAACATAGAAGAATATAAGGGTTGGGAAGGTCGTTTCGAAAATTGGGTCCAAGCTAACTACCTAGACGCTTGGGAGTGTGTTGAAACGAAGTATGTGAGACCGTTAAATGATGATGAAGAGGAAGTTGCGATCAAAGATATGAGTGCCGATGACAAGAAGAAATAGAAAAATGAGAAAATGATGCTAAGTCTGTTACAACAAGCTGTGAAAGAGGATATTATGGTTTTATTGCAGCATAACCGAAGTTCTTATTCTATCTGGAAAGCATTACGTTCAAAGTTTGTTGGAAGTCAGGAGATGGTGAAGAATAAGAAGTCGCTTTTGAAAAAGGAGTTTGATTTGTTTAGAGGATTAAAGAATGAGAGTACAAGACAGATCATTGAAAGATATTGCAACTTGTTGGTGAACATGAAGAGGTTAAGGATCAACAAAGACAATGAAGAGTTGATTGAAAAACTTGCAGATGCATTACCACATGAAACTTGGGGAACATATCTGATGAGGCTCAGGAACAAAAAGGGTTTTAGCACGTTAACCTTGAGCAAATTCATTGAGAAATTGGAAGCTCAGGAAATGGAACAAAGAAAGATTGTTCGAATGAAAGATTTCGATGGTGAACAGGATATTGGGTTGTATTACAAAGCAGGAGTGAATGAGAAATCTACAAATTTATCTCCAAAAATAGAAACTGCTTACAATGCCAAGAATTCTTCTGGAAGTTCTTCATCAGGATCAAACAGCAAAACAAGTTTCACATCATTTCCGTCTTTTGATCCAAACATTTCAGCAACAAAAAATGAGAGAAAACTTCAGTGCAATATTGTTTTAAATCTTGAAAATGATCAAGATTATTCTGAAGAAGTTTCTAAAAACCACATGTCTTTATTGGGAATGGTTTTAGAATCTTATAGTTGTTTTGTTGCAGGTCGTATTGGGAATCCAATGCTAACAAAGGAAGATTACGACCAGATAGATGCTGAAGAGATGGAACTGATGGACATAAAATGGTGTTTGGCAAACGTGTTAAGGAGAGCTGAGAAATTCAAGCAGATCACGGGGAGAGATGATCTTCGTGAGGCTAATGTTTCTGCTTTAGGTTTTGACAAATCTAAAGTCACTTGTTTTCGTTGCAGGGAGAAAGGTCACTTTAAGAGGGAATGCACCAACCGCGAAGCAAGTGGAGCTCAGAATCCTTTCAACAACAACAATGATTACTACCGAAAAGCCATCTACCATCAAGTTGCTCAACAACCATCTCAACAACATCAACATCAAGCACAAACTGCACATGGAAGAAGTATAATTGAAGATTCTGGAAAGAGAGCACGTGTGGTTAATCAGGATGAAAAGAAGTCATTCAACTGGGATAAATATGTCTCAGCTGATGGAAAAGCTTGTTTGATTGATCAAGATGATGAAACGCTACCCGAGGGTTTTAGCTGGGAAAATTTCTCTTGGGATAATTACATTCCTGATCAAGCTACAGCTTACACTGCTTTTGTTGCCAGAATTGAAGAAGAAAGTGATGATGATACTGAATATTATTCCAGACAAATGGAAAAACATCTGAAGATGATGGCAGAAAGCGACAGGGAGGATGAGAAGGTAAAGAAGAAAAAGAAAAAGGTAAAAACACCGGTTAGCAGTGATGATGAGACAGTACCGGTAGTGAGAAGAAAAGTGACAGAAACTCCAAAGTTTGAGATTAATGAAGAAGCCATTGCAAAGAAGAGTCCAATAACTTGTGAAAATTGTGAAGCTGTAAAGAAACAAAACAGTTCATTGATCCACAACATGAACAGATTGAAAGAATCATATGATGTGTTAAACAGGGCAATGAATATGTACAACGACACAAGTGAAGAGCAGGCTACAACAATGAAAACACTTCAGGGAGCGTTCATGGTTAAGCAAAAAGTTGTGAACAAATATATTGAGAAGTGTGCTGCTCTTGAACAGAAACTTGAACTTCAGAAGATTGAAACTGAAAGAGTAAATCGTTTGTTGAAAAGTTACTCATGTTCGTCTTATGTTATTGACAGGATTTATCCGACAGCTGAAAGCTTAAAGGCATTTGAGGACAATGATGTAACTGAAGAAAAGAAAGTCTCAGAAGAAAAGATTGAAGAAAAGACTCCAGTGAAAAAGACTAAAAAGAAGAAAGGCAATGTAGAGACGACATCTGGTAAGAAACAAGGTGTCAGTTACAACAAGTGTCCACCTCCCTTGGAAAATGGATATTTGGCTAGAAATCCAAATGATGAAAGAGTCAAAAAGGCAACAAATTTGCAATGGGAGTTGGAGTCGTCTGTCAATTTGCCAGAAAACATTGATGTTGTGTATACATCGCCTGACACTGATCAACAGTCTCAATTGATGAAGAAAGTCGTGGATCATGTGTTAGATAACGATGAAATAGAGGAGTCAAAGTCGGAGTCCGCGTCAGAGTCAAAGTCTGAGTCAAGCACTCCGGGTCGAACAGAAAAACAGGATAAAATAGTGTATGATAGAAAATTTCTGTTATCAAAATCTAATTTGGATGATGAACTATTTAAAGTTGCTTACACTTTGAATGATTCTGACAAATTATATTCTGATGAGGAATTTTCAATAAGAGGTGTCAAAACTGAACTGATAAACAAGGTTTTCAAACTAACAGAAATTAACATTTCTGAAATAAAAGATGAAAATCTTACAAGAAAACCAAGACCTTACACCTCAAGAGTACAACAAAGATTAAACAAGAAAAAGGGTTACAGTTCTGGTTCTGGTTTCCAAAAGAAATGAAACCATAACGGTAATTTCAAAAAGAAAGGTTTAGGTTTTATTCCAACAGAAAAACAGAAAAATGAAAAATATGTTCGTGATTTTAAATCTAAAATGACATTTGTTTCAGGTACGTCAGCAGACGAAGAAGAAAAGAAAGATTTCTGGATGCAGTCAAACAATGAGTTCCTTGCAAAGAAGCAAGATGAAATGAAGAAGATGGTTGAGCAGAAGAAAGATACGAGAACCTGCTTCCAATGCAACACTGTTGGACATATTGCCAGAGATTGTTCTAAGGCAATACAATCAAAACAGGGAGTATCTCGTAAACTCAAAGAAAAAGTGTTTGAGTTTGAACCACCAATTGATAGAACAAAATTGTTTAAAAATTCTACATTTGAAATTGGTGAATGTTCAAATAAGTTTTACAAGAAGAAAGCTAAATCTGATAACCAGAAATGGGTTGTTAAGAAAGCTGCTGAAAGCTCTAGCGATGATTCTGATAGGTCAAAATCGGAGGAGCTATCTTCTGGCGATGAATCTGACTCCACAAAGTCAAATGAGCCACAGGTTGTTTCAAAAGATGAAGATATTTTAAAAGATGAATTATTAGTTCCGATTGTGAATGATGAGGATTTTCCATCACTTCGGGCTGAAAATTATAAGAAGAAAATTGGTAAAGTTGAAATTTCTAACCAATTTTATAATGACAAACAGGGTTTTGATGCTGAGAAGGTCTTTAACCCCAAGGTAAAACATATCTTTGGAAAGATGATTGACTGAAAAGTTAAAGGGGTTAAACTCAGATTACTATTTAAACTCTTTTATAACCTTTTAAATGACCAAAATACCCTTACGGGGCATAATTTGAGTTTAAAATTCATATAGGGCATAATAGAAGATATCTTACTGATGTCACAACATATTTGAAGCATATTAACTTAGGAAACATGTATATGACTCTTATGGTTACTCGTTACGCACTTTTCGCGTTCGGATCGGCTTATGTAACTAGTTTGCATATATTAGCCGAAACGGGTCAAACCATATCGTTTTTTGTCTCAAAATCCAGAATGTGTTTAGTTTACCCATATTATACAAGTCTCCAAACTTGTCGGGTCTAAATCACATTCTATTCCGGTCTTCGCTTAATCATGCGTTTGAACCGTATCTTCCTTTTGAAAACTAACCGTTCTAAGTCTAGGCTTAATTAAAGACCCGTTAGGATTCTAATAGGTTATTAAAAACCTTCATTCCAGATTAGGAGCCCAGTAAAAGCTACGTGCACTTGCTATATTTGAATTATACTTTGCTCAGGTAAATACTCTTAACTTATTTTCCCTATATGGGCTTGGGATACGGTATTATAAAAATACCGCTTGGTCGGGTATGTAGTCATTTAATCGTATTGTGATTTATGTATTTACATAACCTGTTTTATTCTGTATTATTTGGTGTATGGCCTTTGGGGGTTAAATGACCATGTCCCGGATATCCTTGGCATCATTCAAAGAAATGGCCACGACCTAAGCACGTGGTGTAGGCGTATACCTGACAGATACATATGTAAAAACCGGTAGCCCACTTAAAGGAAATAAACTTGTGGGTATTATACTTGTGGCGTGTCAATTAATCTAGACCGGCCCTACAAACCGACTCTGACGGATGACAAATAAGTAAAACTATATACAAGATTATTTTTAAATAATTGTCCCAAGTTATAAAAATATATTTTTGCCTAAGTGCACTCAAATTAATTTTCAAACTCTTTTCAAAATGAGTCAGTTAAGTTGTATTTACCAGTGTAAACTGACATAGTTTCCAAAAAGGCTAAGTGCAGGTACTATACGTAATAGGCTGGCTACTCCGGGCATCAATAATCAAGTCTCGCAAGCTCTAGATGTCAAAATCTGTTGAACAATTTTCCTTTTTATTTGATCCGCCTGTGGATCTGTTTCAACTGTTTGTGATACTTAATGTTACAATTTTATTCGGTTGAAATAAATCTATCTTTTGCTTCCACTGTGCATTTAAATTTGTGTTGTTTGACTATAATGATATCAACTACGTCACAATACTCCCCACCGGGCCCACCGGTAATACGTGGAAATATCGGGGTGTGACAGGTTGGTATCAGAGCCAACACTAAGTGAATTAAACACTAGCCTTTTGTGTTTAATCTCAGTTACACGAATTGCACATTCCTCGATCCTCGAGTCTAGACAAATAACATAGGACAAATTTTGTTTTGTTTTATTTTTGTCTTTCATTTTATATATGCTTGTTGTTATTTTTGCTTATGTTGACAGGTTTAACAATGCCACCACGATTCCGGAGAGGCAGAGGCAAGGCCCCGGTGACGAGCCATGATCACGAGGCCGGACCTTCTCACCGGCGCACACCATCAATTACTATGAGCACCAGTCCCCAAGAGCCTTGGAAGACTTACATTGAACCGGGGAGGCGATCCGTCTCCCTAAGCTCCTCACCATCATACCTTCATTCTTTTGGGCCTCAGTCTGAGAATGAGCCCAACAACCCCCAACCTCCATTCATACCCCTTCAGCGATCGAATTCGCACCATTCATTCAATGACCCCACTCCTGCTTTTCAGAGCCGGTTCAACCCGGCTAACTACATTCAAGAACCCGTGGGTTTTAACCCATTGGGACCAGAGGACCATTTCTCCGGCGATCACGCCATGGATATGGATGAGGACTCGGACCCTGTCGAGCCTGCAACTGGAATCCCAAACCATCCAATCGAAATCTCTGATGGGTCCTCGTTTCATGGATCGCCTTACCGCGGTCCGGATAGCTATCAAGCAAGGTTCAACCAGTTTGAGTGGTATTTTACCCCCTCTAAGCACTCGTCTCCATACCACCAGCAGCAGCAGCAGCAGCAACAGCAGCAGGATCCTTCCGAGGATTCTCGATTTGTGGCAGTCACTCTGCCACCACCACCACCACCAGTACAGCAGCCGCCTCCGGAACCACCGAGGCGGAGAAGATCAAACGCACGGATGTCCGTGCGAGGAGGAGTCTGCATCAGCACTCCTCAACCCTCGAGTGGCAGCCACTACCCGCCACTCCAAGAAGAAGAAGAACCACATATGGGGGGGCCATCAAACCCCGTCACGGAGATAAACTCTGCACCTGTAGCGCCACCATTGGGTTTTGATAACCCAATCCCTGTAAACGCCAGTTCAGCGGTGTATAATCCATTTGAGCAGCTGGCCCACACCAACTATAACTATGCGGATGTGGATCCTTATCAAGCAGCGTGGGACTACAACGCTCTTCATCCTGAAGGGCCCTATGGTGGTCCTTGGACCACTGGGTACCCACCTTATGTGTACCAGCACCCGCCACCTCCTCAACCTCTGTATCAGCCACCGTCGCGGCCGCAACTGATTCCGCCAGAATGCCAACAAGAGGTTCTCGATAGATTGGACTAAGTTGAGGGGGAAGTTAAAGAAGACCGCAGGGAACGTCAAGGCTTCTTCAAAGGTTTGGCAGGCCTACTCACGGGAAGTCCAAGAGAAGGGATTATTGAAGATCCTTATTTATTTATTTATTTATTTATTTATTTATGTTGTAATCAAGTCCCTGCGTGGACTTTTGTTTCTGTACTCAGCCCCTACGTGGGCTTGTTTTTTTTTTGTACTCTGCCCCTGCGTGGGCATGTCTTTCTGTTGACCCCTGCGTAGGTATGTTTGTTTGTTTCGCCCCTGCGTGAGCATGTTATTTCGTAGAAGTCCCGTTTAGGGCAAAATTTGTACTTGTTTGAATGGAATGGTTTAATTTAAATTTTCATATCTGTTGTTAATTATATGCATGAATATAAAACATAAAATAAATAAAATAAATGAAAATAACATTCCTATTAAAGGATCTACTGTAACACCCCGAAAATATAAATCCTTGTATTAAAATCTTAATAAATTTAATAAACAAGAATTAACCAACTAGGAATTTTAACCTAGTTAATTATAAGTCTTGAAATAACTCACAAAAGGGTTAAACACTTAAACTTAAGGGTAAATCAAAGTTGAGGGTCTAAACTTGTCAAAATTGAAACATAAGTTACTAATAGTAACAAAAACAAACCAAACACCCCAAAATTTGGGGGTCTGGTCGAACAAAGGACAGGGGGCGACCAAGGGATTGTCTACAAACCCTAGTTTCACATCAAATCTCTAAATTGGAGCTTCAAATATGCCCTAAATCAAGTTTTGAACACAAATTAGTGATCCCCTTGTAGTAAGGATCATAAAGGTATGTAAAATTTTGGTATTTTGTTCCATCTTGAATCTTAGGTTAAATAGGAGAAACTGAATTTTAGCCTAAATATGTGATGCATGAATGAATTTGAAGTAATATGATGTCTAGGGTTAGACCCTAGATGATTATTTGTGAAAATCATTGCATGATACTTGAAGAATTTATAATCACCATTGTAGGTGATTTATGATATTGTAAAGACTAGACAAGCATTAGGATTATGATTTCTAAACTAGTGAAAAGCTGAATTGTATGATGAAATTCAGTAATTTGAATGTTTAAGTGTGCAAAATTTGCTTAATTGAAGTAAATTTAGATGTAAACAACATACCGAGAACCTAGTAATGTTTTATATAGAAATCTGATCACTAGGTGTTTGTAGAAACGCCTAAGTAAAGATCAAAGTGTTAGTAATCGGACAAAACGCAGACTTGATTTCAGAAATATATTGTCCGTTATTGAGTATAAAAGAGTTCTAAATTTGATATGAACGGAACTCTTTAGGTAAAGAATCCGGGTCATCAAGTGGACAAGTCGGGGGTGATACACGCTTAAAGGGTGCGCTTTGAAGGTACGGAATTTATCGTTACGTTACATTATGCCTAATTGTTAGTTTTATGTTGACATTTGAACATGATAATCAAGATTACCAATACGTCACGAATATGTCTAGTATCTTAAACAAGTGTAACGGGTCAAAACAAGTGATAAGCATGGTTTCTTGCATGCCCTGAATGGCGCTTAATTCAGCACCTAAACGGGTCAAAACAAGTCTTGTAGTAAACATGAAGCTAGACACCATTTCTTAATACATGGTTATAATTAAAGCGTAAGCCGCGTAGCGGACACGCTAAACAGGTTGAGAAACTTTACTCCTAATATAGGAGTTAAAGTTTAGAAGTTGAATGCATGATAAGTAGCATAAACGGGTAAACTTGAAGCATTGGAAACAAGCTTGTAGGCTATTCCGTAGACATACCCTCGTGAGAATAGTCGAGTGTTATCATAAGTAAAATACGGGTATGGGTAATTAGCTCAGTCACTTAACAACTTTATGTGAAAACAAGCTGTTTCGACGTAGGAAGAGAATCGGCAAAACTGCAAATAAAACAAGAAAAAGCATGTACAGCGGACACCGTAAATTACGGTGGCACCGTAATTTACGGTGGCCAGTAAATTGCTACGGTGCATCTCTACTGCTTTACGGCAGGCCATAAATTTCCAGTGGCCACCGTAACTTACGGTGCTACCGTAAGTTACGGTGGAGCCCAGTTTGAAATATAAAATTTTCTTTAAATTTTGATTTCTCAAACATGTTTTCGAATCCAGTTACGAACATGTTAAATTCCAGGGATCATATTGCTAATAGTTGTCTAAAACTTTCAGTTTTCAGGTATTACAAGTAGTAGGATGATGATCAAGAAATCGAGTCGAACCGAACACACAACTCAACGCTTCCGCACTTGATCTTTTGTTTTATTTCTATGTAAACACTTGAAGTTTAGTCTTGAATACTAACTGCTTTTGGTGATAAATTCTGAAGGATTTTTGTAAATTGTACATTTTGTGGTGAACGCAAGTTTAATTATCAGCAAATCTAGTATTATAAACTGGGTCTTACATCTACCATTATAATAAAATGGCAAAAATCTAAAAAGAACAAGACCTAGCCATGTGTCACCTTAAGACAGGGCCAAGATGGTAGTTCCATAATTAGATTCAGATCCATATTAACACCTCAATTTAGGATTATTCTGCGATAAATATTAAAAGAATCTTAAAGGTAAAACCTAGTCTATATATCGTTGCAGACATGGCCAAGATGGTAAAACCTGTTCAAAAGATTCAAATCCTTGTTAACATCTGAAGACATGTTAACACTCTTGACAACACGTGATTCGCTAAAATCACAATAAGTCATCTTTATTTTTGGATTATTCCAAATTTCCCTTATTTTTATAATCATCCCTTAAGGATGAAGTGCCTACGGGCTACAATTAACGTCCTTTGAGACTAAAGACAGTGGTAGCCTACAACTCCCTGTCAAGAAAAGATAATGAACTTCGATTCAAACCTTAATGCCTCGATTCCATAAAATATGGGCTAATAAACTAAACTTGTCTACGTGACTAGGCCTTTTTGTGCTATTAATAACTTATGATTAAGAGTTATGATAAAAAAATCTTGAATAATTATATATTTATCAAATTAACTAAAATGGTTATTAAAAATCATAGTTAATAAATCGCCAAAAATCGATAAAACTGTATACACTTCTATATGAACCTTGTCCTTATTTGATTTCATGTAGCAAGTAAGCTACATGGCTAGGTCGGAGGAAGTAAACAGTCATCCCGTGGAAAACCACGATAAGGATAGGATCAATATAACCAGAGAAGAGCTCCGTACACTTATTGACACTGCTATATCTAAGGAAGTGGACAGAGAGCTCAGGGAATCTAATGGGACGCATAGTAGAACCTCATCCGTACCCCACTCTACGTCTGTCCCTAATACTCATTCAGAAGCCCACAGCAAGCCACCCTCTACCCAACCTAAGCCTAAGAAAGAGGATGTTCAACATTCCTCAAATCAACACAGTGTTCCATCCAAGAGGATAGTGTTTGATGATAAACCGCGTACCAAGTCCTGTACTTATAAGTACTTTGTTTCCTGAAAACCCTGGGATTTCACTAGGGAGAAAGGGGCGATTGACTGTATGACTTGGTTAGATGAAATGGACATAGTTGTTGATATCAGCGGTTGTGCTAAGAGGGATATAGTGAAGTATGTATCCCAATCATTCAAGGGAGAGGCATTAGCATGGTGGAAGTCTCTCATTCAAGCTGCTGGGAAGATCCCTTTCTACAATCTGTCATGGGATCAGTTCGTTGCTCTCATTAAAGAGAACTACTACCCTCAGCATGAGGTTGAAAGGATTGAGTTGGATTTCTTGTCATTGGTAATGAAGAATTTAGATTGTCAAGCTTACCTCACCAGTTTCAATACCCAGTCTAGACTGTTCCGTATCTGGTAACCCCGGAACCCAAAAGGATTGCTCGCTTCATTGGGGGTTTAGCCCCAGAAATCAAGGCCAGTGTTAAGGCATCCAGACCTGCTACTTTTAGGTCAGCAGCTGATCTATCTCTGTCTCTTACCTTAGATGCGGTCAGGCTAAGATCGCTCAAGAACTCTGAAGAGGGTAAGAGGAAGCGTGAGGATGATAACTCACGGAGGTCTGGGAAGAAGCACAAGGTAACACCGACTTCAAGAAGAAGTCTGGATCCAACAGGGGTAGCCAACAAACTGAGGAGAAACCAAAGTGCAAGACTTGTCAAAAGCGCCACTTTGAAAAATGCAGACTTGAGTCCAAGTCTAGGTCAGGACCATCTGCATGTGGGTTATGTAAGTCTAAAGAGCACAAGACCGTTGATTGCAAGAAGATTAAGGATGCCACATGCTATAACTGCAATGAGAAAGGGCACATCAAAACCAACTGCCCTAAATACTCTAAGAAGCCTGAAGAGGTCAAGAAGACCAATGCAAGGGTCTTCCGAATGGATGCAAAGGAAGCTGTTCAGGACGACAACGTGATCATAGGTACTTTCCTTATAAATGATGTCTATGCAAGAGTGCTGTTTGATTCAGGAGCTGATAAATCATTTGTAGACAATAAGTTCTGTAAGTTGCTGAATTTACCTGTTAAAACCTTAAGTGTGAAATATGAGGTGGAATTAGCCGATGGCACCATAGAAACCGCATCAACCGTGTTAGATGGATGTTTCATATCCATTAGGAACCACTCTTTTCCTTTGTCCTTACTTCCTTTGAAATAGCCGGTTTCGACATAGTAATAGGCATGGATTGGTGATCGTCTGCAATAAGAAGCAAGTAGTGATCAAGACTCCGTTTGGTGAGCCACTTACCATTCAGGGAGATACCCAATATGGACTGCCTGAGCAGGTGTCTATGCTCAAGGCATCCAGATGTCTGAAGAAGGGTTGTGTCATTTATATGGCACAAGTGACTATTGATGAGCAGAAGCCCAAGGTTGAAGACATCCTAGTCATTTCTGAGTACCCTAAAGTATTTCCTGAAGAACTACCTGGTTTACCACCAGATAGGCAAGTAGAATTCAGAATTGACATAATCCCTGGAGCTGCACCCATTGCGAGAGCACCTTATAGGTTGGCACCAACAGAGATGAAGGAGTTAAGGACGCAGCTAGATGATTTACTAGCCAAAGGTTTTATAAGACCTAGTTCGTCTCCTTGGGGAGCACCGATCCTGTTTGTCAAGAAGAAAGACGGATCGATGCGTCTGTGCATCGATTATCGCGAGCTTAATAAGGTCACTATCAAGAACAGGTATCCTTTGCCCAGGATCGACGATCTATTCGATTAACTGCAAGGGGCGAGTTACTTCTCTAAGATCGATCTGAGGTCAGGCTATCATCAATTGAAGGTTAAAGATGAAGATGTGCACAAGACTGCATTTAGGACTCGTTATGGTCATTACGAGTTCCTAGTGATGCCTTTTGGGCTCACTAATGCACCTGCCGCATTCATGGATCTCATGAATCGCGTATGCAAGCCCTATCTAGATAAATTTGTCATCGTCTTCATCGATGACATTCTCATTTACTCGAAGAGTCAAGCTGACCACGAGAAGCATCTCCGTTGCATTCTAAAGCTGCTTCAACAGGAAAAGCTCTATGCCAAATTTTCGAAGTGTGAATTTTGGCTTCGCGAAGTCCAATTCCTTGGACATGTTGTTAGTGAGTGTGGTATCAAAGTAGATCCCGCTAAGATCGAAGCTATTACGAACTGGCAAGAGCCGAAGACACCTACGGAGATTCGCAGCTTTCTAGGACTGGCAGGATACTACAGGAGATTTATTGAAAACTTCTCAAGAATTGCAGCACTCCTGACTCTACTCACTCACAAGAATAGCAAGTTTGATTGGGGGCCTAAGCAGCAAGAATCCTTTGATATTCTGAAGCAAAAGTTGAGCAACCCTCCAGTACTGACGTTGCCGGAAGGGATTGATGAGTTTTTAGTATATTGTGATGCATCACACACCAGTATGGGGTGTGTGCTTATGCAGAAAGGCAAAGTCATTGCCTACGCTTCACGCTAGTTAAAGGTGCACGAAAAGAAATACACCACCCACGATTTGGATTTGGGTGCCATTGTATTTGCGCTAAAACTGTGGAGGCATTACTTGTATGGAACTAAGTGTGTAATCTATTCGGATCACAAGAGCCTCCAACATTTGTTCAATCAGAAAGACTTGAACATGAGGCAGCGAAGGTGGATGGAAACTTTAAATGATTATGACTGTGAAATAAGATACCATCCAGGCAAGGCGAATGTGGTTGCCGATGCCTTAAGTAGAAAGGAAAGAGTGAAGCCGATAAGAATCAATGCCAAGAGCATTGAGATAAAGAATAGTTTGAATGAAAGGGTGTTAGCTGCGCAGAAGGACGCTGTATTGGAAGCTAACTATCCTGATGAAAAGCTAGGAGTAACTGAAGAACAGTTATCCTATGGCAAGGACGGAATCCTAAGGTTAAATGGACGAATATGGGTTCCAGTTTTTGGAGGGCTTCGGGAAGTTATCCTCCAGGAAGCCCATAGTTCCAAATATTCCGTTCATCCTGGAGCTGACAAGATGTACAAGGATCTGAAGGCAAACTATTGGTGGATAGGCTTGAAGAAGTCTATAGCTGCCTATGTAGCTAAATGTTTGACGTGTGCGCAAGTCAAAGCTGAACATCAGAAGCCGTCAGGTTTGCTACAACAGCATGAAATTCCCACTTGGAAATGGGAAATGGTGACACTGGATTTCATCACCAAGTTACCAAAGACAAAGAAAGGGAATGATACTATATGGGTGATAGTAGATAGACTGACTAAGTCAGCACATTTCCTACCCATTAAGGAGACTTATAGCTCCGACATGTTAGCCCAATTGTACGTAGACAAGATTGTATCTCTTCATGGCGTACCAGTATCTATTATCTCTGACAGGGATACTAGGTACACATCTCACTTTTGGAAAAGTTTCCAACAGTCTTTGGGCACGCACTTAAATTTTAGTACGGCTTACCATCCTCAGACGGATGGGCAGAGTGAACGCACCATTCAAACTTTAGAAGACATGCTTCATGCATGTGTAATTGATCTAGGTGGTAGTTGGGACAAGCACCTGCCATTGGTCGAGTTCTCCTATAACAATAGCTACCATACAAGCATTCAGGCTGCGCCTTTTGAGGCATTATATGGTAGGAGATGCAGAACGCCTATTTGTTGGGCAGAAGTTGGAGAAGCTCAATTATCAGGTCCTGACATAGTCTTTGAAATGACGGACAAGATTGTCCAAATTCGTGACCGCCTGAAAGCTTCCAGAGATAGGCAGAAAAGTTATGCTGATAAAAGGCGAAAACCTCTAAAGTTTGAGGTTGGTGATAAGGTTCTGCTAAAAGTATCACCCTGGAAGGGAGTGATGCGATTTGGTAAGAAAGGTAAGTTAAGCCCAAGGTACATAGGACCATTCGAGATCATCGAATGTGTAGGAACAGTGGCTTATAAGTTAAACTTACCTGAAGAGCTCAATGGTATTCACAATGTGTTCCACATCTGCAATCTAAAGAAATGTCTAGCTGATGAATCGCTAGTCATACCACATGCAGATGTGCACATAGATGAGAGCTTGAAATTTGTGGAAAAACCTTTGTCGATTGAGGATCGACATGTTAAGAAGCTTCAGAGGAAATATGTGCCTATTGTAAAGGTTAAATGGGATGCCCGTAGAGGTCCCGAATACACGTGGGAGGTAGAATTCACAATGAAAGAGAAATACCCTCATTTATTTTAGTAAATATCGAGGTCGAGATTTCTTTTAAGGGGGTGAGGATGTAACACCTCGTAAAATCATACCCAATAAAATAAAGACACGTGTCATGCAAGATAAACGTGTCAGGAACCCGGATTGAATAAAAGATGTATGGTAGGATTTAAAATGTCGACATGTTATTAAATACCTCTGAGCGACAAAATTATAAATCCCAAGACCATAAATCATTATGATAAACATCTAAGATACTAAACCGGTTATTCCCATAATAAATAAATTCAGTTATAAAGAATTTGTGTTCTTAAAATAATGTTACAACAAGCTCATAATCAAATTCTTATTCAAAAGAAGTTAACTTATTCAAATGCACGACAAGATTCATTTTGTGAAGCCATTTAGATGTGTCTAAAAATCTCATGTGCATGGCAACACATGCAAGGACATGCAAAGCCTGCCCATATGGTCCCCCCTACTACAGAAAAGACATGAGATTCGGAGATGGAATGATTGCATGGTTAAGGCTTGAAAGTTTACAAATTTTTGTCTTCTGGTCATCGGATACGGACCGTATGGCCTTGGGCTTACGGTCTGCAAGCTCTGCATCTGGGCGACGTAATTCAGGTCGGTTACGGACCGCAAAAGCAAAGGCTTACGGACGGTAAAGAGGTGCTTACGGTCCGCAGGGCTTTTGCTTACGGTCCTTAAGACCGTCGCTCGCAGCAAAAATTGGACAGATGCCTGTTCAGCAGGCTGCACCGACTTATGTGAGTGGTATTCGAAATCAGGGACTTGGCAACTAGTTTTGGCATCATAGAGGGCACCTGGACTCATCTGGGATCATTCCTAGACTTAGGTGTAAGAATCTCATGCATTCTTGTTCACTACAGTGCATTGTTTGGTTATAATTGTTAAATTTCACATATATATGATACCCTACTGTTATAACTTATTAAACTAAGTATTTTTACTGATTATATCAGATCTGTAACTCAGATTACTATTTAAACTCTTTTATAACCTTTTAAATGACCAAAATACCCTTACGGGGCATAATTTGAGTTTAAAATTCATATGGGGCATAATAGAAGATATCTTACTGATGTCACAACATATTTGAAGCATATTAACTTAGGAAACTTGTATATGACTCTTATGGTTACTCGTTACGCACTTTTCGCGTTTGGATCGGCTTATGTAACTAGTTTGCATATATTAGCCGAAACGGGTCAAACCATATCGTTTTTTGTCTCAAAATCCAGAATGTGTTTAGTTTACCCATATTATACAAGTCTCCAAACTTGTCGGGTCTAAATCACTTTCTATTCCGGTCTTCGCTTAATCATGTGTTTGAACCGTATCTTCCTTTTGAAAACTAACCGGTCTAAGTCTAGGCTTAATTAAAGACCCGTTAGGATTCTAATAGGTTATTAAGAACCTTCGTTCCAGATTAGGAGCCCAGTAAAAGCTACATGCACTTGCTGTATTTGAATTATACTTTGCTCAGGTAAATACTCTTATCTTATTTTCCCTATACGGGCTTGGGATACGGTATTATAAAAATACCGCTTGGTCGGGTATGTAGTCATTTAAATCGTATTGTGATTTATGTATTTACATAACCTGTTTTATTCTGTATTATTTGGTGTATGGCCTTTGGGGGTTAAATGACCATGTCTCGGATATCCTTGGCATCATTCAAAGAAATGGCCACGACCTAAGCACGGGGTGTAGGCGTATACCTGACAGATGCATATGTAAAAACTGGTAGCCCACTTAATGGAAATAACCTTGTGGGTATTATACATGTGGCGTGTCAGTTAATCTAGACCGGCCCTACAAACCGGCTCTGACGTATGACAAATAAGTAAAACTGTATACAAGATTATTTTTAAATAATTGTCCCAAGTTATAAAAAAATATTTTTGCCTAAGTGCACTCAAATTAATTTTCAAACTCTTTTCAAAATGAGTCAGTTAAGTTGTATTTACCAGTGTAACCTGACGTATTTTCCAAAAAGGCTAAGTGCAGGTACTATACGTAATAGGCTGGCTACTCCAGGCATCAATAATCAAGTCTCGCAAGCTCTAGATGTCAAAGTCTGTTGAATAATTTTCCTTTTTATTTGATCAGCTCGTGGATCTGTTTCAACTGTTTATGATACTTAATATTATAATTTTATTCGGTTGAAATAAATCTATCTTTTGCTTCCGCTGTGCATTTAAATTTGTGTTGTTTGACTATAATGATATCAACTACGTCATGATACTCCCCACCGGGCCCACCAGTAATATGTGGAAATATCGGGGTGTGACACAAGGCCATGGACGCGGCCACATTGCTATGACGCAGGCCAAAGTAACCAACTTGATCAACACTCGTGTAGCTGAAGCCCTAGCGACTTACCAGGCTGGTACGATATGTGCCAATGACTTTCTATCCTTGTGTCGTATACTCGAATCTTACCTGTGCGTTATACGTTCTTTCGTTTTAGGTCAACCTGCGAATCAAAACAATCCACCTGCTCCACCTGCTTGTACGTACAAGATGTTCATGAATTGTAAGCCACAGACCTTCAGTGGGACTGAAGGGGCTGTAGGACTCCTGCGATGGTTTGAGAAGGCAGAATCGGTATTTGCAATGTGTAACTGTCCTGCTGGGGACAGAGTGAAGTATGCTACGGGCACACTCGAGGATGGTGCCCTGACATGGTTGAATGCCCAGGTTCAGATGTTGGGTATTGAGATGGCGAATGCCACTACTTGGGATGATTTCAAGGAGTTGATGCGAGAGGAGTATTGTCCACGTGATGAGGTACAGAAACTGGAGAACGAGTACTACAATCTGAAAATGGAGGGATCTGAGATTGAAGCATTCACTAGGAGGTCTAATGATTTATCAACTTTGTGCCCTAACATGTATCGACCCCCACATCGGCGAATTGAGTTTTATCTCAAGGGCTTAGCACCAGCTGTTAAGAGGTACGTTACTGCTGCAAACCTAGACAATCTGCCCCGTATCGTCCGATTGGCACATAAGATTACTAACCAAGAGGTCGAACGTGGCAACTTGCCGCCACGTGTTTCTGCTACTAACTCGACTGCTACAGCTACCACACCTGCTAGTGATCACAAGCGAAAATGGAACGATACTGACAAAGCAACCAGTGCCAGCCAATCTCAGAAAAGGGCAGACAACAACATCCACCGCAGTTTTAGCCAGTCGTCTTCTGTGAACCAGAGTCAGAGCAACAATTTAAATCAGGGTTCTTACGAGGGAAAGTTACCAAAGTGTAATAAGTGTATGTTCCACCATCGCGGACCGTGCACCCGGGTATGTCATAGGTGCAACAAGTTCGGTCATATGGCTAAAGATTGTAGGGTCTGGCTTCCTAAGCAGCCGCAGCAGCAGCCACAGCAACAGGAGAGGCAACAGCCTCAACAGAATCGGGGAAATCAAAAGGGGTGCTTTCAGTGTGGTGAAGAGGGTCATTTTAAGCGGGATTGCCCTTAGCTTAACCAGAATACTGGCAACAACAACAATACTGGGAATAACAACAATGGGAACCATGGTGTGTCACACCCCGACCACGTAGAACATACAAAACGTGGCGGAAACGTCGGGGAGTGTTGTAACAGAATCAATTGTTTCAAATCCATGGCAAATGAAGTTTCGTTTTATAAATCAAACATGAAAGTTTACATTGTCTAAACAAGAATTAAAGTGTACATAACATAAATTAACTAGTTCTTGTCTCGTTTTAAGTCACTAAGGCACAGGTCTGCCTAAGTATGTCTTGATAAGTCCTATGCATCATCTCCTGAAAACACATGTGAAAATAGGTACGTCAGCATAAAAATGCCTGTGAGATACATTGGTTTTGTGAAAACGGAATTCATGACTTGAGTTTGAGAAAATGTTTAGTCATGAACCTCGTATTTTGCTTTGTCTTGTAAATCATTTGAAAAACGGTAAGATCAAATGATATGTATAAATAAGAGAACACTGTATGGTTAAACGGATAACCATGTAAAATGAGTTTGTATAAGATAAGTCGTTTGTAAAACAATGTCTCGTGAAAAGTGTGTTATTTGTATAAAATGTCATATGTCTCAAATTGAAATGATTCAAATAACGCTACGATATGTAATACCATACAAACACTTATATATAGGAAGTACCAGCGGCGTATCCACCATGCTTGTATCATATTACACACGCCTCGTTACTTAATCACTTACTCAAACCAAACCATCAGAATGAAATGATTAACAATTGTGGAAATGTTTATGTATAGTCAAGTGTCTAATGTCAAATGTAAATCATGTCAACGGATACAACTGGTTTACACGGTTCAATGGTTACAAACGGTTCATATAATCGAAGGGTTAAGACGGTTCACATAGTCAAATGGTTACAACGGTTCAAAATGTAGTATAATGTGTTCATATGCTGGATGAGCATATGCAACAGAAATGCAATGTGAAACAATGTACTACGTATGCACACAATGGGCGTACGTAGCATGAAATGTATTGTAGAGTACAACGGTTCAAAATGTAGAATAATGTGTTCATATGCTGGATGAGCATATGCAACAGAAATGCAATGTGAAACAATGTACTACGTATGCACACAATGGGCGTACGTAGCATGAAATGTATTGTAGAGTACAACGGTTCAAAATGTAGTATAACGTGTTCATATGCTGGATGAGCATATGCAACAGAAATGCAATGTGAAACAATGTACTACGTATGCACACAATGGGCGTACGTAGCATGAAATGTGATGTAAAGCAATGTACTAAGTACGCACACAATGGGCATACATAGCATAAACACAATGAAATCATGTACTATATATGTACTATCGAACATAGCAAGTATATGATGTGAAAACAGGAAAGCATGAAAGTAACAGATAGGCACATGTGTTTCACCCCAAAACAGTTTGGAAAACAGTAAAAGAGGGGTTCAATGTACTCACATTGACTCCTCGAAAACATGTAAAAGATGGGGTTCAATGTACTCACCTGAGATTGCTTTGGAGTTCTTGTATAATAACCAGATAATGCTAAAGATCACGGGATATCAAACGGCACCTAATAGGTAGCTATGTTAATATACCGGACCAAATCGGAAGGATCGGACAGTACGCGGGTTCGAAAACCAAACGAGTATGGAGACTCGTGTAATATGGTTTAACAAAGCCTACATACTAAAATGAAACTTAACCTAAGTGCTTACGGTCCATCACGACCCGTTTAGGTAGCTTATGCTACCTTACGCGTCGTTCGCGTAGAACGCGTCTGGAACGCCTAACATCGTGACCACAAGGTATAACCTCGGAAGGTTATAGCTATGGTCACCTAATGTGTCTGGTCAGGTCCTAATGACCGACCAAATGGGTCGGGTTCGAAAGTATAAGCGATGGTTTAGATCGCTTACCTTACGACCCTATATAAGCACTAAACTAAAAGTGACGAGCTAAGCATGTTAGAACATGCTTAACTAAGTTTGAAAACAGGTTTGACATCAAAACAAACGGCTTTGATGCTCACGAGTAGTTTGGTTACAAAATATGCAAGAATGCACATTCTGGCCGAAACTACGACTCGTCACTGAGCCTAGATAACGGGGTAATCAGTAGGTATGGTCACTACGGACCATAACCATCGTGATCACGCTCACGTTATGAAGTTCCATGAACTTCGCATCGACCATAAGCTGGTCAATGCAGAAAGTCAACAAAACGTTGACTTTCGGACTCGAAAAGCGAATAAAAGAGCGAAAGAAGACTTACGGAGGGTCCCCGAGTGCTAATCTAGATCAAATAGCTCAGGTATGAAACAATGGTTTCAACTTAGAGCTTCAAGATCAGATTGTTGTGATTTTTACACTAAGGGGGGGGGTATTTATAGGAAAAGTGGAACCGTTAGGATCGTTTTATCGAATATCGTGCCTTGATCTCGTGCGTACATGTGTCCAGGGGTTAAATTCACTGAACTTGGCTCTTGGCCCTTCATTGGGTGAAAAAGGCATCGCCTCTTGATCGAACGAAAGGCCAGATTCTGCATTTAATGCAAAATCTTTCTGTCAGACATCCTCACGCGGCCCGCATCAGGATATGCAAAAACTCAGGCGGGCCGCCTGAGCCCGTCTGATCTGCACATACTTTGAAAAATGACAGTTTTGGTCCCTGTTGCGTGTTTAAGCCATTTCCGACACTTCTAAGGCCCGTAAAGCCAACTTTAAGGCCCTAAAATGATGCCTAAACATTGTGGACATGAAACATGCTCAAAAATGTGTCGGATGTTGGTTCGTTTGGCCGTACGATCGCGGTGTTCGCTTAATTACGACGGAATGCGCATAAGTGTGAAAGACGATCCAAATGACGCGACGAATGGATTTTTCTCATGCCAAACACTAAGGCATAATATAAGGATGCTTACATAAATTTTTGGATGTCCGGATGTATTCAGAATGTATGTTATGCGCGAAAGTGCAAACTTGTGCACTTTTTGACACTTTTAGTCCCTGAATGACCCAGAAGTTTATTTTAGCAAACCAAACCCCTCAAAGCCTATTTCTAAGCCATGTAAAGGATATTTATGGTATGTTTAACTTATGGACATGTTCCGGAATGTTCGTTATAGTTCAGATTGGCATACTTTCGCAGTTTGTCAAGTTTAGTCCCTGTAAGCGAATTAACTTGTTTTTGCTATACCAAAGCCTTTAAAACTTATTTCTAAGTTATGTAAAGGTTATTTAAGGTACGTTGAGTGTATGTTGATGTTCCGGAGTATTTGTCGCAATAAACTGAGTACGTTTACGCACCAGTTTGCGTATAATGCTCCAGAAAGCGATGTAGAGTTTGAATTTGAACAATAATTGATATGTGCAAAACATACACATATTTATACAAGATCCCAAGTATGAAATACAATATTTCATCGGCTTGGTATTTGTTTGATGGTCGCGGTGACACAGGTGTCACAGTCTCCCCTACTTTAGGAAATTTCGTCCCGAAATTTATTCGTAGGAGTCTATTTGTGAATTTGCCAAATAACCACCAATGATATGTAAGGCAATATCTTGTCATTTCCTTAACGGTCATTCTTCCGAAACAAAAATGAACAGACGGGTCATTTTCAATGGTTGCCTCATCAGAATTGGAAATGAAGGATTACACAACGGATATTCATTTCCTCAACGGAAAATCTTCAGAAACGAAAATGAACAAACGGGGTCATCTTCAACGGTTGCTTCCTCAGAGTTGGAAATGAAGTATTACACAACGGATATTCATTTCCTCAACGGATAATCTTCAGAAACGAAAATGAACAAACGGGGTCATCTTCAACGGTTGCTTCCTCAGAGTTGGAAATGAAGTATTACACAACGGATATTCATTTCCTCAACGGATAATCTTCAGAAACGAAAATGAACAAACGGGGTCATCTTCAACGGTTGCTTCCTCAGAGTTGGAAATGAAGTATTACACAACGGATATTCATTTCCTCAACGGATAATCTTCAGAAACGAAAATGAACAGACGGGTCATTTTCAATGGTTGCTTCATCAGAATTGGAAATGAAGGATTACACAACGGATATTCATTTCCTCAACGGATAAATCTTCAGAACGAAAATGAACAAACGGGGTCATTTTCCTCGACGGGTATTCTTCAGATTTGGAAATGAAGGATAAACGGATATTCATTTCCTCAACGGATATTCTTCAGAAGCGAAAAATGAATAGCTAGTTCATTTTTCCTCAACGGATGCTTCATCAGAATTGGAAATGAATAGGGTTATCTCTAGACACATGACAGAACTTGCTGTGATTTCTGTGCACGAAATTCCATAATTATGTATGCATCCATAATTACGTAATCCCTTGCACAGTCCGCACAGTTTGTTTTGTAATGTTTTGGGGAAGGATATCAAACTTGTGACGAGGGTGACTAGACTTCCATCGGTTCCTTTTAATTAGATCGGCAGGGGATCCTCTTGGTTAGGCCACCAAGGAGTCCTTTCAGCTATATCATCACATGATATCCCTAACCAGATTTTTGGATGAATCTGTTTAGCTAGACCACTCAAGGGGTCTAATTATGAAGTAGTACTTTATAATCCGAGGGACTTAACTATAACATAGAAGTCCATTGAGGATTTTAAGTAATACCTTTGGGCATCCTACTATGAATCTCTTGTACACGGATATGTAAGATTCTACGAAGATTTGGATAACATAATTTGGATCACACAACAATACATAAGGACACACATAAGCACATGGTCACATAATTGTTTAATTTGATCATAATTTGTTATTAACTTGTTATCGATTGAATACGGATATGGAAACCTGTCGACGGATCTCAAGGTTCACTGGAATCTATCTGAGAAGATAGAAAGATCTCCCAAAATTCGATTTTTGATTACAAGGAATCACCACATTCGAATGAAGGTATACAACAATTAAAGACTTACGGGAAATTCCTAGGTACCCTATTAAGGATTTATAGTGGTACCTTGGGTATTCGTCTTGTGTTGTAACCTGCGCCTTGTACTTCGTTTCCTTAGAATAAACGGGTACTTAGGAATTCCGTGGAAGACGCAAGCGATTATAGAATGGGAGAATTTTGGGGGTAGTTTGTTCTTCAAGGAATACGGTTCCTTGATTGTCGGTATTGCAAGGGATATGTCGTTTATACATGCAACCATAGAAATACATTGCAATGTAAATGAAAGATTTATTTATAAACAACGATATCAACTGTTCCTTGGATCTTGACAGCAAAAGAAATTTAATACATAAGACATGATTATTTCTAAACGATGTTGTCTTCTAGTCAGTCGGGTGATCATCCTTGTGCTGGATTTGCATTAGCAAGCTTTGGGCAATTTCTTCGGAAATGACCCATCTCGCCACAGTTGAAACAAGAACCTGGTAGGAAACGACCTTGAGCGGGATTGTTGCCAGCTTGGTTTGGTGCAGCTGCAGCTGGGCAGATTCTTGTTGTATGGCCTATGAGTCCACAAGTTTGGCATTTGCGGCACTGTACATTAGCGTGATGATGGAGGCTACATTGGTGGCACAAGGGTGCAGTTCCATTGTATGGTTTTCTAGCAGGGGGTTGAGCTGGTTGGTTGGGGACGGCTTGACCATTGTGAGCGACCACGGCGAAGTTCTGAGAAGCCTTTCGCTTCCTTGACTTCTTAGGAGATTCAGTCTGTTCATCCATGGTCTTTGATTCCTCGATTGGGTTCGATTCCCCGGCCGATTTCTTGTCACCTTTTCGAAAAAGTTTATGCTTTCTGATCTGCGATTCAGTCAAGGTTGCAGATAGCTCAATGGCCTGACGGAGTGTGGTAGGGTTGCTACCAGTGACAATGTCTTGTACCGAGTCAGGCAGGCCGTCGATGTACCTTTCGATAGCCTTGTCGAGTGGGGCGACCATAGTCGGGCAAAGTAGACTCAACTCCTCAAACCTATCAGTATATGCCCTGTGTTCGCCACTATCTTGTTTCAAATCATCAAACTCCTTCTCCAACGCTCGTTGTTCATGACGAGGACAAAACTCTCTCATCATAAGTGCTCTCAGTTCAGCCCATGTTTGTGCTAGAGCAACATCTGCACCACGGTCTCTCATTACCCCGTTCCACCATGTAAGAGCCCTCTTCTGAAACACACTCGAAGAAAACTCGACCTTGCGATTTTCCGGACACTGCACGTGGCGAAAGGTATTCTCGATGCTCTCGAACCATTGGAGAAGCCCAGTTGCTCCCTCAGAACCACTAAACTTGAGTGGTTTAGCCGAGTTAAAGTTCTTGAAATTGCATGTACCATTGTTGTTGTTGTTGGCTTGGTTCCATTGAGCAAAGAGATTTGGGAATTGAGCAGCCATCTGCTGCGCAATAATTTCTGCCAGCTCGGCAGTTGCTATCTGGTGTTCGCGTCGAGGAGGCATTCTAAAAGAGGAAAACATGAAAGGAAACAAATAAAATGGTATTGGGTAAGAATAGGATGTTACAATCACTGACCATAATCACGGTTGATGGTCACTTGTTTGAATCATGAAGCAAACAAACAACACCAGGGCTGAATCAAAGCAAATAGATCCTCATAGTGTATCGCGAAGACATGCTCGCCTATAAGTGGACACTCACCCCAAGAGTTCCCAGGTAAGAGTGACTGGTCCGATTATGCGGATTTGTACGAACACTCTAACCTTAGACAGAAAACCCAGGGTACAGGCATTCACCCTTCCAGTTCGCACGTGTTCACACTACTTAGGACCCAAAACTTTGACGGGAGTTTTGAAAATTCAAAGGGGTTCAAAACCTTATAACAAAGGGTTCAAAACCTTACAATAGAGGGTTCAAAACCTAGTAATTAATCATCCTAGAACAGATGATTAGCTTTCAAGGCGGTTTTGAAATTTATGTTCTTGTTGTGGTCGTCGCCAAAGGGTAGGTGACGGTATTGTTTTGTGACTAAACGCAAGTAAACTCGCGTTAGGTTCCTAGGAAGGTTATAGACTAGGTCAAAGCATTACTAATAACCTAATTCCCTATAACCATTGGCTCTGATACCATCTTTTCTGTCACACCCCGACCACGTAGAACATACAAAACGTGGTGGAAACGTCGGGGAGTGTTGTAACAGAATCAATTGTTTCAAATCCATGGCAAATGAAGTTTCGTTTTATAAATCAAACATGAAAGTTTACATTGTCTAAACAAGAATTAAAGTGTACATAACATAAATTAACTAGTTCTTGTCTCGTTTTAAGTCACTAAGGCACAGGTCTGCCTAAGTATGTCTTGATAAGTCCTATGCATCATCTCCTGAAAACACATGTGAAAATAGGTACGTCAGCATAAAAATGCCTGTGAGATACATTGGTTTTGTGAAAACGGAATTCATGACTTGAGTTTGAGAAAATGTTTAGTCATGAACCTCGTATTTTGCTTTGTCTTGTAAATCATTTGAAAAACGGTAAGATCAAATGATATGTATAAATAAGAGAACACTGTATGGTTAAACGGATAACCATGTAAAATGAGTTTGTATAAGATAAGTCGTTTGTAAAACAATGTCTCGTGAAAAGTGTGTTATTTGTATAAAATGTCATATGTCTCAAATTGAAATGATTCAAATAACGCTACGATATGTAATACCATACAAACACTTATATATAGGAAGTACCAGCGGCGTATCCACCATGCTTGTATCATATTACACACGCCTCGTTACTTAATCACTTACTCAAACCAAACCATCAGAATGAAATGATTAACAATTGTGGAAATGTTTATGTATAGTCAAGTGTCTAATGTCAAATGTAAATCATGTCAACGGATACAACTGGTTTACACGGTTCAATGGTTACAAACGGTTCATATAATCGAAGGGTTAAGACGGTTCACATAGTCAAATGGTTACAACGGTTCAAAATGTAGTATAATGTGTTCATATGCTGGATGAGCATATGCAACAGAAATGCAATGTGAAACAATGTACTACGTATGCACACAATGGGCGTACGTAGCATGAAATGTATTGTAGAGTACAACGGTTCAAAATGTAGAATAATGTGTTCATATGCTGGATGAGCATATGCAACAGAAATGCAATGTGAAACAATGTACTACGTATGCACACAATGGGCGTACGTAGCATGAAATGTATTGTAGAGTACAACGGTTCAAAATGTAGTATAACGTGTTCATATGCTGGATGAGCATATGCAACAGAAATGCAATGTGAAACAATGTACTACGTATGCACACAATGGGCGTACGTAGCATGAAATGTGATGTAAATCAATGTACTAAGTACGCACACAATGGGCATACATAGCATAAACACAATGAAATCATGTACTATATATGTACTATCGAACATAGCAAGTATATGATGTGAAAACAGGAAAGCATGAAAGTAACAGATAGGCACATGTGTTTCACCCCAAAACAGTTTGGAAAACAGTAAAAGAGGGGTTCAATGTAATCACATTGACTCCTCGAAAACATGTAAAAGATGGGGTTCAATGTACTCACCTGAGATTGCTTTGGAGTTCTTGTATAATAACCAGATAATGCTAAAGATCACGGGATATCAAACGGCACCTAATAGGTAGCTATGTTAATATACCGGACCAAATCGGAAGGATCGGACAGTACGCGGGTTCGAAAACCAAACGAGTATGAAGACTCGTGTAATATGGTTTAACAAAGCCTACATACTAAAATGAAACTTAACCTAAGTGCTTACGGTCCATCACGACCCGTTTAGGTAGCTTATGCTACCTTACGCATCGTTCGCGTCTGGAACGCCTAACATCGTGACCACAAGGTATAACCTCGGAAGGTTATAGCTATGCTCACCTAATGTGTCTGGTCAGGTCCTAATGACCGACCAAATGGGTCGGGTTCGAAAGTATAAGCGATGGTTTAGATCGCTTACCTTACGACCCTATATAAGCACTAAACTAAAAGTGACGAGCTAAGCATGTTAGAACATGCTTAACTAAGTTTGAAAACAGGTTTGACATCAAAACAAACGGCTTTGATGCTCACGAGTAGTTTGGTTACAAAATATGCAAGAATGCACATTCTGGCCGAAACTACGACTCGTCACTGAGCCTAGATAACGGGGTAATCAGTAGGTATGGTCACTACGGACCATAACCATCGTGATCACGCTCACGTTATGAAGTTCCATGAACTTCGCATCGACCATAAGCTGGTCAATGCAGAAAGTCAACAAAACGTTGACTTTCGGACTCGAAAAGCGAATAAAAGAGCGAAAGAAGACTTACGGAGGGTCCCCGAGTGCTAATCTAGATCAAATAGCTCAGGTATGAAACAATGGTTTCAACTTAGAGCTTCAAGATCAGATTGTTGTGATTTTTACACTAGGGGGGGGGGTATTTATAGGAAAAGTGGAACCGTTAGGATCGTTTTATCGAATATCGTGCCTTGATCTCGTGCGTACATGTGTCCAGGGGTTAAATTCACTGAACTTGGCTCTTGGCCCTTCATTGGGTGAAAAAGGCATCGCCTCTTGATCGAACGAAAGGCCAGATTCTGCATTTAATGCAAAATCTTTCTGTCAGACATCCTCACGCGGCCCGCATCAGGATATGCAAAAACTCAGGCGGGCCGCCTGAGCCCGTCTGATCTGCACATACTTTGAAAATGACAGTTTTGGTCCCTGTTGCGTGTTTAAGCCATTTCCGACACTTCTAAAGCCCGTAAAGCCAACTTTAAGGCCCTAAAATGATGCCTAAACATTGTGGACATGAAACATGCTCAAAAATGTGTCGGATGTTGGTTCGTTTGGCCGTACGATCGCGGTGTTCGCTTAATTACGACGGAATGCGCATAAGTGTGAAAGACGATCCAAATGATGCGACGAATGGATTTTTCTCATGCCAAACACTAAGGCATAATATAAGGATGCTTACATAAATTTTTGGATGTCCGGATGTATTCAGAATGTAAGTTATGCGCGAAAGTGCAAACTTGTGCACTTTTTGACACTTTTAGTCCCTGAATGACCCAGAAGTTTATTTTAGCAAACCAAACCCTCAAAGCCTATTTCTAAGCCATGTAAAGGATATTTATGGTATGTTTAACTTATGGACATGTTCCGGAATGTTCGTTATAGTTCAGATTGGCATACTTTCGCAGTTTGTCAAGTTTAGTCCCTGTAAGCGAATTAACTTGTTTTTGCTATACCAAAGCCTTCAAAACTTATTTCTAAGTTATGTAAAGGTTATTTAAGGTACGTTGAGTGTATGTTGATGTTCCGGAGTATTTGTCGCAATAAACTGAGTACGTTTACGCACCAGTTTGCGTATAATGCTCCAGAAAGCGATGTAGAGTTTGAATTTGAACAATAATTGATATGTGCAAAACATACACATATTTATACAAGATCCCAAGTATGAAATACAATATTTCATCGGCTTGGTATTTGTTTGATGGTCGCGGTGACACAGGTGTCACAGTCTCCCCTACTTTAGGAAATTTTGTCCCGAAATTTATTCGTAGGAGTCTATTTGTGAATTTGCCAAATAACCACCAATGATATGTAAGGCAATATCTTGTCATTTCCTTAACGGTCATTCTTCCGAAACAAAAATGAACAGACGGGTCATTTTCAATGGTTGCCTCATCAGAATTGGAAATGAAGGATTACACAACGGATATTCATTTCCTCAACGGAAAATCTTCAGAAACGAAAATGAACAAACGGGGTCATCTTCAACGGTTGCTTCCTCAGAGTTGGAAATGAAGTATTACACAACGGATATTCATTTCCTCAACGGATAATCTTCAGAAACGAAAATGAACAAACGGGGTCATCTTCAACGGTTGCTTCCTCAGAGTTGGAAATGAAGTATTACACAACGGATATTCATTTCCTCAACGGATAATCTTCAGAAACGAAAATGAACAAACGGGGTCATCTTCAACGGTTGCTTCCTCAGAGTTGGAAATGAAGTATTACACAACGGATATTCATTTCCTCAACGGATAATCTTCAGAAACGAAAATGAACAGACGGGTCATTTTCAATGGTTGCTTCATCAGAATTGGAAATGAAGGATTACACAACGGATATTCATTTCCTCAACGGATAAATCTTCAGAACGAAAATGAACAAACGGGGTCATTTTCCTCGACGGGTATTCTTCAGATTTGGAAATGAAGGATAAACGGATATTCATTTCCTCAACGGATATTCTTCAGAAGCGAAAAATGAATAGCTAGTTCATTTTCCTCAACGGATGCTTCATCAGAATTGGAAATGAATAGGGTTATCTCTAGACACATGACAGAACTTGCTGTGATTTCTGTGCACTAAATTCCATAATTATGTATGCATCCATAATTACGTAATCCCTTGCACAGTCCGCACAGTTTGTTTTGTAATGTTTTGGGGAAGGATATCAAACTTGTGACGAGGGTGACTAGACTTCCATCGGTTCCTTTTAATTAGATCGGCAGGGGATCCTCTTGGTTAGGCCACCAAGGAGTCCTTTCAGCTATATCATCACATGATATCCCTAACCAGATTTTTGGATGAATCTGTTTAGCTAGACCACTCAAGGGGTCTAATTATGAAGTAGTACTTTATAATCCGAGGGACTTAACTATAACATAGAAGTCCATTGAGGATTTTAAGTAATACCTTTGGGCATCCTACTATGAATCTCTTGTACACGGATATGTAAGATTCTACGAAGATTTGGATAACATAATTTGGATCACACAACAATACATAAGGACACACATAAGCACATGGTCACATAATTGTTTAATTTGATCATAATTTGTTATTAACTTGTTATCGATTGAATACGGATATGGAAACCTGTCGACGGATCTCAAGGTTCACTGGAATCTATCTGAGAAGATAGAAAGATCTCCCAAAATTCGATTTTTGATTACAAGGAATCACCACATTCGAATGAAGGTATACAACAATTAAAGACTTACGGGAAATTCCTAGGTACCCTATTAAGGATTTATAGTGGTACCTTGGGTATTCGTCTTGTGTTGTAACCTGCGCCTTGTACTTCGTTTCCTTAGAATAAACGGGTACTTAGGAATTCCGTGGAAGACGCAAGCGATTATAGAATGGGAGAATTTTGGGGGTAGTTTGTTCTTCAAGGAATACGGTTCCTTGATTGTCGGTATTGCAAGGGATATGTCGTTTATACATGCAACCATAGAAATACATTGCAATGTAAATGAAAGATTTATTTATAAACAACGATATCAACTGTTCCTTGGATCTTGACAGCAAAAGAAATTTAATACATAAGACATGATTATTTCTAAACGATGTTGTCTTCTAGTCAGTCGGGTGATCATCCTTGTGCTGGATTTGCATTAGCAAGCTTTGGGCAATTTCTTCGGAAATGACCCATCTCGCCACAGTTGAAACAAGAACCTGGTAGGAAACGACCTTGAGCGGATTGTTGCCAGCTTGGTTTGGTGCAGCTGCAGCTGGGCAGATTCTTGTTGTATGGCCTATGAGTCCACAAGTTTGGCATTTGCGGCACTGTACATTAGCGTGATGATGGAGGCTACATTGGTGGCACAAGGGTGCAGTTCCATTGTATGGTTTTCTAGCAGGGGTTGAGCTGGTTGGTTGGGGACGGCTTGACCATTGTGAGCGACCACGGCGAAGTTTCTGAGAAGCCTTTCGCTTCCTTGACTTCTTAGGAGATTCAGTCTGTTCATCCATGGTCTTTGATTCCTCGATTGGGTTCGATTCCCCGGCCGATTTCTTGTCACCTTTTCGAAAAAGTTTATGCTTTCTGATCTGCGATTCAGTCAAGGTTGCAGATAGCTCAATGGCCTGACGGAGTGTGGTAGGGTTGCTACCAGTGACAATGTCTTGTACCGAGGTCAGGCAGGCCGTCGATGTACCTTTCGATAGCCTTGTCGAGTGGGGCGACCATGTCGGCAAAGTAGACTCAACTCCTCAAACCTATCAGTATATGCCCTGTGTTCGCCACTATCTTGTTTCAAATCATCAAACTCCTTCTCCAACGCTCGTTGTTCATGACGAGGACAAAACTCTCTCATCATAAGTGCTCTCAGTTCAGCCCATGTTGTGCTAGAGCAACATCTGCACCACGGTCTCTCATTACCCCCGTTCCACCATGTAAGAGCCCTCTTCTGAAACACACTCGAAGAAAACTCGACCTTTGCGATTTTCCGGACACTGCACGTGGCGAAAGGTATTCTCGATGCTCTCGAACCATTGGAGAAGCCCAGTTGCTCCCTCAGAACCACTAAACTTGAGTGGTTTAGCCGAGTTAAAGTTCTTGAAATTGCATGTACCATTGTTGTTGTTGTTGGCTTGGTTCCATTGAGCAAAGAGATTTGGGAATTGAGCAGCCATCTGCTGCGCAATAATTTCTGCCAGCTCGGCAGTTGCTATCTGGTGTTCGCGTCGAGGAGGCATTCTAAAAGAGGAAAACATGAAAGGAAACAAATAAAATGGTATTGGGTAAGAATAGGATGTTACAATCACTGACCATAATCACGGTTGATGGTCACTTGTTTGAATCATGAAGCAAACAAACAACACCAGGGCTGAATCAAAGCAAATAGATCCTCATAGTGTATCGCGAAGACATGCTCGCCTATAAGTGGACACTCACCCAAGAGTTCCCAGGTAAGAGTGACTGGTCCGATTATGCGGATTTGTACGAACACTCTAACCTTAGACAGAAAACCCAGGGTACAGGCATTCACCCTTCCAGTTCGCACGTGTTCACACTACTTAGGACCCAAAACTTTGACGGGAGTTTTGAAAATTCAAAGGGGTTCAAAACCTTATAACAAAGGGTTCAAAACCTTACAATAGAGGGTTCAAAACCTAGTAATTAATCATCCTAGAACAGATGATTAGCTTTCAAGCGGTTTTGAAATTTATGTTCTTGTTGTGGTCGTCGCCAAAGGGTAGGTGACGGTATTGTTTTGTGACTAAACGCAAGTAAACTCGCGTTAGGTTCCTAGGAAGGTTATAGACTAGGTCAAAGCATTACTAATAACCTAATTCCCTATAACCATTGGCTCTGATACCATCTTTTCTGTCACACCCCGACCACGTAGAACATACAAAACGTGGTGGAAACGTCGGGGAGTGTTGTAACAGAATCAATTGTTTCAAATCCATGGCAAATGAAGTTTCGTTTTATAAATCAAACATGAAAGTTTACATTGTCTAAACAAGAATTAAAGTGTACATAACATAAATTAACTAGTTCTTGTCTCGTTTTAAGTCACTAAGGCACAGGTCTGCCTAAGTATGTCTTGATAAGTCCTATGCATCATCTCCTGAAAACACATGTGAAAATAGGTACGTCAGCATAAAAAATGCCTGTGAGATACATTGGTTTTTGTGAAAACGGAATTCATGACTTGAGTTTGAGAAAATGTTTAGTCATGAACCTCGTATTTTGCTTTGTCTTGTAAATCATTTGAAAAACGGTAAGATCAAATGATATGTATAAATAAGAGAACACTGTATGGTTAAACGGATAACCATGTAAAATGAGTTTGTATAAGATAAGTCGTTTGTAAAACAATGTCTCGTGAAAAGTGTGTTATTTGTATAAAATGTCATATGTCTCAAATTGAAATGATTCAAATAACGCTACGATATGTAATACCATACAAACACTTATATATAGGAAGTACCAGCGGCGTATCCACCATGCTTGTATCATATTACACACGCCTCGTTACTTAATCACTTACTCAAACCAAACCATCAGAATGAAATGATTAACAATTGTGGAAATGTTTATGTATAGTCAAGTGTCTAATGTCAAATGTAAATCATGTCAACGGATACAACTGGTTTACACGGTTCAATGGTTACAAACGGTTCATATAATCGAAGGGTTAAGACGGTTCACATAGTCAAATGGTTACAACGGTTCAAAATGTAGTATAATGTGTTCATATGCTGGATGAGCATATGCAACAGAAATGCAATGTGAAACAATGTACTACGTATGCACACAATGGGCGTACGTAGCATGAAATGTATTGTAGAGTACAACGGTTCAAAATGTAGAATAATGTGTTCATATGCTGGATGAGCATATGCAACAGAAATGCAATGTGAAACAATGTACTACGTATGCACACAATGGGCGTACGTAGCATGAAATGTATTGTAGAGTACAACGGTTCAAAATGTAGTATAACGTGTTCATATGCTGGATGAGCATATGCAACAGAAATGCAATGTGAAACAATGTACTACGTATGCACACAATGGGCGTACGTAGCATGAAATGTGATGTAAATCAATGTACTAAGTACGCACACAATGGGCATACATAGCATAAACACAATGAAATCATGTACTATATATGTACTATCGAACATAGCAAGTATATGATGTGAAAACAGGAAAGCATGAAAGTAACAGATAGGCACATGTGTTTCACCCCAAAACAGTTTGGAAAACAGTAAAAGAGGGGTTCAATGTAATCACATTGACTCCTCGAAAACATGTAAAAGATGGGGTTCAATGTACTCACCTGAGATTGCTTTGGAGTTCTTGTATAATAACCAGATAATGCTAAAGATCACGGGATATCAAACGGCACCTAATAGGTAGCTATGTTAATATACCGGACCAAATCGGAAGGATCGGACAGTACGCGGGTTCGAAAACCAAACGAGTATGAAGACTCGTGTAATATGGTTTAACAAAGCCTACATACTAAAATGAAACTTAACCTAAGTGCTTACGGTCCATCACGACCCGTTTAGGTAGCTTATGCTACCTTACGCATCGTTCGCGTCTGGAACGCCTAACATCGTGACCACAAGGTATAACCTCGGAAGGTTATAGCTATGCTCACCTAATGTGTCTGGTCAGGTCCTAATGACCGACCAAATGGGTCGGGTTCGAAAGTATAAGCGATGGTTTAGATCGCTTACCTTACGACCCTATATAAGCACTAAACTAAAAGTGACGAGCTAAGCATGTTAGAACATGCTTAACTAAGTTTGAAAACAGGTTTGACATCAAAACAAACGGCTTTGATGCTCACGAGTAGTTTGGTTACAAAATATGCAAGAATGCACATTCTGGCCGAAACTACGACTCGTCACTGAGCCTAGATAACGGGGTAATCAGTAGGTATGGTCACTACGGACCATAACCATCGTGATCACGCTCACGTTATGAAGTTCCATGAACTTCGCATCGACCATAAGCTGGTCAATGCAGAAAGTCAACAAACGTTGACTTTCGGACTCGAAAAGCGAATAAAAGAGCGAAAGAAGACTTACGGAGGGTCCCCGAGTGCTAATCTAGATCAAATAGCTCAGGTATGAAACAATGGTTTCAACTTAGAGCTTCAAGATCAGATTGTTGTGATTTTTACACTAGGGGGGGGGGTATTTATAGGAAAAGTGGAACCGTTAGGATCGTTTTATCGAATATCGTGCCTTGATCTCGTGCGTACATGTGTCCAGGGGTTAAATTCACTGAACTTGGCTCTTGGCCCTTCATTGGGTGAAAAAGGCATCGCCTCTTGATCGAACGAAAGGCCAGATTCTGCATTTAATGCAAAATCTTTCTGTCAGACATCCTCACGCGGCCCGCATCAGGATATGCAAAAACTCAGGCGGGCCGCCTGAGCCCGTCTGATCTGCACATACTTTGAAAAATGACAGTTTTGGTCCCTGTTGCGTGTTTAAGCCATTTCCGACACTTCTAAAGCCCGTAAAGCCAACTTTAAGGCCCTAAAATGATGCCTAAACATTGTGGACATGAAACATGCTCAAAAATGTGTCGGATGTTGGTTCGTTTGGCCGTACGATCGCGGTGTTCGCTTAATTACGACGGAATGCGCATAAGTGTGAAAGACGATCCAAATGATGCGACGAATGGATTTTTCTCATGCCAAACACTAAGGCATAATATAAGGATGCTTACATAAATTTTTGGATGTCCGGATGTATTCAGAATGTAAGTTATGCGCGAAAGTGCAAACTTGTGCACTTTTTGACACTTTTAGTCCCTGAATGACCCAGAAGTTTATTTTAGCAAACCAAACCCCTCAAAGCCTATTTCTAAGCCATGTAAAGGATATTTATGGTATGTTTAACTTATGGACATGTTCCGGAATGTTCGTTATAGTTCAGATTGGCATACTTTCGCAGTTTGTCAAGTTTAGTCCCTGTAAGCGAATTAACTTGTTTTTGCTATACCAAAGCCTTCAAAACTTATTTCTAAGTTATGTAAAGGTTATTTAAGGTACGTTGAGTGTATGTTGATGTTCCGGAGTATTTGTCGCAATAAACTGAGTACGTTTACGCACCAGTTTGCGTATAATGCTCCAGAAAGCGATGTAGAGTTTGAATTTGAACAATAATTGATATGTGCAAAACATACACATATTTATACAAGATCCCAAGTATGAAATACAATATTTCATCGGCTTGGTATTTGTTTGATGGTCGCGGTGACACAGGTGTCACAGTCTCCCCTACTTTAGGAAATTTTGTCCCGAAATTTATTCGTAGGAGTCTATTTGTGAATTTGCCAAATAACCACCAATGATATGTAAGGCAATATCTTGTCATTTCCTTAACGGTCATTCTTCCGAAACAAAAATGAACAGACGGGTCATTTTCAATGGTTGCCTCATCAGAATTGGAAATGAAGGATTACACAACGGATATTCATTTCCTCAACGGAAAATCTTCAGAAACGAAAATGAACAAACGGGGTCATCTTCAACGGTTGCTTCCTCAGAGTTGGAAATGAAGTATTACACAACGGATATTCATTTCCTCAACGGATAATCTTCAGAAACGAAAATGAACAAACGGGGTCATCTTCAACGGTTGCTTCCTCAGAGTTGGAAATGAAGTATTACACAACGGATATTCATTTCCTCAACGGATAATCTTCAGAAACGAAAATGAACAAACGGGGTCATCTTCAACGGTTGCTTCCTCAGAGTTGGAAATGAAGTATTACACAACGGATATTCATTTCCTCAACGGATAATCTTCAGAAACGAAAATGAACAGACGGGTCATTTTCAATGGTTGCTTCATCAGAATTGGAAATGAAGGATTACACAACGGATATTCATTTCCTCAACGGATAAATCTTCAGAACGAAAATGAACAAACGGGGTCATTTTCCTCGACGGGTATTCTTCAGATTTGGAAATGAAGGATAAACGGATATTCATTTCCTCAACGGATATTCTTCAGAAGCGAAAAATGAATAGCTAGTTCATTTTTCCTCAACGGATGCTTCATCAGAATTGGAAATGAATAGGGTTATCTCTAGACACATGACAGAACTTGCTGTGATTTCTGTGCACTAAATTCCATAATTATGTATGCATCCATAATTACGTAATCCCTTGCACAGTCCGCACAGTTTGTTTTGTAATGTTTTGGGGAAGGATATCAAACTTGTGACGAGGGTGACTAGACTTCCATCGGTTCCTTTTAATTAGATCGGCAGGGGATCCTCTTGGTTAGGCCACCAAGGAGTCCTTTCAGCTATATCATCACATGATATCCCTAACCAGATTTTTGGATGAATCTGTTTAGCTAGACCACTCAAGGGGTCTAATTATGAAGTAGTACTTTATAATCCGAGGGACTTAACTATAACATAGAAGTCCATTGAGGATTTTAAGTAATACCTTTGGGCATCCTACTATGAATCTCTTGTACACGGATATGTAAGATTCTACGAAGATTTGGATAACATAATTTGGATCACACAACAATACATAAGGACACACATAAGCACATGGTCACATAATTGTTTAATTTGATCATAATTTGTTATTAACTTGTTATCGATTGAATACGGATATGGAAACCTGTCGACGGATCTCAAGGTTCACTGGAATCTATCTGAGAAGATAGAAAGATCTCCCAAAATTCGATTTTTGATTACAAGGAATCACCACATTCGAATGAAGGTATACAACAATTAAAGACTTACGGGAAATTCCTAGGTACCCTATTAAGGATTTATAGTGGTACCTTGGGTATTCGTCTTGTGTTGTAACCTGCGCCTTGTACTTCGTTTCCTTAGAATAAACGGGTACTTAGGAATTCCGTGGAAGACGCAAGCGATTATAGAATGGGAGAATTTTGGGGGTAGTTTGTTCTTCAAGGAATACGGTTCCTTGATTGTCGGTATTGCAAGGGATATGTCGTTTATACATGCAACCATAGAAATACATTGCAATGTAAATGAAAGATTTATTTATAAACAACGATATCAACTGTTCCTTGGATCTTGACAGCAAAAGAAATTTAATACATAAGACATGATTATTTCTAAACGATGTTGTCTTCTAGTCAGTCGGGTGATCATCCTTGTGCTGGATTTGCATTAGCAAGCTTTGGGCAATTTCTTCGGAAATGACCCATCTCGCCACAGTTGAAACAAGAACCTGGTAGGAAACGACCTTGAGCGGGATTGTTGCCAGCTTGGTTTGGTGCAGCTGCAGCTGGGCAGATTCTTGTTGTATGGCCTATGAGTCCACAAGTTTGGCATTTGCGGCACTGTACATTAGCGTGATGATGGAGGCTACATTGGTGGCACAAGGGTGCAGTTCCATTGTATGGTTTTCTAGCAGGGGGTTGAGCTGGTTGGTTGGGGACGGCTTGACCATTGTGAGCGACCACGGCGAAGTTCTGAGAAGCCTTTCGCTTCCTTGACTTCTTAGGAGATTCAGTCTGTTCATCCATGGTCTTTGATTCCTCGATTGGGTTCGATTCCCCGGCCGATTTCTTGTCACCTTTTCGAAAAAGTTTATGCTTTCTGATCTGCGATTCAGTTAAGGTTGCAGATAGCTCAATGGCCTGACGGAGTGTGGTAGGGTTGCTACCAGTGACAATGTCTTGTACCGAGTCAGGCAGGCCGTCGATGTACCTTTCGATAGCCTTGTCGAGTGGGGCGACCATAGTCGGGCAAAGTAGACTCAACTCCTCAAACCTATCAGTATATGCCCTGTGTTCGCCACTATCTTGTTTCAAATCATCAAACTCCTTCTCCAACGCTCGTTGTTCATGACGAGGACAAAACTCTCTCATCATAAGTGCTCTCAGTTCAGCCCATGTTTGTGCTAGAGCAACATCTGCACCACGGTCTCTCATTACCCCGTTCCACCATGTAAGAGCCCTCTTCTGAAACACACTCGAAGAAAACTCGACCTTGCGATTTTCCGGACACTGCACGTGGCGAAAGGTATTCTCGATGCTCTCGAACCATTGGAGAAGCCCAGTTGCTCCCTCAGAACCACTAAACTTGAGTGGTTTAGCCGAGTTAAAGTTCTTGAAATTGCATGTACCATTGTTGTTGTTGTTGGCTTGGTTCCATTGAGCAAAGAGATTTGGGAATTGAGCAGCCATCTGCTGCGTAATAATTTCTGCCAGCTCGGCAGTTGCTATCTGGTGTTCGCGTCGAGGAGGCATTCTAAAAGAGGAAAACATGAAAGGAAACAAATAAAATGGTATTGGGTAAGAATAGGATGTTACAATCACTGACCATAATCACGGTTGATGGTCACTTGTTTGAATCATGAAGCAAACAAACAACACCAGGGCTGAATCAAAGCAAATAGATCCTCATAGTGTATCGCGAAGACATGCTCGCCTATAAGTGGACACTCACCCCAAGAGTTCCCAGGTAAGAGTGACTGGTCCGATTATGCGGATTTGTACGAACACTCTAACCTTAGATAGAAAACCCAGGGTACAGGCATTCACCCTTCCAGTTCGCACGTGTTCACACTACTTAGGACCCAAAACTTTGACGGGAGTTTTGAAAATTCAAAGGGGTTCAAAACCTTATAACAAAGGGTTCAAAACCTTACAATAGAGGGTTCAAAACCTAGTAATTAATCATCCTAGAACAGATGATTAGCTTTCAAGGCGGTTTTGAAATTTATGTTCTTGTTGTGGTCGTCGCCAAAGGGTAGGTGACGGTATTGTTTTGTGACTAAACGCAAGTAAACTCGCGTTAGGTTCCTAGGAAGGTTATAGACTAGGTCAAAGCATTACTAATAACCTAATTCCCTATAACCATTGGCTCTGATACCATCTTTTCTGTCACACCCCGACCACGTAGAACATACAAAACGTGGCGGAAACGTCGGGGAGTGTTGTAACAGAATCAATTGTTTCAAATCCATGGCAAATGAAGTTTCGTTTTATAAATCAAACATGAAAGTTTACATTGTCTAAACAAGAATTAAAGTGTACATAACATAAATTAACTAGTTCTTGTCTCGTTTTAAGTCACTAAGGCACAGGTCTGCCTAAGTATGTCTTGATAAGTCCTATGCATCATCTCCTGAAAACACATGTGAAAATAGGTACGTCAGCATAAAAATGCCTGTGAGATACATTGGTTTTGTGAAAACGGAATTCATGACTTGAGTTTGAGAAAATGTTTAGTCATGAACCTCGTATTTTGCTTTGTCTTGTAAATCATTTGAAAAACGGTAAGATCAAATGATATGTATAAATAAGAGAACACTGTATGGTTAAACGGATAACCATGTAAAATGAGTTTGTATAAGATAAGTCGTTTGTAAAACAATGTCTCGTGAAAAGTGTGTTATTTGTATAAAATGTCATATGTCTCAAATTGAAATGATTCAAATAACGCTACGATATGTAATACCATACAAACACTTATATATAGGAAGTACCAGCGGCGTATCCACCATGCTTGTATCATATTACACACGCCTCGTTACTTAATCACTTACTCAAACCAAACCATCAGAATGAAATGATTAACAATTGTGGAAATGTTTATGTATAGTCAAGTGTCTAATGTCAAATGTAAATCATGTCAACGGATACAACTGGTTTACACGGTTCAATGGTTACAAACGGTTCATATAATCGAAGGGTTAAGACGGTTCACATAGTCAAATGGTTACAACGGTTCAAAATGTAGTATAATGTGTTCATATGCTGGATGAGCATATGCAACAGAAATGCAATGTGAAACAATGTACTACGTATGCACACAATGGGCGTACGTAGCATGAAATGTATTGTAGAGTACAACGGTTCAAAATGTAGAATAATGTGTTCATATGCTGGATGAGCATATGCAACAGAAATGCAATGTGAAACAATGTACTACGTATGCACACAATGGGCGTACGTAGCATGAAATGTATTGTAGAGTACAACGGTTCAAAATGTAGTATAACGTGTTCATATGCTGGATGAGCATATGCAACAGAAATGCAATGTGAAACAATGTACTACGTATGCACACAATGGGCGTACGTAGCATGAAATGTGATGTAAAGCAATGTACTAAGTACGCACACAATGGGCATACATAGCATAAACACAATGAAATCATGTACTATATATGTACTATCGAACATAGCAAGTATATGATGTGAAAACAGGAAAGCATGAAAGTAACAGATAGGCACATGTGTTTCACCCCAAAACAGTTTGGAAAACAGTAAAAGAGGGGTTCAATGTAATCACATTGACTCCTCGAAAACATGTAAAAGATGGGGTTCAATGTACTCACCTGAGATTGCTTTGGAGTTCTTGTATAATAACCAGATAATGCTAAAGATCACGGGATATCAAACGGCACCTAATAGGTAGCTATGTTAATATACCGGACCAAATCGGAAGGATCGGACAGTACGCGGGTTCGAAAACCAAACGAGTATGAAGACTCGGGTAATATGGTTTAACAAAGCCTACATACTAAAATGAAACTTAACCTAAGTGCTTACGGTCCATCACGACCCGTTTAGGTAGCTTATGCTACCTTACGCGTCGTTCGCGTCTGGAACGCCTAACATCGTGACCACAAGGTATAACCTCGGAAGGTTATAGCTATGGTCACCTAATGTGTCTGGTCAGGTCCTAATGACCGACCAAATGGGTCGGGTTCGAAAGTATAAGCGATGGTTTAGATCGCTTACCTTACGACCCTATATAAGCACTAAACTAAAAGTGACGAGCTAAGCATGTTAGAACATGCTTAACTAAGTTTGAAAACAGGTTTGACATCAAAACAAACGGCTTTGATGCTCACGAGTAGTTTGGTTACAAAATATGCAAGAATGCACATTCTGGCCGAAACTACGACTCGTCACTGAGCCTAGATAACGGGGTAATCAGTAGGTATGGTCACTACGGACCATAACCATCGTGATCACGCTCACGTTATGAAGTTCCATGAACTTCGCATCGACCATAAGCTGGTCAATGCAGAAAGTCAACAAAACATTGACTTTCGGACTCGAAAAGCGAATAAAAGAGCGAAAGAAGACTTACGGAGGGTCCCCGAGTGCTAATCTAGATCAAATAGCTCAGGTATGAAACAATGGTTTCAACTTAGAGCTTCAAGATCAGATTGTTGTGATTTTTACACTAAGGGGGGGGTATTTATAGGAAAAGTGGAACCGTTAGGATCGTTTTATCGAATATCGTGCCTTGATCTCGTGCGTACATGTGTCCAGGGGTTAAATTCACTGAACTTGGCTCTTGGCCCTTCATTGGGTGAAAAAGGCATCGCCTCTTGATCGAACGAAAGGCCAGATTCTGCATTTAATGCAAAATCTTTCTATCAGACATCCTCACGCGGCCCGCATCAGGATATGCAAAAACTCAGGCGGGCCGCCTGAGCCCGTCTGATCTGCACATACTTTGAAAAATGACAGTTTTGGTCCCTGTTGCGTGTTTAAGCCATTTCCGACACTTCTAAGGCCCGTAAAGCCAACTTTAAGGCCCTAAAATGATGCCTAAACATTGTGGACATGAAACATGCTCAAAAATGTGTCGGATGTTGGTTCGTTTGGCCGTACGATCGCGGTGTTCGCTTAATTACGACGGAATGCGCATAAGTGTGAAAGACGATCCAAATGACGCGACGAATGGATTTTTCTCATGCCAAACACTAAGGCATAATATAAGGATGCTTACATAAATTTTTGGATGTCCGGATGTATTCAGAATGTAAGTTATGCGCGAAAGTGCAAACTTGTGCACTTTTTGACACTTTTAGTCCCTGAATGACCCAGAAGTTTATTTTAGCAAACCAAACCCCTCAAAGCCTATTTCTAAGCCATGTAAAGGATATTTATGGTATGTTTAACTTATGGACATGTTCCAGAATGTTCGTTATAGTTCAGATTGGCATACTTTCGCAGTTTGTCAAGTTTAGTCCCTGTAAGCGAATTAACTTGTTTTTGCTATACCAAAGCCTTCAAAACTTATTTCTAAGTTATGTAAAGGTTATTTAAGGTACGTTGAGTGTATGTTGATGTTCCGGAGTATTTGTCGCAATAAACTGAGTACGTTTACGCACCAGTTTGCGTATAATGCTCCAGAAAGCGATGTAGAGTTTGAATTTGAACAATAATTGATATGTGCAAAACATACACATATTTATACAAGATCCCAAGTATGAAATACAATATTTCATCGGCTTGGTATTTGTTTGATGGTCGCGGTGACACAGGTGTCACAGTCTCCCCTACTTTAGGAAATTTCGTCCCGAAATTTATTCGTAGGAGTCTATTTGTGAATTTGCCAAATAACCACCAATGATATGTAAGGCAATATCTTGTCATTTCCTTAACGGTCATTCTTCCGAAACAAAAATGAACAGACGGGTCATTTTCAATGGTTGCTTCATCAGAATTGGAAATGAAGGATTACACAACGGATATTCATTTCCTCAACGGAAAATCTTCAGAAACGAAAATGAACAAACGGGGTCATCTTCAACGGTTGCTTCCTCAGAGTTGGAAATGAAGTATTACACAACGGATATTCATTTCCTCAACGGATAATCTTCAGAAACGAAAATGAACAAACGGGGTCATCTTCAACGGTTGCTTCCTCAGAGTTGGAAATGAAGTATTACACAACGGATATTCATTTCCTCAACGGATAATCTTCAGAAACGAAAATGAACAAACGGGGTCATCTTCAACGGTTGCTTCCTCAGAGTTGGAAATGAAGTATTACACAACGGATATTCATTTCCTCAACGGATAATCTTCAGAAACGAAAATGAACAGACGGGTCATTTTCAATGGTTGCTTCATCAGAATTGGAAATGAAGGATTACACAACGGATATTCATTTCCTCAACGGATAAATCTTCAGAACGAAAATGAACAAACGGGGTCATTTTCCTCGACGGGTATTCTTCAGATTTGGAAATGAAGGATAAACGGATATTCATTTCCTCAACGGATATTCTTCAGAAGCGAAAAATGAATAGCTAGTTCATTTTTCCTCAACGGATGCTTCATCAGAATTGGAAATGAATAGGGTTATCTCTAGACACATGACAGAACTTGCTGTGATTTCTGTGCACTAAATTCCATAATTATGTATGCATCCATAATTACGTAATCCCTTGCACAGTCCGCACAGTTTGTTTTGTAATGTTTTGGGGAAGGATATCAAACTTGTGACGAGGGTGACTAGACTTCCATCGGTTCCTTTTAATTAGATCGGCAGGGGATCCTCTTGGTTAGGCCACCAAGGAGTCCTTTCAGCTATATCATCACATGATATCCCTAACCAGATTTTTGGATGAATCTGTTTAGCTAGACCACTCAAGGGGTCTAATTATGAAGTAGTACTTTATAATCCGAGGGACTTAACTATAACATAGAAGTCCATTGAGGATTTTAAGTAATACCTTTGGGCATCCTACTATGAATCTCTTGTACACGGATATGTAAGATTCTACGAAGATTTGGATAACATAATTTGGATCACACAACAATACATAAGGACACACATAAGCACATGGTCACATAATTGTTTAATTTGATCATAATTTGTTATTAACTTGTTATCGATTGAATACGGATATGGAAACCTGTCGACGGATCTCAAGGTTCACTGGAATCTATCTGAGAAGATAGAAAGATCTCCCAAAATTCGATTTTTGATTACAAGGAATCACCACATTCGAATGAAGGTATACAACAATTAAAGACTTACGGGAAATTCCTAGGTACCCTATTAAGGATTTATAGTGGTACCTTGGGTATTCGTCTTGTGTTGTAACCTGCGCCTTGTACTTCGTTTCCTTAGAATAAACGGGTACTTAGGAATTCCGTGGAAGACGCAAGCGATTATAGAATGGGAGAATTTTGGGGGTAGTTTGTTCTTCAAGGAATACGGTTCCTTGATTGTCGGTATTGCAAGGGATATGTCGTTTATACATGCAACCATAGAAATACATTGCAATGTAAATGAAAGATTTATTTATAAACAACGATATCAACTGTTCCTTGGATCTTGACAGCAAAAGAAATTTAATACATAAGACATGATTATTTCTAAACGATGTTGTCTTCTAGTCAGTCGGGTGATCATCCTTGTGCTGGATTTGCATTAGCAAGCTTTGGGCAATTTCTTCGGAAATGACCCATCTCGCCACAGTTGAAACAAGAACCTGGTAGGAAACGACCTTGAGCGGGATTGTTGCCAGCTTGGTTTGGTGCAGCTGCAGCTGGGCAGATTCTTGTTGTATGGCCTATGAGTCCACAAGTTTGGCATTTGCGGCACTGTACATTAGCGTGATGATGGAGGCTACATTGGTGGCACAAGGGTGCAGTTCCATTGTATGGTTTTCTAGCAGGGGGTTGAGCTGGTTGGTTGGGGACGGCTTGACCATTGTGAGCGACCACGGCGAAGTTCTGAGAAGCCTTTCGCTTCCTTGACTTCTTAGGAGATTCAGTCTGTTCATCCATGGTCTTTGATTCCTCGATTGGGTTCGATTCCCCGGCCGATTTCTTGTCACCTTTTCGAAAAAGTTTATGCTTTCTGATCTGCGATTCAGTCAAGGTTGCAGATAGCTCAATGGCCTGACGGAGTGTGGTAGGGTTGCTACCAGTGACAATGTCTTGTACCGAGTCAGGCAGGCCGTCGATGTACCTTTCGATAGCCTTGTCGAGTGGGGCGACCATAGTCGGGCAAAGTAGACTCAACTCCTCAAACCTATCAGTATATGCCCTGTGTTCGCCACTATCTTGTTTCAAATCATCAAACTCCTTCTCCAACGCTCGTTGTTCATGACGAGGACAAAACTCTCTCATCATAAGTGCTCTCAGTTCAGCCCATGTTTGTGCTAGAGCAACATCTGCACCACGGTCTCTCATTACCCCGTTCCACCATGTAAGAGCCCTCTTCTGAAACACACTCGAAGAAAACTCGACCTTGCGATTTTCCGGACACTGCACGTGGCGAAAGGTATTCTCGATGCTCTCGAACCATTGGAGAAGCCCAGTTGCTCCCTCAGAACCACTAAACTTGAGTGGTTTAGCCGAGTTAAAGTTCTTGAAATTGCATGTACCATTGTTGTTGTTGTTGGCTTGGTTCCATTGAGCAAAGAGATTTGGGAATTGAGCAGCCATCTGCTGCGCAATAATTTCTGCCAGCTCGGCAGTTGCTATCTGGTGTTCGCGTCGAGGAGGCATTCTAAAAGAGGAAAACATGAAAGGAAACAAATAAAATGGTATTGGGTAAGAATAGGATGTTACAATCACTGACCATAATCACGGTTGATGGTCACTTGTTTGAATCATGAAGCAAACAAACAACACCAGGGCTGAATCAAAGCAAATAGATCCTCATAGTGTATCGCGAAGACATGCTCGCCTATAAGTGGACACTCACCCCAAGAGTTCCCAGGTAAGAGTGACTGGTCCGATTATGCGGATTTGTACGAACACTCTAACCTTAGACAGAAAACCCAGGGTACAGGCATTCACCCTTCCAGTTCGCACGTGTTCACACTACTTAGGACCCAAAACTTTGACGGGAGTTTTGAAAATTCAAAGGGGTTCAAAACCTTATAACAAAGGGTTCAAAACCTTACAATAGAGGGTTCAAAACCTAGTAATTAATCATCCTAGAACAGATGATTAGCTTTCAAGGCGGTTTTGAAATTTATGTTCTTGTTGTGGTCGTCGCCAAAGGGTAGGTGACGGTATTGTTTTGTGACTAAACGCAAGTAAACTCGCGTTAGGTTCCTAGGAAGGTTATAGACTAGGTCAAAGCATTACTAATAACCTAATTCCCTATAACCATTGGCTCTGATACCATCTTTTCTGTCACACCCCGACCACGTAGAACATACAAAACGTGGCGGAAACGTCGGGGAGTGTTGTAACAGAATCAATTGTTTCAAATCCATGGCAAATGAAGTTTCGTTTTATAAATCAAACATGAAAGTTTACATTGTCTAAACAAGAATTAAAGTGTACATAACATAAATTAACTAGTTCTTGTCTCGTTTTAAGTCACTAAGGCACAGGTCTGCCTAAGTATGTCTTGATAAGTCCTATGCATCATCTCCTGAAAACACATGTGAAAATAGGTACGTCAGCATAAAAATGCCTGTGAGATACATTGGTTTTGTGAAAACGGAATTCATGACTTGAGTTTGAGAAAATGTTTAGTCATGAACCTCGTATTTTGCTTTGTCTTGTAAATCATTTGAAAAACGGTAAGATCAAATGATATGTATAAATAAGAGAACACTGTATGGTTAAACGGATAACCATGTAAAATGAGTTTGTATAAGATAAGTCGTTTGTAAAACAATGTCTCGTGAAAAGTGTGTTATTTGTATAAAATGTCATATGTCTCAAATTGAAATGATTCAAATAACGCTACGATATGTAATACCATACAAACACTTATATATAGGAAGTACCAGCGGCGTATCCACCATGCTTGTATCATATTACACACGCCTCGTTACTTAATCACTTACTCAAACCAAACCATCAGAATGAAATGATTAACAATTGTGGAAATGTTTATGTATAGTCAAGTGTCTAATGTCAAATGTAAATCATGTCAACGGATACAACTGGTTTACACGGTTCAATGGTTACAAACGGTTCATATAATCGAAGGGTTAAGACGGTTCACATAGTCAAATGGTTACAACGGTTCAAAATGTAGTATAATGTGTTCATATGCTGGATGAGCATATGCAACAGAAATGCAATGTGAAACAATGTACTACGTATGCACACAATGGGCGTACGTAGCATGAAATGTATTGTAGAGTACAACGGTTCAAAATGTAGAATAATGTGTTCATATGCTGGATGAGCATATGCAACAGAAATGCAATGTGAAACAATGTACTACGTATGCACACAATGGGCGTACGTAGCATGAAATGTATTGTAGAGTACAACGGTTCAAAATGTAGTATAACGTGTTCATATGCTGGATGAGCATATGCAACAGAAATGCAATGTGAAACAATGTACTACGTATGCACACAATGGGCGTACGTAGCATGAAATGTGATGTAAAGCAATGTACTAAGTACGCACACAATGGGCATACATAGCATAAACACAATGAAATCATGTACTATATATGTACTATCGAACATAGCAAGTATATGATGTGAAAACAGGAAAGCATGAAAGTAACAGATAGGCACATGTGTTTCACCCCAAAACAGTTTGGAAAACAGTAAAAGAGGGGTTCAATGTAATCACATTGACTCCTCGAAAACATGTAAAAGATGGGGTTCAATGTACTCACCTGAGATTGCTTTGGAGTTCTTGTATAATAACCAGATAATGCTAAAGATCACGGGATATCAAACGGCACCTAATAGGTAGCTATGTTAATATACCGGACCAAATCGGAAGGATCGGACAGTACGCGGGTTCGAAAACCAAACGAGTATGGAGACTCGTGTAATATGGTTTAACAAAGCCTACATACTAAAATGAAACTTAACCTAAGTGCTTACGGTCCATCACGACCCGTTTAGGTAGCTTATGCTACCTTACGCGTCGTTCGCGTAGAACGCGTCTGGAACGCCTAACATCGTGACCACAAGGTATAACCTCGGAAGGTTATAGCTATGGTCACCTAATGTGTCTGGTCAGGTCCTAATGACCGACCAAATGGGTCGGGTTCGAAAGTATAAGCGATGGTTTAGATCGCTTACCTTACGACCCTATATAAGCACTAAACTAAAAGTGACGAGCTAAGCATGTTAGAACATGCTTAACTAAGTTTGAAAACAGGTTTGACATCAAAACAAACGGCTTTGATGCTCACGAGTAGTTTGGTTACAAAATATGCAAGAATGCACATTCTGGCCGAAACTACGACTCGTCACTGAGCCTAGATAACGGGGTAATCAGTAGGTATGGTCACTACGGACCATAACCATCGTGATCACGCTCACGTTATGAAGTTCCATGAACTTCGCATCGACCATAAGCTGGTCAATGCAGAAAGTCAACAAAACGTTGACTTTCGGACTCGAAAAGCGAATAAAAGAGCGAAAGAAGACTTACGGAGGGTCCCCGAGTGCTAATCTAGATCAAATAGCTCAGGTATGAAACAATGGTTTCAACTTAGAGCTTCAAGATCAGATTGTTGTGATTTTTACACTAAGGGGGGGTATTTATAGGAAAAGTGGAACCGTTAGGATCGTTTTATCGAATATCGTGCCTTGATCTCGTGCGTACATGTGTCCAGGGGTTAAATTCACTGAACTTGGCTCTTGGCCCTTCATTGGGTGAAAAAGGCATCGCCTCTTGATCGAACGAAAGGCCAGATTCTGCATTTAATGCAAAATCTTTCTGTCAGACATCCTCACGCGGCCCGCATCAGGATATGCAAAAACTCAGGTGGGCCGCCTGAGCCCGTCTGATCTGCACATACTTTGAAAAATGACAGTTTTGGTCCCTGTTGCGTGTTTAAGCCATTTCCGACACTTCTAAGGCCCGTAAAGCCAACTTTAAGGCCCTAAAATGATGCCTAAACATTGTGGACATGAAACATGCTCAAAAATGTGTCGGATGTTGGTTCGTTTGGCCGTACGATCGCGGTGTTCGCTTAATTACGACGGAATGCGCATAAGTGTGAAAGACGATCCAAATGACGCGACGAATGGATTTTTCTCATGCCAAACACTAAGGCATAATATAAGGATGCTTACATAAATTTTTGGATGTCCGGATGTATTCAGAATGTAAGTTATGCGCGAAAGTGCAAACTTGTGCACTTTTTGACACTTTTAGTCCCTGAATGACCCAGAAGTTTATTTTAGCATACTAAACCCCTCAAAGCCTATTTCTAAGCCATGTAAAGGATATTTATGGTATGTTTAACTTATGGACATGTTCCGGAATGTTCGTTATAGTTCAGATTGGCATACTTTCGCAGTTTGTCAAGTTTAGTCCCTGTAAGCGAATTAACTTGTTTTTGCTATACCAAAGCCTTCAAAACTTATTTCTAAGTTATGTAAAGGTTATTTAAGGTACGTTGAGTGTATGTTGATGTTCCGGAGTATTTGTCTCAATAAACTGAGTACGTTTACGCACCAGTTTGCGTATAATGCTCCAGAAAGCGATGTAGAGTTTGAATTTGAACAATAATTGATATGTGCAAAACATACACATATTTATACAAGATCCCAAGTATGAAATACAATATTTCATCGGCTTGGTATTTGTTTGATGGTCGCGGTGACACAGGTGTCACATGGTGGGAACGGGGCAAGTGGAAGAGTATTTACTATTGGCGCTGGGGAAGCTCGCAATGACGGGCAATGTTGAGACCGGTACGTCTTCTTTAAATGATATTTTTGTTTCTGTTTTAATCGACTCTGGTGCTGATGGGAGTTATGTGTCTTTGGAGTTCAGTCGTCAGTTAGGACTGACTCCCACCCCTCTTGTAAATAAGCATGTAGTAGAATTAGCTGGTAGTAGATCGATAGAAGCTTCTCATATTCTTTTTGGTTGCAAACTTGATCTCATGGGTCAAGTGTTCGACATTGACCTACTTCCCGATACTCTTGTAAGTTTTGACATGGTCGTTGACATGGATTTGGTTATCTATGCGTCAAGCGGAAATTCTCTGTAAAGAGAAAATCGTGCGTATCCCTCTCCCTAGTGCGGAATCCTTATCAGTCCAAAATCATCGTAGTGGTGCCATGGTTGGCATCATCTCAGCCATGAAAGCCCAGAAGTGTCTACGGAAGGGCTACTCTGCTATTCTAGCTCTCGTCGTTGATTCGCAACTTGAAGAAAGGAAGATCGAGTATCTCCCAGTTGTTCGTGAATTTTTTTGACGTGTTTACTGAAGGGTTACCTGAATTACCCCCATATCGTCAGGTGGAATTTCAGATTGACCTTATGCAATTTCAGATTCCTTCTGGGATACGGCAATCCCCTGGGTTCGCTGGCTACTATCGCAGATTCATCATGGGATTTTCGAAGATTGCGCAACTTCAACCCCTTGGCACAGCGGGGAGCTGTGAGTTCATGGGAAATAAAACAATGGAACTTCTTTTCAGCTTTTGAAACCCAACCCTGCAATGCACTGAGCATCACTTCTATCCGAGGGTACCGATGATCTGGCAGTATACCATGATGGTCCGAATCAGGGTCTCAGTTACACACCGATGCAACCTGAGAGGGCGATGGCTTACGCGGTGGATTAACAGGAAAAATTGCGCGAATCGTACCCTGGGGTGGAAGCCACGATCTCGGATTTGAGCTGGAGGCAATACTTGGACGGTACCAAATACATTACTTAGACCGATCACAAGGGCCTCCCGTGTATCGTTGTTTCGAAAGGACCTAAAGCATGCAATGACATCGTTGGGTGGAACTTTTGAATGAAGGCGACCGTGAAATCTGGACGTGCACGAGGTTTGCAGCTCACTATCGACTCTAACATACCTGATCAGACTCGTTATGTTCAAACTAGGGAACTGAAGGAAGAGAATTTTCAAGTTAAGCCCATGCGGGGCATGGAGAAGCAACCCTTTGCAGGTTGGGCAATATTCGCTACCTCTTGGAACGAATATGGACCTCACTATACAACAACCTTGGGGAACTGGTGCAGGCGAAGCACACGGGCCTCGATATTCTAGTCGTCTAGGTTTGATGGGAGATATAAGGATCTATAAATCTTGCATTGGTGATCGGGCATGAAGGCCAACCTAGCTATGTGTGAGAGCGATGTTTGACTTGTGGGAAAGTCGAAGTGGAGTATCAGTAACCGGAAACACATTTATGGAAATGAGAACAGACTGCCATGAATTTGGTCACTAGTCTACTTACAACTCGAAACGGAAACATTATCACCTGGGTGATCATAGATGGACTCAAGTTACCAGCACACTTCCTTGCAATCAAGAAAACTGACAAGTCTTCACAGTTGTGAATTTTCCTCTGAGAGGGGTGGCTTTTAGGCACGAGGGACCAACTCCTTTTACCTCTGAATTTGACCTATGCATGATCTATGTCAGGCAATACACACACTCTTGGCTCACATCAGGACCAGGGCATTGCTTATCGCTGTTGGGAAAACGATCAGAGTAAACGAACCAACCTGACTCTCGAACGCATGCGGCGAGCATGTGTGTGACTGACCTTAGTAGATTGGAAGGACACTTACTTTGGTCGAGTTCTACTGCAGCAGATACTATTCTGGTATTCAGGCAGCTCTGTTGAGGCAATACATAGACGATAATGCCAGCTCTGTTGAGGCAATACATAGACGATAATGCCAACCTTCTTGCCAGACTGAGATGGGTGACAACTTAACTACTGGTCCAGGACTGGTACTCGAAACTCTTGGGAAGGTAGTTCGGATCGGGAGTCGATTGGCGGCAACGCGTGACCGTCAGGAAAGCTGATAAACCTGGGAAACGCTGGAAGATCGCTGTAGGCGATCGTATTGTGTTGAAAGTCTCACCCTGGTAGGGAGTGGGATGCTTGGGAAGCGTGGCGAGCTTAACTGACATCTCATGAAACACGTGCGATACCTTTACTGGAGAAATTTATCGAACACATGGATCAGGAGGTTAAGGTGCGTAACCATAGTCGTATCCCGATTGTGAGAGTTTGTTGGAACTCAAGACGTGGACCGGAGTTCACATGGGAGCATGGGAATCAGATGAAGATCAAGTATCCTCAACTCTTTCTATTAATCAATCTAAGTCTGGTGACACTGGTGAATTTCGGGACGAAATTCCTCTTCAAGTTGGGGATGATGTGGCACCCCCGAAGAAAATCAGTAGCAATCCTGATTTCTTACTTCACTCCTCTGTGTTTACTTGTCAAATTTCGGGACGAAATTTCTTTCAAGTTGGGGATGATGTGACAACCCGAACTTCCAGGGTTAGTCTTGTAATCTTGACTCCTCGTTACCCCTTTCCTAGGTGTTGGAACGTCCTACTTGGTTATAACTTTGGTAAACTTAAATGTTTGTTAACTCGGTTAAATAACTTTTTGGCATTTGTTTGGGCCGCGCATGTATTGGGCTACACAATACTACCTTATAATTTCACACCATGTCGGCCCAAATGGATTACCTGAGCCCAATTTGCTTTCGTGTGTTTTATCCAATTCGGCCCAAATGAAGTGTAACCTTATATTAATCCAGCCCAAATAGATATCAGCCCACTTGTGTTAATAGTTAACATGATATATGCAATTGTACGTGACTTATTGTGAATCTCTAAATCAAAATTAACAAACCCTACCCCCTACTGGTTGTGCGACGACAGTGGAACCCCCCCCCCCCCACCTTTGTCGAAGTCTCTTCCTCTTAGAAATCAACCTTCGTGCCTAATGTATATCAATCTTCTGGTTAGTTTTGTTATGTTTATTCAATTCTTGATTCATTGTGTCTATCTTTATGTGGATAAACATATAGTTTTCAATTCTTGTTTTACTGTTAATTTTTGATAAACATATGGATACTGTATGGTTGATGTTGTACCATAATATATGAAAATCGTAACATAGGGAACTTGTCGTATATTTTTTGTTGATTACTTGCTGATTTTCGATATGTAACTGATTGGCATGTAAGTATATATAATATTGGGTATGACCAATAAGTCATCTAATTCAGTAAGTCGGTCAAATCTGTAAGGCACGGCCCAGTCCAATAGTCCATATGTAAAGCCCAATACAAAAGTCCATGTCCAGTAGTATGCAATAGTCAATGTCCAGTAGTCTCCCAATGCAATAGCTCAGTACATGTCACACAAACACATTAAAAACATATTAAAACAAATGTGTATAATAAAAGTAATAAAAGTTATCAAATGATACTTGTGAATGGATCAATCAGGAGCGGTTAGACATATTAATTTATACTCTTATGATGAGGAACTTGTCGTTATAATGATGACTTATGTGATTAATATATCGTTAACAACCTGACTATTGTTCTAGGTTTTATATTAAAGTGGTTAGTGTGATCATATAGTTGAAGTGTCTTGAGTGGTGCATGAAAAATTGATTCGGAATATATGATACCATCGGATAGGCTTGGATTACATGTTGATAATGGAAATTCATCTTGTTATACTTAATGATAGATTAATAAGCTGAAGGTGTTTGTGTAGATTTGTAATAATAAAGTTCAATGGCAGAATACTTGTGTGATAACAATGTTTGGGCTATAGTGGCAATGTGAGTTTAAGATTGGCTGATTCAATTCGTGTGTATGTGGGCTATATTTGTTGCTTTGATTGGACCGAGGTACAGCGGGCCGATGATAACTACAAAGGCTAGATTAAGTGTTCATGTGAAGTATGATTAGTAAACTAAGCTTGGGCCTTGATGGGCCGCCCACTCCGCGAGTGATTGTACCCGGCCCATATGTCCTGAAATCAATAAACGGGGTCTTACTGATTTGGTCCTGGTATGTTGGGTCGAGCTTAGCTTGCGGGTAGTGAGAATGGCATGGTAGTTTAGTTCCATATACTTTTATGTAAGTAACAAACTAACCGGGTGGTGATGCGTTAATGCATGAACTTGTATCGTAAACGTATTGTGACTAGAATGCTTGTATGACGTACTTGATGTATATGTTTGCTTGTTTACTACTTAAGCAATACATGTGATTAGATACGTGAATTGTGAATCCATGAAACTGACTGTCTCTGGTAACCACGATAGGATTGATTGATCAACTGTTAACGAGCATTTAATCTAACCGAGCAAACCAAAGGTGAGTTCATCTCTCTTGAGCATGCGTCCCGGTGGTTGGGACAGTCAGTGGGTATCCCGGGGAGGGATAAGTCTTTTGGGTAAAAAAGAGAATGTTGGATAATATACTCTTCCTATCACCTTTAAAGTCCCTCCGTTTTGTTTGGTTACCGGGGAGGTAACATGGTATTAGTTAGTAGCGCTACTTAGGTTTGGAAACCTCACCCCGTACCTGGGAGGACGGGTGTTGTACTAATAACCTAGTCATGACCAATGCTTTGATAGGAGCATTGGAGAAAGGGCAAAATAATCAGGAGCCGTCTTGTATTCGGGGTATTATCAACATTACTTTCGGAATTAAATTCAATGGATTAACTAAACACTTGGTAACCAACGTTTTCGTAAAACTATGAACTCACTAGCGTTGTCTGATACACATGTTGCATGCTCACAGGTCGTTAGATATCTTGGATTCGGGAACTTGCTGTCTGGAGTAGCTGGAGTGGTCATGGGTCGACTGGAAGGATTCATGTGTTTGAATTATTGATACTATACATTGGTTTCGAAACGGTTTAACTTTGGTTTATTAATTGCTTCCACTGAACATCTTGGTTTCCATTTAAACTTATTGATGGCACTTTTTATTAATAATTGATGATTTTATTTAACAACTTGTGATTGGTTCAATATGATTAGTGGCTCGTTATTGGTTTGTCACACGCCTACTAGGGTTTCCCATGGGTGGTATTTTGGGGGTGTGACATTTTATCACTCGTTATATATATCACGCTTTATTTATATTGAGTGGTGAGTTATTTTTAAATGGAGATGGGTGTGTGGTGAGTGATGACCATTTCCACTAAAAAAGGTTGTGAGTGATTGAATAATGGTTGATGACATGGCGGAACTTGATTGGATGTGGTGAGTGATGAGTGATCACCACCCCCCTCCCCCTAAGGGTTCTTGACACAAACATAAGACCATTCAAGAAACCCACCCAATTTAACCTTTCTTCACAAAAACACAATAAAAAAGATTCAAATTTCGAATTACCTCAAACCGTAAAAGGGTTCTTCTCAACCAACATAAATAAAACAAACCCTTTAATCTTGAAATCTTCAATATTTTTTTTGATAAAAGATAACATTATTATAGACGTGGATAGAGGGATAATGATCACTTTTAGTGCGTACAATATCGTGTCAGCTCGATGTTGCAGCGTATGCTCATGGATGGTGCAGAACTGAAGATTACTGCACGGAGAAACCTTTTAGTTCCGGAAAAGGTTGATTTTCTGGAAACCGTGTCTGGAGGCGGAGGTGATGGTGGTGGTGGTGGTGTAGTGGTGGAGGTGGAGGTGGAGTGGAAGTGATGGTGGTGGGGCTATAAATCTAATTTATATTATTTCTTTATATAAAAACAAAAAATAGAGTAATCTTTGGAATTAAAAATAGAGTAATAACATAAATCGGCTTTTTGTTTTGTCTTACAAAAGTCATTCAACAATATTTTTTGAATATTAAAGTCACCTCATGTTAGATTTGAACAAAAGTATGACCCGAACTTTTTTTTAAAAAAAAACTTGCTATATGAAGTTATGTTTCAACCTAAGATATGTTTGAAAATTAATAGGTCATTGTTATAAAACCAAAAACAATTAAAATGAAAATCAAACAATAAACAATTAAACCCTAACCCAATAAAATGAATGCGGTTTATATGTAGCCCACTAAACCGAATAACCAAAGTAAACCATACTATATATTTAGTCGAATAAACCCAATAATACGACTTGGTTGTATTTGGTTGAAATCGAAAACCAAACCGAATTCGAACATGGTTTGTGATTCAGTTTTGAGATACTTAAATTATGTTTGGTTTGGTTCGATTTTTTGTCTAACCCAAAATTTCAAACCGAATAAAAGGAACCAGATAATTGAATAAACTAAAAGAACTGTTGGTGATCGAGTCTTGTATTAGGTTAGATAGATCAGGGCACGAAGTACGAGAAAAATAGAGAAACATGTAGGATAGGCCATTTCGCACGAAATGGATGTTGTGGCAATTTCGCACGAAATGGCACTGGCCATTTCGTGTGAAGCCAACTCGTGCGAAATGAGCTTGCCTATAAATACGTGCCTTGTCCATTTCATTTGTAACGTTTTGATTCCGGTGCCGAGGTGCTGCCGAAGTGTCTCCAGCCTGTAAAACGTTGTTATATCAATAAACTAGACAATTAAAGTGTATATCAAGCTGATTCAACATCAATACGTTTGTTTCCGCCTCTCGTATTGATCAAAAACTCTTTTGCACGACTCGTTTGGTCGAGCATACGATCCTACATGTGGTATCAGAGCTCAGGAGGAAGAGTTCTTACCGATTTTAGTTTGATTTCATCAAAATTCTGATTTCTACACCTTCTTTTACAAGATTTTTCAAAATTAAACAAGATTTCACGGTTAAAATGGCTTGATTTTCACACATAACACGCGTAATTCTGTTTTAACAAATCCTTGAAAGAATCAGACTTAAAATCAACCTAAAACCTGATCAATTTGTCAAAAACATGGCCGATTGTATGACATCAGCATCCTTTCGCACGAATTAAACTTCCAATCCGCACGAATTGGTTAATAGGTTCATCAGGTCACTTGAATCAATACATCAGATCTTCATTTCGCACGAATTGGTTATTCAGAGCACCATTTCGCTTGAAACAACACCTCATTTCGCACGAATTGGGAGAAGTAGATCCGTTTCGCACGAATTGGACCAATTTCGCATCAAGTTTCCCATTTCGTTTGAAAGTGACCTCAATTCGCATGGATTGGTCATAGCAGACTTCATTTCGTACGGATTGAACTTTAGTGACTCCATTTCGTTTGAAAGTTGATTCCAGGTTGTTTGAACATCTCCAATTCGCTTGAACTTTGAGATATTGTGAAATTTTTACCGAAACATGGAAGAAGAGTTTTACAATGCTTTTGCTACTGCCCCGAGTACTCCTGTTACCATTGCTCAGAGTGTGAACATGGAAAATGAAACAGGAACATTGCAGAAACCTCCAAAGTTGATGGGCATTGAAGAATACTATTGTTGGAAAGACCGGTTCGAAAATCGGGTTCAAGCAAATCATTTGAGATCTTAGGAGTGTATTGAAAAAAAAATATGTTAAACCTCGTACAGATGTGGGAGTTATCAAAACTATTTCTGAATTGTCGGATAAAGAGAGAGACATGTACAAGGCAAAAAAAATGATGATCAGTCTTCTTCAGCAAGCTGTGAAAGAAGACATCTTCATATTACTTCAACATGATGGTACTTCACGTTCGATTTGGGAAGCACTTCGAATTAAGTTTGAAGGTAGTACGGAGATGATCAGGAGTAAGAAATCATTATTAAAGAAAGAATTTGATTTGTTTACTAGCTTGTAGGGTGAAACTACAAAGAAACTGATTAAGAGATATTGTCATTTAGTGCATTCAATGTCACTGTTAGTTATAAACAAAGATCGAGAAGAATGGGTTGACAAATTAGCTGATGCTTTACCTCAGAAAGAATGGGGTACATATTTGATGATCTTAAAGAACACTGGAGAATATGATAAATTGACAATTTCTCAGTTCATTGAAAAACTTGAAGGACAGGATCTTGAATAACAAAATATTGCTAGAATGAACAATCCAAGTGGTCAACAAGACATCAAGATGTATTACAAAGGGAATGTTCAGAATGTTGAAGCAAGTCTGAAGGTTTAAACCGCTTTCAGCGCAGAAAACTCATCCAGATAAGTCAATCAAAGTCCAATCAGCAACAGTGGATTTTCTTCATACTCTAGTGTTAATCCGAATGTTTCAACCTCAAGTTATCAGTCTCAGAGCTCAAACAACGGTAATGGTCATGTGATACAATGCAACATCGCGTTGCATCTTCAGAACAGTCAAAATTTCTCTGAAGAAGTCGCTAAAGGTCATATGGCATTACTAGCTACAATGTTAGAATCATATGAGGGTTTGGTTGTAGGAAGAATCGGAAATCCTATGCTAACAAAAGAGGATTACGATCAGATCGATGCTGAGGAAATGGAGCTTATGGATATTAAGTGGTGTTTAGCAAGTGTGTTGAGGAGAACTGAGAAATTTAAGCTGATTACATGAAGAGATGACTTCCATGATGCTAATGTTTCTACTTTAGGTTTTGATAAATCTAAAGTTACTTGTTTTCGATGCAGGGAAAAAGGACATTTCAAGAAGGAATGTACCAATCGAGAAGCAGGTGGAGCCCAGAATCCGTTTGGAAATAATGATTATTATCAGAAAGCTATATATCAACAAGTTGCTCAACAACCGTCATCATCCCATGATATTGAAGATGGAAAGAAGAAAGCTTATCTAGTTAATCAAGATGATGAAAGAACGGCAGAAGGTTTTACCAGGGACAAATACATTCCGGATGATTCAAAGTTAAGAGCATTCATTGCACAAATAGTGCAAGAACCAGAGTTGATCAAGGAATGGATGGATGTGTTTGCCAACAGTGAGAAAAGTCAAGATGGAGAGTCTGTGTCTTCAGAAGAAAACTCAGAAAAGACACCAGTCTTTGATCAATCATCATGTAACACCCCGTGTTACCGAAAGTCAAAGTCAAAGTCAAGACTGACTCCTTTGAACGTAGTTAGTCCATTTTATGTTCTTACGTTAGTTGTATTATGCGGAGTAATTAATTACAATCGAATTAATCGAAGTTTATTTATCGACGCGAACTGCTTTACGATTGTGAATGATAGGAAGTATCAATGCGATAAAGTCAATTAATCAGTAATCGAACTAATCTAATCATCATCAAACTCGAGACTCGAATTACGCGAATTTTGGTGTTAATATACGTGTGTGTGCGCCTTATGTGTTACTTGTGCGTGTCAACTTTATGTTGCGTGTGATAATCAATCGAAACTCAATCGAACTAAACCGAAATTGAATCGTGATAATTGGTGGAGAAGAGATAGCGCGAGAGATAGATGATTGTATGTTAGATATAGTGGTTGGGATTAAAAGTAATTTGAATAGGAAACTCTATCGTATTCCCATCAATTGCAATCGGGATCGAAATATCAAAAATCGTCGCACCGAACACTCGAATCAGGCAGCTGAACGATCAGGCTCTCAGCCGATCGAACAGCCCAGCCGATCGGACTGCTGGCCGATCGGACAGGCTGTCCGATCGGGATGCCTGGCCGATCGGCCAGCCCTTTCCTCTTTTGGCAGCCTATAAATACCCCTGTCATTGTCATACTTACCATTTTTGGAAAGCTCTGACCGACCAGCTCGTGCTCTCAGCCTTTTTCTCAGATTTCTCTCAATTCTGGTAAGATTTCATCCTAAATCTTGTACTTTCTTGATCTATACGCACTCCTATACCTTTCTATCTTTCAAATCTTGATTTCTAACCGTGAAATCATCAAGATTCAAGTGTTCTAGGATGATGTCATCATGGTGTTCATGAAGAACTTCATGTTTTGGCTTCAATCCATCAAGAATAACTTGGATCTAGCCGATTTCCACACAAACAAACAAGGATCTTTCATAGATCTAAACATTTACACGATGAAAAAGGATTAAAAGATGGTTTTCCAACTTTCTTTCAACTCTTTTACACTCAATGCCTTCAAATTGATAGAAACGGGACTTGTGCCGACTTGCAAATCATTCAGGTGGTTGCATGACTCAAGATCTGGATTCTATCCATGAGGTTCACCGATCTCGGGTTAAACGTTAAACCCTGTTCCGAACAGTTCACCGGCCGGATTTGGTTGAATCATGTCCGATCAGGAGGAACATGTAAGAACGAGGGTTCTATGGTTCAACTTGTGGTCAAAACACCTCGATATAACGACAAACAATCAGAACAGTCAAGTGTTAGATGAACTGGCTGATCAGGTCAGGATGCTGATCGATCGGACTGCTGTCCGAATGGACAGCCAGCTGATCGGACAGTCAGCTGATCGACCAGGCCAGCCGATCGGCTAGCACATGGTCCCACACTTGAACAATTCATTGAAGTCTAGTATTGAACGAACTGATGTTCGATCGGGCTACCGTCCGATTATCATGAGATACTATACTTCAACACTTAGTCGATTTTCAATGTGTTCAATGCACTAGGAGTGCCACCCGATCGAACAGCCGTCCAATCAGGTGACACCCTGCTAAGAACTTAGCTGTTGAAGTACCTAACCGATCGGTTAGCCGGCCGATCAAACAACCATCCGATCGACCGACTTGAAAGGTAAAGATACTTCAATGTTTTCAAATGCTACAACGAAAACTTCAAAAGTCAAACCATCATACACAAACACATCCTTCTCAAAGGAAGAAACAATCCACTCGAACAGCCATCCGATCGGCCTATCGGCCGACCGGACAGCTGTCCGAACGGACTGTCAAGCCGAACGGCCAGCCGTCCGATCGACCAGCTGTCCGACCCTCCAACACTTGTTTTCCGTTTTACGCGTTGCTTATCGTTATGCTTATCAATGTGAGTATACTCGAACCCTTTTTGCTTTAGCACATTTGGATGTTACATAAGTTGCTTATTCTAAATCACAATCGAACACACTACTCAATTACTTTAAACGCTAACCGTTACTGCATGTATTACGTGACTAAATGAATGCTTGTTGTTATGTTTACACGTGGAATGCTGTCTACCTGCCTTAACGACGATAGTACTGTAGTTTGGACTTAGCAGCACCCGTTCACACGGGGGTTGTTAAGGACAATTACTTGCATGGATTACGGTGGTAATCATGTATTGCGAACTGCCTCGGGCAGTCAACCCGCAGTCATTGGTATCGATAGATCCATGTCGATAATTAACATGCTTCGTTTTCCTCTGTGTACATGCTGGTTATGCGTAAACTATTTCGAACTCTATTATGCTATTATCAAACTTGTATGCTCACCTTTACATTTTATGTATTGACTTTATTTTAACATATGTGACAGGTGTTTAAGATGCTTATCTGCTAGGAAGGCGAAGCTAGAATAAAAGTCTAGAGTATAGTTGTCTGTAGATCTTGCAGCTTGAGTCTCTAGACATAGATAGACAATTTTTATATTTAAATCTGAGTTGTCGGAACAGAATATTTAACTAGATGTTATCTGTAATAATTTGTTTGCTATTTGAGGTACGGTATGGGACGTATTATACAAATTGAATGGTAATGATAGTTGTTATGGAAACTTCTGGACAATCTGTTTCGCTCAGTGCCATGCCCCGATGATTCCGCCATCAGTTGGGGTGTGACAGATTGGTATCAGAGCCATAACTATAGTGAATTAGGCAAGACTCGACCTAGTCCGGGTCGAAGTCTTAGAGACCTATACTATAGTTAGGAACCAACAGACCAAGCTTATGTGCTAAATATCCTGCTAATTCTCATCGTCACCGCACTCGAATTTTCCATAATGAGAAGGCGATTTAGTCAAGATTAGGTGTGAAAACCGCAAACTCTCGACTAAATTGCTGGATCAATGATGTTTTATCAACTTATCAATAATCTCTTCATTATGCTTTTCAATAACGAACGCTTGTTCAACGGGAGATTATACCAAATCAGGAGTGAAATCCATATTTTGATGAATAATCTCCTCAATTTTACTAGAACAAGGAAGAAGTTGCTAAGTTAGGGGTGAAACCCTAACCTTGACAACTTGTTCCGACTTTTATTTATCTCACCAAGGCCTCGACGGACTCCAACGACCTGAACTCACGAGTATGACCTAGGGAATACGTGCTGAATTCCCAAGAATCGAGGCGGAAACACGATCCCGGAAGTCGAAATGTGACGACAAGTCTATTGAGAATAGTCGAATCGCTTTGGGTAGTCGATGTTTAATAGCCGCAGACAATCTACTTCTCGATTTTTATGTGTTTCGATTCTGAGCCCACAACTGTTGACTCTGATAATTTGTCGATTTTATGCGTGTTATGTGTATTTGTCTGTTTACATGTTTAAAATTTTAGAAAATTATTCGATTTTGCTATCACTTCGATCGACACACACGACTCGCATTGCTCTTCTATCTCAAAACGGTAACAGGTCGCTACAATCTAGACGACATTATGATACGATATACGCTTATACTATACTCGACATGCCATACGATTATACTATACTACTCGATATGATATAACTATTCGATATATGGTACGCAATCGACACGCGAGCTTTGAATGATAGGTTTCTGTATTCTGACTGCATCTGTGATTAAATATGTATGTGCTTCTGTGTTTGTATGTCTCTGTGCTCTACGTGCCTACGTGCTTATGTGCTTCTATGACTACGTGAATCTGTGGTTATGTGCTTAGGTGTTTATGCGATACGTATTTCGACGTGTTCCTGAGCTTTAGTAAGTAGTAGACGTGTGAGGTGAGATTCGATTTTGATGTGTCTGAGACCTACGACGATGTCTGTTGCAGACCATGTCGTCATCCGGACACCGAACCCCACTTACCCGCCAAGAAAAGAGAGACAGACGTCTTGCTGCTATCATCGCCAAACAAGTAGCTAAGGCTGTGAGCGATGTCTATGAAAACGTCAGCAAATCTTCCGAAGAGTCGAGAATTGAAGCTCCCAAAGATGCTACCAAGACTGTTTTCAGCTTTAAACAGTTCAAGGCATGCGGACCAAAGGAATTCACTGGAGAAGATGGCCCAACAGCTATGTTTCAATGGTTTGATTCCATCGAAGTCACTCTGCGCCAAAGCGGCTGTCCAGAAAATCTCCGTACCCTAAACGCAACCGGCGTCTTCTAGTCCCGAGCTCTAGACTGGTGGACGGCCGAGCGAAACAAATGCGGGAATGATGCAGCTTATGAGCTGACATGGAAAGAGCTGAAAGCCATTATGATGGACGAATTTTGCCCTCCCCATGAACGCCAAAAGCTGGAGGACGAGTTTTGGAACATTAAGCAGAAGGATGGAGATAACGCAGCCCTAACTGCTCGCTTTAAACAGCTCAACATCATTTGTCCCGATCAAGTCAAGACGTCAGACATGGCCATCAAGAAGTACATTCGAGCTCTACCCGATTGTGTTGCCGATTTTGTTCACGCCGCGAAGACATCATCAATTGAAGAGACTTCCTTGCTTGCCGCTGAGATCAACGACAAGCGAGTAAAAGCTGGTTTCTGGGATAAGCCCTCAAGTCTCTGCATCAAGCCACCACTGCATCGACCGCCGAAACCGCCACTGCTCAACCATCCAAGTCATCACGCCGCAGGAAGAAGCACAACAACAACAACAACAGCTCCAGCAACAAGAACTGTGCTGTCACTACCACTGCTGCTCCTTTGCAAGCCGTACCGGCCCAGCAGCAGTCTCATTATCGACCAGCACCAGTTACTCAAGCGCCGCCAACAAAGCGTGCTTACACAGGTCCCCACCCACTCTACCCGACGTGCTCATATCATCATCCGGTGGGTCTTGCCTGTCGTTTCTGCGCTCATTGCAAATTATACGGCCATTTTACTACCAATTGTCGCTATGGTCCTCGTCAAGCCCTAGTTCAAGCCACTGCTCATCAAGCTCTACTCCCAGCCCCGCAAGGCCAACAAGCGGCTCAGGCACCCGCGATCAATGCTCGAGTCTGCTTTGCATGTGGTGACCCTAACCACTTTGCAAACATATGCCCGAACAGGGTGGTGAAGCAAGCGCCCTAGCAGCGGCAGCAGCAGCAGCCTCAGCAGCAGCAACAAGCAGCACGCGCCAGAACCTTCAACATCAATGCTCGCCAAGCCCATGCTGACAACAACGTGGTTAATGGTACGTTCCTTGTGAATGGTATTTATGCATCGTGTTTGTTTGATACTGGAGCCGATAACTGCTTTGTGTCGTTTGAATTCGAGAAGCTCCTTAGTCGTAAGCGCTCTTATCTCCCCTCGTCATTCGAAGTTGAAGTCGCTACTAGAAGAACTGTCGCCGTTAATTCTGTTCTTCGTGATTGTACTCTCGAGCACAACAATCACATTTTTCCAATCGACCTCATTCCGATGCAGCTCGGAAGTTTGACGTCATAGTAGGCATGGACTTTCTTCGCGAAAACCATGCTGAAGTTGTGTGCTTCGACAAGATGATTCGATTCTCGCTCGAGAATGGTGACTTATTGTATGTCTATGGCGAAACTGCTTCGAAAGGTCTCAAGCTCATGTCGTGTGTCCAAGCTAGCAAGTATCTTCATAAGGAATACAGAGCTTTCTTGGCCAACATTGTAGTAGCAGAGAAGGAAAAGAAGAGGAAAACAGAAGTGAAAGACGTTCCCGTGGTTCGTGAATTTCCTCAGGTGTTCCGTGATGATCTTCCCGGACTACTGCCAAGTCGTGATATCAACTTCCGTATCGACCTCATTCCTGGAGCTAACCCCGTAGCCAAAGCCCCTTATCGACTCGCGCCATCCGAAATGCGGGAACTCTCGAACTAACTCCAGGAATTACTTGAAAAAGGCTTTATTTGCCCGAGCACCTCTCCTTGGGGCGCACCAGTCCTTTTCGTCAAAATCAAACACACTACTCAATTACTTTAAACGCTAATTGTTACTGCATGTATTACGTGACTAAATGAATGCTTGTTGTTATGTTTACACGTGGAATGTTGTCTACCTGCCTTAACGACGATAGTACTATAGTTTGGACTCAGCACCCGTTCACACGGGGGTTGTTAAGGACAATTACTTGCATGGATTACGGTGGTAATCATGTATTGCGAACTGCCTCGGGCAGTCAACCGGCAGTCATTGCTATCGATAGATCCATGTCGATAATTAACATGCCTCGTTTTCCTCTATGTACGTGCGGGTTATGCGTAAACTATTTCGAACTCTATTATGCTATTATCAAACTTGTATGCTCACCTTTACATTTTATGTATTGACTTTATTTTAACGTATGTGACAAGTGTTTAAGATGCTTATCTGCTAGGAAGGCGTAGCTAGAATAAAAGTCTAGAGTATAGTTGTCTGTAGATCTTGCAGCTTGAGTCTCTAGACATAGATAGACAATTTTTATATTTAAATCTGAGTTGTCGGAACAGAACATTTGACTAGATGTTATCTGTAATAATTTGTTTGCTATTTGAGGTATGGTATGGGACGTATTATATAAAATGAATGGTAATGATAGTTGTTATGGAAACTTCTGGACAATCTGTTTCGCTCAGTGCCATGCCCCGATGATTCCGCCATCGGTTGGGGTGTGACACATCAACTGATAGCAGTGATGATGAAGAAGAAATACAAATAAACATTGGAAAAACTCAATTATCTCCTAAAAGTTTCAAATTTTATTTTGCAGATAGATTGAAGAAACTAAAGGAGAAGCGAGCAGCAAAAGATCAGAAAAAGAAAAAATGCGAGAATGTTGCTCAGGAAGAGAAGTCTGAACAGAGTAAAGAAGTTAAAGTTGCTGAGAAGGTGGTTGAAGCTGAGAAGGTGGTTGAAGTTGAGAAGGTGGTTGAAGTTGAAAAGATAGTCGAAGTTGAAAAGATTATCGAAGTTGAAAAAATTGTTGAGATCACGAAACCTTGTCTAAAATGTTTGGAACCATGCAAACATTGTGAAGAGAAAGGCAAGAAGTTTAGTGAGCTTGACAAGATGAAAGAAAAGTTATTGTTTGATGTCAAGTATGTGAAAGAATCGTATGATGTTTTGAACAGAACAGTTAACAGTTTGCAAAAGACAAACTCAGAAAGGGAAGATGCTTTAACAATGATGAATGCAGTAATGATGTCTAAGCAGAAGGCTATAAATCATTATATTGAGGGGTGTGCATAATTGAAGCATGAGTTGGAAACTGAAAAAATTGAGAATGAAAGAATCAGAAGATTGTTGCAAAGTTATTCAAGTTCTGATTATTTGATTGATAGAATTTATCCAACTGTTGCAGGTTTTGAAGCATTTCAAGATGAGAAGCCAGAAGAGTAGGATACTGGTAAGAAACAAAGTGCAAATTATAACAAGTGTCCGCCTCCGATCTGGGAAGGTTATTCTCCCAGAAAACCAAATGAGGAACAAGTCAAAAAGGCAGTCAATATAAAGTTAAAGTCCGAAACAACTGATGATTTACCAGACAACATAGACGTTACATTCACATCGTCTGACACTGATCATGAGTCTGAGTTAATAAAGAAAGTGGTTGATCAGGTGTTGGATAAGGATGAGGAGTCAGAGTCAAAGTCTTAGTCTGAAAGTTCGAGTTCGTCGGTCAATAGTTCAAAATCATCGGTCAAAAGGGTTTATAATAGAGAATTTATGTTATCAAAAAGTAATTTGAATGACGAAACATTCAAAGTTGCATATACTTTGAATGATTCAGACAAATTATTTTCTGATGAGGAATTTCCAATAAGAGGTGTTAAAACTAAAATGATTAACAAGGTTTTCAAATTAACAGAAATTAATATTTCTGAAATAAAAGATGTAAATCTTGCTGAAAAACCTAAACCTTACACCTCAAGAGTTCAACAAAGATTAAACAAGAAAAAGGGTTACAGTTCTGGTTCAGGTTATCGAAAGAAACCAAACCATAACGGTAATTTCAAAAAGAAGGGATTGGGTTTTACTTCACCCGAAAATCATAAAAATGAGAAAATTTCTAAAACAAAAACAATATTTGTTTCAGGGTCCAGTTCTGAAGAAGAGAAGAAGAGCTCATTCTGGAAGCAATCGAACAAAGCGTTCTTTGCAGAAAAACAGAAACATGAGAAGAATGGAGTTCATCAGAGAAAGGAGATAAGAACCTGTTACTGATGTCAAGAAGTTGGTCACATTGCCTGGAATTGTCCAAAGGCAACCAACACAAAACAAGAAGTTATTTCTAAACTCAAAGAAAAAATTGTTGATAAAACTGAACCACCAACTGAAAAATTCAAAGTGTTTAAAAACTCAACATATGAAGTTGGTGAATGTTCGAGAAGGTTTTACAAAAGAAGAGTGAATCTTAACAACCAAACATGGGTTGTTAAGAAATCAGATGTGAAATCTGGCGATGAATCTGACTCGTCAAAGACAGAGGAGCCACAAGTTGAGATTAAAAGTGATAATTCAGTTCCTCCAATGGATGATGTCAACTTTCCACCATTGAGGACGTAAAATTTTAAACAAAAATTGGAAAAGTGGAGATTTCGAATCAATTCTATTCTGAAAAGAAAGAATTTGATGTCGAAAAGGCTTTTAACGACAAAGTGAAAAATATCTTTGGGAAAATGGTCAAGGGTAAGGCCAAAGGGGTAAAAGATTTTTATGAAGAAAAAAGGAATGTTCAAACCCCGAGTGAAACTGAGAAGGTCACACCCAAAGCTGGTCAGGCTTGGGTGTCAGTATTCCATACTTAAAAATCCTGACTTGCCGGAACTCCCAGGTTGGTAATTGGGGAGTAGGAATCGACATCTTTCTTGAAAAATATCACTTTCATGAATGGTGGTTGTTCAATGATATTTCGACCTACAAGTGGTAGTATTCTTGAAAATTGTCATATTTCTTTTTGCATGTGGTATGGTAGATAAGTGAACCTTCAAAAGGTTGAAAAAAGGATTTTCACCTACAAGTGGTTAATCAAGGTCATTAAGTTGAACTTGCTTTAACTCTCATTCAAATGGTTGAAAAAGAAAAACAATGTGATGATACTATCCCTTAACCTACAAGTGGTTTGTGAATATCAACAAAACTTATTTTCCGGAAAAATCATTTTGATTAAAACAAACTTAAGTGTTTTGAAATCATAATGGGAAAATAGTTTGTTGTCAGGGGGAGTTCTGATTGTTTATGCCAAGTGGATGGCGAATTGAAGCAATTCGAATCAGTTTGTCATTTTATTTGTATAGTTTACTACAGTTTATTTTCAAATTTTCCCAGAACTCAAAAATTGAAACATATTTTTGATTTTAGGGGGAGTAAAAAATTTAAAAATTTAGAAAATTTGAAAAATCCAAAAACATGATAAAATCTCAAAAGCCAAAAAAATCGGAAAAAAGAAAAAGAGTTTTGTTGTGAAAAAAAGGAAATGATAGTACATCAGTGGATTATCACAGCACGCTAAAGATTTGAAAAGTCAAATGTGATAAACGGTCTCACTGATGATATGCCAGTAGGTTTTTATACATTTAGTAGATTGTTTTCGAAATATAAACCTAAATATCAAATACTTACTTATATCGTGGGGAACATCTCTCGGATATATGGGTAACCCCCGAAATCTTGATTGAAAGACTTTCTATTTCTGACATACTACGTCTTTGTGCGTGATGATATCTGGGGTATTATACCTGGACTTCTGATTTTGCGGAAGCAATAGCCTAGTCCTCATATAATGCTCTGCACTGCTTTAATCTTAAAGCCCACCCTCAGCATAAAAAATGATGAAACATTGAAAAATGCTAATCATGTGCTGTTGAAGAAAAGATCCCCAAACGGGACACACCTAAAGTCGAGCCATCATCTCTTTGTCTGAACGGAAGTTCTAACCTGAGATCTCATGATCTCGGATTACCCATTTACAGATATCATTAGTGTACATTCACCTGTAAGACTGAATATAGAAGTCTGGATACGAGAGTATATTCTGAGGTGGTACACGCGAATAAGTTTAAGTGCTTAAAACACTAAATTCGTATCTCGAAACAGTTGAACTTTGTGTGACAATTTAAGTGGATCAGTATACTGACAATCTAAGTGAATCGTTTAGAACTTAAAATGTTTAAAGCTTAACGGTGTTAGTGATTTGTCTCATAAACTGATATGATCCTCTTACACAAACTCACAAAAATATTGTATGTAAATATTTCTTTACTGCATTTCATTGAAAACAAAACCCCAAAAAGAGTTTAAGTGTGTTTTAGCATAAAATTTTGAAAAATCAAAAAGATTTCATTTCATCTTATTTTTGACAATTGATGTTGAAAAGCTGATTTTCAAATTTCAAGTGCTAAACATGATGAACAGGTTTCGGAGAGTTTGTTTAGAAATAAAGAAAACGGTTTACTTACAAGTGATTATCAGAGATTATAAATGTTAAATCATTTTGAACAATATCTACAAGTGGTCTATAAATTTGTCAAATTTTAAATTTTGTGAAATTTATTTTGAGGTAGAGTTTGTGCAGGTAGAAGCAGCCAGGTTACGAGTCCTGAAAGATATGCGAAAGCCAGGTTCCGATTCCTGTGGACTTTCAGCATGAGGATATGCAAAGTTTGAGCCAGGTTTCGATACTAGATCGAGAGCTATTCCAGACTGCGATCCCAGCTTATCGAAAGGGGGAGTCTGAAGACAGCCAAGAGGGAGTCTGTAGATGTAAAGAGCCAGTTTCTGATTCTGGAACTATTGTCCACACAAGCTGCTGATGATAAAGAACTTAAAGAATCAAGAGATCTGATCAAGAGAAGATAGAGACAGGTTGAGATTCTGGAAGAGAGAGAGAGAGAGAGAATAAGAGAAAGAGATAGAGGATGCTTACAATGGAGAATTTTTTGGAAAGAGCAGGAAGACTGATAAAGACTGAAGGGTTGACATACTGAAGACTCGACACTGAAGACTTCGTCAACATCCAAGGGGGAGTCTATTGGTGCATATGTCTGTCAACTTCGTCTTGTATCGAGTCTTGTATTAGGTTAGATAGATCAGGGCACGAAGTACGAGAAAAATAGAGAAACATGTAGGATAGGCCATTTCGCACGAAATGGATGTTGTGGCCATTTCGCACGAAATGGCACTGGCCATTTCGTGTGAAGCCAACTCGTGCGAAATGAGCTTGCCTATAAATACGCGCCTTGTCCATTTCATTTGTAACGTTCTGATTTCGGTGCCGAGGTGCTGCTGAAGTGTCTCCAGCATGTAAAACGTTGTTATATCAATAAACTAGACAATTAAAGTGTATATCAAGCTGATTCAACATCAATACGTTTGTTCCCGCCTCTCGCATTGATCAAAAACTCTTCTGAACGACTCGTTTGGTCGTGCATACGATCCTACAAAAACCAATGGACACCTTTAACGGTTCCAAATTGTTTTAATTTTTTTTTTTTTTTTTTTTTGTAATAGTATTGTTCAAATTTGACATGTGAAGGGACTTGAATTTTGAAAAAATTGTTAGGCTATGGGGTGTGGAGGGGTTTGGGTTGGGGGCATTTCTCGACACGTGGCAGGTGTGGGCTCCACCAGTCCACACCCAAAAAAATGGGGTGTGGTCAGGCGGCGTTGGTGGTCCATGTTGGTTTTTTTTATATTTTTTTATATAGTTGAGATTTATAAAATAAAACAAAAACTTATATTAATTTAAAAAAAAGTTACATAACATCCTAAAAATTAAAAAAAAAAAACTACTAACTAAGTTCTAAAAAATTAAAAAAAAAAGTAGTTACTAATTCTTAAAAAAAAAAATTACAAAGTTCGATAAATGTTAAAGTGAGGAACCCACTTAAATTCCGGATTCCCGTCGTGCCTCCACTCGATCTTTGCGATCTCCACTCGATCGTCGTGGCTCAGGTCCCCCGCAGGGACACAGTCGAAACAAATTTTAACCGATCCAGCTTCGGTTTGAGTTTACGCCACTTGTGTTGGCAGGCGTTTAAATTGTGATGAGCGTTCCTAACGTGTTGTTGGTATTGCTGGAACGCTTGTCCCCATTACGCGGTTTGACCGCGTTCTAACATACGTTGTGCATCGACGATCGATGTGACAAGTGCGATCTCCTCCTCCTACTCTGTCCAATGCACCATGTTTGGTTTTTTGATGTTGGTTTGGTTGAAAAATATTTGTTATTTGTTGTGAGATTGGTTGAAAAAGATTTGTAAATAATTGTGGAAAGAGTAAACTGCTAAAATGGTCCCTGAGGTTTGGTCACTTTTCTCATTTTAGTCCAAAACTCAAACCTTTTAAATCTGGGTCCTGTGGTTTCAATTGTATTGCTATTTTCATCCAAAATCAAAATCCAATCAGATTTTTTAGTTAACATTCAGCTTTTTTGTTTTTTTCCTCCCTTTTAATGAAGCGCAAAATTATGAGAGTTTTTTTAATTTGCGATAATAAAACGTTAAAAGATCATTTTGCCATTCATTAAAAGGGAGGAAAAAGACAAAAAACTGGATGTTGACTGAAAAATCAAACCATATTTTGATGGGTATTTATATGTAAAAAATGAAGTTTGGGATGGGTATTTATATGTAAAAAATTTTAAAAATTTGATTTTTTTACTTCAAAACCGCCATCCCAACGGCTATGGCTAACGGCTATCCCAAACGGTCCAATGACACCACCCAATCCTAGCTTGTCACCTCAGACCGCCCCCCGCCCAACGCCGGGCTTCAAAGCCACACTAGCGGGGCAACGCCGTGGCCAACGCTGGCACGGTGTGCCAGCGTTGCCTGGCATCCCCGCCCCAACCAACGCCCCACACCCGCTAGTCTTAGGGACTTTTATGAAACAAAACATGAAGTACGTTGGTTTTTCATGTACAGAAAAAAATGTTAAAAAAATGTTAAGGGACTTCTATAAGAAAAATGAAAATGTATGTTGTTTTTATGGCATTTGCCCTCATATTTTAGAAACGGAAAAGAATGCTTTGTATACACCTGATAAAAAAGAATTATAAAATATGAAATATAATAGCAATTGATAGCTAAACAATATTATAAAAAAGGAAGATCTCAACCATCCGCTAAAAGTATTCAAACATAACATTTGCTTACAACAACAAATTATTTATGGTTCACAATAACTATACTACACACTTTAATACCGCCATGCCAACGGATCATGAGAACGGTTTTTGGTTCACATTGTTGCTTGCATATAGGTCTATGCTGCCTATTTGAAACCGTGAAGTTGCTTGCCCACCACCAACGGCTAAAAACCGAAACCTGCCATTTCTTAAATTAATAACTGTATGGAACTGACAAATCAAAATTATAACAATATCAAGGGTCTTCATATACAGCATTTGCTTCCCATACACATAAAGTTAAACTATATCGGCCTAATCATTTTCCAATTGATAGCTAAGTGAATGAAATACACACACACACACACACACACACTTCCAGGGTCTAGATGAAATACCTGAATACATTTGCGAAAAATCCCTGCAACTTGACTTTATATGCTTTTCGCTGGAAACGGTTGTCAAATGTTTGACCAGTTTGTTCATCCAAAACACGCCAGCTGGAACCCCCATCATCACTACCTTCAACAACCCTGAAAGATTACTAATTGTCATTTTATACATTCTCTCTTATAACTACAGGTCCTACCTTCATTACTCCACAATCACACATCTATCTATCTATATATATATATAGGTGAATTATAGAGAGAAATCTCATGTGAGTTGCAAAAACTCTGAAAACCCAATGGATGAACATTTTTCACGGCAACATTTTTACTGACACTGACACACTTTTCGAAACAGTGGAGAGAGGAGAGAGAACATGTTACATTTTTTCAGTTGTTCATATTTTTTGTAACTCATCTATAACACATTTTTATTGTGTTTTGACAACTGTATTTTAGATTATATAAAGTGTATGGATTTGAGAACTTGTAATTTATGAAATTTTTATTTTGTAATGTGCGTAAAAAACCTGTTACAATTTTTTACAACGAGATTTCTATGTAACAATGTAGTTGTCATATTTTTTGTGTCATGTGAGAGAGGAGAGAGAAAAGTGCAACACTTTACACTTTTTGTCAGACTGTAACATTTGTATGACAAAAGCAACCTTTTTTGTACCTTTTTTAATATCCACCATTTATCAAATGAGATGGATGGTGGAGATGAAGTTTTCTGGGTTTCTTTAACAAAGGTGGGTTTTCGATTTATCCTTCCCTATACACACACACAGAGGGTTCAATACAGAATCGCAAATATTGAGAGATTTCTCTCTAATTAACTCACTACTTTTCTCCTCTCTCCCTTCCTCGTTAACAAGTTTTGTACACAGGTATAGATCAGATAATTACAGTGAATCTACACGTCTATATGTTTATAGTAGATGAATACTATAAATTTACCCACATATGCATAATATATCAATTCACGTATATTCACATAAACATAAATAGTCATGTTAGAGATTTTATATAAATACACAAATAAATGAATGCTTCATATTGGTTCTCGCAGTTGCATTATTTATATTTATAGTTCTATATTGAACCCTCCACCACACACACACACACACACATACAAAAAATCTCATTCTTGAACAGACTTACCAGTCCTTTGGATCTCTTTCTGGAGCATCATTGGCTGACATTAGTTCATATGAGCACAGTTCATAGACCTGGGCACCCATTGCTTTATATATTAACCAACAACCTGCAACATTAAATGCTCTAATTAATGTAAATAATAAGAATTGGAAACCGAGACCATAACAAGAAATAATAGGTTAATGTTGCAGTTAATGTCCATTGCTTTATACCTTTTGCGCCATTTGGTTCTTCCCACTTTGACATGCGGGTTCCATCAAACGCTGATGTGGCCTGCAAAGTATCCAAAGTTTTATTAACGAATATTCCATGAACAATATACGGAACTATAAGATGTGCCCCGGGTACTTACAATTCCAAAAGGGAGCTCCTCCCCACTCGCAAGAACCGACCCACAACATATTCTGTTTAGCTTTAGCAGAGGCCAAGAAAGATTAGATTTATTGAAGGTGTCGGCGTTTTTTATGTTATAGACAACGTCATCCAACGCATGGAACACAACAGGCAATGCAAGGGACGCTTTCACGGGATTATCATCCGCTAAACAAATTTGAACTTTTCCATTTGTCTCAACCTTACTTTTCAAAGAAAGAGCATCAAGCATTGGATTAAAAGATGGCAACAATTCACGGATTAGATTTGAATCAACAACAACTCTTCTTGTTTTGAATGGACTCTTCTTTAAATCCACCAAAACCGTCCTGATGAAATGAAGAGCTTCAAGAGCTTTATGTTTGGAAGAAGATTCTGCTAATCGAGAAATTAAAGGAGAGAAAGCGTTATAGATTCTTGAAACGTGTTCGTCTGTACATATGCGAACCGGGCAAGAAGAAGAACTTAATGAATCCGACCCAATTTCGGATCTTAATGTCCGCCATTCCTTGTCACCACTTAATCTTCCTGGCAAGGACAATGAATCATTTTCTTGGGAGTGTTGACTTTTCTCAAGCTCTTTGACCTCATTACGGTCACGTTCCTCAAGTTCAGATATTATCACAGATGTCAAGTTTCTTCTAAGTTCTCTTGTTATATTTGCAAGAACATTAGATGCACTCAATTCTGTAGTTAGGGTACGACGCGATAGAACCTTCAAAATGACATTTTTGTCCCCAGTTAGTCAAATAGCAAATTGAATAGGAGAATAAAGCTAACGTGGACTTACCTCATGCCACTTCCTGGTGTAACGTTTAGTGACATCATAGACTCCGTCTTTTGCAAGTGCAATAGTATAGTTCAGTTTCTTGTTCCACCTTCAGGAGGGGGGGGGGGGGGGGGGGGGATACATTGCCCATGGTTATTATTTGCTTTTCACAAGTAGAAACAGATTTGTAGAGGTTGCAATTTCAACTGAATAGAAGTGGGTTGCATTTTTTGTTTCATATGGTTCAATCAAGAAATTCGGTATACGGGAAACGGATCAAACAAGTTAAATATTGCCCAAATCTTTAACGCAATACCCTCCTACATCGTTATATTCAGGTTACTTTTGTAATGATATTTATTTCTAAATCATAACTAGTGCATTCATTATGTACTAAATAACTGGCAAAAAAGTGTTTTTAGGTAAACCCAACCCAAACCGACCATGACTGAACGTGACCTGTTTCAACCAGATGCCAATTTGACATGTTACCCAACCAGCCCATCTTGCCACCTCTACTGATCCGCGTACGATATCATGGTGAAATAAAGAACCAAGAATGTACCCCTTTTCGTAAAGTAATGGGGTATCGTATATTCCTTCACAGGGATCAAGATGCATCCATCTGCAACAGAGTCAACTAGCAACTTAGAGTGGAAAATATTTAGAGAATTGATGTTCTTAGAGTGAAATTACCTTCCCAGTAACGTTGAATAGCACTCTGTCCACACGTGATCTGTGAAATCCAGTATCTGATAAGAATATTTGAAGTACAAAGTTAGAAAGTGAATAGAATACTGCTTTTACATGTTCCATGTAATGCAGATCTACCAAAATTACAATAAAAAAACCTAAATATCTATCTCTAGTCAAATAACCTAAAGTAACCAACCCTAAATACTAACTTCAACTAAATAAACCTACATCAATATTCACTAATTAAATGTGCTACATTAATTAAATCTAACAAACTTACTAAGTAAGTAGTAACTAACTAATATTATGAGTTGTAACACAGTAAAACCTCTATAAATCAATTATTCAGAAATGGGACCAAAAGAATTTAATATTATCTAAAGGTAAAAATAAAATTTAATAATTTTATAGAGTGCACCCCATGTAACAAAATATCAACTATATATATAAAAACTGTTTAATTGTAAATATTATGTATCTTAATAACTGAATTAGTTAATGTTAAAATAATGTTTAAGACGATAGGACAACTTTGGAATCAGTTACATGGAAGAAAGCGCACATCGCCTCTAAAACTCTACACAAATTTTTTGTCGTACTTTAGAACACACCACCAGATATTTAAATGAAATTAAAAAAAAATAGAGATGGGCTCGAAGGTTTTTGCTTCAAGGTTTTAGGTTTTCTTGAAAAAATTAAAAGGCTCAGTAAAGTTTCTTGGACCATTTGGCAGAATTAAATTGCCCGAACTTTTGTAAGGAAATTCCTCTAAACAAAAGCTTCCCTCCCTAAATTTCTAATTAAGGACTAGAATTCATGAGTTGATCAACTTTATCATTTATAAAGCTTCAAGTGCAAACAAACTAGTAAAGAAGATAAGTGCCTCACCAAACGAGTATCATAGCCAAAAGAACGGCAATAGAGTGAAAAGCAATTGGCCCACTCCCCACAACGCCCCTTCTTTGTTTCAAGAAGCTACATTGTTAAAAGATGCTCTATTAGTTTCAATAACCAGAAACTTCTTGAAAGGAAAACAAAGCTTTGCTTACCTTTATAGGATCGTTGTACCGTGGGAAACGGGTTGTTCTAGAACATGTGTTGCAACTGATCAACATAAGAAAAATATATAAGAAAATATAGAAAAACCAGAAAGATTAAACAAGAAAGTGTTGCATTGAAGAAAGTTTAACTCATATTAACACCACATCATAATTAGAAGAATAGCTTATATAGAATTATTGATAGTTAATCGTGAGATCGGTGATGAAATTAATACCACTTTGAGTTTTGCATACATAATTACATACCCAAATGATAAATTCACAACCTTATTTAAAAAGTTATAAAGGTAAAAAGAATTAAAAAAAAAAGGCTTCTAAATGACCTAGAACTGAAAGAATACAGATGCAGTAGAAATTCATATATAACGAATCAATCAAAAGAAATCCGAAGATGGTATTCTAGCATCAAAATCTTATAAATGACAGATCACAAATCTTCTCTCCGTACCGATAAAGTTCAACTCGAGAGGCTCCATAAGCTAACTCTGATGAATTTGCTGCACCCATTCCTTGAGGGGCAGTTTCATTGCCACAACCCTCACAAGGAGGTGAATTAACCCACCTAAATTTTGTCAAATCACAAAATTACAAACTCAAGTAACATACATTAACAACGCAAGAATATGATTTATTGGCACTCATGGTGGAGTGGAAGTGTGGAACAGGGGTCCTTACAAGAAATTTTCACAAACTCTAGAGGGAAAATACTGTTACATGCAATCGTTACTTTAAAAGGGGTGTGACTATTTGTGAATGTTCCACACATTCAACTCTTCAGAGGTGAATAATCAGACAGTGACACCCGTTCTCAAAGAAACAATGGCATGTGATGGAACTTTTCTTCTCGAGTTGGTAAATAAAAGCTTAGCTTCAGAACTTTGTTTTAAAAAGCGCATGCCATAGGGTCCGCAGCTGAAGTGCAAGGCGCACTGCGTCACGTACTCAGGGTGCAGGGTATTTATTATAAATTTATATATCCCATAGGTTTCTAGAATCATGTACCAAAATTTAGATAAAAATAAGCTCTATATATGATTTAATATACAAATAACCTATATGTACAACATCCTAAGGCACAAAATCTTCCCATGTCTCAAGCCGTTTTTACCTGCGCCTCCTATACAGACATCGCGCCAAGCAGTCAGAAGCGCAAAGGCTTGCGTCTGACTGTCTGACTGCGCCTCGCGCGCTTTTTAAAACCAAGACTCAGGGAGAAATCAAAACAAATAACATACTTGAATGTCTGTTTGAACCAGAAAAGAAGTTGCAGCAGGAATGCATGATCAAGCTCAGGTTTTGATGGATTTAAGTTCCCCTCCTGAACAAAACAGGCATACATGTAAGCAAAATACCAGATCAAGCCACACAAATTTAACAATAAGAAGACAGAAACTTCAACCTTGGCTAAAGCAACTAATGCTTTCTCCTCAAGCTTCTCCACCGGCACCGTCTTCCTCGCCGCCTCTTGGCGATGCGAGTCTTCATACTACATGAACATAACAACATAACATATATATATAAGATCATTTCACTACATCATATGTGCTATAATATAAGCCCATATGGAGTTCAAATTACCATAAGAATCTGATCGACATAAGGCCGAACTCTCTGTTCGAATTGCCCGTTGTCTTCACTAACAGCAAACTGCTGAAGCATAAGTGCATCTTCTTCTTCCTATAACAATAACAACAAATGACATATCTACAAAATCTTATATATATTAATATTGTTGATATACCTGCAACATACGAGCTAATTCTTCATCAGATTTCAGCGTGGCAGAGTCCAAATTAGGGTTTTGATCAGTAATGGAAACCAAGCGCAGCTTGTCGGATATTGCAAGGAGATCAGAGTCATCGGAAACAATTCGATCGTCGTCAAATGCGAGTATCTGGAAGTAATAGATTAAATTGATGAGCAATATTATAGGAGAGATGTTAGGTGATGGAGAATAACCTTTTGGTGATCTGGAGGAAGTGCAGTGAGGGAAAAGAGCTGGAATTTGAAGACTTCGAAGCCATCTTCAGTGTCGTAATCGACATCGAAGTTGGAATCTTGATGATGGACGATGAACTTTCTGGCAACCATAATTACAGGGACGATCGGGAAAACTTCACACCCCCAAAGGCTTATTGTTTTTTCGAGTAAACTTTGTAATTGGTCAAATATAATTTTTTAATAAGATTTAATGAACGTTTTAAATGCGTAAAGTGAAGGGTCGTGTTCCTAGGTCTGTAACGAATCAAACTTTTCATTGGATGGTTCATGAATAGTTCGGTCGGAAGTTTATTTGTGTTCGTTTAGATAGATTAACAAATATGATCAGAGATCGTGTTCGTTTATCTTTGTTTGTGCTCGATAGTTCATTAGTTCTTTATATTTTTTATTTATATTCTTCAAAATTCCCACTAAAAAATTATTTAATAAATTAGTGGATCGTATTTATTAAAATTAACTATTAAAAATTAGGTTAGTATACTACAGGTGAATCTATGTAATGTTTGTGATGAAATATTTTGATTTCATTCGGAAATTAATATATGCTCATTTGTATTCATTTTCGTTCATGAATGTGTGTTTATGTTCATATGTGTTCACGAACGTTTGATTATGCTCATATGTTTTCATTTATGTTCAAGGATGTTCGCTTGCGTTCGTTAACTAAAATTAATGAACGAACACGAACATGTTCAATTCCTTAATGAACGAACACGGACATGAATTCTTGTTCAGTAAGAATTCATGAACACATTTATTCCTCAACTTCGTGTTCGTTCGGTTCGTTTGCAATCCTATTTACAAAAAAAATGGTTTATATACTAAATGTATATTTGCATAAAGTTGCCTCTAACTTAGATTGCTTAAATTAAAGTCTAATATTCCTCCATAAGCTAAGGTCGAGAAACAACTTCCACCATCCATCTCAGGCACCACCAAATCCGGCCGCCGGACACCACTTCACACTCTTTTCCCCCCACAACACGCGTCATCCACCGTGCCTCTACCGACATCGACACCGCGCCTCCCCTTACTACCACCGGTCTGGCTCCCACCGGCGTCAATCGACGTCGGCGACACAGCGATGTTAGAGAGGGAAAGAGAAGGCCATACGAGAAGAGAGGGACTGCAGTATTTTGGGAAGGGTTGTCCGGTTAGGGTTCCGGCAACTTCGTGTGCTACACAAGGCGGCGTCGCCAGAGATCCTACGGCCTATGTCCTTCATCATGGATTCACCATTTGAGATCAGTTCTCAACAGCAACAGCTCGTCACCGCCTTCCCGGATTATGTGTAGGTAGACTTAATAAAACGTCCGACATTTGATCTTATGTGGATATGAATTAAACTCGTAGTTTTCCATGTGCGACATTTTCTCGTACGAAGTAAAAATTAACTTCAACATGTTTTGTTCTTGCATAAAAAGATTGAATTTTTGGAAAGATAGGTAGCCCCGAGGTTATTGCACCAGAGAGTTGGAGCATAAGTTGTGTTTGTCCCAAGTTCGTTCGGCAAAGCTTCTAACCATGTGAGTTCAACCATGGTGTCTGCTAGAACTTTGTTTTCTGATTTTGTGTATGACCGAGAAACTGTTTTATGTTTTTGTGCGATCCAGGAAATGAGGTTGGAACCTATATATACAACGAATCCCCTCGTGGAACGACAGTTATTTGGGCAACCAACCCAATCAGCATCCAAGAAGGCACACACGGCGGAGGAACCCTGCTAAGAACATCAATGAAAGCCTGTATATGTGCGATGGAGTCGTGACAAATGAGACAATCCGTGATCAAGTGTGCCTTGTAGGTATCAAAAGATGTGTTTTATAGTGGACCAATGGTTTCTTAAAGGAGTCTGCGTGTATTGACATACCTTGTTAACCGCAAAGTGATGTTTAATTAGGACAACGAAACGTATTAAGTGCCCCAACTAATTGACAATATTTCATTGGATCTTGTAACAAAGACCTGTCCCCGGGAGATAGTTATTATGAGGCGTTCATGGGATATGATACGGACTTGTAGTCGACGAAGGCATTGCAATGTAAGATATCACATATGTACTTCTTTTGGGAAAGAATAATGTTCTTGCCTTGAGGAACCAGCTTAATCCCTAGAAAATAATCAAGAGCACCAAGATCATTGACATCAAATGCTTTGTTGAGTAATTAACTAGAGTGGTATAGTTGCCAGTAACTATGATATCGTTCATTAATATAAGCAAAAGTGCACATGTTTTTAATATCAAAATACACCCACTTTTTATTGGTTTTGTTAAGAATATATTTAAAAAGATTTATTTTGGTTTATTTTTTATTTCCAGGACAAGATGAACCCAAGTTGAACAAAGGAAGCAAAACCGAGCTAAACTCTGAAGAATTATTCAAACACTCCTCATGTCTCAACTACCGAAGATTACTAACACCTCTGAAGACCACTGTCGAAGCCTGGATCAAAGATTTCCAGACACACCTCGTGCCCTGTGTGACAACCGGCAAAATTTCATGGTAATTCCGTACAACTTAATCACTATTTATATAATTTAATTGCGTTCATTAGACTTGATTTATGAATGATTTGTCACACCCTGACTTTTTGCGGAAGCGTGATTATTGGTGTGACTTTCTTAATACCATAACATTCAATCATATCAACGCTATATGATAAAACCATAAGATGTTCATCCATTAATTAAGTTTGAAAATAACATAACATACTTGTTTTAGACATCGACACCAAATTCATGTTACAAACCACAACATGGTTGAAAGAGTTCATAAAGACTCAGCAAAGGACCTTAAATAAAAACCGGGTTTAGAAACATGTATCCCGTCCAGGAATAGGATACACCTCCTAAACCCTACTGTCACATCCCAACCAATGGCGAAAACATCGGGATGAGACGAAGTGTGAAGATTGCTCGAGACATCATAACGCTAATAATTGTGACAAGTATGTAAATAATCCGATTTCATTTCATAAGATAAATTGTCAACATTACAAGAAATTCAAATACAACAAGTTTAACAAAATAACATGACAACATAACGAAATTGATACAACATATTAAACCCTAACGTCTATATGTGTATCTAGGCATCAACGCTACTTCTTTTCTTAGCATCATCCTCATCAACCTGTAACATGTTTAAAATAATTCAATGCAAAAGCAAAGGCGAGTATACAAGTTTGATACATACATAGCAAAAGATAAGTTTTAAACAATTCCTCATAGCAAGCATGTGATTCAAGATAAACATTTAAATATGGTATGTGTCTAACATATCAAACCAAGGAAACGCAATATGCTCATGACATTACCGAAGATAAAGAGGCGGGTCGTTAATCCTATAGCGCTACATATGTCACGGTTTGGCTCGTACGAAGTTAATGATAAATTCAACACATAAGATTAATCCAAGTTTAAAGCATCAAGCCATCACGTATACAAGCATGTTATAGGAATGTTCATGTGTTTAAGCAAAATGTTCATGTGTAAGTTTGTTGATAGATAAACATGTTACACCCCAAAAGTGGTAAAAGTAAAAGGGGAAAATACGAGTATACTCACATAATTGCTAAGTCTTCCGATTATCCAAGTGTTGACGAGCGTAAGAGATTAGGAGGAAGGAGCACCGAAGTCTTGAGATTATGAGTTGTTACGATTACGACTCCTAGTAAAAACAACGCACGAGTAAAGATTGGACCAATTCAAGAGTATGAACGAGAGAGAGTTTAGCCTAGATATTTAGAATATCACATAACGATCCCATTAATATTTATAGGTTAAATATAATTCCTTATATAAAGTTATAAATTAATTAATTAGATATTAAAATTTGTCACTCTCATTAGCTTGTATTGTTATAAAAGAATTCTTTTAACCTCTAATAACAGTTGTCTATATAATACTACCCACTGTACATGGAAACCAAGGATTGTAGTTTAATTAATTTGGAAATTATGTTTCTCCAAATGAAAGTTGAATGAAAAAGCGTATGCACACCATTTGAAATTTGCATAAAATAATAACAATAGAATACTGTTTACAAAATTAGTTACTTTAAAGAAAAACTTAAGCTTTTAAAAAAACATATAACATGAAAGGTTTGTTAACTGTAAATAGTACATATGTTATATGTTTGTCGAAATATCATGCTATAGTACTAAATACACAAATAGTTTCCATTCATATTATAACTCTTTTATGTTTCACTTCCTTCTTCAAAAAAAGAATAAGAAGTCATACAACAGAGCCATGGAATAACACAACTGTACTATGTTTCATTTTTTGATTCATATGATTTCGGCAGTTTAACAAAAGATAATACGTGAATAGATTGAAACAAAGTAAAGGAAAGAATCGATACCGAAGCGTTGATTCGAAAGTTCCGTCGAAACTCCGGTGAGTTCGGTTTACTCCAGTCGAACTCCGGCGAGGTAGTTTCCATTCAGGTGGATGTGTAGGTGGCCCGAAGGAGGTTGGTTGAGTGACGGTGACGATAACAAAGCTTAAGTATCGAACAAGTGGCGTGAACTAGGAATGTTGTTCCAGCGAGTGCTCCGAACTCCGGTAGAGGATGCGTCTTGTTCTAGCGACGTGCAGGTTCTTCTCCGGGTAAGTTGTTATCTCTAAGATGAAGAGGTGGTGTGAAACGAATCGGAGAACTCACAGCGGTTATATAAGAATGGGTGTGGGTGTGGGTGTGTTTGCTAGAATGTAGTCGTCGATGGTATTGTGAGGGTTTTAAGGAGTTTTTTTTTTGAACGTGAATGTATGGACGCTAGATCAAGGTTGAATTCGTGATTGATAGTAAAATCCCCAATGCGGGAATGGTATTTAGTCACCGAAAATCAGCGCACGTTTAAAAAGGAGATATGGTTGCCAATGTGCTTTTTGGGCGGCAAACTATATACAAGAAGAAAAGGAAGGCATGACTGTAAGTTTGCCGTTAATAGTTTGAGCGGCGGTATTGTTGTTTCCCAAATGAAAAGTGAAAAATAATCATTCAATTCTTTAAATGAGTAATTATGGAAAAGAACCCACAAGCAATTTGGTAGCCATTTAGTGTCAGAATAAATTGTTTTCTATTAAATTCTATTTTTTTTTGTAAGATACGTTTTCTTTTTAAATCATTAACTCAATAAATCCCTTCCATAGATTGTACTACATAATAATGAACTTATGTTGTTATGTGGGTCGTAAATTAATAAAATTACTATAGGAACACACAAAAAAAACATTTATTAACACTATTGTTTAAGATCACAAAATTTGGGTTTCAAAACGGGTCGAATTTCAGGAATCCATTTTGACGGATGTTACACCTACGACCCCGGATGACATCTTTTATTTGTGACGCAGCTTGACAACATGCAACACCTGCCAGATCCACTTAGTTCCCTGAAATACATGTAATTTGAAAACAGCAACAAAAGTTGAGCGAGTTCATGTGTTTTGTATAAGTCTGTGTAAACCTTTGTAAACAGTGTATGTATGTAAATCCCGGTATGAAAGCAAACAAGGAAAAGATCACCAATGGTTTGCAAGGCCACTGATATGTGTGACAGTGTAGGAAGACTCAAACCTAGTAATTTTGTACCGGGCCTCGGCTGTAAGACATAGTCACCCTATGGGCCACCCTGGTCCTCATGGGTGTGGGCTCGCTACACCCAAATAGATGTATCACTCATGCCCCTCGGTCCATATACGAGGATTAATGGTCTCAAGTATCCGCCTACCCATTCACATGATCTATGGTTCTTTCCTAGGCTAACCATATCAATTGTATTTGAATGTAATCCTTTTGTAACATGTATTTCACCCCCGAAGTTAACAAACAAAACAGTTTAAAGAAAAGGAGGGACATGAACTCACTGTTTTGCGTCTTCTGTGCTCGTAACTCAAATCTCCTCAGCAAACACGACTCCCTACAATGTACTAACGTCTATTAGACGAACGGGCCGTGCCTTGACTTAGAGTTAATGTTTTTTATATCCCTCCAATATAATTATTGTCAAAATAATTAATATTTCAACTTAAATTATATTTATAATTTTTGGAATAATTGTTAACCAATATTCTTGTAATAATACTTCTCAAGTATTTATTTTCGTATTTCCTTCCCAAGGATGGGGGTATCTCATACATGCATATTTGTATTCTTGTATTCGTAGTTCCAAAATAATATATTTTTAAGTCTAACTTAGAAAATATATTTAAACTTATTTTGTCCAAAAATAATGTATTTCAAGAAAATATATATTTTTCTCAAAAATCATATATCTTCTAAATATTATAGGAAAATATATTTTAACTTGCCAAAAATAATATACTTTCTCCTTGTCGAAAATATGATATAACTTGGTAATATTTATAAAAATCACATTTTCATTTTCTTATGTCCAAAATATTATTTACCAAAAATATATTTGTAACGGTATTCTCCGGAATATTTTATAAGTTACGTTCTTGTTCGGTTTGCCAATATTATGTGTGTAACTTATATATTTATCCATCGTGATTTTTGGTATTAACTTGGATTGTGAATTCTTGGTATTTTGTTAAGTTATATTACTTTAAATCCTAAAATAATATAACTAATACACAAAGTATACAAATATTCACACACGATGTGTCATTAATGTAAATATATATTCTAAATACATATTTATCTATTTTTATTTATAAAAACCAACCTCCAATACTTGTATTTTTGTAACAAAATCTATGGCAAAGTTTATATTGAAAACCATAGTTAAACACACTTGTAAATATTTGTTTAGAAAATATTTTTCTAAGTGTTTAAATTTTTAGAAAATTTTGCCACGGTTTCCCCTAAAAATGGAGGTGTCCATGCTATCAAAGCATATCATTTTCTTTTCAAAATCATCACAAACAATTAACAATCATTCTACACTTACCAAGTGCCACATTTTTGCTATTTACATAACAATCATGAACTTGATCTTTCATAAAAACTTGTAGTAACTTGGTAGTGTGTTTAGTAGGATTAGTTACCCTTTAAAGTGTGTTTACTTCTTTAAAAATCTCATTCTTGGAAGATTTAGGTGTTTACAACTTGTAAACATGTTTTACAAAAACACTTCCTTATGACATCTTCTTGTTTCACAAGTGTTTATACACTTGTTTTACCACCAAAAATAGTGGATGTTTAAGTAAGAACCAAGATCTTCTAAAAATCATTTTTTGAACTTGGTTCTTTTGGAAAACCATTCATAAATCTTAGATCGATAAGATTGTTAACTCACTTTAATACTTATTTTTCAAGAAATCACTTTATTCTTCAAGTTCATGCTTACACATAAGGATGTTCATCTTGGTTCATCACCTAATCATCCTCTTACTTGCTAGATCATATGTTTAATCACAATCTAGCAAGCTCCTTATGATGATCAACATCATAATCTCAAGAAAATAACATTCAAGTGTAATACATACACTAAACAACATAGTTTCATCAAGAGTTCATCATATGACAAGCTTATGTTCATGTTTCAAGATTATGTTCTTTAGTGTTCTTCATGATTATCAATGTATAACATCTTTTAACCAACAAAATTAGAAGTAACAAAGGGTTATAAGGGCCTTACTACTAGCTCTATGGCTAGGGATGAGCACAAGAAGTTGTAGATAACAAATGTGTTGGATAATAGCAAATGATGAAGGTCCTTGAAGTTCCAAAGCCACCAAGCTTCTTAACTTAGCTTCTAACACCTTTGTATGAGTGTGGAATGGATGAGTGAAGTTGGATGAAGGTGGTGGTGCTTGTGGGGGATCTCGGTCGTGAGGGGGGGAAGAAGGAGAGGAGAAGAGTTGTTGTTTTGTGGGTGAAAGGTAATTGTGATTATGATCTCCAAGTTGCTACATATAACCATACTTATGTGTTAACCTTTGGATAATGTGCTTCATGGACCAACAACAAGATCCAATATTATATTAGAACAAATCAAATGTGTAAGGGCCTTGGTGGCTGTGAGATAGGTGGGGGAGGTATAGGTGTAGCTTCAAACCATCTAGTTAGTTTTAAAGTTCAAATCCAAGTATAGTTGTAAGTGTTAGTTACTAGATATTTTGTGTGGGGTGTTATGATGTTCGGGGATCATAACTAGCTCAAAAAGATTAAAACAATGCTTCTAGTGTAATTTTGGTGTTTCGGGTAGTGTTCGGTTGTTCGGTTAGATACCGGTTCGTTAAAGTGTCATGCTATACCGTTTAGTGTTCTTTATGTTATCTTTTGTGACATTTTAATTCCCGACACTTAGGAAAGCATTCAGGACCATTTAGTCATATTTTTACATGTTACCAACTTGTTAAAATGCTGAATTTTGCTTAAAGATGCTGAATTCAACACTTTAAGTGGGTTTTAGGCACTTTCCGGCACTTAAACTATCACCTAGTGAAGCAGTTTTGTGATCCTTACTTTCCTACACACTATACTAGTGTAGTACTTTGTCTCTGGCCCACACTTGGTCTAAAAACATTGTTTGTCTATGTACTGACATCGTCAGCATTTTTCCGAGTTATCCGCTAACTGTGCTAGCTGTGCTTTGTGCATCGCTTATGTCAATAAAGTTTGTATGTAGTAATGATGTGATATTTTGCAATATGTGATGCACATGTAAGTATGATACAGTAATTAGAAAGCAATCATTTGTAATATAGCACAGTCATTAAGCACTAATCAATATTAATTAATTGTACGGATACCTGGATTTTTGACGGTTGTCACATGATTGAATCGTACAAAGTCTAGTAATGATAGGACATGTTTAATACATTACAATTTATATTGCCATTTTCGTTGTGTCACGAAAAAAACAACCATGTCCTAATACATTGGTAAACAATGCGAACACACTATTCATGCGAACCCACTATTCATGCCAGAAGAGTTCAGAAACTCCCTGAAACGACTATTGGATGATATGAAAGCATATCACCATAAACACTTATAAAAAAACCAATGTTTTAAAATCCGGTTTTTATACCGTACCGAATTAGGCTCAAAAAGGGTTTAATCGGTTCTACCGGACGGTTCAACCGGGTGTACCAGACGGTTTAACCGGTTCTACCGGACGGTTCAACTAGTACTACCGACTGGTTTGACCTGGTTTTTAAAACACTGACAAAAACCCTAATTAGGGGCAATACTTGCAACAATATATAAACTTTTCAGAAAAATGCCTGAACACATAAATTGTCTGATCCGAATAATAAACTAGCTAATTCAGCACTTCGCAGCAAATTTCAGCACTTCGCAGCAAATTTCAGCACTTCGCAGCGCTAACAAAGCTTGTAGATAATGTTAATTATCTTAAACGATATCGAGGATATTGAATATTTATTTAAGATATTATTACCGGTATTGTCGTGTACCTTCAGTATACTAACCGGTAATGACCCGACAACGAAGCTAGTAGCTAAAACTAATATCCTAACACCTAATTAACTAGTCTAGTGAATTAGTTAGAGTTAATTACCATCCTAATTCATCATTAACACACTAATGATGCAAGAACACAACTAATCACCTAAATATCTATTATAGAAATTCAAGCACATGTTATATTTCTTTTTAAATTAAAACTCCCATAACTTATACCCTCTCTAAATCAGTCATAAACAAGGGGCCCATAAGCCCCTTGCCTACCTTGTGTGATGATGAAATGTATGAGAAGTATGGGCTCTAGAAGATATGGTTGACTAAAGGAGATATTGGTGAATTATAAACACTACCACAACACCTCCATCTTGCATTCTTTCCACTTCAAACAAACTCACAAACTCTCCTTCTCTCTCCCTCAACTTACGGCCCCAAACACCCTCTTCTTTCTTTTCATCTTCAACCCCTAAACCACTAAACACAAGTATATTCCAAGCATTTAATGATGATCTAAGAAAATAGCAAGTGGAAGGAACATCAAGGAGCTCTCATACACGGCTTGGATCTTCATATCATCTTCATCTTGTCTTCATCTTGTAGATCATCCCTAGCCTTGTGCTAGTTGTAAGATCATCTAAACTCATATTTATGCTTCTTATATCTAGTAGATTATAGAAGTACACATTAATCATCTTGACGCTCACTAAACAAATACTTAAAACCCTAAAATTTAACAAAATAATCTTACATAATTATGTGCTTTATGTGTTGATCTTAATGTTTAGTGTAATGTAGTTTGTTTAGACTTGATGATCTTGCATGATCATACTTAGAAATGTGATCTAAACATAAAGATGTTTGGATCTAGCAAGATCACCATCTTTGAAGTTAATGAACTTTAAAACTAGTGTAGGATCGTTGTAGAACCCGAGATGAGTCGATCAGAGGTGTTCTACTCAGAATGAAAGGCGGAAACAGACATAATGAGTTGAATTCAGCTAACTGTCTTTGTATTGATTTTGAAACGATTACAGATCTGAAGACACTTCGACAGAGCTTCGCCGTCGGAAAACACCAAAGTAATTTCGTACCAACTGAAACGGAATAACAACTATATATAGGCAGACTAATTCTGCACGAAACATGTACAAACGAGATTACTTACACGCGGAATTAGACATTCACACGGAATTACCTTGTAATTCCATGCGAAATTACATAAGGACACTTCAAGCGAAATTATAAGCTTCATGTGAAATTTCTTGAAAATTTGATTCCTCGATCTTTGTGCCATGAGCAATGCAAGACTCGATACAAGACGAAGTCGACAGATGTATGCACCAACAACTAGTATTGAAAATGATTTTGAAGAATATAATTTTATCAAGAAACTAAGAACATGATTTTTAAAGTAATGATCATAAAATATAACATAAAAAAGTTCAAGTAAAGTTGTTAAACTAGAAGATGAACATAAAAAGTATTAATATTTTTAGAAGTCTTGATAATTATATTGATAAGTTCATGAAACTTGAAGATGTGATTATACATGAAAAGTGTTGTTTTGGGAACTTGATTATTGTTGTGATATTGGGGTTAAAAAATGTTTAAAAATACGTTTTAAAAACGTGAAAAACGTCCATAGTATAGGGGAAACTATGGCGAAATTTTCTAAAATCCTAATCATGATTAAAGTATGGTTTAACAAGGGATTATCATGACTAAACGGGATTAGCAACTTTAATCATGATTAGGCAAACTTTGATAAAAAGTTTAAGCTAAAAACTTATGGTTATTTTTCTAAGTTAATGGAAGTGTATATATATAGGGGCAGGATTTTGGGAAAACGCCTAAAAGTGTGAAAACGGTGAGAATGCCCCTCATCCGTTGGATCAAAATAATCTATGGATTAGAATGGCGCGGTGGCGTTTTCGTAAATAACATCAATTTTATTACATGGACGCGCTTCATTAAGGGTAAAGGGTCTTTATACTTCTCTATGTAAAACACCAAACTCATGAGTAAAACGCCATTAAAATTCCCGCCTTAAACTACAAAGCCATACACATCATCTTCATCTAAACGCCATTAATATAAAACGCCAAACTTTGTGTTTAATCGATAAAGCCGAACAAACAGTAACTGAAACTACGGAAGCTTCATTACTAGCATTGATTATAATAAATTCCCGCCTAAAATACGCGCCAATAAACATCTTATATAAACAACGTCTCAGACTTTCCATTGAACACACCAAAAATAAATGCCATATTTTACTAAATACCATTCAATTTATAAACGCCAAAATATTCAAAAAAACACAGATTGCAAAACGTCGTTTCTTGGAGATTCAGTTTTGTTCTCAATAAAGTTTCAATGAATGGGGTGAACAACATTGTTGGACAACATTCTTAACTGAGGATTAACAATGTTGTCCATCTCATTCAGCAAAATATTATTGAGTTAATCATCACCAAATTAGAGGTTTAAGGTATTTTTATTTACTAAAAGGTATTCTTTTTTGGCGTTTATGTGTGTGTCCGATCTTATATTGTTTGTTATGTAACTTCCAAATCACATGTTATGCACAAAGAGTGGAAAAAATGCGGGAAAAAATAAAAAATGGTATATAAAAAAATAAACGCCAAATTCCAATATTTGTGTGTTATGAAAAAATACAAAAAAAAAACAAACTACTCTTCACTTTCTCTCGAAGACCGTGTCGATTTTCTTTATATTACGGGTTTTTTTTTGCATGTCGATGCGTAGTGTCCGTAAGCTTTACAATTCTTACACTGTCTTTCTTTGGCCCTGGGCTTCAATTTTATTTTTGTTTTTTTGATTGCTTCCTCCTGTTTGGATTTCAGACGCTTGCGAGATCCAGAACCTTTCGACTTTTACCCAACAGGGACTCTTATCGGATTCTTATCGTTTTGATATTGACCTGTTATCTCCGCAAATCTATCCCTAGTACTAGGAGGAGGAGCAATAATCTGCATATCTTGAACCTTCTTCATATAAGATTGAACATGATCCTTGTATAAGGATAACTCCTCCTTATTACCAGATAAACGGTTCAAAGTATACTCCGTTGCAAAAATAATTTCACGCATCATACTTTGCACATCGGGATCAAGCTCGGTCATAAATTCATGACTCATTGAGTAATCGGAGGAGCAATTTGGCGAAAGCCTCTTTACGCCATCTATTCAAAATGTAATGTTTTGGAAATTCCCTAATATCCAAACTTCTCAAAACATAAAATATATGTCTACATAGCAAACCAAACTGCTCAAAACGCCTGCATGAGCAAGTGCTGGTGCAATCAGACTTACAGTACATTACCTGAAAAACGCCAAAAACAATGTCTGTATAAAACGCCATGCAGGCAATGTTGTATAAAAAGGCCATCAAACAACAAACACAAAAACTCCATACAAAAAAACAAATTACATGTTTAAAAATATAATAAACGCCATATTCAGAAAGCGCCAAAATAAAAATAACAAAAAACGCCATTGTTTACCTTGAATAAGGATGTACAAGGCTCTTGGAAATCATTTATGTAAAACCTAACAAACCCATCGGGCTGATCTTCATAATGTTGATTTATGTAATCCCCAATCCCGATCAGCTCAGTTTGAACGTCACAAAAATATTTTTTGTGTATATGACAGCAGCTTTGCCCTCCAACACTTTATAATTACTTTTCAACTGGGGATGCTCGTATCGAGATTCATGATCATTTTTCCGGTGCGTGTGACGTTGTGCTTCTATTGCAGTTTTGTAATGAGTCATGAACTCAACAAGAGTAGATTTTGAATTGCACACTTGACCCAGAAAATGGTTCTCACTCTCCGACCTCGTTGTCGTACGCATAAGGCCCGACAGTTCCTCCATTCTATAGTATGCAGGGATCCAAGATTCCATGAGTGCAAAAATATCAGAGAGCTAGTCATTATCATCTAAATTAAACTCTCCAATAACATCTTCCCATTCTGATTCAAACTCTTCGGGTGTAAGAATATACGTCCACACAACACCACAAATACGTTATTTGAATTTGGTGGAATTTCATAGCCTAACACCAACCTATATATAACAGGAAAACGCCATGCAAAAACATATACATTAGAAACAAACAAACTAACATGAAAAACAATTAAGAAGGACTAAACGACATATATCTTAAAACGCCATATATCCTAAAATGCCATATATCTTAAAACGCCAAAACATAAAAATAAGAAAATCAACCTTCAGAGAAAGTTTATGCATCACGTGCCACATGCATAACTGATGCCTCGTTTCAACAAATACAACAAAAATAGCCTTCTTCATTGCTGGATCTTGGTCAGTGACAACAACATTTGGTTGAGAACCAATAGCTTTTAGAAAAAACTCTCAACAACCATATATATGTATCAGCAGTCTATGACGCCAATAATGCAGCACCGAATGTAACATTGCAGTGGTGATTGTCTATACCGGTGAACGGTACAAACACCATAGAGTAGCTGCATATGAAAACGGCATAGAGAAAATGAAACGAGAACAAAACGCCAATGCATGTAAACTGTGAAAACGCCAAAAGAACAGAAAAATATAATTATAAATATTACTTGTTGGAACGATACGTGGCGTCAAACTAAATCACATCACCAAACACGTGGTAATTACGTTTGGCTTGATCATCACACCAAAAAAGTCCCTTCAAATGATTCTCTTCGTCTGTGAAGTAATCGTATGAGAAATTAGGCTGAGATTGTTTTTTTCCATCCATTCTCTTCGTCTGTGAAGTAATCGTACGAGAAATTAGGTTGTGACTGTTTTTTTCCATCCAAATGTCTCACAACCATCCTAGCGTCATATTCCCATATAAACAAGTTAATTTGCCTCATGTAGTTCTTAAAATCAACTTTACTTGCACCCACGTCTTCAAAACTGCCAAAACAAGTCTTTATAACATTAAACGCCTTAACCGGACCCAAATTCAACTTAGACATGTTGTGTATAACATGCTTCTGGAGCTGAGTGAGGTGTCTTTCAATTGGAAGAAAACGCTTATTGGGATGTTAAACAAAATCATGGTTAGGCTCCTCAACAAACTTATAGACCTTCCATGATCCAGCCTCAAATATTACACATAACAGTGCATCACAATCAGTCCTCTTTGAAAAGTTGGATCGCACAATCCTTCCTTTTGATTGGGGTCCAACGTGTCAACCTTCTTCTCCTTATATATCCCAGATCTCGTACACATGTAATACTTAATATGTTTTTCTCCTTTGGCGTTTATCTTTTAAGTCCCTTTCCTGACAGAAAAACCACAAGCCTTGGCATACGTAACATACATTGAATAACAATCATCAAGGTTTGGGAATATCATGTCCATTTTGGGCTTTTTCTCTTCATTAACGTCAGGAATGATAAATGGTAAACCAGTTTTGGGGCAAAACCTTTCATTCGAGGAAACACCTTCGTCTTAGAAAACATAGTGAGAAACAATTTAAGGAAAACGCCATTAAAATGGAAATTGTCTCCTTATAACATTATCGATGAAAACACAATTAATTGAAGAATAAACAAGACCTAATAAACATATAATTGAAAACGCCATAATAAAAAACGCCAAAATGAAAACACCAGTAGATTGATTAACACTATTAATAAAAACATATTAATCAAAACGCCATGAGTTGAAAAATTAACAATAATTAACAAATATATCGTGATAATGAAAACACCATAATTAACAAAACCGATGTTTACAAATTAACAAATTGTAAGAACTGATATTTACAAACATTACTCAATAACCTTCAAAACTAATCAGGTGTAAAACCCCATTGATCATAACAATAAGCATATATTAGATCCCAAACGACAATTAACATTAATAATGAAAACGCCTATTATCAGTTCTTACTAATTGTTAAACAACCAATGAAAACGTCAAATATTGGATACATGAAGAAAACCATTGAAACATAAACGTATTGTGAAATATTACTTTGAAAAAAAATGACAATGAAACAAGCATAAAAACAAAACATCATATCTGTTGTATATGTGTTGCATGATTTGTTGGAACAAATATGAAAACATTATCAAATATTTCTTTGTCGAACGGGATCCACGTTAGACGCCGTAGATCTCGAAAGGTTGGAAAGGAGGTAACTGCTAATATAATTTTTTGGAGTTTTATTTGAAACAGATTTATAACGCGATTTATGGAGGGGAACATGCACAATGACAATCGTACCCCTTCATATCATTTAGCGCCCATTGCCACGTGTTCGGCCAGAATCCGTTCTCACCATTTTCACACTTCCAACCATTTCTCCTGATCCCGTTTCTCTCTCTCTCTCTCTCTCTCTATATATATATATATATATATAGAAAGATCATCTTATGTGTATATATACGTGTGTGTATTTATGTGTACGTATTTAGAAGCTAGGAAACTTAACATGCTAAACATATAAATATCAACACTTGAAAACATAAAATACTTGAAAATAACCAAGTATGAATGTATATGGATACTTATATATATACACACACACATATCCTCAAAGTGGATACTTGGAATGCTAATACAAGAAAAGATATATATAAACTCAATTATATTATATCCCTAAACATATATTCGGACAATGAACAATTCAGAAAATGGACAATTCGGACAATGGACAAACTAGCTTATATATATTGAAGGAATTATATATATATATATATATATATATATATATATATATATATATGTATGTATGTATGTATACTAAACTAAAATATATCGTCACCGACATCCGACGTACATATCGTCACGACGAGGAACATACATACTACCGACAACGCCTAGGCAATTTTCGCCATGAAAATATATATAAACGACTAAGACAACGAGATTCTAAAAATAATATATTTTTAGACATTTAGAAACATATATTTTCATCATTTTTTTTAATAACCCACTAAGTGAAGATATACAAGTATATAAGTATACTTATACGTACAAGAATACGTACACTAAAACACACAATGAAGTTGCAAGATTTCAAACAATGTACATGTACACATATATGTATAAATACGACACAAATACCTACAATAAAATATACAAGTGAAGTATATACATGGTATACTGATATGCACCAAATGCAACATATAAATAATATCAAATAAGGTATAATATCAACCTTTTTAGTACTAATGTTGGAAAAAGTGTGTTTCTTTGTATACCTTTGATTTTCAGGACTAAAAGAGCTTAAATGTACAAAAGGAACAAATTAACGGAAAAAAAACCAACTTAGATACAGAAAAAGAGAAGTTGATACATCATACCAACCCTCCGAGCTTCACTCCAAGACTAAAAACAACAAATCAGAAGACAAGCACGGGGTCATGCCACCAAGGCATGGGGCCGTGCCCCACTCAAGATTCCAGAAAGAGGAAGACAAACAGAAGCAAACAAGAGATACGAGGCCGTGTCCCATGGACACGGGTCGTGGGCAACTCCCAGATATGTAGAATCTTGGATAGTACAACAAGTACAATGACCACGGGTCCGTGCATGTATATGAACTGACACAACTCATTAAATGAAGAGAAAGAAGAAGGGGGCACGGGGCCATGTAAACTGTCGCAACCCCCGACCCCTACCCCGGGAGCAGGTGCCGCGAGATTAGATCAAGTGGTATCGGTGTTTATTAATTTGGCACCGGAATTTAACATCAAGACCGTAGTTAGGAAATATTTATCTGAGTTTAAAATACCAAGTTTTATAATAAATAAATGGGATAAAACCCAAGTTTCGTACATAATACATTTATAGGGATAAACCCTAATTATTGAAAACATAAACTCCTTTTTATTTAGGTAACTTTTATAGCCACTTCTTTAAGCCTTCAGTGCTCTCCAGCTGGCTTCTATTAGGTTCACATTAAGTTACCTGAAACGCATTTTTAAAAAGATTTTATCAACAAGAAATATTGGCGAGTGCATCCCAGTTTAATCAAAACAACTTTTATAACTTTACAGTATTGAGAGCGGTTACAATGTTTATATCTACCAATATACTCATTCAGTATTGTCAAATCCATGACTTGTGGTCATGTTACTCATTGGCTAACTCGTCGTCCAATAGTAACGGATTACAAGTAACGTATACAAAACCCCAACATACCGGCAGCAATTGTAGAATACATAGACTCAATCACTTTTAGGTATAATTTAAAACATTTGAGGTTTTGGTAAAAGAGTTTGGTAGAAGATGACTCACAAAAAGGGTTTACAAAAAGAGAATGTACTCACAATGTAGATTAGATAATACTATAGCTTCCTGATGATTCTCCTGGTTATTATCTATTAAATTAAACAATGCACACGTGTTAGTAAAATAACCCAAATCACATTAGCCATACAACACGAGACAGAACTTCAACGAACCGAGTCAGGCAGAGCCTTGACATGCGTTACAGAGCCCTAGATCAATCGGGCAGGGCAACGAATACGTGATCGGGGGTTATAATACTTACGACGAGGCAGAGCTTCGCTTTTTAGGGGGTATTATTCCTGATTTAATTTGCCTACTAGAGATATGAGAGAGAAAGAAATTCTGAACGAAATGAAAGTTAGGCCAGGGGCCTCCTTATATAGGCTGGTTGAAGGGCGGCTCGCGCCTCGCGAGTCCCGCCTCTTCATCCTTCGCGGCCCGCGAGAAGCATTGGCTAGGCCCTAGCTTTGGCGAGTCACCTATGTAACTTTGACAAGTATCGGGACACTTGGCCGCATGTGGTGTCGCCAACCGTTACTCAGTCTCGCCCCGCGAAGCCTCGGGGATACCAAGTTGCGGCCCGCGAGCGACTAGTGTTGTTTGTTTTGTTTAATTTTTATTAATATAAATGTTATTTAAGTTCGTTAATGTATATTCGGGGTATATTAGGAACGTTTTGGGTTGTTTTCGAGGGTTGTATATAAACTGTCTGTTTCCAACTATAAATAGGGGTGCTTGGTTCAATTGCAATCCATCTCTTGGCAAACAATTTCTCTCACACCTGGCACCAATCCACCACCACAATACCACCATCATCCACCACCTTCATCCATCATCCATCTTTAGAGTGTGTAGTAGTCTCAGAATCCAAGATTGATCGTAAGAGCTTTGTCAAATAAAGGCCATGATTGGCTAATCTCTCACATCACTTGGTGAAGACAAGTTATTTATGTATTACTTTGATTTCCAAGCTTTGATTAACTTTTTAGTTGGGTATGTATTAATGACTTTAATATCTAGTTTTTAGATTGAAAGTGAGCTTTATTCTATCATCTCTTCATGTTTTGTTGATTCACTCATTCGTGTCTTTACGGTCTATATAAAGCGCGTTAACTGCCTGGAAGGGGGTTCGAAGGATGGAATGGGTAAAGTTCTTGCCTCGTTCAGTTATAGATCCTACGAGAACTTGATTCAAGCTTATTAGGACTTCCGTTGAGGCATATAACATCAAATCGGGGGAAGTAAGAACGGCTTGAATCCCTTATAAACCAACTACTATTAAAACTCTAAACCGGCCTTGCGGGACTGTATCCCTGCTGACTCAGACCAATATGGCCGAGGATAGTGTTGCCTCCAAAAGAGGGACATGACATATTTTGCATTAATAACTTACTTAATTATCTTTCAATATTCCGGCCTTGCGGGACTGTATCCCTACTGACTCAAACAAATATAGCTGAGGGTAGCGTCGCCTCCAAAAGAGGGACATGCCACTATAACTAAGATAATCTCTTAAAAAAACCCAAAGTGCGGAAATTATCAAAGGATACGTAAAAGATAAGTCGGAACCAAGTGATTCTATCTTGTCTATTTGTTTCTTTTATTTCTTTAGTCTCTTTATTTATTTATTTTACTTTTTATAAACCTTTTCTAAAAATTTGGTTAGATTAGAAGTCGAAGATATTCCGATGCTAAAATCTCTTGTGTCCTTGTACGACATCGATATCTTACCACTACTATACTACGCCAACGATGGGTGCACTTGCCCTAACGTGTTGTAGAGAGTGATAGTGTTATATCGTGTTTTATAAAAAAGCTTGATAAACGAGTGAAAAATGCTTTAAAATATATTAAAAATCATACACCCTCACATCACGGTCATATACGTATACGCATAAATACACAAATATAATGGTGTATACAAATACACTTAACAACAAACATACAAATCAAATGCCAACGTATAAAAAACGAACAAGGGTTTCTAAATGAACAACAAATACAAACCTAACGACATTCAAGATGAGCAACCTGTACACGGTCTAGTAAAGACCTAAGTGTCTAATGAGTTAGAATACTTGTAGGTTGCACTACGTATTTGGATACCCACTTTGCTAGCACCTTTCTTACGGACGCAAAACTGTGAGTTCATATCCCCTTTTCTTTTAAATGTTTTTCGGTTTACAACTCTCGAGGAAATACATGTTATGGTGGTATGATTAAGCTAAGGAATGAAACAACTAGATCATGTGCGAATAGGGTGGAACTTAAGCACCATTAATCACATACGGACTGAGGAACGAAAGTGGTAGATCTATTGGGTTTTGGCGAGCCCCACTCATGGGTCTGTGAGACCGCATGAAGTGCTTTCGTGTCACAGTCGAGGTTAATTGGCACTAAATCGTCAAGGGTTGGATTGCTTCCTATGGCAGCACACATATTAATGTCCTTGCAAAACATTAATGATTAACGATTTCATAGACGCTTTACATACCACATTTTTACATACCAGTTTTTCTATACAAGAACTTTCAAATGTTTTTAAGAGTCATTTGATACAAACTCTAACACATGAATTCACCAACTTTTGGTTACTTTTCAAACTTACATGTATTCCAGGTAATTGAGCAGATCCTTGCATGGCACGGTTTCAAGACGTTAAGATGGTCAATATGCGATGTCATCCTATTTTGAAGGGTGTGATTCATATAACTTGCCTTCGAGCAAGACATAGAATGCAAAGCCTTGGTGATTTAAAACTTTATTTTTTTATAAGTCTTTTCGTAAAACAATATAACTTGTGATGTCTTTTCGTGAACAACTTATGACTTGTAAATTATTTCTTTGTTGATGAATAGATGAACATCGTACGTATTTTATTCATATAGTTTGTTTACTTACATCGTATGCAATGAAAACTAATCAAGTTCACACCTTGCGCTTCTACCTATGAGCGGGTGTGACACCCTGAAGGCATGCCCCATACGAACAATACGAGGCCAACGACTAGGATGTACTCAATTCACAACCACAATGAGTACCCGAAACACAACTCCCGTTCTTTCCATACACCCTAAATGCACCCGAACCCCAACGTGAACCCGAAACACAACCAACAAAACACTCACACAAAAAAATAATAAACAAGTCCGTGAGCAATCTAGATCCCAACGTGAACCCGAAACACAACCCTCGTTCTTTCCATTTAGCGCAAGCTTGGGTTGATCGGAAGATCCACGTGTCGGTAAGTTTTTACTAATATTCTAACACGTTTATTTGTTTTATATTACTTACACTAATTATTTAAAATTTTTAATGAAACTTATACTACTATTTATTTCCTGTTGTGTAGGCGTCAACCACACAAAAAAAGGTATTTTGGAGCTAGATTCGAGAGTTGTTTTGTAATAGTGTGGAGTGTTGGTGCAGTTGTCTGTCGACTTCATCTTCGTTCGAGTCTTAGATTAGAACTGATTGTATAGGGCACGAAAAACGATAAAATGGAATTTATAGGTGATTCCGCTTGAAATGACACATGGTCATTTCAAGCAAAATCAAGTTCTTCACTACAAGCGAAATCAGGAGAATTAGAAAGTATAGTGATTCCGATTGAAAGTGATTCTCCTTGAGCATGTTCAAGTGGAATCACATGCCTATAAATACCTACTCGAGCGAAATCAGTTGTAACGTTCTTGTTTCCGACGGCGAAGCTCCGTCAAAGTGTCTCTGTGCTGTAATCGCGTGTCTAATCAATACAAAAGACAATTAAAAGTGAATTCAAGCTAAACTAAGACAGAATCAATGAATTCCGCCTTTGATTCTGTCTGACACCTTTTCTGATTGACTCGTTCAGGTCTGAAAACGATCCTACAAGTGGTGTCAGAGCTCAGGAGGAAGAGTTCTTACCGTTTAGCTCGTTTTCGCTGAAAATTCTGATTTCTACACCTTCTTTTCACAATAGAACTTGTTTTCACGGTTAAAATCGGCCAAATTTCTCACATTCTGTGCAAAATTACATTTTAACAAACCCTTGAAAGTTTCAAGACAAAATTCGGGCTAAAACTGACAAAAAATGGATTGAAACCTGATTCCGCTTGAACGAATCAGTGAGATTCCGCTTGAAAACAGTCTGATTCCGCTTGAAAATAGTGGTAACTTCAAGTGAAATAGAATATTCCGCTTGAACAGATCTGTTCCCGCTTGAGATTTTGAGTTGATTCCGCTCGAAATACGTGTTTCCGCTTCAACTAGCTATTTCATTTGAATTGTCTTGATCTGAAAACTAATTCCGCTTGAAACATTTCAAGCGAAATCAGTTACTTTGTAATAAGTTGTGATTCCGTTCCAAAAAGGGTATTCCGCTTGAAAACCCTTATTTCGCTTGAAAGTGTGTTTTGTGTAAAAATTTGTCGGGACTGTTTGAAATATGGACAAGATGTTTGATGAGAAGGAAAACTATTATTTTGAAAGATTTAATAATTGGTATCGAGGGTATGTGGATAATAGTTATAGAGATGTAACAAAGGAAGGTTGGGAGAAAAGGTTTAAATACTTTGTATGTTTGAAAGATGAAAAATTGGATGTTCTAGAAAACCGATATGATGTCTTACTTGAATGGTTAAAGAATCATGAAATATATTTATCTGATGCTGAATGTAACACCCCGTGTTTTCGAATGTCAAAGTCAAAGTCAAAGTCCAAGTCAACTTTGACTTCTTTGACTGTTAATGTCCTTTTTATTTTTGTATTACGTGGAGTAAGTGTTGTATAAATGAAATAATCGAATATTTAATCAATACGACCGATTTACGACTGTGACTAGTAGGAAGTAACAATGCGATAAAGTTAATCAATCAATAATCAAGTTAATCGATTCATCAATCAAGCTCGAGACTCGAATTACGTGAACTCTGGTATTGTTATACGTGTGTGTGTGTGCCCTATGTGTTACTTGTGCGTGTTTACTGATATGTTTGGTGTGGTATTCAAGCGAATCAATCGAAAATCGAATCGAAACTCGAAAAGCAATCGAACTCAATCGAAACCGACATCGAAACGTGACTAATAGAAGATTGTATGTTAGATATAGTAGTTGGGACTAAAAGTAATTTGACTAGGAACCCTATCGTATTCGTATCATCGTTCATCGAAATCGAAACGTCGAAAATCGTCGCGAAATACTCAAAGTGGGTCGCGTATCGAACAGGAGGCATCCGGATCGAACAGGCCAGCCGATCGGCTAGCATCTTCCTAGCCAATCGAGCAGCCCATTCGATCGGAGCTCCTGGCTGATCGGCTGCCACTTTCCCCTTTTGGAGCCTATAAATAGGGCTGTCATTGTTACACTTTCCATTTTTGGAAAGCTCTGACCGAACCAGCCTTCTTCTTCACCTTTTCTCAGATTTCTCTCAACTCCGGTAAGTTTTCACTCTAATTCTTGTACATTTCTGATCACTGCATGATTCTACACCTTACTATCTTTCAAAACTCGATTTCTAACCATGAAATCATCAAGATCTAAGTGTTCTTGGGTGATGTCATCATGGTGTTCTTCAAGAACACCAAACTTTGGCCTCATTCAACCATGAATAGCTTAGATCTGACCGATTTCCACATAAACAAACTAAGATTCTTACAAATCTTAACATTTTTATGAGTAATTTCCAACTTTCTTCAACCTTTTACACTCAAAACCTTAAAACCGGTAGAAACGGAGCTTGAACCGGCTAACTAATTATCCTAACAGTTAAGAGGTTCAAGATTCGGATTCTATGAACAAGGTTCACCGATTTCGGATTAAACTCTAAACCGACGTTCCGAACCGCTCACCGGCCGGACTTGGGTGATTCCTGTCCGAGCCAAAGAAACGAGTAAGAACGGAGGATATCATAGTTTAACTCGTTAACAAACTACCTCGAAATGACAACAAGTGGTCAAACAGCCAAGTGTTAGACGAAAGGCCGATCAGGTCAGAGATGCTGGCCGAACGGCTAGGCTGTTCAAACAGCCCAGCCGATCGGACATGCCAGCCGATCGACCGGGCCAGCCGATCGGCTCGCACATGGTTCCACACTTTTCAATTTTTATGAAGTATACTATTGACGAAGTAATGTTCGATCGAATACGCAACTCGATTGGTAAACATTACTCTTCGGATCATGAGATACAATGCTTCCACACTTAATCGTTTTCACAACTCGTTCGTAGTAGGGAATGCCAGCCGATCAAACAGACTGTTCAATCGAGCAACATTCTGTTGAGAACCACTTCAAAAGTTCCCAGCCGATCGGTTAAGCCGGCCGATCGAACGCACCGTTCGATCGATCTGAAAGGTAAGGACATCTTTGTGTTCTCATATACTACAACGAAAACTTCAAAAGTTCAAATCCTCAAACACAAACACACCAGAGGAAGAAACAATCCACTTGAATGGCCTAGCCGATCGAGCCTACCGGCCGATCGAACAGGACTGTCCAATCGGATACACCAGCCGATCGAACAGACCGTTCGATCGAACCTGCCGTTCGATCGACGAGCATATCCGATCCATCCGCATTTGTTTGCATTTCCACGTTACTCATTGTTGTGCTATCGAACTATTCAGGCTAACCCTACTCTCAGCGCTCCCTTCAATCCATAATCAATCACTGTGAGTATACTCGATCCCTTTTTGCTTTTAGCACTTTTGGGTGTTACATACGTTGCTTATCAAAGCCACAATCGAACATACTATTCAAACTATTTGAACGCTAACCAATATGCATGTATTACGTGACTTAACGAATGCCTGTTGATTGTGTTTACACGTGGAATGATGTCTACCTGCCTTAACGACGTAGTACTATAGTTTGGACTCAGCACCCGTTCACACGGGGGTTGTTAAGGACAATTACTTGCATGGATTACGGTGGTAATCATGTATTGCGAACCGTCTCGGACGGTCAACCCGCAGTCATTGGTATCGATAGGTCCATGTCTATAATTAACATGCTTCGTTTTCCTCTGTGTACGTGCTGGTTATGCGTAAACTATTCGAACGCTATATGCTATTATCAAACTTGTATGCTCACCTTTACATTATGTGTATTGACTTTGTTTTACGTATGTGGCAGGTGCTTAAGTTGCTAGGATGCTTAGGTGCGTGGTGATGAAATCGAGGCTAGGGAGTCTAGAAATAATAAACAATTGCCTGTAATAATAATTGAATCTGAGTTGTCGGAATATAATTTCTTGTTTGGATGATTATCTGTAATGACATGTTTGTTTATTCGGGATACGATATGGGACGTATCTTTAACTGGATTATATAAATAGTTGTTATGGAAACTTCTGAACAATCTGTTTCGCTCAGTGCCGCGCCCCGATGATTCCGCCATCGGTTGGGGTGTGACAGATTGGTATCGAGCCATAACTATAGGGAATTAGGTTAGACACGACCTAGTCCGGGTCGCTGTCTTAGAGACCTAGACTATAGTTAGGAACCATCAGACCAAGTTTATGTGCCTTACTCTGCAACTCTTCACTATCACTGCACTCGAATTTTCAAATAAAGTCAGGCGATTCAGTCAGGAATAGGTGTGAAAACCGCAAACTCCCGACTAAATTGACTGACTTATGATGATCTTATCCATTTACTCATTACACATAAGGAGGATTATACCAAATCAGGAGTGAAACCCTCATTTTGACGAAAATTCCCCTTAAGTTTCTTAAAAACAAGGAAGAAATTGCTAAGCCAAGGGGTGAAACCCTAACCTTAGCAGTTTGTTCTGAACTTTATTTATCTCACCAAGGCCTCGATGGACTCCAACGACCTGAACTCACAAAGTATGACCTAGGGAACGCGTGTGGAATGCCCAAGAGTTGAGGCAGAAACACGACCTCTAGAGTCGAAAGTGATGACAAGTCTACTGTGAATAGTCGAGTTGCCTTGGGTAGTCGATGTCTAGTAGCCACAGACAATCTATCTCTCGATTTTATGTGTTTCGATTCTGAGAACCGCAACAGTGTACTCTGATGACTCGTTGACTTTTATGTGTTTGTGTGTGCTTTCTCTGTTTTTGTGTTTATATTTTGGGATGTTATTCGATTTTGCTATCATTTCAATCGACACACACGACTCGCAATTGCTGTTCTATCCCAATTCGACATCCAGTTGTCGCAACTCTAGACGATATCATACTATATTATGCTATACGACTAAGTTAGGCTAATACGATGCTATTCGACATGCTATTCGAATGACACGCGAGCCTTGAAGAATAGGTTTCTGTCTTCTAACTACCTCTGTGATTGAATGCGTATGTGCCTTTCATGACTATTTGCTTCTGTGCTCTACTTGTTTACGTGCTTTGTGTTTATGTGACTCTGTGCTTATGTGCTTCTGTGCTTACGTGCATTTGTGGTTATGTGCTTAAGTGTTTACGTGATATGTGCTTCGACGTGATTCTAAGCTTTAGAAATAGTAGACGTGTGAGGTGAGATTCAATTTCGTTGTGTTGAGTCTCGTGACGATGTCTAATGCAGACCATGTCGTCGTCCGGACACCGAACCCCACTTACTCGCCAAGAAAAGAGAGACCGACGCCTCGCTGCTATCATCTCCAAACAAGTGGCGAAAGCCGTGAGTGAGGTGTATGAAAATGCCAGCAAAACGTCTGAAGAATCCCGAGCTAAAAACCCTAAGGATTCAAGCAAGGCTGCTTTCAGCTTCAAGCAGTTCAAGGCATGCGGACCAAAAGAGTTCACTGGCGAAGATGGTCCTACAGCCATGTTTCACTGGTTCGACTCAGTCGAAGTCACTCTACGCCAGAGCGGATGTCCTAAACATCTCCGCACTCTCAATGCTACAGGCGTCTTCCAGTCCCGTGCTCTAGACTGGTGGACGGCCGAACGAAACAAGCGCGGAAATGATGCAGCTTACGAGCTAACATGGGAGGAGTTGAAGGCAATTATGATCGACGAATTCTGCCCTCCTCATGAACGCCAAAAGCTGGAGGACGAGTTCTGGGGAATCAAGCAGAAGGATGGAGACAACGCTGCTCTCACTGCTCGCTTCAAGCAGCTTAGCATCATATGTCCCGATCAAGTCAAGACCTCAGATCAAGCCATCAAGAAGTACATTCGAGCTCTACCCGACTGTGTAGCCGACTTTGTTCATGCCGCCAAGCCAGCAACGATCGAAGAAACCTACCTACTCGCCGCTGAGATTAATGACAAGCGGGTAAAGTCTGGTTTCTGGGATAAGCAAACCAAGTCTCTGCACCAAGCCACTGCAGCACCCACCGACTCATCTGCTGAATCCTCCAAGTCGTCAAGAAGGAAGAAGAAGCACAACAACAACAGCTCCAGCAACAAGAGCTGTGCTGCCGCGACAACCGCCACTCCTCTACAAGCTGTACCAGCTCAGCAGCAGCACCCTCGCTCAGCTCCAGTGATCAATGCACCGCCAGCAAAGCGTGCATACACAGGCCCTCACCCACTCTGCCCGACATGCTCGTATCATCATCCAGTGGGCCTAGCCTGTCGTTTTTGCGCTCACTGCAACCTTTACGGTCATTTCACTGCAAACTGTCGCTATGGTCCCCGTCAAGCCCCAGTTCAAGCTACTGTCAACCAAGCTCTACTTCCCGCCCCTCAAGGCCAACAAGCAGCTCAAGCACCTGCAGTCAATGCTCGAGTCTGCTTTGCATGTGGTGACCCTAACCACTTTGCAAACAGGTGCCCGAACAGGGTGGTTAAGCAAGAGCCCCAGCAGCAACAACCACAACAGCAGCCTCAGCAACAGCAGCAAGCAGCCCATGCCCGAACCTTCAACATCAATGCCCGTCAGGCTCAGGCGGATAACAACGTGGTTAATGGTACGTTCCTTGTGAATGGTATTTATGCTTCATGTTTGTATGATACTGGAGCCGATAACTGCTTTGTGTCGTTTCAATTCGAGAAGCTCCTTAGTCGTAAGCGCTCTTATCTGTCCTCGTCATTCGAAGTCGAAGTCGCTACGGGAAGAATTATTGTCGTTAATTCAGTACTCCGTGATTGTACTCTCGAATTCAACAATCACATCTTTCCAATCGACCTTATTCCAATGCAACTCGGAAGCTTCGACGTCATAATAGGCATGGACTTTCTTCGCGAAAACCATGTTGAAGTTGTATGCTTCGAAAAGATGATTCGATTCTCGCTCGCGAATGGTGATCTATTGTGTGTGTACGGTGAAACAGCGTCAAAGGGTCTCAAGCTTATGTCGTGTATTCAAGCCAGCAAGTATCTCCGCAAGGAATACCGAGCCTTCTTGGCCAACATTGTAGTAGCAGAGAAGGGAAAGGAAAAGAAAGTTGAAGTCAAAGACGTTCCAGTGGTTCGTGAAATTCCTCAGGTGTTCCCTGACGATCTTCCCGGACTACCACCAAGTCGTGATATCGACTTCCGCATCGACCTCATTCCTGGAGCTAACCCCGTTGCCAAAGCCCCTTATCGACTCGCTCCATCCGAAATGCGGGAACTCTCGAACCAACTCCAGGAATTACTCGAAAAAGGCTTTATTCGCCCAAGCACCTCTCCTTGGGGCGCGCCAGTTCTTTTCGTAAAAAAGAAGGACGGGTCGTTCCGGATGTGCATCGACTATCGGGAATTGAACAAGTTAACCATCAAGAATCGATATCCCTTGCCCCGAATCGACGATTTGTTTGATCAGCTACAAGGTGCAGCATGCTTCTCTAAGATCGATCTACGTTCAGGATATCATCAGCTACGGATTCAAGAGGAAGACATTCCTAAAACCGCTTTTCGAACCCGTTATGGCCATTACGAATTTGTTGTTATGCCCTTTGGTCTAACCAACGCACCGCGGTTTTTTATGGACCTGATGAATCGCGTGTGTAAGCCTTATCTTGACCGTTTCGTCATCGTGTTCATCGATGAGGTCTTGATTTATTCCAAATCGAAAGCCGAACACGCGCAACATCTACGTTTGGTTCTCGAGTTACTCCAGGGGAACCAACTCTATGCCAAGTTCTCCAAGTGCGAATTCTGGTTAGAGGAGGTTCAGTTTCTGGGTCACATCGTGAAGAGTCAGGGTATCCATGTCGATCCTGCGAAGATTGAAGCTGTTAAAAGCTGGATTATGCCTAAGAACCCGTCAGAAGTTCGTTCTTTTCTCGGACTAGCGGGCTATTATCAACGATTCATTGAAGGATTCTCCAAGATCGTTGTGCCACTTACCGCTCTTACCCATAAGGACAAGCCTTTTGTGTGGGGAAACGCACAAGAGACTGCCTTTCAAACCCTCAAGCATATGATGTGCAACGCTCCGATTCTTACGCTGCCCGACGGAAGCGACAACTTCATTGTCTACTGTGATGCTTCTAACCTTGGTCTCGGCTGTGTCCTCATGCAATGAGACAAGGTTATAGCCTACGCATCTCGTCAGCTCAAGATCCACGAGAAGAACTATACAACCCATGACCTCGAGCTAGGCGCGGTTGTCTTTGCATTAAAGATTTGGCGACACTACCTGTATGGCACTAGGTGTACAATCTACACTGATCACGGGAGTTTACAACATATCTTCAATCAAAGGGAACTTAATATGCGTCAACTCCGATGGGTAGAACTCCTCAACGATTATGACTGTGAGATTCGCTATCACCCAGGCAAGGCGAATGTGGTTGCCGACGCGCTCAGCAGAAAGAGTTACGTGCTCAGTACCTGAAACATCCAAGCCCAGCACAACCTCGAGACCCTTATTCGTGAAGCTCAACATGCTTGCTTTAACGAGCATACATTGAAGAAAGAGAGGATCTATCACGATGGAGCTCAGTTAGTAAGCAAATCCGATGGGATATTCTATTATCTGGACCGAATATGGATCCCTAAACGGACCGATTTGCGAAAGATTATCATGAATGAAGCCCACAAATCCCGGTATTCTATTCATCCCGGCGCAGATAAGATGTACCAGGACCTACGCTATAAGTACTGGTGGCCGGGCATGAAACGAGATATCGCCCTCTATGTTGGAAGTTATTTAACTTGCGCAAGAGTCAAGGCTGAACATCAAAGACCTTCTGGCTTACTCGAACAACCGCCGATACCTATATGGAAGCGGGAGAGTATAGCTATGGATTTCATAACAAAACTCCCACCCACGCCATCAGGTCACGACAGTATTTGGGTCATAGTCGATCGTCTAAAGAAATCAGCCCACTTTTTGCCGATACGAGAAGACTATAAGGTGGAACGACTAGCCCAAATCTACACCGACGAGATCATTCGTAATCATGGTACGCCTCGTGACATCATTTCAGACCGTGATGCCCGGTTCACTTCGCGATTGTGGGAAACGTTTCAAGCGGCCCTTGGTACGTCGCTTAATCTGAGTACTGCATTCCATCCTCAAATCGACGGACAGACTGAAAGAACGATCCGTACTCTTGAAGACATGCTCCGAGCGTGTGTCATAGATTTTGGCGGTAGTTGGAACAAACACCTGCCATTGGTGGAATTCTCGTACAATAACAGCTATCATGGCAGCATCCAAGTGGCACCTTTCGAGGCTTTGTATGGTAGAAGATGTCGATCGCCTATTGTGTGGCACGAGATCGGTCACTCGCAACTAACCGGTCCCGAGATTCTACAAGAAATGACTGACAAAATCCACCAGATTCGAGATAATTTGGTGAAAGCTCGGAATAGACAGAAAAGTTACGCCGATAAAAGACGCAAGCCCCTTGAATTTGAAGTTGGTGACTACGTACTCCTAAAGGTATCACCTTGGAAGGGTGTAGTCCGATTCGGCAAGAAAGGGAAACTCGCGCCTCGATATGTTGGACCTTTTAGGATTCTGGAAAGAATCGGAAAAGTCGCCTACAGACTCGAACTACCGGAGGAACTCAGTAACGTCCACCCGACTTTCCACGTCTCTAACCTCCGAAAATGCCTTGCTGATCATGATCTAGTCGTACCACTCGATGATCTTCAGGTCAACGAAACGTTACACTTCGTGGAAAAGCCTGTCGAAATCATGGATCGCCAAACCAAGCAACTCAGGCGCTCTCGCATCCCGATCGTGAAGGCCGATGGGAAGGCAAACGAGGCGCGGAGTTCACTTGGGAACTCGAAAGCGACATGAAGGCCAAGTACCCGCAGTTGTTTAAATAAATAGATCTGAAGCATCAAATTGGTAAATCACGGCGTTGTGTAGCCTTCGACCTAATTTCGGGACGAAATTCCCTAAACAAGGGGAGGCTGTAACACCCCGTGTTTTCGAATGTCAAAGTCAAAGTCCAAGTCAACTTTGACTTCTTTGACTGTTAATGTCCTTTTTATTTTTGTATTACGTGGAGTAAGTGTTGTATAAATGAAATGATCGGATGTTTAATCAATACGACCGATTTACGACTGTGACTAGTAGGAAGTAACAATGCGATAAAGTTAATCAATCAATAATCAAGTTAATCGATTCATCAATCAAGCTCGAGACTCGAATGACGTGAACTCTGGTATTGTTATACGTGTATGTGTGTCCTATGTGTTACTTGTGCGTGTTTACTGATATGTTTGGTGTGGTATTCAAGCGAATCAATCGAAAATCGAATCGAAACTCGAAAAGCAATCGAACTCAATCGAAACCGACATCGAAACGTGACTAATAGAAGATTGTATGTTAGATATAGTAGTTGGGACTGAAAGTAATTTGACTAGGAACCCTATCGTATTCGTATCATCGTTCATCGAAATCGAAACGACGAAAATCGTCGCGAAATACTCAAAGTGGGTCGCGTATCGAACAGGAGGCATCCGGATCGAACAGGCCAGCCGATCGGCTAGCATCTTCCTAGCCGATCGAGCAGCCTATTCGATCGGAGCTCCTGGCCGATCGGCTGCCACTTTCCCCTTTTGGAGCCTATAAATAGGGCTGTCATTGTCACACTTTCCATTTTTGGAAAGCTCTGACCGAACCAGCCTTCTTCTTCACCTTTTCTCAGATTTCTCGCAACTCTGGTAAGTTTTCACTCTAATTCTTGTACATTTCTGATCACTATATGATTCTACACCTTACTATCTTTCAAAACTCGATTTCTAACCGTGAAATCATCAAGATCTAAGTGTTCTTGGGTGATGTCATCATGGTGTTCTTCAAGAACACCAAACTTTGGCCTCATTCAACCATGAATAGCTTAGATCTGACCGATTTCCACATAAACAAACTAAGATTCTTACAAATCTTAACATTTTTATGAATAATTTCCAACTTTCTTCAACCTTTTACACTCAAAACCTTAAAACCGGTAGAAACGGAGCTTGAACCGGCTAACTAATTATCCTAACAGTTAAGAGGTTCAAGATTCAGATTCTATGAACAACGTTCACCGATTTCGGATTAAACTCTAAACCGACGTTCCGAACCGCTCACCGGCCGGACTTGGGTGATTCCTGTCCGAGCCGAAGAAACGAGTAAGAACGGAGGATATCATAGTTCAACTCGTTAACAAACTACCTCGAAATGACAACAAGTGGTCAAACAGCCAAGTGTTAGACGAAAGGCCGACCAGGTCAGAGATGCTGGCCGAACGGCTAGGCTGTTCAAACAGCCGATCGGACATGGCAACCGATCGACCGGGCCAGCCGATCGGCTAGCACATGGTTCCACACTTTTCAATTTTTATGAAGTATACTATTGACGAAGTAATGTTCGATCGAATACGCAACTCGATTGGTAAACATTACTCTTCGGGTCATGAGATACTATGCTTCCACACTTAATCGTTTTCACAACTCGTTCGTAGTAGGGAATGCCAGCCGATTGAACAGACTGTTCGATCGAGCAACATTCTGTTGAGAACCACTTCAAAAGTTCCCAGCCGATCGGTTAAGCCGGCCGATCGAACGGACCGTTCGATCGATCGACCTGAAAGGTAAGGACATCTTTGTGTTCTCATATACTACAACGAAAACTTCAAAAGTTCAAATCCTCAAACACAAACACACCAGAGGAAGAAACAATCCACTCGAATGGCCCAGCCGATCGAGCCTACCGGCCGATTTAACAGGACTGTCCAATCGGATACACCAGCCGATCGAACAGACCGTTCGATCGAACCTGTCGTTCGATCGACCAGCCTATCCGATCCATCCGCATTTGTTTGCATTTCCACGTTACTCATTGTTGTGCTATCGAACTATTCAGGCTAACCCTACTCTCAGCGCTCCCTTCAATCCATAATCAATCACTGTGAGTATACTCGATCCCTTTTTGCTTTTAGCACTTTTGGGTGTTACATACGTTACTTATCAAAACCACAATCGAACACACTATTTGAACACTAACCAATATGCATGTATTAGGTGACTTAATGAATGCCTGTTGATTGTGTTTACACATGGAATGCTGTCTACCTGCCTTAACGACGTAGTACTATAGTTTGGACTCAGCACCCGTTCACACGGGGGTTGTTAAGGACAACTACTTGCTTGGATTACGGTGGTAATCATGTATTGCGAACCGTCTCGGACGGTCAACCCGCAGTCATTGGTATCGATAGGTCCATGTCGATAATTAACATGCTTCGTTTTCCTCTGTGTACGTGCTGGTTATGCGTAAACTATTCGAACGCTATATGCTATTATCAAACTTGTATGCTCACCTTTACATTATATGTATTGACTTTATTTTACGTATGTGACAGGTGCTTAAGTTGCTAGGATGCTTAGGTGCGTGGTGATGAAATCGAGGCTAGGGAGTCTAGAAATAATAAACAATTGCCTGTAATAATAATTGAATCTGAGTTTTCAGAACAGAATTTCTTGTTTGGATGATTATCTGTAATGACATGTTTGTTTATGCGGGATACGGTATGTGACGTATCTTTAACTGGATTATATAAATAGTTGTTATGGAAACTTCTGAACAATCTGTTTCGCTCAGTGCCGCACCTCGATGATTCCGCCATCGGTTGGGGTGTGACACTGAAAAGGTAGCAAAGTTTGCAGATGCATTACCTGCAGAATGGATTGAAATTTTGAAAAATTTAAAAAGGGATTCAAGTTTTTCAAAATTACATCTAAAAGTATTCATCAGCAAACTTAAAACTCACTGTTATGAAATTTATAAAAAGAAGAAAGAATTGATGGATAAAGTAAAAATGAATCTAGATGTATTGAATTTAGATGTGATAGATGAAATTAACAGAAGAATCAATGTATGTTGGGCAGCAAAAAGAAATTTAAAATACGATAACAAGAGTGGTTGTTATATTGATGAGAATGCAAATCCTCTTGATTTCGTTAAAATCTTTTGTGCAGGAACATACAAAACAGAGACAGAGCAAGTTCAAAAGAATGAAGAATCTGTAAGGATTGGATCCTCAAGTTCTGAATCAGTGTGCTCTAAATGTGTTCAACTTGAGGCTGACAATGTTAAACTCTTGAAGGATGCGGAAAGTTTGACATTGGAAATCAAAAGGTTGAAAGAAGAGAAGCAATCTGATGATAAACAGATTCTTGTTTTGTAGGAAAATTGTGATAAGCTGAAATCTGAAAATCTTAAATTGTTAAGTGACTTGAACAGTTTGACATTAGAAAACAAGGTTTTGAAAGAGAATGAAAAAGATTTTGAAAGCAAAAAGAAATCTTCAGAAAATGAGGATTTCTGGATAAAGCTTGAAAACGAAAATCTGAAAGCAAATGAAACAAAATTTCAAGAACAGATAAAAGTTTTGGAAAATGAAAAATCTGTTCTTGAAAATATTAAGATTGAAAATAAAAAAACAATCAAGTCTCATTTTGATAGAATATCTCAGCTTGAAAATGAAGATGAGAATTCAAGAGCTAAAATTGATGAGCTTGAAAAGAAATTGAAAGGTTTTGTGACTTCATCAGAGTTTTTGAATCATCCTTGTCCAAAACCGATCAATTTTGTTCCAATAAGTGACAATGTCACAAATTTTGACAAAGTCAAAATTGAAGATTGTGATGAAAAATCTGATGATGAAAATGAAAAAATTGAGAAAAAGAAATTGTTTTTGAAATTAAAAGAAAAGTTTCAGAAAACTAGTTTGCATTCTACAGAAAAAGGTGAATGTTCAAAGGCAAAAACCTTTGGAAAAGAATGCAGAACTAAAATAAAAAATGAAAAATAAGAAAATTATTCAAAAAGAAAATAAAAGTTCATCAGATCGATCATCCAATCGCAATCAAAAATCACAAAAATTGAAAAATAAAAAATAAAAAATAGTTGGTGATGAGTGGTGCAGGATTGACCACAGTGCTTCAAAGCCAAATCCAGTTTTTAGGAGGAATGATGATTACCACAGAGCCAGACAATGTTATGATCTGAGTGTCTGGTGTGAGAGTGGTAATTGGTACGATAACAGAGTGTGTTACACATGCGGTGTTCGAGGACACATTGCTGTTAACTACCAAAGTCAGTGGTTTGAGACGAGAAGATGCTTTGATGCCAAATCAAAGGACACATTGCCAGAGACTGCCCAAGGAAATCAAAGGGAAGAACGAGGGTTGAATCTCAGAAAATGGCAAAGAAATCAGTCAATGTCAAGCCAAAAGAACAGAAAGTTCCAGAAACTATAGTAAAGCTTTCACAAGGGCAGAAAGACAGACTGAGAAAGAAGAGGAAGAAATCGAGGGAGTATCTTGAAAGGATTTTGTCCTCGGGTACACCAGGAAAATCAAATAGCAGTTCTGATAAATCGTCTTGCTCTCGAAAGAACGACAAATCAAGTAAAACGGATTCATCATATACAAATCTGAGGACAAAAGAAAGAAAGAAGAAAAAGAAAGTTGTTGGCAATGATCTTGACTCGACTAAGTAAAAGGAGCCATGTTCAGGCCCAGAAGAGCCATGTGTTGAGGTAAAAAATGAGAGTTCTGGTTTAACAATGGATGATGCAAATTTTCCACCATTGTTGAACAAGAATTCAAAATCACCCAAGGACCGTCAGGCTTGGGTGAATCTGTTTAAATGAAAAACATGACTTGTCGGAGTTCCCAGGTTGGTAAGCGTGGAACATGAATCGGCACATTTCTTGAGAAATTCACTTCGGTGATATTTCGATCGACAAGTGGTTAATCAAGGACATTAACTTGTACTTGATTTTCTACGAATGGTGTTGAGGTTTAAACCCGGTAAATGATAAATCTACAGATGGATAAAAAGGAACAAAGTGATGAAGTGACCCCGAACTTACAAGTGGTTGGTAAATAAACTAATTTTTCCGGAAAAACCATTTTGATTAAAACAAACTTAAGTGTTTTGAAATCATAATGGGAAAATAGTTTGTTGTGAGGGGGAGTTCTGATTGTTTATGTCAAATGGATGGAGAATTGAAGCGATTCTCATCATGTTGTCAAGTTTGTACAGATTGTTTCAAATTTTCCCAGAAAATCAAAATTGAAACATATTTTGATTTTAGGGGGAGTACAAATTTAAAAAAAAATAGAAAATTTGAAAAAGTCAAAAACATTGAAAAATGCAAAAATGAGTTTTGTTGATACAAGAGGAAATGATAGTAGATCAGTTAGACTATCACAGCATGCTAAAGAAATGGAATGATAAAATGTGATAAACGATCTCACTAAGGATGTGACAATAGGCTCAGCTAGACTAGTAGATTTGCGATAACGATACAAACATAAATGAAAAAGCCTAGTTCTAGTGGGAAACATGATTGAAAGCATAGTACTTAGTTTTGTCCTTCTTGATTGTGTGCCTGCTCAGTAATCGCTGAATGCCGAAAAGCATAAAAACTGGTTAAGTTTGTGAGCTTTCACAACTTTGCTGAAAATGAGACTGTGATTGTGTAGTTCTTTTGCAAAGAATTAAACTTGTTTTATTTCTTTATTTTGTTTAAGCATTGGACATCCTCTGCGTATACGTGAGTATCGACCTGGATGTTATTGCCTAAACGTTCTGCTTTATTTTCTTTGGTGTTTCATTTAAGCTTTGGATCACCTCTGTGTATACGTGAGTATCGAACTGGTGGTTAAAGCCTAAACAATTTCAACTTGTTTTTAGTTTCTTTATTTTGTTTAAACATTGGACTTTCTCTGCGTATACGGAAGTATCGACCTGATTGTTAATGTTTAAATATTCTGCGTTGTTTTTGCACAAATCACAATTGATCAAAGTTTAAAGGCATTACTTGAGTTAGTGTATTACATGATGAGGGGATATGCTGAAATCGTGGGGTCCATAAGAACTTAGTGTATAATTAATATACCTTAACATATCGGTAAGCATTTCGAAAGTTTTTATATTGAGTTTAAGTGGACAACAATATCGTCAATCTATGTGAATCGTTTAGAATTGAAAATGTTTAAAGCTTAACGGTGCTAGTGATTAGTCACATATACTGATATGATCCTCTTTCACAAACTCACAAAAATAATGTTTGTATATATTTCATTCCTACATTTGAATTTCTGTTTAATTTTCATATTTTGGAAAATCCAAAAAGATTTTCGACAACTGATGATGAAGAGCTGATTTTCAAAATTCAAAGGCTAAACATGACGAACTGATGGTTTGGATAAGAGTGTTTGAATTTGAAATTTTGAAATGTTTAGATGATTCATTAAGTTGAATCAGAATTTAGAATGTTTCAAATTTTGATAAGATTCTAAATGAGAAAATTTTGTTTAAGAAGTGTTTAAGTTGTGTGTAGGTAAAAGAAAGGTTTCTGATCATGTTGCTATGGAAAGCCAGGATACAATTCAGAACCTGTGTAGAGCTTAATCAGAGAAAAAACCAAGGATTGATCTCAAGGTGATAGCTAATTCCAGACGGCGATCCCAGCATGATGAAAGGGGGAGTCTGACGAGGTTAGAGCCAAAGAGAAATTCCTGGTACATGCTAAGAAAGAAAGAAGACCGATCAAGATTGAAGGGTCGTCATGTTGAAGACTCTCACTGAAGATTCCGTCAACATTCAAGGGGGAGTCTGTTGGTACAGTTGTCTGTCGACTTCATCTTCGTTCGAGTCTTAGATTAGAACTGATTGTATAGGGCACGAAAAACGAGAAAATGGAATTTATAGGTGATTCCGCTTGAAATGACACATGGTCATTTCAAGCGAAATCAAGTTCTTCACTACAAGCGAAATCAGGAGAATTAGAAAGTATAGTGATTCCGCTTGAAAGTGATTCCGCTTGAGCATGTTCAAGCGGAATCACATGCCTATAAATACCTACTCGAGCGAAATCAGTTGTAACGTTCTTGTTTCCGACGGCGAAGCTCTGTCGAAGTGTCTCTGTGCTCTAATCGTGTGTCTAATCAATACAAAAGACAATTAAAAGTGAATTCAAGCTAAACTAAGACAGAATCAATAAATTTCGCCTCTGATTCTGTCTGAGACCTCTTCTGATTGACTCGTTCGGGTCTGAAACCATCCTACATGGAGGATAAAAGTCGTATCGCCGACATAATTTTGGGTTGGTGGGCGCAAGGAAATCCGACAGAAAATGAGTTTATTTGGTAATTAATAATAAAAGTTGGCCAAATCGGAAAAGTGGAGAAAGTGACATTGATGTTTACAATTACAAAGTGGACGAATATTTTCAAGAGACGAAAGTCTTATTTTCTCAAATGACCCTTTTGAGAGATTTTGAGAAAATATACAAAGTGGGCTCAGACTTAGAAGAGGTGTCGACTTAGTTACGTTTATCTTATTTGTATTTACTATTTTTTTGATTTATGGTTTTTTCCTTTTTTTTTTAATTATTTTTAATTTTATTTCTTTTCTTAAGATTTAATGAAACTTTAACTTTTTTTTTAATTTAAGTGTATTTAATAATATTATTAATATACGTACATTTACCAACTTTGATGAATAAAACTATTGACTTCCCCTCCCGGTTTTAATTATATACCTTGACTTTATTTATTTTAAAGTTGTTTTTTTTATGAATGGCCAACGAAATAAAAGCGTAGTTATCCCGGTAACTCAATGGTAAAAGATGACCCTATGCGAATGCAGACATCGTTGGGTAGCTCAAGCCCACCATCTCCAGTTCCAAGGAAAACTTGTCGCCTGAAGGCCCACTGCAGTGAAACCTGGTTGAGATCAGATTTGAACTTGAGATCTATTGTAACGCCCTGCTTTTTCATACTTTCCATAATTAGAAAGCTCGCCTTGTAATGCTATTTTTGGAAATCTTGTATTATTGTAGTCGTCTTTTCGTTGTAAAATCCGAGACTTGGATCATAAATAAAATTCGTATTTCTTTAAATTCACCATCTACATATTCATACATGTTCATACGTTCGAATTCATTGTACATCGAATCCTTATTTGTAATTCATACTTATACAATACTTATTCACGATGCATGTCCATGCTTGTCCTTAAATTGTTGATACCTAAAAACCCCTAATAATATGCTTATTTATACAACGGTTAATCATCTAATATGTGACATATACTTGTCACTTACAAACATGTTACATACTTGTACATTACACTTCTTACCTAGTTAAATCATGTTTTATTTCATATTTCACCTTGTTACAAGTTAGGGGAAACATTGTTGCATATTATTACACAACTTAATTAACAAAATTACTCATTAGATTGTTTTAAAAAAATAAAAAAATAAAGAAATATGGCAGCCCCAATTCAGCAAAATTCAGCCCCATATAGTTGGGTTTTGTGGGCTAGTTTCAAGGTGTAACCCCTTTTAAACACTTACAAAGCCCAACCCATTGAAACCCTAATCCTTCCCCCTATAAATATCACTTATAACCAGCCTCCCTACCACTTTTGCAACCCTAAAAACTCTCAAAACATCCTCCAAACCGTAGCTGAAAGCAAGGGTTCGAGCAGATTGACACCCCTTCACGAAAATGAGCATAACTCACTCAATTCTTATCTGATTCACTCGATTCTTTTTCCTACTACTTTGTATTGACCTTATCTACGTTTCCATGGGTTTTTCACAGTAAATAAGTCCCTGGAACTCCGGCAAAAAGGCTCCAAAGTCCACTGATTGTTTGTTTTCATGAAATCCCTGTTATTTCTTACCAAACTTGAGTCTATCTCATCTCAAACCTATGTCCTAATGCTTACAAAACTTTAGTGGTTGGTTAGGCTTAAAAACAAGGTTGAGACACTTAAAAATCAGAGGATTAAACCTCATAAACTTGGTGTTTTGTTTAGGGTTTTTAACCCACAAGTCATGTCAAACTTTGTCTTTGATACATGAGTGATTATGGAACAACTTGGGTTGTCCAAACATACAATCCTCACATGATTTGATGATTTCTCTTAGTGTGTATATTTCTTATTCTTTATTGTATGTTCATGACCCTCCTTGGTTGTTTTTATATCAAGTGTAGTGGTGAACACATAGAGGTGCCTAAATGGAAGACTTGATCTTCCTACCTCCTACATGATTTCTATGACATTTAGAGGTACCAAAATGAAGATTTTAATCTTCTACCTCATGCTTGAACTATTGGACATATATTATATACCCTAAACATATTATTCGAATAATCGAATCCTTGATGATGAACTAGTGTTCATATGTCGGGGTACTAGATTACATCATCCTAGACTATGATAACTTGTCACGATTCTAATGGAACCTTGTTCCATGAAAACATCTAAACTCCTTCGAGTTTCCTAGTGTCAAGAACAAGCATCATATGTACTAAATGATTATTTTCCATGTCATTCTCATATCTTATTTTTATGTTGTTTTAAACACCGAATCTCGACTCTAAACATACTTGAACTTTAACCCTTATACATTCGGACTCTAAATCTCTACTCGTCAACAATTGGATAATCGGAAAACATATGCAAACCTTGTGAGTATACTCGTATTCCCCTTTTTACTTTTACCACTTTTGGGGTGTAACATGTTTATCTATCAACAAACTTACACATGAACATTTTGCTTAAACACATGAACAATCCTATAACATGCTTGTATACGTGATGGCTTGATGCTTTAAACTTGGATTTATCTTATGTGTTGAATTTATCATTAACTTCGTACGAGCCAAACCGTGACATATGTAGCGCTATAGGATTAACGACCCGCCTCTTTATCTTCGGTTATATCATGAGCATATCGCGTTTCCTTGGTTTGATATGTTAGACACATACCATATTTAAATGTTCATCTTGAATCACATGCTTGCTATGAGGAATTGTTCAAACTTATCTTTTGCTATGTACGTATCAAACTTGTATACTCGCCTTTGCTTTTGCATTGAATTATTTTAAACATGTTACAGGTTGATGAGGATGATGCTAAGAAAAGAAGTAGCGTTGATGCCTAGATACACATATAGACGTTAGGGTTTAATATGTTCTATCAATTTTGTTATGTTGTCATGTTATTTTTGTTAAACTTGTTGTCTTTGAATTTCTTGTAATGTTGACAATTTATCTTATGAAATGAAATCGGATTATTTAAATACTTGTCACAATTATTAGCGTTATGATGTCTCGAGCAATCTTCACACTTCGTCTCATCCCGATGTTTCCGCCATTGGTTGGGGTGTGACAGATTGGTATCAGAGCCATAACTATAGGGAATTAGGAAAAGTAGGAATGCTTTCACCTAGTCTATAGTTTTAGAGCCTTATTCGTATGCTTTGCTTGGACTACTACATGATACCTTGTTTGTTACTTATTTATGCTCTTTTAAACATGTATGTTGCTCATGCGTAATATTTGACATGTTATTCGTACGCATTAATGCTTGTTTTATTATGTGTTAACACTTGTTTCGTTGTTCGATTCTTTATGTGTTATTCTTGACATATTTCTCTATGTGTTAATGCTTGTTTTATCATTTCATTATTTAAGTACCATTCTTGATATGCTTTCCTATGTGTTTATACTTATTTGTGTATTTCCTTCAACATACACTTCCCTCATGCATTTTACTCGGTTATTCTAAATCCGACAACACTCATATTGTACAAATGAGACGAATTCACCAAAATAGGCGTGAAACCCGCAATTTAGTGAACGACTCTCAATCTATCTATTCTTCTTTTTACACGAGATATCGCCATTGAGCTAGGAGTGAAATCCACATCTAAATGGTAAATCTCAAATTTCAAATTCTAGTGGACCCTCGTTAACATGTCGAAATTTAAATTTTGACCCGACGAGTACCAACCACACTTAGGATACGAAATCGTCAAGTTAGGGGTGAAACCCGCACCTTGTCGACTAGTTCCACTCCTTGATATTTTTTTTCATAAATCCCGCCAAGTCTCGAAATTTCAATTGATTTGGGACATGTAGTAACCAGAAGGGTAAATACCGTTAACCGACTTGTCGGCGAGAGTATTTTACCTATTAGGCCAAAGCATGCTCCTCAAATTCAAAAGACTTTTCGACCACTTTGGTTAGTCAAAGTTCCGTTTTGGAACATTCCAAACTTTGGTCAAACATGTGTTTCTATTGTTCATTTTATACGATGTAATCTTTCAACCTCGAGTTTTACTTTCGATATTCTCTTTTCATGCACACAACATATTGAACCTTTACCATACATTTATATATATGCATGATTTCATATAATATAATTTCATATTCCTTGTAACGACGAGACATATCATTAAGATTGGAGTGATTTCCTTACCTTGACGACTAACTCCACTCCCCTTTTCCTAAAAAAAAAACGACATCACCAACGAGTTGGGGGTGATTCCCTTACCTAGGTGATCGTTACCAAAACGTCTCTTCAAAATATCTTATTATGCAAACTCGATCATATTTTATACCCAAATTGTTTATCATTATTCAAAATACCCACTCATACCGATTTCAAAATGCATTGTTTTATCAAACGTACTTCTTATTCTACAATCTATTTTCACTCAACTCATATACGCGAAATTCATAATCATGTCTTAAAACGTTTTATTGCTCGAACTTCAAAACCTTACGAAATGCTACCTATCAATTTAATCGGCTCAATGAAACTCTTGCCCATGAACTTCATATTCGACTTAATCACTAAAACATGCTCACCTTCTACTTTTAATCAAAATCCAACCAACCTTTCTCAAATACTTATAAGATCTTATAGAGGTTATATGATTGTTTTACCAAATACCCTTTTCAACATCAACAAATCATTTGTTAATTTTTTAATCACTAAGTCCTTTTGCTAAATTTCTCTTCTAAGGATCCTAGTTTTCACAAGAACCTCCTAAATTCATAATTTCTTCTTTGATGAAACGAACTTACTTTTTAACGAAAACATTTTTCCTACACCAATTTACAAAACACGTGGGCAAGAAGACTTCATAGGGACCGACCATTTTTCGGATTACGTAAACCCTTTTAAACAAAAATTAGCATTTCTATTTGTTACAAAATACGTTATGCATAACCAACGAGTACTTTATGTTCCTTTACATATACAAACTATATTGTACCTTTCAAACCAGGCTCAATCTAATTTTGATTCGATAAACTCAACGTTTTATTGGAACAACTATACATGCACATCGTCATACACGTTTTAGTCGATATCTCGCGATAACACCATTTGTATCGTTCGTATCTACATACTTAGCCTTTCTAATCCGCAATGCCTCAACGTACACCATATACGCAATATTTATTTTTCATACCTACACCTATGTTCATACGTTTTATGCTTGTACTCATACACATACTACTTATACGTTTTATGCTTCTGCTTATACACATACTACTTACACGTTTTATGTTTATGCTCATACATACATGCGTATTCATACTTAAACTTATGCTCATACTTTCATCCTTACTCATGATTCATACATTCGTACCTATACGCGAGCGTAACCTGAGGGATTCGCTTGCGTGGGTCCCACACATACTTAAACATGGACTTACTTATATACTATATTCTTGTACGTACACATTCTAAACTTTTTTATGTATACCCCGATTCATACACAACTAGTACAAGCTATGTGGATCATGCGACGATCAAAATAATCACGGGTGCACACGGGATTATAGTAATAGGCGTATGAGAACCATAGAGTGTGCTACTGCGTATGGTAATACACGGAACGTAACATGACACCGAAGACGAAACGGACGTAACATGGTCAAAACATGGTGGATACGCCGCTGGTACTTCCTATATATAAGTGTTTTCACCATGTTACCAAAATTTCGTAAAACGTGCCATGGGAAATTCAGTGTTTTACAGACCTCTTGGACCTAATACAAGCTTTAAGCAACTCACAAACACATTATGTCCGATTATCCATGACGAGACTTCATCCTTAACATGCTACTTTCATCTATCTAATGCCCATATCATTCGTATACTTGCGTTCATTTAGTGTCAATTGTTCGCCCCATGCTCCTATTTCCTTCCTTTCATACGAACCTCGTTCACAATCAAGCTCGTTTAAGCATTCAAATCCTAACTTATCTTATTACCCTTAGAACTTTCTAATTTTTAGCCATTTCAAATCGTTTTACCTATACCTGTTTACCCCTGCTTATGCCTCAAACCCATTTCGGCTCGACAAATCATTTTACAAACTTATCTTTATCTTCCCAAAATCTCGTACTTTTCAAAACGTTTCAAAATCTCAAGTCTCGAACTGTTACCAAAACTCTTTAAATCTACCTCTTAAATAAATTTCGGGACGAAATTTCCTAAAGAAGGGGAGACTGTAACGCCCTGCTTTTTCATACTTTCCATAATTAGAAAGCTCGCCTTGTAATGCTATTTTTGGAAATCTTGTATTATTGTAGTCGTCTTTTCGTTGTAAAATCCGAGACTTGGATCATAAATAAAATTCGTATTTCTTTAAATTCACCATCTACATATTCATACATGTTCATACGTTGGAATTCATTGTACATCGAATCCTTATTTGTAATTCATACTTATACGATACTTATTCACGGTGCATGTCCATGCTTGTCCTTAAATTGTTGATACCTAAAAACCCCTAATAATATGCTTATTTATACAACGGTTAATCATCTAATATGTGACATATACTTGTCACTTACAAACATGTTACATACTTGTACATTACACTTTTTACCTAGTTAAATCATGTTTTATTTCATATTTCACCTTGTTACAAGTTAGGGGAAACATTGTTGCATATTATTACACAACTTAATTAACAAAATTACTCATTATAATGTTTTAAAAAAATAAAAAAATAAAGAAATATGGCAGCCCCAATTCAGCAAAATTCAGCCCCATATAGTTGGGTTTTGTGGGCTAGTTTCAAGGTGTAACCCCTTCTAAACACTTACAAAGCCCAACCCATTGAAACCCTAATCCTTCCCCCTATAAATATCACTTATAACCAGCCTCCCTACCACTTTTGCAACACTAAAAACTCTCAAAACATCCTCCAAACCGTAGCTGAAAGCAAGGGTTCGAGCAGATTGACACCCCTTCACGAAAATGAGCATAACTCACTCAATTCTTATCCGATTCACTCGATTCTTTTTCCTACTACTTTGTATTGACCTTATCTACGTTTCCATGGGTTTTTCACAGTAAATAAGTCCCTGGAACTCCGGCAAAAAGGCTCCAAAGTCCACTGATTGTTTGTTTTCATGAAATCCCTGTTATTTCTTACCAAACTTGAGTCTATCTCATCTCAAACCTATGTCCTAATGCTTACAACACTTTAGTGGTTGGTTAGGCTTAAAAACAAGGTTGAGACACTTAAAAATCAGAGGATTAAACCTCATAAACTTGGTGTTTTGTTTAGGGTTTTTAACCCACAAGTCATGTCAAACTTTGTCTTTGATACATGAGTGATTATGGAACAACTTGGGTTGTCCAAACATACAATCCTCACATGATTTGATGATTTCTCTTAGTTAGTGTGTATATTTCTTAGTCTTTATTGTATGTTCATGACCCTCCTTGGTTGTTTTTATATCAAGTGTAGTGGTGAACACATAGAGGTGCCTAAATGGAAGACTTGATCTTCCTACCTCCTACATGATTTCTATGACATTTAGAGGTACCAAAATGAAGATTTTAATCTTCTACCTCATGCTTGAACTATTGGACATATATTATATACCCTAAACATACTATTCGAATAATCGAATCCTTGATGATGAACTAGTGTTCATATGTCGGGGTACTAGATTACATCATCCTAGACTATGATAACTTGTCACGATTCTAATGGAACCTTGTTCCATGAAAACATCTAAACTCCTTCGAGTTTCCTAGTGTCAAGAACAAGCATCATGTAACGCCCTGCTTTTTCATACTTTCCATAATTAGAAAGCTCGCCTTGTAATGCTATTTTTGGAAATCTTGTATTATTGTAGTCGTCTTTTCGTTGTAAAATCCGAGACTTGGATCATAAATAAAATTCGTATTTCTTTAAATTCACCATCTACATATTCATACATGTTCATACGTTGGAATTCATTGTACATCGAATCCTTAGTTGTAATTCATACTTATACGATACTTATTCACGGTGCATGTCCATGCTTGTCCTTAAATTGTTGATACCTAAAAACCCCTAATAATATACTTATTTATACAACGGTTAATCATCTAAAATGTGACATATACTTGTCACTTACAAACATGTTACATACTTGTACATTACACTTTTTACCTAGTTAAATCATGTTTTATTTCATATTTCACCTTGTTACATGTTAGGGGAAACATTGTTGCATATTATTACACAACTTAATTAACAAAATTTCTCATTATAATGTTTTAAAAATAAAAAAAATAAAGAAATATGGCAGCCCCAATTCAGCAAAATTCAGCCCCATATAGTTGGGTTTTGTGGGCTAGTTTGAAGGTGTAACCCCTTCTAAACACTTCCAAAGCCCAACCCATTGAAACCCTAATCCTTCCCCCTATAAATACCACTTATAACCAGCATCCCTACCACTTTTGCAACCCTAAAAACTCTCAAAACATCCTCCAAACCGTAGCTGAAAGCAAAGGTTCGAGCAGATTGACACCCCTTCACGAAAATGAGCATAACTCACTCAATTCTTATCCGATTCACTCGATTCTTTTTCCTACTACTTTGTATTGACCTTATCTACGTTTCCATGGGTTTTTCACAGTAAATAAGTCCCTGGAACTCCAGCAAAAAAGCTCCAAAGTCCACTGATTGTTTTTGTTTTCATGAAATCCTTGTTATTTCTTACCAAACTTGAGTCTATCTCATCTCAAACCTATGTCCTAATGCTTACAACACTTTAGTGGTTGGTTAGGCTTAAAAACAAGGTTGAGACACTTAAAAATCAGAGGATTAAACCTCATAAACTTGGTGTTTTGTTTAGGGTTTTTAACCCACAAGTCATGTCAAACTTTGTCTTTGATACATGAGTGATTATGGAACAACTTGGGTTGTCCAAACATACAATCCTCACATGACTTGATGATTTCTCTTAGTTAGTGTGTATATTTCTTATTCTTTATTGTATGTTCATGACCCTCCTTGGTTGTTTTTTTACATCAAGTGTAGTGGTGAACACATAGAGGTGCCTAAATGGAAGACTTGATCTTCCTACCTCCTACATGATTTCTATGACATTTAGAGGTACCAAAATGAAGATTTTAATCTTCTACCTCATGCTTGAACTATTGGACATATAACCTAAATATATTATTCGAATAATCGAGGCTTTGATGATGAACTAGTGTTCATATGTCGGGGTACTAGATTACATCATCCTAGACTATGATAACTTGTCACGATTCTAATGGAACCTTATTCCATGAAAACATCTAAACTCCTTCGAGTCTCCTAGTGTCAAGAACAAGCATCATATGTACTAAATGATTATTTTCCATGTTATTCTCATATCTTATTTTTATGTTGTTTTAAACACCGAATCTCGACTCTAAACATACTTGAACTTTAACCCTTATACATTCGGACTCTAAATCTCTACTCGTCAACAATTGGATAATCGGAAAGCATATGCAAGCCTTGTGAGTATACTCGTATTTCCCCCTTTTTTACTTTTACCACTTTTGGGGTTTAACATGTTTACTTATCAAAAACTTACACATGAACATTTTGCTTAAACACATGAACATTCCTATAACATGCTTGTATACGTGATGGCTTGATACTTTAAACTTGGGTGAAACTTATGTGTTGAATTTATCATTAACTTCGTACGAGCCAAACCGTGACATATGTAGCGCTATAGGATTAACGACCCGCCCTTTATCATCGGTAATGTCATGAGCATATTGCGTTTCCTTGGTTTGATATGTTAGACACATGCCATGTTTAAACGTTTATCTTGAATCACATGCTTGCTATGAGGAATTGTTTAAAACTTATCTTTTACTATGTATGTATCAAACTTGTATACTCGCCTTTGCTTTTGCATTGAATTATTTTAAACATGTTACAGGTTGATGAGGATGATGCTAAGAAAAGAAGTAGCGTTGATGCCTAGATACACATATAGACGTTAGGGTTTAATATGTTGTATCAATTTTTGTTATGTTGTCATGTTATTTTGTTAGACTTGTTGTATTTGAATTTCTTGTATTGTTGACAATTCATCTTATGAAATGAAATCGGATTATTTAAATACTTGTCACAATTATTAGCGTTATGATGTCTCGAGCAATCTTCACACTTCGTCTCATCCCGATGTTTCCGCCATTGGTTGGGGTGTGACAGATTGGTATCAGAGCCATAACTATAGGGAATTAGGAAAAGTAGGAATGCTTTAGCCTAGTCTATAGTTTTAGAGCCTTATTCTTATGTTTTACTTGAAACTACTTGCATGCTACCTTATTTGCTCTTATTCATTCTCTTTTGATCTTTTAAGCATATATGGCGCTTATGTGTTAACACTTGACATGCTATACTTGCTTTATTATGTGCTAATACATGTTTTATTATCCCACTCATTATGTGCTATTCTTAATATGCTTCATTGTGCGTTTATATTTGTTGTTTATTCCTTTAACATACTCTTTCCCTCATGCATTTTACTCGACTATTCTAAATCCGTAAACACTCGAGACGAATTCACCAAAATAGGCGTGAAACCCACAATTTGGTGAACGACTCACAATCTACCTATTCTTCTTTTTACACGAGATATCGCCATCTCAAATTTCAAATTCTAGTGGACCCTTGTCAACATGTCGAAATTAAATTTTGACCCGACGAGTACCAACCACACTTAGGATATGAAATTGTCAAGTTAGCGGTGAAACCCGCACCTTGTCGACTAGTTCCACTCCTTGATATTTTGTTTTTCATAAATCCCGCCAAGTCTTGAAATTTCGATTGATTTGGGACATGTAGTAACCGGAAGGGTAAATACCGTTAACCGACTTGTCGGCGAGAGTATTCCACCTATTAGGCCAAAGCATGCTCCCCAAACTCGAAAGATTTTTCAACCACTTTGGTTAGTCAACGTTCCGTTTTGGAACCATCCGAGCTTCCTTTTATCAAACTCACGCTTTATTATTTTCGATCTTTTGCCAATTTTGAACCATTTTGAGATTTCACTTTTGCGCATGCATCATGCTATTACTTTTCATACGATTATACATTATTTGCATGCATATTTTCACGTAATTTTATTTACACTTTTGTAACGAGTGGAGACATATCATCGAGATAGGAGTGATTTCCTTACCTTGACGATTAACTCCGCTTTATTTCTCACCTTACAACGACCTCACCAACGAGTTAGGGGTGATTCCCTTAACTAGGTGATCGTTACCAATGCTTTCTTCTAATAGGCTATATTATGTAAACACAATCATGTTTATACCTAAATCATTTATCATGTATTTCAAAATGCTTCATTTATTTAAACGTACCTCTTATTCTATAATTTATTTTCACATCACTCGCACACACAAAATTCTTAGCTTTTACCATAAACACTTATTCCCCAACATTCAAAATTTCACGAAATGCTACTCATCAACTTAATCGGTCCAACAAAACCATTGCTCACAAAATTTTGTATTCAACATAACTATTGAAACACTTATAAAATATTACAAATATTATTCGACATCTACTAAAACTTCTTTCAAAAGCAATAAAACATTTTATTAAAAGACGCTTTTTCAGCAAACACTAAGTCCATATACCAAATTCCTTTTTCTAAAGGATCAACTTTTCACGAAAATCCGTAAACTTCGAAACTTTCTAATACAAAGTTACTTAAAACTGCGCAAACTTATTAATCTCTAGAACTTTTCAAAACCTCACTCGATACGTCAATTAACTTCAAAACACGTGGGCAAGGAAACTTCATAAGGACCGACAAATTTTCAAGTTATGTAATCTCTTTTAAAACCGTAGTAGCATTTCCATTCTTTTTACAAAGCACGTTTCACGTAACCAATAGCTGTTTTATATTCCCTTACATTCACAAACTAGATTCTGCATTTCATGACAACTCAATCTATTTAACTTCATGTTTTACGCAAACAACTACATATGCATACCATTTTATACGTTTTAGTCAATATCTCACAACAATCTCACGCGTGTCACTCGTTCACTTTTTCTTTCATACTCAAAACTTTTGATCTTTTACGCACATAAACTCGTGTATTCGATTTATACTATAAACCAAAATCATTATTTTCTACATCCATGCTTATACATTTTACGCCTTCACTTATGTTCACACTTACACATTTATGTTATACTCACGATTCAAAATTCGTACGTTTTACGTTAATAAATACACTCACAATTATACACTTACGTTGTCCTTACATTCATGTCTATACTACATTCGTATTCATATTCATATTCATACGCTTTATGTTTTCATTTACACTTGTACAACTTCGTTACACTTATATTCATACGCTTTCTGCTTATACTTATACACATACTACTTACACGTTTTATGTTTATGCTCATACATACATGCGTATTCATACTTAAACTTATGCTCATACTTTCATCCTTACTCATGATTCATACATTCGTACCTATACGCGAGCGTAACCTGAGGGATTCGCTTGCGTGGGTCCCACACATACTTAAGCATGGACTTGCTTATATACTATATTCTTGTACGTACACATTCTAAACTTTTATGTATACCCCGATTCATACACAACTAGTACAAGCTATGCGGATCATGCGACGATCAAAATAATCACGGGTGCACACGGGATTATAGTGATAGGCGTATGAGAACCATAGCGTGTGCGACTGCGTATGGTAATACACGGAACGTAACATGACACCGAAGACGAAACGCACGTAACATGGTCAAAACATGGTGGATACGCCGCTGGTACTTCCTATATATAAGTGTTTTCACCATGTTACCAAAATTTCGTAAAACGTGCCATGGGAAATTCAGTGTTTTACAGACCTCTTGGACCTAATACAAGCTTTAAGCAACTCACAAACACATTATGCCCGATTATCCATGACAAGACTTCATCCTTAACATGCTACTTTCATCTATCTAATGCCCATATCATTCGTATACTTGCGTTCATTTAGTGTCAATTGTTCGCCCCATGCTCATATTTCCTTCCTTTCATACGAACCTCGTTCACAATCAAGCTCGTTTAAGCATTCAAATCCTAACTTATCTTATTACCCTTAGAACTTTCTAATTTTTAGCCATTTTTCAAATCGTTTTACCTATACCTGTTTACCCCTGCTTATGCCTCAAACCCATTTCGGCTCGACAAATCATTTTACAAACTTATCTTTATCTTCCCAAAATCTCGTACTTTTCAAAACGTTTCAAAATCTCAAGTCTCGAACTGTTACCAAAACTCTTTAAATCTACCTCTTAAATAAATTTCGGGACGAAATTTCCTAAAGGAGGGGAGACTGTAACGCCCTGCTTTTTCATACTTTCCATAATTAGAAAGCTCGCCTTGTAATGCTATTTTTGGAAATCTTGTATTATTGTAGTCGTCTTTTTGTTGTAAAATCCGAGACTTGGATTATAAATAAAATTCGTATTTCTTTAAATTCACCATCTACATATTCATACATGTTCATACGTTGGAATTCATTGTACATCGAATCCTTATTTGTAATTCATACTTATACGATACTTATTCACGGTGCATGTCCATGCTTGTCCTTAAATTGTTGATACCTAAAAACCTCTAATAATATACTTATTTATACAACGGTTAATCATCTAAAATGTGACATATACTTGTCACTTACAAACATGTTACATACTTGTACATTACACTTTTTACCTAGTTAAATCATGTTTTATTTCATATTTCACCTTGTTACAAGTTAGGGGAAACATTGTTGCATATTATTACACAACTTAATTAACAAAATTTCTCATTATAATGTTTTAAAAATAAAAAAAAAATAAAGAAATATGGCAGCCCCAATTCAACAAAATTCAGCCCCATATAGTTGGGTTTTGTGGGCTAGTTTCAAGGTGTAACCCTTTCTAAACACTTCCAAAGCCCAACCCATTGAAACCCTAATCCTTCCCCCTATAAATACCACTTATAACCAGCATCCCTACCACTTTTGCAACCCTAAAAACTCTCAAAACATCCTCCAAACCGTAGCTGAAAGCAAAGGTTCGAGCAGATTGACACCCCTTCACGAAAATGAGCATAACTCACTCAATTCTTATCCGATTCACTCGATTCTTTTTCCTACTACTTTGTATTGACCTTATCTACGTTTCCATGGGTTTTTCACAGTAAATAAGTCCCTGGAACTCCAGCAAAAAAGCTCCAAAGTCCACTGATTGTTTTTGTTTTCATGAAATCCTTGTTATTTCTTACCAAACTTGAGTCTATCTCATCTCAAACCTATGTCCTAATGGTTACAACACTTTAATGGCTGGTTAGGCTTAAAAACAAGGTTGAGACACTTAAAAATCAGAGGATTAAACCTCATAAACTTGTGTTTTGTTTAGGGTTTTTAACCCACAAGTCATGTCAAACTTTGTCTTTGATACATGAGTGATTATGGAACAACTTGGGTTGTCCAAACATACAATCCTCACATGACTTGATGATTTCTCTTAGTTAGTGTGTATATTTCTTATTCTTTATTGTATGTTCATGACCCTCCTTGGTTGTTTTTTTACATCAAGTGTAGTGGTGAACACATAGAGGTGCCTAAATGGAAGACTTGATCTTCCTACCTCCTACATGATTTCTATGACATTTAGAGGTACCAAAATGAAGATTTTAATCTTCTACCTCATGCTTGAACTATTGGACATATAACCTAAATATATTATTCGAATAATCGAATCTTTGATGATAAACTAGTGTTCATATGTCGGGGTACTAGATTACATCATCCTAGACTATGATAACTTGTCACGATTCTAATGGAACCTTGTTCCATGAAAACATCTAAACTCCTTCGAGTCTCCTAGTGTCAAGAACAAGCATCATATGTACTAAATGATTATTTTCCATGTTATTCTCATATCTTATTTTTATGTTGTTTTAAACACCGAATCTCGACTCTAAACATACTTGAACTTTAACCCTTATACATTCGGACTCTAAATCTCTACTCGTCAACAATTGGATAATCGGAAAGCATATGCAAGCCTTGTGAGTATACTCGTATTTCCCCCTTTTTTACTTTTACCACTTTTGGGGTATAACATGTTTACTTATCAAAAACTTACACATGAACATTTTGCTTAAACACATGAACATTCCTATAACATGCTTGTATACGTGATGGCTTGATACTTTAAACTTGGGTGAAACTTATGTGTTGAATTTATCATTAACTTCGTACGAGCCAAACCGTGACATATGTAGCGCTATAGGATTAACGACCCGCCCTTTATCATCGGTAATGTCATGAGCATATTGCGTTTCCTTGGTTTGATATCTTAGACACATGCCATGTTAAAACGTTTATCTTGAATCACATGCTTGCTATGAGGAATTGTTTATGTCACGCCCCCAAAATCCACACGCGGAGTACCACCGCTTGGAGGCGTGACATGACCAGGATCAAGCCAACATTCATATTGAACATAGCATAATGTAAATAAGATAATTCGTAAAACCCAAATCAATACGATTGATGTTCTAATCCAAACATAGTATCAATAGCGGAAGCGTAATAATGAAAATCCAAAGTAAAGTTATAAGTTCAATTGTTTAACATAATGTCTACGATCCGAATTCCACAACGACCCGCTCCTCCTTGTGCAAGCTCCATAAGTACCTAAGGTCCTGCAAGGCATGCAGCAGAGAGTCAACAACTAGTTGAGCGAGTTCACAGTTAACAGTTCAGTAATAGTATAGTGTGAGTAGTAGTATGTTCGTTCGTTATGTCATGTATCGTATTAGTTTCCATCGCGGCCTCCCAGGCAGGTATGCGAAGATATTAGGGGATGTTCATCCCGAGTGTTCTAGACTAGGTTTATCTGTATCGCGGCCTACCAGGCAGGTGTGCGAAGATTAGTAAATTCAGTTCGCGGCCTTCCAAAGGCAGGTGTGCGAAGTCAGTCATAATATCGCGGCCAACCCTTGGCAGGTGTGCGAAGATCAGTTCAATAAGTGTTACTAGTCTAGTCGTAGTTCTACCAGCGAAGTATATACAATAGTTCATCAAATCCCATTCCCACCCGGGAACCCCATGCCTTGGCTGTGTGAACTCACCTTGGTTTGCTCGGTATGTTATTGCTTCTATGGTTTATTGATCTCTAAGTCCGTTACACACGACCTAGGATATATTGCACATGATTCATTCAATTAGGGTTTACAATCCTCGATATCCAAGCAATGGTGCTTTGTGTGTTTATTGTGTACACGATGATATTACATAAAATGTTCACACATGCAGGATCATGCAGTTGCAATCAATGTCATACAATCATGTATCGAATCATACCATTATATGCAGGAAGGAACAGTTGCATGCAATTACAAATCTGATGAATACAATACAATTAACACTTAACAGGTTAAATCATGTAATAACATATATTCAGTTTTAGTTAATCATTATCTAATATGCAATTCATTGTTTCTAATTGAACATCACACAACATTAGACAGGGCCGTGCCCTTCTAAACTTAGACAAGTGTGGGGGGGGGGGTTTCCCCTGTTTAAAACTCGGATAGCACATGAGAACGTGTCACAAAACTTGGACAAGGGTAATGGGGTTAAAGTTCGGACAGCATGAGTGAGGGGAAAAAGGTCGGACATGGAGGGAGTGGCCAAGAAACTCGGACCAACTCACACTCTTAAGACAACCTCGGACCTCCCCTTGTCCAATAAAACTCGGACACCCCTTATTGCACAAAAGTCGGACCACTACCCAAGTTTAAAAGTCGGACACTTAGTGTGTCCACAAACTCGGACCAACATGTTTCACCTGCTAAAAACTCGGACTAAAGGGGTGTGTGTGTGGAGGGTTTAAACTTCGGACAACTATGATCATCATCAAACTCGGACGGGCTATGGCATACATGATACAAAAATTCGGATAACATACAGTCTTAATTACTCGGACTTCATGTCCCTTTTAAACCTCAGATCACATGTTTACATATTAAAAATTCGGACTAAGGCTTCATGTTTATAATTCGGACCATATATTATCAAGTGAAACTCGGATATATCAAACATATAAAACTCGGACATCAATCCTTCCTTTAAAACTCAGACAACTAACTAGGGTTACAAAACTCAGACATACGTATTCATTCACAAAACTCTGAGACACAATTCAATCATTCGTTTTTGCATCATGACAGTTACGTTTTTTTTCTTGGTTTCTAACCCTAATATCATACACAGTGACGGCAGAATCATAATCAATCCACTTATGATCAACAATAATCAACCTATAATCATTACAGGAACCATCTATCAATCATACAACTAATCATCATCATCAATAAATTCAGAATCAAATCAAAATCACAGCCTATCACATGAAGAACTAGGGTTTCTATGAACACATAATCAATAATCAGGAATCAAGAATTGATAATAATCAAGAAATCAATAGACAATAATCATTTACCTTGTGTTGATCCTAGAGAAAGAAAGGAATCAAACTTGTGATGTCTTGCCAATGATTTGGTGATGATTGCCAGAGAATTGTGAACTACGTGCTTGGATTTTTGTGTGTGTGTGGTTTAGTGAAGGATTAGGGTTAAGTATAATTAACTTTTCACTAATTGCTCAATACACCCTGAATAATTATATTTTACACAAGCATACCATCTTACAAGCATTTCACAATTTCACCACCAGGTTCACATAATTGACAAGTCTATCACAATTAATCAAACAACCATGCACAATCACACAATACGATTTATTTCATCAAAACGTATACCATTCCATAGCAATCAATTGTGCAAATAATTAACTACACGAACAATGAACGTGCAATAAATGCGAAATAGAAATCTTGGAAATTCGAGTTGTCACATTATCCCCAACTTAAAAGAAATTTCGTCCCGAAATTTGGTACGCACTCACTGAGGAAGCTGGGTAAGTTGTATTGTTCACTGGTTTTCCTGGGGTGTCACATCATCCCCCCGTTGATTTGGAATTTCGTCTCGAAATTCCGCAGTAGTAGCTTCAGTCTCAGTAGTGGTTGCACGGTTTTCGAATAACTGGGGGTACTTTTCTTTCATTTGGTCTTCGCGTTCCCAGGTGTACTCTGGGCCACGTCGGGAGTTCCAACGAACTCGAACAAGAGGGATTCTCTTGTGTTTGAGGACCTTAACATCCCGGTCCGTGATTTCAACTGGTTCCTCGACGAACTGCAACCGCTCGTCGATAGTGAGTTCCTTAAAAGGAACTATGAGGGTCTCATCTGATAGGCACTTCTTCAGATTCGACACGTGAAATACATTGTGAACTGCACCGAGTTCAGCTGGTAGGTTTAGCTTGTAGGCCACTTTGCCTATTTTCTCAATGATCTCGAACGGTCCGACATACCGCGGATTGAGTTTGCCCCGTTTGCCAAAACGAACCACACCCTTCCAGGGTGAGACTTTAAGTAAAACCCGGTCCCCGACCTGAAATTCCAAAGGCTTTCTACGCTTGTCCGCGTAGGCTTTCTGACAGTCGCGTGCTGCCGCCATGCGTTGTCGTATTTGTGCAATCTTTTCTGTGGCGTCCACTACAATCTCTGGACCCGTTATCTGACTATCCCCCACCTCTGCCCAATAAAGAGGTGACCGGCATTTACGTCCGTACAATGCCTCGAATGGAGCGGCTTGTATGCTGGTGTGATAACTGTTATTGTACGAAAACTCCACTAAAGGGAGGTGTTTTTCCCAGCCGTTGCCGAAATCAATAACACATGCCCGAAGCATGTCTTCGAGAGTTTGGATCGTTCGCTCAGACTGCCCATCCGTCTGAGGGTGATACGCTGTGCTCATGTCTAACCGTGAGCCAAAAGATTTGTGCATCGCTTGCCATAGCTCTGACGTGAATCGTGCGTCCCGATCCGAAATGATGGATGTGGGCACCCCGTGCCTCGAAACAACTTCTTTGAGGTAGATGTCTGCGAGAGTGGAGAACTTATCCGTTTCCTTTATAGCTAGGAAGTGTGCAGACTTGGTGAGTCGATCCACGATCACCCATATGGTATCATTCCCACGCTGGGATCTAGGTAGGCCTGTAACGAAATCCATGGAAATTTCTTCCCATTTCCATTGCGGTATCTTGGGTTGCTGAAGTAGGCCTGCTGGTTTCTGATACTCCACCTTGACTTTTGCACATGTCAAACACTTGCCAACGTAGGTTGCAATGTGGGCCTTCATGCTAGGCCACCAGTATGTAGTTCTGATGTCGTGGTACATTTGGTCCGACCCTGGATGTACCGAGTAGCGAGACTTGTGAGCTTCGTCCATAACCAGCTCTCGTAAACCGCCATAAAGTGGGACCCAAATACGCCCCGATACATAGTAGGCGCCGTCTTCCTTTTGTTCCATTCGTTGCCTTGAGCCGCGCAAGGCTTCAGCTTTGACGTTTTCGGGTTTCAATGCTTCTATCTGAGCAGTTCGTATCTGTGCAGGAAGACTGGACTGAATAGTGAGCTGCAAGGCTCGTACGCGTCTAGGTAGAGTGTCTTTCCGACTGAGAGCGTCAGCCACAACATTGGCTTTGCCTGGATGGTACTTGATGGCGCATTCATAATCGTTCAGTAGTTCGACCCATCTTCGTTGACGCATGTTCAAATCCTTTTGCTTAAGGATATGCTCGAGACTCCTGTGATCGGTGTAAATCGTGCACCTGGTACCGTACAGGTAGTGTCGCCATATCTTAAGCGCGAAAACAACAGCTCCCAGCTCTAAATCGTGCGTCGTGTAGTTCCGTTCATGAACTTTGAGTTGACGAGAAGCGTAAGCAATAACTTTATCCCGTTGCATCAATACACAACCAAGACCCTGTATCGATGCGTCACAATAGACCACAAAATCATCCGTGCCCTCTGGCAGTGAGAGAATAGGTGCGCTGCATAGTCTATCCTTCAGATACTGAAAAGCCGTTTCTTGGGAATCTCCCCAACGGTAGGTGACACCTTTCTGTGTCAACATTGTGAGCGGCTGCGCGATCTTGGAGAAGTCTTTAATAAATCGTCTATAATACCCCGCCAAGCCCAAGAATTGGCGTATTTCCGTTGGTGTACGCGGTGCAGGCCAGTTCCTGATCGAATCTACCTTGGATGGATCGACATGAATCCCATCCCTGTTCACCACATGGCCTAAGAAGTGGACTTCACGAAGCCAGAAGTCGCATTTAGAAAACTTTGCGTACAGTTGCTCCTTTCGAAGAAGTTCCAAGATAAGACGTAAGTGCTGCTCGTGTTCCTCCTGGCTCTTGGAGTAGATCAGAATGTCATCGATGAAAACAATGACGAACTTGTCAAGATAAGGTTTGCACACTCTGTTCATTAGATCCATGAATACTGCAGGCGCGTTCGTAAGCCCAAAGGCATGACTAGAAACTCGTAGTGACCGTAGCGAGTTCTGAATGCTGTCTTGGAGACGTCCTCATCCCGGACTCTTAGCTGATGGTAACCCGACCTTAGATCAATCTTAGAGTAGTAACTCGACCCCTGCAACTGGTCGAATAAGTCGTCAATGCGAGGAAGAGGATAACGGTTCTTCACTGTGACTTTGTTCAGTTCGCGGTAATCGATGCACATCCTGAAAGTGCCATCCTTCTTTTTCACGAATAGTACAGGAGCTCCCCAAGGCGAAGAGCTGGGACGAATGAAGCCCTTATCCAAGAGCTCTTGTAGTTGCTTCGAAAGTTCTTCCAGTTCAGTTGGAGCTAAACGATACGGTGCGCGGGCTATTGGTGCTGCTCCTGGGGCTAGCTCGACTTGGAATTCGACCTGACAATGAGGCGGTAGGCCAAGTAAATCTTCAGGAAACACTTGAGGAAAATCACCTACAACTGGAATATCCTCCAGCTTCTTTTCCTTTGCTGATGCGTCAGTGACAAGTGCCAGAATGGCAGTGTGACCCTTTCGTCAACATTTCTGCGCTTTTAAGAAAGAGATGATGCCAACCACGGCACCACTCTTGTCGCCTTGCACTTCGAGAGGTTCCTGACTAGAGCGAGGAATACGAATAACTTTTTCCTTGCATAAGATCTCTGCGCGATGTTGGGATAACCAATCCATACCGATGACGACGTCGGAACTACCCAGAACTATAGGAATAAGGTCGATGGAAAAAGTCTGACCCGCTAGAACGATGTTACAACCCTTGACTACATGTGCAGCTTCTACACTTTTACCATTTGCTAGTTCTACGACATGTTTGGTGTTTAGGGGTGTTGGGGTACGTTTTAACAATTTACTCATTTTCAAAGACATATAACTTGTGTCAGCACCCGAATCAAATAAGACAGTAACATAAATATCGTCGAGAAGAAACTTACCCATAACCACATTGGGATCATTCATGGCGTCGCCCCGACCCAACACAAAAGCACGACCCCGAGCCTCGTTGCCGTTGTTGTTGTTGTTTCCCCCGTTGTTGTTGTTGTTCCCCTTGCCCTGGTTATTGTTGTTGTTGCGATTCTGGTTCAATTGAGGGCAATCACGTTTGTAGTGGCCTTCAGCCCCACACTTGAAACATCCCCGGTTTCCACGCTGTGGCTGCTGGTGCTGGTTCTGTGGAGCTGGCGGTGGGAGTTGTTGGTTCTGATTTGCTGGCCGTGAGCTTCTACAATCCTTAGCCTCATGACCCATCTTGAGGCATCTTTGACAACGTTCCCTGCGACATCTTCCGCTGTGGTGTCTGTTGCACTTATTACACAGTGGGTGAATTCCCCGATATCCACCCTGCCCCTGACTGCCAGATGATTGCTGACTCGGATTCTGGTAGTCATTTGTCTTGCGCTGCTGAGACTGAACGGAAACTGATCCCTTGCTGGAATCCCCCTCCCATTTCCTCTTGTTGTCACTGGGAGTGGCAGAAGTAGTGACAGCAGTAGTGGTAGCCTTGACACGTTTTGGCAGCCTGTTCTGATCCACTGCCTGATCTGTAATACGATGAGCAAGGCGCTGAATAGCCTGGATATTATCAAGATTAGCCGATGTCACATGGCTCTGGATCTCTGGCGCTAACCCCTTGAGATACAACTCAATGCGCTTGTATGGAGGGTCCACCATGGTTGGACACAGAACGGCCAGCTCGATCAACCTCTTAGTATAAGCTTCAATCTCTGACCCAACCATTTTCAAGTGATACAGTTCATCTTCCAGCTTGTGAATGTCTTCACGAGTGCAGTATTCCCTTTTGATCAATTCCTTGAAGTCATTCCAAGGGGTGGCGTTAGCAGCTGCCAACCCTAGGATCTGTACTTGCGCGTTCCACCAAGTCAACGCGATTCCTTCCAAAGTGCCAGTGGCGTACTTGACCCTGCGAGCCTCAGGGCATTCACACATTTCGAACACAGATTCTAGCTTCTCAAACCAATGGAGGAGTCCCACTGCCCCCTCGGTGCCACTAAATGAGCTTGGACGACAGTCCATGAAGTTCTTGAAAGTGCAGACCGGCTGCTGCGCGTGTTGACCTATTGTGTACGAATAGGACAGAGTTAAATACGAGAGTTAATGTAGGATCTAAAGATCCTAGTGTGAGTCTATACTGCAGGGTATACTACCTGCTTGAGCAGCTGCAAGTGCCGCAACAACTTGAGCTTGAACGAGAGCATCTAGCTGGGCTTGAGTCATGTTAATTCGTCCAAACATGATCTTCATAGCAAATGCAACATAAGTGAGAAGGGTTCGCGAATAGTGCGATGACAGAAGAGTGTAAGCACATAGGTGTTCTCAAGCAATAACAAGTAGTGAGCAAAGTAATGTAAGCATACTACGAGCAAAGTTCTATGCAATTCTAGCATGTAGGCAATAAACATAAACCTTATTACCTAGGATGTTGAGTCTTGCACTTGGAGCGAAGCGTCGTTGTGGATCGTTGAGAGCACTGTTCTGGTTATAGCCTGGTTTTAATAAAAACGTTTTCCCATATTAAAACCAAGTTCTCTATAACCAATGGCTCTGATACCAATCTGTCACACCCCTAAAATCCACACGCGGAGTACCACCGCTTGGAGGCGTGACATGACCAGGATCAAGCCATCAATTATATTGAACATAGCATAATGTAAATAAGATAATTCGTAAAACCCAAATCAATACGATTGATGTTCTAAACCAAACATAGTATCAATAGCGGAAGCGTAATAATGAAAATCCAAAGTAAAGTTATAAGTTCAATTGTTTAACATAATGTCTACGATCTGAATCCCACAACGACCCGCTCCTCCTTGTGCAAGTTCCATAAGTACCTAAGGTCCTGCAAGGCATGCAGCAGAGAGTCAACAACTAGTTGAGCGAGTTCACAGTTAACAGTTCAGTAATAGTATAGTGTGAGTAGTAGTATGTTCGTTCGTTATGTCATGTATCGTATTAGTTTCCATCGCGGCCTCCCAGGCAGGTATGCGAAGATATTAGGGGATGTTCATCCCGAGTGTTCTAGACTAGGTTTATCTGTATCGCGGCCTACCAGGCAGGTGTGCGAAGATTAGTAAATTCAGTTCGCGGCCTTCCAAAGGCAGGTGTGCGAAGTCAGTCATAATATCGCGGCCAACCCTTGGCAGGTGTGCGAAGATCAGTTCAATAAGTGTTACTAGTCTAGTCGTAGTTCTACCAGCGAAGTATATACAATAGTTCATCAAATCCCATTCCCACCCGGGAACCCCATGCCTTGGCTGTGTGAACTCACCTTGGTTTGCTCGGTATGTTATTGCTTCTATGGTTTATTAATCTCTAAGTCCGTTACACACGACCTAGGATATATTGCACATGATTCATTCAATTAGGGTTTACAATCCTCGATATCCAAGCAACGGTGCTTTGTGTGTTTATTGTGTACACGATGATATTACATAAAATGTTCACACATGCAGGATCATGCAGTTGCAATCAATGTCATACAATCATGTATCGAATCATACCATTATATGCAGGAAGGAACAGTTGCATGCAATTACAAATCTGATGAATACAATACAATTAACACTTAACAGGTTAAATCATGTAATAACATATATTCAGTTTCAATTAATCATTATCTAATATGCAATTCATTGTTTCTAATTGAACATCACACAACATTAGACAGGGCCGTGCCCTTCTAAACTCAGACAAGTGTGGGGGGGGGGGGTTTCCCCTGTTCAAAACTCGGATAGCACATGAGAACGTGTCACAAAACTTGGACAAGGGTAATGGGGTTAAAGTTCGGACAGCATGAGTGAGGGGAAAAAGGTCGGACATGGAGGGAGTGGCCAAGAAACTCGGACCAACTCACACTCTTAAGACAACCTCGGACCTCTCCTTGTCCAATAAAACTCGGACACCCCTTATTGCACAAAAGTCGGACCACTACCCAAGTTTAAAAGTCGGACACTTAGTGTGTCCACAAACTCGGACCAACATGTTTCACCTGCTAAAAACTCGGACTAAAGGGGTGTGTGTGTGTGTGGAGGGTTTAAACTTCGGACAACTATGATCATCATCAAACTCGGACGGGCTATGGCATACATGATACAAAAATTCGGATAACATACAGTCTTAATTACTCGGACTTCATGTCCCTTTTAAACCTCAGATCACATGTTTACATATTAAAAATTCGGACTAAGGCTTCATGTTTATAATTCGGACCATATATTATCAAGTGAAACTCGGATATATCAAACATATAAAACTCGGACATCAATCCTTCCTTTAAAACTCAGACAACTAACTAGGGTTACAAAACTCAGACATACGTATTCATTCACAAAACTCTGAGACACAATTCAATCATTCGTTTTTGCATCATGACAGTTACGTTTTTTTTCTTGGTTTCTAACCCTAATATCATACACAGTGACGGCAGAATCATAATCAATCCACTTATGATCAACAATAATCAACCTATAATCATTACAGGAACCATCTATCAATCATACAACTAATCATCATCATCAATAAATTCAGAATCAAATCAAAATCACAGCCTATCACATGAAGAACTAGGGTTTCTATGAACACATAATCAATAATCAGGAATCAAGAATTGATAATAATCAAGAAATCAATAGACAATAATCATTTACCTTGTGTTGATCCTAGAGAAAGAAAGGAATCAAACTTGTGATGTCTTGCCAATGATTTGGTGATGATTGCCAGAGAATTGTGAACTACGTGCTTGGATTTTTGTGTGTGTGTGGTTTAGTGAAGGATTAGGGTTATGTATAATTAACTTTTCACTAATTGCTCAATACACCCTGAATAATTATATTTTACACAAGCATACCATCTTACAAGCATTTCACAGTTTCACCACCAGGTTCACATAATTGACAAGTCTATCACAATTAATCAAACAACCATGCACAATCACACAATACGATTTATTTCATCAAAACGTATACCATTCCATAGCAATCAATTGTGCAAATAATTAACTACACGAACAATGAACGTGCAATAAATGCGAAATAGAAATCTTGGAAATTCGAGTTGTCACAGTTTAAAACTTATATTTTACTATGTATGTATCAAACTTGTATACTCGCCTTTGCTTTTGCATTGAATTATTTTAAACATGTTACAGGTTGATGAGGATGATGCTAAGAAAAGAAGTAGCGTTGATGCCTAGATACACATATAGACGTTAGGGTTTAATATGTTGTATCAATTTTTGTTATGTTGTCATGTTATTTTGTTAGACTTGTTGTATTTGAATTTCTTGTAATGTTGACAATTCGTCTTATGAAATGAAATCGGATTATTTAAATACTTGTCACAATTATTAGCGTTATGATGTCTCGAGCAATCTTCACACTTCGTCTCATCCCGATGTTTCCGCCATTGGTTGGGGTGTGACACATCATATGTACTAAATGATTATTTTCCATGTTATTCTCATATCTTATTTTTATGTTGTTTTAAACACCGAATCTCGACTCTAAACATACTTGAACTTTAACCCTTATACATTCGGACTCTAAATCTCTACTCGTCAACAATTGGATAATCGGAAAACATATGCAAACCTTGTGAGTATACTCGTATTCCCCTTTTTACTTTTACCACTTTTGGGGTATAACATGTTTATCTATCAACAAACTTACACATGAACATTTTGCTTAAACACATGAACATTCCTATAACATGCTTGTATACGTGATGGCTTGATGCTTTAAACTTGGATTTATCTTATGTGTTGAATTTATCATTAACTTCGTACGAGCCAAACCGTGACATATGTAGCGCTATAGGATTAACGACCCGCCTCTTTATCTTCGGTTATGTCATGAGCATATTGCGTTTCCTTGGTTTGATATGTTAGACACATACCATATTTAAATGTTCATCTTGAATCACATGCTTGCTATGAGGAATTGTTCAAACTTATCTTTTGCTATGTACGTATCAAACTTGTATACTCGCCTTTGCTTTTGCATTGAATTATTTTAAACATGTTACAGGTTGATGAGGATGATGCTAAGAAAAGAAGTAGCGTTGATGCCTAGATACACATATAGACATTAGGGTTTAATATGTTGTATCAATTTTGTTATATTGTCATGTTATTTTTGTTAAACTTGTTGTCTTTGAATTTCTTGTAATGTTGACAATTTATCTTATGAAATGAAATCGGATTATTTAAATACTTGTCACAATTATTAGCGTTATGATGTCTCGAGCAATCTTCACACTTCGTCTCATCCCGATGTTTCCGCCATTGGTTGGGGTGTGACATCTATAACCTCAAACTCAAATCTTCTCTTTCCATCCAATGTCAATTAAGCTATAACTCGTTCGCAATTTTTTTAAATTTAATTTACATACCCTGACTTTCTTTATTTCTTTTAACTCTTTTTAAGTTTTAATTACACACCTTATACTATAAATGAATACATCCATTATCATCCGCTATCCTCCCACCAATCAAGATTTCTTAATTAATTGAAAGAGGGTCGTAATTATCATAAATTAAACCATGCAAACAACCATAATTTATACTGAAAGGCAACATTTTTAAAACCGGACCGGGTTGGCCGGTCGGAATTGGTCGGACTGGCGGTTCACAACGCTGTGGGTCCGGCCGGTCTGCACTTCTTGTAATCCGGTGGGCTTCATGGTCTCCGATAGAGGTGGATGATCGTCGAAGCTTTGTGGAGAAGAGATAGTTCTGTTATTTTTAATACTAGCAATAAGACCCGCGTGCGTTGCGGCGCGGTACGTCACAAACATCGAATGGATTAGTCCAAAAGTTATGTGATGCATTAACCATATGAAAACACTTTTTTGGACATATCTGATTGAACTCAATGGGAATAAAACAGACGAAAAAACATTGAACCCCACATGCACATTGCTGCGTGTTGACTCGCAAAATTTCGAACGAAACGTAAAACGAAAAACTTGCAAAAGATGAAAAGTATAGGGGGACCAAAGTTGAAAATAAAAAAAGTGTTGGGGTTAAATTGAAAGTTTGAAAAGCTTTGAGTTAAAACTAAAAAAGTCAAAGGGATTAAATTACAAAAATATAAAACCCTTGGATTAAAAGTGAAAAATGCAAAATTTTTTTGAAAAACTCCCAATACATATATTACAACTGCATAAAGCAACAAACTGTTGCTAATTTATAGTTTGGAAATATATGAAGAAGATACAAAGTACAACTAATATGTTGAAATGTAAATTACTCTATTAGCCTTCATTTAAAATGATCACAGTATGAGTCTGCTTTCTTCCAAGTTTCAAAGCAAACTTTTACTACATATCATTCTTTAATTTAGGTGAACTTTATTCTTTGGTTTTCAAGTTTTAAGCATATTTCATCTAATATTTAAATATTCATATATATAACATTAGAGAAAGTATACTGTACAAAATGGCTTAACGTATACTATGTACGCGATGGTGAATTCGCATGTTATAAAATAGCATGATGAAATCGCATGTGGTAATTTTTGATGAAATCGCATGTTGTTTTTTTATAACAATTTCGCATGTGATAATTTTGATGAAATCGCATGTTGTTTTTTGTAACAATTTCGCATGTGGTAATTTTAATGAAATCACATGTTAAAAAACCAACATGCGAAATTGTTAAAAAAATCAACATGCGATTTCAATGTGGGATGAAGATCTGACGGCTGAGATGATCGCGTACGTAATGTAGGATAAGGGCATTTGTACATTAACCTAACCCTATAACATTATATGCATTTTGTCCATCTTTTTTTCCTTTGTGATTTGGTTGTTAAATTGTGGTGATATCTATATTTTATATATATTTTTAGAGAAAAATGCCCGGATAGTCCCTGTGGTTTCGCCTTTTTTCACCTATAGTCCCCAACTTTTTAAAATTACCTGAATAGTCCCCAAGTTTTCATTTTTTATTCCCGGATAGTCCTGGGTCTAACTTCAGTTTGTTTTCTCTGTTAAGAGGGTGTGAAATGACAAAAATACCCTTTCCTTAAAAGGCCAAACCACAGGGACTATCCGGGCATCTTCTTCATTTTTATTTGTAAAACCCCACCACCACACTTCATCTTCAATCTCCACCCACCATCACCCTTCTCCACCCTCCACCATCACCGCCACAGTCACTAACAACATCTTCTTCTCGAAAAGTCAAAATAATTTCATTCCATACCAACGCGAATTTCTTAGCCTCGATTTGATTCGACTCCAGTTTCTTGAACGGTCTGCTAAACCCGTACCTCAGTTTCAATCTGTGAATCACATCTTTGAATTTACTCTTGAAGGTTCCAATTTGATTCAACATTTGTTCTTCAGGCATGAGATTAGACTGCATTGCACTAGCGAAAAACTGAAACCTTAATCGTAATTGCTGCATGTTTCTGATGTCGCCTAGATGGTTAAACAAACCAACCCCCATACCGACCATCGATGAATAAATCGAGTACCAAATCTGTAAGTCCATTAGGTAAATCAAGACAACCGGTGCCCAAAGAAGCACGACTGCAAACCTGTTGTTGTTACCGAAGAACTCATGCCATTCGTATGTCACATCTTGGAGGTCTAAAAGATCTTTAGTGGGTCGGATCATCGGTTTTATCTGCATGAAGTAACTGAAACAAAACTTGGTGGCGAGAACCACGATCCAGAAAAGCGAGTATTTGATGTTGTCTACTAAACCTTCACGGAGCCCTCGACCCACAAAACTTCGGCTCTGAAACCACCATGTGACCATGTAAAGAATTCTCCAATTCATGTTTACGAGAAAGTTTCGAATCCATGGAATAAAGAAGAGCGATAGGGCTAAAATCTCGGGGATCAAGAACACAAAACCGACCTTGAGAAACGTTAAAATTCTCCGATTAGCTGCAGGAGACCATCGGCGATCATGGTTTCTTCATTTTTTTATTTTGACTTTTCGAGGAGAAGATATTGTTAGTGACTGTGGTGGTGATGGTGGAGGGTGGAGGAGGGTGATGGTGGGTGGAGGTTGAAGATGACGTGTGGTGGTGGGGTTTTTCTCTAAAAATGAAGAAGATGCCCGGATAGTCCCTGTGGTTTGGCCTTTTAAATGAAAGAGTATTTTTGTCATTTCACACCCACTTAACAGAGAAAACAAACTGAAGTTAGACCCAGGGACTATCCGGGAACAAAAAATGAAATGTTGGGGACTATTCAGGTAATTTTAGAAAGTTGGGGACTATAGGTGAAAAAATGCGAAACAACAGGGACTATCCGGGCATTTTTCTCATATTTTTATATAATTTATGACGTAATTCGAGTCTTAAATTCAGTTGAATCAGTCGGACCATTCTAACCTTTAACCTCGTAAGGCGACCGGGTCGATCTATGGTTCGGTGCTGAAAACAATGCTGAAAGACACTATAGCAGTGATTCCAACTCCTACATGACAAACAACACATAGAACGCATGTGCTTCTAATAATACAACTAATCATCATACTTTTATTATTTTTTAATAATTAATTAAAATGATATATTATAGAAGAAATAATAATTTGGCAACCTTGGGGTATAAAAGCTCAGCAAAGTTAACGTCAGCTGTCGGTGGCCTGTGGCACCTCACTCACATACCCTCCCTCCCTCCCTGTCTGTCATATACTCTCTCTCTCATCCCATCGTCACTTGTCTCCTAAGCAATCCATCAAATGCGTTGAGACCAACAGCAGATCTCTTCCCCTCTATCTTCCCACACTTGTAAGATTCACTCATTCTTCAATGTTTCCCTCTACATTCTCTGCATTTGTTTAATTCTACTTTTCTTAACAATATTCTGCCTAAATGCGTAATATGTTTGCTTCTATTCATTGAATTATAAGATAAACCATAGTTGATTTGCTTCTAATATGATTTCAATTAGGTTAGTCTGTGATGGGACTGATGAGGTTTTTGGTTGATTTCTTCAGGTAGCTATTGTGATTTAAACTTTTGATTGGGGTTTGGAGTTAGGGAGGTAGATCTGCTTTGCAGTAAGAGTCGCATTGTTACGGCGAAGATGGCGGCGACTGTAGGTTGGGTGTATTCTTCCGGCAGTAGTCTTGCCAATAATGATTTGGTAATTATTCCACTTAATCATTCATATATATCATTTTGGGCCTTCTGTCATTGCCGGTTTGCTAATGAAGTGATGGTTAGATTTGGTTTTGATGAACATAGTTACGGTTGTGAACATGTTGGGATAAATGTTTCAGCTGCAGTCAATCCTATTTTGTTTTGATCTATTCCTCATATGATTGCCATGTGATCTAATCTGCGGCTGGCATAGAGGAATAAAGTAACCTTTTATGCGTATATGAATACTATTGAGGGTTTTGGGATAACTGCGGTGAATTCTCTCTAGTTTACCTTCTTAAACTTTTTAACATGAAAGGTAGATTATAAGATAAGTATAGAAATTCACACTTGGGCAATGATAGTTTTTTTTTTCAACAAGACTGAGTCTAGATTGTCACTTTCAAAACTGCTTTGGAGATATTAAAGTACTTCAAACTGTTATGCATTGCGGCTCTGGGTGCTAAAAGATAAAATATATTAAGAGAGTTTGTTATATCTTTGAGTGATGGGAATGTTCAAAAGCATAGTTAATGGTTGTTTTTTTTAATACCCATAGTTGTTAATAGCGAATAGCGACAAGGGACCTATATGCTACATAGCGAATAGCAACAAATAGCGATACACTAGAAAAAGAATTTTGAAAATTTTTATATGTATATTATATCAAAATACCTTGGTATATATGCTATTTTATATGTATATTTAACAAAAACCTATAAATCCAGCTATTTTATAGCTATATCTAAATCTAATTGCTATTTACATCAAAAAATAACTAACTATCGCTATTCACGCTATTGGTCGCTATGACCCAAATAGCGACACCTGGTCGCCTCGCTACATAGCGCGCTATAGCGGACGCCTGGGTTTTAAAAGGTGCGCCTAGGCATGAGGCACACTAAGGCGCAGGTCTCAGCGCCTCAGGGTACCTGAGGCGCGCTTTTTCCACTAAGCGCAAGAAAAACACATTTTTTTGGGTTTTTTGAGGTCTGAGGCGCGCGCCTTATGTATTTTGGGTGTTTTTATGTTGTTTTTATGCATGAAAGTTAAAAACCTATGGGATATATATAAAAATTTATATAATCTTCTTGCGCCTCGGGTACGAAAAGCCCACCGCTTTTGCACTTTGCGCTTCGCGCCTCATTTTTAGACCTCGTCGCGTTTGTGTGCCTTTCGCTTTTTAAAACCAAGGTGGTCGCTATAGCCGCTATTGACAACTATGTTAATATCTTACAGCTATTGACAATTTTATTTTTACTTCACTAAATGCAGGATAGAAATGGGGATTTTAGACCTCACGACACAGAGTCTGCAACTCCGCAATCCCTTATAAAGATGGGCTCGAGGTTAGTTTAATTACTTTATGTAATTTGTTAGGTTATTTGTTCCTATTTATCTAGTTTGAGTAATTGGTTACCAGTTACTTATTGGAAAGTATGTATGTCTCTCTCTCCATATTCTAAATGGGGTGTCCTTTTACCACTGGCTAGTTATACATATATGCAATCTGAATTAATTTCCGTCTTTCTTTGTCGGATTTATATGGATTTCCATCCATATTCTCATGCTCTTTGTAGCTTTGTTTGGGGGTCACTTTTTCTAGTGTAGCTTTAGGCTTTCGATGGCGAATCACGCTAGCACGTGAATCATCATTGTCATAGGCTCATAGGCCATAGCTAACGAAGAATGTGAGTGTCGAAAAACAATATTTGAAATTCATAAATCTAGGTAGCCTTCTTTAATATGAGTCTAACCCTAATATTCTAACATATATCACCTGAAAGATTTTACAATTCTTACGTAATTCCCAAGATTCAGCTAATAGACGAGTAGGTTCCCTGCAACGTGACATGTTTGATGCTTCATCCTGTCATTACACTTATGTTTGTGATTATTCCAGCTTACTATATACAATATTTTTGAAGGTGTGTTATCTAAAAGATCACGCCAGTTGTACTAAATATGTTGAGTGTTGTATTTTCTTCCTGCAGAGGGGGCGGTAACATGGAGGATCCAGATGGGACACTAGCAAGTGTTGCCCAATGCATCGAGCAGTTGCGAAAAAGTTCATTATCTGCACAAGACAAAGAGTATAACTTGAGGCAGTTACTAGAGCTGATTGATACACGCGGAAATGCATTTAGTGCTGTTGGTTCTCATTCTCAAGCAGTTCCAGTGTTGGTATCTCTCCTGAGATCAGGTTCACTTGGAGTGAAGATGCAAGCCGCTACTGTTTTAGGTTCATTGTGCAAGGAGAACGAACTACGTGTCAAGGTATTGCTCGGGGGCTGCATTCCTCCGCTTCTTGGTCTTCTCAAGTCAACTTCAGTAGAAGCGAAAATTGCAGCTGCAAAGACCATCTATGCTGTTTCTCAAGGTGGAGCCAGAGATCATGTTGGCTCTAAAATCTTTTCCACCGAAGGTGTCGTGCCAGTGTTGTGGAAGCAGCTAGAGAAAGGGCTCAAAGGTGAGCATTTAGTTGATGATCTATTGACGGGTGCTTTAAGAAACCTTTGTAGCAGCACAGAAGGTTTTTGGTCTACCACAATCCAAGCTGGCGGAGAAGATATACTTGTAAAGCTGTTGACAGCTCAGCGATCTAGCATCCAAGCTAATGTTTGCTGCTTGCTGGCATCCATGATGATGGAGGATGCATCCGTTTGTGATAGGATAGTGGATGCTGAAGCTACAAAACTACTTCTTAAACTGTTGGGGCCCGGTAATGAAGCTCCAGTAAGAGCACAAGCAGCAGCTGCTCTAAAATCACTTTCCGCTCAGTGCAAAGAAGCAAGAAAGGAGATAGCAAGTTCTAATGGTATTCCTTCTCTTATCAATGCTACAATTGCGCCTTCAAAGGAGTTTATGCAAGGCGAACATGCACAGGCTTTACAAGAAAATGCAATGTGTGCTCTTGCGAATATTTCTGGAGGTTTGTCTTATGTCATCTCAAGCCTTGGTCAAAGTCTTGAATCGTGCACTTCACCTGCACAGATAGCTGATACGTTAGGGGCTTTAGCTTCAGCGCTTATGATATATGACAGCAAAGCAGAAACTAGTAAAGCATCAGATCCTACAATTGTTGAGTTGACATTAATCAAGCAGTTTAAGCCGAATTCACCTCTTTTGGTGCAAGAACGAACGATAGAAGCCCTAGCAAGTTTGTATGGGAATGCTACACTCTCAAGCAAACTTGCTAATCCTGATTCGAAACGTTTGCTGGTTGGTTTAATCACAATGGCAACAAATGAAGTTCAGGATGAGTTGATAAAATCCCTGCTTATTCTCTGCAAAAAAGAAGGTAGTTTATGGTATGCTCTTCAGGGTCGAGAGGGTATTCAGATGTTGATTTCCCTTCTCGGACTTTCATCAGAGCAGCAACAGGAGTGTGCGGTTGCATTGCTTTGCCTTTTGTCCAATGAGAATGACGACAGCAAGTGGGCCATCACTGCTGCTGGTGGCATACCGCCACTTGTTCAAATTCTTGAAACTGGATCTGCAAAAGCTAAAGAAGATTCCGCAACGATTCTCGGTAATCTTTGTAATCACAGTGAAGATATACGGGAATGTGTTGAGAGTGCTGATGCTGTTCCTGCTTTATTGTGGCTGTTAAAAAATGGAAGCTCAAATGGGAAAGAGATTGCTGCAAAGACTTTAAACCACTTAATTCACAAATCGGATACCACAACTATAAGTCAACTTACCGCATTGCTAATCAGTGATCTCCCCGAATCTAAGGCTTACGTTTTAGATGCTTTAAAAAGTCTGCTTTCCGCAGCCCCTCTCACTGATTTATTGCGTGATGGTTGTGCTTCAAATGACGCAATTGACACAATTATCAAGATTCTAAGCTCTACGAAGGAAGAGACTCGTGCCAAATCAGTATCAGCTCTCGCTGGCATCTTTAATAGGCGAAAGGACTTGCGTGAAAGCAGCCTTGCTGTTAAGACTCTTCGGTCTGTGATGAAGCTCTTGAACTCTGAATCTGGGTGCGTACTGGCAGAAACTTCCGGATGCCTTGCTGCAATATTTTTATCTATAAGAGAAAACCGTGATGTGGCGGCTATTGCTAGAGATGCACTAACTCCGTTGCTAACACTTGCCAGCTCATCAGATGTGCAAGTTGCAGAACAAGCTGTATGTGCATTAGCAAATCTTTTGTTGGACTCCGAACTTTCAGATAATGCTGATCCTGAAGAGTACATCGTGCCTGCTACTAGAATTCTTCTTGAAGGCAATGCAACAAGTAAAACCCATGCTGCAGCAACAATTGCTCGCCTTCTTCATTCCCGCCATACGGATTCTGCTTTAACCGACTACGTGAATCGCGCTGGAACCGTTCTTGCACTGGTATCATTCATCAAATCCATTGATTGTGGATCGGTTGCCATGTCAGAGGCATTAAATGCACTTGCTATTTTGTCAAGATTAAAAGGCTCAGCAGACAACATCAAACCTGCATGGGCAGTGCTAGGTGAATATCCAGATAGCATAAGCCCCATTGTTTCATGCATTGCTGGCGCTACCCCGCTCTTACAAGACAAAGCAATAGAAATTTTATCAAGGCTTTGCTGTGCACAATGTAGAGTTCTAGGAAATGCGATCACGGGTATTTCTGGTTGCACTTCATCCATTGCAAGTAGGGTAATTAATTCCTCGAATGCAAATATAAAAATTGGTGGAACTGCACTTCTTGTTTGTGCCACAAAAGTCAATATCCAAAGAGTCTTGGAGGATCTTCATGACGTACAATTGCATATCTCTTTACTTCGATCACTTGTTTCGATGCTAACCATGCCAAAAGGTTCTCATTTGGGAGATATGGAGGAAAGAGATTTTGTTAGTATTTTCAGAGGTTCCGAAGAAGCAATGACCAGCGAAAAAGAGACCAGTACATCATTTATATATGGCACTAATATTGCTATATGGTTATTGTCTGCTATTGCTAGTCATGATGACAAAAGTAAAGTTGAAATTGCGGAGGCTGGAGCTGTAGAAATCCTCACTGAGAGGATCTCTCAGTGTTTGTCGCAGTATGGTCAGGTATGTACTAAAGTTCCTATTTTTCTATAAGTCAAAAACTCAACTTCGTGATGTTATTTTCTTACGTAATGCATAATGCCTGATTCTTTTTGTGTTTGATGCAGTTTGATGTTAATGAGGATAGTAGCATCTGGATATGTGCATTACTACTAGCAATTTTGTTTCAAGACAGAGATATCATACGTGGAAATGAAACAATAAAAGCCATACCGACCCTTGCTAGTTTGTTGAGGTCAGAGGAGTCAGCAAATAGATATTTTGCCGCACAAGCTACAACGAGCCTAGTCTGCCACGGAAGCAGAGGAACCCTTTTGTCTGTTGCCAACTCAGGGGCTGCAGTCAGTCTCATTTCGTTACTTGGTTGTGCTGATGCTGATATATGTGATCTTCTCCAACTATCTGAAGAATTCGCACTGGTTCCTTATCCAGAACAAGTTGCTCTCGAGAGGTTGTTTAGAGTTGATGATATTAGGGTTGGTGCTACTTCTAGGAAGGCAATACCAGCTCTTGTTGATTTACTCAAGCCCATTCCCGATCGACCTGGTGCACCATTTCTAGCACTCGGGCTTTTAATACAGCTCGGAAACGACTCCCCGTCAAATAAGATTGTTATGGTTGAATCTGGTGCTTTGGAAGCTTTAACAAAGTATCTTTCACTGGGCCCACAAGAAGCCACCGAAGAAGCTGCTACTGATTTACTAGGGATTTTATTCAGCACTGCTGAAATACGGAGACATGAGTCAGCATATGGTGCTGTGAGTCAGCTTATAGCCGTTTTAAGAATGGGGGGAAGGGGTGCAAGGTATAGTGCGGCCAAAGCACTAGAGAATCTATTTTGTGCGGATCACATTAGAAATGCGGATTCTGCTAGGCATGCTGTTCAACCATTGGTGGAAGTTTTAAATAGTGGGTTGGAGAAAGACCAGCATGCTGCTATTGCTGCACTAGTTAGACTATTGAGTGATAATCCGTCAGGAGCTCTTGCTGTTGCGGATGTTGAAATGAATGCAGTCGATGTTCTTTGCAGAATTCTTTCATCTAATTGTTCAATGGACTTGAAAGGCGATGCTGCTGAGTTGTGCTGTGTACTTTTTGGAAATACAAGAATCAGATCGACAATTGCTGCTGCTCGCTGTGTTGAGCCTTTGATCTCACTCCTTGTATCTGAGTTAAGTCCAGCTCAGCATTCTGTTGTTCTTGCACTAGATAGACTCGTTGACGATGAAAATTTGGCTGAACTAGTCGCCGCACATGGTGCGATAGTTCCTCTTGTAGGCCTTCTTTATGGCAGGAGTTACATGCTTCACGAAGCAAGTTCAAGAGCTCTAGTTAAATTGGGAAAAGATAGGCCTTCGTGTAAGATGGAAATGGTGAAAGCTGGTGTGATTGAGAGGGTACTTGATATTCTCCATGAAGCACCCGATTTTCTCTGTGCTGCTTTTGCGGAACTGTTACGGATTTTAACAAATAATGCTACTATAGCAAAAGGTCCATCTGCAGCAAAAGCGGTGGAACCCCTGTTTTTATTGCTAACGAAACCAGAGTTTGGACCTGACGGTCAGCATAGTGCCTTGCAGGTTCTGGTTAATATCTTGGAGCATCCACAGTGTCGTGCTGACTATACTTTGTCTTCTCACCAAGCCATCGAACCACTCATTCCTTTACTAGATTCTCCTGCGCCAGCAGTGCAGCAGTTATCAGCCGAGCTTTTATCTCATCTGCTTCTAGAAGAACATTACCAGAAGGATCCTATCTCACAGCAAGTAATTGGCCCGTTAATGCGTGCTATTGGTTCTGGTGTTCCCATCTTGCAGCAAAGAGCTGTAAAAGCTCTCGTCAGCATTGCAGTGATGTGGCCTAACGAAATTGCAAAAGAGGGTGGTGTTGCTGAGCTGTCAAAAGTGATATTGCTTGCTGACACTTCTATACCTCACACATTGTGGGAGTCTGCTGCTGCTGTTCTGTCTAGTATTCTACAGTTCAGTTCTGAGTTTTTCTTGGAAGTACCTATTGCAGTGTTGGTACGGTTACTTCATTCAGGCTCTGAAGCCACTGTAATTGGTGCGTTAAATGCTCTTTTAGTACTTGAAAGCGACGATTCAACCAGTGCTGTAGCCATGGCTGAAAGCGGTGCAATCGAGGCTCTTTTGGACCTGCTGAGGGGTCATCAATGTGAGGAAACTGCTGCAAGGCTGTTGGAAATTCTATTAAACAATATTAAAATCCGAGAAACCAAAGCAACCAAATCAGCTATCTTACCACTATCACAGTACCTTTTGGACCCACAAACGCAAGCTCAACAAGCTAGACTGTTGGCGACTCTAGCTCTCGGTGATTTATTTCAAAATGAGACTCTGGCACGATCCACTGATGCTGTTGCAGCGTGCCGTGCTTTGGTGAATCTGCTCGAGGATCAACCTTCCGAAGAAATGAAAGTTGTAGCTATTTGTGCTTTGCAGAATCTTGTGATGTATAGTCGTTCAAATAAAAGAGCAGTTGCAGAAGCTGGTGGGGTCCAAGTTGTACTTGATCTGATTGGTTCAAGTGAGACTGATACATCAGTCCAGGCTGCAATGTTTATTAAGCTTCTGTTTTCCAACAACACCGTCCAAGAGTATGCCTCCAGCGAAACTGTCAGAGCTATAACCGGTAACTTATTAAGAAACTTTAACTTCTACTTGATTACTAATTTACTTTAATCTCTGATTTTATTTACGGTGGTGCAGCGGCTATCGAAAAGGACTTGTGGGCCACGGGAACAGTGAATGATGAATATTTAAAAGCTTTAAATGCACTTTTTGGAAACTTCCCACGGTTGAGAGCCACAGAACCTGCAACGTTGAGCATCCCGCACTTGGTGAGCTCACTCAAGACTGGATCAGAAGCAACTCAAGAAGCTGCATTGGATGCACTATTTCTTCTGAGGCAAGCTTGGTCAGCATGTCCAGCTGATGTGTCTAGATCTCAGTCAAATGCTGCTGCAGATGCAATACCCTTGTTGCAGTACTTGATCCAGTCGGGCCCACCTCGATTTCAAGAAAAGGCAGAACTTTTGTTGCAGTGTTTACCGGGGACATTGACTGTAATAATTAAACGTGGAAACAATATGAAACAGTCTGTGGGAAATCCTAGTGCCTATTGCAAGCTTACACTTGGCAACACTCCTTCAAGGCAAACCAAGGTACAACACTCCTTTGAATCATTATTACAGTGGTAAAAGTAGACTTCGAATCAAATAATTTAGAAGGTTGTACACATTAAATATAAACTTTGGGCGACTTTCACCCCCCTCGGCCCATTGTCCCTTTCAGCTATTTTTTCTTGTTTGATGCCATTTGAGCTCAAACACAACCTATATTTACCCAATAGTTGCAGGTTGCCACCTTGTTCATGTATTTATTAATAACACCGGCATATCCGATTGATGAATCATACGTTGTGTAGTTTACATATGCATTTTAGTCTTAACAAGCTCTAATTTTCACTCTCAATTTGTATTACAGATCGTCTCAACCGGCCCTAATCCCGAGTGGGATGAGAGCTTTGTTTGGTCCTTTGAAAGTCCACCAAAAGGACAGAAACTACATATCTCATGCAAAAATAAAAGCAAGATGGGAAAGGTAAGTCCTAATGGGTGATCAAATAACAATTATTAATAGCAGGGATTTAAACGAGACTACCCAAGCTCCTAAGCAGCTAATCTCGGCGATATATCGGTGCTATATCACCGATATATCGGTTATCGGCCCTAGCTCAAAACATCGGTGTAAAAGTCAATATGTTTGTACATCATCACTCATGTAACATGTTAATGTGCAGAGTTCATTTGGCAAAGTAACGATACAGATTGACAGAGTTGTGACGCTGGGGGCAGTGGCTGGTGAGTATACTTTGCTGCCCGAAAGCAAAAGTGGCGCCTCAAGGAATCTGGAGATAGAATTTCAATGGTCAAACAAGTGAACATTGGGTTAGAGCCATTACTTTTGTATATAATTTTTGAAAAAATTGTGTTATAGATTTAGTTTCAAGAACACAACCATTTCTTGTAATTAACTAGTTTGTTTATAGTTTGGGACATGTGTTGGCTTCAAACCATTTTTATGTGAGAGGTGTGGGGTTTTTGGTTAAAACTCATGTGGTGAAGCTTCTCAATCAAAGTTTTTCTTAAGTGATTTCTAAAGTAACTGTTGGTTAAATTATGTATCATTATTGTAAACTAGGTTTAAAAAAGTCCGCCGCGTTGCGGCGAATTTCTTTCGTTATTTAGTCTGTGTTTACATGTGTTTTGAAATCACTATGAGCGTGTTGTGAACGGAACTACTGACAAGAATAAAAAGAAAATGTAAGAAAAAAAACACTAAAAGATAATTACATAATGTTCCAACTACGGTGTACACGGATGATGGGCTGAGTTTACTAGCATCAAAGATAGGTGTTCCAAAGAGATTGGACAGTTATACAGCGGACATGTGCTATGATAATTGGGGTAGGAGTAGCTTTGCTCGTGCCTTGATAGAAATTAATGCTGAAAACGAATTGAAAGATCATATTATTGTCGCTATTCCAAAATTAGATGATGAAGGATACATCACTGAAAAAGTGACTGTGGAATACGAATGGAAGCCCCAGCGATGCTCTGTGTGTTGTGTGTTTGGCCATGATGACCAGACATGTGGGAAGAATGTTAATAATAAAGCTAAGCAAGTGGTTATCGATGATGATGGTTTCTTTACGGATAAGAGGAAGACGGCCAGGTTGGGAGTGACTCAAAAGAAACAGAAGCCGAAATTTGTTTATAAGCGTAAGGCAAATAAAGCAGATCCGAGTACCTCTGGAACGAAGAATGATGAGCAGGTAATAAGGAACGATAAACCGGATCATAATCCAGTTGTTAAGGTGACTACTAGGAATTCTTTTGATGCTTTGAATACAGTCGAAGGCAACGAAGGCGGGGTCGGTAGTGATCATACAAAGAATATTAATATAACAAGAGGTACTAATGATAAGTCAAAGAATCAAACGGAGGAGGTCCTGGAAGTGAACCCAACTGAGATGTCTAAATTTATGACTAGTAATCTGACTAATGATAGACCTGAGGGGGCAAGCACTCCCGGTGAGACGGGTTTACATGGATAGTATTGCGTCGTGGAACATAAGGGGATTGAACCGTCCCCTGAAACAAAGTGAGGTTCGGGTTCTTATTGCTGAAAATCATTTAAATGTTTATGCAATTTTAGAGACTCATGTGAATGTTAATAATTTAGATAAAGTTTGTAAGGGGGTCTTTCGTAATTGGAGCTGGACGTCGAATGGGTACTTATGTCAAAGAGGTACGAGAATTATCTTGGGCTGGAATGCTGATGAAGTGGATCTAATGGTGCTCTCCCAATCGGACCAGGTCATTCACATTCAAATTCATATAAAAGCTAATAAAAAAGTGTTTTTTTGTTCGTTTGTGTATGCGGAAAATAAATACCAAGATCGAAGAATGCTTTGGGATGATTTATGCAAGCATAAAAGTCTGGTGCATGATAAGCCTTGGGCAGTTTTGGGTGATTTCAATTCGGCTCTTAATATGGAGGACTGTTTATATGGGCCGTCAACTCACACTATAGGCATGAGGGAATTCTACGATTGTGTTCAATCCGTTGAGATTCTTGATGTTAAGAGACATGGGTTACACTATACTTGGAACCAGAAACCGAGAGAGGGTATTGGTGTCCTTAAGAAAATTGATCGTATTATGGGTAATGTTAAATTTATCGAGATGTTTCCGGATGCTTATGCTTTGTTTCAGCATGCTCGGGTCTCGGACCATACCCCATGCATTCTGAAATTGTATACGAGGACCAAGACCAGGCATAAACCTTTTAAATTCCCGAATTTCATTACCACTAAAGTGCAGTTTAGACAATATGTCGCAACTAAATGGGCCAAAGATATTCAGGGGTTTTCTATGTTCTCTGTCGTTAAGAAAATGAGTAATTTGAAACCGTATATTCGGAAGCTTCTTCACCAGCAAGGTAACCTACATGATCGGGTGAGTAGATTACGTAATGAACTGGACCAGTTGCAAAAGCTGGTTGATGCCAACCCATTGGGATGTTGGTACTCGTGAGTCAGCGGCCAAGTGCCTTAAGGACTTCCAGATTGCCTCGTACGATGAAGAGTGTTTTCTAAAACAAAAAGCAAAGGTAGATTGGTTATGTGCTGGTGATGCCAATACCTCATACTTCCATAACAGTGTGAAAAGTAGAAATGCTAGAAACAAAATTCATTGTATTAATGATGTGCATGGGAACCGGTTTGAGGGAGAAGATGTTGCAGCCGCTCTTCTGGATCATTATTCAAATTTCTTGGGCATGGAGGATCTGGTTTCTAGTCTGGACGATGAGGACCTATTCGTTAACAAGCTCAGCCATGATACGGCTGAATATATGGTGAGACAGGTGACTCGCGAAAAGGTTAAGAAAGCCATGTTCAGTATTGGTGAAAACAAGGCTCCAGGTCCGGATGGTTACACGTCAGCGTTTTTTAAACAGGCTTGGGATATTGTAGGGGATGAAGTCACGAATGCAGTGCTTGCTTTCTTTGATAATGGTAAGCTTCTAAAGCAAATTAACCATACGATTATAGCTCTGGTTCCAAAGAAAGACTCTCCAAACTCAGTATTAGATTACCGTCCGATTTCATGCTGTAATGTGCTGTTTAAATGTATTAGCAAAATCCTCTCAGATAGGATTAAAGGAAGCTTGAACGTCTTGGTTAGCATAAATCAATCAGCTTTTGTCTCGGGCCAGAAAATCTCAGATAACATTCTTCTTACCCAGGAACTTATGCACAATTATCACATTAACAGAGGTCCTCCTAGATGTGCCTTCAAGATCGATATCCAGAAGGCGTATGATACAGTTAACTGGTCATTTCTTGAGTCCATATTGCATCGGTTTGGGTTTCATCGGAAAATGGTTAACTGGATCATGACTTGTGTCACAACCGTGTCCTACTCGTTAAGTATTAATGGTGACTTGCATGGATATTTTCCAGGAAAGCGTGGGTTGAGACAAGGGGATCCTATCTCCCCATATTTGTTTACGTTAGTCATGGAGGTCCTCTCGCTGCTTTTTCAACGTGCTGCTTTGAACACGTCTTTTAAATTTCATGCGCATTGTGCTAAGTAGAAGATTATCAATGTTTCTTTTGCCGACGATTTGTTCTTGTTTGCTCATGGTGACTATGTGTCAGTCAAGCATTTGAGGGATGCCCTAGAGCAGTTTACCAAGATATCGGGCCTGGTTCCTAGTTCTCCTAAAAGCACGGTTTTTTTAGCAACGTGCCTCCTTATACGCAAGACCAAATCTTGAACTTAATGCCCTTTCAAGAGGGCTCGTTACCTGTTCGATACCTAGGGGTTCCGTTAATCTCCTCGAGATTAACTATTAGAGACTGCAAGGTCCTTGTTGAACGTATGGAAAGACGCATTGATAACTGGTTATCTAAGTCGCTGTCGTTTGCAGGTAGGCTTCAGCTCATCAACTCGGTTCTGGCATCTATGTATACCTATTGGGCTTCCGTCTTTATGCTCCCTGTTTGTATCATAAAGGATCTGGAGAAAAGGATGCGCAGGTTTCTATGGAATGGTGGCTCCCAAGGTCCTGTCCATTCTAAAGTGGCCTGGAAGGAGGTTTGTTTGCCGAAGGATGAGGGGGGTTTGGGCATTCGGAGTATCATGGATGTGAATAAAGCGCTTATTTTGTCCCATATTTGGAGTATTATTAATAATCGCCAAACGCTTTGGGTTCAATGGATTCATACGTACAAGTTAAAAGGTACTAGCTTCTGGGAGGTGCAATGCTGTGGAAACATGAGCTGGAGCTGGAGGAAAATATTGTCTATTCGCAACCAAGTTCGTCCTTACATATGGAAGTCCGTCCAGAGCGGAAAACAAACGAATGCTTGGAGTGACAATTGGTGTATGTGCAGCCCTCTTCGGTCCTTTATAACTCCGAGATCTATAGTAAATGCTGGGTTTAATCTCAACACTACGGTGGCTAAGCTTGTTGGTGTAGACGGCCAATGGAGATGGCCACGAGCTTGGCACGATATTTATCCAGTTCTCATAAATGTTGATACTCCCCAATTACTTAATGATACGGATGATAGGATTAGATGGAAAGCCATTGAAGGTAAACTCTACCGCTTCCGATCTTGGGAGGCATGGAATAATTTTCGATCTAGAGATGATAAGGTTGCATGGGTTGACTCTGTTTGGTTCAGTCAATGTATACCAAGGCACTCGTTTCACTTGTGGTTGGTAATCAAGAACAAGCTGAAGACGTAGGATCGACTGGCTATTTGGGAAGCGGGTAGTGCTACTAACTTAAACCTTATGTGTTGTCTGCTATGCAGATATGACCGGGATTCTAGAGACCATCTCTTCTTTCAATGTTCCTATGCTGCTAAAGTCTGGGAAATTGTTAAGAAAATGGTTGATATGGGGAGTGTTGATAATACATGGAGTTCGATCATGCAGTGGATGGAGCAGAGTGCAAATGCAAGGGACCTAGACCGTATAGTTTGCAGGATCCTTATCGCGGCCTCTACGTACTTTATTTGGCAAGAGAGGAACAACAGATTATTCTCTCAAGTCCAAAGGAGTGCAGATATGCTTTCTCAAGTTATCATTAACACGGTGCGGCTTAGACTTATGGGTTTCAAGATTGGTAGAGATCCGAAGCAAAGGAGAATTTTGGATAGATGGCAGATCTCCTTGAAGAACATGGATATTGATCCGGGCTAGGCGGTTACGTTTGTTATTTCTTTTTTTTTTTTTTGTGTCGGGGCTATGTTTGTTTGATTGTCTAATGTTGTTTTGACTGGTGCGTGGTGTCGGGTTTTGTTTTTTTGGTCTAGTTTCCTAGGCTTGGTATGCCAAGTCTAATAGTGTGTGTCAGCGTCATGGCACACCCTGTTTTATTTGTTGGTTGATATATAAAATTCACCGGGGTAACCCTTTACCCAAAAAAAAAAGAAAATCAACCAAAAAAATTGTATGCTAACGATGTTGTTCGTATGAAATCCGTGGTCAGAGATAAGCAAATTGTTCTGGGTACCAGTACCAAATTTGCCGAACCTAAAGATCTTAAGTACCAATTTGGTACCGACTTTTGGCGTTCCTGGTACCGGTTCACTACCGTTTTTTACCTTCATATACCGGTACCATAACCGGTATTTTCGGTATCAGTACCGATTCTGTATCGGTTGGCACCGAGCTCATCCCTGACCCTGAAACTAAAAAAAGAAAAAAATAAAAGTTGAAGAAAATCAACAAAAAAAAGTTGTACGACACCGTTGTTCGTATGGTAACTGTGATCAAGGATGAGCAAATGGTACCGGGTAGTAGCACTGAATTTCCTGAACCAAAAGATTTCGAATATCAATTCGGCACTAACTTTTCGCGTTTTCTGTATCAGTTCCGTTTTTTACCTTCATGTACTAATACCGAATAGGACCGTCCCGGTATTTTCGATAGCAGCTTGGTTCGATACCGGTTGACACTAAGCTTATCCCAACCCCTGATATTAAAAAAGGATAAAAGTTAAAAGTAAAGAAAATAACTATTATTATAATATTAAAATAATATAAGTATTAAAAAAACTATGAATTAATATATAGTAAAATTATTATAATATTAAAAGCACTATTTATTTCAATTGCTTTATTAATATATATAGTAAAATTGTTTACATTTTGTTATATGAAGTGTTTTGCGTGGTTTCTGTGTGTTGCAAATTGGTATATTTTGTGTCTTCTTTGCACCCTTTGATATCTGTTTGAATGTGGTTGTTTTTGTGTGTTACCTGTACCGGTATCGAAAATATCAGTACCGAATTTAACAAAACTAGATATTAAATACCGTACCGAATATATTGGTACGGTACGGGTACGGACAATTTCAGTACGGTACTTGTTTTGGTACCACTTTGTTTAAAATCGGTAAAATTGGTCCAACAGTTTAAAAATCGACACTATATTACTTTACCTATTTGGTACTGAAAGTGGGTACCGAATAAGCACTTGTATGGGTACTGAATAAGTAAAATCAGCATGAATACTAATATAGTACGAGTATCAAATAGGTAAAATTGGTACGGGTACAAATACGATACGGGTACCAAATAGATAAATTCAATACGAGTACCATAAATACCATAATACGAAATAGAACATAATATATTTTTTTTAAAGTTCTATATAAAATTCGGTGCTGGTACCCGTTTTTACCTGTACCCGTACCAATATTGAAAGTAGCGAATACCAAAATCAATAAAACTGGGTACCAATACATATACCGAACTTCAGAATATCGTGGATACGAAGGATGTAACTGCCGATTTTGAATAATTAATAGACTTATAGTTTCCATAAAATAGCCTTTATTGTTATGATATAAAATCTTCCATAAATAATATAACTATTCAATTATCTTAATGCCTTTTAGTAAAAAAAAACACTAATGCCACATGTCAGAAGGAGATTGCTTCCTACACTTTGTAGAAAGAGTAGACTTTGTAGCCAACTCCTACCCTATTTATATATTTTTATTGTTTATTTTTTACCATATTATTATTATTATTATTATTATTATTATTATTATTATTATTGAGGCAATTATATTTTTGTCATTTTTAATAATTGTGTTTCGTTATTTCGTCTTTTTTTTTTATCAAATTGTATAAAGTAATGATTCATTCTATTAACATACGAGTAACCAAATATCACAATGGAATGGAATGGAATGATCCATTTCATTCCATTACCTCGTGCATTCCATTCCATTACCCCATACAAAGCAGACCCTAAGTTCTAACAACCCGTAAGAGTTTTCCCTTGATCCGAACCCTATATATATCCACACACAAATATATAAAAAAGAGAGAAAAAGAGAGAGCTTCCGGTACCTCATAATGGACGATTGGACGGTCCGTAGAAGATTCTTGTAAGTTCTTTGAGATGGGGAAAGAAAAACTCCACAGTTTGAAAGTAGGAGAGAGAACGTCGTACTCAATGAGAGTGTCTGGATATGCTGACATGGAGGGGTTTGTCTATCATTACAATACTCTTGTATACCCAATATATTAAAAACTAAAATGCATTTTAGCCCATTGATATCTTGGCATGTTAATTGATACTTCCTCTCCTATAGGTCTAGTGTTTGAGTCCCGCATTGTGAAGCACAATTAAAAGTAGATCTAGATAAGTGTGTGAGTTAGTTTTTTTTTCTTTTTTTTGAACGGCAAATTTCTTTTTAATCCTGTTGTCCGTGGGACTTGAACCCAAGACCTCCTCCTCTCATAGTGTTTAAAGGCTTTGCGTTTGCCAATGAACCACCACCCCATTGACAAGTGTGTGAGTTAGTGGGATACTTGATAGAGACACTTAGGCACTGTTTGTTTTTTTTTTTCAAAAATGTCTACGCAGCCTCTTATGTCTGCGCCGCGCAGACAATGGCCCCTACAGACTGTTTGTTTTCCGGAAGATGTTTCTGAGAGGATTAATGAAAGTGTAAATGTAATTGATATCTTTGAATACAAAGGGAGGCCCTATATATACAAGAAAACAGGGACCAAAGAATAAAAGAAATTTACAGGAAGGTACATCAATAAATACAAAATGATTTAGTTATTATCCCCCCGCAAGCGAATAGGTGGAGGACCGATGCGAAGCTGCTGCCGAAGATCAACAAATTGAGGCGTTGGTAAGATTTTTGTGAAGATGTCGGCCACCTGAAGCTTGGTAGGAACAAACTGAGTGGCCAGTTTTCCTGAAGTAACCAGTTCACGAAGAGAGTGATAATCCAAGTCAATGTGTTTCATTCTCCTATTTGCAACCGGATTTTGAGTCATGAAAATCGCACTTTGGTTGTCACACAAGATAGTCGGACGAAGAGCCGGAAGAGCTTGCAATTCCTGAAGCAGATGAGTTATCCATATTATTTCAGCAGCCGTGTGAGCCATGGCACGATACTCGGATTCGCAACTAGACCTGGATACGGTAGGTTGTTTCTTAGCACTCCAGGAGATTAAGTTGCCTCCTAAGAAGATAGAGTAACCATAGGTAGACCGCCGAGTTTCAAGACATCGGGCCCAATCAGCATCCGAGTAGCCAATAATAGAGGTGGTAGTAGGTCGAGAAAAATGAATGCCATACGAGACTGTGCCTTTTAGATACCGAAGAATGCGTTTGACTTCCTTGTAATGATCAGTGGTTGGAGCATGCAGAAATTGGCTAACTTGATTAACAGCATAGGCAATGTCCGGTCTGGTGATTGTTAAATACTGTAAAGCACCAACAATCGAACGATAGTGTTTGACATCAGAATAGGATTCACCTGCAGAGACAAAAGACACATGAGCACTTAATGGAGTTGGAGCCGGTTTGGCATCCACCATTTTGGCTCGGGTTAGAACATCTAACGTATATTTAGATTGGTTTAGAAATAGTCCAGAATCAGTATAGGTAACCTCAAGACCAAGAAAGTAATTGAGTTTCCCCAAGTCCTTTACCGCGAACTCGGTATTAAGATTTTGAATGAAGGAGCGAATGAGATCCGGTTGATTACCCGTGAGAATGAGGTCATCAACATAGACCAAAAGATACATAATAGCAGTGCCACGATGGAAGATAAACAAGGAAGGATCAGCACGACTATTGATAAAGCCACGTGATGTTAGAAATAAGCTGAGACGATGAAACCAGGCACGGGGTGCCTGTTTTAGGCCATAGATAGCCTTATTTAGTTTGCATACATGATTCGGATATGTAGGGTCCTGAAAACCTTGAGGTTGTTCCATGTAAACACATTCTGTTAAATCACCATGTAAAAAGGCGTTGTTTACATCAAGTTGATGAAGATGCCATTTATTTATAACTGCTAGAGCTAGCACGATTCGAACAGTGGTGGCTTTAACTACCGGACTGAAAGTAAAAGAATAGTCCAAACCCGGAACCTGAGTGTAACCTTGAGCAACCAAACGGGCTTTATGTCTCTCAATAGTCCCGTCTGATCGATACTTAGTGCGAAACAACCACTTCGAACCCACCACGTTTGAGTTACTTGGCCGTGGCACAAGGGTCCATGTATTGTTTTTGTGCAAAGCATGGATTTCGATTTGCATAGCATGGATCCATTTCTCATCCGTAGCCGCAGATTTGAACGACTTGGGATCAGTTGAAGCAAACAAACTTTGATGTAGGGTTGAGGCATGTGCGAGATAAGACTTGTGTTTGGGCTTAAATATGCCAGCATGGGCACGAGTTATCATAGGGTGTAACACAGGTGCAGGAGGAGGAGGTGGCGAGGGAACCGAGGAAGTAGGAGGTGAAGAGTGGGAGGAGATTGGAGATTGAGGATTGATCGAAGATTGTGAAGGGTTCGTTTGAACCGAGTCGCTAGATGACACATCCGGCGAAGAAGCTGAGGACTGCGATGGGGTAGCAATGGGAGAGGAGATGTTTGAGTCAGTTTCCTCTAAGTGTGGAGTTTGGTTTGAGAGGGGATGAGGAATAATAAGGTCTGGTATGGGAAATGTGGTTAAAGGAGAGGAGGGAAGAGTAGTGGAAGAAGTGTTGTTTGGTGTTTGAGGTGGAATTTTTACTGTGGTTGTGGGAATAAGGTCAATAAAGGTGCTGAGAGGTAATGAGTGAATGGGTTGAGGAGAAGTTGTGTGAGCAAACGGGTAGTGAGTTTCATCAAATCGGGCGTGGCGAGTGATGTAAGTGCGGGATGAAGTTGGATCAAGGCATACATACCCTTTGTATTTGATGTTGTAACCGAGAAATACACAAGGAACACTCCTCGGTTCAAGTTTGTGTTTTGTGTAGTCACGTAAGTAGGGAAATACCCGACACCCAAAAACGCGAAAGTCAGAGTAGTCGGGTTGGCAATTATATAACAGAGAAAATGGAGATTTATTCCCAAGAGTAGGAGTGGGTAAACGGTTTATGATGTGAACAGCCGTGGAAAAAGCTTCCACCCAAAATTTGGATGAGACATTTGCATGGAATAACATGGCTAATCCGGTTTCAACTACATGCCGGTGTTTTCGTTCTGCCCTTGCATTTTGTTGCGGTGTGTATGGGCAAGAGAATCGATGCATTGTTCCATTTATTTCAAAATACATTCTCACTTTATGGTTGGTAAACTCAGTTCCGCCATCACTTTGGAACACTTTAATTTTTCTTGAGAATTGGGTTTGAACAAACGAAACAAAGATGGTTAGAGTTTCAAAGAACTCACTTTTTGTTTTTAGCGGAAATAGCCACGTAAAACGTGAGAAATCATCTATAAATATGACATAATAGCGAAAGTTATGAGTGGATGTAATGGGGGATGGTCCCCACAAATCACAATGGATTAAATCAAGAGGTTCATTAGCACGTTTATTATTGATGCTAAAAGGAAGTTTCTTAGATTTAGCAAGTTCACATGATGAGCAGATAACGGGTTTAGGTAATAAGGACGTAAACGTCAAGAGTCCATTATTTTTTAAATTAGCATGACCAAAACGAGAGTGCCATAGTTCAAACGAGGCCTTGGGGGTAATAGAGGAAGATAAAAGTGCCTCATGATTATTGCGTAAAACATAGAGGCCGTCTTCACGGCATCCCCGAGCGAGCACCTGTTTGGTTTCCCGATCCTGAATATAAAAATAAGGGTGTGAGAACACAACATCAACCATATTTTCTTCAGTTAATTTTCCAATGGATAGGAGCGATCTAGTGAGATTAGGCACAACTAAAATATTGTTAAGCCTTAGGTTTCCACAAAGGGTAGAGTTACCTGTATGGGTAACATGGAGGGACTCACCATTACCAAAAAACACACGACGATTACCTGTGGTGGGCGATGGATTCGTAACTCCACTGACATTGGGAGTCATGTGGTCGGTGGCACCGCTATCACCAGTCCAATCAGGAATATTGGGAGAGAGTTGACACGAAGCATGGAATGCTTGCGCCAGTTGATCGGGTGTGGGATTGGCGGAGTTGGAGAACGATTGGAGCCTGGGACATTGCGATGCATAGTGGCCTTGAGCACGACATAGTTGACATGTTGGTGGCCTGCGGCCACGATTGTTGTTTCGATACGAGACACGCCCACCACCGGACCGCCCTCCACGGCCCTGTTGAGGGCTGTTTTGCCTGGTGGACCAGGAGTTAGCCGACTGAGCAGTGAAAGCAACAGGGGCAGGAGAGGATGGACCGTGTAAAGAGCGAACAAACAGTTCATGATTTTCAGCCCTTATGATGAGATCATTGAACGAAGGAGCAGGTTGCATGGCACGAACGGTAGTGGAGAAACCTTCAAAAGCTGGCCCGAGTCCACAAAGAAACCAATGGTTTCGATCGAGAGCATCAATAGGGTGCCCAATAGCTTGTAACTGATCGCAGATGGACTTAAAGGAGCGTCCATAATCTGCAACAGACTTTTCTCCCTTCTGAATGAGTCGAAGGGAATCCCGAAGATTTTGCACACGTTCGACAGAAGCGTTGCAGAACGCAGACTCGAGTGCAACCCATATTTCACGGGCTGTGGAGAGGCCAACAACGACCGCTAAAGCTTCTTCGGTAAGGGATGTGGTGAGAAGAATGACGGCTTTTTGATCTGCCACAAGCCAGTCTTGAAATTCCTGATTGGCAGTGATTTTGTTTTCAACAGTTATGGAAGCGGGAGGGGCTGTGGCAGAGCCATCAACATGAGCGAGCAGACCATGATAAATTAGAAGAGGTCGCATTTGGATTCTCCAATACAGGAAGTTTTGGGAGGTTAATTTGATGGCATGAACCTGAGTGAGGTTGGGAGATTGTTGCTCCTGATTAACATTGGAAGGGAAAGCCATGGAAGCAAATCGAGAGGGAAGGGAGGGAGGGGCAGATGAAGGAACGAAGGGAGGAAGAGGGAAGGCAAGGAGAGGGGAAAACTCAAAAGTTTTGGCTTGATACCATGAGAGGATTAATGAAAGTGTAAATGTAATTGATATCTTTGAATACAAAGAGAGGCCCTATATATACAAGAAAACAGGGACCAAAGAATAAAAGAAATTTACAGCAAGGTACATCAATAAATACAAAATGATTTAGTTATTAGTTTCATTAAAAAAGGTCTGCCCGCCCTCTTCTTGGGGCAGACATGGACCAACCTCTTTTTACCTCTTCTCTTCTCTCTGAACTTCTGCTCTCAAACAACAAAACCCTAGGAGACTCCTCCCACTTCTTCACCCCATCTCCTCCACCACCTCATCACCCTCCCACCGTCCGTTCGCCACCCACCGTCCGCCACCCACCTCCCTCCTCACCAGTCCCAACCACCTGGTCGAGCCTACCACTGGAGCCACCCTCTTCCTCCCACATCGTTCGTCTCCGATCCTCCTCTGCCACCGCCTAGAGGCGGCGCCGAACAGAGGGGAGGTTCACGTTAAACTTCATCGTCTCCTTCACCCACTTCGGTGATGATGGTGATTAGGTATGCTGGAAGCGGTGGAGATGGTGTTATATGGCGGTGGTGTTGTTTGTTGGATGTTCACGGTGAGTCGGTGATGGTTGCTGGGTGTTCGGAGGTGAACGACGACTAAAGTAGAGGTGGTGCGGTGGTCGTCGTCTTCTGCTACAGAGGTCGTCTTCTGCTACAGAGGTGGTTGACAAAATTAATTTAAGGGTTTATAAGGAATTAGAGTATGCAGGTTTAATTGATGTTAGGAATTTTATTGTGATTTAAGAACAAGACCTTTGATTGACAGATTCATGTTTGGGGGTTTATGGTTATTGTTTCAGATTCATGTTTGGGGGTTTAAGTTTATGCTAATTGTTTATTTCAGCAGCTTACAGAAGTTAAAAAACAAACAACCTTCTTCTTGCAGACTGTAGAGGTTTGGTCCACCTCTTCTGCTACAAATGTCTGCAGATGTAGTTCACAGACTGCAGACATTTAACCTCTAAAAAAACAAACAACACCTTACTTTTAGAAAGAAGATTTTAGTTCAAACCTAGACATTAAGTAATTTAGAATTATTTATATAAAGTAACGTTTTTTTTAACGACAAATTTCTTTATTCCTGTTTTGGGACTTGAACCTAAGACCTTCTCTCTCAAGATGTTTAAAGACTTTGTCTTTGCCAATGGAACAACATCCCATTAATTTTATATAAAGTACCGGTACCCACTTTTGGGGATTTCGGTAACGGTATTTTCGGTACCGGTTGGTACCAAGCTCATCAAATCCTGTAGCAACATAGCAATGCAAGTAATTGCACAGTTTAGATTACTTTTCATACACACAGTAAGTAAACTGTATTTCGTTTGAATGAGGTTTTATATACACAACTTATTTTGCTTTATTTTTTGTTTAGTTAATAATTCAACTGAAATCCGAAATTAAGTTGTTTTCAACTTCTCATATCATTATTTTATCTATATTTATGTGATCCACTAAATTATACATTTGGCACACAAAAACTAAACGTCATTTCTAGCCCACAATTACTAGATGGGTTTTTTTTATTAATGAGCTACGCTCAACAAAGATAAATATAACAGTTATATAAATTCATCATGTCTAAGTAGGGTAAAGATAACGTTTTTATGACTCTTTTTGTTTTAAACTATTTTTTACATCATTATAGCACAAGAAATAAGACATAAAATTGAATACTAAAACCACAGGTTTCATAATATCACGTATAAAAGTATATGAAAGGAAAATTCCTAAACACAAGTTTGATAACGTTAGCTTTACGTTTGCTTAACATATACATGTTCAACATTCCCGTTGCATCGCACGCAGGGATTCTTAAATTCTTAGTATTTTAATTTGTTTTGTGTTTTATATGGTTCTTTGTTTCGTTCTTAATTCTTAGGGTGGAAATCCATCCGAGGACAACCATTGTGCATACTTTTTCGTTTAAGTTTTATTAACAATGCGGGCGGAAACCACTAGTTTTTGTTAAAAACTAGTTGATGCCCCGCCCGCGTTGCGGGGCGATAGCCGAATAGTTCTCAATCAATTAAAAAAACACTGCTGTAATTTTGTTAGGAAAAAACAAAAACGATGATAAGACTGTAATTTTGGGCTCAGGGCAAAACTGTAATTTTCCAGAACTAATAAACGCGTGTTAGGCAACTCCTTTAGACGAAAAAAAAAAATTAAATCGAGTCAGCCAATTAAAACAAAAAACTTTTATAGTTTTGGTAGAAAAATTAAAACGATGGGGAAAACGTAACTTTGAACTGAGGGGAAATCATAAATTTGGTTGTGTGAGGAATAAAAAACTAATGGCAAAACTGTAAATTTAAACGGGGCAAAATCGTAATTTTGAATCGAGGGCAAAATTGAAATTTTTAGCTGGGAACAAAAGCGTAAATTTATTTTTAAACGGGGGTAAAAACATAATTTTGAACAGATGACAAAATCGTTATTATAAAGGAAAAAACCTAATGGCAAAACTATAAATTTAAACGGGGCAAAATCATAATGTTGAACCGAGGGAAGAATTGAAAATTTTTAGCTGTGAGGAAAACGTAAATTTATTTTTAAATGAGGGTAAAAGCATAATTTTGAACTAATGGTAAAATCGTAAATTTAAAACGGAATAAAATCGTAAATTTGTTGGGGCAATAGAATTATGCTATGCATGAGTATAAATATAAACGGGTAAAAATCGTAATTTAGCAAAAAAAAAAAAAAAAAAAAAAAAAAAAAAAAAAAAAAAAAAGTGGGCAGGTGCCCGCCCAAGTCAACAACTCAAATAAAAGCACTATTCCCGCCGTTGTTATGTGTTATAATAGATAATAATAGATAATAATAGATAATGTAAATGTGTGAGTTGCTTTTTAAGAAAAACAAATAGATTAAAAAATTATGGATATCTCATTGAAAAGTAAAAAACCGGGGACGTTGAGGATCCGACAGAACAAATAACCAATTGGAAGCGTGCAGAACATGTTGCAAAACCAACATCGCATGCTAAACCATCAAACCCACCGACCACCGACATTCATGCTTATCCATATCCACCGCTTTTCCATTTTTTAATTATTTATTATTACCAAAATATATTTCTTTGGTAAAGACGACAAAGTGGCTCGTTTTTTTTTTATTTAATAATTATTATGAGCTTTAAAGTAAATTAAATGTTTGTTTGTTTGTATTTTTGATATTATCTTTAAATTATTATACTTTAGTAATTTTTCAAAACTATATCAAACTCAAATACAAAACCGTTCTTATACTTGTACTGTAGTAATTTTTCAAAATCTATATTAAACTCAAAAGAAAGGTCTTATATTCAAATATAAGAAAATAGTAGTAATTTAAAATTTTAATTTAAAATAGAAAACAGTAACATTTTTTTTTAAACGACAAGAAAACAATTACATTTACAGTCAAAAAATATCAAACTAAAAACATTAAAATACACACAATAACTCCATCGTCTAACTCAAGCAAAGTAACAACTTTTTTTAATGCCAAAGATCACTGACGGATCATTAGAGTATCATCGTGCCACCAGCATCCGATCATATCCATCTCCACAAAGCTATAATGCATATACACCAATTCAAGAGGAAACCCAATAAATCTAGGAAAAACACCTTTTGTAAGAATTGAACACAGAACCTAATAGTCTTAAAGCCTTATACTAGGGGTGTTTAAAACCGGATATCCGAAATTTTCGGATACCAGATTTCACTATCCGAATCCGTATCCGAAATTTTGGATATCCAATCGGATAATGAATCGGATATCCGAAAATCCAACTTTCTATTTAATTTTTATTTTTTTTATTATTTTTTCATATTCGGAACCAGATATTTCGGATAGTTTCGGATATCCGAATATAAGTTTTCGGATATTTCGGATATTTTTCGGATATTTCGGATATTTTTCGGATATTTCGGATATTTTTGGATACTTTGGATACTTTGGATATTTTCAGATATTCGGATATTCGAAAAAAATAAAAATTAAATTATCGGATATTTCGGATATCCGAAATATCCTAAAAATTTAAAATCACTATCCGAATCTGAATCCGAAAAATTCGTATATCCGAATTTCAGATATCCGAATTTTCGAATTTGAATATCAAATATTTCGGATCGGATTTTCGAATACGAATAATTTTAAACACCCCTGTCTTATACCACCCACAAGATACCACTAGGCTATAACGGATGTACACAACAACTAAAAAATAATTTTTAATAAACAATAATAACGAGAATCCTATGCGAAGATTCCAATACCAACCCCGGTTTCATACATTCATCCATATCCATTCTCCATATCGATATACCATTTAATCACACCCCCTATAAAAGCTAAAAACCATTCTTCCTCATCACACCAAAATCATTCAATCATTTAACCATAAAAAATGGCGGACATAGCTATGCTAATGGCAGAAGAGTACGAGAAGATGATGAAGAAGAAGATGCAAAGTGATAACGATGATCTGGAGTTATTACCATCTTATTCAACTGGCATCTGGATCAAGAGGCCTCGCTTCAAAAAACTTGTTCACGAGCCGAAATCGAACATCGGTCGAGCAACCATTAATGGCTTATTCTCTCCTTGATCTTTTTTTTTTTTAAATTCAACGGTCTTTGTTTGTGTAGTTTTTATTTGTTTCTATTTTGTTAAAGAAAAGAAAATGATCCGATTCCTTTCTTTTAATATAATTGGTGATCTCAAGAGTTTTTAAAGGATGTTTAATGATCAGATTTTTTTTTTTTTTTTGAACGGCAAATTTGGATCACTGACGGACCACTGGAGTATCATCGTGCCACCAGCAGAACCACCCGATCATATCCATCTCCACTAGGCAATAATGCCTATACATCAATTCAGGAGGAAACCCAATAAATCTGGGAAAAACCCCCTTTATGGGAATCGAACCCATGACCTAATGGTCATAAGCCTTATCCCACCACCAAGATACCACTAGACTATAATACCATGGGTTAATATCAGATTTTTATGTGTTCAAGTTTGAGTTGGTGGTAGACCACCCGGAGTAAGGTTTTTTGCGTTTTTTGCTTATTCCAATACCAACCCGGGCATTTTTTTTTGAAAAAAATGGGTGAAGAGTTTTTTTAACGACTTGAAGTTTATTTTTGGCCAATAGCAATATTTTATGGTTTTTATTTTTATTTTTTATTTAATTATATTAGAATATAATGGCTCACAAGATTTCAAGCCTCACTACGCTCCTTTTAACATAATGCCTTACAATGCTTATATGCTGACTAGACCATCAAATGACGTAAAACGCTCAAGGATGAGGACATTATCTTCCTCTATCACTACACGTGTTCTTAGACAAGGGTGTTCATTGGGTTGGTTTTTTAGATTATTGGAAATTCAAACCGATTTGTTTTAGAAATTTGGAAAGAAAAAAAAAACTGATTTTGAGTTCAACTCGAAATCCGGATTATTAGAGAAAATAAAGATAAAAAATGTGAGTTATATAACTTAGTTTGAATGATAGGGCTGATTCAGTGCTGAATTCATAGATTCAAATTCGATTCGAAAATGGAATTTGATAGGGATAAGAATTGATTCTAATATATTCCTAACCTCTGTGTTTTGGGCGCTCAAATGAGGGTTTTTTTTTTCCGTTCAAAAAAAAAAAAAAGACCATTCAAAAACTGAGTTTTTATTAGAGAGAAAAACAAGTGTTAAATTGTGAGTGTGGGGTTTTTAAAATATAAAGAGTATAAAAAATGGTTGTGAGTGGAGGAGAGAGAAAATGTTACTGTTCATCTGTATATTTGGGGGGACACTGTTCACCCACTATAATTTTTTAATATATATTGAAAGTGGTTGTGAGTGAAGGAGAGAGAAAAATGTAATGATAAAGGTATAAAAATATTATTTAATTGAAAAGGAGAGAGAAAAAGTATTTGTTTTTAGTGGAAATATATTGATATAGGAGTTGTTTTTTAGTGGAATGTATGTATAATTATAGAGGGTTGGATGTGAATGCTCTTAGACATGTCACTTAGGCAAAGGTGTATTTACATCGACATCTATGAAGTCGGTTCTGTGTAATTCCAGACAGAATACAAACGCATTTAAATGGAGATGGAATGGGTGGGTTTCTAAGAAGCTAAACACATTTATTTGGAAGGCTATTGAGAACAACCTACCCACCTTAGTTACGCTTAAAAGAAGACGAGTAAATATCACTAACACCTTGTGTAGTTTATGCGGCGTAGCGGAAGAAGATTGTGACCATCTTCTCACGTCTTGTTCAGTTGCTACGGTTATTTGGCAAGCTATAAGTGACTTGGCACAAAATTCCAAACTTTTTCGCCTTCTCGGTTAAAGATTTGGTAAAGATGCATAGTTATGTAAAAACGAGCAAAAAGAAGAATAAAGGTATACAAGCGATTATATTCACGGGGGCGTGGTGTATTTGGAAAGCAAGAAACGAGGTTATTTTTCGAAATAAAGCGGTTAATATCAACAAAATAAAGGAAAACATCAAAGCGTTGGGCTATTTGTGGATGAAGAATTGATCGCTTTATAAAGACTTAGTTTGGAATGATTGGTGTAATTTTATTTTGTAATCTTTGTTTGTTGTGTGTGTGCTCTAGCGACTTGCTAGGAGTGTGTCGTTTTAATGAAAGTGGCCGTTCAAAAAAAAAAATAAATAAATAAAAAGAGTCAGGCGTATTTTTTCACCCTTCCCAGTTTACAGTGTGATTAAGAGACTTTCAATCATTGCTTAATTATTGTTTTTTAATTATATTTAATTATTAAAAAATATTTAATTAAGTATTAAAAAAATACTAGTCGAATACACTCGCCCGTTACTGCGAAAATACGATTGGTATTGAATCCAGTCATACGGTATTAATACGACGCTCGATCGCTGTATCTTACAATAAAAAAAGTACATTCTATTTTGAATACAACTCCGTTTTTAACACTGATACTCTATTGCGCGTAAAACACCATTTTCAACAAAATAGTTGGCTTGGTTCGTCACATTACTGGTACTCACAATACAATTTTTTTAATACAATCTATTTTCAACATTGATAATCTATTGCAAACAAAACCTCGTTTTCAACAAAAAATTATATGTAGGGTAAAAATAAGTATGTCACAATGGTATATTTGGAATTTTATAAAACATTATACTGTATTATTATTAAAATAACGACAACGGTAAACAACGTCAATTTGTAAAAATAATAAACAAAATGTGAGTAGTTTGATAACATGTATGTGTCGCTTCAGTTACTTGTATGTTACTATTTACAACTCGGATTTGAACAAAATTTATATAGAGATGTAGATTTAAATAAACACGCCGCAATAGAATATTTAGAATTTTATAAATTATCTTATCTTAAAAGTTATAAAAAGAGAACATACCCAAAATTAGTTATAGCAAAATAAGAAAATATCCCACAATATTTTAACTAAAGTTTTAGAGAAAATATTCTTACCGTCGTAAAGGAAGAAATGGTTTAATCATCATGTATCAGGTGGAATCAGAAAGTAATATATAGATATATAAATGATGGGATTAGAAATTACTCATATTCAATTTGTTAAAACCCAAAAATAACAAAATGATAAAAAAGAGTGGAAAAATTGTTTACTGTAGTGGACAAAACAAAAAAGTAAAAAAAAAATTAGTTTTGTTTACAAGATGTAATTTAATATACATAATATTAATATTAAAAAATGTAAAATTTGATTAATACTAAATTAAACAAAATGAACAATACAATTATATTATATATCTATCATATATAATACAACGTTATGAACAGTGTGGTTATTTACATTTAGTCTTTCATGCTTGACCCATGATGCTTCTCATTTTCCGCGTACAAAAGAGAGACAAAGACAACAATAAGAGAAAAAGAGATGAAAGAGATTCCTGAAAGAGTCAGAGATGTCCGAAGCCGTCATTTCTTCGGCGAGCAGACTCCCTACGGTGTGTGCACTATCTAAGCTTCAAGATCTCTTGGGGTACGTCAAGCATCTTTGATGGCTGTGTTTAAATATAATACAAAATACAAGTAAATAAATTAAACTAATCCGAGTCTAAAGTCACATGATGATACCGTCAAATTATTATATTATGTAAAATGAAGCAAGCGTATAGTACATGCTTTTCAAGACTCTAAAGGCATGTTCAATTGATTTTCTTATCAACTTACACTTTTTTGAATAATTTTTTTTCATTGTCGTGTGGGAATGAAAACACTTTAGCAATCGTGACCCACTCTAGATAAATACCATCTGCAAGATAGTCACCATGTTGGTACTTTTGATTATTCAAATTAAAGGTTCGCCTGGATGCAACTCCATCTACCATATCATTGAAAGGCAGTGATTGCTCAAAAACGTTGATGTCATTGCTGGATCCGACGACACCAAAGAACATATGCCAAATTCAAAGATCATATGATACCACAGCTTCAAGCATAATGCTTGGGATGGTCACGTCAATAATGTTGACCTTGCCAAACAGTTTGCTCATGACCAATGTGTGCAATTATGTAACACCTCGGAAATTTGTATCAGATCAAATGGCAACACGTGTCCAATCAACTCTCAAATATGCCAAGTTATTTGGACGAGAGGGACTAATTGTGTAAATTTGGGGAAGATTGGATGTGGAGGGACTATTTGTGTCAACATGCCAAAAATTTAGCCTCTGAGTGACCCTTACGGACCGCAAGGCTTAAAGCCTTAAGGACCGTAAGGCAAATATTATATTGTATCTGGCAGTCGGTTACGGACCGTAAGGTTTATTTCCTTACGGACCGTAAGCAATTTAAAACTGTGGGCGCCAAGGGTCTTTACGAATCGTAAGCTGCCACCCCTTACGGTCTGTAAGGGGTGCGGCTGGCAGAATTGACAGTCTGCCATGGCAGCCTGCATTCCATGCCACCTATCTCGCAACTTGCCACCCTTAATCTGGTTATTACACGTCAAGGGACACTAATCAACATTAGGAGAGCCCTGATAACACTTGGCATGATCATCGTGATCTTGTTCAAGTATAAATAGCCTCCATGGTTGAACCATTTCCCTTGCTCAATTCACTTTCTCTTCTTTATCACTCTTAGAGTTGTTTCCTGATCAAAAGAAAGCCTTCCACTGAGTTCATATTCCTCCTATAATACTTGTAAGTGTTCTTTCATAGTTCTTTTTATTTGTAGGCTAAATTATTAGCCAAAAGTCAAGTAAATTGACTTTTACTTTGACTTTCGATTATGACCATTATGGTCAAGCCAATTTTCAAATTGAACATGGCTATATGATCGTAATAAGGTAGGTGATAATCCCCTATGAGGGCACCTCCTGAAGATCACGTTAAGTTGGTCAAATGACGGGTCAAAGTTATGATTAAATAAAAGTCAAAACGCAATTTTTCAGAAAATGTATAAAATGAACTTATAAAATCTAAACACATATTTTTGACATTGTATTAGTTGGTATAACATATTAGAACATGTTAGATCATGTTCAACCCGTTATTTGCTACTTATAGCTCGGTTCGCAACCGAAAGTCGAGCAGTTTAACTTCTGCTTTGACTTTCAATTCTGACCCGTTTTAGCTAAGTTAGCTACTGATTTGAAGTTGTATTATGATCATATTAATGTATGGAAGAACCCTCTGAGGTTATACCATTTGATCATAGTCAGTTGTGGGTTTTATGCAAGTTCATGAATTATGCGTAATTATTGACTAAAATGCCATTTTGAGCATAAAAGGGTTTTTAACCATAATGTACATATAATTTGTAATACCTACTGATGTGGTAACATATTAAACATGTTTTGGCATAATGAACTTGACATTGACTCATCCGATTACCTGATACTGCCTATTTGTGTCGCAACCCCCGTCCCCTATCTGTCCCGGGAACGGGCGGCCGCGAGAATCAGTTTTGGTGGTATCGGTGTTTATCAATTTGGCAGCGGAAATTACATCAGGACCGTAATTAGGAAATATTTTATCAGAGTAAAACATCACATTTTATATAAATAAATATATTGGTATAAAACCCAAGTTTTCATTACAAACTGATTTATAGGGATAAACCCCATTTTATTGAAATAAAACATCTTCTTTATTTAGGTAACTTTTATAGCCACTTTCCAAGCCTTCAGTGCTATCCAGCTGGCTTCTAGTTGGCTTTCACATTTTGTTACCTGAAACGCGTTTAAAAACATTTTTTCAGTGGGAAATACTGGTGAGTGAATCCCAGTTTAATTAAGAAGAGTTTTATCAATTAAGACAGTCTTGAGAGCGATTACAATGTTTATATCTACACAATTACTCATTCAGTACTGTCAATCCTGACTGGTGGGTCATATTACACATTGGCTAACTCTTTGTCCAATGGTAACGTGTCTCACATTTTGTATACAAAACCCCAACATACCGGCAGTAATTGAAGATTGCAAAGACTCAATCACTGCTTAATCAAATTGTGAAATATTTAAGTTTTGTAAAAACAGTTTACAAAAAGGAGATTACTCACATTGCTGTCTTAGGTTTTCTTTAAGGGTTTCTTGGAGATTATCTATAAATTACACAAATGCACAGGTGTTAGTATAATAACCCAATATTTACATTAGTAATACCCTCCTCGAGACGGCATTCCAACAACTACGTCGGGCAGAACCACGACAGCCGTTGCGGAACCCTGGATCAATCGGGCAGCGTATCTAATACGTAACCAGGGTTATGATACTTACAACGTGGCAGAACTTCGTTATTTAGGGGGGGGGGTATTATGCCCGAAAATAGCTTATACTATAAGAAAATTTGAGAGAAAGAAAGTATGTGAGCGATTGGAGACTGAAGCCGATGCCCTCAATTTATAGGGCTGTAATTGGGTTTTGTCGCGCCCCGCGTAAACTCCGGCCAAGGCCTTCGCGGCCCGCGAGGCTCCCTAGGGTAGGCCCTAGGGTTGCTGATTCGACTCGTAGCCTCCACACTGTTAGAACTTTTGAGATCGTTGATACTTGTGCTGGATTAGTTTAGTCATAGTTTGTAGCTAATATGAATGTGCAAGGGCTTATTTTGTAATTCTCTAATAGTATAGTTCCTGACCTAGTGTAGATAAGATTCCAGCAAATTTATAAATTTGCTGGCTGATCAGGAACACTATATATAGCTCATGCCTTGTAACAAACTCAAGCTTTTGGCTCTGCAATGAATATTGGTGTTGTTACATTCTTGTGTTGATCTTGTGCTCAAATCTGATATCCAAGGTGGTTTATTGTTATATCTTATTGTTTGGATTCAATACAACACTTGTTGTATTCATTAATCCATTAGCTTCACCTTCATCTTTGAACCTTCTTAACTTCTCATATCTCAAACACCTAATCAATAGGTGTTATGGGTTAAAACAACCAACCACTGTGATCCGGATTCGTTTTGGGATCTACAATTTGGTATCAGAGCCTTAGTGCTCTTGGTTGTTGTGTTTTTGTTGAGATTTTTCATAGTTTTGAAGGTTTTTTCAAAAGTTTCAAAGTTTTCAAATTTTTGGACTTCAAATGGATTGATTTGGTGTGTTTAATCGACAGGTTGTTGTTAATACATGATTAGGGAGTCATTTTGGACATATTGATGTATCAAAACATGGTTTTTGAGCTGTTTTTGGGTGATTAGAGGGTTTTAGTTCGTGTTAAACCCTCTGTCCAGCGAAATTAGCTTGAAGTCAGCGAACAATTTTTGAATATAGCGAAATTATTTTTTGAAGATAGCAAACATAGCTTTGAATACAACGAATTAAATCAAATCGTTGAGAAACTCATCGCAGAATCACTAAATTCGCCGATCATCATTCGAGCGAAATTACTGATCATTAGCGAAATAGTGTCCAGTGTCCCTTGAGCGAACTTATCGAAGGCGACTTCGAGAACTGTGATACTGAACCACAACGTTCTTATCACGGTTATCGGCGGAATTAACCTAACTATTGTCTGTGTTGTGTTTTGTCTGCGAAATTACCGTGCTCGCTCGTGCAGGACTGCCCAAAATACCAGCGAAGGTTGAGGATCCGTCAGCGAAGTCGATCAAGCGTCTTCGGTCATCGGCGAAATTAAGTTCATCACCGGTTTTCTGTGACTTGTCAGCGAATTTAACGTCTGATCAGCTCCATTTTGTCTAAAACAAGCTAAGATGTCGTTGAATCAACTAAGTCCAGTTGCTCAAGCGGAACTTGAGACTGGAACCACCACTCGTCCACCAAAGTTGAAAGGTGCTGAAGACTTTAGCACTTGGAAAACTCGCATCCAATCGTTCTTCGAGTACACGGACTACAATCTGTGGCTCTCTGTCACCGCTGGACCCCACATTCCAACGGTCGTTCGAGGAGATGCAGTAGTTGCTAACAATGATGCTACTACCTTTACTGATGAAGACAAGGCTCTTATCCAACGTGATCGTCGTGCTCACGTTGCTTTAACCATGGCTCTATCAACCAACGACTGCAACATGTTTAAGGAACACCGAACTGCAAATGCACTCTGGAATGCATTGATTGAGTACTATGAAGGAAACGAAGAGCTAATCGAAAGCAAGAGAGATATGGTGCAGAAACAACACGACATGTTTTGTGGAGTTCGTGGAGAAAGTCTTTCTGACCACATCAGTCGCTTTCTGAACATGATGGCCAAAATGAAGAAGGCGGGAAATCCTGTCACAAATCGTGCTGCTATAAAGAAACTACTAGATTCACTTCCCAAGGAATGGAGCCTACAATGCATGATGATCAAGAAGGATTTCCTCAACAATCCAAATCCTGTAACTCTGTCTGATCTGATCAACACCCTAAGAGCCTTTGAAATGGATGTCAACAAAAGAGAGATGAACACTGCTGGTGACACTTCGCCTGAGAACACCCAAGACAACGGTGCTTCTTCTTCACAGGCGAATGTGGATGAACCAACTCAAGAAGATGATCCAGCAGTGATTTACGTGGATGAGCACTTCACCAACCTTCCGCAGCAGATTGAATCTCTGACAAATGCCGGATACAAGACAAATAAAAATCATCCCCTTGAAAATGTCATAGGGGCTGTCGAAGAAGGAGTACGTACACGCGGGCAGTCGTCAAGCATCAACAAAGGTCTCTTCGCAGCTTTTCTTTCGCAATCCGTCCCACGAGACATTGAAGATGCTATTCAAGATTCCAGTTGGGTCCAGGCGATGCAGGAAGAGCTATCTCAATTCAGAAAGCTTAAAGTTTGGGAACTAGTAGATTTACCTGAAGGAAAGTTTCCAATTGGCACAAAATGGGTCTTCCGTAACAAGATGGATGATCGTGGAGTGGTGATCAAGAACAAGGCCAGATTGGTGGTACAGGGTTTTCGTCAGGAAGAAGGAATTGACTACGAAGAAGTATTTGCTCCAGTTGCACGACTGGAAGCAATCGGAATATTCCTGGCGTATGCATCATACAGAAATTTCAAAGTTTTCCAAATGGATGTCAAGAGTGCTTTTCTTTATGGGAAAGTAAAGAAAGAAGTGTATGTATGTCAGCATCCAAGGTTCGAAGACCCTCATTTTCCAGGTCGCTATTTCAAGCTGGACAAAGCATTCTATGGTCTTCACCAAGCTCCACGCGCTTGGTACGAGACTTTGTCCACATACTTGTTAGAGTGTGGCTACACCAGAGGAAAAATAGACATGACTCTCTTCACCAAAAAGATCGGGGAGGACGTAATGTTGGTTCAAATCTACGTCGATGATATTATCTTCGGGTCAACTAACGAGGCGTTGTGCAGAGAATTCGAGACCGTCATGAAGGCAAAATTCGAAATGAGCATGATGGGAGGGCTGAATTTCTTCTTAGGGCTAGAAGTGAAGCAAAAGGAGGATGGGATTCTCATTCATCAGGCTAAGTACATTCGGGATATTCTCGCGAAGTACAACATGAACGATTGTAAAGTTGCAAGCACCCCGTTCGCCTCTCAGACAGAGCTTACTCTAGATCCTCAAGGAAAACCAGTAAACAAATCCTTTTATCGCTCGATGATCGGTTCTCTGATGTACTTGACGGCTAGTAGGCCGGACATTATGTGGGCAGTCTGTCTTTGTGCTCGATTTCAGACAAATCCCAAGGAATCCCATGAAATTGCTGTAAAGCGCATCTTCCGCTATCTCGGCTCCAGGCCTGCCCTTCCGGGCTGGTTTGTTTCATTCAGCGGTCGGTCGTCGTCCGCCATGACGACTCTCTCCTCGTCCCCTAAGCTTTCGTCTTCAGAGATAATCACCGGCTCGTCGATTGCATTTGCTATGCGTTGTGCAATGACAAGCGACCTTTCGCACAGCCTCTTACTTCTTCTAAGATTATGCGCTGGTTCGTCAGTCGGCTCAGCAATAGCGGGCGCGGGAGTTGAGGACATCAACCTGCAAACTAAAAACTGACACAATGAATATTTTATTAATATAATAATGCTGTTTTTTTTAGCTGAATAGAAGCAGAATATAATAAAAAAAATTTTTTTTAGCTGAATAGAAACAGAATATGTATAAAAATGGGCTGAAAATTTTATAAAAATCCGAAAATGGGCCGAAATTTTTATAAAAATTAAAGCAATGAAAAAAATAATCGGATCGGCTAGTGCAAAAACGATTTTTAAGAGCCGAAAATTTAAAGAATAAATGAATAAATAAATAAATCCGGATTAGAACAAATAAAAAGAAAAAAAATTTACAAGTGTACAAAAGAATCATGAAAATGAATAAATTGAATTAAAAGCATGAAATATTAACAAATAAATAATCACGAAAATATACAAAAATATTAACAAGTTATACACCGATAACACAATGACTCGGGTCGTTCCTAAAACTCGCCATTCCCCGGCAACGGCGCCAAAAACTTGGTACGTGCGTGACTACACATATTTTTACAATGAAATTACACACGAATTGGTTTTAAATTTATAAAAGTGATTATTACTTTTACATCAAAACGCACACGAAAGGGCAAGTGTACCCCGTCATATATGTAGTAAAGTATCGGTAAGAACCAAGTATCGATCCACGGAAATGGGCGGAGAAATAGTACTAGACCTTTGCCACTAAATTACCGGTAAAAACATAAATTGTCTTGGTTTTAATTAAACTAAAGTAAGCATAAATAAAAACTTATAAAACATAGTAAATTATATATTAATAACCTTGCTTAATACACAACCACAGCATGTCAACTAAGTCAGTTTTGGCACTAGAAGCATTCGGTCAATTTTCCATTTCGAGACAATTAGTATCCCTTTCGGGAATCCTAACATGAGAATCATTCGGAAAGTTAAAACGATAAACACACTTTAACCACCTAAAATTGTTCTTTAACGTGCAATTGATAAATGTCTATGAAAATCTCCTAAAAATAAGTTAGTCATCCGTTAGGAGTTTTCTAACCTCACTTAATCAAGGAAAGCAACACCGATAAACACAATGCAACCACCGAGACAAGCATAAACTAGATTAAATCACAACCGAGTTCATTTTACAAATCTTGCACATAAATTCACCAAGATAGCAATTTTGGCCGAAACTACTAACTAAGCTAACAAATCATGGCAAGAATTCATAACAACACCATCTAACCCGTTAGAGTCCTTCCGTGAAGGCAAGCTTTCTTGATTAATAATAATTACATTTTATTAAACCACTAACCCGTTAGAGTATCATGGTGCCCACATTTTAACCAAGTTAAACTAGTTAACCAAATTAAAAGTTTACTAATACATGATTAAATAAGCTTCATTTTGCAACTATCTTACCTAACCAAGCACCAATCATCCAACACAATTACTTATAATCAAGAAATCAATATCAATAACAAGGTTGCAAACTAATCATCAAGGATAATCATAGAAAATACTTCAAAGTTTCATTACAAACATAGATTAACATACTAATGGTTATAATCAAGCAAGGGATTGTTGTGTTTTTGCCCAAAGGCTACAATAATACATAAATATTAATCTAAATGCTTGAAAGATTAACAAAATCATGGAAAGATTAGAAAACCCAACCATAAACAAGCACAAGATTAAGAATCCGGATAGTAAATGAGCAAAACCGGGCAATGTGGCTTGAATCCGAGTGAAAGCAGAAGCCTTCGGAGCCTCAAAATCGCCTGCAAAGCTCTCCAAAATTCCAGAGTTACGGATAGAATGGTTCTGTTCTGTTTATATGCTTTTTCGGTGTCGCACGGCTGATGCGTGTGTAGTGTAATATATTTTTGATGAGTATTTAAGCCCCTTTTTACACTTTTAGCCAAGTTTTAAATTTATAAAACACGATATTTACTAACACTAAACACACATATGGGCAAGTGCACCCATCGTGGACGTAGTATAGTGTTGGTAAGATACCGAGGTCGTCCAAGGACACAAGAGCTTTTAATACCGGTTTATCCTCAACGTCTAATCAAATCAAAGAGTGAGAAAAATGTTTTAAACTAAGAAAAATAAAAACTAACTAAATGCTGAAAAATAAAATAAAATAAAAATAGATAGACAAGATGAATCACTTGGATCCGACACGTGTATTAGTATAACCTTTGATTATTTTCGCACTTTTGCACTTGTTTAAGAGATTATCTTAGTTATTGTAGTAGGCCCCTCTTTTGAAGGCGACGTTACCCTCAACCCAGTAGTTTGAGTCAGCAAGGATACAATCCTAAAGGGTCGGATTATTGAAAGATAATGAATTAAGTTATTAATGCAAATTGTGGTAGGCCCCGCTTTCGGCGGTGACGTTACCCTCGGCTAAGTAGTCTGAGTCAGCAGGGATACAGTCCTAAATAGCCGGGTTATAGTATTAATAGTAGTTAACTTATGAGGGGGTCAAAGAGTTTGGATCCCCGCCATCCAATACCTATGGGCATTGAAGGAGATCCTACTAAATTTGACCCAGGTCCCAAGCAGGACCTCTAAACGCTGAACAAGGGCAAGACCCTTACCAAACCGTTCCCTTAACCCCCGACCAGGTAGCCAACATACCTCCATATAGACCGTGGAGATATGAATGGTGAAAATCTTTTATTTTATATAGACAGTAAAATAATGCCAAGACACCACGGACAAACGATAAGGAAAGATCACCTTCAACATAAGTAACTAGTTATTAAATTCATTAATACAAAACCAAATAAAAAGTGCAAAAGATTAAAAATAAAAAGTATTATACTAAACACTTGTCTTCACCAAGTGATGTAAGAGACTTAGGCAAACATGGCCTTGATTGTCAAGAACTCTTACTATCAATCTTGGATCCCGAGACGACTCACACACTCTACGATGGACAATGGATGATGGTGGTGGATGATGGTGGGTGGTGGATGAAGTGTGAGAGAGGTGGTGTGCCAAGGGATGAAAGAGAATGAAACCAAGCTCCCCTATTTATAGGCTGAACAGAAGGCTGGGCACGGCCCCGTGTCCGCTGGACACGCCCCCGTGCCCGTCTGACATTCTCTCTCTTCATTAATTGTAATTCGCAATTACAATTAATGCGCCTGCTGTACTTTCACCACGCCCCCGTTCCCACTGGACACGGCCCCGTGGTGGGCAATGGAAGCTTCTACTGGTTTGTCTTTTCTGCTGCTTCCTGGGCACGCCCCCGTGTTCGCTGGACACGGGGCGTGTTCAGTCTCTGTTTTCTCTTCTTTGCCTTGGGAGGTGCCGTTGAGGGTCCGGGCAGTCTACTTTTGTTCCTTTTCTTGTATTTATGCTAGAATTAGTTGTCTTTTTGCTTCTTTTGTGATTTTGAGCTCATTTCATCCTGAAAATACAAAAGGAAGACAAAAACACTCTTTTTCCAACATTAGTACTAAAAAAGGGTTAGATTTATGCCTTAATTGATGTGATTTATATGTTGTATTTTACACACATCAAATACCCCCACACTTGAACTTTTGCTTGTCCTCAAGCAAAACTCTTTAAATGTGGCTTACACTCCCAAATGGAATAGGTAGAAGAGAAAGTTTTTAGCTTGTCCTAGAGTGTCGGGAATCCAAGATCTTTGTAAGTTTTATTTTTATTTATTTACAATCCTATTCGTTATGATTTATTTTGAACGTTTCATAAGATAAATTACTTATTTGGGCATAGCATGCCTTATTAAAATTCCATTTATATACAAGTTCACATACCTCACGGGGGATCACTCAACACTCGGCCGAAGGTGTATATTTTTAGTGAATCACTCGAGAGCGGCATGGAACTTACGCCTTCCATAGGCTTGCCAAGCAATCAATCCTCCTCCTTTTTAACTTTTTACCTTTGTAAATATCAAGAGGACTTTTGGGTGAAGGGTTAGGCTTGGGTTAAAGGTGGGTGGTTGGGTTAGTGGTTAGTAAAAAGGGCGAAAAATCGTAAAAGCGTCGGTTTTCGCAAAATACCTTGTCTTTAGCGACTTTTTATTTTGAAGTATTTCTCCAAACAAGCTTTTATATAGCTTTTGTTTGTTTTTGACTTCATCATTGTTGTTGTTGTTTTTTTTTTTCATCACATAAAAAGGCGAGTTTACGAAAAACCGAGCTTGTTACTGAAATAAAGGGTGAAAAATAGAAAAGGTTTTTGGTGGGTGAAAAGGGTTTTGGGGTAATGAAATGAAAAGGTTTAGGCTCAAAGGGGCTATCTAGGGGGATTTTGGGTAGGTGAAAAAAAATGAAAAATAATGGTTTTGAAAGAAAGATAAGGTTAGTCCTAATGCCTCCATCATTTACTTACTTGGGTTTAAGTTGGTAAGGACCGGGAATGTATGTCGTGGCAAGTTCTAGATTTGTAAGAACCAAGCGGCTATTCACACAAGAAACGAAAAATGAGCATTTAATCTAAATATGTATATTTTTATGCTCAATAAAGGCTCAAAACTCACTTTTGTGGGAATGGGTTTTTAATGTGATCAAGTATATATAATCGAATTTTTAACTAGACTTGTTATGCCGTTTCATAATTTTCTTATGTTGGTTCTTTGTTATCACGACGCTATCGGTTGTAAACTTATAAAAATATAACCTTTTTAGAACTTGTTATTCCCAACTTAAACTAAGACAAGTAAATAAAAAAAAAATGAAAAAGTTTTTGAAAAAATTTGGGGTGTTTAGCGGTTCCAATAGAGTTTTGTGTAAGGCTTGTATTTAGGATTTGCAAAATTCAAGGTTTTAGCATCCCCCCCCCATACTTAAATTACACATTGTCCTCAATGTGTCCAAAAACAATGTTTTTGGTTGATTAGAATGTGTAAAAGTGGGTTAAAAAGCAAAGATTTATGTTACTGGCATCCTGGACACGGCCCCGTGGTGACCGGGCACGGCCCCGTGGTCAAGTGCCAGTAACAAAAATTAGAGAATTGAAACAGAAGCCTGGACACGGGGGCGTGTCCGCTGAACACGGCCCGTGTCCAGTTACCTGAACTGGGTGTTTTCCTGCAGGTGGCTCAGCACGGGGCCGTGTTGGTTGGGCACGGCCCGTGTTGAGCCTTCTGTGATGGAGATTTGTGTCGGGTTGCTCTGTTCTTCGTGCATGGTTCCATTTTTCTCATTCCCTTTTTCATCCATTACCACCATGAGTGTGTTTTATTCTCAAAACAACCATCAATCTTAAAAACCATCATAACATTGCGAACATAGAGAGATATTACATAAAGTTAAAGATGAAAGTACATAAATATTAAACTATGGAGTTCTAGCCCTATGTTTTATTTTAATTTAGCAAAATTTCCAAGAAGCTACTAATCTTGGTTAGATAAGGCTTTTTAGAACTCCTTCTTCCGGGTGTGGTTCTCCTCATATGTCGGCGAGCCACTCCTCTACCTCCCTTGGAAGGAGAAAAGAGGGCTCATTTGCATTAGTTTGAGGAGTTGCAACTTCCGCTGGAATTTCTTGTGGGTTTTCCATGGGAGGTTCTGCGGGAAAGTCTCCCCACCCGGTAGGGTTGTTAACCCCGAGTGCCAAGTTCCAGTCTTGTTGTGGAAGGACTGGTTCCATAGGAGGTGCTACCAGAATGTTTAACCTTTGGTGCAAAAGGTTAATCTCTTGGAAGCTGCTTTCAAGTCCCATCGTAAGATCGTTAATACGGTCAATGAGGACCTCCTCTACTGACGTCATTTCGTCGAGAGCTTCCCTCAGTGCTATCACATAGTGCACAAGTGTAGCTTCAACGGAGGGCCTTCTTCCCCTTCGGCTGTTTGAGGAATGAACGGATGATGTTTCGCTGTTCTCACTCGCCATTCTACGAAAAATAAACCAAAAGCAGTTTATATGACGAAACAGTTTCTGGACACGGCCCCGTGCTCACTGAGCACGGCCCCGTGTTCATCTTTCTGCAGAATTTTGGAGTAAGGAATCTTGGGGTTTTAAGTTATTTCCTGAATTTATGTAGACTTTTCGGCAATAAATAACTTTAAACAATGTTACACAACATGTTTTTACCAAGATTCCATGATCAAAACTCATTGTTTCCTACCACAAAGGTTGAAGAATTCAAACTTTTCATGGTAGTTCTTGAAGAAAGATGAAAAAGAAGGAAATGTCTAGAAGAGGAAAGGACAAGATGGGTTGTTGGAAACTTCTTTTAGACTTACCTAGGATTGTTTGAGAGAAGATTCCTTCAAATCTCTGTCCCAAGTTGGTCCAAATGTGCAGGATTTTTGGCTGCATTTATAGAAAATGACAGCCTTCTGGACACGGCCCCGTGTCCGCTGGACACGGCCCCGTGTGCAGATGAAATTCTGACACAGTTTGTCCGTATTCTGACGTTCTGATCAGAAGGGAATCTTTTGGTGGACACGGGGGCGTGTTGGCCGGGCACGGCCCCGTGTCGGAAAGCTGTTTTATGAAGTTTTGTCTCTTACTAAGGAGTTAATTTATATCGGGTGGCTCTTGATTTGTTGGAACAACCCCAAAGTGCCTAAGATACCTTAATTGTCCTATACTAAGGCGAGAACGCAAGAGGTTATCGGTGAGGGTAATTCCTATTTTCATTCTAGGTGGACAAGTCCAACCCTTTTCCGGGCTCTCGTTAAAGAAGGTGTATGCCGAATCGCTCAGGTCTATGTATGCACCGAACGAAGTCGATGGGGAGTCCTTCACGGCACAATCGACACAGGGACGACTATCGTCCACGTCTTTTCTAGGTATGAAGGTATTTTCGGGAGCAACGAGGTTGTCGGAATGCGGTTCCAACATTTCCTCATGGTCATCATCTTGGGATGGATCTATAAAATCCTTCCTAAGTTCTTTTGACCAATTGAGAATTAGTTCTTCTAGTTGAAATAACTCGTCAAGGAGCATTTCTCCTAGAATATCTGGCCGGGCGCATTCGAGGGAGAGATAGTGCTTATTTTTACTTTCGCCCCTCTTAAGGTTACAAGGAATCGGTGGGTCTATATAGTGGGGCCTATAATTGAGAAAATAACATTTTAATTCCTCATGTTCGCCTCCACATAATCGACACCACAAACCATAAGAGTGCCGAAAGTAAAAAGAATTACTATCACTCATGTTTGTGTCAGAAATTACCAACCGCCGGGATCTAACGGTTCTGTTTTCAGTAACTGAATCTTGGGCACGGGGGCGTGTTGAGTGGACACGGCCCCGTGTTCAGCTTACTGTCTGACTTAAAACAGGATTGCCAGTTCCAATGATTGAGCACGGGGGCGTGTTCAGCAGGCACGGCCCCGTGTTGAGCTCTGCAGAAGCTGAAAATCTAAGGAAAAATCCTAAAATTAAAGAAAAATAAAAATATGATTAGGCCGTTGATTCCTAACTTTCTTAAAATCCTTGTGTCCCCGGCAACGGCGCCAAAAACTTGATGCGTGTGTAGTGTAATATATTTTTGATGAGTATTTAAGCCCCTTTTTACACTTTTAGCCAAGTTTTAAATTTATAAAACACGATATTTACTAACACTAAACACACATATGGGCAAGTGCACCCATCGTGGACGTAGTATAGTGTTGGTAAGATACCGAGGTCGTCCAAGGACACAAGAACTTTTAATACCGGTTTATCCTCAACGTCTAATCAAATCAAAAAGTGAGAAAAATGTTTTAAACTAAGAAAAATAAAAACTAACTAAATGCTGAAAAATAAAATAAAATAAAAACAGATAGACAAGATGAATCACTTGGATCCGACACGTGTATTAGTATAACCTTTGATTATTTTCGCACTTTTGCACTTGTTTAAGAGATTATCTTAGTTATTGTAGTAGGCCCCTCTTTTGAAGGCGACGTTACCCTCAACCAGTAGTTTGAGTCAGCAAGGATACAATCCTAAAGGGTCGGATTATTGAAAGATAATGAATTAAGTTATTAATGCAAATTGTGGTAGGCCCCGCTTTCGGTGGTGACGTTACCCTCGGCTAAGTAGTCTGAGTCAGCAGGGATACAGTCCTAAATAGCTGGGTTATAGTATTAATAGTAGTTAACTTATGAGGGGGTCAAAGAGTTTGGATCCCCGCCATCCAATACCTATGGGCATTGAAGGAGATCCTACTAAATTTGACCCAGGTCCCAAGCAGGACCTCTAAACGCTGAACAAGGGCAAGACCCTTACCAAACCGTTCCCTTAACCCCCGACCAGGTAGCCAACATACCTCCATATAGACCGTGGATATATGAATGGTGAAAATCTTTTATTTTATATAGACAGTAAAATAATGCCAAGACACCACGGACAAACGATAAGGAAAAATCACCTTCAACATAAGTAACTAGTTATTAAAGTCATTAATACAAAACCAAATAAAAAGTGCAAAAGATTAAAAATAAAAAGTATTATACTAAACACTTGTCTTCACCAAGTGATGTAAGAGACTTAGGCAAACATGGCCTTGATTGTCAAGAACTCTTACTATCAATCTTGGATTCCGAGACGACTCACACACTCTACGATGGACAATGGATGATGGTGGTGGATGATGGTGTTAAGGTGGTGGTGGGTGGTGGATGAAGGGTGAGAGAGGTGGTGTGCCAAGGGATGAAAGAGAATGAAACCAAGCTCCCCTATTTATAGGCTGAACAGAAGGCTGGGCACGGCCCCGTGTCCGCTGGACACGCCCCCGTACCCGTCTGACATTCTCTCTCTTCATTAATTGTAATTCGCAATTACAATTAATGCGCCTGCTGTACTTTCACCACGCCCCCGTGCCCACTGGACACGGCCCCGTGGTGGGCAATGGAAGCTTCTACTGGTTTGTCTTTTCTGCTGCTTCCTGGGCACGCCCCCGTGTTCGCTGGACACGGGGCGTGTTCAGTCTCTGTTTTCTCTTCTTTGCCTTGGGAGGTGCCGTTGAGGGTCCGGGCAGTCTACTTTTGTTCCTTTTCTTGTATTTATGCTAGAATTAGTTGTCTTTTTTGCTTCTTTTGTGATTTTGAGCTCATTTCATCCTGAAAATACAAAAGGAAGACAAAAACACTCTTTTTCCAACATTAGTACTAAAAAAGGGTTAGTTTTATGCCTTAATTGATGTGATTTATATGTTGTATTTTACACACATCAACGGCCGTTCTCCCGATCGCACGACCGTGCACTTTAAGCATTATTGGTGGTGGTCCACCATACCGCATGACGTCACAGATCGTTGACTGGTCTTTGCACATGCACGGGCGTTCCTTACCGAGGTCTAAGTTGCACGCTTGGTTCCTTGGTCGTTCATCACCGAGACTCTGTTGGTTCATCGGATACGCAGGGTCGTTCTTCATATGGAACGACCGTTCTTCACCGAGCCGCCTTGTTTTCCTAGAACGCCCAGTCGCACAGACCGTTCATCACCGAGTTGATCAACTTTGTCGGAGATGCACGACCGTGCATCAGGTGGAACGGTCGTTCCACAGGCCCAGTTCAGAATCCTTAACAGAATGTCCGCAGCTTTGTCGTTTTGTCCAGAAAGTCCTCATTTTCGCTATTATCTTGCCTGGTATGCTGTTTTAGGCCTGTAAACAAAAACGTAGATAATTAAGTATCCGAATGACGGTTTTACGGCCGAAAACGCATAAAATAGGGGTAAAACGGGGGACTAAAATATGTGTAAATTAGCGAATATCAACCACTCAAGAACAAAGCACATCGAGATTCGAATTCACGCAATTCGAGATGCTTACGAAAAGGGATATATTCAAGTGGTGCCAGTGGATACAACACAGCAGCGGGCCGACATCTTCACGAAAGCCTTCGATAAAACCCGATTCAACCAGTTGGTAACCTGGTTGGAAATGGTCAATTTCCTTGACTGGAAATGAATCTTGTGTTAAAAAAAAACGTTTGTTGAAAGTAAAACAAGTATCGGTAAACGTCGCCCACCAAAAAGATTTTCTTATTAAAATTTTATTTTCTGGCAAATGGACTCACGAAAATAAAGATTTTAGGGGGGATATATTCAGAAAATCCAAAAACGAATGCTTATGTCTGACTCCTGCTAGAGGAAGTGATAGAAAATTGCTAACACTTTGTCATTTCTTGCAAAAACAAAAAACAAAAGGAAATCAGGGTACCAAGCAACGACGTGTCGGTAGATTCAGCAACACCAACGAGTAAACTGCTGTTAGGGAGCAAAACATAATGTCTACACAAGAATTCTGGCTTTTCTCAGGCATTACGCATCTCAGTGGGTAACACGTTGCGGCATATGGCTTAATGGTCTTGAATCTTGTGTTGACAGATTGCCAAAGTCTGAGATTTCGGGTCTTTATATTGGTATTTCATTCGGAGGATATCATAGTCGAACCCTTCCTAATAAGTGCCATTTTTGACCAAAATCCATAATAAGCGCCATTTTTGGCCAAAATCCTTTGATAGATTAGTTTGGTAACTCTGCTGTACGGTGGTACTGACCTGTTCACCGAACTATCTGTCTCAGCCCTCGATAGCTCTTGAGATCTCTGTTGTACGAAAGTACAGACCTGATCTCCGTTCTATCGTTGAAGAGAATGAAACCAATATACTCACCTGTTATGAAGAATCTTTATGCATACCTTGATCGCGGGGGTATGTCCTGATGTGGGACTCACGAGGGCGTATTGATTCTATTCTCAATAGCTTGTGTGGGGGCCATCGAAGACTTGTCAATATTACCAAAAACATGATAAAAGAGCTCTCCGAAGGCATGTTGAAAGAAGAATGCATGGATTTAAGTGGACAAACATACTGGCAGTTTTTCTTGTGCCCTGGTTAGTAAAATAATAATAATAATATATAAAGAATTTGGCGAGTGTTGGCAATATGATCTTCTGCAGGTAAGTTCGGTGAGCGTCGGAGATTTCAAGGAAATCTGCATTAAATGGAACCTACCAAAGCAAGAAATTTGAAGTTCGGAGTCAAAATGGCCCAATTTCTAACAATACTGTAAATATTTCGAAATAAACAATATTTTAAACAAAAATGGGCACGTTTTACGCGAAAGTTTGAAATCAACGAGCGAAATTAAAATTGTTTGAAATCTAACACTTGGCGGCGGAATTAAGATATTATAATTTCGCTGGTTATCAAAATTCGTATATATATATATATATATATATATATTTTAACCGTCAGTTAAAATTTTCAAAACTTTCAAAACTTGCCACAAAACGTTTCCATCTTCTTTCTTGCTTATCATCGGACTCTCTAATAAACTCGACACAAGATTCAAATCTGTTCAAAGATTATCAGGTAACACTTAATGTATTCATTCTCTTTAGCCTAACATTCATCAGAATTGAGTAGATAATCAGTAGTTTTTGTGATGATAATTTCAGTTTTTACTTCTTAAAATTTCAAATCTTATGTCTGAAAATCGATTATTCCTGAGAGTGAATGTATATAGTGTTTTGATATGATCAAATTTATGTAATGCATATCCCTGATCGGTCTCATCTGTGACTAATACCGATTAACTGATAGAAACCGTCTAGGGTTTTAGAAGGGTTTTTGAAGAAAATTATGGTGCCAGCGAATTTAACGATGAACGTAGCGAAGATAGCGAATTTAAATAGGAAATCTCAAAAGTCTCGAACGCGAGTTCGAGCACCCAGCAAAACAGTCTAATTCGCTCGTGTAGCGATCTAGTCTGTTGTCTTCGCTGGCAAATCGTTCTCGGAAACGAAACCATGTCTCCGCTAAGTTCGCTAGCGAATTTAGCTTGGTAACGTTACACTTGACCCGGACTTGATGCCGACAAAGCTAATCGGGCAACTAACGAGGTCAGCGAAGACATGAGTCAAGTCTACGAGCGATGATAACGATAATATCGAACATCAGTGACCGGTCAGTCAGCGAAATCAGCGATGATCAATCTTTACTGATTGATCTAATCTCTGATCCCGATATCCAACATCAGCGAAGACAACTCATGATCTGGCAGCGAAATTAAGCTAAATTTTTCGAAATTTTCAAATTCATTTAATTCATTTAATCTAATATTTTATTTTTTTTAATACTGTTCTGTGCATAGTTTCTTGTGTAATTATCCATTCTAACTTGCCTCGTTTTACGTGCCATGTGCAGTATGGTGAAGATCATCGAGTGGGACAAAACGTTGAAACATAATCAAAGCATCAACCTAGATGAAGTGCCTCTAGACTTTGAAGATGTAACCAGATGGGTACGTTCCAGCAGAATCGGTTATGCTGTGGAGATAGCAGTTAAGGTTTACAACATTCACATACAAGAATTCTGGGAAAACGCAAAAGCAGAAACCATCAACAACAAAAGAGGGATAGTGTCGACGGTTCGCAACAAAAGAGTAGAGGTGACTGAAGAGCGGATACACCAGGTTCTGAAGCTACGAGACAATGATCAAGATCCGTTAAGCCTGAGTCAAGATGATATCCTGGATGGTTTTCGAGGGATGGGTTATGTTGGAGATTTCCGTCAAAAGAAAGAGATCAAGAGAGGAGGACTCACCAGAGACTGGAGGTTCATTGTTCATGTTATTTCTATGAGTCTGGCTCACCGAAAGGGTGGTTTTGATGGTTTGAACTTGGAATGGTCGGCATCCATGCTGAATTTATGTCTAAATCAGAAATTTAATCTCTCTGGCTTAATATTCAACTATATGCTTGAAAATGCAAGTGGAGCTACGTGGGCTATGTATCCAAGATTAATTCAGATGCTGATCAATGATCAATACAAGGATCTTCCAAACAATGGAAACCTTTACAAATTTCACGTCCCCACTAGCCGTCAGTACACCGAGATCAAAACCAATGAATGGGTATTGCTGCATGATTGGATGTATCGAGCTGAGAGATTACCTCTGGTAAAGGAAGCATATAAAAAGTACAAGGAAGCTGTTCGAGAAAAACAACAGCGAGCTACTCAAGCTCAAGCCGAAGCAGCTGCAAAAGAAGAACGTGCTAAAGGAAAAAGGAAAGAAAAACAGGCGGCTGAAGACGTTCCACCCAAAAAGAAAAGGGCGTCGGAAAGCACTGAGCGATTTATGGAGGCAGGCATAAGGGCGGCCGAGTCAGAAGAACAACGCCAACACATTAAAGATTTGAAAGCGATTCACGCCTTGCAAGAAAAAGGAGAAAAGAGAAAAGAAGTTGAAGCGAGAAGAGATATCAGCCTCAGAAAGACCAAGAATAGTGACTGAGGAAGTTCAATCGTTAAATGATTTCGTAGATGCAATGATTGTAGACCCCGAGGAAGCATCTGCGAGCAAGGGCCCTTCTAAAGTGTCTCCTGTGAAGCCAACAAGGATTTCAAAGCCTCCAGTACCTCCACAAAGGGTTCGTCCCTTTCAAGAACTCTACGACAAGCTGATCAAAGATACCGGGCCTTCAGTTGCCAAAGAAACCTGTCTGCTAAAGAATCAAGTAAACGACACGAACCTTCTGAGGGAAAAGATCAAGGATCAGAGGAAGAAAAACAAAGAAATGACTGCATACATGGCTAAGCAGTCCAAGTTCATCAGATTCCAGCAAGCGGGGCTGGAGAAGATGTATAGAATGATGAGGAACATGTGTGAGCAAATGAAAGTGAAACCCATGTTTACTTTTGAAGAAATCTTCGATTTTGAGGGGTTCGTGGAAGAAGAAAATACTCGAAAGGAAAAGGAGGCTGAAGCTAAGAAAAAGCGTTTGGAATCGGTTGACAAAGTATCTGAGGGAAATGAAAGTGATGAAGAAGCTGTGGATCGAGATGATATGCCGGCAAAATTTCTCGAATGGGGTCTTGAAGACGAAGTTCTCTATGAACAAGAGAATGGAAAAACATTCGCTCCTGAGCACCCTGAATGGTTCAAGAAAGAGAGAGAACGACTCCCGGATTTCTATCAAGTTATAACAGTGGAAAAGACTGAAGCTACTGATAAGATCATCAGCTGGATGTACGACAATGTTCGAGGAATGTTTGTAGTGAAAAGACATGGTGGAGTAATCCAGTATTTCCAGACCGGATTTGATCTTTTCTCACTTCCCAGGTGGGATCTACGGGAACTTGGTAGTCTAGACATATTAAACCCTGAAGAAAGAGGAATCGGGAGGGATTTCGAGCGAATAATTGCCAAGGAAAGTAACAGGGGTTTCCCGAATCATGCTCCGCAGCGTCCAAGATGCAGAGTCTCAAAAAAAAAAAAACCATCGATCCAGTAACCGGAAAGGGAAAAGTGACGTGGGTGATCAACCCAGCCAAAGTTGTCACGAGGATCAAGCTCCCAGAAGAAGTTCCTGTCGCCCTCAACAATTTTAAGAAATGGTTTTATGACAGCAGGACCGGTGAAGCTGTAATAAGATCCAATGAAAATGTGGATATTCGTATTCTGGATCCGATGGATGTTTTTATGTTTGGGTTCTCAGATCTGACAATATTAAACGCTAGTCGTATAAACGTGGGAGCGGGTAACGCAAATATGGAGGAGGCAGCATTATTTCAGAGAGCGGTGGAGCGAGCCTGGAATTTTAAAAGGAAAATGCTGGATCTGGTTGATAAAATTGAGAAGAGGAACGAAAAGGAAGATAAGAAAAAGGAAGCAAGAAAGAAGAAGAAACACAAACGAAAGAAAGAAGGAACTTTTGCTTCTGCAACTGAACCCACCACTACATCACCACCTCCGGTCTCATCCACATATGAGGCCACTAAGGAGGACCAACCAATGTGTGAAGCTGCAATTACTCAAGAAACTTCGGTTACACCAACCGAGACTCAAGCACCACAAGAAACGAAAGTGCATGAAGACAGTCCCAAAGAGCCTGAGAAGCAAGCTACAGAAAATCCAGCGGCCACAACTGAAGAATGAAAAGACAAGTATGCAACGATCTAGGGGGGATATTGTTAGAACTTTTGAGATCGTTGATACTTGTGTTGGATTAGTTTAGTCATAGTTTGTAGCTAATATGAATGTGCAAGGGCTTATTTTGTAATTCTCTAGTAGTATAGTTCCTGACCTAGTGTAGATAAGATTCCAGCAAATTTATAAATTTGCTGGCTGATCAGGAACACTATATATAGCTCATGCCTTGTAACAAACTCAAGCTTTTGGCTCTTCAATGAATATTGGTGTTGTTACATTCTTGTGTTGATCTTGTGCTCAAATCTGATATCCAAGGTGGTTTATTGTTATATCTTATTGTTTGGATTCAATACAACACTTGTTGTATTCATTAATCCATTAGCTTCACCTTCATCTTTGAACCTTCTTAACTTCTCATATCTCAAACACCTAATCAATAGGTGTTATGGGTTAAAACAACCAACCACTGTGATCCGGATTCGTTTTGGGATCTACACACACGCGTCTCAACACGTGGCGCCCTAGGGTTTCGGCCTGATCTCCTTGCTGTCGCGGCCCGCGTAGGTGGTAGCCAAGGGCTACGCGTCCCGCGAGAGACCATTAAAATTTGTTTTTATTTAATTTTAATAAAAATAAAGGTATTGGGGGTCCGATTTTGTGTATGGGGTGTATTTTAAGTCATATTGGGGTATTATAATTATATTAGGGGTGTCGAAAATATTTTGGAGGGTTGTTATAATTTGCATAGGGTTGACTTATATAACTTTGTTTATATAAGTTAACCGAATTGGGTCAATTTCCTTCAAGATCACTTCTAATCAAAATATATTATTGTTTGACCCATATTATACAAGTCATAGTACTTGTGAGGGTTCAAACCACATTCTATCCGGTCACCGCTTAATCTAGCGAAGCGTACCGTTTTATATTAGTTAACTGGTCAAAGTCTTATGACTTGAATAAGACCCGTTATCATTCTAATGGATAATTAATCCATTCATTTCAGACTAAGGGCGTCTAGTAAATTGCAACCTTGTTAGTTGTTTTATTTAGATCGGTTGTGCTTATAATTATCTTTAGATTGTAAAGATTTAAGCCAGGTAAATACTCTTAACCTATTTTCCCCATACGTGCTTGGGATATGGTAAATTATTACCACTTGGTCGGGTATGGGATCAATAACCTATTATGTGTCCAAAATCCGAATAACCCGTTTTAATTCCTATTGCTTGATAACTTAAACATTGGGGATTAATGCGACCGGGTCCTGGATATCTTCGGCTCATTTAATTGCAAATGGCCACGACCTAAGCACGAGGTGTAGGCATACACCCGACAGATGCTAATGCTATGATAAAATATTTTTATACCCTTTTACGGGTTTACCATTTTAATGGGTTTAAAGTGGTGTGTCGATTAATCATGTTCTCGGAGTTTAGTTCCGGGCCCCATATGTATTGACAAGCATGTAATACCGATAACAGGAGATATAGTTTTTCCCAAGTTATTTATAAAAATTTATATACCAAATGGTATATAAAATGATTTTGAAATATTTTCAAAAGACTAAGTGCAGGTTGCAAAGTACGTAAATAGGCAAGAAGCTGCCCGGTAATTGCTTAGTGGAATTTGCAACTCCATGCAAGAAGCCTAGTGGTCTTATATGTAATCATTTATTATCCGATCCGCCTGTGGATCTTTTAGTGCACTTTGTCTGTATATTATTTTTGAACTTTTGTACATTGTACTTTGTAATATTTTTTTTATACTCCTAAGACGTACGCTGGTTAATTGAATCGATTTGTCACATATAAATCCCAAGTCCGGACCCACCGGGAATCAAGGTGTAACAGATTGGTATGAAAGCCAACGTTTGAGTGAATTAAACACTAGCCTTTTTGTGTATAATCTCAAATATCACATTGTCACACCCCCAAAATCCACCTGCGGATAACACCCGCTTCGAGGGCGTGACTGACCAGGATCCAGCCACCAATTATACCGAATCATTAAATTGTTAACAAAAGTAATACTTACTAACCATAAGATTAGCAAATATCAAGTTCAGAGTTTAAGGTTTCAAGTTCAAACAGTTAATAAGTAGCGGAAGCATAAGTAAAGAAGTTTAAACAAAGTTCATATTTCAAAATAAGGTAACACCCAACACAAGGGTGGACAGACACTACTCGTTCCCAAGCAGCAAGCTCCTTCGTCACTGGTTACCTGCAAAGCATGCAGTAAGGGGGTCAACAATAATGCTGAGTGAGTTCACTAGTTGTCCAGTTTTAATTACCAAAAACTTGTTTCACCAGTTAATTTATCCGTTTATACATGCCATGGGGAGCTACCCCAAAAGTTAGCGACTAAACCGTTTTTCCAATACCGAACACTAGGTAACCGTTGCGTTTCCGCAGGATGCCCCGATGTCAATGTTCTATCATCATTGACGGATGCCTGAGTACATTAGTTCACGACCGATCCCAAACCAGGGCACGGTGTGAGGCTGGTAAACACCTAAATAGCGCTATCAACTAATAACCCGTTCGCCTGACCCCGGCGACTAATCGGTATTTGTAGTAGGGACTTGAGTGATAGAGTTTCGTTTAGTGCCGTTAGTTGCAATCCGTATAAACAGTAATTAACCAAAAGGTTTCCCAATACCAGGGAAGGAAAGTAAGTTTTGTTCCCAATAACTAGGGAAGGTATGTAAATGGTATCCCCTTTTTAAGGGGATAGGGTTGTTTTAGTCTCGTGTCCCAAACCACCGGGACGCATGCTTTTAAGTTGTGAACTCACCTTGGGTTGCTCGGTAGGTTTAGGTTACTTGTCAATCACGTTGGTCACCACGTCCTAGCATGGTTACCGGTATAGGTCAGGTTCGGTATACAAGCATTCACGTAAAACACATACTGGCACGTAACATACATACAAATAAACAGTCGTGGGGTTATTGGGCCGGCCTAAACAATTAAGCAGTCAACAGCAACACATAATCCAGTCAACAGATAGCCCAAGTTAAACACATATTGGCCCAATAACCAAAATGGACAGCCCACTCGCAACCAGGCGGTCTCGAGTCGCAACCAGGAGGTTTCGGCTTGTCACGTTGTGGTTGCGAGTCGCAACCGCGTGGTCTCGAGTCATCACGCTGTGGTTGCGAGTCGCAACGGTCGTAGTCTCGAGTCGCAATCTTGTGGTTTCGAGTTGTCCTGCTATGGTTGCGAGTCGCAACCGTGTGGTTTCGAGTTGCCATGCCATGGTTGCGAGTCGTAATATGTCCCTTTCATGCACACGTGATGATGCAGATATGACAGTCCAATTTGTACCAAGAAATCAGACCCAGATTAGGAAACAACCAATAAGGTTCCTACTAACACTTTGCCTAATCTGAATATTAGTAAACTTAGATCAAACTTTGCCATTTTTAAATCTTCAAACCACATTCAAGAAGTTCATCCTATATTCAAAGTTTTCTAGGGTTTTCATGTCAAATATAACTATATTTATTGAACCAAAACCATATGTTTTTAACAAGATTATCATGGCAAGAACAAAGAACATACAATATATAGCCGAAATCTTATGTTTAGCATTATCATTTTGCAAGAAACAATGAAGCATAGTGTGTTTAGCCATAATCATCCTTAGACTACCATTTGTTAGTCATTTTGAACATGTCATCAAGCATTCAAACATAGTGGTTTACACATAATGCCAAACTTCACAAAACATCCTAAAAATCATGCATAACATTATTAATCAAGCATTCTAGTTCATGAACATTTCATAAATCATAAAGTTAACACTAACCGGTTATGAAGAAGAAGAAGAAGGAGCCGAAAGAAAAGAAGAAAATAAGAGAAGATGAAGTGTCCGAGTGATGATCTTGACCGAGTTCTTGTCCGAGATCCTTGCTTGAACCGTGATTTGGAAGAGATGGAATGTTGTTTTGGGGTTTCTAGTTGAGAGAGAGTTTAAGGAGTGTTTGTGTGTGTAAAATGAAAGAAGTGGGGGAAAGGTGGGATTATATAACAAGGTTCAACATAGGCTAAGGGTTTCGGCCCAAACCGGTTACGGCCCAAAGGCCCACTCGGGACCAAGCGGCCCACTCGCAACCGGGTGGTTGCGAGTCGTCGTCTCGACTCTCATACACACATATATATATATTACATACATATCGCACATATCATGTAAAAGTCACATTTTCATTTAATAATATTTATATATACACAAAATATTACAAGGTGTTCGTTCGGAAAAACCTAGAGTGTCACATTATCCCCAAGTTTTAAGAACTTTCGTCCCGAAAGTTGAAGCAGCCACTGCCAAGCTAGCGTGTTTTAACGGGGTGTCACATCATCCCCCCGTTAGTTTGGAATTTCGTCCCGAAATTCGGTTGTAGCTTCAGTGCTGGGGTTTTCGTTTGGGAACAACTGGGGATACTTGGACTTCATCTGGTCCTCCCGCTCCCAGGTAAACTCTGGGCCGCGTCGTGAGTTCCAACGAACTCGCACGAGAGGTATCTGGCTATGTTTGAGGGTTTTGATCTCTCGATCCATGATCTCAATCGGTTCCTCAGTAAAGTGTAGCTGTTCATCAATCGTCAGTTCCTTAAAAGGAATCACAAGTGTTTCATCCGACAAACACTTCTTCAGGTTAGATACGTGAAATACGTTGTGTACCGCGCTCAGCTCTGCAGGCAGGTTTAATCTATAAGCAACCTTACCGATTTTCTCGGTAATTTCGAATGGTCCAACATATCGTGGATTCAGCTTGCCTCGTTTACCAAAACGAACCACACCCTTCCAGGGTGAGACTTTAAGTAGAACCCGGTCCCCGACCTGGAATTCTAGTGGTTTCCTACGCTTGTCAGCGTAGCTTTTCTGACGGTCACGAGCTGTCGCCATGCGTTGCCTGATCTGTGAAATCTTTTCGGTTGTATCTACCACTAGTTCTGGGCCTGTGAGTTGACTGTCACCTACTTCCGCCCAGCAAAGAGGTGATCGGCATTTACGACCGTACAATGCCTCAAAAGGTGCCGCCTGAATGCTAGTGTGGTAGCTGTTATTGTAGGAGAATTCCACCAGCGGTAGATGCTTCTCCCAGTTCTTGCCAAAATCGATCACACATGCTCTAAGCATGTCTTCCAGGGTTTGGATGGTGCGTTCAGACTGCCCATCCGTTTGCGGGTGGTAAGCAGTGCTCATGTCCAAACGTGAGCCAAAGGATTTGTGCATAGCTTGCCACAACTCGGAAGTAAAACGAGCGTCTCGGTCGGAAATAATAGAAGTTGGCACCCCGTGCCTGGAGACTACTTCCTTTAAATAGATTTCTGCTAAGGTAGAAAACTTGTCTGTTTCCTTAATAGCCAGAAAGTGTGCAGACTTAGTCAATCGATCTACTATCACCCAAATAGTGTCATTCCCGCGTTGAGATCTAGGTAGTCCTGTAACAAAATCCATGGAAATTTGCTCCCATTTCCATTTTGGGATTTCGGGTTGCTGGAGTAGGCCTGCTGGTTTCTGATACTCGATCTTGACTCTTGCGCAGGTCAAACATTTGCCAACGTAAGCGGCTATGTTGGCTTTCATGCCAGGCCACCAGTAAGTAGTCCTTATGTCGTGGTACATCTTATCTGAACCAGGATGTACTGAATAACGGGACTTATGGGCTTCGTCCATCACAAGCTCTTGTAGATCTCCGTAAAGTGGGACCCAAATGCGTCCTGCCACATAGTAGGCGCCGTCTTCTTTTTGTTCTAGCTGCTGCCTCGATCCTCGCAGGGACTCAGCCCTGATGTTTTCCGGTTTCAGAGCTTCAATCTGGGCATTTCGGATTTGGGTAGGGAGATTAGACTGGATGGTAAGTTGTAATGCTCGCACGCGCTTTGGTATAGTGTCCTTCCGGCTGAGGGCGTCTGCCACAACATTGGCCTTGCCCGGATGATACTTTATGGCGCATTCATAATCATTCAGAAGTTCGACCCATCGACGTTGTCGCATGTTTAATTCCTTTTGCTTGAAGATATGCTCGAGACTCCTGTGATCGGTGTAAATGGTGCACTTGGTACCGTACAGGTAGTGTCTCCATATCTTAAGCGCAAAGATCACTGCTCCCAGCTCCAGATCGTGCGTTGTGTAGTTCCTTTCGTGCGTCTTAAGTTGTCGAGAGGCGTAAGCAATAACTTTCTCGCGTTGCATCAATACGCAACCGAGCCCATGAATAGATGCATCGCAATAAACTACGAAGTCGTCAGTGCCTTCAGGCAACGCGAGAATAGGAGCACTACAGAGGTTATCCTTAAGCCTCTGAAAAGCAGATTCCTGTGCTTCATTCCACTTGTAGGTGACGCCTTTCTGAGTGAGCGTAGTGAGGGGTTGTGCAATCTTTGAGAATCCCTGAATAAATCTGCGGTAGTAACCTGCTAATCCCAAGAATTGGCGAACTTCAGTGGGAGTCTTAGGGGTAGGCCAATTCTTTATAGAGTCGATCTTAGCCGGGTCGACGTGGATTCCATCTTTGTTAACCACGTGCCCAAGGAAATGGACTTCCCGAAGCCAGAAGTCGCATTTCGAGAACTTGGCGTACAGTTGCTCATTGTGAAGGAGTTCGAGGATAAGGCGTAGGTGTTGCTCATGCTCTTCCTGACTTTTCGAGTAGATCAAAATGTCGTCTATGAACACGATCACGAACTTGTCGAGGTAGGGTTTGCATACCCGGTTCATGAGATCCATGAACACTGCAGGGGCGTTGGTCATTCCGAAGGGCATAACGAGGAATTCATAATGACCATAACGAGTCCTGAATGCAGTTTTGGAGATGTCTTCATTACGGACCCTTAACTGATGGTAGCCTGATCGCAGGTCAATCTTAGAATAGTAGCTTGATCCTTGCAATTGATCGAATAGGTCGTCGATTCGAGGGAGAGGGTAACGATTCTTGATGGTAACCTTGTTCAGCTCACGATAATCAATGCACATTCGGAACGTGCCATCCTTCTTCTTAACAAAGAGTACCGGTGCTCCCCAGGGTGATGAACTAGGGCGAATAAACCCTTTATCCAAAAGTTCCTGTAGTTGAGTAGAGAGTTCCTTCAATTCTGCGGGGGCTAGTCGATAAGGCGCACGAGCTATAGGCGCTGCTCCGGGGGCTAGCTCGATTTGGAATTCGACCTGACGATGGGGAGGGAGTCCAGGTAATTCCTCAGGAAATACCTCGGGGTAGTCACGCACTACTGGAAAGTCTTCAATCCTCTTTTCCTTTTCCTGCGTGTTGGTGACAAGTGCTAGGATAGCGGTGTGCCCTTTTTGTAAACACTTCTGGGCTTTCAAGAAAGAGATAACGCCGGAGATTTCTCCGCCTTTGCCACCTTGTACAATGAGGGATTTGCCAGAACGGCGGGGAATACGAACTGCTTTCTCTTGACAGAGGATTTCAGCGCGATGCTTGGATAACCAATCCATACCAATAACGACGTCGAAGCTTCCAAGAGTAACAGGGAAAAGGTCGATACTAAATGTCTGACCAGACAACTCTAGTTTGCAGCCCTTGACAACATATGAGGCCTCGATGTTTCTACCATTAGCTAACTCGACGATATGAGGAGAACTTAGTGACGAAAGCGGACGCTTAAGCTTCTTACTAATACGTAGGGATACATAACTAGCATCGGCACCGGAATCAAATAACACAGAAACATAACGATCATCGAGTAGGAACTTACCCGCCACGACATTGGGGTCATTCCTTGCTTCACCAGCTCCAATCACGAAAGCCCTTCCTCTAGCACCATTCCCAGCATTGTTGTTCTGATTGTTGTTCCCAGCTCCCTGATTATTGTTGCGGTTCTGATTCAGTTCAGGGCAATCCTTCTTAAAGTGCCCTGTTGCCCCACATTTAAAACATGCTCGGTCGTTTCCTTGCTGCTGTTGCTGTTGAGGTTGTTGCTGATTTTGTCTTGCTGGGAGCTGACTTCTACAATCCTTGGCTTCGTGCCCCATCTTGTGGCATCGCTGACACTGGCCCTTGTTACATGCCCCATTGTGGTGCCTGTTACACTTGTTGCACTTAGGGTAGCTTCCCCGGTAGCCACCCTGTTGCTGAGTGCCCTTGTTGTTTTCAGTTTTCCTTTGTTGTGCTGGGGCCTGAGTGGGCTTAGCATCCTTGCTTTGATTTCCTTCCCACTTACGCTTGTTGTCACTAGAAGTTCCGACAGTAGCACTGATCCTTTTGGGCAACCGGCCCTCTTCTACGGCCTGATCAGTAAGTTTGTGGGCAAGTCGAACGATCGGCTGAATGGTAGTGTGGTTGGCTGAAGTTACATGGCTTCGAATTTCTGGAGCCAAACCCTTGATGTACAGTTCGATTCTTCGATACATGGGTCGAGACATGTTTGGGCAAAGAGCAGCATAGTCATTGGACAGCTTGGTGTAAGTTTCAATCTCTGACCCAACCATCTTGAGCTCATAGTACTCATTCTCAAGCTTGTGGATGTCATCCCGGTGACAGTATTCCTCCTTAATCATGTCCTTGAAATCCTCCCACGCAGTAGCATTAGCAGTTTCCAATCCAAACATCTGAATTTGCGCCTTCCACCAAGAAAGCGCGCTTCCTTCAAGCGTAGCAGTAGCAAATTTCACCCAATTTGCAGGGGGACACTCGCAAACAGCGAAAACAGCTTCAATTTTCTCAATCCAATGCAGAAGACCTATGGCACCCTCAGTGCCGTTGAAAGGGAGAGGCTTGCAATCCATGAAAGTTTTGAAAGTACACACGGGTGGTTGCGCAGGTGCATGCTGACCTGTTCGTGAGAAGCGAAGCGTATAGATTTAGAGGCGAAAGACGATGTGGCGGTAGGATCTAAACATCCTAAAACAACGAGCTTACCTATAGGGTGAGCTGCGAAAGCTGCAGCCACTGTGTTGAGCAGGTTAGTGAACTGAGCCTGTGTCATGTTGATGTTTCCCCTTCCACGTCCACTCATTGTCTTCATAACCAGAAAACACAGTATGAGTGTGATGCCGTAGTGTAACGAGAATGAGATAGAAAAGAGAGGTGTATCTATCTAATTAGGCATACTAATATGTATAGCAAAACAGGAAACATAAAGTAAGCAAACAAGTAAACACTGGTCCGAGCTATGAGGTCAAATGTGTCGAGCCTTGCACTTGGAGTGTAGTGTCGTCGCGAGTCACGGGTTATAGTCTGGTTTTCTCCAAAAAGATTTTTCCCTTTTTAAAACCAAGTTCACTATAACCAATGGCTCTGATACCAATCTGTCACACCCCCAAAATCCACCTGCGGATAACACCCGCTTCGAGGGCGTGACTGACCAGGATCCAGCCACCAATTATACCGAATCATTAAATTGTTAACAAAAGTAATACTTACTAACCATAAGATTAGCAAATATCAAGTTCAGAGTTTAAGGTTTCAAGTTCAAACAGTTAATAAGTAGCGGAAGCATAAGTAAAGAAGTTTAAACAAAGTTCATATTTCAAAATAAGGTAACACCCAACACAAGGGTGGACAGACACTACTCGTTCCCAAGCAGCAAGCTCCTTCGTCACTGGTTACCTGCAAAGCATGCAGTAAGGGGGTCAACAATAATGCTGAGTGAGTTCACTAGTTGTCCAGTTTTAATTACCAAAAACTTGTTTCACCAGTTAATTTATCCGTTTATACATGCCATGGGGAGCTACCCCAAAAGTTAGCGACTAAACCGTTTTTCCAATACCGAACACTAGGTAACCGTTGCGTTTCCGCAGGATGCCCCGATGTCAATGTTCTATCATCATTGACGGATGCCTGAGTACATTAGTTCACGACCGATCCCAAACCAGGGCACGGTGTGAGGCTGGTAAACACCTAAATAGCGCTATCAACTAATAACCCGTTCGCCTGACCCCGGCGACTAATCGGTATTTGTAGTAGGGACTTGAGTGATAGAGTTTCGTTTAGTGCCGTTAGTTGCAATCCGTATAAACAGTAATTAACCAAAAGGTTTCCCAATACCAGGGAAGGAAAGTAAGTTTTGTTCCCAATAACTAGGGAAGGTATGTAAATGGTATCCCCTTTTTAAGGGGATAGGGTTGTTTTAGTCTCGTGTCCCAAACCACCGGGACGCATGCTTTTAAGTTGTGAACTCACCTTGGGTTGCTCGGTAGGTTTAGGTTACTTGTCAATCACGTTGGTCACCACGTCCTAGCATGGTTACCGGTATAGGTCAGGTTCGGTATACAAGCATTCACGTAAAACACATACTGGCACGTAACATACATACAAATAAACAGTCGTGGGGTTATTGGGCCGGCCTAAACAATTAAGCAGTCAACAGCAACACATAATCCAGTCAACAGATAGCCCAAGTTAAACACATATTGGCCCAATAACCAAAATGGACAGCCCACTCGCAACCAGGCGGTCTCGAGTCGCAACCAGGAGGTTTCGGCTTGTCACGTTGTGGTTGCGAGTCGCAACCGCGTGGTCTCGAGTCATCACGCTGTGGTTGCGAGTCGCAACGGTCGTAGTCTCGAGTCGCAATCTCGTGGTTTCGAGTTGTCCTGCTATGGTTGCGAGTCGCAACCGTGTGGTTTCGAGTTGCCATGCCATGGTTGCGAGTCGTAATATGTCCCTTTCATGCACACGTGATGATGCAGATATGACAGTCTAATTTGTACCAAGAAATCAGACCCAGATTAGGAAACAACCAATAAGGTTCCTACTAACACTTTGCCTAATCTGAATATTAGTAAACTTAGATCAAACTTTGCCATTTTTAAATCTTCAAACCACATTCAAGAAGTTCATCCTATATTCAAAGTTTTCTAGGGTTTTCATGTCAAATATAACTATATTTTATGAACCAAAACCATATGTTTTTAACAAGATTATCATGGCAAGAACAAAGAACATACAATATATAGCCGAAATCTTATATTTAGCATTATCATTTTGCAAGAAACAATGAAGCATAGTGTGTTTAGCCATAATCATCCTTAGACTACCATTTGTTAGTCATTTTGAACATGTCATCAAGCATTCAAACATAGTGGTTTACACATAATGCCAAACTTCACAAAACATCCTAAAAATCATGCATAACATTATTAATCAAGCATTCTAGTTCATGAACATTTCATAAATCATAAAGTTAACACTAACCGGTTATGAAGAAGAAGAAGGAGCCGAAAGAAAAGAAGAAAATAAGAGAAGATGAAGTGTCCGAGTGATGATCTTGACCGAGTTCTTGTCCGAGATCCTTGCTTGAACCGTGATTTGGAAGAGATGGAATGTTGTTTTGGGGTTTCTAGTTGAGAGAGAGTTTAAGGAGTGTTTGTGTGTGTAAAATGAAAGAAGTGGGGGAAAGGTGGGATTATATAACAAGGTTCAACATAGGCTAAGGGTTTCGGCCCAAACCGGTTACGGCCCAAACCGGTTACGGCCCAAAGGCCCACTCGGGACCAAGCGGCCCACTCGCAACCGGGTGGTTGCGAGTCGTGGTCTCGACTCTCATACACACATATATATATATTACATACATATCGCACATATCATGTAAAAGTCACATTTTCATTTAATAATATTTATATATACACAAAATATTACAAGGTGTTCGTTCGGAAAAACCTAGAGTGTCACACACATTAACATAATCCTTAGACTTTCCTGAGTCTAGGCATTTACCTAGGACTACTCATATCTATTTAAGTTATATTATTGTTTTTTTTTTACTTTTTTTGTTTTATTTAATAGGTACCATGCTGTCAGGAATTAGAGGTAGAAGAAAAGGTCTCATGCGGGGAGGACCATCAAAACAAATACCATCACATTCCCATAGTTCGGACTACCCGCAATACTCGAACGAGTCTTACTCGTCGCAGCCAGGGAGACGTTCTGTCTCACACCATTCTTCCCACTCTCATCACTCACAACATTCACATCACTAGTATCCACATCATGGTTGCCAACAGACTCTACTTCAGCTCCCATAAACTCCACACCCTGTCAACATTTGCATGGTAGTCCGTCATCTCATACTCAGCCTCATCCATACTGTCTAACCCCTCTCCAAAGTCACTGTCATCTGAATCATCACCCTCAGATGATTCATCATCATCATCAGCCTCAGCACCATTAGTTGCCTCACCACCCTCATCATGCTCAGACTCACCACCCTGATCATGCTCAGCCTCACCACCCTCATCATGCTCAGACAAACCACCCTTAGCTTGCTTAGACTGACCAACCTCAGACTCATCACCCTCCGCTTGCCTAGACTCACCATCTATTGGAAAATCAGTTGAGAAATTTGCATTGTCAAAATCATAGCTAAAACTGTTAGTAAACGATGCATTCCCCACAACTACATTAGCCTCTACACCACCTACATTAGCCTCTACACCACCTACATCAGCCTCTACATCTTCATTAGTTACAACTTCATTTACAACTTCATTAGTTACCTTATCAGCAACCTCTACACCACCTGTGTTACCCTCTGCATTAACAGCCTCTACACCACCTATGTTACCCTCTTCAACATCATCATTTACAACTTCATTAGTTACCTTATCAGCATCCTCTAAACCATCTACATCAGTTACATCTTTCCATTGAAGTAAGAGATTTTTTGATACCCTAAGTTTCTTTCTTCTAGGCCTTTAAATGGTATTAACAGCACCCCACTCATTTTCTAATTCTTGAATAACCACCTTCGATGATTGTGTAGGACTAAAGTAATTTTTAACCTTAGTTTCACCATGTTCTATAAAGACCTTAATCACTTTGTTTTTTGCAACATATTTGGCCAAAAGCCTAACATCACCATCATTACCTAAAGGGCATAATCCAACGTCTAAATCTAACTCAGGAATCTTAAAATGGTAATACAACTTCACATCAGGAACATATAGTTGAAGATCTCTCACCATCCAGTCGATTTCATGCACTGAAAATTCATCAATGTTACAGTAGTTAACATAAGCAGCTTTGCCAAAGGCGTATTTTCTTCCTGGTGATGGAGTAAACACACCACCATAAAGAAGTTTTATGCTGAAAAAGTTCTCAAAACCATCTGCACATACATTAAACTCACATTAGGGTATAAAATTAGAGATATTGTTAGGGTTTTAACAGTTTATTTGTCTATATTGCATGTTCTTGAACCTGTACCATTCTTGCATAATAAAGCTAGGGTTTTAACGATACATACCGTAAACACTCTCTGGTACAAAGGGCTTCACATACTCAGAACTGGACCGGAAATTCCACTGACGGTTGTTGTTTGGATGTTGAGGATCGTCGTCCTTCATTTTCGTGGGAAGATTCTGATGATCAATCGATCAGATTTAGGGTTTAGATTGTGAAGAGATTAGGGGAAGATGATGAGCCGGATTCGCCTTAGGAAGGGAGGGAAAACAACTGACAATGAGGGAGTAGGGGTGCAGGCATACTTTTATATGTTAGGCACAAAGAAACTGACCAAAGTACCCCTCACGTGATATGCACGTGGGGTCACTTAACAGAGAAAACAAACTGAAGTTAGACTATCCGGGAACAAAAATTGAAAACTTGGGGACTATTCAGGTAATTTTAGAAAGTTGGGGACTATAGGTGAAAAAAGGCGAAACCACAGGGACTATCCGGGCATTTTTCTCGCTACTAAAAGTAGCGATTTTTTTTTTATAAAAAATGTAAAAAAAAATTGTGTGTTTTTTTAGCTATTTTTAGGTATTTTTGGTTGTGTTCACATTGGTTCTCGCGGTTCTCGCAATAAAGGGTGGTTCCTAACGATCCTTGTCCTATATATATATATATATATATATATATATATATATATATATATATATAGGAACAGGATCAGGAGAGAACGCCTCAAAGTGTGAGAACGGTGAGAACGATTCTCAGCCACAAGATCTTAGTGGTTTGTGGCTGAGATTGATGCGGTGACATTTTTGTAAATAATAGGGGCCTTGGAACTAGCAGGAGAGTTAAAATAGAAAGATCCAAACAAAGGTGCACATGCTAATTACATGCCATTTTCCCCCATCATATTTAAACGACAATAATTTTTTATACGTTATTATTTTTCGAAAAAAATTACACCATAAAACTCAACGTTTTTTTATCTTTCCAACGAGTATACTATTGATATACTTTTCGAAAAAAAATTAACTGGGTTTTATGGCGTTTTTCTGAACTGGGTGTTTTATGGCGTTTTAGACAAGGTATTTTCATGGCGTTTTTCTGAACTAGGTGTTTTTGTGGCGTTTTAACTAGGTATTTTCATGGCGTTTTTCTAAACTAGGTGTTTTATGGCGTTTTCAACTGAGTTTTTTCATGTTGTTTTTCTGAACTGGGTGTTTTATGGTGTTTTTACAGTACAAATTATGATTTTTTAAGCTCAAAAAATATTAATTTAGACGGTTACACACATTTTTTGAGCTATATGGCTCAAAAAATGGTTTTTTGAGCTGTTGTAAATTATAGCTCAAAAAATAGCTTTTTTTGTTATGGCGTTTTAACTGTGAGCTGCTAAAAAAATGATTTTTTTGAGCTGTTGTAAATTATAGCTCAAAAAAATAGCTTTTTTTGTTATAGCGTTTATATGGCTCAAAAAATGGTTTTTTATTTTTTTGAGTTGTTGTAAATTATAGCTCAAAAATAATTTTTATGGCGTTTTAACTCGGAGTTATATGGCTCAAAAAATTGTTTTTTTTTTGGAGCTGTTGTAAATTATAGCTCAAGAAATAGCTTTTTTGTTATGGCATTTTAACTGGGAGCTGCTCAAAAAAATGATTTTTTTGAGCTGTTGTAAATTGTAGCCAAAAAAATAGCTTTTTATGTTATGGCGTTTTAACTGGGAGCTATATGGCTAAAAGAAATGTTGTTTTAAGCTGTTGTAAATTATAGCTCAAAAAAATAGTTTTTTTTTGTTATGGCGTTTTAACTGGGAGCTATATCGCTAAAAAAATGGTTGTTTTGAGTTGTTGTAAATTATAGCTCAAAAAATAGTTTTTTTATGGCGTTTTAACTGTGAGCTATATGGCTTAAATATGGTTTTTTTGAGTTGTTATAAATTATAGCTTAAAAAATAGTTTCTTTGTTATGGCGTTTTAACTGGAGCTATATGGCTCAAAAAAATAGTTTTTTTAGCTGTTGTAAATTATAGCTCAAAAAAATAGCTTATGGCATTTTATTTGAACACCCAATTCACGTGAGTGGGTTTTTTGACAATATTACCCCTTAGTGTAATTTAACATCAATGCCACATGTCACCACCAAAATCGTTCTCACCGTTCTCACACTTTTCACCGTTCTCTCTAAATCCTGACCTTGTATATATATATATATATATTTATATATATATATATATATATGGGAAGGTTCATTTGAGAAGAAATTTAATGTGGGAATAAAAAGAAGAAAGGGCATAATGGTAAAATATTAAATAGTTTATAACTCCACCCATTAATGATGTTATCTCTAATTAATAAAGCAAAAAACATTTTATCCTACACATTTCAAAATTTATCCTACATATATCTTACATTCACCGAAATTTACCCTACGCATATCTAAATTTATCATACACATTTAAGAATTTATCCTACACATATACTTAAAATTTATCCTATACATGTCGAAAATTGTCATTCACCCTAAATTATTTTATCTTGAAAGAGTATATTTAAAAGTGAGTTACACCTTTAATTAGTTAGCTAATTAATTACAATTAGAAATTTACCTATATGCCCTTATTAATAACATTAAATACTCACATTAAATGAAGTAAAATGGAGCATTTCTATTGGTTTAAAACTTATTCTTTTTATTCTTACAAAATTATATATATATATATATATATATATATATATATATATATATATATATATATATATATATAGGGGAAGGTTCAAATGAAAACCACTAGTTATTGTGAAAACTCGAAAACTAATTAAAAAAAGCCAAAAAAAACATACAAAAATTTTTTTTTTTTTAATTTTTTTTTTTGCAATCAAAATTTCGCAGGTTTTTTAATATAAAAAAAAATTTTCAAAAAAAAAAAAAATTTTTTTTGTGTAGTGCACATGTGTAATACTGCACATATGTATGTGTACTACACATGTGTATTATTACACATGTGCACTACACAAATTTTTTTTTTTTTTTGAAAAAAAGTTTTTTTTATATATAAAAATTAGCGATTTTTATAAAAAAAAATGAAAAATAAAAATTTTGTGTGTTTTTTAGGCTTTTTTTAGTTAGTTTTCGAGTTTTCATAATAAAAGTGGTTTTCATTTGAACCATCCCGTATATATATATAGGTAGAGGATCCTGTACAAAGTGGAACTTTTGTGAGAAGGGTATATTAGTAATTTGACATTCTTATCATTTAATTGATTTCCAAGATAACTGCCAAAAAAAAAAAAAAAAAAAAAAACTGGCGATGAGTTTTTATAGGGATTGATTCGAATATTGAATTTTTTTTGCAAGATCCAATAAGATTATCATCTACGCATCATTCTTCATCAATTATAAATGCATGAAATCGTCAGATACCTTCCCCAGATACAATACAGTTGTTTACTTTCTGCGCCCTTCTTCGATTTTGGTGTTTTATAGCATTTACAGATGTATAGTGTTTTATCCCCAATCAATAGTGTTATATTCTGTACAGACATCTTAATTTCCTTTCATAGTGTTTTATCCCCAATCAATACTGTTATATTCTGTACATACATCTTAATTTTCTGGTTCATAGTGTTTTATTCCCAATCAACAGTGTTATATTCTGTACAGACATCTTAATTTTCTGGTTTATAGTGTTTTATCTCCAATCAATAGTGTTATATTTTGTACAGACATCTTGATTTTTTGGTTCATAGTGTTTTATCCCTAATCAATAGTGTTATATTCTGTACAGACATCTTGATTTTTCTGGTTCATTGTGTTATATCTTCATATAGTGTTTTATCAAGGGTTCATAGTGTTATATCTTCATATAGTGTAGGATACGGTTACCATTTTTTATTGGGGAAAGTCGCTGATTTTTAGGAGAATAATGGGGGTTTTGGTTGTGTAGGATACGGTTACCAAATTTGAAACATTTGAAAAGACACTATTGCCCTTCAATTTTACATAAGACCCTTCTAATTAAAACACAATTTACATTTTTATACCCTATTGATCTCAACCATTAGATCAAATATCCAATGGTTTAAAACACTTCTTACCTTTCTCACATTTTAAACACTTTTTACCATATCCCTACCCTATATATATATATATATATATATATATATATATATATATATATATATATATATATATATATATATATATAGGGAGATGATCATAAGAAAACTACATATATATGAGAAAACTAGAAAACTAACTAAAAGCCACTAAAAAGGAGGGGGGAGGGACTTTTAATGAAGGAGGGGGGACTTTTAATGAAGGAGGGGTAAAATTAGAACAAAAAATATATAACTTTTCAAACATTTCCCATTTCTCCATATATTATCATTTTAAAACAAAAATGGCACCATAAGATCACAAATTTTCTTATCTTTCATTCAAGTATATTCGAGCATATTTTTTATGACATAAAAAAAGATTTATGGTGTCGTCTTGTTTTCAATACTATTATTACAGTAGTGCACATGTGCAATATAACATGTACTACAATGTGCATTACATGCTTAAATTAGCTTTTTGAGTCTAGTTTAGCTTTTAGGGTTAGTTTTTTTGGAGGTTTAGGATTAGGATTAGGTTTTTGGGTGTGTGGGGGGGGGGGTTTAGGTTTTTGGGGGGTGGGGGTGGGGGGGGTTTAGGTTTTTTTCGGGTTTATGTTTAGGGTTTAGTTTTAGGTTTTCGGGAGGGTGGGGGTGGGGGGGTTAGGTTTTTGGGGGGTGGGGGGGTTAGGCTTTTGGTGGGAGGGTGAATTTAGGTTTTTGAGGGGTGGGGGTGGGGGGTTTAGGTTTTTGGGGGTGTCGGTGGGGGGTGGGTTAAGTGGTTTAGGCTTTTCGTATTAGTGCACATGTGCAGTACAACCAAAATTTTTTTTTTTTTTTTGAAAATTTTTTTCCATACATAAAAAGTAGCGATTTTTCTATAAAAAATTGTAAAAAAAGGAAAATTGGTATTTAATAAACCAACCTTTAACCAGTTGGTAAATAATAATCCAGCCTATAGAATTGGTATATAATAATCCTACCTATCAATATGTTGGTACTCAATGAACTTCCGTAAAATTTTTTTAACTGAAGTTAGTTTTTAAGTTTTATTTATTACACAAACAGTCCCTGTAGTTGTAATTTACTAGTTTTAACTATTTTATAAACCTCAAATCGAGGAAAAGGAGGATTTTCGAGTGGTTTTTTTGTTTCATAAAATAGTTAAAACTAGTAAATTACAATTACAGGGACTGTTTGTGTAATAAATAAAACTTAAAAACTAACTTCAGTTAAAAAAAATTAACGGAAGTTCATTGAGTACCAATATATTGATAGGTAGGATTATTATATACCAATTCTGTAGGTTGGATTATTATTTACCAATTGGTTAAAGGTTGGTTTATTAAATACCAATTTTCCAAAAAAAAATTGGTATGTTTTTTAGGTTTTTTTAGGCTTTTTTAGTTAGTTTTTTGGTTTTCTCATTTAAACTAGTTTTCTCATGATCCATCCCCTATATATATATATGTGTGTGTATATATATATATATATATATATTATCAAACCATTAAGACATTCATTCTTCCTATATTAACATTAATGAAAAGTTATTATTAATATTTTAACAGTATGGCAATGAGGAATCACACTGACCAAAAGGTGGAGGACATATGTCCAAGCCTTATAGCCAATATGATCAATTGAGATCATGGCTAATAATCTTATTATTATCAAATTTATGATCATTCTATTTTAACATTCAATGTAATGTTAAAATGAATTGCCTATGAGCTATATTTTATTGTCGAATGAGGCAATGGTAGTTGTGACCATATGGCACACTGTCTAAATAGGGCAGAGGACATATGTCCAAACCCTATAGCCACATGATCGATTAAGATCGCGGCTCATGATATTATTAAAACAATGAGATATAACTTCAATGATCATTTTCATTTAATGTTCAATGTAACGTTAAATTATATTATAGCAGTTGTGACAATGAGCACACTGACCGAAATAGGTGGAGGACATATGTCCAAGCCTTATAGCCTTTATGGTCCAATGAGACTACGGCTAATATTTAAACTTGTTTAACATTCAATATAATGTTAAATCATAATTAGGCAGTTGTGACAATGTGCACACTGGACGAAAATATGGAGGATATGTATCCAAACCTTATAGCCCTTATGATCCAATGAGATCACGGCTGATAATTTATTCAAGTCATCAAATTCGATGACCATTTATATATTCAATTTATATTGCACAAAGTAATAATTTATTATTGGCTTGTAGTCTAAAGTTTCTAAATATGGCAAACCGGAATTTTGGTGGAGCCGATAGCGGGCGTGCTAACATCAGACACGCTACTCGCGAGGGTGAAGGAAATAACCTTCAAGCCCTGATTGCCGTAGAAGTAGGCAAAGATATGGAGAATTTCATGGCCAATTTTAAAGGATCGGGTTTGACCCATCCAAAATCCCTATCAATCCCACCATCTTCCACACCTAAATCCGAGAGCTCACATTATTCCTCGAATAAGACGAGTGAGCCTAAACGTGTTGCCAAGGAGAAAACTCAGACTATTAAAGACGGGTGTACATACAAGTACTTTGTATCTTGTAAACCTCGAGACTTCACGGGGGAGAAAGAAGCCATCGATGCCATGAAGTGGCTCGATGAGATGAAGACTGTTGTAGATATCAACGAGTGTGCTGATAAAGATATTGTTAAGTATGTATCTCAATCTTTCAAGGGCGATGCCCTGACATGGTGGAATGCCATGATTTAGTCGACCGGGAAAGTGTCACTGTACAATATGAAGTGGTCCAAGTTTGTGGACCTGATTAAAGAAACATACTGCCCTCCACATGAGGTTGAAAAAGTGGAGTTTGATTTCTTGACTCTAACCATGAAGAGTCTGGATTGTCAGAAGTATGTGTCCGACTACAACTCATTGTCCAGATTGGTTGCCAATTTGATCACACATGAATCTAAGTGCATTGCACGATTTATTGGTGGATTACCACCAAAGATCAAGGGCATGGTTAAAGCATCCAAGCCCACAACTTTTAGATCTGTTGTAGATCTATTACTCTCACTGACTCAAGATGAAGTGAAATTGAAGTCAGTCAAGGCTGTGACTGACGGAAAGAGGAAGCGTGATGATAACCGCTTCCAGGAATAAAAAAAGGGTAAATTTGGGTTCAATAAAAACCAGCAGAGGTCTGATGATAGACCAGTATGTAAATCTTGTGGGAAACGACACTATGGACAGTGTCGGACAGACCAACAGTCAAAGCAGTGTGGCATATGCAAGAAGACTGGTCATAAGTCCCTTGATTGCAAGGATTTGAAGAATGTTGTTTGCTTTGGATGTGGTGAAAAGGGGCACATAAAGAATAACTGCCCTAAGCATATTGCTGAAGGTAATACTAAGCCTGGGGAGGCGAAGAAGTCCAATGCCAGAGATTTCTAGTTAACTGGAAGAGAAGCAGTTAAGGATGCGAATGTCATTACGGGTACATTCCTCGTAAATGATATATTTGCTAGAGTATTGTTTGATTCTGGAGCTAATAAAAGCTTTGTAGATCATAAGTTTAGTAAACTTCTAAACCTACCCCTAAGAGCTTCAGATATTACTTATGAAGTTGAAATTGTTGGTGCATCCGTCTGTCGACTACGTCTTGTATCGAGTCTTATGTTGTATAGGTTAGAACAGGGCACGAAATCCAAGAGATTTGTATTAGATAGTGATTTCGCCCCAAATGACATGTTGTCATTTGGAGCGAAATCTCATAAACCTGATTTCGCCCATGTGACAAAGCCCTGATTTCGCCCATGTGACAAAGCCCTGATTTCGCTCATATGGTAATGTTGTGATTTCGCTCATGTGAACGTGTATGTAAGAGCGAAATCTGATCACCTATAAATAGGGTATAATGAGCGAAATCAGAAGCATAGTTTTAGGTGTTGTCTTCCGGTAAGCCACGAAGTGCTGCCGAAGTGTTGCCAGAGCTTGTAAACGTTATCAAGATCAATACAACAACAGTTAAAAGTGAATCCAACTGAAATTGCACCAAGACATTAGTTTCCGCCTCTTGTTTTGGATAGGAATTCTTCTGATCGACTCAATCAGGGCCGAAAACGATCCTACAAGTGGTATCAGAGCTCAGGAGGAAGAGTTCTTGCCATTTCAGCTGCATATTCTGATTTTCTACACCTTCTTTGTCATTTTTGAAAAATTTTCACGGTAAAACCAGCTCAATTTCACACACAGCACTCGTAATCATGCATTAATAAACCCTTGAAAGTTTGGAAGCTAAAATCGACCTAAAACTTAGTATTTTTGAGGTTTCGCTCGTGGTGACTCGTGCAAATAGTGATGTCATGCCTGATTTCGTTCCTGGATCATAGCTGATTTCGCTTTTGAGGACCAAAAGATCTAATTTCGCTCATAGGACACTCCCTGATTTCGCTCTTGTGGACCATTAAATCTGATTTCGCTCTTGTGGACCATTAAATCTGATTTCGCTTTTGTGGACAATTCAATAGTTGATTTCGCTCACAAGGCACAGTGTGATTTCGCTCCAGTGTCACTTTAGGATTTCGCTCGAACGGAACTTGCTGATTTCGCTCTAAGGTCACTTTGGGATTGTGCTCCAAATTCAATTTTGCCTAAACTTGGAATTTAGTGAACTTTTGAATATTTGAACAATGGACAACGAATTCTATAATGCATTTGCTAGCCCGATTACAATCACACAGAATGCTTTACTTGAGAATGAAACCGGGACATCTCAAAAACCACCTAAACTCATGGATATTGATGATTACAATGCGTGGTCTGAACGGTTTGGAAACTGGGTTGAGGCATATCATTTGGATGCTTGGGAACACACTGAAGAGCCATATGAAAGGCCCACAAGGAATAATAAGGAGTTAACAATTAGAGAAATGAGTACTGAAGATAAAAAGAAATATAGAGATGAGAAATTGATGGTGAGTCTGCTTCAGCAAGCGATAAAAGAAGATATTTTGATACTTCTTCAACATGATGGAACTGCTTATTCAATTTGGACAGAATTGGAAGCAAAATTTGTTGGAAGTGATGATATGCTCAAAAACAAAATGTCTCTCATGAAGAAAGAATTTGATTTGTTTCGTGGTTCAAAGTCTGAGAACACCAAGCAAATTATCAAGAGATATTGTAACTTGGTGAGAAATATGTCGAAACTTGGTATTAAAAAGGATACTGATGAATTGATTGAAAAACTTGCAGATGCACTACCTCATGAAATCTGGGGAACGTTTCTGATGATGCTGAGATCCAACAGAAAAGACTATAAAAGTATGACACTGGGAGATTTCATCAAACACCTGGAAGCTCAAGAAATGGAGCAGAGGAAGATCGCCAGGATGAAGAACTATGATGGAGAACAGGACATCAGCTTGTACTACAAGAGTGGTGTTACTGGAACAACAAATCATTATCCAAAAATTGAAACTGCTTTCAGTGTGAAAGACTCTTCTGAAAAGAAATCTCAGGGATCAAGCAGCACAAGATTTTCATCATTCGATCCAAACATTTCTGCAACAAAGAATGGAAGAAAACTTCAATGCAATATTGTATTAAATCTTGAAACTGATCAAGATTATTCTGAAGAAGTAGCTAAAAATCAAATGTCTTTGTTGGGAATGGTGTTGGAATCCTATAGTAGTTTTGTGGCCGGAAAGATCGGTAATCCAATGCTCACGAAAGAGGATTACGATCAAATCGATGCTGAGGAAATGGAATTGATGGATATTAAATGGTGCATGGCCAGTGTGTTGAGAAGAGCCGAAAAGTTTAAACAAATTACAGGCCGAGATGATTTTCGTGAGGCTCATGTTTCTCCTTTAGGTTTTGATAAATCTAAAGTTACTTGTTTCCGTTGCAGGGAAAAGGGGCATTTCAAAAGGGAGTGCACAAATCGAGAAGCAAGTGGAGCTCGGAACCCTTTCGGAAACAATGATTATCACAAAAAGGCAGTCTATCATCAAATCACACCACAAGCATCGCATCAGGCACAAACTGCACACGGGAGAGATGTGATTGAAGGTTCAAAAAGAGCGTGTCTAGTTAATCAGGGAAAATATGATAAATTTAGCTGGGATAAATATCTTCCAACAAACAGCAAAGTGTGTTTAGCATAACAAGATGATGAAAAATTGGCTGAAGGTTTCTGTTGGGACAATTTTTGCCCAGATCAAGAGTTCATGGCAACAGAAATGTCCAAAGACACTTCAAATGTTAAAGCTTTCATTGCAAATGCCTACGATCTGAAATGGGCAGAAAAGTCATGGAAGCTGCAGAGGAAAAACGGAGAAAGCTTGAAGAAGAGGAAGAAGAGGAAGAGAGATTAAAAGCTGAAGCTGAAGCCGAGAAAAAGAGAAGAGCTGAATTTTTACGATCAAACAGAACAGTCAAGGATGTTCCTGAATTTGAAGTCAAAGTTGATGCAGAACCTGTCAAAGTTCCTGAAAAGTGCATGAACTGTGATTCTTTAATCAAGCAGAACAACGAGTTGTTACATAACATAAACAGATTGAAAGAATCCTATGATACAATGAACAGAGAAATCAACAAGTATATTGATTCAAACGGTGAACAAGCTGTGGCAATGAATACACTAAAGAGAGCTTACATAGGACAGCTTGATGAGGTCAATTTTCACATAAAGAAGTGTGCTGAGCTGGAATTAAAGCTGGAAACACAAAGAATCGAAACTGAAAGAGTCAACAAGTTATTAGAAAGTTACTCATGTTCAACTTTTGTTGTTGACAGGATTTATCCGATTGTGGAGAATTTGAAGACTTTTGATGAATTAAAGACTTCAGAAGAAGAGAAATCCGTGACAAAAGACGAAGATAAAGTGAATATTTCTGGTAAGAAACCAAGTGTGGTCTACAATAAATGCCCGCCCCCGGTCGAAAATGGATATTCACCTCGAAATCCGAATTCCGAAAGAGTCGAAAAGGCAATAAACTTACAATGGGAGTCTGGGCCGTCGGATAACTTGCCAGAAAATATTGCTGTCACATACACGTCATCCGACACTGATCATGAGTCAAAGTTGATAAAAAGTGTGGTCGATCAGGTGTTAGATAAAGATGACTGTGAGGAGTTAAAACCGGAGTCCAAATCCAAGTCAAAGTCTGAGTCTGATGCGTCAAAGCCAACAATCAAAAAGGACAAACGGGTTTATGACAAACAATTTTTGTTATCAAAATCTAATTTGAATGATGAATCATTCAAAGTGGCATATACTTTGAAAGATTCTGACAAATTATATTCTGATGAAGCTTTTCCAATAAGAAGTGTCAGATTTGAAATGATTCAAAAGGTTTTCAAAATCACAGAAATTAATATTTCTAAAATAAAAGATTTAAATCTTATCGGAAAACCTAAACAATACACTTCAAGAGAACAACAAAGAATTAACAAGAGAATGGGTTACAATTGTGGTTATAGTTTCCAAAAGAAACCAAACCATACTCGTAATTTCAAAAAGAAAGGTCTTGGTTTTATTCAACCGAAAAATTATAAAAATGAAAAAGTTTATAAACCAAAAACTGTGTTTGTTTCAGGGAAAACATCAGAGGCTGAAAAAGAACAAATGTTCAGAAAGCAGACAAATCAAGAATTCCTTGCCAAGAAGCAAGAAGAACTGAAGAAGAATGTTGTTCAGAAAAAGACAGAGACGAGAACCTGTTTTCAGTGTAAAACTGTTGGTCATGTTGCTAGGGACTGTCCGAAGACATTCAAACCAAAACAGGAAGTTTCTGGTAAACTGAAAGAGAAAGTTGTCGAGAAAACTGAACTTTCAACCCGAAAGTTTACTGGTTTTGAAAATTCAATCTTTGAAAAGGGAGAATGTTCAAAGAGTGCTTTGAAAGGAAAAGAAAATGTAAATAATCAAAAATGGGTTGTAAAAGGTTCAGGTAATGGTTCTGGTGATGAATCTGATTCCACAAAATCAGAGGAGCCACGTGTTGAGAAAAAGGTTGAAAGATCAGTTCCAACTATGAATGATGAAAATTTTTCACCGTTGCGTGCTGAAAATTTTATGAAGAAAGTTGGAAAAGTAGAAATTTCAAATCAATTTTATTCTGACAAGAAGAAATTTGATGTTGAAAAGACTTTCAACGGAAATGTGAAACGTATCTTTGGACAAATGGTCAATGGTAAGGTCAAAAGTGTCAAAGAATTTTATGCTTCTAAAAGACGTGTTCACAAGTCTGTTGAAAGAAAAGATGAAGAAGAAAATGTTGTTACACCCAAGGAAGGTCAGGCTTGGGTGGATATATTTTTCAAAGAATAAAAACCTGACTTGCCAGAGCTCCCAAGTTGGTAATCGCGGAGCATGAATCGGCATCATTCTTTAAAATGCTTATAAAATGTGTTTTGAAAAGCAGGACTTGCCGGAACTCCCAGATTTGTAATCGTGGAGTAGGAATCGGCACCTTGAGAATTCAACCAACAGATGGTAATTGGTTGAAAAACAGGTTTGATATGTTTGTTTGTTGTTTGTACAAGTGGTTCAGAATTTGAACCAGGTTGATACTACAAGTGGTTAATCAAGGTTATTAAATTGAACTTTAAGTTAACTATCATTCAAAAGATTGGTAAAACAATGTGATGAAATGACCCCAAAACCTACAAATGGTTGATAAACGAACTTATTTTCCGGAAAAACCATTCTGATTAAAACAAACTTAAGTGTTTTGAAATCTTAATGGGAAAATAGTTTGTTGAGAGGGGGAGTTCTGATTGTTTATGCCAAGAGGATGGAGAATTGAAGCAATTCGATATCAGTTGTCATGTTCTGTATAGTTTGTTTTCAATTTTCTTTAAGATGTGTTTGAATTTTAGGGGGAGTATATTTTCAGAAAATCCAAAAACATTAGAAAATTCGAAAAAGCCAAAAACATGATAAAACTGAAAAATGAGTTTTGGCGCATAAAAGAGGAAATGATAGTACATCAGTTGACTATCACAACACGCTAAAGAAATGTAAAGTCAAAATGTGATAAACAATCTCACTGCGGATGTGTCAGTAGGTTTTTACACATTTAGTAAACTGTAACGAGATATAAACCTAAATTCAAACTTGCTTATTCTGTGGGTTAACAACTTCTTGGATATATAGGTAACCCCTGAAATCTTGTTTGAAAGGTCCCTTATTCTGAGATACTAGGTCTTTATGCTCAATGATATATGGGGTATTATCCCGGGACTTCTGCTGTATGGAAATACTGACCTAGTCCCCGGATAATGCTTTCCGCATATGCTTGAAACATAGCATCGCCCTTAGCAAGCTGATGAAACAATAAGATTGATAGTCACTGCTGTTGTAATAATAAGATCCTCTAAAGGGGACACACCGAAAGTCGAAGCCGTCATCTCTTTGCGTATACGGAAGTATCGACCTGAGCTCTCACGGCCGTCGCACATAACCTCTTTACAGATATCAGCTGTGGTATACTCACCTGTAAGACTGAATATTGGGATCTGGATACAGGAGTATATTCAAGTGGTGGGACACACGAATAAGTCTAAGTAATTAAGACACTAATTGCATATCTCGAAACAGTTGAAATTTGTGTGAAAATTTAAGTGGACAAACATACTGACAATCTAGGTGAATTGTTCAGAACTTAAAATGTAATCAAGCTTAACGGTGTTGGTGATATGTTCCATAACTGATATGATCCTCTTGCACAAACTCACAAAAATATTGCCTGTAAATATTTCGTTTTTGCATTTACTTTCTTTCAGAAAATCCAAAAAGATTTCAGTGTGTTTTAGAATAAATTTTGAAAAATTCAAAAAGATTTTCGACAAGCTAGTGTTGAGAAGCTGATTTTCAAAATTCCAAGTGCTAAACATGAAGAACAGGTTTGGGAGAGAGTATGTGAAGATGTTAAGTTTGCATGATAAGAGCTAGGAAAAGATCCTGAATGTAAAAATCATTATTAAATGCTGCTTGCAATAGTTTCTAAAAGTTTAAAAGTCTGATCTTTAAAAGAAACTTATGTGTTGGGTAGAGATTGTGCAGGTAAATTTGAGACAGGTGACGATCCTGAACCAAATGAGAGCCTGATAACGATCTTGAAATGAATCTTGAAGCTGAGAATTCCAGACTACGATCCCAGCAGATTGAGAGGGGAAGTCTGAAGACACCGTGATAAAGCAGGGAAAGCCAGTATAGATTCTGGATTTGCTGATGCTGATGAAGTTTAACGATTCAACATCTGAGGGAGAGGAGTTTGTTGATGATAAAGAGAGAGATTGAGGATTCTTGCAATGACAAATACTTCAGAGGAAGATCGAAGACTGATAAAGACTAAAGGTTGACAACCGAAGACTCGACACTGAAGACTCCGTCAACATCCGAGGGGGAGTTTGTTGGTGCATCCGTCTGTCGACTACGACTTGTATCGAGTCTTATGTTGTATAGGTTAGAACAGGGCACGAAATCCAAGAGATTTGTATTAGATAGTGATTTCGCCCCAAATGACATGTTGTCATTTGGAGCGAAATCTCATAAACCTGATTTCGCCCATGTGACAAAGCCCTGATTTCGCTCATATGGTAATGTTGTGATTTCACTCATGTGAACATGTATGTAAGAGCGAAATCTGATCACCTATAAATAGGGTATCATGAGCGAAATCAGAAGCATAGTTTTAGGTGTTGTCTTCCGGTAAGCCACGAAGTGCTGCCGAAGTGTTGTCAGGGCTTGTAAACGTTATCAAGATCAATACAACAACAGTTAAAAGTGAATCCAGCTGAAATTGTACCAAGACATTAGTTTCCGCCTCTTGTTTTGGATAGGAATTCTTCTGATCGACTCAATCAGGGCCGAAAACGATCCTACAGAAATGGCCAACGGTAGCATAGAAACCGCTTCCACGAATCTTGATGGATGCGTTATATCCATTAAGAACCATTCCATCCCTGTTAATCTGTTGCTTATGAACCTTGCGGGTTTCGATATAGTTTTAGGCATGGATTGGTTAGCTCATAACCAAGCCCGTATTGCCTGTGATAAAAAACTTATCAAAATTAAATCCCTATCAGGTGAGGTACTCACCATTCGTGGAGATCAACATTATGGATTGCCTGAGAAAGTGTCTCTACCTAAGGCATCCAAGTGTTTGAAAAGAGGATGTGTCATCTACATGGCACAGGTGACCATTGATGAACCAAAGCCAAGGATCGAAGACATACCAATTATTTCGGAGTATCCAGATGTGTTCCTAGAAGAATTACCCGGTCTGCCCCTAGAGAGGCAAGTCGAGTTTAGAATCGATATCTTTCCTGCAGTTGCTCCTGTAGCTAGAGCTCCATACCAATTAGCACCAACTGAAATGGAGTTGAACGCACAACTAGATGAGCTATTGGAGAAAGGGTTTATTCAGCCTAGTTGCTCGCCTTGGGGAGCTCCTATCCTATTTGTTAAGAAGAAAGACGGTTCAATGCGGATATGCATTGATTACCATGAGCTGAACAAGATAACGACAAGAATCGTTATCCATTGCCAAGGATCGATGATCTGTTCGACCAGTTACAAGGAGCTAGTTATTTCTCGAAGATTGATTTGAGATCTGGTTATCATTAACTGAAAGTTATGAGCGAGGATGTTCCAAAGACTGCTTTGAGTGTGATGCCTTTTGGGCTCACGAATGCTCCTGCAGCATTCATGAATCTCATGAATAGAGTCTACAAGCCATACTTAGATAAGTTTGTCATTGTCTTTATAGAAGACATACTTATCTATTCTCGTAATAAGAACAATCGCGAAAAACATCTTAGATGTATTCTGAATTTGCTAAAGCAAGAGAAGTTTTATGCAAAATTCTCTAAGTGCGAGTTTTAGCTTAGAGCGGTCTAGTTTCTAGGACATATGATTCACGAGCGTGGTATCCAAGTGGATCCCGCCAATATTGAAGCTATAATGAATTGGGAAGCACCCAAGACTCCATCTGAAGTCCGTAGTTTCTTAGGATTGGCTGGTTATTATAGAAGGTTCATTGAGAACTTCTCTCGAATTGCCACTCCTTTGACTACGTTGATCTGCAAGAATATCAAATTTGAATCCCAAACAGAAAGAATCCTTTGAGATTCTAAAGAAAAAATTGAGCAATGCTCCTGTCTTAACCCTACATGAGGGGATTGAAGACTTTGTAGTTTACTATGATGCTTCGCACACAGAAATAGGTTGTGTGCTTATGCAAAGAGGCAAAGTGATTGCCTATGCATCACGACAACTTAAGGTGCATGAAAAGAATTACACCACCCATGACCTGGAATTGGGTGCTGTTGTATTTGCACTAAAGTTATGGAGACATTATTTATATGGCACAAAGTGTATTATATACACGAACCATAAAAGTCTCCAGCATCTGTTTAATCAGAAAGATCTAAATATGAGGCAATGCCTTAGGATGGAAACTTTGAATGACTACGAATGTGAGATTCGTTACCATCCCGGTAAGGCAAATGTCGTTGCTGACGCCTTGAGTCGCAAGGAAAGGGTTAAACCGATAAGGATTAACGCCAAAAGCATTGAGCTACGGACTAGCTTGAATGCAGAAAGCCTTATTAAAAGCAAATGCTTCTAATGAAGGATTAGGTGGAACTGTTGAGCAGTTAACACCTGGAAATGATGGAATCCTAAGATTGAATAATCGCATATGGGTCCTTATCTTTGGAGGACTCCAAGATCTGATTCTCCAGGAAGCTCATAATTCCAGATATTCTGTACATCATGGAGGAGACAAAATGTACCAGGATTTGAAAAAGAATTATTGGTGGATGGGTATGAAAAAATCCATAGCCACTTATGTAGCTAAATGTCTTATGTGTCCGCAAGTTAAAGCCGAGCATCAGAAACCGTCAGGACTGCTGCAACAACTTGAAATTCCCACATGGAAATGAGAAATGGTTACTATTGTTTTGATTACCAAGTTACCAAAGACCAAACGTGGGAATGACACGATTTGGGTGATTGTCGATAGACTGACTAAGTCAACCCATTTTCTGCCAATCAAGGAAACTAAAGTTCCGAAAAATTGGCCAAATTATATGTGGACAGTATTGTATCCTTACATGGAGTGCCAGTATCCATAGTATCTGATAGAGATACTAGATACACATCACATTTTTGGAAAAGTTTCCAACAATCATTGGGCATGCGATTAAATTTTAGTATGGCTTACCATCCACATACTGATGGACAGAGTGAGCGTATCATTCAGACATTAAAGGACATGCTGAGAGCATGTGTCCTTGATTTAGGAGGTAGTTGGGATGTCAACTACCCATAATTGAATTCTCCTACAATAATAGTTATCATACGAGCATCAAGGCCGCTCCATTTGAAGCCTGGTATGGGAGAAAATGTAGAACACCTGTTTGTTGGGCAGAAGTTGGGGAAAGCCAACTATCAGGACCTGAGATAGTCCTGGAGACCACGGAAAAGATTATTCAAATCCGTGACAGGCTCAAAGCTTCCCGTGATAGGCAGAAGAGCTATGCTGATAAGAGGCAAAAACCTCTTAAGTTCCAAATTGGGGACAAAGTTTTATTAAAAGTATCACCCTGGAAAGGTGTGATGAGATTTAGAAAGAAGGGCAAGTTGAGCCCGAGATACATTAGGCCATTCGAAATAGTTGAGTGTGTCGATTTCGTGGCTTATAGACTTAAGCTACCTGAGGAACTAAGTGGAATCCATGATGGGTTCCACATATGTAATTTAAAGAAATGTCTAGCCGATGAGTCGCTAGCAATGTCACACCATGATGTGCAGATTGATGAAAACCTAAGGTTCATTGAGAAACTGATTTCGATCGAGGATCGACAGGTTAAAAAGCTCCGAAAAAATGATCCCCATCGTGAAAGTCAAATGAGATTCTCGTCGTGTCCCAGAATATACATGGGAGGTTGAGTCCAATATAAGACAAAAGTACCCCTATCTTTTTGAATAAAATCTCAAGGACGAGATTTCTTTTAAGGGATTGAGGATGTAACACCTCGGAAATTTGTATCAAATCAAATGGCAACACGTGTCTAATCAACTCTCAAATATGCCAAGTCATTTGGATGAGAGGGACTAATTGTGTAAATTTGTGGAAAATTGGATGTGGAGGGACTATTTGTGTCAACATGCCAAAAATTTGGCCTCTGAGTGACCCTTAAGGACCACAAGCATAAAGCCTTAAGGACCGTAAGGCAAATATTATATTGTATCTGGCAGTCGGTTACGAACCGTAAGGTTTATTTCCTTACGAACCGTAATCAATTTAAAATTGTGGGCGCCAAGGGTCCTTACGGACCGTAAGCTGCCACCCCTTATGATCCGTAAGGGGTGCAGCTGGCAGAATTGGCAGTCTACCATGGCAGCATTGTCATACCCCGACCGCGTAAAACAACAAACCGCGGCGGAAACGTCGGGGAGTCGTGTCACAGAATTATTGTTTCATAACACATGGTATTTAAAGTTTGGTTTTATTAGATAAAATGATTACATTGTCTTGAAATAAATGGAAACATAACATCAATTAAACTGTCTTTCTTAGTTTTAAGTCACTAAGGCCCAAGTCTGCCCTAAGTGGAGCATGATCAACATCAAACGTTAGCTCCTGAAACACATGTGAAAATAGGTACATCAGCATAAAGATGCTTGTGAGATACATAGGTTTTGTTGATGAGGATTCATGACTTGAAAGTTATGAGAAGTGTTTAACGAAAAAGTAGTCATGAACCTTATAAAATGTTCTCTTTTATAAAATCATGTGAAAATCAATATGAAAATCAGATGATTTAAAAGAAATGATGCATGGTTAAATGAATAGCCAAATGAAAATGATTTGTATAAAATATGTCATGTCTTGTAATAAGACATCATATCTTGTATAAAAGATGTCGTGTCTTGTACAAAAATGTCATGTCTTGTCTTTGTCGAAGTGGTTCAGATAACACCACGACATGTAATGTAATTAAAGCACTTATATATATGAAGTACCAGCGGCGTATCCACCATGCTTTTATCACATTACACACGTTTCGTTATTTAAATCATTTACCAATAATCATCAAATAATGTCTTGTTTAAACCAATGTCAAATGTCATGTATAAACAATGTATTGTGTAACCATGTCAAGTATAAACAATGTCTTGTGTAACAATGTCATGTATAAACCATGTCTTGTATGGTAAGTAAAAAGTCTTTACTTAAACCACATGCAATAATGTCATATATAACCAAATGTCTTGTGTAACCAAATGTCGTGTACAAAACAATGTCTTTGAATAAACAAAAGTTTAAATCAAAAGTTATGTTTTGAAAACCATTGCTTTTATTGTTATAAACATTTATCGGGGTTGTTCATCGAATACACTCAAGCCTTGTTGATTATCGGATAAACCCTTATCAAGTCAAAGGTTTATCAAAGTGTTCATCAGATTTTGTCGTTCCCTAAAGTCACTTCCAAACGAACCTAGGAAGCGGGAACGGGATTGTCAATCCTATGGTACCATTACATACTATCGGTCGGCGTGATTAATTTTAATGAATGTATCTTGTCTCGTTAAACATACCAAATGTCATAATCAATGTAAGCATGTCATGTAAAATGTCTTTGTAAACCATGTACTAAGTATGCTAAGTCAACATACGAAGTATAATGTCCATGAAATCAATGTGCTAGATATGCTAAGTCAACATATGTAGCAAAAGTAATTTTGAAATCAATGTGCTAGGCATGCTAAGTCAACATACGAAGCGAAACATAATTGAAATCATGTATTATATGTGTACTAGATGAACATAGCATGTATATGTCATGAAAGCATGAAAGTAATAATAGGCAGAAGTGTTTCACCCCAAAATATTTGAAAGCATTAAAAGAGGGGACTATGTACTCACTTGTGATTGCTTAAGTCTTGTAATAAAGATCAAACAACGCTTGAAGGAACAAGGAATCAAGTAGCACCTAGTATCGGAATACTATGTTTATAAGTCGGGACTTAAACCGAGGGATAGGATAGAATGAGGTCTTGTAAACCAAATGATTGTTGGAACTCATGTGAAATGGTTTAACAAAGTCTACATTCTGATTTGAAAGTAATCCTAAGTGCTTTTGACCCGTTACGACTCGTTAGGGTAATTTACGCGACTTTAACGTGTCGTTTGCGTAAATATAAGGTCGGATGGTTATATATGTCATATGATAAGTCTTATAAGCCCAAACATGTTTGAAAATGTTATTACATCATTTTAGATTTGAAAATTTTGATTACATCTGCCTAAAATGATTTTATGCACAAAAAGGGCATTTTTTAGTCATTTTTAAAGGGCATATAAACAACTTATCAAATAACTAACCAAACAAAGTGACCATAAGGTATAACTTCAATAGGTTATTCCCTATACTACTATGGTCACAAATATGTGTTTGGTCGGATCCTAAGATCGACCAAACGGGTTGGAGTCGAAACCGGTTGAAATAATGAAATTACGTTATTTTGAGTTGCAGTATTTCGTATGAGATACGTATATGCTTCGTAACCAAATATATATTACCATAATTTTATGGTAATACTAACAATTGGTTAAAATATGAGCAATGCTCAATTGATTATCGAGATCAAGTGCATTGAGTTTAAACTCAATGAACTATGTAAGAAAGGTTTCGAGGACGAAACCTCTTTAAGGGGGTAGACTTTTAACACCTCGAAAACGGGTTTGGTAATCAAACCATGTTAATACTAAAAGACGGGTAAAGTGCCGTTGGTGGTAAAATTAACCCGGAAAATATTAGGATTTATATAACTAAACCTAATATTTAATAAAAAGGGAAAAAGAATACTTTTGAGAAATAAAGTTTATAAAAGGCCCGAGTTAACGGGACTTAAAATAAACTTAGTTGTAATCTACCCAAACCCACTAAGTTAACTAGGAATGTTAACCTAGTTAATTAGAGGGAATATTATTGGAATTAAGTGGATTGTGGTCTACTCAATAACTAACCAAACAAGAGGGGCCAAATTTGGATAAACTTGAAAGTTAAAATATAAAAAGAAGCTTTATAACAAAACACACACATGGTGTGTGTTCTGTATACGAACTCAGGAAGCTCCCATGGAGCAAAACCCTAAATTTCAACTAAATCATCAAAATGAAGGTCTAAACGAAGCCCAAATTCAGAATTGAACGTGAATTAATGATCACCCAAGCTAGGGGATCATCAGGTATGTAAAATTTTGATGATTTGTGAAGTTGTGAAATTTAGATAAACATCATAATCACGAATTATGGCTGAATTATGATGTATAATCGCCTAGGAACAAAACCCTAAGTGAAAATTTTTACATATGATGCTATGAATTGAATGTTTTGATGATTTACTACACTAGGATAAGTGGGTTTTAGTCATATGATGAAATTGATGATATAATTATGATTAGAATCATCATACATGATAGTAATAAGGAAATACTTGAACAAATTGGGTGTTTGAGTATATAATCATACTTACTATGAAATGAGTTTCATATGATATGATAACAATTGATGATAGGTTCATGTTAAATGATGTTTAATATCATCACGTATTAACTCGGTAACTTATAGTCACAAGAACTTGGTTAATAAGTGATTAAAATGGTAGCATAAGAATGATGCGTATCGGATAATTCACAAAGTAATTAAACGAGTAGTTGAGCTACTTCGTGTAATTATTTACGTTAATAGAAGTTGACTTTAAAAAGTCAAACTGACCCTTGATATGATTGAATGATAATTTCGACATAAAAATCGTAAGATGGAATAGTCGTAAATGATTATGACTAATCTAACCATCTTACAAATTTCAATGATAGTTTGACGTTTGACAGGCTAGGTGAAAGCTTGGGAAGGAAATGGATCAAACGAATCAAGAATGAAGAAAAAGCATAATCAGGATGCAAGGTAAGTATAGCTTACACTATTTTTAAATTGTAGAATATTCTCTCATCGTATAAATTATGAATAAGATAAAGGAACAATTGAAATATGATGTTCCGGCATGTAGTACGGAACAAGATAATCGAAGATGATAAGAAACTATATTGACGGTTAAAAAGGAGTTAAATCGGTAATTCGATCATACTATGAGGAATGGAAAATGAACTTTAAATGGTTACCTTATATGGAAAGCCAAAACAAATAATAGGGGCAAAACGGTAATTTGGTCACGCGTTGGCAATAACCATTAGTTTTGAAAAACACTTTATGGTGTAAGCTATAATGGGTTAAAAGTGTTAAGAACTAGTTTATAAGTAAAATGACCATATGGTGTAAACCAGAGCGAGTCATGTAGATGAAATGGTAATAAATATCATTTCGCAAAAAAAAAAAATAAAATAAAATAAACGGTCATTTAAACCAAACGGGTCAAAAGGTGAAGATATCACCCTTTGGCAATATCGACTAATGATTATTTGTCGAGTTGTATATTTACAGGAGTAAACAACTAATGGATATCCGCTGCGATAGTAATTAGCGGTTATTAAAGCAAGGTATTAGCGGGTCAATATATTGATCCGAGCCAGGTATGCGTAATAAGTTAACTACTCATTTAGAACTTGAGGTTCTATGAGAGTTTGTCACACCCCCAAATAACCACCTAGGGCGTGTCCCTATTGGAGGTGTAACGATCCAACAAAGAGCCACCAATCATATCAAACACAAGTTATAAAGTATTGAAATACCCAATTGAAGGAAATGTATCGTTTGGAAAAGTTAAACCAAAACCAAAGTACTGAGCGGAAGCATAAAAGTATAAATGTATATCATGACCACAACCACTCCAGCAGCATCAGACAGCAAGTTCCCAAGTTCCTCCAGTAATTACCTACAAGCATGTAAACAAGTGTGTCAGACTACGCTGGTGAGTTCAAGGTTTGTGTTTGTTTACCAAGTTGTGTTACCGATCAAGTGAGTAAAACAGTTTGCAAAATGATGTGTTGTTTGTTGTTATGATGTTTGACGTTTTGATGTTGCTCATGTTAGATACCCTAGGGAGTGTGCCCATAAGTATCCGGGGAGTGGGTACCCCTTAATGACCGTTTGCTATGTTGCCTTCGTTAGATACCCTAGGGAGAGTGCCCATATGTATCCGAGGAGTGTGCCTCTAACAACCATAGCCATACCCAGATAATTAGTTCACGCCCGTCCTTACGGCCCGGTGTGAGGTTTCCCACCTAATAGCGCTATCAACTAATTACCCCCATTGCCCTCCAGGCAATAACCAAAACCGATTAAGTTATTTACCCAATGTTTCCCTTCCAAATGTTTACCAGTTGTCCCAAACCACCGAGACGCATGCTTGAGAAAATGCAATGAACTCACCTTAGGGTTGCTCGGTAAGATTAAGTGCTTGTTTAACAGTTGATTAATCAAACCCTATCGTGGTTACGAAGACAGTCAGTTTACATGCACGTAAATCCCACATTCAACATTCACATTGCACAAGTAGTGTTCACATAAATCACAAATCATTATGCAGTCGTAGTAAGAGGTCATGTAACACAATAATCCATAACAATGTATAACAAGTATTCGGATCTCCTGTGACGTTCACATTACACGTTCATGTTATTCACACCCCTCAAGCAAGTTATAACAGTTAACCCCATTACACATCATCCATGTTAACACAGTTTATTGTACCACATACAAACTTATTTCGCTTATCCAAGGCCCAATGTAAATTCTCTAATATATATGTGTGACCCCAAAACTAATGAAATGGTCCAAGATAATATGTGGCCCAGAGAAGTACTCGGCCCAATCCTGAATGTACAGCCTGTTACCTATCGTGTTACCCAGCCCGAACCATTACCCTGCAATTCAACCGGCCGATCTAATAACCCCAAGCCCACTCGGTTTAGCCTTAGATAAATGTGTGATTCTTTAACTAAATGGCCCAAGTAACAATCTAATGCACACAAGAATGTGGGCTTAGCTGGTGACCCGGAGTCACGCAGCCCAGCCGCATTCATGTTGCTGAACAGCCCAACAATTAAATTAATGTTACCCGTTTACCTGATTACATAATTACCATTAAATCTCATGCACTAATTCATGTTACACATAACAATTTCTATGTATAACCCTATCCTTACTCGTAACCCACTAATCAGTGAGCGGCCCATCTTAATCAGAACCGTTACCCCTTTCGACGCGGCCCACTGTCACGCCAGCCCAAACGTAAAGTGGTTACCCACACCGCCAGCCCGTTATGATGATAACCCAGTTCCCTTTTCGTGTGGCCGGTTGGGCCGTGCGATTCATTCAGCACAACAGCCCAGTTCGTGATTGTGTGAGTATATGCGGCCCATTCCTAAATCATTCTATCAAGTGTTTGTGTTAACATTATATGTGTCTCCTTATTTTTTTTTTCAACAGTCACATGTTATCAACCAAGGTTTAATAAGGATCAATTAACATGCTACACCTAAGTCCCACTTCCAGTTCATACGTGCACCCCTTTTAACCGAGTTAGACCCTAGAACATGCAAGAACCCTAGCCCATCATTCAACTCCGTTCGTTATTAACAAACCAGCCCACAACCGATCCCTCTCCCTTAGCACATATTACGAAGCATCAACATGATCACCCACTATATAAATTCACGAACCAACATTATGATCACCAGGGTATTTAGGGTGTGTAACAAAGTCATAATAAATCAAGAATCACAATACTTATATGTTAATCAGCATCTCATAACCAATACCCATAAGTCAACAACATTGCAACTAATAAGCAGGCTAATATATACAATAATCGACAAGCATGTCCTCGGCCAGATGTGTCAAAACCTCAACTCAAAGTAACAGGTGACTATGGCACACTAATTTGATTAATTTATTTAAGCTCACAAGTAACCGCAAATATCATAATTGTTAATCAAATCGTTCACATAAGCATGAAATCTTATTAAGCATAATCCATATGTAACACAATCAAATAGTTGAGGATTTAACGAATCATGAATTCACTAACCAGAAACAATTACTGGAACGATGCTTCAAAGGAGGGAGGGGGTCTCGTCCACAGAATTCGTGCGATCAGGGAATCAAAGATGAGGAGAGGTAGGGTTTGTTATGATTTTATACTTAATCGGAGTTTGATTTAGTTTACAATACGTGTGCCTAAATAAGAGGGGAGTTGGGCCGATTAACTAACAATAAAGAAATTGGGCCGGTTACCTTATTAACTAGACAATACAATAGGGCTTAGATTACAATACATATAGGGTGTTGGGCTGATTAGTAAATAACTAACAATAAAGGAGTCGACCTACTTACTGATATTAACAAGATGTAACATCAGGCCCATTCGAGATGCAAGTTACCAGTTTGTGACATATTTTCTATATTTTCTAATGTTAATAAGATGTAGGTTATCCAATTCTAACCGAGTTAGTTAGGTTTAACTGAGTTAAGAAAGCGATACTAACCGTGAAGGTTCGGGTTGTCACATCATCCCCAACTTGAAAGAAATTTCGTCCCGAAATTTAGCAAACGGTCACTGAGGAAGCTAGTTTTGTTAAGCGTTTTCGCGGGGTGTCACATCATCCCCAACTTGAAAGAATTTTCGTCCCGAAAATTGATCTAAAACAATGGCTTGAAGTGAATTCCGACGAACTCGATCTATAGATACTTTACAACGGCTGGGGGGGGGGCTAATCTTGTGATCGGTGGAAATCATGGTATGGTTGCAAGCGTTTTGTTATATCAGTTGCCAATCAAAGAAACAGGGAATTAATGAGGTTCGTACAAAGAATCGAGCGAAACAGGGGTCCATTAAACATCCGAAGGATTTGGCCAGCAAATTTGTTGTCTAGAAATAATTTCCAGTAGTGGTGCATGGCGGCATGGCACAACAGGGAGGTTCGTCACATTGCGGTCGCGCGAGTGTATCATTTGTCCAAAACAGAGTTTGGTGGGTAAAGGTTAGTGTTGCAAAACGACATACGCGTGTAACTGTGACTGCTTCACTTCCAGCGGCGATGACAAGTGAAAGTGATAAGGTTCATCTACAGGGATGCGTGTGTATAGTTCTCCTAATCCCGTGTTCGTTCGGAAATTCCATTCTAGCGATGCCTCCACATGGTTAGCTCTATTGAGACAAGGGTGCACTGAAGGCCCTTGTGATCGGTCTAATTGCTGCCTTCGGTACCGTCCAAGCAATGCCTCCCACTTAAATCCAATGACCACGGTTTCCACCGGAGGTTGCAGGTCGTGCAGTTCCTCTCCGTAACACCATCATGGTATATCGCTGGATCATCGGTACCCTCGGATAGAAGCGATGCTTCGCGTGTTGTAGGGTTGGGTTTCAAAAGCTGTAAGGACGTTCTCCGATTTTATTTCTCAGGAATTCACAGCTCCCCGCTGCGAAACCTTCGAAAATCCTATGATGAAGCTGTGATAGTATCTAGCAAACCTAAGGGATTCCTGTTTCCCATAAGGAATCTGAAATTGCATAAGGTCAATCTGAAATTCCGCCTAACGATGTGGAAGTAAACCAGCTCACTCTTCAGGAGGCATGTCAGAAAATTCATGGATAAGTGGAAGACACTCGATCTTCCTTTCTTAAAGCGGCAAATCGGTGACAAGAGTTAGTATGGCAGGGTAGCCCTTCCGTAGACACTTCTGGGCTTTCATGATTGTGACAATGCCAACAACGGCACCACTACGATGATCTTAAACTGATAAGGATTCCCCACTGGGGAGAGGGAACGCACGATTTTCTTTTTGCAGAGAATTTTCCGCTTGATACCTAGATAACCAAGTCCATGTCAACGACCATGTCAAAACTTACAAGAGTATTGCATCAACCAATAGAGGCATTGCATCAACCCATAGGCACCGGATAGTACAAAGGCCAGCGAGAGGTTTACCATAATTAAGGTAACTGTCGTAGAGTCAAAGATGTGACTCTTGTGGTGCAAGGGTAAAAAGAGGTAAGGTGACGACTTAGTACAAGAAATATCCCTTAAACGATAAAATAAGAAACCCATTCAAATTAAACCATATAAGTCACTACATCGAATATTCGCAAAGGTTTTAATCACCATGGTTGTTTATACGAAAACAACTGAAAGGAAAAATAACTAGATAAACGATTGAAAGACGAGTCAGTCGTCTACGTCACCATCCCCGAGGTCACTACCATCATCATCGTCTCCGTCATTATCCGAAACCTCCTCTGGCTCTTCTTCCTCCTCCTCCGGCTCTTCCTCCTCCTCTTCGGGCTCTTCATCAGACCCTTCCGCCTCTGGTTCGGGAGGTGCCGGGACTGGGGCGGGCTCGGGTTCAGGTGCGAAGCGGGCTTCCTCCAAGTGATGGACCCTCCAATCTATCATACCTACCTTTTCGGCAAGCGAGTTAAGCCTTTCATGATCCACTCGAGCGTCTCTCAGTATTAGACCTTGTACCTCACGCCCTTTTAGGGCTTCTGCCTTCAAGTCAGTAGTCCTCCTAATAAGTTCCTGTATCTGCTTCTCTTGAGCTTCCAATCGCCCTCCTTGGGTATCAACCTTTCTTAGTAATTTCTGATTTTGCTCCATTAAGACTTGGTTTTGTTCTATTAGAATCTGGTTATAATCTCGGAGGGCCTTACTCACAGCCGACTCGGCCTGAGCGCTAAGGGAGTTAACTGGTAGTGCATGCGTAGGTCGGGAGGACGACTCCCCGCCCTGTGCGAGTCTCTTCCAATAAGCAGCACGCGTCTCCATCTGACGCGGGGGTGAGTGAGTATCAGCGGGTGCCTTCCCTGGCGCCCGGGATTGGTCGGAAGATGCGGACGGTGTAGACATGCCTGTCGAGTTGATGACGTAACGCAAGTTAAACGAAAGAATGCACACTCACAACGTTCCAAAAGAGGGTATTAACGCAGAAAGGAAAAAAAAATGACAGAAAGAGTAAGCACACAAGGCTTCAATCAATAGTTGCTACGTCCGTTTCCTCGTCCACTCTTGTTTCTATATATGGAAATGAACTAATTTAGGGGTCGAAAACGAGGAAAGTGTTCAGGTTTATCACGTTGGGAACGATTAACTACCATGTTCATACACAAATAGGGAAGAACCCCTCTTACACTCGTTAAGCCTCACTGGGATTTGCATGCACCACGCGTTATTATTATGTGTGCACCCATGATAATAAGGTGGTTTGCATGCTCCTCTCAATGCTTCTTAACTTATGTTTGAAGTTTCTCCCACCCCAATCAACACAAAACAAGCACTACCAACAAGGTTAGGATTTACTAGATGTATGTGTTCTGTTACACTATCAATGTGTCATGATGCCTACCATGTCGTATTGTGCATGCTATAAATATAGTTTCTTTTACTAGGCATGTAAAGCATAAGCTAACGAGGAACGAACCTTGCAGTCTGAAGCTGAGTGTCATGGTCATCGTTTGGATCAATTCGGTTATAGTCTGGTTTTATGAAAACGTTTTTAAAACCGAGTTCTCTATAACCAGTGGCTCTGATACCAAACTGTCACACCCCCAAATAACCACCTAGGGCGTGTCCCTATTGGAGGTGTAACGATCCAACAAAGAGCCACCAATCATATCAAACACAAGTTATAAAGTATTGAAATACCCAATTGAAGGAAATGTATCGTTTGGAAAAGTTAAACCAAAACCAAAGTACTGAGCGGAAGCATAAAAGTATAAATGTATATCATGACCACAACCACTCCAGCAGCATCAGACAGCAAGTTCCCAAGTTCCTCCAGTAATTACCTACAAGCATGTAAACAAGTGTGTCAGACTACGCTGGTGAGTTCAAGGTTTGTGTTTGTTTACCAAGTTGTGTTACCGATCAAGTGAGTAAAACAGTTTGCAAAATGATGTGTTGTTTGTTGTTATGATGTTTGACGTTTTGATGTTGCTCATGTTAGATACCCTAGGGAGTGTGCCCATAAGTATCCGGGGAGTGGGTACCCCTTAATGACCGTTTGCTATGTTGCCTTCGTTAGATACCCTAGGGAGAGTGCCCATATGTATCCGAGGAGTGTGCCTCTAACAACCATAGCCATACCCAGATAATTAGTTCACGCCCGTCCTTACGGCCCGGTGTGAGGTTTCCCACCTAATAGCGCTATCAACTAATTACCCCCATTGCCCTCCAGGCAATAACCAAAACCGATTAAGTTATTTACCCAATGTTTCCCTTCCAAATGTTTACCAGTTGTCCCAAACCACCGAGACGCATGCTTGAGAAAATGCAATGAACTCACCTTAGGGTTGCTCGGTAAGATTAAGTGCTTGTTTAACAGTTGATTAATCAAACCCTATCGTGGTTACGAAGACAGTCAGTTTACATGCACGTAAATCCCACATTCAACATTCACATTGCACAAGTAGTGTTCACATAAATCACAAATCATTATGCAGTCGTAGTAAGAGGTCATGTAACACAATAATCCATAACAATGTATAACAAGTATTCGGATCTCCTGTGACGTTCACATTACACGTTCATGTTATTCACACCCCTCAAGCAAGTTATAACAGTTAACCCCATTACACATCATCCATGTTAACACAGTTTATTGTACCACATACAAACTTATTTCGCTTATCCAAGGCCCAATGTAAATTCTCTAATATATATGTGTGACCCCAAAACTAATGAAATGGTCCAAGATAATATGTGGCCCAGAGAAGTACTCGGCCCAATCCTGAATGTACAGCCTGTTACCTATCGTGTTACCCAGCCCGAACCATTACCCTGCAATTCAACCGGCCGATCTAATAACCCCAAGCCCACTCGGTTTAGCCTTAGATAAATGTGTGATTCTTTAACTAAATGGCCCAAGTAACAATCTAATGCACACAAGAATGTGGGCTTAGCTGGTGACCCGGAGTCACGCAGCCCAGCCGCATTCATGTTGCTGAACAGCCCAACAATTAAATTAATGTTACCCGTTTACCTGATTACATAATTACCATTAAATCTCATGCACTAATTCATGTTACACATAACAATTTCTATGTATAACCCTATCCTTACTCGTAACCCACTAATCAGTGAGCGGCCCATCTTAATCAGAACCGTTACCCCTTTCGACGCGGCCCACTGTCACGCCAGCCCAAACGTAAAGTGGTTACCCACACCGCCAGCCCGTTATGATGATAACCCAGTTCCCTTTTCGTGTGGCCGGTTGGGCCGTGCGATTCATTCAGCACAACAGCCTAGTTCGTGATTGTGTGAGTATATGCGGCCCATTCCTAAATCATTCTATCAAGTGTTTGTGTTAACATTATATGTTTCTCCTTATTTTTTTTTTTTCAACTGTCACATGTTATCAACCAAGGTTTAATAAGGATCAATTAACATGCTACACCTAAGTCCCACTTCCAGTTCATACGTGCACCCCTTTTAACCGAGTTAGACCCTAGAACATGCAAGAACCCTAGCCCATCATTCAACTCCGTTCGTTATTAACAAACCAGCCCACAACCGATCCCTCTCCCTTAGCACATATTACGAAGCATCAACATGATCACCCACTATATAAATTCACGAACCAACATTATGATCACCAGGGTATTTAGGGTGTGTAACAAAGTCATAATAAATCAAGAATCACAATACTTATATGTTAATCAGCATCTCATAACCAATACCCATAAGTCAACAACATTGCAACTAATAAGCAGGCTAATATATACAATAATCGACAAGCATGTCCTCGGCCAGATGTGTCAAAACCTCAACTCAAAGTAACAGGTGACTATGGCACACTAATTTGATTAATTTATTTAAGCTCACAAGTAACCGCAAATATCATAATTGTTAATCAAATCGTTCACATAAGCATGAAATCTTATTAAGCATAATCCATATGTAACACAATCAAATAGTTGAGGATTTAACGAATCATGAATTCACTAACCAGAAACAATTACTGGAACGATGCTTCAAAGGAGGGAGGGGGTCTCGTCCACAGAATTCGTGCGATCAGGGAATCAAAGATGAGGAGAGGTAGGGTTTGTTATGATTTTATACTTAATCGGAGTTTGATTTAGTTTACAATACGTGTGCCTAAATAAGAGGGGAGTTGGGCCGATTAACTAACAATAAAGAAATTGGGCCGGTTACCTTATTAACTAGACAATACAATAGGGCTTAGATTACAATACATATAGGGTGTTGGGCTGATTAGTAAATAACTAACAATAAAGGAGTCGACCTACTTACTGATATTAACAAGATGTAACATCAGGCCCATTCGAGATGCAAGTTACCAGTTTGTGACATATTTTCTATATTTTCTAATGTTAATAAGATGTAGGTTATCCAATTCTAACCGAGTTAGTTAGGTTTAACTGAGTTAAGAAAGCGATACTAACCGTGAAGGTTCGGGTTGTCACAGAGTTGGACAAAGTCAAAAATGGACATTTGGTCATCTTAATAGGTAAATCGAATGATTTAAAATTATAACATTACGTATTAAAAACATAATGATTTTTAAACAAGATCATAGTTTAAAAAGTGGGGTTTTGATCAAACATGGCTTTAAAAGTCCTTCGTCGTAAAAGAAGGGTTAAAGATGACCAAAACGCCCTTGTATGCAAAATTGAGCAAACGACCCTCAAAGGTTGTTTGGAAAAGAGTTTTATGATCAAATAAATACTTAGAATAAGTATAAGAAATGAAAGATGTTAATCTTTGGGTCAAATGACTCTACAAGAGTCTTTGTAGTAAAATGTTAATCCGAGGGGTAAAACTCGGAATAAATAATATACCACATTAAATCCACCACAATTATAGTTGTGGTGGAAGATTATTTGATAAATAATGTGGAAATAAGATGCTAGAAATAAATGAGCGTGAATTATGCAGAAAAGTGCTTAAACACCCTTAACGGGTCAAAATAAACATATAAGCAAAAACGAGTTAAGAATGCATAAAAAACCGTGATTTGAACCTTGTATAATAGGAAATAATTATAACATGATGTTCATGAGAGTTTGAATGCTAAAAACAAGTTTGTTTGATAAAATCATGAGCGGGTCAAAATTTTTGTAGAAATATATAAAGCCGAAGGCTTTCCATATGATGGAAAATTAAATTACGATCACGTAGGAAGAAACGTGACGCAAAACGGATCAAAAAATGAGAGAGTTATGTCCGTTTCGGTAAGAATTAGTTGGCTGGGAAAAGTGCATAGCTGACACGGCCGGGTGAAGGTTCTGTGAAAAATACATGTTTAGCTGACACGGCCGGGTGAAGGGGCTGAAAAAATATATAATTTCTTGTGTTTAATTCTTTTGTTCAAATGCTTTGATTTCTAATCGTTTGAATGAAATTGTATGATAGGTAACGATGCACTTTAGACCTCGGGGGATGATCAAGCCATGTCAAGAACCGAACACATAATCTAACGAAGCTTCCGCTACTTTAATAGTCTCTTTTGTTACCAAACTTATGTAAAACTATTATAACCATCTTTTGGATGTTTTTAACTTTTGTAAATATCGTTTGAAGATTTTGAACTCTATGTAAACGTCGTTTCATCGATGTTTTGGAAAAACGACGTTTAAAAATGCATTATATATCATATGAAATATTCAATAAATGTAAGGGCCTTACAATTATTGTAGTTATTATTATCATCTAGTTTTTATAATTTAAATTAAAAAAGACAGTAAGTAAGTCTGGTTCAATGTCTGGTCAGGTTTTAAAAACATTGGTTATGGCTAGATTTCAAAAAAGAAAACTCTTAAAAATAACTTAGATATATTAGATTTTCATTATGTATTTGTGTTGACGTTTGACGTACTTTTGTTGATTATATAATAAATTGTTTGATTATCTTTTTATATGACGGACCCGACCCGAACTAGATCGAAAAAACTATTATATGGCAATAGACAAATAATCCTTAAAAAAAACCCGCACCACATGAAAAAAAATTTCTGGGTCCGCCACTGGATAAACGATAAACAGTTCAAATATAAAAAAAACATTTCATAAAATCATCACAAGTGGTTAAGATTTACCAGTTAATAAGAATCTGAAAACAAAGTTTAATGTAAAACGAGACAATTCTTTATCCGGACGGAAGCCACAAGAAATTTAGCCACGCATGCTTTTCATCTTCTTGCATTAAAATCTATGCTCAGCCATTAAAAATTGTAGCACGTGTCTTCTCCAAAAATCTGCCATGAAAAGAAAATCCCAAAAGCTGCATCCTTTTTTCTTCTGTCAAAAAAACTATTATGCGATAGATGTTAAATCCCAAACTTGCGAACCATGTAAGATTAAATATAATTATTATGAATATATGTAATTGTGTAGACATTATAATCATTTATATTATTTGGTTCAAAATATATTAAACCTACAATATAATTAGTTGGTAATTGTTGATAGGCCAGATTACCCTAATTCCTAAACCTAACTTTATTCACTGTAACTTTACTCACTGTAACTTTCTTTTATAAAGTAATATCTCATCCACTTTAATTCCTAAACCTAACATGTTTTGCTTTATTTAAAGTTTCTATAGGATTAGCTCTCTAACAAAATGTTATCACCAAAGTTATTCCAGATTAAGTTTTTCCTAAGACTAATCTATTATCTGTGGAATAATCACAAGAACTCCTAAGATGCATGTCTAAGTGGCATTCATGAATACATCATGATGTACAGTACCATGACCCATAAAATTAAGGGCTTACACATGGAAATAAATACATTTTCCAGTACATTGCATACTGAAATTTTCACTTGTACAATTTGATGCCTTATAAATCAACTATAACACTCAAAAGTATCAAAGTTAAATGGGTGTGTTGATAAGCAACATATGTACAAAGAAATAAATGTTTGAAACTGGAAAATAAGATGTTATTCACCTTACAACCACTAAAACCTTAAAAGAGGATTCTTCTAAGGTCCATAGTCAAAATACAAATACAAAATTCCAACTCTAAGGTTCTTCAAGGGAGAATCTCACTGCATAATTATGCCATTAGACTAGGCATAAGCAATGAGACTATCCATTATTCAAAAGAACAGTGGGATAAATTAATTAGATAGTCACCTATTAAACATGTCCCTAAGTTTCTTATATAACGTCTGGACGTTAAGGAAATTATATAAAGTCTAACATATATATGATAGGTTACTACGTCATGTACCTCATTGAAACTTCTCTTGTAGCATTTCTAGAGACATCAAAGATCAGTGGGAGCATTAAGTGTCTTAATAATAACTTGCAATAGTTGCAAGAGGTGGGGAGTGAAAACTTCATATTACTTCAATTTACACCTCTTGTACAAGACACTGCTCCATCTCGACACTGTTCCATCAAAACTTATCTCCTTAAAATCTAACGCTACTCTTACAAAAGTTTCATTATTGCTTAATTGTGGGTACACATAGATTTCTTACCTAAACTAACATAATCCTCAACAAGAGAAACTAGAACGACTAACGTTATTAATTTGTTTTCTCTATTAGAATATGTTGGTTGTTAAATATTGACCCTAAGCATGCCGAGTTCCTTAAGACTTCTAAGATCAGTGGGAGCAGTAAAAGTCTTTATCATGACTTGTAAGAAATACAAGAGGCGGGGGGAAGAGAGTCATTAAATTTTACTCTGAATTTAACTCCGATTACACCTCTTGTAAACCATACTGCACCAACTCTTACAAACTTAGAATCCTGAAAATGATAGCAACCTAACCAAGAGCTAATCCATAAAAGTGAAACTTCTAATAAACTCAATAATCAACTCAGGGGGTCATCTAGGTTTAGAAACCTACTAACTTTGATGATTACATAACCTCCCTAACTGAAGTTGAAATGGATTTTGAAAAATTTTACTGATCCTATCTCTTTTAATTAAGCCATTAACGTCAATCAACTAATCTTCTAAATGGAATAAACCGTTTTCTAGTAAAACTGATTTTATGTGTTCACATAACGTTTGAGATTTGATTGAACTACCTAAGAGTGTTCATAACCAAACCAAATACTAACATAAACATTAAGACACGAAGAAGCATAATTGATTGTCAAAGGTTATACTCAGGAAAAGATAAATTATCAAAGAATCTTTCTTACCTATCTTACAAAAGATTTCTTTGAGGCTCATCACTGTTCTAGTAGTTTATGAAAGTTTAGGGCTACATTAGATGAACATTAAAACAATTTTCCCTAACAACTGAGTTAAATATTTATATGTTCAGAAAATAACCTGAAAGTTCTAAACTAAAGGTCAAGAACACTTAATCTGTAAGCTAATAAAATCCATGTGTGGGTTAATGCCAACATTAACATGTGATGAAATCTTAATGCAATTATTTTCATCAAGAACCAAGTGGATTAATGTACCTATCTCAAGATGAGTGAGAGCTACTAAAATAAACTTGTCCCTATATAGATGATATTCTTTTGACAAGTATATATGTTACATAAGTCAAAGCATTGTTATCACAAACTTTGATATAATAGATCTTAGAGATATCTCTTACATCATAGATATCATAACATACCAAGACAGACCCAATGGGACATTAGTTTCGTTCCATAAGTTTAACCTTAAATGGGTCCTTACATATGTAACAAACAATACTGCTCTCCTTTAGAGGATAATAGGATAAATGAGATTATTTCCTTACGCTTCATTAATTAGAATCCTTATGTAAGATCAAATCTATACTCGTTTAGATATTACTCACATCGCAACACACTGGATATGTCTAGATTAATGTGAAGCATCTAATAGACTATTACAATATCTTTAAAAGAAAAGAGAGGCTATAATTTAAAGAAGAAGTGAGAACACAAACCGGTTGATTACTCTAACTTTGTAATATTCAAAGATAATAAAATGTAATTCGGCATATCCTTATGTCAGCAAACAAAACCTCTCTCATGGAGGAGTCATAATAAACTGATAACAACAACCTAAGTCATAACGACATAATATATTGTTGATCACAAAGCAATAGTCATTAAATGTTGTTGGAAATTTATCAGTGGACTCATAAGTTTATTAACTCCATATAAATTATACATTGAAGACTTATTGTGATAAAGTCAGCTACCATGTCTCCTTGAACAGTAACAGTTCGAGAGGTGCTGCATTAAATTTCGATACAGAATTAATTATTCGTTTATGAAAAAATTGAGGAAACAAAATATTTGTATCGAATGCATTCATGATATGCTTAAGGATCCTATAACTAAAAGTCTATCACCCATAACTATTATGTAAGCGCTTATAATAATGACGGGTTTATTGATGACTATGTACAACTGCATGTCGTACTATGAATGATTAACTTTTAATTTAACTTTTAATTTTCCTCATCAGTTTGATTTTGTATGTCTCTAACATATGTTCTGCCGGTGTAATGACATATAGACAGATATAAATACAAATCAAACGCTAAAGGGCTTGTTTGTATTTTGATCATAACTGTTAGGTTTTAAATTGAGGCTGTAGTATAACTAATGGGGGTCCTGAGTCGAATGATGATTCAACGGCTGTATTTCTCTGCTACGGTGCTTGGTTTAAAGCTAAAATGAGTATTAACTTCTGATCAGACTAATCTAATACTCATGATAAATGATTACTCGGCTAAGTGAGAAAATGTAAGATTAAATATAATTATTATGAATATATTTAATTGTGTAGCCATTATAATCAATTATATTATTTGGATCAAAATATATTAAACCTATAATATAATTAGTTGGTAATTGTTGATGGGCCATATTACCCTTATTAACTAATTGGGTTTACCCTTGGGTGTATATAAGGAGATTACTAGAAAGGGATTAGGGTTAGACGTTCATAATATCAATACTAAAATCGCCTCCTCTCTCTCTCTCCATTACTATGAGTTCTTCAACCCTAAAGAACTCGGTACTACCATCATGAACATACATCCTAAAGGGGAACTCGACCAATCTGACGAACCTGACGTCTACTTCATTCTCTGATGCGGTTACTGGTTAATTAGGTACACATGTTTTATTATTCATGATTGAATTTATTTAATTAGGGTTTATGTTTTACCCATGTTCTACTGATATAATTAACAAACCAAACTTCTATAAATCTCTCTCCAAATAATAATAATAATAATAATAATAATAATAATAATAATAATAATAATAATAATAATAATAATAATAATAATAATAATAATAATAATAATAATTGCCGTCCAAAAATACCTAAAACTATTGTGCGATCCACTTATTCCACCGACTTTATTCCAGGCCCATCTTTGGTTCATCTTGAATATTTTTCATGAATAATTTCCATTCGGTCCATTACTGCCAAAGCCCAAATCAAAGTGATATCCTTTATTTCACATCCAAAATAAAATTATGACATCCATTTAAATGAATCGTTTACCTGCATTGCATGTAATAGCTAGTGGCATTTTGGTGGCAGTGGCGGATCCAGAAATTTTTTTCAATGGGTTCACTTTTTTAGGACTGAACATAAAAAACTTCGGTCGGTTTGACGGTCCAGGTCGGGTAAGGTACATCACATGTAAAAATAAAAATACGATAAATTGTATTCATAAAGTAAAATGAACACAACTTTACTTTTGATCTTGTCAACCCAAATGTAACTTCTATAATTCATACTTTATGCATTGACAGTTGTACTTTTAATAGAGAAAGACTAAAGAAGTTAAAAAAAGGTTATCCTATAATCTATTTTGTGAGCTAGGTTTTCTCTTAATCAGAACAACCCCTAATTACTTCTCTTGATGCACAACATTAGTATGACCACTTTGCATCATACATGTGACATAATAAGTGTTGCTGAAATTGTAAAAACATGTAAACTATTTCCTTGTTTTATAGCTTACTATGGTGTTAAATGGATAGTATTTCCTAGTTTTACAACTAATAAAAATAAACGGATTAAACGGGTCGCGAACTTGCCAGGGTGTCCTGAACACGGCATATTTAGCTAAACGTGTTTGCGGGTTCGATCCTAAACTGACCCAAACCTGTTTAGGCTAAACTAAAACCCGTGAATTTCATGTTATGTTTGTGTTGTGTCAAAATCCATACCTAAGTTTACCCTAAAAATAAATGTCATAGCAGGAAAATCTTTGATCCCAAATGGATGATTTTTTTTAAAGTAAAGTATATTTTAATGTATTAAGAAGACTTATGTCTAATGGTGCATTCAGCATTTGCATAAAAGATCAGATATGATGACTCAAAAAAGTAATCATCAAAGTAGTTTTCTCTTTCATCTAAAGATTAATTTGTAAATAGAATTTTAGTGAAGCAATATGAAAGCTTTTACAGTGTTAAAAAAAATATCTGGTAAAGCAATAAAAGCATAACAAACCTGAGAGAGATAGAGAGATTTGGAGTGGTGGACGGCTGAAAAGATGGAGGTGGATGGCTGGAGGTGGAAGCGGGAGGCGGCTGGAAGTTGAGGGAAGCAAGGGGCTGGAGAGGGTGGAGGTTGTTCGATATGATTGTTATGTTTTCACGCGTGTTTTTGTTAGTTTAACCCTAACATGGGCTTGAACAGTTTAAAAAAAAAAAGAGAAAAACAAGAGTTGTTGAAGACTCAAACTCGGTATCTAACACTTCGAAAGGGCAGGTTTTACCACTGGAACACAACACTTATTCTGTTATGGGTTCACTGACAATTTATTTATGGATTCCTTCTGTAGTTTCTATATAGATTTTCACTAAAGATTACAAACCGACTGGGTTCCTGGGAACCCGATATTTAAATGTAAATCCGCCCCTGTTTATTGGGTTTCCTCCTGAATTGGTGTATAGGCATTATGCCTAGTGGAGATGGATATGATCGGGTGATTCCGCTGGTAACACGATGATACTCCAGTGGTTTGTCATTGGTCCAAATTTTCCGTTCAAAAAAAAAAAGAGAAAAAATTAACAAAGCAATTAAATTTTAGTATCAAAACTATTTTTAATATTCAGGATTCATTTATTTTTGCATGACTTTCAATTGTGAGCAAACGTGAATTTCTCTTGTTTAGACACATTTACACATTAATTAGCTTATAAATACAATTGTGAACAAACGTGAATTTCTCTTATTTAGACACATTTACACATTAATTAGCTTATAAATACAAAACCTATAAAATACAAACCAAATAAACTACACCACCAAATAACAAATTTAATGTATTTATAAAAAAAATTAGTATATAATAAGGTGTACTTAAGATACACCGATCAGAGGAACACTAAAAAATGGGGAACCGAGTAACACTCTTAAAAATTCAACTTAACATGTTAAAAATAAAAAAAATATATATATTTTTTCGACGATTTTCCTTATAAATACATGTAGAAACATTTTTAATAAAAAATATCAAAAACTAAATATATAAAAACAAGTTTAGAAAATAGTTAAAAAAGGCTAAAAATATTTTTTTTGTTCAAAAATGATTTTTTATTAGAATAGTTTCTATCCATTTTTATAAGAAAAAGCGCTGAACTTTTTTTTTAAATTGTTAAGTTAATTTTATAAAATATTTTTATTTTAATTTTTTAAACATTTTCTATATATTTAGTTTTTATTTTTTTATTAAATTTGCTTCTTCATGTATTTATAAGGAAAAGCGCAAAAAAACTAGATTTTTAACATGTTAAATTGAATTTTAAGAGTGTTCCTTGTTTCTCCATTTTTTTAGTGTTCCCCCATGAATCTCACACTATATACACATACACACACACACACACATATATATGGATGAGGTTCCTGTAAAAAGAACCTTTTTGTGAGAAGTGTGAGAAGACATAGAAATTGATATGTAGGCATCAAGTTTAAGACGTAGAAATTGATATGTAGGCATCAAGTTTTGGACGTAGACATGATGTTTTGGCAAGAAAAACACGAAACATAACAATATAAAACACAATGCAACGTATTATGAGCGTGAAATTTAAAACACAACTAAAACACACTCCTTAACACTTAGAACACACTACTTAACGTTTTGGTATGGTATTTCAAGTTTTAAGCCTAAAATTCATTGCATTGTGCTTTAAATTGTTATGTTTGATGTTTTCTTGCCAAAACAACCCAAAACATTATGCCCAAGTCCAAAACATGATTCTTACATGTCAACTCTTATGCCTTCTCACACTTCTCATGAAAAATGTCTTTTTTACACGATCCTAAGAGATATATATAGGGTTAGGTTCATTTGTGAACAACCCCTTGATTGTGAACATTAGTGAACTAATCCTACCCCTAATTATCAATACACAAGTGTAAATCAATAGCCAAGATTTGTTCACAAATACACTAATGTTCACTCTAGAACCTCACCCTATATATATATATATATATATATATATATATATATATATATATATATATATATATATATATATAGGGCAACTATATGAAGAAAACCCATATTAGTTAAGAAAACTAAGAAACCCAAATGAATGGACCTTATTTTGCCACGTGTTACACCTTTTTGCAGACATGTTACATGTAACAACCAGAGGCTGTCATGTGTTACATAACAAATTTTACGTTTTCAGAAAAAAAGCTAAAAGTCTACAAAAGTTGTTACACGTAACATATGGCAACCTCTGGTTGTTACACGTAACACAGTCTGTAAAAAAGTGTAACACGTGGCAAAAGGGGGTCCATTCATTTGGTTTTTAGTTTTCTTAACTAATATTAGTTTTCTTTCTATCCCTCCCATACACACACACACACACACACACATATACATACATAGGCTGAGGTTCCTGTAAAAAGGACATTTTTCGTGAGAATTGTGAGAAGACATAGAAATTGACATGTAGGCATCATGTTTTGAACTTAGGCATGATGTTTTGGTAGGAAAAACACTAAACATAACAATTTAAAACACAATGCAACGTATTATGGGCGTGAAATTTAAAACACACTATTTAACACTTAAAACACACTACTTAATGTTCTTGGCATGGTGTTTTAAGTTTTAAGCCTAAAATTCATTGCATTGTATCTTAAATTGTTATGTCTGGTGTTTTTTTTTTTTTTGCCAAAACAACCCAAAACATTATGCTCAAGTCCAAAACATGATGTCTACATATGAATTTTTATGCCTTCCCGCACTTCTCACGAAAAATGTCCTTTTTACAGGATCCTAAGACTACATACATATATGGTGGGGGTTCTAGAGTATACACTAGTGTACTTGTGAACTGAGTGAACAAATCTTGCCATTAATTTACATCATCAAATCATAAAATACACTAGTGTATTTTCATCATTAAATTCTGGCCATTGATTTACACTTGTGTTTTGATAAATCTAGGGCTAAGATTAATTCACATAGTTCACTATCAAGGGGATTGTTCACAAATGAACCTAACCCTATATATAGGATCAGGTTCAAGAGTGAACACTAGTGTAGCTTGCGAATTGAGTGAACTAATCCTGGCCATACACGTGTGTAGATTAATGGCCAGGATTTGATTTTGAAATACACTAGTGTATTTTACGATTTGATGATGAGATCCTGGCCATACATGTGTGTAGATCAATGGCCAGGATTTGTTCACTCAATTCGCAAATACATCAGTGTTCACTCTAGAACCCCACCCTATATATATATATATATATATATATAGGATAAGGATCCGTTGGGAACCACCCTTTATTGCGAGAACCGCGAGAACCAATGTGAACACATGGCAAAATTGTAATTAAGTGGCATCTAATAAAAAAACACGCGCTCCTGTTCTGTATTTCCAGCCCCTGTTCACGATCGTCTCTTACAATCTAGGGTTTCATTCGAGAGATTGTATACATTGATGACGGGGATCTATGACGGCGACTTATCTCTCCAATTTCAAGACGGAGATTGTATACATTGACGATCGTCTCTTACAATCTAGGGTTTCATTCGAGAGATCGTCTCTTACATGCGCTCCAGTTCTGTATTTCCAGCCCCTGTTCACATTCATACTGCAATAATATCGATTACAATACGAATTTTGGAATATCAGATGGTGAAATCGATATGACGAACGGTTTATGGTGTGTTGCTATCGATATGACGAAGACGAACTACAAATGTAATCGGGACGAAGATGGGACGAAGATGAACTACTGAGAACTGTTGGTGCCTGTGAACTGAGAATTGTTGATGCAATTCGAATGTCAGACATGATTTTTGCATAAATACACCATCCTGCACATGTGTAACGGAAGACGAATATGTGAATGTTAAACAAAAAGGTTAGAAGCTATTGATTATTTAGTATTATTTTTATCATTTTTTAGTAATTAAATCTGAGTTTATGCACAAGTGAATCATTGTATTAATTTTTTTTGTTAATAATGTAATTGGATGAAGACGAACTACTGAGAACTGGTGATGCCTGAGAATTGAGAATTGTTGATGCAATTCGAGTGTCGGACGTGATTTTTTGTATAAATACACCATCTTGCACATGTGCAGCACTTTACCATTACCCTATAAATACACCATCCTACACGTGTGCAACACTTTACCGTTACCATATACTTATACGAAGTGTTGTGTATTGAGTATTCATACGGATCTATTCAGGTTCATTCGTATTTACAATCTGATTGGTTATATACGAATCTGCAAGTTACATATTCACACGAATCCAAGTTTTCATTCACAGATCTACATTTTGTTTGTTGCATTGAATCAGTTTGTGACAGATCTACATCGGTTCGCAAGTGATTGTGTTACTGTACTGTCTGTTTGCACAATCACTGACCAAGATCAAGTACATTGTTACATAAGCACAAACTCAAATCTGTTAGAATCAGTTCATTTGCATTTTAGTTCATTCGCAGAAACAAAACTTTCATCTGCTGGAATCAATTCAGTCCATTCGATGGAATCAGTTTATTCGCAGAAATTGGTTTATTCGCTGATCAAGTATATCCGCCGCATAGATTACACCATCCGCAGTATATCTGTCCAGTCGCTGAACCTTCCATCTGCAGAAGTTAAATCAATCTGCAGATTTTAACTACATCTGCAGAATTAACGGATCAAATTTAACGGGTCTGGATTAAATTGTTTATCCATTGCATTAACGTTCATTCACAGTATTGTTCGTCTGCTTATTAGGAATAAGTACATCCGCAGATTAGAATTCAACGGCTCAGATTGAAGTTCATTCGCTAGATTTAAGTTCAGTCGCTCGAAGTTAGGATTTTGTTTAAGCTGATTCATTCACTGAAAAACAAGTATATTCGCTGCTAATTCATTCACTGAAAATATGTCCATTCACAAAACTGTCCATTCGCTCAAACCTGATGTCCATCCGCTGAAATATTATGCATCCGCTGAAAATTTGCTCATGCACATGTGCACATGTGCAGCACTTTACCATTACCCTATAACAACACCATATTGCAAATGTGCATCACTTTACCATTACCCTATAAATACACCATCCTGCACATGTGCAACACTTTACCATTACCATATAGCCATCACCAATAATCTACATCCTGCACATGTCAGCACGTTACCATTACCCTATAATCATCAACAATAATTTGTTCACAATATTAGTACATAATCATGCACATGTGCATCACGTTACCATTACCCTATAATCATCACCAACAATATGTTTATCATTTATACAACGTTCTTACACATAACATTTACCTTATTAAATATCACTTTTTTACCATTTCATTATTCACTTTTTAACATTCTTTTTATATTCAGGAACATTCATACACAATGAAGCTGCTACCATTGCTACTAGAATTCCGGACCCCCCTAGTGATGAAACAGATTCTTGTTCTGATGATGATAATGATACTGATGAAGATACTTACGATGACTATGAAGACCCTACATACATAAATGTACATGAACAACCCTTTATACGTTCATCCAGACATCATAATGCAACCAACCATCCTAAATTTGATTAAGTTCGTCGTCAAATATCGATCATTTTGTTTTATTGTTTGTTTTACATTTAGTCTGAACTATTTACATTCAAGTTGAAACACTCATCTACGTTGAACTTGTTTACATGTATTTTGAAACGGCTACGTTCAATTTGATTATGTTGAATTATTGTTTACATTTAATTTAACCTGTTTACATTCAATTTGACCTACATGTTTACGTTGAACTACTCGATTAAACATCATTTAAACTATGTATTCTGATATTATGATTACAAATTTCCGATGTTTATGATTGCATGAATGATGCTTTTTTTATCACTCGATTATTAAACAAAATCATATGTACTTTAATTCCTGGCCACCTAACATGTGTTATTATTCTAAATAATGTAAATGTGCATATGACATACCACTTTAACATAACCTACACCAGTTCATTTCCATATACATTACCATCTGTGGATATATTACTACCATGTATACCAATTTCAAATTATGCACATGTGCATACAAAAACCTCTCTACCATACCAAATGTATAAACATATTACACATATGTATACATTTTCAAATTATGCACATGTGCATTCAATAACCTTCATACAATACCATACAACCTATTACATCATCATCTACATTACCATCCATGGATATACTACCAACGTGTATACCAATTCAAATTATGCACATGTGCATCCAAAAACCTTCATACCATACCAAACATGTAAATAAATTACCAATATGTATACATTTTCAAATTATGCACATGTGCATTCAATAACCCTCATACGATACCAAACAACATAGTACATCATCAACTGACCAATATAACTAAACCATCAACCACCATCTAAAAGTAACCAAATTTTACATATGTGTATACATCATCTTTCAAAACACAAACTTGTTTCTATCACAATACCACTCAATATCACCGTTAATACCAACAAAACAAAAATAAGAAATATTGTTTCCACTAACCACCTACCTACAACACTCCTACTAATTACTGAAATACTCTTTATTTATCTTCTTCCCATTTGTTTAACCTCCTCCAGCACTCCTTCTACTTTGTTGATTCTTCCTTTAACATTTTCCTAGATTCTTCATCCATCAACCCGTGTATGGTATCCTTTGCCAAATTCATAACACATGTGTCAAAAAAAAAAATAGAAACACACGTTATATAATTTTCATACATAATTTTACACATGTGTATATTCAACTTTGTATTAACATAACTTTACAACACATACCATCAACGTTGTTGTCCACCATATCGTCATTACTCTAATGCGTCATCTTTAATGTTGATTTTTCAACCTTCTTTTTCTTGTCCACACGCATTTCACTATCATCTTGGCCCAATGTTTCATTTTCTTCCGCTTACTTTGTCCTCCCTTATGTATTTTCCTATATCTACATCTGCATATTTACTTATCCTCCTTTGTATGTCTTTTCCTATATCTACATCTGCATATGGTATAATATATGTGTTTAAATGAATGACAATATCATTTAACATTTAACATAAAAACTAAAAATAATGCGCATGTGCATCTCTACCCAATTGCATTGTTAAATATTAAGCAACCTATTTTAACTTTTTGTTTCAATATTACGTCCGCCATCGTCCTCCGTAGCATATCACATTCTTTTCGATCCTTACTCCCTTTATTTTATACATGTGCATCTCACTATACATCACACCAAAATACAACTAAATACCTTATTCAATGTCATCTGCATCAACATTAACTAACTTATTCACATGTTATTGCACACTATGCACATGTGCATATTGACTTATTATTACAATCTATGCACATGTGCATAACTATATATTACACAAAAATTACCTTAATATCCAATTCTGTTAAACCTATGATGTCAAAATATGCACATGTGCATAACTATATGTCACACAATACAAACGAAGTTTGAATCGACAAATTATATATCATATAAAAGTACAAATGACAAATTATCTATCATATAATAGTATAAATGAATTATATAAACTTGCAAACGGTCTCTCGATTTATATGACAATATCTATATTACAAATCCGTCAACAATTCCGTTGGTGGCGGCGATTGATTCCCGGCGATATCGTCGTAGTGACACACTCATTGAATCATCTATTCTTATAATCACTGGACGAATTTTGGGAACTAACCTCGATTATATGACGAAATATGAAATATCTGCTGGTAAAATCTCAAATCTGAGATAAAATCTCAATTCAGATGCTTCAATATGGTGAACTGATGATGGTGATGCGATGATGTATTCGAGACGATGATGAAATCGACTGTAATCGACAAATTCTTGATAGATTCAGGTTGAGAAATGTTCAGATACTTGGATGTAATTAGAGTTTGTAGATTGGACATGAAAGTTTGTATTAAATGTAGTTTAATTTTTGTTTGAAGTCCGATAGTAAAAAGGGCAGCAGGTAAGCGGGTTTTTTTAAATTGTTTGGTATTTACAAAATTGCCCCTTGTTCACATTGGTTCTCGCGGTTCTCGCAATAAGGGTGGTTCTCGCATGAACCCTACCCTATATATATATATATATATATATAGGGAGGGGCTCATGCGAGAACCACCCTTATTGTGAGAACCTTGAGAACCAATGTGAACACAACCTAAAATAGCTAAAAAAACCTAACCCCCACCCCCCCTCCCCAAAAACCTAAACCCTCCCACCCCCCCAAAAAAAAACCTAAACCCCCCCCTCCCCCCCCCCCCCAAGCTAAATGCTAAAAAAAACCTAACTCCCCCCCCCCCCCCCAAGCTAAAATGCTAAAAACTAAACCCCCAAAAAACCTAAAAAAATCTAAAGAATTTTTTTTGAATTTTTTAATATTTTTCATGTTAAAATCGCTACTTTTAAAAGCCAAAAAAAAATTTTAAAAAAAAATTAAAAAAAAAATTGGCTTCGAAAAGTAGCGATTTTTTTATAAAAAATATTAAAAAATTCAAAAAAAAAATTTTGTGTGATTTTTAGCTATTTTTAGGCATTTTTGGTGTGTTCACATTGGTTCTCGCGGTTCTCACAATAAGAGGTGGTTCTCGCATGATCTTCTTTCTATATATATATATATATATATATATATATATATATATATATATATATATATATATATATATATATATATATATATATATATATATATTCAAATTCATAAGTAAGTGAAACATAATATCATCAAAATTTTGGAATGATTAGGTGGGAGAAGAAGAATAGAACCAGTGTTCTAGAAAGGTAGAATATTAAGATATGGTTTATTTTTCAAATAAAATCACAATATTATATAAACAAAAGACAAGTTATAAAATTGTAGTTGGTGTCAATTGTCATGAAAAAAATGAGAAGCAAATTACTTTTACAATCAATAATTATCTCTTAACCCTAACACAGTTGTTTGTCTTGCGGGTTCATTCAATTGGGTACAAATCAGTTTGGCAAACTGGGTTATGTTGTGCGGGTTACAAACTGTCAAGTTGAAACCGGTGTGGCTGAAAAAAAAATCCAAACGAGTACTATCCTACGGGTTGAAAAGGTTCCAAACTGGGTTGGCTATAAATCGGGTTCAACCCGGGTTCGGGTTGAGCAGGGTTGTCGGGTGAAGTTTCTAACCCGATTTAGGGTTGCACCTCTACGTGGGAGTCTTCTAATAAATCTACTTTCATTATAACATTCGAAACCCTTGATCATTTTTCTAATTGCAACATTGTCCTTAATTGATTTAAACCATTAATCAACCATAATGCATGGTTTATATATATTGGATCACTTTGCGCTTAATTAATTTAAAAGGACATTGATATTGACAAAATGGGGAAAAGGATATTTGGGGTCAGGATGGATCGATAAAAATAAAGTTAGGATGCAACATGGAAGTGCGGATAGATGGTCGTAATAAAATGCTCACTATATAAAAAAATAAATAAATACAAACTTTAAATCCGAAGGTTCACATTTAACATTACTATAAGGAATCTGTTACTAGGGTTTTCCAAATCATTGTGTCCACATACAACTTCCAAAACTAATGGAGCAACTATAATAATTCATGAAGTGGATTTCCTCGTTGGCTTTTATGTGGAGCAAGGAATATCACCATTCATCATAGTTCCAATTATAGAAATAAAAGAAAAAAAAAAAAACTCAAAGTCCATTAAATTTATCTCTCAAATTCAACACTTCACAAACATGCTCCATCTCTTATCAAGTTTCACATGTTATGATATTAATAATAATTGTTGTATAATTATATATTACATCACAATTATAATGCTATATGCTAGACATCTTTTAGCAACCATACCACAAACAATCAGACAATCTCCATATCTTGAATTCTGACCAAAAATTATCTTGAAGAGAATATAAACTATATAAATACAAAAAAAAAAAACAAAAGCTGGTTACAGGCTGCTACTTTTTGACATGATTAATACAATACAGAACTTCTCAATTGTGGAAGGCGGGTGAAAAACTGTAGAAATACTACTAGATGCTATAATAATTCCATTTTTATACACAAGGGGGCGTGCATGAACTACGGTGCGTTACTCGGGTGGGTGGGTTCAGAAAACATGATTAGGCCGGTTCACAAAGCCTCATAGCCCAAGCTGAACTCAGTTCACGAAGGCGTTGCAGATACTCGCCTAAAGAGATTAACCCTTGAGCAGCCTGTCTGGGGGTTAGGTTGCGTAGTGTCTGTTGCAGTGTTTCGTGACGCACGTAATCTGCCTGTATGTTTATCAAATCACATTGTTATCGATAATGAAATCATGTAATTGGTTGGTCAGCTAATTGGTCAAAATGGATCTTTTTTAAGTTTTAATTGGGTTTGGGTAAGATGGATTTTGACCAAAATGTGCTCGGGTTGATGCTTAGGTTCTTCTAATGCCTATTTATAAACTTGTTCCATTACAAACATAGCTAACATGGATAATAATATTTTTGTTTCATTACATGATATTTTTATTATAAAATGCAATATACAAAATCGGATTGTTTCCAATAATGAAATCAAGCATTATACTTATACAGTTATACTTGATAAAATGGCCAGACCGGGTCGGCTAACGGGTCAAAATGGCTTATGACCAAAATGTGCTTGGGTTGATACTTGACTTCTCCCAAACCCTATTTATAAACTCGTTTCATTATAACATAGCAGAGAAGGACACATTGTTACCTGAATAACAAGGCGTACTAGCTCTTCTAATTTATCCATTGCATTACGCATCTCGTAGCAGCCGCCTCCCAAAGCTTGACCACATGCTACGGCCTCGGCCAAAGTTTGCTGGAGTTTTTCCATTCCCTGTGACAGAGAATCTTCTGCTTGCTGACATGCTTGAATAAGGTTAGACAGATCATGAGATTGATGGTCCAACAGTTGAAGCTGCGGTACAAGAACCTACGTAGCAATAATTTTATTAAAATTGTGATAATAAAAATATAGTCTAATAGACCAGCACTCATGATAGATATGCAAGTAACTGTGGTGTAACAGTGGTAGCTCAATGGAAGTGGGAAAGAACTTTATTGATTGATAGAATAAGCACTAACCAAATCACCCACTCACAACAAAATGATATAGCACTCCCAACATGATATTATACTATATTCGTCGATAATAAATATAAAAATAAAAGAATAATGTGAACAGTCAGTTAGTTCAACTACCTTGAGAAGCTCTGAAGGTCGAAAGCCTCCAATCCATAAGAAAAGGCGCTCGATTGATGTTTTCCAAACACCCGATATGAGATAACATACATCCGCCTTTGCTACGGTTGCTTTAATGTTGAAAAGATTTGCATAATGATTCAATGCGTCTTGAACGAGTCTGTCGAGCTCTGTATCATCCATAACAGAATTCAATGCTGTCTTCAAATTATTAGTTTTTTTATTTTGTAAGTCAACCCACTGCTCATACTCTATCTCAAATGCTGCAATTCCTGCATGTGTCGCAGCTCCAGGGAATCCAAGTTGACTAGCATTGACCCCACCACGCATTAAAGCACACTGCTCAAGTCAAATTTGGTATGATCAACAAATTTAAGATATGGAATGTAATAAGGCAAAGATGAGACATCACTCTAGACTTACCTGTGCCTTAGTTTGTTCAAGTTCTTGTTCGAGATGAAGCAGTTTCAATCGACTAGCTTCCAACTGCTGGACGTACGCCTAAAACACAAGATTCAGGATTTAAAGCTAGTTATACGGAGTTGATCCAAGAGCTAGCGGACTCATACTTGGACCAGTTTTTACAATATTAAGATATTTCCTTTTCTATGTAAACACACCTGAATGTTTGATTTGAATAACATGTGTTTATTTGGGAACTTAATTTTATAATTAGGCAATCAATTTCAGTATTCCAATTTTGACAATGCTCAATTATGACACTTTTAGACACCATTTTGTTTATAAAAAAATTAGAACTTTAAGCTTAAAACCTAGACAAAAAGCAGTTTTGAGAATGGTAATTTGAGAAGTTTCTCAACCTTTTTCCTCAGCCGACTTTTACGAGCTGCTTCACGATTTTGGGCAAGGCGTCTCAAAACCTGTATACGAAACTTCACTTATTGAAAAATGAACCAGATGGTAAGAAAAATAAAATAGCATGAAAAGGATTAACATGCATTGTTGTTATAATAAGAATGCAATGCAGGACTACAACTACATAAGCAACCAAGGTGTGCTTATTTGAATTTTATAGAAAGTGTGCTTGTGTGGCATGCCAAATAAGCAATTACATGTCAATTATTACCAATCAGATTCATTTTCAAAATATAAAAACCCACACATACAAACGCAAAGAACAAACAAAAACAACAATAACACGGATTGACAAGCTCAAAAGGCAGGGCCGTTCCAAGCTTTTTGGAGGCACAAGCCAAAATTGAAATTTTGAGGCCCTTTCAAAAGGCATCATTATCTGTTGTACATGTGGCTGCTTATTTGTCATTTTGACACGGATAAGCAGCCACATGTACAACAGATAATTATACTATAGGTCCGGCCCTGTCAAAAGGCATCATTATCTGTTGTACATGTGGCTGCTTATTTGTCAAAAATGACTTAAAAAACTAATGCCGCATCATCCTCTAACCCGCTCTAGGTTAACGTTTATGTCAAATGGTAACAAATTCAAAGTTTGTTGCATCAAAAGTAAAACTGATAGTCTACAATATCAAAGAAGATGCAATATGTTGTACCTTATCAACTGGTTTACTTGCTTCTTGATCACATGGATTTGAAGGTCCATGTGTTGTGTGTGAATTATCCTCTGACTAAGAAAACAGAATTGTACATATTACTTTTAGTATATGGAAAAGATTTGCAAAAAACACGCAACTGATCTAAACGCGTACCAGCTGGTTCTCTAGCTTCGCATCCACCTCTATAATCATGGCTGCATCCTGATAAATATTCCCTTTAAAATCTCCCCACATGCTAAACGGATTCATCGGTTCATAAACATCCATCCTCTTTGAGTTCAGATATTGAGTGGATGATGAATTCATGTCAAATGAAATTGCGACTTGAATAATAACTTAAGCTTTAGCATCGGTTCATTATCATCCGCACCGTTAAAGCAAAACTACAAACCAGAAACAAAAATCAATCATACATACATACATCCATCATTATCACCATCAACTTCAACACTTTTACCTAATTTCATAAAGTCAAACCAAGACACAATCAAAAACTGAATTTGTAATATATAATCTTTTTAATATTAATTCAAATTTTTAGTAAATTCACATAATATCTTACCAACAGATCAATATTACATAATCTACTAGTCTACAAATTCAATAAACAATATCATAACTTCAATCACAAGTCAACTTTACAACAATTACCTGCAATAACTCAATCGATATCCAAACAAAACACTATGCACGGAACGAACGAACCGTTATTTGAATTCAATAATAGTAAGAACAGATAAGTCACAAGTGAACACAAAAAACAACAAAATAAGCTCAAATTAGAACAAATTCAAACACTAAAACAAAAATTTTGAATGAAGTAAACGAACCTGTAATGAAGAACGTTGAAGTGTGAGCTGAATCGATACATGAATTAGCAAATTCGATGAATCTTCTGAACAAAACCCTAGCTTCCAGTTGTTCTTGATTGATTCGAAGAATCGAATTCAAAGACCACAACTCCTGATGAAATTAGTAGTTTTATAATTTATATACAGACTAATGTGTATACATACATATAGATAGATATATTCGATGTATATCTATATGTGTGTGTATATTATATATAAAAGACAAAAAAGCATATAAATATGAGTGTGGGTGTGGGTGACTGTAACAGATATTATTTACCAATGCGTTCCTTCGAATGAAAATTGTAGCACATGATGTCATGATCCATAAATAACTATATAATATATTTATTATTAGCTTTTTTATGAATAAAATGTCAGAAAACTTTTATATATTTTTAGAAATAGAAATAAAATAAAATGTCAGAAATTTTTTATGTATTTTTAGAAATAGTACTTTATTTTGGATATTTTTTTTCTGTAATAACGTGTTAAAGAAAGGTACTTTCACAGCCTTTTCTAGATGTTTGGTGATAAAAGATAAACCGAATAACGATTTGGGAAAAGTAAATGAACCAAGAGTGTTGGATATTTGATGTTTGGAAAGCCTTATTGCTAGAAGAGGAAATATAAAGTACGCAAGATATTATTAACTTTTATTCATAGTCTTATAAGCTAGATTTCTTAAATCAAGTTTTACTATTTTTCTTCTTTTTTAACAGTAAATTTGGATCGCTGACGGAGCACTGTAGTATCGTCGTGCCGTCAGCGGAACCACCCGATCATATCTATCTCCACTAGGTTGTAATGCTTATACACCAATTCAGGAGGAAACCGAATAAATATGGGAAAAACCCCTTGTGTAAATCGAACCCATGATCTATTGGTCTCAAAGTCTTATCCCACTCCGAAGATGCCACTAGATTATAAAGCCATGAGCAACTTTTACTATTATTTTCTTAAATATTTGAATAAAATGCCAAAATGGTTTCTTAAACATTTGAATAAAATGCCAGAATGGTCCCCGACTTTAAGTCACTTTTACCACTTTAGTGCAAAAAATAAAATCTTTTGTATCTGGGGCCTCTGAAATTTCATTTTTGTTGTCATTTTCATCCAATTGGCAAACTGAGTTAGAATTTCCAGTTAACTTATCCACTTTTTGTCGGTTTTCTTATTTTAATGAAGGGTATAATCGTCATTGTATGCCATAATATATTTTAATCAAGTGAGGAAAACGACAAAAAAGGAAAAAAGGTTAACAAAAAGTTCTAACCCAATTTGTCAATTGAATGGAAATGACAAAAAAAAAAAAAAAAGAAACCTTTAAAGACCCAGATACCAAAAGTTTCAGGTTTTATTTTTGAATTAAAGTGATAAAAATAACCTAAACCTAGGGACCATTAAGGACCACTTTTAACATTTTACTCTAAATATTTTGTTTTAAACAAGGGGGCCCACAATCTCGGTACGTCGCAAATGGCTAGAATGGGACGGAGAGGACGGAGACGGATGGGGGCGGCACGGTGTTTGGACCGTCGCCGACCCGCGACGGGCCGGGGCCGACCCCCATACCGTGTAGCCTTATTTTGTTACTCGGATAGTCCCAGAGTAAATGTTAGGGGACTATCCGAGTAACAAAATGACAAACCATAGGGAGCATACATGCTATTTTTAAAGGTGGAGACTAAACGTGGAAAAACGTGAAACCACAGGGACCATCCAGGCAATTAACTCTAATATAATAAGTTACCATAAATAAAAAAAAACAGATAGATTCAAAACCCATATAAAATATCTTTAATTCTTTTCACCAACAAAATTCTTAAATCTTTTATTTACTCTCTCGGTAACCGACTCTTTTAATCCTTCAAATAAAAAAAAAATCTACAAACCCTAACCTACGCTTGGATCTCTAAACCTTCCCCCAAATTGGTTTCACATTTTTACAGATCTCAGATTCAAAACAAACAAAATTTGTTTGAGTCATCCAGATCTAACGATCAAACCGATGGTTGTTAACGGCCATTGAAGAGGATGAAACATCGAGTAAACAAAGATTTGTTTACGGATGGAGTTTGAACAGTGAGAACGGGACGTGGGGATTTGGTTTCCGTTGAAGCGGTTCTGGTTTGACTTCGCGATTTTCCGATCAAAACAGGTTGACTTCGCGATTTTCTCTTAACCCAACCCAGACACCCATCGCTGCACCTCCATACTCGCCACCATTGCCGGCACGGCCACCGCCACCGGCACGTCTCCATTTGCAGCCTCCAAAACGATACATCATCTCACCTTTTTTTTCTTCTTCTCCTTAGTCCAGATCCATGGTCGCCGGAGGGGATCGAAACCCTATATCTATATCACCTTCAATCGCCGGAAACGACCATCATCGGTAATCCTAAAAACCGCTCGAAAAATGGTCTAGATCGAGACATGCAGACTCGTCGGCTGCCTCGTATTGGTCGGAAACGCAGCCGCCTCACTCCTTGAGGTCCACCGCCGCTGGTTCGTCGTTTTAAAGTAGTGGTTGCACCGGTGAAAATGGGGGTAAACTCGAGACCCTGAGAAAAATCTTATACCAATATAATATATTTTTGTGATTTTTCTGGCAAGGAAACCCTAAATCATCTAATATATATATATGTTGGGTTTGGTGCCTGTTTGGAGGAGATATGACCGTTGAATGTTGGTTTTTGTGACGATTGGAGGAGATACGACGGTTGCTTGAATGTTTTGTGATGTTTAGTAGATGACTGCGGTTGTTTGACGCAAGGGAAGATGACGGTTGCTTGAAGGTTTTTGTGATGATTGGCAGTTAATTTTTCAAACGGTGCGCCGGACGCTGTAGGGTTGTGTAGCATTTTTTTTTGTAACTGTTGTTAAATTTAATTGAAACAGTGCGTTTCATGTGGGCGAGGTAACTGAACCAAAACGTCATCCCTTTTCTGACCGGCGTTTGTTTTTAACCGGCACCGGTTGGTTTTTTAAATGTATATAGATATATATATATAATAATTAAGCAAAGGGTATGTATGTATGGTTTTTTAAAAGTCATGACTTTTCTTTCTTTAGAGGTAACCCAAGTTACTTTTTGTAGGGTTATATAATTAGTATCGAAAATACTATTACCAGTCCGTCCCTTCGAATGAACATCGTAGCACATGATGCCATGATACATATAAGTTTAATATTTATTTAAATAAAGGCGTGCCATATATATGAAGATCACGGAAATGTTGCTTTTTATTAACAAGATGTCAGAATTTTTATAAAGTTATTGAAAGAACACATTATTTCCGAATTTTTCACAAAATATAACATCATTCTGTAAAATATGATACACGTAGTTTCACAACCTTTTTATCTAGTTCGGTAATAAAAACGTCGGTTTGTCAGTGGATAAGATTATTGTGGGACTGTACTCTTTTGCGGAAGTGTGCAAAATTACAAAAATAAAAAAATATGGGTTTTATATCCCTTATTGGTTAGTTTGTTATTTCGTAATGTTGCTGTATTCAAACAAAGTATTAATATTCTTTTCTCCACTTAGATGTAGGGTGAGCAAAATTCGGGTCAACCCGAAAATATCTCATAACCGACCCGAGAATTTCCCGAAACCGAACCAAGATTATATATAATACGAGGTCGTCGGTTCTTATTTTAGCCAAAAATCAGGTTTAGGTCGGTTCTCGGTTCTAGACCGAAGGTAACCGAATTGTTTAAAACCGAACCGAAATTATTATAATAGAATGCATTAGACTGTGGGGTGTGGGGCGTGGGTTGGGGCGGCAGTTTGGCTTTAACACTGTCTACACCACACCGAGCAAGCGTTGGGCATGGCGTTGCCCCTTTGGCGTGCGGATTGAGCCTGGTGTGGGCCGGGGGGGGGGGGAGGGTGACATGGCTGGCTTTAGTTGGCTGGTCTGATCTAGCCATTGGGGGTAGCCGTTGCCAAACCAAAAAAAATCCACATGGCTAGCCACGCCACACTACACCCCTAGTTTTTTAGTATTAAATTGTGGATCCCACCCTCGTCATGTGTCGAGCAATACTCCCAACCCAAACCCCTCCACACCCGATATTCTTATACCTGGCCATGTCCAATTTTGACTAAATCTTTTACGCATTAACTAATCCAATAAAGCATTTTATTAGCCCAACATTGAATCATGATCAACACAGCCACACAAAAATCTTTAACTTAATGTGGATGACGACAACAATCAACACAATACCATCACTATATAAACATTTGATACAAGCGGATTAGGTATAAATCAATACCAGGGAACTTTTATACAAGCGACCCTTTATACAATTGCAGGTTTAACCTACTTTGAAATCTTGATGATGATAGCAGCAACAACGAAGTTATCTGGAACAAATATGAAGTAATCTGGAACGTATATGCAGGTTTAGAATACCTTGAAAATCGGTCTTGGGCATTGATTGAAGACCGAATACCTGATTCCGTCTATATCTGATACCCGACATTCTCTATAGGGTCCAATCTCCGGTCCTTGATATTACATAAAATCGGATATCGGGTCGGATCGGGTATTATGTGGGTCGAGTCGGTTAATGCAAAACGCTCAGCCGAGTTAAATGACAATTTAATATGACATTGTTACTGGTGGTCCATATTGTATTAATTAGGAGTTAATTAATTTTGAAATAAATCAATTAATGGTGACTTGCGAAAAATGAATTAACAATGCGTAGAGTTCAATGATTTCTTGACCTAATGGTCAAGGGAGAGGTGAGAAGTTTTGCTTCTCTTGGAGGTCCTGAGTTCAAATCTAGACAAGGAAGATTTTAATACTAACTATTAACCCGATTAGCGACATCTTAACCGTACGCCGTTAAAAAAACAATTGGTAGAGCAAAGAAGGAATATGATGTTGCATGTATACTTAATCAATTAGAGAAGGAACATGATGTTGTATACTTAATCTATATTTATACTATATATTATAACAATGTATGAGGGAGGACATTTTAAGATACCTAAAAACTAAGAACTTTTTTCCTCTTAATTTATAAACGAACGCCTATAATAAGGGTAAATTGGTCTTTTAAACATTAGTTATATTTTAGCCCATCATCTTATTACGCTTAAATCCCTGAGTTTTAACAGAATTATGGGTAATTACTTACACTTTCCCCATTCACAACAAACTTATAATTCTTTTATGTGTTCTTCTCATATCTTATAAACTATAATATTTTAAAAAATCCAAAAGTACCGTGACGACCTACTCATTTTTGTCGACGTTTCGATAGTTGTCTTGATCAGTATTGACGTGTGGATTAAAAAGTACAAGTAGATGATGCCTCAGTGTACAAGTGATTAAAGCTCAACGTACTTAGACATTAATAACTACAAAATCTCTCATCTTTAACAAAATTCTAGATAGTTAGTTGTTAGTTACACTTTATCCCCTTATAAAAAACTAATACCCCTACGATCTTTAAACGGTTATAACTTTTTTTTGTAAGTTAATATATAGTTTTTTAAATTACATTATATAAACGAGTATTTTGTTCTCTTTAATTTGAGTATAGTATTGCTATAGTTTTTTATTTAAAAAAATTGATATGTTACGTGATTAACAATGTCTAAGGGTTTGAATCGTTAACCGAAATCAACCAAAAACTGAATTACTGAAAACTGATTAACCAAACTAGGGGTGTGCACGGTTCGGTTCGGTTTTTGGGCAAAATCAAAACCGAAACCGAAATGTCGGTTTTCAGTTTTTTAAAACTGTTCGGTTTCGATTTTTATCAGTTTCGGTTTTATCACCGGTTCGGTTTTTTGGTTATTTCAGTTTTTGAAACAAAATATGTAAGATTTAAAAAATAAAAAGTATAATTTAAAATTTAAAAATATTTCTTATAAGTTTACATTTAAGTTACTATATTTAGCTTTTTAATTAATAATGCTCACATAAACCTAACCTTCTAATCTATTTTTATGTTTCTCGAATGTTTTATTAAGACGTTTTCTTTTATAATACTTTGAAGATTATACAATTTATATATTAAATTTTGTTATTTGTTGTAAACAATAAATAAATCATATCAATTATAAATGAACATGTTAATTTTTATTATATATACTTAATATTCAAGAATAAATTATTAATTTCCAATAGTATGGGTTAAACACTTAAAAAACTTAAACTTAAACATAAAAATATATGTTTTTTTTCATTTTGGTTCGGTTCAGTAGTTTTTTTCGGTTATTGAAAATGGTTATCCGAAAACCAAACCGAAATTCGGTTATTAAAAATCCGAAAACCGAACCGTCGGTTTTTATTTTGGTTCAGTTTTTTTGGTCCAGTTTTATCGATTATTTCGGTTACGGTTCGGTTATTTTGGTTTTCTGCTCACCCCTAACCGAAACCCAAATTAACAAAAAACGGTTATCGATTTTTTCATACCCTGATTTAACAAAAATTAACTAAAACGAACCATTAATATTTTCATATAGTTCTGGCTTTTATACCTTCAGTATACCCCTATTTTATATATTTATACCTCCATTTCATGTATTTATACCTAAATTTCATGTATTTTTAATTAAAAGTTTTAGCCCAAGTATGGTTTTGACGATTTACTGAAATTAAATGAATCAAACCAAAAAACCGTCAATATACCCGAATAAACCAAACCAATTAACTGAAAAAGAACTGGTTTATAAAATAGACTAATCGATGACCTCGATTTCGGTTAAGGATAATAATCTAACCAACCGAACAGTGCACGCCGTGACAATGTTTATGTTTCTCGCCGCATCGCGCACGCACCATCGGTTATTAACCAAACTAGTTATCGGTGAGCAATAACTAAATCGTTAACCTAAACCAAACCGAAAACATACGAAACCGAACGAAATCCACCAAAAACCGAAATAACTGAAAATCAAATTAACCAAAAATTGGTTATCAATTTTTTTGTACTCTCGTTTAACCAAAATTAGTTGAACCAAACCGAAGCATTCATATTTTCATATATTTCTAACTTTTATACCTCCAGTTCATATATTTCATATTTTATATCTCTATTTCATATATTTGTACTTTCATTTCATGTATTTATACCTCAATTTCATATATTTCTAAGCAAAAAAGTTTTAGCCAAAGTTTGGTTTTTGCTATTAAATGAAATTAAATGAACCAAACCAAAAACATCAATCTAATCGAATAAAACGAAGTGATTAACCGAAAACTGATTGGTTAATAAAATAGACTAACCGATGACTTTGATTTCGGCTTCGGTTGAGGAGAATAACCTAACCATGCACAACACAACACAATGAAATGGATTACCCGATTACTTCGCTTTTTATGTATATGAATAAGAAAACTACAAAAAACGAGTATCGCAATGCGCTGTGTCGCTCCTGCCGCATCGCGCTAGTTATTATATTATATACTACATGAGGGATGAACATTTTAAGATACCAAAAAAATAAGAACTTTTTCTCTCTTAATTTATAAATACACCCCTAAAATGAGGGTAGATTAGTCTTTTAAATAATAATTATTTTTTAGTCCCTCATCTTATTACACATAAATCCTTAAGTTTTAACATAATTATGGGTAATTAGTTACACTTTTCTCCCTCCACAGCAAATTTATAATTATTTTACGTATTCTTTTCATATCTTATAAACTATAATGTTATAAAAAATCCAAAAGTGCCGTGACGAGCTACTCATTTTTGTTGACGTTTCGATAGTTGTCTTGGTTAGTTATTGACGTGTGGATTAAAAGGTACAACTAGATGATGCCTTAGTGTACAAGTGATTAAAGCCCAACGTACTTAGTCATTATCCCATAATGTTTAATAGCTACAAAATGTCAAGTGATTAAACCCTCATCTTTAACAAAATTATAGATAATTAGTTAGTAGTTATTACATTTTATCCTCTTATAAAAACCTACCCCCCCCCCCACACACACACACAATTTTTAAACGGTCATAACTTTTTGGTATGCCAATATTATTTTTTTTAAATTACACCATATGTATTTTATTCTCTTTAATATGAGTATGGTATTGCTATAGTTTTTTAATCATAAAAAGTGATATGTTACGTAATTAACAGTGTCTAAGGGTGAGTAATAACTAAATCATTTACCGAAACCGAACCGAAATCAACCAAAAATTGAGTTATCCGAACCCGAATTAACCAAAAACTGTTATCGATTTTTTTGTACCCTTATTTAACCAAAATTAACTGAATCGAACCATTCATATTTTTATATATTTCTAGTTTTACACCTTCAGTTCATGTATTTCATATTTATACCACCATTTATATATTTATGCCTCCATTTCATGTACCTATACATCCATTTCATGTATTTATACCTAAATTTCACAAAATCTAATCAAAAGTTTTAGCAAAAGTTTGGTTTTGGTTATTAACCGAAATTAAATGAATCAAACCAAAAATCGTCAATCTAACTGAATAAACCAAACCGATTAACTGAAAACGGATTAGTTAATAAAATAGACAAATCTATGACCTCGATTCCGGTTAAGGATAACAATCTAACCAATCAAACAATGCACACCGTGGCAATGTCTGTGTTTCGCGCTGCATCGCGCTCGAATCTAACGGTTATTAACCAAAGCCGGTTATCGGTGAGTAATAACTAAACTATTAACCTAAACCAAATCGAAAACAGATGAAACCTAACCAAAATCAACCAAAAACTGAATTATCTGAAAACTGAATTAACCAAAAACTGGTTATCAATTTTTTTATACTCTCGTTTAACCAAAATTAGTTGAACCGAATCGAATCGTTCATATTTTCATATATTTCTAACTTTTATACCTTCAAGTCATATATTTCATATTTTATATCTCCATTGCATATATTTATAAGTTTATTTCATGTATTTATACCGCAGTTTCATATATTTCTAAGCCAAAGTTTTACCCCAAGTTTGGTTTTTGCTATTAACTGAAATTAAATGAACCAAACCGAAAACCATCAATCTAACCGAATAAACCGAAGTGGTTAGCCGAAAACCGACTGGTTAATAAAATAGACTAACCGGTGACTTTGGTTTCGGCTTCATTCGAACCGAATCGACCGAACCATGCATAGCACAATGAAATGGATTACCCGATTACGTCGTTTTTGATGTATATCTATCACAATAATCATACAATAAATACTATATGAATAAGAAAAACTACAAAAAACAAGTATCGCAATGCGATGTGTCGCTCCCACCGCGTTGTATGGGCATCCTGCTAGTCAAATAGAATACATAAAAGTCTATAGTAAAAGAAAATTATTAATACTAAAAGTTAAGCATACAACTTTACAAAAGTGTGACGACTAAACCAAACCACATAGACTATTTGTGTAATTAAATCATATATTAACTTAGGAGAGTTTAAAAGTCAAACATTTCGTAGTTACATTATGTTGATATAACATATCCATTGCAACATATCCATTGCATGGGTAGTAGATAATCTTTGTGAATAATTCAAGGCCCGACCCATAGGGTGTGCAGGGCGTGCCACCGAACAGGGCCCAAAAACATTTAGGGCCCATCATTTTTTTTGCATTGTTTGTATATAAAATATATATAGTCCCAATAAAAACAAGAATTCTTCGGTAGTCCAGTTGGTTCCACGCTTCCTGATTAGTAGACAGGTCTCCGATTCGAGACCTCTTACCCATCTTTTATTTTCATATTTCTTTGGTTTCATTAATCCAAGGTTAGGCCCTCAAGCCCATTCATACCCATGTTTACTGTGCGTGACGGTGAACAATTTATATACTTTTTATTTTGCATAAATTAGGGGCATTGCATTTTGTACTCTGTACTTCAAATGTTGGATAGTGGTTTCTGACAAAACCACCGGCTGGTTTAATGCTTAGTCATCTAGGTTTTTACATGTGTACCATAAAGGAAGAGAGAGGTGGATCTATTTCAAGTAAGGAGAGATAAATGAATACAGATTAGAGAGTGAAAGAAATCAAAACCCACAAACCAAAATATTGAAGCCTAGATTCGATTGTTGCCAAGGTATACTACAAATAACAAAGATGCAGTGGGAAGCCGACAAGAAAGAAGTGAAAGCCGCCGGAGCTGAGCTTCTGCCCGACGGCCGACGAGGTCTTCGCATTCATGGCTGGGAGATTGAATCGTAGCCTTTCTGCTCAAAGAAGAAGCTTCCTCGAATCTCACCGGAGGTCGGCGGAGCTTTACCAGACCTTGGTCGGCTCCATCAACCCGATGTTTTGGGAGCATGGCGGTTGTTAGCGGCGGATCTGTTGTGGTAGAGTGTTTACCTGCAACCCCCTGGCAGCTCCCTCTTTAAACAACTTTGAGCCTATGTTTTCGGTTTTGATTTTGGTTTTGGTTTTGGTTTTGGTTTTGGTTTTACCTTTTGTTTTTGTTTGGTACATCGATTTGATTTTGAGTGATGACTGTTAATGGTGATGGTGTGGATGAAGGACGATGGTGGTGGTGGTTAGACAGTGATGTAGGAATCAGATGGCATGTGGGAAGCTTTTTTGGTTGGGATGGAGTTCGGATGTGGGCAGTCAAAATACATTGAATTAATCATAACTGAAACAATTTTTTCTCATTTCTAAATATTACTGAAGTAGACTTTGTGTTCCACTTTTAAACTAAAATTATTATTGTAGAGAATACTTGGTTTTCTACTTCATCTTCCTCGTAAATTATGACACAAATCCATATCTCAATGCCAACCCATTTTTTCAGTTATTTGTGACACAAATCTCAACAAATTTTGGGAATAGTGATAATAGTATGGTATGGTGTTCATGGTTTTTTCCCAAGGTTTTTCTAAAATAAAATTTTAATTTCAAATTTTGGGCAAGTCTCCTTTTTTCTCTTATAGTATATAACTAGGTTATTCCCCGGGTAGATACCCGGGTAGGAAAATTTAAATTACAATCAAAAGCAACAATAATAGAAAATAATGGTAACAATTATCAATGAAAATTGTTTATTAGAGATTATTATCTGATTATGACAATTTAATATCGCATAACAACCTTTCGAATCCACATCAAATACACCCCAAACCCAAGTGTTTAAGAATCACGAAGTACAATACAACGGGTAACTTCTAAGTCTGTTAACCATGCGTTTGCAGGTTCAAAACACAACATTTCCACTGAAAAAAAAACATGATTTCGTATAAACAACACCACATACCTGTGTAACCTCTGTATCTTTGTTCCATACAATCTCCTTTAGTATGTTTCAAGGAGTATTCCCTTCATTCTGTAACCGAAACTCCAACAGACAAAATTCATGCAAAGGAACCCGTTGACGACCGTCTTCTATCCAAATACCCTGAGTTGCAACTATCTAGTGTTTCAAAACCCCAATTTTCCAATCTTTACCCACTATAGCACTGGTTGCAACAGCAATCAAAGCCCCATCCTTTGTTCAAGACTACAATATAATCAATAAAAAAATTAATCATCTCTTTAGATAAAAACCTTAGTCATCTTAAAATTTATAAACTATCCAAATCAACAGCAATCAAAGCCCCATCATAGTTAATTGACATCTTTTGAATGCTTTTTACAACTGAGGTACCTAAAAATGACTTTTGCAATAACTACTCATTGTCCTCCACAAGTCTTTACTAAAAAAGTGGTCTACTAAATTTTACTTCATGGAATATTCATATACCTGATGCCCCAATATCGTAATGAGGATCTACAGTGATTACATGCTAGCCATCTATCATGGCCGGTTTTGGGCCTGTGCGGGATGTGCCACCGCACAGGGCCCATAACCCTTTGGGGTCCAAAATAATTTAAAAACTTTATATACAGTACTGATAAAAGTTAAAGAAAATGTGTACTTACAAAATGCCTATGTAATCCGGTGGATAATTCGCTTGGAAATGAAAGTAGGGATTATTGGTTCGACCCTTTCAAGAATCAATAATATATTTTTTTCCTGCTGAATTATTTTTTAATTGGGCTTTATAAACCTATCCTAGCTGACTTATATTCCTTGGCTTTTCTTTTGCTTTACTTTTCTCTATGCCTCTATGTTTCAGTTAGACTTTAAAAAAAATCAAACATTTAATTAAAACATCTCAGGTTCATTTAAATGTAACATATTCTATGATATTTCATGAAAGTGTTTATTTTTTTTAAATATGACAAATGCAACATATTCTATGATATTTCATGACAGTGTTTATTTTTTTTTAAATATGACATTCGTATTTGTAAATGTTCGAAGCATACACATACAAGCCCTCAAAACTGTTTTTAAGGTTTCAGTTTTTATAATCAATAATTAAAATTTAAAACTAAACTAAAAATAGTAAAACAATAACGTATTTACTTTCGGCTCATTATCCTCCTATAACAACTTTTTTTTATATACAAGTTTATATTTAGGGCTTTAGGGGCCCCATTTTTCTACTCGCACAGGGCCTAAGAGAATTCCCAACTTCCCAGAGACGGCCCTGCCATCTATTGTGAATCTTATATTTTGCTGAGCAAAATGAAAATGTCCACATGGATTTCCTTCATAAATTAAGTGTGCACAATTTGGACATATGAAGTTTGGATTTTAAGAGAACCAACACTTACCACGTTCACCTTGTCAAAGTACTTGGGCCCATTCTGCACACATAAATTTTGTTAGTCTAAAAAACAAAGGTTTATATGTGATAAAAGCCTACGTATTTTCACTAAAAAGGTTGTATCCAGCCCTGCAACTTTGTTTTCGAGTCAGTGACTGATTTCGGCATCAATGATTTTTAGGTTGATTTTTGATACATCCTTATATAAGTAAAAAAAAGTTGCATATGTTCTCCTATTTTATTTAAAGGAATCGGGTGTTATTAAGTAACTGGTTTATTTTATTTACCCCATAAAGAGAAAAAAAAACAAAAAATATGTTGTTTGAAACCATAGATAAGAAACACTTAAAATATTAATTTCATACCTCCATTTTTTTAAAACCAATGCATATACCTAACACGAGCCAAACTTGAGATTTTGAGACACATATGCAAGAAAAAATTTGCAGCTAAATACTTAGAATCGATCCGCTTTCCAACAAAAAGGGCTACATCCTCTTCATGCCAACAACCTGTGATAAATTGTGAAGAAAAGTACATTACTTCTTTTATACATCATCTCTAACTAAGATCTTTATGATACAATTTCTTAAGAATCGATGGCGATTATAATAGAAGGAATAAGAAACACTAGACTGAACCATGATAAATATCATTTAGTTCATACAGAGGCTTCAAAGTAATGTATCATAGATGGATTCTCATCACTTATAATTGATACAAAACAATTTAAGAAGACTAAAACCAAAAATACTTCATGTACAATAGAGACAAACATGAGAATAACTTACCTCTATTGGTGATGTCCTCAAATTTTTTGACTACTCAGAGACAACCGACTGAGAACCACCAAAGCCAACAAATGATACAATGTGTAAATGATATTTGTGATGTCCTCAAATAACTTACCTCTATTGGTGATGGCCTTGAAAACCTTCCGGTTTAAGCTTTTTGACAGCAATCGCCATTCCAGACCCTGGCTTCGTAGCCAAATGAGTGAGTTCATCAATCCACCATTTGAAAACATACCCGAACCCTCCTTCACCTAACAGACTGTCGGGTCTAAAGTTTCGCGTGGCGTTCTTTAACTCCATGAAGGAGAAGGGCTTCAAGTTTGAAGATGATAATACCTCTCCTTCGGATCGTGGTGTACTAACACTATCTATACTGCTGCTTCCACCACTGTACGTTGAAATCGTCGTGCTGGATGGGCCAGACAACGAACTGATTTTGCTACCAATTTTCGACATCCCTGCTAGTTTAGACATAACTTGTCAGTATTATTTAGTGTAATTATTATTATTTGATTTATCATTTATATTTAACTCTGTGTATTACTATCTTATCTCTGGTTTGAACATCACTATAGTTATTAACAGGGATAAGAAATCGTACCGACCAAACATAAACGGTACCGTATTTGGTTTTAAGTTTAGCTCAATTTCAGTATTGGTACTACTATGTGGTATCGTACCGGTTCTGGACTTTTAACGCTATTGTACTGTACCGGTACCGACTGAAAATATATGGTACGGTGTTTGGTTTCAGTTTGAGCTAAATTTCGGTATTAGTACTATGTAGTACGATAGCAGTTCCGGTCCGGTGGTACCGATCTTATCCATAGTTATTAATGTTTTGTCATTAAATTTCATTGTAATCGAAGATTTGGATACATAAAAAATATTATTCACCAATTATTCTTCGCTTAAATTCTTTCAAGTAGACTCGAAAGTCAAAACACATAATAATAATTGCAAAATCGGGAACAAAATGTTTTCAATTTCCCTAATTCATAAAATTAAAACCAAAATTGTTCAAAAGTCAACAAATTTTGACCTGAACCAGCATCCAGATACCACAATTCCATCAAATTGAAACTAAAATTGGGGAAACAACGACTCAATTTAAACCAAAAAAGCTTCAATTCCAATTCCAAACCTCTAATCCCAATCTAAAATCAAGAAAAAACAGAAACATGAAACATAAAACTGCATCAATGATTTCAAGAAAATCGAAAGTTTACCGGATGTTCTGGAGCTGAGTGTGGCGTCCACTTTAGCGGAAGAAGAATTCAAACAGTTACCCATGTTATTGGTGATGTCCTCAAATTTTTTGACTACTCAGAGACAACCCTATCTTACGCATTTAACTTTCTGTTTCAAAATTTTAAATACAATCATCACTAAAATTGCAAACCTAACAAACCAAATTAAAAATTTTGCGCAATACATCAAATTACATACAAAAATCACAACAGAGATAATAGAAATGATACTCGATTGGGATCTGATAAACTTCAAACGCAAAAAAACAGAGATAATAAATCGTACCATTTTCTTGGACCATACTCGGACTCATCCCTAAATCACTTACGAAATCGAAACAAACAATCACCTACGAAGAAGTAATTAAAAAAACAACGAAAAGATAGGTTTTTATTCATGAACGTTTATCTACAATCCTAAAACACGATCGGCTAATAACCTAGCGGTAATTGAGAAAAATCAAACAAAATCAGAGATACCTGTGACTTGGAATCACTGAACTCTTCGGTGGTGCCGCCGCCGTTAGCAGCGGCCGGTGGTGAAGAATCTCCAGCGGCGAAGGTTTGAACATCTTCTCTGTTACCTTCGTATGCACAATACTGAAGAACAATTATGCTAAGGTTTTGAGGGGATAAAGATGGAAGAACTGGTGTCACGTTCTGGCCAGATTGAAGAATGGGTGTCACGCCAGTACTTGAGGAGTGTGTTTCTGGCCGCCATTGAAGATGATGAAGGGATGGCGAAGTGAAGATGGAGAATTGCCATGATTAGGAGAGGAACAACTTGTGCGGCCGATCTAGGGTTTCTTCAACTTCATGTTTCTTTAGGGTTGTTAGAAGAAAGAGGAAAAAGGAAATATAAAGGATCCATTATCCATCATGCTTGACCCATATTCCGACCCGAATTAATCCGGATCCCGCGTCCAAAGAAAAGTGGACAGGATTTTCCCGCCAAAATGCACAATCTAGAGGGGCTAATAGCATGACACATCAGCAAAATTTATCACATTTATTATATATAATAGATTAATTGCTTAAAATGTGAATTGAATTTATATTTGAGAAAGGAAATAAAAACCATGACTTTATGCTAAGAAGTTAACAAAATTATTCTCATCACGTAAATTATGAGCATTGTTAAAATTTCGTGAATTAACGTCTCACAACGTCTTTGTGTGGTTCAAAGTTTTTACCTATATTTTTTAATGTTTAACAGTCCCGTCGCAACGTGATGACCCTTGATCGACTTAGTTATTGATTGTTGCTTGTAAATTTTGTTATAATTTATATTAGAAATCAATGATATAAGGTTTTCGGAATTGTTTACTTATTAAGTGTACAAACTTTGTCATAACTAACAAATAAAGCGCGGCTAGGCAATGTTTGTTAGGTATAGTTATTCAACATTTGGTCAATAAATAAACGTGTTTTTCCGCCGTAGGGAATTATGTTCTTAGTTTTTTTACGATAGGCTTCCATGGGTCTGACTGAACAGTGGATACGCAGGAGGGGTCTTTGCTCGCCGGAAAACACCGAAGGTGAAGATGTCATGGTGATATGCTTCGACAATGCCTCGCCTGTGCTTCCATCCCTTGGTTTTAGAAAACTTTGAGTCAACGGTAGTGCTCTTAAAGTTTATGTTTGAATATTATTTTTTCTTAAAAAGTCATTAAATTTAATTATGTATATTATTATGCTTGCTGAATTTGTCTTAAATTTACTTATTTGGTTTTGTATTTTATTTTTCTTATTGAATCATAAAGTGGGTCTCTCGGTTGTGTGTAGATCTAACTCATGTATTATGTAAAATTCTTAACTAATGCATGCATGGCAACTGTGTGGATGTAGCTCATGTATGACGTTTAGTTGTTAACTAATCCATGTCAGCTGAATTTGTAAGCACCCGACCGCAAAGCGGCGGGGCTTACATCTAGTTTACATAAACATGAATTGTAATGCAGCATTACCATTATTTTATTATTATTATTAATGTATTGTGTTAATAAATTAGACTATGTTATTATAAAAATTAACTTTTGTTACTTGATTTATGAACCAAGAACATTAAATCTCAACTATTTAGAAGCCCAATTGTTCCGAAGCCCAAGTGTTTTAGTGTGTACTTGACTAATGACTTGGCCCGGATCAATAAACAAACATAATGGACTAATGAATAGGGCCCTTTTTTTTTTATCTCGCAGAGGGCCAAATTATATAATTTGTGACTTTCGGAGACGACCCTGAATAATTGATTAATTAATCCGGATAGGGTAGTCTCTGTAACCATGAGAATATATGGTATAGCTTCTAAGATGCATGAAAATGGTCAAAGCATACTCTAATGATGAAGGTGCAATCATGACAAGTTTCGTGAACAAATGGGATACTACTTATTAGGTTGCCCCGTTATCAAATAATACATAAATATCACTCTCATGTACAATGTCTCGTTCATTGCCATCTGTGAGAATACTCATCTTCTAGCTATCGGTTGAGTAACATTTCCTCTTACGTTAAGTTTAGTGTAATGACTGATCAAGTGTTTGGTTTAGCTAAAATTGGAACAAGATCCGAGGATTGACGATATACATCTCAATGTTTTCGTTTTAGCAAATAGGCTTGTAAATGAACCGATGGTTCAACAAACTGTGTGACAGGAAGTTCTTTATGTATTTTTAATAAATAAATGAACCGACATGAAGAAACCTTTTTTGCCCGTTTAGTTAAACAAACAAATGATCACATGTCTCGTTTGTTCATTTATCCCCGTTCATTTATGTTTGTTAGTTTACGTTTGCTTAAGTTTGTTCGTTTACGTTTGTTTGCATATTCATTTAATATATCTAGACCCATTACAATTTGGTCTAGTTTTATGAAATTAAAATTGATCTCATCTTACATTTAAGTCTAGTTATATTAACTTTTTAGCCCCAAGAGATTGACGTTCATGATTACTTCTAATTGATGTTCACTCGGTTATGTTTTTTTTTTCGTGTTTTATGTTCGTTAATTTGTTTGTCTTCGTTTACATTCATTTATATTATTAACAAGCGAACATAAATGACGAACACGTTTATTTTCTTAACTAACATATAGGAACAAAAATACCCATTTGTTTAATTATTCATGTTCGATCATTTGTTCGGTTAAAGTTAAACCAACGAACATGAACATGCCCTTTTCGCGTTTGTTCAGTTCGTTTACAAGCCTACCGACAAAAGGGAATCATGCTTGTTGGTTAACTAGTTGTTGAGCTCTAAAGGTGCAATGTATATATAGTCGTATCTTTGTGTTGACATGCTTAGGGTTTTAAGGTTTGGATTCCCGTGATTTGGTTTGGGTGTTAGGATTTCAAAGAATAAAGTTTTATAGTCTGTGGGGACGTGGGGTTTTGACTTTGATTTGAAGTGGACTGTCCTACAAGTTGCATATGGTACCCATATTAGATTATTTTTCAACTATCGCTTAATGTGGCTCAGGACTTTTTCCTTCAATCTCTCCAAGGTTTTAACTGCATAAAAAACTTCTATGGTGTCATTGAACATCATTCAGTTTTGAGCTTGTTATTTTCAATAAAAGGACATTTTTACACCTTTCTATCCTATGAATATATCTACTATCATGTACTAGTTTAAACATAGTGCAAATATAGATATATGTTCGACCTTTTCATTAAGTCACTTTTCATAGAGTGTTAGACCTAGACTTAACCTATGGAATGTTGTAGAGTACTAACAAATCAAACCTAGCTCTTAGCTACTGTTTCCTCTTCACAAAGAAAGACACCAGCCTTGTTTGCGACATCTTCGCACACTTTGGTTATAAGAATGCAAGAAACTTTATAAAAAAAAATCCTTATTGGTGATACAAAAGAAAAAGGTGTTTTTTTCCATGTGGCCGCCCAAAAGAAAGGCATGACTAAGACCATGCGTAGTGGTAAGGGTGAATAATGTCCCTATCTTTGGGTGTTTTCCGCCATGTGGCAGTACAGTCAGCAAAGGGAATTATTGGGCGTTTTTCTAAAATGGGTGTAATGGGGATGTGGGCATTATGTTAAAAGGGTGTAAAGAATTAAATAAGAATAAAAAAACCAACAAAAAAAGCTATTGGACTAAAAAAAGGAAGATTAAATGTTATTGGCCAATCCAAAATGTTCAAAGCGTGATTTAAATCACGCGAAAAAAAAAAGCCAAACACGCCCAAGGGGTGGATCTCCGGCGTGATTTGGCATTTTCGGGCACAAAAAACTCCCCAAATGAAGCCCGAGTACGGGTGGTCTAAAACTTTTCTTGATATGCAAAAAGACATGATGGTGATACAGATCCTTTTTCCCAAGAAATGTGACAGTTAGTGCTAGCTTTTGACTAAAAGGTGAACAAATAAGTTATATAAATCTTTACTTTTATCTTCTAGCAAGTATTTCATAGTAAAAAAAGTCCAAATATTAACAAATGGCAAAAACTTATTTACACATGGTGTATACGGGTTGTATACTGTTATACGGCCCGTATACACCATGTGTAAATAAGTTGCCTGGTCGTATACAATGTATACGAACGATGTATACAGGCCGTATACTTTCATACGACCCGTATGAAACGAAAAATAGATTTTTTCTCAAAGTATTTGAGGGATTTTACAGTCGTGAGGTGGTCAAAGCTTTCTAAAAGTAGAAAAAAAATAAAACATTAACAAGTAACAAAGATTGAAGAACAAAAAAACGTGTCGTATGACTGTAATAAAAAGGAAGGGTGAGGCATTTGATGAGAGTTGTAAGGAGAAGCGTTGAAATCAATGGTCCCGTCATTACAACCACTTGTTTTCAACGGGGATGTAATGCAATGATTCCTCTCAATTGAATAGATAGACACTTGCTTCATAGGACTCACTTGAATCGTCTCGAAAGTACTGAACAACCGAAATAACAACTTCGGTTTCATCAGCCTGTACCGAAGAAACCAAATTCGCAACAATGAGTCTGAGTCCGTTGTTGTTTGTGAATGTTTCGAATCATCATAGAAGACGTGTCGGGTTCTTCTGCTAGTGGTCGGGCTTCCAATGCTCACACAGGGTGATAAACAACACTGATATGAACACAAACCAACTGCTTTGTCTTGAGTCGTCGGGAAAACTTTTCCTCAGGGGAGGGTGAGTAGTATGAGTCTGAGTCCATTGTGGTTCGTGAATGTTTCGAATAATCATAGAAGACGTGTCGGGTTCTTCTGCTAGTTATTCGGAATGTTTCGAATCATCAATAAAATTAACAATGCAATATTGATTGAAAAGGCGTAATTGCAAGACTGTTTGTCGGGCTTCCAATGCTCACACAGGGTGAAAAACAACCCTTGATGTTGAAACCTGTTTTACCTCATGTAAAGGAAAGAAACAAATTTTTTTAGAGAAGCGTTGGGATTCAAGGGTTTATGACTCAAAGTTAACATTCAGATTCAAATTCAGAAAGCAGATGATTTTGTACTTGGTTTATTCTCTTTAATCTATTAGAACGATCCTTGTTTTGTCACATACATGCATTTAATTCCCAACATCCTTGTTTTGTCACGTACATTTCGTAAGCAACTTTTCGTGCACTGAACCTTTAGTTGTGTACGCAAATTCACCATCGGTTTCTACAGCACAAGCACATACACCGGTTTCCAAGTAGGGTTTAGAATGTTTGAAGGAAATGTCGATTCAATATCAACTCATCTTTAGTAGTGTTTGTTTGAGAACCTGATTCAGATAAACAACGGTTCTCCAATTCCAGAGTAAGCAAATACACAACGGTTCTGCAATTCCAGATCAGTAATGAACGTTCAGTTGTGTACACAAATTCGTCACCGGTTTCTACAACACAAGCACATACACAGGGAGAATGTTCTCGAAATTGAAGGAAAAGAAAAAATGGTTGCTGATGTTTTTCACTATCAGGATTTTGTTGGTTTGTTTCCAAATAGGTTTTAGAATGTTTGAAGTATTTGTAGATCAACAGAAATAACTGAAATAACAGCTTCGGAATCTATTAACCCACAATTGGTTTGAATTTGTGGATCAACAAATGATTGGTTTAATACCAACTGCTCGAAATCCCTTTCGTTTTTTGGATCGTTCTAATAGATTAAAGAGAATAAACCATTATCACTTCCAGATTCGCTAATTTCACTGTTGGGTCCATTCTTTAGTAGTGTTTGTTTGAGAACCTGATTCAGATACACAAATTCATCACCGGTTTCTATAGCACAAGCACATACACAGTTAGGGTTTAGAATGTTTGAAGTATTGGGATTTTGTTGGTTTGTCAGGTTCTATAACTACAATCCTTCCAACATTATTGAATGAAACTAACAAGGTGAACCTAAATTTTCAGATTTTTAGACACTTACTTGAACCGTTAGTAATGCTAGATGTCATTTTGGCTGAACCACAACCTATTACAACACTGTATGATACGGGCCCACAATAGTTGAGCAAGAATTGGGTCCGTCGCATGATAGAAGATACATATCGTCCGTTCAAGTTAAGCTTCCTGATGCAACTTTTTTTGCTTCAAGATTTACGTCTGATGTCTAAGTTTGATTACATTTGACTTCATCTACTTGTGTTTTGAAAATAGGCTTTGTTCTTCGATATTGGATCGTTCTAATAGATAAAAGAGATTTTTACCATTTTTACCCTATGAATACGTATACGGTGTATACGGCCGTATACACTCGGTAAAAAATATTTTAACCGATCGTATACTATGGGTAAAAATGGTTTATTCTCTTTAATCTATTAGAACGATCCTTGTTTTCATAGGATTCACTTGAATCGTCTCGGAAGTACTGAACAACAGAAATAACAGCTTTGGTTTCATTAAACGGCTTTGAGAAGCACTAAAACGGATGCGGTTGTTCTTGAAGATGAAGATGAAGAAACGAGGGTTTATTCTCTTTAATCTATTAGAACGATCCTTGTCTTGAGAACCTGATTCTGATTTAAACATTGGAATTTGTGGATCAACAGAAATAACTTAAATAACTTGCCATTCTCTTGCACCTGTATACGTTGATTGTGGATTTAACTTGCAAGAATTGGGTCCGTCGCATGATAGAAAATACATATCGTCCGTTCAAGTTAACCTTCCTGATGCAATTTGTTGGAAATTGTGGATTTCGGTTGGTTCAGATCTCGGAAGTACTGAACAACAGAAATAACAACTTCGGTTTCATCAACCGGCTTTGAAAACCGGACGGAATCTACGAAGAAACTGTTGGAATTTGTGGATTTCGGTTGGTTCAGAAACTTAACAAGAAAAGCAACTAAAAAAATACAACTGATTACTCGGTCGAATAATGGCCCACAAGAGTTGAGCAAGAATTGGGTCCGTCGCATGATAGAAGATACATATCGTCCGTTCAAGTTGAGCTTCCTGATACATATCGTCCGTTCAAGTTGAGCTTCCTGATACATATTGATGTGCACAAAATGCAACATATAAATTACATCAATTGTGGCATAAAACTAACCCTTTTTAGTACTAATGTTGGAAAAAATGTGTTTTTGTCTTCCTTTTGTATTTTCAGGATTAAATGAGCTCAAATGAACAAAAGAAGCAAAAAGGCAGGTAAATCTAACATAAATACAAGAAAAGGAACAAACGTGGCATGCCCAACCTCCCGACAGCATCTTCCCAAGCAAAACAAGAGAACAGAAGGCTGAACACGCCCCGCGCTCAATGAGCACGGGGGCGTGCCCAAGTGTCAGCAGAAAAGACAAAGTTGTAGAAGCTTCTATCACCCACCACGGGGGTGTGCCCACTGGACACGGGGCCGTGGTCAACTCTAAGATTCGCTAAATCTAGGGAAATCTTGATAGTACAGATACGCTTCTGCACACGGGGTCGTGCCCAGCAGACACGGGGGCGTGGTCAACTAATGCAGACAAACTGCAATTAATGAAGAAAGAGAAGGAGGATGGACACGGGGAGTGCCCGAGCTGCTGTTCAGGCTATAAATAGGGGTGCTTGGCTCATTTGCAAACCATCCCTTGGCACACTACCTCTCTCACACTTCACCCACCCACCACCACCATCACAACACCATCATCCACCACCATCATCCATCATCCATCATAGAGTGTGTGAGTCGTCTTGGGATCCAAGATTGATCGTAAGAGTTCTTGACAATCAAAGGCCATGTTTGCCCAAGTCTCTTACATCACTTGGTGAAGACAAGTGTCTAGTGTAATACTTTTTATTTTTAATCTTTTCGCACTTTTTATTTGGTTATGTATTAATGACTTTAATAACTAGTTTCTTATGTTGAAGGTGATTCTTCCTTATCGTTTGTCTGTGGTGTCTTGACATTATTTTACTGTCTATATAAAATAAAAGATTTTCACCATTCATATCTCCACGGTCTATACAGAGATATGTTGGCTACCTGGTCGGGGGTTAAGGGAACGGTTTGGTAAGAGTCTTGCCTTGTTCAGTGTATAGATCCTGCAAGGACCTGGGTCAAATTTAGTAGGACCTCCTTCAATACCCACCGGTATTGGATGGCGGGGGTCCAAAATCTTTGATCCCCTCATATGTAAGCTACTATTAAAACTTTAACCCGGCTACTTAGGACTGTATCCCTGCTGACTCAGACTACTTAGCCGAGGGTAACGTCACCTTCAAAAGAGGGGCCTACCACATTATGCATTAATAACTTAATTAATTATCTTTCAATAATCCAACCCTTTAGGATTGTATCCTTGCTGACTCAAACTACTGGGTTGAGGGTAACGTCACCTTCAAAAGAGGGGCCTACTACAATAACTAAGATAATCTCTTAAAAAGTGCAAAAGTGCGGAAATAATCAAAGGTTACACTACACACGAGTCGGATCCAAGTGATTCATCTTGTCTATCTGTTTTTACTTTTATTTTGTTTTTCAGCATTTTAGTTAGTTTTATTTTTCTAGTTTAATAATCTTTTTCTAACTTTTGATTTGATTAGACGTTGAGGATAAACCGGTACTAAAAGCTCTTGTGTCCTTGGATGACCTCGGTATCTTACCAACACTATACTACGTTCACGATGGGTGCACTTGCCCATATGTGTGTTTAGTGTTAGTGAATATCGTGTTTTATAAATTTAAAACTTGGCTAAAAAGTGTTAAAGGGCTTAAAATATACATTAAAAATTATACGACACTTCACGCATATCACATATCGTTCGTTCAAGTTGAGCTTCCTGATACATATCGTCCGTTCAAGTTGAGCTTCCTGGTACATATCGTTCGTTCAAGTTGAGCTTCCTGATACAAATCGTTCTTAAGAAACTTTTTATGCACTGAACCTTCAGTTGTGTACCCTTTAATCTTCTTGAGTATTTTTCTAACTTTATGCTTGCATCCACCACAGTGAATATTAACTTTGTTGGAATTTGTGGATCAACAGAAATAACTGAATACAACCGATCAAATCACACACTATATAACGTGTAAACCATTTTGACTTTGTTCTTCGTTTTTTGGATCGCTCTAATAGATTAAAGAGAATAAACCATTTTTACCCTAAGAATACGGGCCGTATACTATTATACGGCCCGTATACACCATGTAAAAGAAAATTACCAGATCATTTTTTACCCCATTAATACGGGCCGTATACTATTATACGGCCGTATACAACATGTGAAAAAATTTTAACCGATCATATACAATGTATACGATGTTTGTATACGGCCCGTATACTATGGGTAAAAATTGGTAAAAAAATGGTTTATTCTCTTTAATCTATTAGAACGATCCTTGTTTTGTCACGTACATGCGTTTAATTTGTGGATTTCGGTTGGTTCAGAAAGACAAGAATACAACGTTCATGTATCACAAGGAATGACCGATCTAAGGCAGAGATTACCTGAGAACCTATATGAGACCTTAAAGGTTTCATATGCATCCGCCCTTTGCCAAACCGGTAATACCACCACTAACGAACATCCATCGAATACATCTTTCAAACTTTCAAAATTCAAATCAAACAAACACAAAGTATCTCGATATGGTTGGTGTAAAGCTCACATTTTACTACATTGACCATGTATTTTGACAAATCATCTGCTTCCTGAATCTGAATCTGAAAGTTAACTAGACCCCTCAAGTTGTCATTCATAACAACTAAGCGTCTGGAGAAGAGTATGTTGATATAGGAGAGTTGATGCAATTTTCCAAGCATTTTATTGTGTGTTGTAATTTTAATGAAGCAATGAAGATTGAATACGCAAATCGCATCCGTTTTGTATACGGAAACAGTGGCTATGGGAAACACAAACCCGACACGTCTTCTGTGATGATTCGAAACATTCCGAATAACTAGCAGAAGAACTCGACACGTCTTCTGTGATGATTAGAACGATCCTTGTTTTGTCACATACATGGAAAACAAGGACCATTCACCTCTTTCAACCTACCAAAACACCGTAAACCCCTTCTTTTAATCTATTAGAACGATCCTTCTTTTAATCAATTAGAACGAGGCAACTTTCCTTATCACGCGTACCGGTGATTTCTTATCCATACTATTCTTCATAGCCATATTCCCATTCACAAGTTGTTGATCTTTGGGTGGTGATTTACTCCCAAACAAACCATGCCCACCTTAACCAGAATAGATAAGCATATCACTCGATCCACTTACATTCGAATAACGCTGAGAATCCACAACGCTTATGGCCAGATTCAGATACACAACGGTCTCTTTGCTTCGTCCACTAGAACTATTTGTGTATGCATTCTTTTGGTAGTTAACAACGCTAATTAGAAAAAATCTATAAAATTAATCATATCGATTGCTATAACAGGATGGATGTGACACACACAGATAGATAAGCTGCACAGTTGTCAAGACTGTTTGTCGGGTTTCCAATGCTCACACAGGTTGATAAATAACGCTGATACGAACACATGTGTTTCGAAAATAGGCTTTGTTCTTGGTTTAATGAAGTTACACATAACATCTAGTTATATTCAGATTTAAACAATGCCCGCCTCAACTGAGATAACGGACATCCATCAAGCTCAAAAGAAAACTTGTGTTTCCCATAGTCACAAAAGATTGCGGTTTGTATTTCGCATAACCACCGTTTCCGTAGTAAAAAACGGTTGCGGTTTGCACATTCAATCTTCATGTTACGGAGAATGTTTTAGAAATTGAAGGAAAAGGAAAAAGATTTGTTGAAATCGAATTTGACAACTATGACAATTTATTAAAAGTAGCAATCATCTCCAATCATTTCCTTGTCAAATCATACAATATAAAGTTTAAAGTTATCATGTGTTGTAGTTTGGAAAGATGACCGAATAGAGACCTGAATAACAAACTGTGGAGAACTTGTTTGTGTCGGGTTCTTCTGCTAGTTACTCGATCAACGGACTCATCGGTAACGTTACTCTACTTGTGCTCCGATTTAAGAGGCGTGTTCCGATCAACGTTGTTAAAGGTGATGAAGAGTTTAGAAACCATAGAATGATGGTGTTTTTACCGGAAAAAAACGTGATACTTGAAAAAACATCCTTATATACGGCTCGTATACAGTTATACAGCCCGTATACATTTGGTAACATCAAAAACCTCACAAAATAAATCCATTGAGCCGTATAAGTTTTACAAATTGTATAAACATGTATACGGCTCATATAACTATATACGGGTCATATATAGTAAAATCAAAAAAAACATTCTCTACGCATTTTCCTATTCAAAAACATTCTATACGGGCTGTATAAAAGTATACGGCCCGTATACACTAGGGGATGTGAAAATAAGATATAGGTGGTGTGGGAACAAGGGGACCTTAAAAAATCTTTAATATCTTTATATATGAACATGAAAAATGCATGTGCTTTCATAAAGAGACACCTTGTCACTATTCACATCAATCATGACATCATAGTTGTCACTTTAAGCAGCTTTTACAGCAGTAAAGGTAGACCAATAAGTGGAGAAGTTAGAAGCACGACGGCTTAAGACCAGAAGCACTTACATCCGCACCATAAACACCTCTAATTGAGGATTGATAGTGAAAGTAAGTATGCGGACCCGACTAAAACACATGAAAGATACAACATAAAAGCTTCTTGCATAGTCCTATAGTCAAGAAGCTAAGAAGGCAACAAGTAATAAGTTATAAGCTCAGGCTCGGAAGTTATAAGCTCAGAAGCCGCAAGCTATAAGCTTCAAGCCACAAGCTTAAAGCTATAGGCTGAGAAGCTATAAGCTCAGCCTCGGAACAGTGGCGAATCTAGAAAAAACCTAAAGGGGCAACGTTTCTATAAAAAGGGGCAACGAAATAGAAAAAACGTCAATTTTCTCCAAAATTTACACTAATTTTACACTACCGCTGTAGCGTCAAAGGGCAACGGGGGTTGCCTCTTGTTCTATGCTAGGTCCGCCCCTGCCTCGGAAGCTATAAGCTCAAAAGAGAAGTCGGAAGCTATAAGATTCAACCCACAAGCTTAAAGTTATAGGCTAAGAAGCTATAAGTTAGGCTCAAAAGCTATAAGCTCAGAAGCCAGAAGTCGGAAGCTATAAGCTTCAGGCCACAAGCTTAAAGTTATAGGCTGAGAAGCTATAAGCTCAGGCACAGAAACTATAAGCTCAAGCTCGGAAGCTACAAGCCATGAAGCTTGAAGCCATAAAGCCTACAAGCCCGGAAGCTACTACAATAAAGATGATAAACACGTACGTAGAGTATAGACATGGAACATGTGACCAAGCCATACTCGGGCAAAGATATGCCCTTTTATAAAAATGTCAAATTCAACAGTTTACTTGAAACAAGTGTAAATCCTTTTAAACACCTTATTAGTAGATTCTTAGATAACGAAAGAAGCTCATAAACTTGGAAGTTTCAAAGGAAGTGTTACAACTTCATAAACAAAAAATGGAGCTTGGAAGCTTGGAAACTCAAAAAATTTATAAGCTTATAAAGTTCCAAGAAGAATCTCATAAACAAGAGGTTCAAAATTGAAGCGTAATGTATTAAGTCACAAGCACCCATAACTACGTCATGATTACTTATGACTGGGGGTTGACATAGGTACCTAAACTTCCATTTTCTAAGAAACCTAGAAGCTAAAAAGACGAGAAGGTGAGCAACCACAAATGTCGAGGTTACTGCTAACACAGTCACAAGCATATTGGCTTGCTTTTGTGCAAAATGAAAAATCATAACATTCAGCTACTCATACCAACTAATATTATTCGTTTTGTTCACTAGAAGGTCATGGATTTGTTTGTTATTTTTAGAGTAGAAACTTCCTACGAGGTCATCCATTATGAGTGGTTCTCACTTAACAATGGAGTTTTTCTCTCATCCACAACCATTGCTCCCAAAACACGTTAATGAGATGGGACATCATTCATAGTCACTGCGTCCAAAACACGTTGACATTTGACGCGAGGCGTTCGTTATGGCCCAATATCTCTTATGTGGTCAGTTTAAAATTATGTGTGATTTACCTAAAATGTTAAACAAGAGATACGTTTTTAATGGTATTATCCCCCTTTAAAATTATAAAACTATTATGCATTTAGTTATCTAGTATGTTTGTGTCTCAATTCATAGTCAGTTTGTAGAAATTCAATATATTAACCAAATCAGTTAGGTTTGGATTTCTATTAAATCTAAACTTTTGCTTAAGCTCTATTTTGGCTTAACCATAAATGATATTAGATTGGGTTTTATAAACCAAAAAAAAAAAAAAAAAAAAAAAAAGCTTAAGGTTAACCTAAACTAAAACTTAGTATGATTAGTAAAATCCACAAGCATTATACCTATTTATAAAATGTTTGCTAAAAGTATTTATATTATATGTAAATGTAATTCAAAAGAAAAGAATATGGAATTACTTTACACAATTAAAAGAGGTTTCCTACGTATGAAATGGTGGAAGCCATAAATGGATGTGGAATCCTAGTGGATTGTGTGTGTTGGATTGCATTCCAAACCACCAATGATTTTTTCACTTTCATCAAAAAAGTGAAACAATTTTAGTTTAAAATGTGTACTTCAATCGGTATTCATCTTTAGAGTAATAACTTTTTGTTAACATGATTGTTGATATGAATATTTTAACTACATGAAACATTTTTTTTCTTCCATTTATTCTTTATTATATGAAACATATATGACTCCTCATTAAGATGATGGACATGGATCAATTTGATTCGGTTGTTAGCAGAACTTATATAATCAGTGTTTCAATTTTCAGAATTTCATAGCTATATATATGCGATGCCATAATGTCATATGCATTTGTTCCAACTCTACATCCATTCTTTTTTTATTTCAAAAAAAAAAAAAAAAAAAGAGTTTACGATTCCCACCCAACAAATTAGTCATGATCACAGGTTCAAGTTATTTTCTAGAATTCATAAGGTGATGTGAGATGTTTTACTAATTTTGCTGACATGCCTTTTTTTTTTTGTTTTTGTGGTTTGTATCATTCGCCTTAATTGTTCATTTTCACATTAAAATTTTGTTTGAATGTTACGATTTGATGATTTAAATCAATGATCAGAATTTGTTTACTCAGTTCACAAATATACTAGTGTTTACTTTAGAACCTCACCATATATATAGGGGATGAATCATGAGAAAACTATAGTTTAAATAAGAAAACCAAAAAACTAACTAAAAAAGCCTAAAAAACATACCAAATTTTTTTTTACAAATTTTTATAAAAAAATCGCTAGTTTTTATGTATGAAAAAAAATTCAAAAAAAAATAATTTTTTTTGTTGTATTGCACATGTTCACTATTACGGATATAGTGCACATGTGGTACACATATAATGCACATGTGCAATACAACAAAAAGAAGTTTTTTTGAACTTTTATATATATATAAAAAATAGCGTTTTTTATAAAAAAATTGTAAAAAAAAAATAAAAAAATTTGGTATGTTTTTAGCTTTTTTTTACACTTTTTTAGTTAGTTTTCTAGTTTTCTCATTTAGATGCAGTTTTCTCATGAGCCTCTCCATATATATATATATATATATATATATATATATATATATATATATATATATATATATATATATATATATATATATATATATATATATATATATATATATATATATATATATATATATACAGGATTAAGATCATGAGTGAACAACTTCTTGACAGAGAACCGAGTGAACTAATTTTGACCCTTCTAATTTTGACCCTTAATCACTTTTTAGATTAAAAGGGTAAGATTGACATTAGCCAAGTACTTTTAATTAAAATCACTTAATTTTCTCCTCTATTAACTCTCTATCTCTCTCATTTTTAATTATTTCTCTATCATTTTAATTATAAGAGATTGAAGGGCTAATGTTTTTTTTAAATAAATTGTTATGTTCCTTTTAAAATTAAATATTAAACCTAATTAAATTATGATATTTAACATATGTGTATACAGGTCAGTATATACAAGAATTATAGACTTGTGTATTATTACATCTTGTTTTCATGGGTTAGTATAAACCAGATTTATACACTTGTGTATTATTCAAGTACATATGTGTATACGGGTCGGTATATACCAGACGTATACACCTGTGTATTATTCAAGTACATAGTGTATACATGTCGATATATATCAGACCTATACACTTGTGTATTACTACATATTGTTTCCACTATACATTTTTTCATCAAACATTGATCTAATACATATATGTATAGAGAATGTAATTAAATATTTTTAATTGTGTTCTAGCTGGAACAATATTTGATAATGTTTGTATTTTTTTAAAATTATGAAATATTAGGTTAGGTAATATGTGAGAGAAAAAAAATATAGAGAATGTAATTAAATATTCTTTTAATTGGAAAGAGAAATCAGCAGAGAGAAAAAATTAATTAATTAAATGAAGATAGAAATATACAATTATACCCTTGTGTCTATTAAAATACTTATAAGTTACAAAAGATAATTAAAATCTTGTCATTAAAGAAAAAATCTAGATCTACAAAATCAATGGTCAGGAAAAGTTCATTTTTTTCACAGATAAATCATTGTTCACTCATGAACCATACCCTATATATATATATATATATATATATATATATATATATATATATATATATATATATGGTTGGGATTTGGAGAAAACGGTAGAAAGTGTGAGAACGGTGAGAACGCTTATCGATCGTCCAACTAAAACAATCTATGGACTAGATTGGCGCGGTGGCGTTTTCGTAAATAACATCAATTTTATTACGTGGGACGCGCCTCATTAAGGGTAAAAGCGTCTTTACACCTCTATACCAAAATGCCATACTGATGAATAAAACGCCATTACAGACTAAAACACATTGCTATATAAACAAAAACATCCCAAACATAAAAACACACCTCCCAGAACCTGAAACGCCGTATTTTCTACTATATACCATTCAACTTACAAACGTCAAAAAATCCCCAAAACATCAAACACAACTACTCAAAAAACGCCATATTTTCTACTATATACCATTCATCTTAGAAAACGCTAAAACACTCAAACATCAAAGATTCCAAAAAAAAATCGACGGTTCTTTCAGATACACTATTTCCTTAGAAAAACGCCAAAAATGCCAAATATCGTTTCTTGTATATTCAAATATTGTTCTACGCCAAAGTTTCGGATAATGCATTCTTCCCTGAGGTGTTGTGACTCAAATAACATTTTGTTGTATGAGATGGACAAATCATAAACAAAAAGATGCTGGGGTCAGACTCATGTCATTTTCTATGTTTTGTTCTTGATGAATATTTTAATGGCATGAAAAGACGAATGACACTAATGAGCTGTTTGAAGATACATATTAAAAAAAAAACTCATGTCATTTTGCCTTTCCAAACAGCCACAAAAACACAAGCATGGCTAAGCCAAACCACCAGCGAACATGATTCAATGAAGAAAGAGACTGATGACAGTAAAGATTTGGAAGATGAATTGTTTTTATTTTTATTTTTTTTTAATTTTTTTTTCTGTTGTTTGCTATGTATTTTTCAACTTAGAATAAAAAAATACATTATCTAAATAAAACGCCAAACAGTCATAATGCATATGAAACGCCATAAATGGAGTAAAAACACCAAAAACTCCCAAACTATAATGAAAGTAATTTGCAGAAGTATTAATTAATAAAAGCTAAAAATGAAAAAAAAAACCGCCAAAAACTACTTAAACCCATTCAGAAACGCCAAACTTGGGAGATGGAAAGTCTATGACCCTAAAAACTCATAAAAAGCTGAACAAAAACAGTAAAAATATACAGTAACTGAAAAGACAGCTACTTTATTAATATCATTTATTATAAATAAAATCCCGCCTAAACTACGCGCCAAAAACATCCTATAAAGAGAGATTTCTCTGCACAAACAACTTATAACAAAACCAGAAACAAACGCCATATTTCCTAGAAACCATTCACTTTAAAAACGCCAAAAAATACTTAAAAAAGCCACAGATCCAGAACCTCGATTCTGCTATATTGAGTATTGATCTAAATGAAGTTTCACTGAATGGATCCTTCTCTGAGTTAGGAATCTCTATAATCTTTTGCTGAATGAGATGGACAAATATTCAAGATAAAGAGACTGATGACACTGATATGACATCATGTCACTTTGTTCTTGATGGATATATTGATGGCATGAAAGGATCAATACATTAGAGCAGACGTTGGTCTTCAACATGTCATTAAACAAGTATGTATCCACCCACCATAAAGGATGTCACAAAAAATAAGCATCTTCTAAAGACGGCCGTTATGTAGGAAAATAAGGATCTACATAAGGCATTCAAAAACAGGTTCAAAACGCCAAAAAGGTTAAAGTAGAGGAGGCTGATGACAGTAAAGATTTGAATGAGAAATTAGATTATAATTTTTAATTTTTTTCATTTTATATTGTTTGTTATGTAATTCTCTGTTGTTTATAATCTAATTCTCTACTATTTTAAAAAGAATGAGTATAAAACGCCAAAAACTACAAACACTAAAACGTCTGAAAGTTTGAAAACTGTGAGAACGAATGCTAGCAAAATACGAGGTTGCTATATAAAACGCCAAAAACGCAAACAAAGTATTACTGGAAAAATCAACACTAATTGACAAATGAAAATTGAAAGAAACAATAAAATAAAGAGATGGTATCATTATTGCCAAAACATTATAGTTAATAAAATCAAGACCTGTCACATGGAAAATTATTTATCTTTTCAAACGCAATAATTGCCTGTCACATTATAGACCTGTATCCTAAATGACAAAACACTTGATATAATAAAATCAAGAAAATTACTGATGTCTTTTACATTAAAAGCCTGCATCCTGATCTAAAAAACAATAAAAACGCCAAAACAACACTTAAAACACCAAAACATTTACTATGATTCTGATCTAAAAACAATAAAAACGCCGCGTATTTATTAAACGCCCAAAAAAAATGGAAAGATGAAGTGACACGCGTTAAAAAAAAGAAATATGAAAGGACAAAAAAGCCCCTCCGCCTTTCTCCAAGCGGCGTGACACGTGTTAGGCCAGGAAGCGTTCTCACCGTTCTCATACTTTTGAGCGTTTTCTCCTGATCCCGTTTCTATATATATATATAGGATTAGGTTCAAGAGTGAACAACTTCTTGAGAGTGAACTGTGTGAACTAATCTTGACCCTTTATCATTTTTTAGATTAAAAGGGGTAAGATTGACATTAACCAAGTATGTTTAATTAAAATCCGTTAATTTTCTCCTCTCTTAACTCTCTCTCTCTCTCTCTCTCTCTCTCATTTCTAATTATTTCTCTATCATTTTCTTTATCCATAGATTTTGTTTTAATTTTAGCTTTAATATTGTTTTCTTTTATTATATATATATATATATATATATATATAGATCATAATATATTGTTTTTAACTTTTTATAATTTTCAACAAATATTGAAAATTTTCTCTGAGATTAAAATTGTAATTATTTTTAGGCATTAACTCTTTTTTTGAATATGTGATCAAGTTATTTATTTTTGCATACATATGATATGTTTCGTTTTTGTTAATTTCATAGTTTTTATATGAATCTACTCGTGCGCATGCATAATATACTATATGTTTTTAATGTACACATATGTAACCATTTTTTAATATAATACATAGATGTATAAAAGACTGTACACATGTGTATAAACTAACAGTTGTGTATCTTATATAACCTGATAGTTAGCGAAACTGTACACATGTGTATAAACTAACAGTTGTGAATCTTGTATAAACTGATAGTCAGCGAGACTGTACACATGTGTATAAACTAAAATCTGTATATCTTGTATAAACTAATACTAGCGATACTGTACACATGTGTATACACTAACAACTGTGTATCTTGTATATACGGAAACTAGCAAGATTTTAGAGATTTTGATTATATTGTTTAATAAATGCAATTTACAAAAGACGCAAATACCCTTATGTCAATTAATTTAAAGGGAGGTTACAACATTATAATTACAATCTTGCCATTGTTTAAAAATCTTTAGATGACGTAATCCAATGGTCCAGATTAATTCACACAGTTCACTCTCAACCTAGTGTTCACTCTAGAACCCTACCCTATATCTATATATATATATATATATATATATATATATATATATATATATGGGATGGTTCATTAGGGAACACTAAAAAGTGAGGAATTGAGTAACCATACATTTAACATGTTAAATTAACTTAAAAATGTTAAAAATTAATGTTTTCTAAAAAGAATTCGGAGCTTGATGTGTCTGAAAGACATGTTTTCATAGTGTTTAAACCCGTATTTTGATAGTTGTTTGTTGTAAATATTGCATGGAATAGATTAAATGTTTGTTTCTAAGTGTTTTACATGTTCCTAAGTGAACTGAAGGATTTCCGGGCCAGAATTAGAGATTACTGAAGTTGTGCAGAAGGCAGGCCCAATCCACTAGCTTACGGGCCGTGAACAAGAGTGCAAGCTATGAGTCGTGGGCCTCAAGTTAGTGCACCGACCTAAAGATTTGAAACCCTAGAGCGAAAAAAGAACATGTGACACTTCGGAATTTCCCGGACAACCCTTCGATGTAACTTACGTGTGTATATATTTATTAAATGAAAACCCGTGAACTTTCGTGTTACATGTTATGTGTATCTACGTATTGGTGTATTTAGATATGTATATATATGTGTGTGTAATACATATGAGCCGAAACCATAAGCAACCCGACTCGAGACCACGGTCTCGAGTGAACATTAGTAATGGGCCGGCTAGGCCTTGGCCTTGTAGGAATTAAACCCAACCCGGAAACCCCCCCTAGCCCAACTCGGTGCACTATATAAACCCAACCCCACCTCCCTTATCCATTTTACACACTCATCACACTCTCCTCCCATCTTCTTCACTAAACCCTAAAACCCTAGAACAACACTACAATCCTTCTCCTTCTTCTCGGGTTCAACCAACATCAAGAACATACTCGGCTATAGCTCGGAACCGCCAACCGGAAGCTCGTTCATCGATCCATCATACCCGCACACCTTGAATCTATAACCGGTTAGTGGTTTTAGCTCTTTCTAGATGTTCATGTGATAATAAGGTCACTAGGACAAATATATGTTATGTGTTACTATGATTCTTGTGTATGGATGATGTTTGTTTGACATGTTTGTGTGGATCAAAATGTGTTAAATGGGTAACCGGTTAGTGTTTGGCTTTTATATGATCCTTATTGGGTTGTGCTTGTTGATGTTGATGATTAAAAAGGATGCTTGTTGTTTTGCAAATTATTGTGATTCCGGCTTGTGTGTATCTCGGTTTGTTAGGAAGTTTAGATGGTTTGTGGTCATTATAAATGTATGTTTCGGATATGTGCAAATTGCTTGAATGATCATATCAAGGGCTTGATTATGAGGTTTTAAGTGCACAATTTTGGGTTTTAGTAATATGTCTTTGTTTGAACGATTTTCAGTTTATTGCTTGAATGTTATGTAAAATGATGATGAACATGAAGAACAATTTGAATGCCTTTGAAATATTTTGAAATGTGTATATTTGATCTGTTTTGGCTAATGATCAGACAAACAAACATGTTTTAGTGGAAATGGTACAACATTTACATGAAAATGCAATTTCATTGGATAGTACAAGTCTGCAGGTTCTAGAAGGGATTGCCATGCACGTTATCACGGTTGCGAGTCGCAACCTTTGGTTGCTACTCGAAACCGCACATGACCAGCCGAAACCTCCCAGTTGCGAGTCGCAATCAGCACGCATCAAACCTGGTTGCGAGTCGCAACCACACCTGCCAAGTCGCAATCTCCGGTTACGAGTCGTAACCAAAACGTGACGGACCGAGACCGCAGTTGCGAGTCGTGACCTCGGTTGCGAGTCGCAACCACCTTAGTTTCGACTGGGCTGTTTTATGTTATTGGGCCTTGACTGTTGGTCTTGTTGTTTTGGGCTTCAACTGTTGGGCCTCCTGTATACATGTTACTGTTTGTATTTCTGCCTGTTAACTGCTTGTATACGTGTATGCTAGACGTGTTTACTTGTACCCAACTTGACCCATACTTGGTAACCATGCTAGGACGTGGTGACCAACATACTTAACCAAGTAACGTATCATACCGAGCAACCCAAGGTGAGTTCACAACTTAAAAGCATGCGTCCCGGTGGTTTGGGACACGAGACTGAAACAACCCTATCCCCTTGTAAAGGGGATACCGTCTACATTCCTTCCCTAGTTATTGGGAAACAAACTTACTTTATCTTCCCTTGTATTGGGAAACCCTTTTTAGTTAATTACTGTTTATACGGAATGCAACTAACGGCACTAAACGCAACTCTATCACTCAAGTCCCTACTACATAATACCGATTAGTCGCCGGTGCCAGGCGAACGGGTTATTAGTTGATAGCGCTATTTAGGTCTTACCAGCCTCACACCGTGCCATGGTATGGGATCGGTCGTGAACTAATGTACTCAGGCATCCGTCAATGATGATAGAACATTGACATTGGGGCATCCTGCGGAAACGCATTCGGTTACCTAGTGTTCGGTATTGGAAAAACAGTTTAGTCGCTAACTTTTGGGGTAGCTCCCCATGGCATGTATAAACGGATAAATTAACTGGTGAAACAAGTTTTTGGTAATTAAAACTGGACAATTAGTGAACTCACTCAGCATTAATGTTGACCCCTTACTGCATGCTTTGCAGGTGGCCAGTGACTGGAGCAGCTGCTTGGGATGTGTAGTGGTCGTCTGCCCGTGTGTTGGGCATTTATTATGTTTACCTTGCGAACAATGTTTAAAACTGTTAATTATGCTTCCGCTACATTTACTCTGAACTTAAAACTCTGAACTTGACATTTGCTAATCTTATGGTTAGTAAGTACTACTTTAATATTAACCAATGCTTAGTATAATTGGTGGCTGGATCCTGGTCAGTCACGCCCTCGAAGCGGGTGTTATCCGCAGGTGGGATTTGGGGGTGTGACAGATTGGTATCAGAGCCATTGGTTATAGTGAACTTGGTTTTAAAAAGGGAAAAATCTTTTTGAGAAAAACCAGACTATAACCCGTGACTCGTGACGACACTACACTCCAAGTACAAGGCTCGACTTATCTGACCTCATAGCTCGGACCCATAGTTACTTGCTTAATTGTCTTATGCTTTCTGCTTTACTATACGTACTAGTTTGCCTGATTAGATAGATACACCTTCTCTCTCCTATCTTATTCTCGCTATCACGCACTCATACTATGTTTTCTGGTTATGAAGACAATGAGTGGACGCGGACGAGGAAACGTCAACATGACTCAGGCTCAGTTCACAAACCTGCTCAACACTGTGGCTGCAGCTTTCGCAGCTCACCCGATAGGTCAGCCTGCGCCTGTGCAACCACGTGTCTGTACCTTCAAGACCTTCATGGATTGCAAGCCTCTTCCGTTCAGTGGCACTGAGGGTGCCATAGGACTCCTGCACTGGATCGAGAAGGTCGAAGCTGTCTTCGCTGTCTGCGAATGTCCCCCTGCTAATTGGGTGAAGTTTGCTACTGGTACTCTAGAGGGAAGCGCACTTTCATGGTGGAAGGCGCAAATTCAAATGCTTGGTTTGGAGACTGCAAACGCTACTGCGTGGGAAGATTTCAAGGATATGATCAAGGAAGAGTACTGTCACAGGGATGACATCCACAAGCTGGAAAATGAGTACTATGAACTCAAGATGGTTGGGTCAGAGATTGAGACCTACACCAAGTTGTCCAACGACTATGCTGCTCTTTGTCCAAACATGTCTCGACCTATGTATCGAAGGATCGAACTGTACATCAAGGGTCTGGCTCCAGAAATTCGAAGCCATGTAACTTCAGCCAACCACACTACCATTCAGCCGATCGTTCGACTTGCTCACAAACTCACTGATCAGGCTGTGGAAGAGGGCAGGTTGCCCAAAAGGATCAGTGCTGCGGAAGGAACTTCTAGTGATGGTAAACGAAAGTGGGATGGAAATCAGGGCAAGGATGCTAACCCTACTCAAGCCCCAGCTCAGCAAAGGAAAACTGACAACAACAAAGGCACGCAGCAACAGGGTGGCTACCGGGGAAACTACCCTAAGTGCAACAAGTGTAACAGGCACCACAACGGGGCATGCAACAAGGGTCAGTGCCAGCGATGCCACAAGATGGGGCACGAAGCAAAGGATTGTAGAAGTCAGTTCCCGGCAAGGCAGAATCAGCAACAACCCCAACAGCAACAGCAGCAGGGAAACAACAGAGCATGTTTTAAATGCGGGGCAACAGGGCACATGCGAAAGGATTGCCCTGAACTGAATCAAAATCGCAACAACAATCAGGGAGCTGGGAACAATGAGCAGAACAACAATGCTGGGAATGCGAGGGGCAGAGCTTTCGTGATTGGAGCTGGTGAAGCGAGGAACGATCCCAACGTCGTGGCGGGTAAGTTCCTACTTGATGATCGTTATGTTTCTGTGTTATTTGATTCCGGTGCCGATGCCAGTTATGTATCCCTTCGCATTAGTAAGAAACTTAAGCACTCGCCTGCATTATTAAGTTCTAAGCATATCGTCGAGATAGCTAATGGTAAGAATATCGAGGCCACGCACATGATCCACGACTGCACCTTAGAATTGTCTGGCCACACGTTTAGTATCGATCTTTTCCCTGTCAAACTTGGAAGCTTCGACGTCGTCATTGGTATGGATTGGTTATCCAAACATCGCGCTGAGATCCTCTGTCAAGAGAAAGCAGTTCGTATACCTCGTCGTTCTGGTCAACCCCTCATCGTCAAAGGCAACAAAGGTGGAGAGGTCACAGGCATTATCTCGCTTTTAAAAGCCCAGAAGTGTTTACAGAAAGGGCACACCGCTATCTTAGCACTCGTCACTAATACTCACGAAAAGGAAAAGAGGATTGAAGATTTTCCTGTAGTACGCGATTATCCCGAGGTATTTCCTGAGGAACTACCTGGACTCCCTCCTCGCCGTCAGGTCGAATTTCAGATCGAGCTAGCTCCCGGAGCAGCACCTATAGCTCGTGCACCGTACCGTCTAGCCCCTGCAGAACTGAAGGAACTCTCTACGCAACTACAAGAACTATTGGATAAAGGATTTATCCGTCCTAGTTCATCACCCTGGGGAGCCCCAGTACTCTTTGTCAAAAAGAAGGACGGCACATTCCGAATGTGCATCGACTATCGTGAGTTGAACAAGGTTACCATCAAGAATCGTTACCCTCTCCCGCGCATCGACGACCTATTCGATCAGTTGCAAGGATCGAGCTACTATTCTAAGATTGACCTGCGATCAGGCTATCATCAGCTGAGAGTTCGTAATGAAGATATTTCCAAGACTGCATTCAGGACTCGTTATGGTCATTACGAGTTCCTCGTCATGCCTTTTGGAATGACCAATGCGCCGGCAGTGTTCATGGATCTTATGAACCGCGTATGTAAGCCTTACCTCGACAAATTTGTGATTGTGTTCATCGACGACATTCTGATTTATTCGAAAAGTCAAGAGGAGCATGAACAACACTTACGTCTTATTCTGGAACTCCTTCGCAACGAGCAACTGTACGCCAAATTCTCTAAATGTGACTTCTGGCTTCGGGAAGTCCATTTCCTCGGCCATGTAGTCAATAAGGACGGAATTCATGTCGACCCAGCTAAGATCGAATCGATAAAGAACTGGCCTACGCCTAAGACTCCCACTGAAGTTCGCCAATTCTTGGGCTTGGCAGGCTATTACCGCAGATTCGTTCAGGGATTCTCCAAGATTGCACAACCTCTCACGACACTCACTCAGAAAGGCGTCGCCTACAAGTGGAATTCAGCACAGGAATCTGCTTTTCAGAGACTTAAGGATAACCTCTGTAGCGCTCCTATTCTCTCGCTACCTGAAGGTACTGACGACTTTGTGGTTTACTGCGATGCATCTATTCATGGGCTCGGGTGCGTGCTAATGCAACGCGAGAAAGTTATTGCCTACGCCTCACGACAACTCAAGACGCATGAAAGGAACTACACGACGCATGACTTGGAACTGGGAGCAGTGATCTTTGCTCTTAAGATATGGAGACATTACCTGTACGGTACCAAGTGCACTATCTACACCGATCACAGGAGTCTCGAGCATATCTTTAGACAAAAGGAATTGAACATGCGACAACGTCGATGGGTCGAACTCTTGAATGACTACGAATGCGCCATCAAATACCATCCGGGCAAAGCCAATGTCGTGGCAGACGCCCTCAGCCGAAAGGACACTATACCAAAGCGCGTGCGAGCACTACAACTTACCATCCAGTCTAACCTCCCTACCCAGATTCGAAATGCTCAAGTTGAAGCATTGAAACCGGAAAACATCAGGGCTGAGTCTCTGCGAGGATCGAGACAACAACTAGAACGGAAAGAAGATGGTGCTTACTATGTAACAGGGCGTATCTGGGTTCCACTCTACGGAGATTTACGTGAACTCGTGATGGATGAAGCCCACAAGTCCCGTTACTCAGTACATCCTGGTTCGGACAAGATGTACCATGACTTGAAGACTACGTATTGGTGGCCTGGTATGAAGGCCCACATAGCAACATACATTAGCAAATGTTTGACTTGCGCGAGAGTCAAGACAGAATACCAGAAGCCAGCGGGTCTACTCCAACAACCAGAAATCCCGAAATGGAAATGGGAGCAAATTTCCATGGACTTTGTTACAGGGCTACCTAGATCTCAACGCGGAAATGATGCTATTTGGGTAATAGTAGATCGATTGACCAAGTCCGCGCACTTTCTGGCTATTAAGGAAACAGACAAGTTTGCTACCCTGGCGGAGATTTACTTAAAGGAAGTAGTTTCGAGGCACGGAGTGCCAACCTCAATTATTTCCGACCGAGACGCTCGATTTACTTCGGAACTGTGGCAAGCTATGCACAAATGCTTTGGCTCACGTTTGGATATGAGCACTGCTTATCACCCGCAAACGGATGGACAGTCCGAACGTACCATCCAAACTCTAGAAGACATGCTTAGAGCGTGTGTGATCGATTTTGGCAAGAACTGGGAGAAGCATCTACCGTTAGTAGAGTTCTCATACAACAACAGCTACCACACTAGTATTCAGGCAGCACCTTTTGAGGCATTGTACGGTCGTAAATGCCGGTCACCTCTCTGCTGGGCAGAAATCGGTGATAGTCAAATCACGGGCCCAGAGATGGTGGTGGATACAACGGAAAAGATTGCCCAGATCAGACAACGCATGGCGGCAGCTCGTGACCGTCAGAAAAGTTACGCTGATAAGCGTAGGAAACCATTGGAATTCCAGGTCGGTGACCGGGTTCTACTTAAAGTCTCACCCTGGAAGGGTGTGGTTCGCTTTGGTAAACGGGGCAAGCTTAATCCGCGATATATCGGACCATTCGAAACCACCGAGAAGATCGGTAAGGTTGCGTATAGATTAAACCTGCCTGAGGAACTGAGTGCGGTACACAACGTTTTTCACGTATCCAACCTGAAGAAGTGTTTGTCGGATGAAACACTTGTAATTCCTTTTAAGGAATTGACTATTGACGAACAGCTACACTTTACTGAGGAACCAATCGAGATCACGGATCGAGTGATCAAAACCCTCAAACGTAGCCAGATACCTCTTGTACGAGTTCGTTGGAACTCGCGACGTGGCCCAGAGTATACCTGGGAGCGGGAAGACCAGATGAAGCACAAATATCCCCAGCTGTTCCCTAACGAAAATCCCAGCACTGAAGCTACGAACGAATTTCGGGGCGAAATTCCAAACTAACGGGGGGATGATGTGACACCCCGTTGAAACGCTTTTACTTAACTTACACTAGCTTGACAGTGGCTGCCTTAACTTTCGGGACGAAAGTTCCTAAAACTTGGGGATAATGTGACACTTCGGAATTTCCCGGACAACCCTTCGATGTAACTTACGTGTGTATATATTTATTAAATGAAAACCCGTGAACTTTCGTGTTACATGTTATGTGTATCTACGTATTGGTGTATTTAGATATGTATATATATGTGTGTGTAATACATATGAGCCGAAACCATAAGCAACCCGACTCGAGACCACGGTCTCGAGTGAACATTAGTAATGGGCCGGCTAGGCCTTGGCCTTGTAGGAATTAAACCCAACCCGGAAACCCCCCCCTAGCCCAACTCGGTGCACTATATAAACCCAACCCCACCTCCCTTATCCATTTTACACACTCATCACACTCTCCTCCCATCTTCTTCACTAAACCCTAAAACCCTAGAACAACACTACAATCCTTCTCCTTCTTCTCGGGTTCAACCAACATCAAGAACATACTCGGCTATAGCTCGGAACCGCCAACCGGAAGCTCGTTCATCGATCCATCATACCCGCACACCTTGAATCTATAACCGGTTAGTGGTTTTAGCTCTTTCTAGATGTTCATGTGATAATAAGGTCACTAGGACAAATATATGTTATGTGTTACTATGATTCTTGTGTATGGATGATGTTTGTTTGACATGTTTGTGTGGATCAAAATGTGTTAAATGGGTAACCGGTTAGTGTTTGGCTTTTATATGATCCTTATTGGGTTGTGCTTGTTGATGTTGATGATTAAAAAGGATGCTTGTTGTTTTGCAAATTATTGTGATTCCGGCTTGTGTGTATCTCGGTTTGTTAGGAAGTTTAGATGGTTTGTGGTCATTATAAATGTATGTTTCGGATATGTGCAAATTGCTTGAATGATCATATCAAGGGCTTGATTATGAGGTTTTAAGTGCACGATTTTGGGTTTTAGTAATATGTCTTTGTTTGAACGATTTTCAGTTTATTGCTTGAATGTTATGTAAAATGATGATGAACATGAAGAACAATTTGAATGCCTTTGAAATATTTTGAAATGTGTATATTTGATCTGTTTTGGCTAATGATCAGACAAACAAACATGTTTTAGTGGAAATGGTACAACATTTACATGAAAATGCAATTTCATTGGATAGTACAAGTCTGCAGGTTCTAGAAGGGATTGCCATGCACGTTATCACGGTTGCGAGTCGCAACCTTTGGTTGCTACTCGAAACCGCACATGACCAGCCGAAACCTCCCAGTTGCGAGTCGCAATCAGCACGCATCAAACCTGGTTGCGAGTCGCAACCACACCTGCCAAGTCGCAATCTCCGGTTACGAGTCGTAACCAAAACGTGACGGACCGAGACCGCAGTTGCGAGTCGTGACCTCGGTTGCGAGTCGCAACCACCTTAGTTTCGACTGGGCTGTTTTATGTTATTGGGCCTTGACTGTTGGTCTTGTTGTTTTGGGCTTCAACTGTTGGGCCTCCTGTATACATGTTACTGTTTGTATTTCTGCCTGTTAACTGCTTGTATACGTGTATGCTAGACGTGTTTACTTGTACCCAACTTGACCCATACTTGGTAACCATGCTAGGACGTGGTGACCAACATACTTAACCAAGTAACGTATCATACCGAGCAACCCAAGGTGAGTTCACAACTTAAAAGCATGCGTCCCGGTGGTTTGGGACACGAGACTGAAACAACCCTATCCCCTTGTAAAGGGGATACCGTCTACATTCCTTCCCTAGTTATTGGGAAACAAACTTACTTTATCTTCCCTTGTATTGGGAAACCCTTTTTAGTTAATTACTGTTTATACGGAATGCAACTAACGGCACTAAACGCAACTCTATCACTCAAGTCCCTACTACATAATACCGATTAGTCGCCGGTGCCAGGCGAACGGGTTATTAGTTGATAGCGCTATTTAGGTCTTACCAGCCTCACACCGTGCCATGGTATGGGATCGGTCGTGAACTAATGTACTCAGGCATCCGTCAATGATGATAGAACATTGACATTGGGGCATCCTGCGGAAACGCATTCGGTTACCTAGTGTTCGGTATTGGAAAAACAGTTTAGTCGCTAACTTTTGGGGTAGCTCCCCATGGCATGTATAAACGGATAAATTAACTGGTGAAACAAGTTTTTGGTAATTAAAACTGGACAATTAGTGAACTCACTCAGCATTAATGTTGACCCCTTACTGCATGCTTTGCAGGTGGCCAGTGACTGGAGCAGCTGCTTGGGATGTGTAGTGGTCGTCTGCCCGTGTGTTGGGCATTTATTATGTTTACCTTGCGAACAATGTTTAAAACTGTTAATTATGCTTCCGCTACATTTACTCTGAACTTAAAACTCTGAACTTGACATTTGCTAATCTTATGGTTAGTAAGTACTACTTTAATATTAACCAATGCTTAGTATAATTGGTGGCTGGATCCTGGTCAGTCACGCCCTCGAAGCGGGTGTTATCCGCAGGTGGGATTTGGGGGTGTGACAGAACACATGGTAAGTTTAAAGTCAAGACCTGAGTCTTGTTTACGGGTCGTAACTCGCTGAAACTACACATGAACTGTATTGAAGGAATAAGATGTCGTTGAAACCTTAAGGAGTGATGCACTTAGAAGAGAATTGCGAAAAAGGGGTTGTTGAAGAACAAAGATTCAAGATCGGATCATTCGGAGGAAGATTCAAGGAAGAATAGCGTATAGGAAGTCGGGAAGTCGAGAGATCTACTAAGTTAGATCCTTCGTATTATCGTTTTCCTTTTTATTTCAACCATGTATTCATTAAATTCAATATGTTATTACTATGAGTAGTTAACAGTGCCATAACCGGTTAGGGTAAGATGATTCTTAATACTTTGCATTGAATTGGTTGATTTTTTTATGAATGTGTGTTTTTAGTAAGGTTTGCTTATGATCTTGTGATAGTGTAATCTTTATGTTGAGTATTGATGTTCAAATGAGTTTGTGTGGATGATTTAGATCTTTCTATGAGGTTATGTATGTTAGATCTGCTGTTTTATCTTTACGTTATAAATCAATCGTTAGTCTAGGGCTGGAAGCTTAGTAAGCAAAGGACAAACTTGTTTGGGTATTGGTAATTCATATGGGTCACCTATGGGAAGAATCTGATTAAAACGATTTAGAAACTAGATAAAGGCTTGCTTTAAATTGAGTAACCTAGATAGTAATTCGCCAAGTTTGTTAATCTATGGTTACTAAAACAATATAAGAGACTCTTAGATCTCAATAAATGACTTAGTTACCTAGAACCGGATATTCGGGTGTCTATAGCCTGATTATTTGGGAACATGGGGCTAACCTGCGAGGGCTCTATCTTTTTAACACTACACCCTTATCACTAGTGTCAACTATAATGAGTTTTACATAAGAACCATAATCAACTATTTTGCATATTTATTAAAATGATTTTGAACCTAATTGGTTATCTTTCTTATATACGTTTTCATAAACTTAATTAGGAGTTTGTTTTAGTATTTTCTTGATCATAAAAAGTTACTCATGTTAAATATAATGAAAGAGGATAGGTTAATAGATTTCGTGTTCGTGGATTGATACTTGGGTACATACCTTAGCTATACTATATTCTGATAGATACACTTGCCTAGAACGTGCGTAGATAGTAGTTGTGGTTTTTACCTTAAAATTGGTCTGTATGTGCAATTTATTTGTTATGTTCTAAGCATGTCAAGTTTTTGTCGTCATTGCCGGAGACACATCACTATTTTATATCTATTTTTATAGTAGTAGTTTAGCCACTTTGTTAGGTTTATTAGTTTTCTTTGTTTAGAGTTCTCTGTGTGCTTTATTTTCCGCTTTCTTTCGTGTGCCTTATTACCTTTAGTGTGTTAGACTTCACTTAGGAATAGCGGCAGAACGAACCATTTCGGAACATGTATATCCCTCCGCGGATGTGATTAGGAACAACATCATTAGACCACGAGTTGGAGCGAACAACTTTACAATACTGATTTAGATCATCTCAGTGATTCAGCGCACGTGTAAATATCATGGACTTGCAGATGAAGACCCAAACAATCATATTAATAAATTTCTTGAACTCTGCGATAACTTCAAAATCAAAGAAGTATCCGATTATGCAATGAGATTCCGTCTTTTTTCTGTTCTCACTGGTAGGAAAAGCCCTCTCATGGATTAGTTCTTTAGCCCCTGGTTCTATCACCACTTGGGCAGACATGGCTGAAAAATTCCTACATAAATTCTTTTCTCCCTCTAAAACAAACCGCTTACGTAGCATGATTTATGGCTTTGAGCAAGAGGAAGATGAAAATTTCTTAGATTGCCTGGGATCGATACAAAGAGCTACAAAGGAATTTCCCTCATCATATCATGGTATGGAGCCATTGATGGTTATGGATACTTTTTATAACGTTCTTTGCATTCCATCTAACAAAACCTGGATACAGTAGCTGGAGGTGTTTACTCTGACTTAACTCCTACCGTTGCTCGTGCTCTTATAAAAAAAGATCTCTGCAAATGATTTTCCATCCAGGAGAGATTCTAGATCTTCAAGAAAGGCTGATGTTTGAAGTATAGATTCAAATGCAAAGCTTACAGCCTAAGTTGAAGCACTCACTACGTAGATTGAAAGGCATGTAACAGGGGATGGCAGTACCTTTGGAGGCACTCATGCGACTGAAGATTGTCCTATAGCTATCCAATCGAGGAAGTTTACTTCATAGGTGACCAGTTAAGGTATCTATTCGATGCTAATAAAGGGAAGCCTAGGGTTAGCTGGAGAGATAATAGGAATTCATTCCCAGCCTCTTACCCACAAAGTAGTGGATCTAGAGAGAGGAAGCCCAGTCTACAGGAAGTCCTCGTGTATTTTATCCAAGAGAATGGGGAATGAGGAACAAGTATGACCAAGAGCTAGTAGGACACATAACTACCATTCAAAATATAGAGAAGGTCCTGACTCAACTAGCCGCTAAGGATTCGAGATTGAACTCCAAATCTCTACTAACAAGGAAGAGCTGACAATTACGCAAATGAGTGAATTGAAGAAAAAGAAGGATAAGGTGGAAGGGCGTGAACCTGACCTTCCTTACCTAAGCGCCAATTGAAAGATAAACTCGAAAAGCAATATGGTGAGTTCCTAGCAATGTCTACAAAGCTACATATTAACCTTCCATTCATGGAAGCATTGGCCCAAATGCCAAAATATGCAAAATTCTTAAAGGACTTACTATCTAACAACAAAAAGCTAGAAGATATATCTACTGTGATCCTAAATGAAGAATGTTCAGCAGTCTTGCAGATGTCCGAGCCTGTCCTACGGATGTATTAGAAATGATACCTTGGGACGGATGTAAAGCCAAACTTGTTGGAAAAATCCAAGAATCCGGATTGAATTCTTGTGTCGTAAGAAAAAAAAGAATAATCTGGGAAGAAGAAATTTTTTTAGTGAAGCGCCCCTTCTTTCAAAGAGAAGAGGACGGATTATTCACATTTCATTTGATGGTCAGAGGCGAATTGAAAGCTAAGCAGTGGTAATTCTAAAGATTCCCGGGGGAAAAATAGAGATGTCTCCTACGTTACCCATAATATGTGGAAGTATCAACGTAATTTCATAGAGTCATCCGGTCTGAATGCTACATGAAGAACATAAGCCAGATGATGGAACGGGAAAACCTAGGATGTAGAAGATCATAACATGAGTGATCTTCTACATCCTACGAATCATGTCATACATGAGCAGGCTCCATAAGATCTAGTTCACTTAACTTTAGATTATTTAATAGTATAGTATAAAATGCATTCAAGTAGTAGATCCTGGCAGTTTTACTATCCTATGTTTAATAGGGGATCTATCTGTCAGCTTAGCATTAGTTGATCTAGGAGCAAGCATAAATCTAATGCCTTATTAAGTATTTGCTAAGCTTAACCTAGGGGAACCTACTCCGACTCAAATGAGTATCCAGCTAGTTGACCGTTCGATCAAATATCCAAGAAAGATAGTAGAAAACATGCTCGTAAAAGTAGATAAGTTCGTTTTCCTAGCCGACTTCGTCATCCTAGATATAGACGAAGATGAGCATGTACCCCTAGTTTTGGGATGACCATTCTTGGCCACCACTAGAGCTTTGGTGGATGTGGTTGAGGGAAGACTAATTTAAGAGTAGGAAATGAAAAAGTAGTGTACGAGCTGGAGGAGCTCATGAATCAAGCCTATGACAACTCGTTGATCTACAAAGAACAAACGCAGAAAATCCATGACCACCACTTGATTGATAACAAAGATTTTAAGTGTGGGGATCGTGTTTTTCTATATAATTCGAGATTACGACTTTTTCTTGGTAAGCTAAAATCAAGATGCACAGAACTGTTTAAAGTTAAAGAAGCATATCCGTGTGGAGAAGTTAACGTGGTGAATAAAGCAGGTGAAACGTTTAGGGTTAACGGGAATACACTGAAACGGTATATTGAAGGCCCTATCGACCTAACGAGGGTGAAGAGTTCGATCCCCACCCTGTGCCTTAAGAATGGTCAACCTAGGTTTACGTCTGGCTGAAGCCGCTTAAACTTAGCAAATTTCGGGAGGCAACCCGAGGGTCCAAAAATCTCTACATTCTGAATAGAAAGCAATCTAGTAATCACATTTGGAGGCCTACTGGCCTCCAAAGCTTACGAACCGTACCGAATTCTTACGAATCGTACCTTAGCGGACTGAGCCCACCTCGATAACTGAGCAAGTGATGGTTTGTATGCTAAACCCTAGCTTACGGCCCGTACGCTTCAATACCACCTCTACCTTACCAAAATAAATATATTTGATGTTCTAAAACCCTAATTATCTCATTCATCCTACTTGCATTCGAGAGATATCCGCCATTCAAAGGCTTTCGAATATGGACAACATGAAGGTTAGTATTCGTGTTCATTCGTCCATTGTTTATCTTCTATTAAGTCAATTGTGATCTTGCAGCAATTTCAGAAAGTTTTTTTTGTTAATACACTATTTTATTAGAAACTGAAAACCCTAAAATTCGAAAGTTTTAAGCCGATCAAATTATGACTCGTATCCTGTTAAAGTGTATGGCTCGTACCCCAGTTTTTAGACTGGGGGTTGACTTATCTCTTCCAGAAACAGAATACTTTTGAATCATCAGTGTTCTTACGACTCGTACCCTGGTTACAGTGTGTGGCTCGTACTCTGTTTTTATCAGTATCTTCTATTATATTTACTGATTACAGCTGGAAGGACATGAACTGTACGAGGTGCCGCAAAAGTGTAGAAGGGGAAGACCAAGAAAGAATACTGATTACAGCTGGAAGGACATGAACTATACGAGGTGCAGCAAAAGTGTGGAAGGGGAAGACCAAGAAAGAACCTTGCTAAACCATACCCTGCTAACCCTAAGGTTTAGGTGTATAGTCTTGACTTGAATTTCGTGAAGGGTGAATTGAAGAATATGCAAAAGCAGCTTGCTTACTATCCCATGCATGTCATTAGGAGGATTATTGATGTTAAGAGAAGTCTTAAAGATTTGATGGGTGACATCTCAAGGATGTTATTTGGCATTCCACCCCCTGAGCCTATTAAACCATTGAAGCCTAGGGCTCTTGAGCCTACTTTTGTGCCTATGGGATATGCATAGTCGCCATACAAGCCTCGCCCTCCAACTATACCCCTTTTGTGCCTTTGTTCCAACACCACCTGCTGATAGGTTCTACAAGCCTTACCAAAGCTTGCCTGTATTATATGAAAGCTACTTCAGTTTGTGAAGTAGGTGAGTAGTCTAAGAAGCTACGCTCACCTCTGCTTACTCACCAGCGCATTAGAGCCTTCTATAAAGCGATGGAAGTAATTAACGTTGATGTTGTGTCATGAGAGGGGGTGGACGAAGATGAAGATCTAGAGGAAGATCCCTATGCACCCGATGATGAATAAGAAGAAGAAGACCCACATGAATGCCATAGTTACACTCATTGACTAGATGATGATTTGATTTCTAGTATTTTATTGGGCATGGACCTTTAGTTATTTTGTTATGTTTTGTTTTGTTGTTTGGTTTGCTTTATTTTGTTTGGTGTGTTTGATTGTTTTGTTTGAATCATTGAACTATTACGTTTGAATAAATAAAATTTATTGGAATAACCCTTTTTGTTGAATCTTGTGTATGCAAAGATATCTCGTTTGATCTGTGTTAGTAATCAAGGTCGGTTGAAAATCCAAGAAGCGGGATGCACAACTTAGTGCATAATTTGTTACAATGCCACTTTCCTTTCATGAAATCAGAGAAGTTTCTAATTCCTTTTACCTTTTGCTTTTCTTTTGTTTTGTATATTGAGGGCAATATACATCTTAAGTGTGAGCGTGGGGAATTGTCACTTTGTAATGCTAAATTTGAAAAAAAATTGAAACTTCTATTCAACTTTTAACTATTGTAAGTCATGAAATGTAGATATTGAGACAATGCGAAGTTTTAGGTCATAAAATTTCGAGTTCTAATTTCGATTGTAAGTTTTAGGATAGAGTTTTCCAATACAAGGCGAGTTCCAAAATGATGTAAAAGAAGTGCTTTAGTTAGTGAAGAAAGCTTAGTAGGTATTTGCATTAGTACATATCGGTAACCCTAATTCCTTCCATTTTAGGTGAGAGCTTGAGCCATTTGTATATATTTTCGTTTGTTGATATATACTAGTATAGCTCTTCATTGCAGAACTTGTGCATGTTATACAATTAGCTAGTAGATACGGTAATTACTTTACATACATGATTAAGGAAAAAGTAGGATAAAATGAGCCCTTGTTTACCTGTGTCATTTCATATTCCTACATGTTATTTACTATTAGAAGCCTTATTGAGCCTGAACCATTTTTCATATGATTACCCAATTATTTGAGCCAAAGTATAACCTTTGTTAGCGTATTCATTTGATTACCCTTGATAGTATGATCAATGAATGTGAAGAAAATGATGACAATTGAAAGAAAAGAAGAAAGAATAAAGAAAAAAGAAGTTGGAAAAAAATGATAGAAAGAAAAAGATAAGTATGGGGATCAAAAATCCCGATGCTACCAAAGATCCTGTTACTATAAAAGAAAGAATAATAAAAAGAAAAAGAAAGTTGAAGAATTGTCAGAGGTTGATGAGCTTAAAGTGAAAAGTTGAATTATAGTGTTATTTAGCCACTTCAATACTAATTTCATTTGTTCATTTACTACCTTTTAACCCAGAACCAAAAACTCGATAAAGTCCTTATGATCTATTTAGTGTTATTTGTTAAAATAGGCGATTGATTTTTGTACAAGCCTATGAAAATGATAGTTATATCTAGGTTGTGAGGATAATTGATATTCCTAACACATCTAATGCTAGTTTCAGAAACCGAGAGGAGTGAAAATTGTGAGGGTTATGTACTATATAGGTATTCTATAAGAAGTGGACTGATCGAATCTTGGTACTTTCTTGTTTTTAAAATGCCACACCAAAATGACTTAAAGAGGATGTAAATCTCTTACCTTTGTTAGTCTTGGGAGTTTAACTGGGTTAGTATTTACAAATAACATTGGTCATGGTAAAAGGTTTTGTGTAAATGGTTTATAAGTTGAAGTTTTTTATGAAATGTATTGCTTAGGGACAAGCAATGTTCAAGTGTGAGGTTATTTGATGTGTCTGTAAGACAATATGTTTTTAATGTCTCAAACCTACATTTTTATAGTTGTTTAATGTAAATCTTGCTTGGAATAGATTAAATGTTTGTTTCTAAGTGATTTGCATATTCCTAGGTGAAATGATGGATTTCTGGGATGGATTAGAGCTTTACTGAAGACATACAGAAGGTCGGCCCAAAAGAAGACTGTACGGGCAATAAGCTGGTATTCGACCACGAGTCACAGGCCAAAAGTTTAGTATACCGCCTTACTGATTTGAACCCTAATGAGATTATGTATGACATGGCAAGATACGGGCCAAAATTTATAACTAATCAAAAACTAAATGTAAAGGAGTATCGTTTCAAATTTGTTACTTGCAATGACGGTGAAAGTAGGACTGACTTGATGATTAGCTGGAATAAGTTGACGATAACATGCACAGGGTATTCATTCAAACAACTGACAATTAGTATATAATTAAAATTAACAGTAAGAATAAATAAAAACATATAAATGTAAAATGATATTATCACTGGACCATGAGCAGCGTTGGGATTTGGTTGTGGATGTGAAACAGTGAGTTGAGTACCATTGTTCATGAAAAGAATCAACTTAAAGTTTTTTTGACCCATATAATGAAAAAGAACAAATTTAGCAAATTTCATCCAGATTTGTTGAACAACCTTGACCCAGTCCTGATTGAATAAAAATTGATTGCCATACCTTCCAATCTTGATATTCTGTGTGTATACTTCATCTACCAAAATATTGTAATCACCATTGTAACAACTTGGTCCAAGGTGATCCCTGATAATTTCGGATTGTAAAAACTGTACTATAAGAAAAGAAAGTTAATGTTAAGTATTTATACTACTAAAAGGAAATACTAAATTTAATAATATGTACAACGCGACTGCTAGAACGATCTAGAATGATGTAGCTGAAGGATCTATTTTTGTCACATGGATCATCCACAAGACAAACATCTGAAAGCCTCAGTTTTTTTGCACACAACATCGAAATCCACATTAAACGCCGTTAAAAGGAAATCTAAGTACGGCTGAAACAGAGTAAAAACCAACAAACAACCAATCTTCAATCCAAGTTAATCCACAACAGTTTTCCAACGATTTGTAATTGCTACTCCTTCACCAACCCTCTTGTATGAAAGAACCCATGAAAGCCTACCATCAAACTTGATTATCAACTTATTCTTCACAAACGGACCGCTCATGTTCTTCTGAGCATAAGCTTTAGGTAGGACCTGAATTATTAAAGGTAATTACTTTAAAGGCAACACAAATATATATAAACTTGATTACGAAATTAATATTACCAATTGATCAAATTCAGGATAGTGCAAGAATTTGAAGAAAGCCACTATAAAATCTCCAACAAAGCAACCTGTACCACATTAAAAGGAATGTAACAACATATTAATAATATAGAAGGTTAAAGGCATTACTAACTTGTTTTGATTGAAGTGGACTCAAATTGGGAAGTGACAGAATCTGCCATGTTGAAAGTATTTCTTGCAAGCATGCAATACTTGGCATCAGTTGTGTTGTAAGCATTCACATAATAATCTATGTATACCACCAAAGCAAGAAACTCTTAAGCATTACCCTAAATATTCACACTTGAGCCGGTCATTCAGAACCTAATCTGTAGCATTTGAAGCATCACACTACGTAAATGTATGATACGTAGGATTTTAGTCAAACACCTGGAGTGTAAAACACAATTACCAACTGAACACACTGCTTATATAATACAAAATCCAGATGAATATTTCTTCAGATCAATATGAACTAATGTTATTTGTAACAATAATCAAATAATGTTGAGATTATAGGAAAACCAATAAAGTAACGAAGAAGAGACTAATCAAAACACCATTGATTATATGGATATCTTTTTTTGAAAAAAACTACAAACCAAATATCAAATTAAAAAAAGGGTTTATTAATGCAATACCTCAAATGTTGTTAAAAAAAGACCAATGATTCTAAAACAACAACCTGATCATTGATATTCACCAATTATACATATTATAGCCCCCCATTTTATCCCCATTTTATGCGTTTTCAGCCGTAAAACCGTCATTCGGATACTTAATCATGTATACTTTTGTTTACAGGCCTAAAACAACATACCAAACAAGAAAATGATGAAAACGAAGATTTCTCTGGTGAAACGGCTGAACTGCAAAGATTTTGTGAAGAAATCTGATCTGGGCAAGTTGCACGGCCGTGCGATTTATGGCACCCCCATGCGGATGCGACAACAAGGCTCAGCTCGGCGTTGCACAGCCTGTGCGATCAGGAGTGCAACGAAATCTCGGGAACGCACGACCGTGCGATTGGTGGCACCCCCATGCGGATGTGACAACAAGGCTCGGCTCAGTGTTGCACAGCCAGTGCGATCAGGAGTGCAACGAAATCTCGGGAACGCACCCCCGTGCGGTTAGTGGCACCCCCGTGCGGATGCGACAACAAGGCTCAGCTCGGCGTTGCACACCCAGTGCGATCAGGAGTGATATGAAATCTCAGTAATGCACGGGCGTGCGTCTGATTGCACCCCCGTGCGGATGCGATGGCCAGTGTGACAACCCGTACTTTTATGGTTAGCGCCGCTTGACCTCATAACATCTAGCTCGTAACGTTACCATACCATGCTTGCTATGTCACATTAGTTATATTGTGTTGTTACGTGTTTGCATGTTATAAAATCCTGAACCCCACCACGCTCTCGGTTCGCAGCCCAACACTCCGAGGCCCAGGACTTAGGCCGGTGTGCATAAGGGGCCGCACGCTTACTGTTCGGGCCAGTCTCACAAAACGAGGCCCAAGTGGGTCTGCCTCTTTTATCCGATTTCCCCTACATACATTAGGCCCTCCTAATATCACAAACACATTGGTTTTGGAAACCCTAATTGTCCTGGTCCTTTTCCAAGGTGCTCGACAGCAGCCTTGTTCACTCTCGAAGATTCATTCCTTCCACTCATTCGCTCCACACTCCTCCGGTTAGTATAATCATCATTGTCTTGTGATTCGATGTGTGTTAATTAACAGTAGCAATGTTTGATATCAAGAATATTTGACAAGATTGATTATGTAATAATTTTTTTATGCTATGTGTAAAACCTGCATGATGTTGTGATGTTCGAAATTTCCGAATATGTGCATGAGCAGTTTTAGTTGATTCTGTTCCTGATTGGCTTGAATATGATAATGGCGAACTGTTTAGCAAATAGGAAGTTGTTAGGATGTTCGGCTTATAATCTTGAGTTATGTGATAATTAAAGGTCACGTGAAAGATGTTATATAGTGTCGATAACTGTTGGTGGGGAATAATAAATAGAGTTTTGTTAATTGATTAGTAGTAACCACTGTCCATGTGATGATACATGATGAATGAGCAATTTGAAGGCCTAATAATCTTTAAATGGATTAATTGTTGTTGGCCGTTAAAAACAATTGGAAATTGGTGTTATCAGAATGTATCATGTGAATAAATTGATAAGCCCAAGATTTGATTGTGAGGTTCAATATGTTGACAGGCCATCACGTGATTTAGTTCATTAATTAACATATAGTTTATCGGCCCAATGAATTGTCAGCCCACTAAATAAATCGGTCCAGTAATAATCGTTTGAATGTTTTAACAATTGTCAGCCATTATTGTTTGTTTTGATAATGATAATACTTGATTATTGTTTGTTTTTATAATGGCCCAATAGTGACTTGATAACAGTATGTTGATTTATGTTTGTAACTTAGTAATAATGGGTGTTCATACGAATTCAAGGGGATAAATCTGTTTGATCTGTTTTAAATGTGCATTGGCCATGGCTAAGTGTTAGAGATATAATTGAATTAATACTTGAAATAACTGAATATAGATACCATGACCAACCCCGTGATTTCAGCGAATTACAAACTAAACGCACAACTAGAATATGTCACTTAATATTGGGCCTTAGACGTTAGTTGAAACGCACAAGTTGTGCGGCCTTAAACCCTCATGGTCGCACACCGGCCCACTAGTAGAGTAGGGGTCGCACAAGTAGGAACCGGTTGCATACTAGATCGTAGTCGCACGCTATGAATATGGTCGCACATCTTTATGTATGTCGCACACTTTGTTTGGGCCGCTTATGTGTACTGGTCCGTACGAATCTTTAAATGTATTTGCATAGGAACGGTTGGGCCGGGCATTGGTACTCAAACGCACACTGATGTAATGGGCCACACATTGATACGAACATTATACTAGATTCTGGATCGCACACTCTTGAGTGAGTTATTAGCTTGATTGGGTTGCCTACTTTGTAAATGACGAATGAACAGTTTAAGGGTTATGTGAAATATGAATTGGTGACGTGAACTTGTGTGTAACTTGAATACCTGCTATGTGATGGCAACGAACTATTATGTACAAGATTAACTGTTATAATTAGTGCTATGTCTATTCTTGGTATGCTAGTGGTGTAATATGCGCAACGTGGTTTATGTGTACATGAGACTGATTTCATTGATAACCACGGTAGGGTTGGTCGATTAACTGGAACGGGTAAAGTAACTTGTTAAATACCGAGCAAATCTAAGGTGAGTTCACTGCTCTTTTCTAAGCATGCGTCCCGGTGGTTTGGGACATCTGGTAAACGTTTCTAAAGGGAATACTGGGTAAACTGTTTATTTGGGATGTTGGTTATTGAACACAGTATAAATCATGTAAGACCCCATACATCTACCGTGTTGCTGAAGAAGCAATGAGGTATTTAGTTGATAGCGCTATTAGGTTTGGCACCCTCACACCGGGCCGAAAGGACGGGCGTGAACTAATTACCTGGACTTCATAACCAATGCCTAGTTAGAGGCATTGGGGTTGGGCATTCTCATCGTGTACATATAAGACCCCTTACATCTATTCAAGGTTGTTTGATACCTTGACCTCATGACCAATGCCTAAATGGAGGCATTGGGGTTGGGCATTCACATCTAGTCGCCACATACGGTAATCGAGTTAATAACAACATCAAATCAAATCTGTGAAACGTTTTAAATCTGGTAACTGGTATCTAAACATGTTAACAAACTTTGAACTCACCAGCGTCGTCTGACACACTTGTCTGCATGCTTGCAGGTCTGTAGGTTTATATCATTGGGACTTGCTGTCTGGGATGCTGGAGTGGTCATGGGTCGTGATACATGGAATCTCAGCATAAGCTAAATGATTTATGTACACATGGTTTACTAAACACTTAACAACTGAGTTTTGCTTCCGCTGTGCACAATGAATGATATGTAACATTTGTAACCCTTTATGTTAATGAATGAAAGTTTTATTTAATTATATTTATGAGTTCAATGTGATTGGTGGCTTGGATCCTGGTACGTCACACGCCTCGCGGGGGGTTTCTGCATGTGGTATTTTGGGGGTGTGACAACCAGCACCAGCCCAGATATGCACTACCAGTGCAGCTGCTCGTGCCACCCCAACCCCGGAGTCGCAGCCCGTGCAACCCATGGCAAGCCCGTGCCGATCTGAAGACCAGTCAACTCTGCTGACGTCATGAACAGTAATTCCAATAATTCAAAAAGTGAACGGTCATGCCATAAAGTGCACGACCGTGTGATCGTAAAATAATGATATAAAAAAACTTGTAGAAACATTCTGCTCGTAACTCTGGAATTTTGGAGAGCAATTCAGGCGATTTTCAGGCTCCGGAGGCGTTAGCTTTCACCCGGATTCAAGCCACATTGTCTCGTTTAGCTCAATTACTATCCGGATTCTCATTCTTATGCTTGTTTATGGTTTGAATTCTTAAGTCTTTCCATAATTTTGTTATGTTTCAAGCATTAAGATTGATTATTATGTATTATTGTAGCCTTTGGGCAAAAACACAATAATCCCTTGCTTGATTATCGCCATTAGTATGTTAATCTTTGTTTGTAATGACATTTAGAAGTATTTTCTATGTTAATCTTTGATGATTAGTTTGCAACCTTGTTATTGATATTGATTTCTTGATTATAAGTAATTGTGTTGGATGATTGGTACTTGGTTAGTTGAGATAGTTGAAAAATGAAGCTTAATTAATCATGTATTAGTAAACTTTAAACTTGGTTAACTAGTTTAGCTTGGTTAAAATGTGGGCACCATGATACTAGAAATGGTTAGTGGTTTAATAAAATGTAATTATTGTTAATCAAGAAAGCTTGCCGTCACGTAAGGACCTTAACGGGTTAAATGGTGTCGTTATGAATTCTTAATATAAATTGTTAACTTAGTTAGTAGTTTCGGCCAAAATTGCTTGCTTGGTGGATTTATATTCTAGATTTGTAAAATGAACTCGGTTGTGATTTAATCTAGTTTATGCTTGTCTCGGTGGTTGCATTGTGTTTATCGGTGTCGCTTTCCTTGTTTAAGTGAGGTTAGAAAACTCCTAACGGATGACTAACTTATTTTTAAGAGATTTTCATAGACATTTATCAATTGCATGTTAAAGAACAATTTTAGGTGGTTAAAGTGTGTTTATCGTTTTAGCTTTCCGAATGATTGTCATGTTTGGATTCCCGAAAGGGATACTAATTGTCTTAAAAATGGAAAATTGACCGAATGCTTCTAGTGCCAAAACCGACTTAGTTGACATGCTTTGGTTGTGTATTAAGCAAGGCTATTTATCTATTTTAGTATTTGAAATCTACTATGTTTTATAAGTATTTGTTTATGCTTACTTTAGTTTATTAAAAATCAAACAACTTATGTTTTTACCGGTAGTTTAGTGACAAAGGTCTAGTATTATTTCTCCGCCCATTTCCTTGGATCGATACTTGGTTCTTACCGATACTTTACTACATATATGACGGGGTACACTTGCCTCTTTCGTGTGTGTTTTGATGTAAATGTAATAATCACTTTTATAAATTTAAAACCAAATCGTTTGTAATTTCATTGTAAAAATATGTGTAGTCGCGCACACGTCAAGTTTTTGGTGCCGTTGCCGGGGAAATGGCGAGTTTTAGGAACGACCCAAGTTATTATTTTATCGGCGTATATACTTGTTAATATTTGTGAATATTTTCTTGATTATTTATTTGTTTATTTATTTGTTAATGTTTCTTGATTTTAATTCATTTTATTCGTTTTCGTGATTATTTTGCACACTTGTAAAAATTATTCTTATACTAGCCGATTCGATTATTTAATTCATTATGATTTTTATAAAAATTCGGGCCCATTTATGAATTGTTATAAAATTTTCAGCCCATTTTTTTTATATTCTGTTTCTATTCATCTAAAAAAAAGAAATAATAATAATAATAATAATAATAATAATAATAATAATGATAATAATAATAAATAGGGGCGTGGTAATGACCCGCACATGTAACAAGTGTGGGGACATGAGTCTTGCTATCGACTCGCCGACAAAAATTTAGCATGAGTCTTGCTATCGACTCGCCGACAAAAATTTAGCATGAGTCTACGCTACTGACTCGCGGATTAAAAATGTAGTAAGAGCGTCTTTGATGCTTTAGGGGTAAAATCGTCCTTTTATGTGTTTTTGTAGATCCCAAAATGAATCCGGATCACAGTGGTTGGTTGTTTTAACCCAAAACACCTATTGATTAAGTGTTTGAGCTATGAAAAGTTAAGAATGATCAAAGATGAAGGTGAAGCTAATGGATTAATGAATACAACAAGTGTTGTATTGAATCCAAACAGTAAGATAAATCAATAGAACACCTTGGATATCAGATTTGAGCACAAGATCAACAATAGAATGTAACAACACTAATATTCATTCAAGAGCCAAAAGCTTGCCAATATTACAATGTGAAGGCTATTTATAGTGTTCCTGACTAGCCAGCAAATTTATAAATTTGCTGGAATCTTATCTACACTAGGTCAGGAACCATACTTCTAGAGAATTACAAAATAAGCCCTTTTACATTCAAAATAGCTACAAACTATGACTAAAACTAATCCGGCACAAGTATCAACGATCTTAAAAGTTCTAACAATATCCCCCCTAGATCGTTGCATACTTGTCTTTTTCATTCTTCAGATGTTCCTGCCGGATTCTTTGTAGCTGGCTCTTCAGGCTCTGTGGGTTTTTCTTCGTTGGTTGTCTTTTCTGGTGGTGCCTCTGTCTCAATTGGTACAGTTTGAGTTTCTTGAGTTGTTGCAGCTTCACTAATTTGTTGGTCCTCCATAGTGGCCTCATATGTGGATGAGGCCGGAGGCGGTGATGTTGTGGTGGGTTCAGTTGTTGAAGCAAGAGATCTTTGTTTCTTGCGTTCATGTTTCTTCTTCTTCCTTGCTTCCTTTTTCTTTTCTTCAGTTTCTTTCCTCTTCTCAATTTTGTCTACCATATCCAGCATTTCCCTTTTCAACTTTCAGGCTCGCTCTACCGCTCTCTGAAATAACGCTGCCTCCTCCATATTTGCATTACCAGCTCCCACGTTTATACGGCTAGAGTTCAACACTGTTAGATCTGAGAGCCCAAACATAAAAACATCCATAGGATCCAGAATACGAATATCCACATTTTCATTGGATCTTATCACAGCTTCACCAGTCCTGCTATCGTAAAACCATTTCTTAAAATCATTGAGAGCGACAAGAACTTCTTCAGGAAGCTTGATCCTCGTGACAACTTTGGCAGGCTTGATCACCCACGTCACTTTTCCTTTTCCGGTTACTGGATCAATGGTTGTTTTTGATACTCTACGTCTTGGACGTTGCGGAGCATGATTAGGGAAACCCTTGTTGCTTTCTTTTGCGATTATCCGCTCAAAATCTCTTCCGATTCCTCTTTCTTCTGGGTTCAGAATGTCCAGACGACCAAGCTCACGTAGATCCCACCTGGGAAGTGTAAAAAGATCAAAACCGGTCTGAAAATACTGGATTACTCCACCACGTCTTTTCACCACAAACATTCCTCGAAGATTGTCGTACATCCAGCTGATGATCTTGTCAGTAGCTTCACTCTTTTCTACTGTTATTACTTGATAAAAATCTGGGAGTCTTTCTCTCTCTTTCTTGAACCATTCAGGGTGCTCAGGAGAGAAGGTTTTTCCATTTTCTTGTTCATAGAGAACCTCTTCTTCAAGACCCCATTCGAGAAATTTGGCCAGCATATCATCTCGATCCACTTCCTCTTCATCACTTTCATTTCCCTCAGTAACCCTTTCGACTGATTCCAAACGCTTTTTCTTAGCCTCAGCCTCCTTTTCCTTTCGAGCAGTTTCTTCTTCCATGAACGCCTCAAAGTCGAAAATTTCTTCAAAGGAGAACATGGGCTTTACTTTCATTTGCTCACACATGTTTCTCATCATTCTGTACATTTTCTCCAACCCCGCTTGCTGGAATCTGATGAACTTGGATTGCTTAGCCATGTAGGCATTCATTTCTTTGTTTTTCTTCCGCTGATCCTTGATCTTTTCCCTCAGAAAGTTCGTGTCGTTTACTTGATTCTTCAGCGGACAGATTTTTTTGGCAACTAAGGGACCAGTATCTTTGATCAGTTTGTTGTAGAGTTCTTGAAAGGGACGAACCCTTTGTGGAGGTAGTGGAGGCTTGGAAACCCTCGTTGGCTTCACAGGAGACACTTTGGAGGGGCCCTTGCTTGCTGAGGCTTCATCGGGGTCAACAATCATTGCATCTACGAAATCATTCAACGATTGAACTTCCTCAGTCACAGTCTCTGGTCTTTCTGAGGCTGATATCTCTTTTCGCTTTAACTTCTTTTCTCTCTTCTCCTTTTCTTGCAAGGCGTGATTTTCTTTCATATCTCTGATATGCTGGCGGTGTTCTTCTGACTCGGCCGCCCTTATGCTTGCACCCATAAATCTTTCAGTGCTTTCCGGTGCCCTTTTCTTTTTGGGTGGTTCGACTTCAGCCGCCTGCTTTTCTTTCCTTTTTCCTTTAGAGCGCTCTTCTTTTGCAGCTGCCTCAGCCTGAGCTTGAGCAGCTCGTTGTTGTTTTTCTCTAACAGCTTCCTTGTACTTTCTATATGCTTCCTTTACTATTGGCAATCTCTCAGCTCGGTACATCCAATCGTGCAACAGCACCCATTCATTAGTCTTTATTTCAGTGAACTGACGGCTTGTAGGGATGTGAAATTTGTAGAGGTTTCCATCGTTTGGTGCATCTTGGTATTGGTCATTGATCATCATCTGAACGAACCTTGGATACATCGCCCAAGTCGGTCCTCTTACATTGTCAATCATATAGTTGAATATTAAACCAGAGAGATTAAACTTCTGGTTTATGCACAGATTTAACATTCCTTCAATCCAGTCATGTGTCTCGAACATCCGCTGTCCACATGCTAGATGTATTCCATGAGCATACGAAGCCATTTCTGGAGTTTATTCTGATATACAAAAGTATATACAAATTAGCTTGATTTAGGAACCCAGATTTGCTTCATTTGGAATCTATCGTGGTTTTGACCCACGTTAACCTCTTTTTGTTTCCAAAAATAGGCAGTTGACTCAACCAGATTTTTAATACTTCTTAAGATAATTTAATTGATATGTGACGTTTGTAAGAAAATCATGTTCTGGTTTAGAAAACTTCTTGGTTTTACAATGTTTCGCTGTATGTCCTAAGTGACCACAACGAAAACATCTTTTATGTCTGGGTCTTTTGGTGTTAGAAGATGATGTATGTGATGAGAGTCTTGAGCTTTCTGCTTTCTTCATTTTCTTGTCCACTCTGCTTTCATCTTCTGAGTATTCTTCATCACTGTCTGAATCGAATGAATTTTCAGACAAGTTGTCCTCGCTTGAGCTTTGCTCTTCACTTGCTTCGTAACTTGACTCATTGTAGCATTGATCTTTGTTTGAACTTTCTGAGTCTTGGTCTTCAATGGTTTCAGAACTTGAAGATTCGAAGCTTTCATCATTGGTGGGTTGATTTTCACTTGAGGATTGCTGGGTTTCATCACTAGGGAATTCTAGACTTTCATCACTTGCTGTTAGATCTTCACTTGAACTTTCTGATCCTTGCTCGTCTTCTGAGGCAGTGACACTTGAGTCTTCCTTGCCATGATCTTTAGTAACACTCTTTTCTAAATCCATCACACCTGTTCTAGAAGGAATAAATTCGGGAATTTCCTCTGTGAGGAATTTTCCAAAACTATTCCTTTTCAATTCTGGCACAAATACAGGAGATTTTTTTTTTTTGAAAGGTAAAATACAGGAGATTCACAAGCAACTTTATCATCACAAAACGCATAATTTAAATCATGACATTCAGACACACAATATTCACGATCACGGGTCTCAAATGTAGGTACATGGCCCTTACAGTCATCCGAAGATTTAAATTTAGGCACTCGGCCATTACAGTCATCCATCCTACTTAAATTATTACATTCATCCTTAACATTGTTTTTCTTAGAACAGTTCCAGGCGAACCAGTTAACGGTGGAATAACTGTCGCCTGAATATCCGATTCCTATTTTTGACCCGCCGCAGTCTCCATCCTCATCGCACACATCTTCTTTACACACAATGGGATCTGCATTACTTTTAGAACAGTTAGCTGTTGTCTCATTTTCATAAAATTCATTTTGTTCAACAAAGGCCTTTTCATTGATGAGATCGTTTTCGGGATGAGGAGTCGGCATAGGCACATAGTTTTTGCTATGTGGTGGGAAGAATAGTTTTCTTTCATTTCCGTGCCTATCCTTATACCCAATCCCGTCTTTCACAAACGTTGGTCGTTGGCAGTTTTTAATGTCAGTAAAGGCCTTTTGACTGACATTCCATTTGTCTATTATAATTTGTAATTTATTCTTTTCCTTCAAAGGTTTTTCTAATCTTTCTGTGAGATCGTTTATGATAAAATCTTTTCTAAACACAAATTCTTTTAGAGTTTGCATTTCAGCTAAAGTTGAATTCAACTTTCTCTGATATGCAGCCTCATTCTGTTTAAGCTCGTTGTTAAATTTTAAAGCTTTGTCTTTTTGTCTCTCATATTCTAGATTCAACGATTTGTAATGTGCCACGACATCAACGCATGCAGGAGTGCATAATTTTTCTTTAAAACTAAGTGGAATACTGTTTACCAAGTCCTTGTCAGCTTTCTCTTTTGATGAGTCTGCTTTCATGGCAGCTGCTGGGACCTTTTCCTTACCCTTCTTTTGATCAGATCCCTTTTTCGAACCATGCTCCTCTGCTTCTTCACACTTCTTTTCATTTTCAGGCTCCACTGAAGTCAGAATGCTTTTCAAACCTTTGTCAGCAGTATTGTCTCCTTTTGGAATTCCAGCTGTCTGCTTTTCGAACTGCCTTGATGAGGATTCACGTAAGATCTTGGCCATCAGAGCTTTGTTGACTTGCTCCTTTGCTTCAGTAATTTCCTCACTCCAATCATAGTCTTCGACGACTAAAGCTTTTGGCGTGCTAGGAGATGCGTTGTTCTTGTTCTCTTCAACTGTGATTTGCTTTACAGCAGGAGTGGTTTCACTGTTTCCTTCTTTCAACAGAGGACAATCACGCTTGAAATGTCCTAGACTCTTGAAGTTGTAGCACCTAAGTTCAGATTTGTCAAAGCCAGCTTTTCCAAGACCCAAACGCTTCCCTATTTTGTCTTGAAATTTCTTTAGCCTCAAGGTGATCATGGCCATTTGCCATTTCAGATCCATTTCCTCCATGTCATCTGGATCAACCTGATACATGTCTTTAGCAGTGAACATCTCCTTCTTTAGTTCTCCAGACATCAGGGCTTCATAGCTGCTCAGAAATGTGTTGAAAAGTGCCACGTTTTCAGTGGACACTTTCAACGCTTGAGTGTCAACAGTGATAGTCTTCTCAACAAGTTGTGGAGCTTTCGATGCGCTTGCGGAAGCGTTTGCGTAGATTAAGTCAGAAGCTTGTGGAGTGATGCCCCCTGAAGCAAGAAATGCCACATTTTTCAAACCAGCGGTGGTTTGAGTTGACTTTGGTGGGTAACCAACAGTGTTCATTTCTCTTTTGTTGACATCCATTTCAAAGGCTCTTAGGATATTGATCAGATCGGACAGAGTGACAGGATTTGGATTGTTGAGGAAATCCTTCTTGATCATCATGCATTGTAGGCTCCATTCCTTGGGAAGTGAATCTAGCAACTTCTTTATTGCAGCACGATTTGTGACAGGATTTCCCGCCTTCTTCATTTTGGTCATCATATTCAGAAAACGACTGATGTGGTTAGAAAGACTTTCTCCACAAACTCCACAGAACATGTCATATTGTTTCTGCACCATATCTCTCTTGCTTTCGATCAACTCTTCATTTCCTTCATAGTACTCAATCAATGCATTCCAGAGTGCATTTGCAGTTCGGTGTTCTTCAAACATGTTGCAGTCGTTGGTTGATATGGTTAAGGCAGCATGAGCACGACGATCACGTTGGATTAGAGCCTTGTCTTCATCAGTAAAGGTAGTTGCATCATTGTTGGCAACTACCGCATCTCCTCGAACAACCGTTGGAATGTGGGGTCCAGCGGTGACAGAGAGCCACAAATTGTAGTCCGTGTACTCGAAGAACGATTGAATGCGAGTCTTCCAAGTGCTAAAGTCTTCAGCTCCTTTCAACTTTGGTGGCCGAGTAGCGGTTCCAGTCTCAAGTTCCGCTTGAGCAATTGGACTTAGTTGATTCAACGACATCTTTGCTTGATTTTGACAAAATAAGGCTGATCAGAAGCTAATTTCGCTGACAAGTCACATAAGACCAGTGACAAAGTTAATTTCGCCGATGACCGAAGAAGCTTGATCAATTTCGCTGACAGATCTTCAACCTTCGCTGGTACTCTGGGTAGTCCTGCACGAGCGAGCAAGCTAATTCCGCTGACAAACACAACACAGACGTTAGTTGGGTTAAGTCCGCCGATTACCGTGATAAGAACGCTGTGGTTCAGTATCACAGTTCTCGAAGTCGCCTTCGATAATTTCGCTCAAAGGTCACTGGACACTATTTCGCTGATGATCAGTAATTTCGCTCGAATGATGATCGTCGAAATTAATGATCCTGCGATGAGTTTCTCAACGATTTGGCTATGTTCGCTATATTCAACGCTATATTCGCTGTATTCAAAAAATTAATTTCGCTGCCTTCATAAATTGTTCGTTGTATTCATGTTAATTTCGCTGGACAGAGGGTTTAACACGAACTAAAACCCTCTAATCCCTCAAAACAGCTCAAAACCCATGTTTGGATGCACCAAAATGTCCAAAATGACTCCCTAATCATGTATTAACAACAACCTATCGATTAAACACACCAAATCAATCCATTTTAAGTCCAAAAATTTGAAAACTTTGAAACACTTGAAAAACCTTCAAAACTATGAAAAATCTCAACAAGAACACAACAACCAAGAGCACTAAGGCTCTGATACCAAATTGTAGATCCCAAAATGAATCCGGATCACAGTGGTTGGTTGTTTTAACCCAAAACACCTATTGATTAAGTGTTTGAGCTATGAAAAGTTAAGAATGATCAAAGATGAAGATGAAGCTAATGGATTAATGAATACAACAAGTGTTGTATTGAATCCAAACAATAAGATAAATCAATAGAACACCTTGGATATCAGATTTGAGCACAAGATCAACAATAGAATGTAACAACACCAATATTCATTCAAGAGCCAAAAGCTTGCCAATATTACAATGTGAAGGCTATTTATAGTGTTCCTGACTAGCCAGCAAACTTATAAATTTGCTGGAATCTTATCTACACTAGGTCAGGAACCATACTTCTAGAGAATTACAAAATAAGCCCTTTTACATTCAAAATAGCTACAAACTATGACTAAAACTAATCCGGCACAAGTATCAACGATCTTAAAAGTTCTAACAGTTTTTGTAGTTTTAGCATAATTTAGGTGTGTTTGGTAGTTTCCGTAGTCGTGTACAGTTTTTAATCATACCGAGCGAAGGTTCTATGTTAGACAAATGTTAAAACAGTTAGCGTGTTGCAAAAATGACGAAAAACGGCCAAAAAGAGTGCTGAAACTGGTTTCTGCAGCAAACAGACACATATGCAGATTTGGCATGGCCGTGCCATGGGTTGCACGCCCGTGCGATTTCAGGCTGGCCTGCACCTCGAGTCGCACCCCCGTGCATTACCGAGGTCAACGTGCAAGAATGGGTCAACATCAGATCCGCAACCCCTTGCGAATATCCGCACGACCGTGCGCATGGTCAAGGGCATTTTGTCATTGTTCCATATAAAAGCCCTCATCTGCATCCACTTCTCACATTCGCGAAACCCTACTGCACTCTCATTCCTGGCCGATTTTTCCCCAAAATCGCACCATTTTTCGCACGGTTTCTCAGATCTTCTCGCACAGTTTGTTTTTTCTTGTCGATTTCCTGTTTTTATCGCTTTCTAGGGTTAGATTCTCCTATTTCTTCAAGGGTTTTTAGGGTTCCCTTCATAAACAAATCGAAACCGTAGCCCTTGCAAGAACTTCACAAATCATGAACACCCGGCTGATTTCCTAACCCCCTATCACTAGAAACTTGAAAAATTTCGAAAAGATTCGACTGTTCTGATTCGGGGTTAAGAATCTGCAGAAAACGGGATCGCACGGTCGTTCTGTACATCGAACGGTCGTGTGTATGCGGGTCGTTCATGATTTTTAACTGTGGTGCCGGATAGGCATGGTGATGTGACCAGTCGCACGTCCGTGCAATCCCGTCATGTTCCGATAATCAAGGCCGCACCACCACTGATCTCGGTGACACGTGACCATGCGTCTATTCGCACGCCCGTGCGAAACACCCAGATCAGTTTTACAGAATCTTCATAACTGTGTGTTCGGCTGAGCATGAAGAGGAGGAGTAGAATCAGCCACCACCCACACCACCGCACCAGCAGTTCCAGCAGCACCAAGACTGGCCACCCGGCAACCCATCTGATCCTGATTTATACCAGAAATTTCAACAAATGCAGCTTGTAACACCTCGAAATTTTGTGTCCAATGATGTGTTAACACGTGTCATTTGATTACACGTGGCATTGATATTAAATAAAGGACTAATATTGACAAACCTTGAATATATGTAAATTCGAGGGTTATAATTGTCACACAAGGGTAAATATACTGTATGGTAACCCTAAATGGTGCTTGTACCTTCAAACGAATGAATCATGGATCGTACGGAAGCGAAACGCGGAAGAAAGTGAGAGATTACAAGCTACAGGGGTTAACTGTGTCAACATGTTTAATTATACCTCTGAGTGACCCTTTAACGCTCCCGAGGCTTTGTAACAGTATTATACGCTCACTAGAATATACTGTATAAATTCCGCGAAGTTCCGTTTTAAAACGAGAAAGTTATGATCGAATTCGTATGAGAAGGATTAAAAGCGTCAACAGTGAAAGTTAAGGCTTTCCGAATAATTAAATAAACTAACCAGGGACTTAACTAAGCGGGTAAATAACACGAGGTCCTTAGTTGTAATTAACCGAGGGCCAAACCGCAAAGTTACCCCTTCAAACCCGAAATGTCAGGTTAATAATTACGAAAGATTTCGTTATTAAATACCAGGATTTCGCAATGATTATAAAAGATTTTAAAAACCTGAAAATCAAGCCTCTCGCGACCCGCGTTGTGTCTTGGGTTAAGTGGAGGCGGGCCGCGAGCCACCTCCTTTACGCGCCTGAAGTTTGAATCTCAGGCGACCCGCGTTCAAATGCATGGAAAACTTCCATGCGGGCCGCATTGGACGCCCAGATGCAGAAAGATTGTATTTTCTTGCCTTTTGAGCTTGTGAATGATCAAAACGCCAATAAAAGAGGCATGGGCGCCCCCTACTCGACCCATAACCCTCTAGGACACATGCCAACCATCCATGATCAGTTGTAGGGTGTTGTGTGATGATCTTGGACCTTGACTTTGGCTATAAATAGCATACTTGTGTTCATAACTTTCATCACAACACAACAACACTTCTCTGGTCATTCTAAAGGCTCTCAAGTGTTCTTCATTGCTCTCTAAGCAAGTCTTAACTTCTGTAAGTTCATTAGATCCTTTGTAGTTCAATTTATGCTTAGAAAATCACTAGAAACCAAACCGTCGTAAATACGGTTTGACTTTAAAATAAATCCGAGATGGTTCAGTCTTATGACGAATCAAAGGTAGTTATGAGTGGTATTAATGTGGGTAATAAACCTCTAAAAGGGTTCCCTCTGATCACCACTCTAACTATGTCAAATGTCGAGTCAAACGTGCACTTAAAAAGTCAACAGAAAGCTATTTTGCCATTTTATACATAATCTGTAATGTATATGCTATGAAACCTGTTTTGGCACTCATAAAACATGATATTAAGTATATAAACTTGTTTACGCTCGTTTGAATCGACCATTTGCTACATTGACCCGGTTCGGAGCCGAATGTCGCAAAAGTTTGACTTTTGCTTTGACTTCAGTTCTGACCCGTTTTAGTGAGGTATAGATATGCCTTAGGACTCTCTTAGGACCAGGTTACATGGTGGTATAAGCCTCTGTGACCGGTTCATGAATTGTCCGAGTCTTTTACGCATTTCCGTTAATCGCCTAAAAGTTGACCGTAACGGCCTTTATAAAATAAAACGGGTATTTCGGACACGTGAACAGACCATAACCTTGCTTATTAAATTATAAGCATGTCCTTAAAGTTTCACGTCAATCCAAGGTCTAGAATGAGAGTTATGCTAAATAGCGCAATTAAAGTAAACTTTTGTAATAAACGGCGCAATTAGCATAACGCCCATCTAAACCAAGATTTCGTCACCAAAACTTTTACCCACTGTTATAAAATAATATTTTTGGAATTTTAAAGATTTTTAATAATTTTTACCTTGCTCATAACCTGCGGTTATGGCTACGGTTCGGTAAATACCGAATATGCCCTTTTCGGCCAAAACTTGAGTTCTACAAGGTCTTTTGACCCGATTCCAGTTGCTACTGATTTTAAATAATAAATAAAGTATTTTAGACTTTACAAACTGATCGGGAAACTCAGATTTCCTGTAGAACTCGAAAAGCCCTTTTAAAAGTCTTTAAAATGACCGAAAAGCCCCTACGGGGCATAATATTAACTTAAACTCGTTACGGGCATCACGGAAGGTATCCTACTGATACCACAACCTCTTTAAGGCATATTGACTTAGGAAATAAGCGTAAGACTCTCATGGTGAACCGTTTCGCCTATTGCGCGCACGGTTCGGCTTATGAAACTAGTTTTCATAAATTAGCCGATACGGGTCAAACCATATTATTTTGACCCCAAAATACAGAGTGTGAACATTGAACCCATATAAAACAAGTCCCTGAACTTGTTTGGGGCAGAATCACATTCCATTCTCGGTTTTCGCCTTTCACGCGATTAAACCCTATCTATATTCCGGAACCAACCGGTCTAGGCTACGGCCAATATAAAGACCCGTTAGGATTCTAAGAGGTTAATTAAAACCTTCGTTCCAGATTAGGAGCCCAGTAAAAGCTATCGGTGATTTAATCAAATTAAGGAATATACTTGCAAAGGTAAATACTTTTAACTTATTTCCCCTATATGGGCTTGGGATACGGTATAATATTTACCGCTTGATTGAGCATCATATCTTCCATCGCTTAGGTGGTTAATTAAATATTATGATCGGCTCATTTAAACAGTTTTGTTTCTTAAAAGCCTTTGGGGGGTTAATGACCGTTGTCCCGGATATCCTTGGCATCATTTTACGAAATGGCCACGACCTCGACATCCCGGTGTAGGCGTACACCCGGTATATATTGTCGACACTTAATTAAAAGACGTAGCCGTTGGTTTCTATACTACGGTTTTACGCAATGTGGTGTGTCTATTAATCTTTAACCCGGCACGATCCGGGCTACTGAACGCATAAAAGAACATGTAATACGTTCACAAGATTTTAATAAATTTCCCAAGTTATAAAAGAGTTTGTGCCTTGTGCATTCAAATCAATTTTAATAAACATTTTCAAATGTGTCAGTTGAATGTATTTACCAGTGTAAACTGACGTATTTTCCCCAAAAAGATTAAGTGCATGTACTATACGAAATTGGCTGGTATTAGCTTCCTAAGCATCACGAATAGTCTCGCAAACTCGATGCCGTATCTGAATGAACAATATTTTATTATTTTGATCCGCTGTGGATACATTCGACTTCTGTAATACATTTGATATTACAACCAGAGGTTGAAGTATATATTTATCTTTAAGCTTCCGCTGTGCATTTATATAATTGTGTGGTTTGACTATATTGTTGCCAACTACGTCACGGTAATCCCCCACCTCCCTGACGGAGCTCATGGGAACATGGGAGCACCGGACTACTCAGCTCATGGGTATCCAATACCTCCCAGACCTCCAGTCCCGCAACAAGCGCCACAACCACGTTTCTCTCCTCCTGAACAGGAAGAGATACTCCATCGACTAGATCGTGTGGAGAGAGAGTTCGAGGAAGAGAAAAAGAGCCACCGAGGATTTCTCAAAGGCTTGGCGAACCTACTAAAGGGCAAAAAGAAGAAACGTGACCACTAGCCCTTAATAGTTGTACTAATGTAATTTCTACTTTAAAAGAAGTCCCTACATGGACATTTATCGTATTTCAGTCCCTACGTGGACTTATCTTTTAGTCCTTGCATGGACACTTATCTTATGTTAGTCCCTGCGTGGACTTGTCACTATTTTAAACCTCTATGGAGGTATGTACTATTTGAAGGACCCGTTTAGGGCAATATGTGATTGTATTTGAGATTATGGAACGTATGTTATGAGTTTTGTTTTAATATGTATGAAATAAATCAAACCATTTCCTTTTAAATTGATCTGCCTAAATAAAGAATCTTACGAGTGAAACCTAGCCTGGTGTCTTTTAAGATCCGGCCAAGATGGTAGGACTTAATTAAAAGATTCAGATTCCTTGTTAACCGCTGCAAGCATGTTAACAATCATGGCAGATGTGATTCGTTAAAATCACGCGCGTCATCCTTATACAATAATCCTTTAAGGATTTCAGAACCCAACTAAATGATTTATAAATCGTGGGTTAAATCACCAATGAAGGTGATCAATCTTATTTAAACATCCATTAGTGATGTAGTGCCTACGGGCCAAATCTTATTAAATCATCCATTAAGTGATGTAGTGCCTACGGGCCAACCATATTAAAACATCCATTAGAGGTGTAGTGCCTATGGGCCGTAATAATTGTCTTATAAAGACAAAAGACAGTGGTGGTCTATGACTCCCTGCCAGAAAGGGGTAAGAGAACTACGGTTCAAACCTCTATGCCTTTGATTCTCTGAAATCTCGGCTAATATTATAAAACATCCTCGTGATTAGGCTTTATGCCGCCAATATTATTGATATAGCTAAAATAGGATATATTCGAATCCTAAGATTTAATGAGTAATAAGTTAACCAAATATGGTCTCTGTTACCATGGTTGACAAATTGTCATGAAAGACAATTATATAATAATCTCCTAAATAAAATTTTGTTATCTTCTGTAACAGATTCAAGTTACAATGGCGGATCCTAATGGAGAGAACAGCCATACAAATGAAGATGACTACGACAATGCGCCAGTGCATCTGACAGGCGCACAGTTAAAGGCTCTAATTGACAATGCTGTTCAGGCAGCTCTGGATCGTCAATATACTGAGTCCCAAGGCAGAACCGTATCAAAACCACCCTCCAAACCAAAGTCACAATCCAAACCACTCTCCAAACCCAAGAAAGATGACGATAATCACTCGTCCACTGAGAATAGTATTCATCGTGAACGAGAATATACTGATGCGTCCGGTGCCAAGGGTTGCACCTACAAGTACTTCGTGTCTTGTAAGCCCCGGGAATTCACAGGGGAAAAGGGTGATGTTGATTGTATCACCTGGCTGGATGAGATGGACACTATTGTGGACATCAGTGGGTGCGCCGAGAAGGATGTGGTGAAGTTTGTGTCACAGTCATGGTTGCAAAAGTCGCTAGGCGCTCCCTAGTCGGTCGACCAGGGAGTTGAGAGTACTCGGTTTACGCGGAGAGTACTCGGGGGGTACTCGGACATGTTAAATTATAAACTAAATTACTTTTTGGAGATTAAATATATGTCAAACAACAAAAATTTACTATTATTTATAACAAAATACGTGAAAATGATATTCATTCTTTAATATTATAGGAATAGAAATTATGTTATATTATTATTTAAGTCAAACTAGGCACGAGTTGACCTACTAGATCCAATTCTGGCCGAGGTTGACCGCGTTTGACCGACTCCGAGTAATTAGGCGGAGTCAAAGAAAGTCGCCTCGGCAACCTGCCTTGTAGCGACTACTCGGGGAGTACTCGGCCTTGGAAACCTTGTTTTACAACCATGGTCACAGTCATTTAAGGGCGAGGCCCTGGCATGGTGGAGGGCATTGGTGCAGGCGTCAGGTAAGTCTGCCTTATACAAGATGACATGGGAGGAATTTATTGCTCTCATTAAGGAAAACTACTGCCCTCAACATGAGGTTGAGAAGATCGAGGCTGACTTTGTGTCACTGGTGATGACGAACCTGGACTGCCAGGCTTATTTGACGAGCTTCAATACGATGTCTCGCCTGGTTCCGTACCTTGTGACACCAGAGTCTAGAAGAATCGCCCGTTTCATTGGGGGCTTGGAGCCTGCGATAAAGGCTAGCGTAAAGGCCTCTCGGCCGACGACCTTCAGGTCAGTTACTGACCTCTCCTTGTCTCTCACCTTAGATGCTGTCCGTCTGAGGACGCTAAGGAGCAAGGAGGCTGAGAAGAGGAAACGTGAGGATGATACCTCACGAAGGTCAGGAAAGAAGCACCGTGGAAACGGAGATGGCAAAAGAGGGTCGGAGACGAAGAAAGATGGGCAAACCGGTGAAAGACCCAACTGCAAAATCTGCAAGAAACCCCACTCTGGGAAATGTAGGTTTGGGTCGAATTCGCAGTCTCAGCCAAAGACTTCTTCCTGTGGACTATGCAAGTCCAAGGATCATAAGACTGTGGATTGTAAGAAAATCAAGGATGCAACATGCTATGGTTGCAATGAAAAGGGGCATATCAAGAGCAACTGCCCTAAGAATGCCAGGAAACCGGAGGAGACCAAGAAGACAAATGCTAGAGTCTTCCGCATGGATGCAAAGGAGGCTATGCTGAACGACAATGTGCTTACAGGTACTTTTCTCGTAAATAATATATTTGCAAGAGTACTTTTCGATTCAGGCGCCGATAAATCCTTTGTAGACCAAAAGTTTTGCCAACTATTAAATATGCCTATCAAAACCCTAGATGTGAAATACGAGGTAGAGTTAGCAGACGGCACGGTAGAAACCGTCTCCACTGTTCTAGAGGGATGTGAAATGTCCATTAAGAACCATTCTTTTCCTCTATCTCTCCTTCCCTTCAAACTAGAGGGTTTCGACATTGTTCTAGGCATGGACTGGTTATCCCGTAATCAGGCCCAAATCATTTGCGGCAAGAGGCACATAGTATTAAAGACTCCGAGTGGTGAATCGCTTACCATTCGAGGAGATACGCAGTACGGATTGCCCGAGGACGTATCTATGCTCAAAGCTTCTAGGTGTTTGAACAGAGGCTGTGTAATTTACATGGCTCAGGTAATAATTGAAGAACCTAAGCCGAAGATCGAGGATCTTCCTGTCATTTCTGAATATCCCGAGGTTTTTCCTGAAGAACTACCTGGGTTGCCACCAGATAGACAAGTGGAATTCAGAATAGATATCATACCTGGAGCAGCTCCTATAGCAAGAGCACCTTACAGACTAGCTCCGACGGAAATGAAGGAACTAAGAACCCAGTTGGATGAACTGTTGGCAAAAGGTTTTATCAGACCTAGTTCGTCTCCCTGGGGAGCACCTGTCCTATTTGTAAAGAAGAAGGACGGATCGATGCGGTTGTGTATCGATTACCGAGAGCTGAACAAAGTTACCATAAAGAATAGATATCCTTTGCCAAGGATCGACGATCTGTTCGATCAGCTGCAAGGAGCAAGCTATTTCTCGAAGATCGACTTAAGGTCGGGCTATCATCAGCTAAGGGTCAGAGATGAAGATGTACATAAGACAGCATTTAGGACTCGCTATGGTCATTACGAGTTCCTAGTGATGCCTTTTGGGCTCACAAATGCACCGACTGCGTTCATGGATCTCATGAATCGCGTCTGCAAGCCTTATTTGGACAAATTTGTCATCGTCTTCATCGACGATATTCTTATATATTCCAAAAGCCAAGCTGACCACGAGAAGCACCTCCGTTGCATTCTCGAATTACTACAGCGTGAGAAACTCTACGCCAAATTCTCGAAATGTGAATTCTGGCTACGAGAGGTTCAGTTTTTAGGTCACGTTGTAAGTGAGTGTGGTATCCAGGTGGATCCCGCTAAGGTAGAAGCAGTCATGAACTGGCAAGAGCCAAAGACGCCTACCGAAATTCGTAGTTTCCTGGGATTAGCAGGATACTACAGGAGATTTATTGAGAATTTTTCAAGGATTGCTGCGCCCCTGACCTCCTTAACCAAGAAGAAAGAAAAATTTATTTGGGGCCAAAGCAGCAAGAGTCCTTCGAAGTTCTGAAGCAGAAGCTAAGCAACGCACCTGTGTTGACACTACCTGAAGGTACAGATGAATTCGTAGTTTACTGCGATGCATCACACACAGGCATGGGGTGTGTGCTTATGCAGAAGGGCAAGGTGATTGCCTATGCTTCAAGGCAATTAAAGGTGCACGAAAAGAATTACACCACCCATGATTTGGAGTTGGGTGCCGTTGTATTTGCACTGAAATTGTGGAGGCATTACCTTTATGGTATTAAATTTGTGATTTATTCTGATCACAAAAGCCTCCAGCACCTGTTCAATCAGAAAGAGTTGAACACGAGGCAGCGTCGTTGGATGGAAACCTTGAATGACTATGATTGCGAGATCAGGTACCATCCCGGCAAGGCGAATGTAGTCGCTGATGCCTTGAGCAGGAAAGAAAGGGTAAAACCTATTCGAATCAATGCCAAGAGCATTGAAGTCAAGAACAACTTGATTGAGAGGATATTAGCTGCACAGCGAGAGGCTATGTTGGAAGCTAATTACCCTAATGAAAAGTTAGGAGTAACTGAGGAGCAGTTGACTCTTAGCAAGGATGGAATCCTTAGACTGAACAGACGTATATGGGTTCCGATTTATGGAGGACTACGAGATGTTATCCTCCAGGAGGCCCATAGTTCCAAATATTCTGTCCATCCTGGTGCAGACAAGATGTATCAAGATTTAAAGGCAAGCTATTGGTGGATAGGCTTGAAAAAGTCTGTGGCCGCCCATGTAGCAAAGTGCTTGACTTGTGCTCAAGTCAAAGCCGAGCACCAAAAGCCGTCTGGCTTGCTACAACAGCCTGAGCTTCCCGAGTGGAAGTGGGAATGTGTAACTATGGACTTCATAACCAAGTTACCCAAAACCAGGAAAGGAAACGATACAATATGGGTTATAGTCGATAGGCTGACTAAATCAGCTCATTTTCTACCCATCAAGGAGACGTATAACTCCGATATGTTAGCCCAACTTTATGTTGATAAGATTGTAGCCTTACACGGCATACCTGTGTCTATTATCTCCGACAGGGATACTAGATACACGTCTCATTTCTGGAAGAGTTTCCAGCAATCTTTGGGCACGCGTTTGAACTTCAGTACGGCTTACCATCCACAGACGGACGGTCAGAGTGAGCGTACCATTCAAACGTTAGAAGACATGCTACGCGCGTGTGCAATCGATTTAGGTGGTAACTGGGATAAGAACCTACCCCTAATCGAATTCTCCTACAATAATAGCTACCATACCAGCATAGAGGCTGCGCCTTTCGAGGCATTATACGGTAGGAAATGTAGATTGCCTGTTTGTTGGGCGGAAGTAGGAGAGGTCCAATTATCAGGACCAGAGATAGTTTTCCCGACAACGGACAAGATTGTCCAGATTCGGGAACGTCTCAAGGCTGCCCGCGATAGGCAGAAAAGCTACGCTGATCCGAAGCGTAAGGACCTTCACTTTGATGTAGGTGAAAAGGTGTTGCTTAAAGTGTCGCCCTGGAAAGGGGTGATGCGTTTCGGCAAGAAGGGCAAGCTGAGTCTGAGGTACATAGGACCTTTTGAGGTCATTGAACGTGTCGGTTCAGTTGCCTATAAGTTGAACTTGCCTGAAGAGCTCAATGGAATTCACAATGTGTTCCACATCTGCAATCTCAAAAAGTGCTTCGCCGATGAATCATTGGTGATTCCACACACAGATGTGCATATAGATGAGAGCTTAAAGTTTGTAGAAAAACCTTTGTCGATTGAAGATCGACAGGTGAAGAAGCTTCGAAGAAAGCACGTACCGATTGTAAAAGTCAAATGGGATGCTCGTAGAGGTCCCGAATATACGTGGGAAGTCGAAGCCACAATGAAAGAAAAGTACCCCTATTTATTTGAGTAAATCTCGGGTCGAGATTTATTTTAAGGGGGTGAGGATGTAACACCTCGAAATTTTGTGTCCAATGATGTGTTAACACGTGTCATTTGATTACACGTGGCATTGATATTAAATAAAGGACTAATATTGACAAACCTTGAATATATGTAAATTCGAGGGTTATAATTGTCACACAAGGGTAAATATACTGTATGGTAACCCTAAATGGTGCTTGTACCTTGTTGGTGCAGTCATCTGTCGACTACGTCTAATGTCGAGTTCGGGTTGCGATGCGGTTCTGATCAAGTATGATGTCATCATGATTAATGATGACATCATGTGACATCATCATTATACTATGATCATCAACAACAACAAACGACAAAACACATATAAAGTTGCAAAAGTCTTTATGTCAAGTTGATGTTGATTGGACCAACATGAGGTCCAATGAGGTGTTGCCAATCTAAGGTCTAATGAAAAAGATTCATGTGTTGTCAAAAGTCAACAGGGAAGTTAGATGAAGAGGATCGCGTATATGGTCAATTATGTGGAACCGCCTTTACGACAACATGATGGAACCGCCTATTCGGAAACATGTGGAACCGCCTTTACGGCATAGTTGTTGAACTGCCTTTATGGCATGTCATTTGGAGCGGTTCCTAGTTAGTATATATAGGTCTTTGTTTATGTCATTTGTAACGATTTTCAGAACTGATACCGAGGTGCTGCCGGTATTTCCTCTTACTGTAATTGCTGTTATATCAATATAAAAGAGGATTAAAGTGTAATACAAGCTGTGTATACGTTCGTTTCTTTGTTTCCGCCGCTGAAACGAATTTGAGCTCTTCCGAACGACTCATTTAGGTCGAAGTCCGATCCTACAATTGGTATCAGAGCCAAGGAGGAGGAGATCTTGCATATACAGCTCGTGTTCATCATTTTTTCTGCTTCTACACCTTTCTTTTTCGAAAAACGCAACTTTTTACGGTCAAAATTGCTTCAAATTTACATATTATGTGCGGAATCATGATTTAACAAAACCTGGAAATTTTCAGACCTTAATTCGGCTTAAATTTGGTTAAAATTGGATTTTTGCTTAAAAAGCGGTTCGTGTTTGCTGACGTCACTTCTGGAATCGCTCGAAATAGTGTCTGGAACCGCTCGAAATATCATCTGGAACCGCTCGAAAATTCTGCATGACTTGTGGTAGTTCGCTCATTAGACCATACGTGGACCGCTCATAAGACATCAATTAGCACCGCTCATTGGTAAACATCTGAACCGCTTATATGTCAGATGAACATATGTGGACCGCTCATTGAAAATCTTCTGAATCGCTTTTAAGTCAAAGTGTGGAACCGCTTTTGTGTCATCGTTCTTCACATAAGTCACTGATCTTACAGGTTGTTGACTGGTTGTTATTGTTTGCACGTGAAGCCCATTTTGCCGCCCACTTTAAGATCATTGGCTCACAAAACGGTCCAATCAATAGCTTTTGGGTCACCGTCTATTTGTTGATCTTTGTTTTGTGGTGTGTGACGCCCATAAACTGTTTGATTCTCTTGCACCGACCCATTACCTTCTAAGAACCAATTCAATTTCCACCGCCCATTTGATCCATTCATTAGTTGCGGCCCATATAACCAATCCCATATTTTTGTTGCCGCCCACTTTTTGATAAGCCTTGGCCAAAGTGCACCCTTTTATCCACCGCCCAAGTGACCAAATCAAATTTTTTGATTGGTTCCACCGCCCAAATTAACCAACCATTAAACCCACTTGCATCACCCAAGACCCAACAGTTATCCAAGCACCGACACACTTAGATATCGGCCCAATTATTGATTATTTGTTGCCGTGTTTTTGAAAAACCGAGTTAAGAAATCATGGGTTTCGATGTGTTTAATATGACTCAGGAAACAATGGATAAAATAAGGAAATTAGAGACAGAATTTGATTCGTTTTCAAGGTTTCCAGGAGAAAATACAAAGAGTATCATTAAGAGATATATCCATCTTGTTAGTTCAATGTCTGATTTAGATATTACAAAAGAACCAGAAGAGTGGGTTGAAAAATTTATCAGTGCTTTGCCGAAAGAAGAATGGGAAGATTATGTCTTGAACTTGAGAAGTTCTAGAGAATTTTCTCAACTGACAATTTCTCCACTCATTAAAAGGATTGAAGAACAGATGGTGATCAAGGATGAGGAAAGAAAAAGCTATAAAAGTCAAAGAATCTGTAAAGAATGAATTGTCAAGGTCTGCATCAGTATGCTCAAATTGTCACAACTTCAAGACATTTAATGCCAAACTTGTGAAGGATGCAGAAAGTTTAGCATTGGAGATCAAGAAGTTGAACAATAAGAAGAAAGCTGATGAAAAACAGATTCTAGACTTACAGGATATTTGTGAGAAGTTGAAAGTCGAAAATGGCAAACTGTTGGGTAGTGTGAACAGTTTGACATTAGAGAACAAAGGTTTGAAAGAAAATGAAAAGGTCTTTGAAAGCAAACAGAAATCATCAGAAAATGAAGATTTCTGGATAAAATTGGAGAACAAAAATCTTAAAGCTAATGAAGTGAAACTTCAAGAACAGATAAATGTTTTGGAAAATGAAAAATCTGTTCTTGAAAATTTGAAAAATGAAAATGAAAATTCAATCAAGTCTCATCTTGAAAGAATATCTAAGCTTGAAGACGAAGCTAAGAGTTCAAGGATCAAGATTGATGAACTTGAAAAGAAATTGATCAGTTTTGCGACCAAATCTGACAAGTTGAATATTCCTTGTCCAAAACCGATCAATTCAGTTCCAATAAGTGACTGTGTCACAAACTTTGACTCTGTCAAAGTTGAAGATTGTGATGATGCATCCGATGATGAAAATATTAAAAAAGAAAAACAAAAATTGTTTTTAAATTTGAAAGAAAAATTTCAGAAAACTGTTTTGCAATCGACCGAAAAAGGTGAATGTTCTAAGCAAAAGCCTTTGAAGAAGAAAGCAGAACAGAAACAAAAAGATAATAAAAGTTCATCGGATCGATCATCCAATCAAAAACAAAATTTACAAAAAATAAAAAATGTAAACTCAAAAAATGTTGGTAATAAGTGGTGCAGGTCAGACCACAGTGCTAAAACGTCAAATCCATCAAAGTTGAGGAAGGAATATCACCAGGCCAAACAGTGTTACGACTTGAGTGTTTGGTACAACGGTGATAACTGGTACGATAACAGAATGTGTTACAGCTGCGGCTATCATGGACACATTGCTGTTAATTGCCAGTACTGGAGATATGAGACCAGGAGGTGCTATAACTGCAACATCAAAGGTCACATTGCCCGAGATTGCCCGAGGAGATCAATGGGAAGATCAAGGGTTATGTCTCAGAAAGTGGCAAGAATTCCAGTCAAGGTCAAGCCCGAAGAACTAAAAGTTCGAGAACCAAAAGTTCAACAACCGAAAGTTTTAGAGACAAAAGTTAAACTTTCTCAGGGGCAGAAAGACCGACTGAGGAAGAAGAGAAAGAAAGCGAGAGAATATCTCGAGAAGATTTTGTCCTCAGGTTCACAGGATAAACATAATAAAAGTTCTGATGAATCGACTCCTTCAGTTGCAAAAACAAGCAAGACGAATTCATCAGATACAAATCTGAGGACAGAACAGAGAGGGAAGAAGAAGGAAAAGGTCGGCGATGAATCTGACAGATCAAAGTCGGACAAGCCACCTACAGGCAATGATTCTGGTATGGTAAAACCAGAGGAGCCATTGGTTAAGGTAAAAGTTGAGAATTCTAGTTTAGCAATGGATGATGCAAATTTTCCACCATTGTTGAGCAAGAATTCAAAATCACCCAAGGACAGCCAGGCTTGGGTGAAATTGTTTAAATAGAAAAACCTGACTTGCCGGAGATCCCAAATTTATATCGTGGATCATGAATCGGCATCTTTCTAGTTTGTGATATGCTTGTTTGAATGTTTGTGTTTAATGCTTAAATGTTTTTGTTTAACAGGTGAGAGGACTATGCCGGAGCTTCCAAGATGGTTAGTGTGAAGCAGGAATCGGCATTCTGGTTGAAAAATGGTGATGTAGACGTAATATTCCTACACGTGGTAGTTGTTGGGTATCTACAAGTGGTAATCTTGTTTCCACAAGTGGTATTTGTGGATAAATTTTTGAGTGTATTTTTTTAGTACATTTACAAGTGGTACAGAAGGTTCTTAGAGGCAAATGGTAAATCAGGGACATTAATTTGTACTTGATTTACTATTCATGACAAAAGATAGACAAGATGATGAACCACATCCCCGTTTTTAAGATTGATAAACCTACAAGTGGTTGTTATCAACACATATTCATTTTCCGGAAAAATCATTTTGATTAAAACAAACTTAAGTGTTTTGAAATCTAAATGAGAAAATGATTTGTGATAGGGGGAGTTCAGATTGTTTATGCCTAGTGAATGGCGATTTGATGTGATTCAGTGTCAGTTGTCAAGTTTCTGTATAGTTTGTTTTACTTTTTATGTTTCTAGTAGGTAAAAATTTAGAAGTTTTCAAATTTTCTTTAAAATGTGTTTGCATTTTAGGGGGAGTAGGGAAATTTCAGAAAATCCAAAAACATTTGAAAATTTGAAAAAGCCAAAAACATGATAAAATTCAAAAATGAGTTTTGTTGCGAAAAAGAGGAAATGATAGTACATCAGTGGACTATCACGGCACGCTAAAGAAATGAAAAGTTAAAAAGTGTTAAACAATCTTACTGCGGATGTGTCAGTAGATTTTCACACATTTAGTAAATTGAAACGAGATATAAACCTAAATCAAACTTGCTTAATTCGTGGGTAACTATTCTTGAATATATGGGTAACCCCCGAAATCTTGTTTGAAAGGTCCCGTATTCTGAGATACTAGGTCTTTATACTCAGTGATATCTGGGGTATTATCCCGGGACTTCTGCTGTATGGAAGTACTGACCTAGTCCCCGGATAATACTTTCTGCTAAAGCTTTGAAACATAAGCTTCGCCCTCAGCATGCTGATGAAACAATAAAATTGATAGTCGCTGCTGTTGAAATGCAAAAAGATCCTCTAAAGGGGACCCACCAAAAGTCGAGCTGTCATCTCTCTGCTGAACGGAAGTTCTGACCTGAGCTCTCACGGTTTCGCATCTACCCTTTACAGATATCAGCTGTGGTATACTCACCTGTAAGACTGAATATTTGGGATCTGGATACGGGAGTATATTCAAGTGGAGTGATACACAATTAAGTTTAAGTCTCTAAAACATTAATATCGTATCTCGAATCAATTGAAATTTGTGTTGAGAATTTAAGAGGACAAACATACTGACAATCTAGGTAAATTGTTTGAAGCTTAAAATGAAATCAAGCTTAACGGTGTTGTTGATTTGTCTCATAAACTGATATGATCCTCTTGCACGAGCTCACAAAAAATATTGTTTGCAAATAGTTTATTTCTGCATTTTAGTTTCTTTATTTCAAAATACAAAAAGATTTTTGGTGTGTTTTAGCATAAATTTTTTGAAAATTCAAAAAGATTTTCGACAACTGATGTTGAATAGCTGATTTTCAAAAATTCCGAGTGCTAAACATGATGAGCAATTCTTGAGGGGGAGTGTTTGTATGAAATTAATTGTTTTCATAATCTAACCTTTTCAAGTGGTTCATCAAAATTTATGTTTGTTTTGAATGAGAATCTGGATTGGTGCAAGTTCATATGTTTGATAAATATATGTGAAAGAAATTTACTCTGAGGTAGAGTTTATGCAGGAAAGCCAGACGTCGATCCTGAAGATGTTGCTGAAGATCAAAGGAATGCCAGCAAATCGAGAGGGGGAGTCTGAAGATAGAGAGAGAGAAGTCCAAAGACTGATAAAGACTGAAGTCGTTGAAGACTCGACATTCAAGACTCGTCAACATCTGAGGGGGAGTCTGTTGGTGCAGTCATCTGTCGACTACGTCTAATGTCGAGTTCGGGTTGCGATGCGGTTCTGATCAAGTATGATGTCATCATGATTAATGATGACATCATGTGACATCATCATTATACTATGATCATCAACAACAACAAACGACAAAACACATATAAAGTTGCAAAAGTCTTTATGTCAAGTTGATGTTGATTGGACCAACATGAGGTCCAATGAGGTGTTGCCAATCTAAGGTCCAATGAAAAAGATTCATGTGTTGTCAAAAGTCAACAGGGAAGTTAGATGAAGAGGATCGCGTATATGGTCAATTATGTGGAACCGCCTTTACGACAACATGATGGAACCGCCTATTCGGAAACATGTGGAACCGCCTTTACGGCATAGTTGTTGAACCGCCTTTATGGCATGTCATTTGGAGCGGTTCCTAGTTAGTATATATAGGTCTTTGTTTATGTCATTTGTAACGATTTTCAGAACTGATACCGAGGTGCTGCCGGTATTTCCTCTTACTGTAATTGCTGTTATATCAATATAAAAGAGGATTAAAGTGTAATATAAGCTGTGTATACGTTCGTTTCTTTGTTTCCGCCGCTGAAACGAATTTGAGCTCTTCCGAACGACTCATTTAGGTCGAAGTCCGATCCTACATACCTTCAAACGAATGAATCATGGATCGTACGGAAGCGAAACGCGGAAGAAAGTGAGAGATTACAAGCTACAGGGGTTAACTGTGTCAACATGTTTAATTATACCTCTGAGTGACCCTTTAACGCTCCCGAGGCTTTGTAACAGTATTATACGCTCACTAGAATATACTGTATAAATTCCGCGAAGTTCCGTTTTAAAACGAGAAAGTTATGATCGAATTCGTATGAGAAGGATTAAAAGCGTCAACAGTGAAAGTTAAGGCTTTCCAAATAATTAAATAAACTAACCAGGGACTTAACTAAGCGGGTAAATAACACGAGGTCCTTAGTTGTAATTAACCGAGGGCCAAACCGCAAAGTTACCCCTTCAAACCCGAAAGGTCAGGTTAATAATTACGAAAGATTTCGTTATTAAATACCAGGATTTCGCAATGATTAAAAAAGATTTTAAAAACCTGAAAATCAAGCCTCTCGCGACCCGCGTTGTGTCTTGGGTTAAGTGGAGGCGGGCCGCGAGCCACCTCCTTTACGCGCCTGAAGTTTGAATCTCAGGCGACCCGCGTTCAAATGCATGGAAAACTTCCATGCGGGCCGCATTGGACGCCCATATGCAGAAAGATTGTATTTTCTTGCCTTTTGAGCTTGTGAATGATCAAAACGCCAATAAAAGAGGCATGGGCGCCCCCTACTCGACCCATAACCCTCTAGGACACATGCCAACCATCCATGATCAGTTGTAGGGTGTTGTGTGATGATCTTGGACCTTGACTTTGGCTATAAATAGCATACTTGTGTTCATAACTTTCATCACAACACAACAACACTTCTCTGGTCATTCTAAAGGCTCTCAAGTGTTCTTCATTGCTCTCTAAGCAAGTCTTAACTTCTGTAAGTTCATTAGATCCTTTGTAGTTCAATTTATGCTTAGAAAATCACTAGAAACCAAACCGTCGTAAATACGGTTTGACTTTAAAATAAATCCGAGATGGTTCAGTCTTATGAAGAATCAAAGGTAGTTATGAGTGGTATTAATATGGGTAATAAACCTCTAAAAGGGTTCCCTCTGATCACCACTCTAACTATGTCAATTGTCGAGTCAAACGTGCACTTAAAAAGTCAACAGAAAGCTATTTTGCCGTTTTATACATAATCTGTAATGTATATGCTATGAAACCTGTTTTGGCACTCATAAAACATGATATTAAGTATATAAACTTGTTTACGCTCGTTTGAATCGACCATTTGCTACATTGACCCGGTTCGGAGCCGAATGTCGCAAAAGTTTGACTTTTGCTTTGACTTCAGTTCTGACCCGTTTTAGTGAGGTATAGATATGCCTTAGGACTCTCTTAGGACCAGGTTACATGGTGGTATAAGCCTCTGTGACCGGTTCATGAATTGTCCGAGTCTTTTACGCATTTCCGTTAATCGCCTAAAAGTTGACCGTAACGGCCTTTATAAAATAAAACGGGTATTTCGGACACGTGAACGAACCATAACCTTGCTTATTAAATTATAATCATGTCCTTAAAGTTTCACGTCAATCCGAGGTCTAGAATGAGAGTTATGCTAAATAGCGCAATTAAAGTAAACTTTTGTAATAAACGGCGCAACTAGCATAACGCCCATCTAAACCAAGATTTCGTCACCAAAACTTTTACCCACTGTTATAAAATAATATTTTTGGAATTTTAAAGATTTTTAATAATTTTTACCTTGCTCATAACCTGCGGTTATGGCTACGGTTCGGTAAATACCGAATATGCCCTTTTCGGCCAAAACTTGAGTTCTACAAGGTCTTTTGACCCGATTCCAGTTGCTACTGATTTTAAATAATAAATAAAGTATTTTAGACTTTACAAACTGATCGGGAAACTCAGATTTCCTGTAGAACTCGAAAAGCCCTTTTAAAAGTTTTTAAAATGACCGAAAAGCCCCTACGGGGCATAATATTAACTTAAACTCGTTACGGGCATCACGGAAGGTATCCTACTGATACCACAACCTCTTTAAGGCATATTGACTTAGGAAATAAGCGTAAGACTCTCATGGTTAACCGTTTCGCCTATTGCGCGCACGGTTCGGCTTATGAAACTAGTTTTCATAAATTAGCCGATACGGGTCAAACCATATTTTTTGACCCCAAAATACAGAGTGTGAACATTGAACCCATATAAAACAAGTCCCTGAACTTGTTTGGGGCAGAATCACATTCCATTCTCGGTTTTCGCCTTTCACGCGATTAAACCATATCTATATTCCGGAACCAACCGGTCTAGGCTACGGCCAATATAAAGACCCGTTAGGATTCTAAGAGGTTAATTAAAACCTTCGTTCCAGATTAGGAGCCTAGTAAAAGCTATCGGTGATTTAATCAAATTAAGGAATATACTTGCAAAGGTAAATACTTTTAACTTATTTCCCCTATATGGGCTTGGGATACGGTATAATATTTACCGCTTGATTGAGCATCATATCTTCCATCGCTTAGGTGGTTAATTAAATATTATGATCGGCTCATTTAAACAGTTTTGTTTCTTAAAAGCCTTTGGGGGGTTAATGACCGTTGTCCCGGATATCCTTGGCATCATTTTACGAAATGGCCACGACCTCGACATCCCGGTGTAGGCGTACACCCGGTATATATTGTCGACACTTAATTAAAAGACGTAGCCGTTGGTTTCTATACTACGGTTTTACGCAATGTGGTGTGTCTATTAATCTTTAACCCGGCACGATCCGGGCTACTGAATGCATAAAAGAACATGTAATACGTTCACAAGATTTTAATAAATTTCCCAAGTTATAAAAGAGTTTGTGCCTTGTGCATTCAAATCAATTTTAATAAACATTTTCAAATGTGTCAGTTGAATGTATTTACCAGTGTAAACTGACGTATTTTCCCCAAAAAGATTAAGTGCAGGTACTATACGAAATTGGCTGGTATTAGCTTCCTAAGCATCACGAATAGTCTCGCAAACTCGATGCCGTATCTGAATGAACAATATTTTATTATTTTGATCCGCTGTGGATACATTCGACTTCTGTAATACATTTGATATTACAACCAGAGGTTGAAGTATATATTTATCTTTAAGCTTCCGCTGTGCATTTATATAATTGTGTGGTTTGACTATATTGTTGCCAACTACGTCACGGTAATCCCCCACCGGGCCCACCGGTGATACACGTGGAAATCGGGGTGTGACAGGTTGGTATCAGAGCCAACATTGAGTGAATTAAACACTATCCTATTGTGTTTAATCTCAATGACACAATTGCACATACTTGAGTCTAGACAAGAACTTAGGACAAATTCGAATTGTTATTCCAATTTTGTCTTTTTCTTTATTATTGGTATTTAAAGTTTTATAAAGCAGGAAAAATGCCGCCAGTGATATTCCGAGGAAGAGGAAGGGGAAGAAGAGGCAGAGGAGAGACCGTTACTCATCACGATCACGAAGCCGGACCTTCTGGTACAAGACCTCCTTCAATGACAAGGAGCGAAGAACCACAACGACGAAGAGACCTTTACGAACCCGCGAGGCATTCCACCTCGCACAGCTCGACGCCATCATACCGGCACTCCTTTGGGCCAAATTCAGAGAATGATCCCAACAACCCACAACCTTCCTTCATACCTCTACAACGTTCGGTATCGCACCGAAATTACGACGACCCTACTCCATACTTCATAGGTCAGTTTAATCCAGCTGACTACATACAGGAACCTTCAGGCTTTGTTCCATTAGGGCCACAAGATCACTTCTCCGAAGACCATATGGATGAAGATACTGATCCAACAGAACCTGCTCGTGGTACGCCCACGCATCCGATAGAAGTCTCTGATGGGTCATCCTTCCATGGCACACCCTATCAGGGACCAGACAGTTTCCAAGCGTTGTTTGACCGACATGAGTGGTACTACACACCACCTCAACAGACATCACAACAACCGCGACATCCACAGGATCCCTCTGAGGATTCACGCTTTGTGGCAGTTACGCCACCACCTCCGCCACCGGCGCAACCAGTAATGCCTGATCCGCCAAGGCGTAGGAGGACAAATGCTCGTATGTCCACACGAGGAGGAGGGGGTATCCACTTCAGCACCCCTCAACACTCTAGTAGTAGCCACTATCCGCCACTACAGGAAGAAGGACCTTCAAGTCCTATACAGGAGGCGAACTCCGCACCAGCTGCACCAAATTCGCCGCCATTTGGGTACGACCAACCCATACCTGCTTACACGGGTCCAACGGCTTACAACCCGTTCGAACCGTCACAAGCACATTACAACTACAATTATGAGCGCGACCCATATGTGGTGTCGGCTAGATATAATGCACGATATCCTGACGGAGCTCATGGGAACATGGGAGCACCGGACTACTTAGCTCATGGGTATCCAATACCTCCCAGACCTCCAGTCCCGCAACAAGCGCCACAACCACGTTTCTCTCCTCCTGAACAGGAAGAGATACTCCATCGACTAGATCGTGTGGAGAGAGAGTTCGAGGAAGAGAAAAAGAGCCACCGAGGATTTCTCAAAGGCTTGGCGAACCTACTAAAGGGCAAAACGAAGAAACGTGACCACTAGCCCTTAATAGTTGTACTAATGTAATTTCTACTTTAAAAGAAGTCCCTACATGGACATTTATCGTATTTCAGTCCCTACGTGGACTTATCTTTTAGTCCTTGCATGGACACTTATCTTATGTTAGTCCCTGCGTGGACTTGTCACTATTTTAAACCTCTATGGAGGTATGTACTATTTGAAGGACCCGTTTAGGGCAATATGTGATTGTATTTGAGATTATGGAATGTATGTTATGAGTTTTGTTTTAATATGTATGAAATAAATCAAACCATTTCCTTTTAAATTGATCTGCCTAAATAAAGAATCTTACGAGTGAAACCTAGCCTGGTGTCTTTTAAGATCCGGCCAAGATGGTAGGACTTAATTAAAAGATTCAGATTCCTTGTTAACCGCTGCAAGCATGTTAACAATCATGGCAGATGTGATTCGTTAAAATCACGCGCGTCATCCTTATACAATAATCCTTTAAGGATTTCAGAACCCAACTAAATGATTTATAAATCGTGGGTTAAATCACCAATGAAGGTGATCAATCTTATTTAAACATCCATTAGTGATGTAGTACCTACGGGCCAAATCTTATTAAATCATCCATTAAGTGATGTAGTGCCTACGGGCCAACCATATTAAAACATCCATTAGAGGTGTAGTGCCTATGGGCCGTAATAATTGTCTTATAAAGACAAAAGACAGTGGTGGTCTATGACTCCCTGCCAGAAAGGGGTAAGAGAACTACGGTTCAAACCTCTATGCCTTTGATTCTCTGAAATCTCGGCTAATATTATAAAACATCCTCGTGATTAGGCTTTATGCCGCCAATATTATTGATATAGCTAAAATAGGATATATTCGAATCCTAAGATTTAATGAGTAATAAGTTAACCAAATATGGTCTCTGTTACCATGGTTGACAAATTGTCATGAAAGACAATTATATAATAATCTCCTAAATAAAATTTTGTTATCTTCTGTAACAGATTCAAGTTACAATGGCGGATCCCAATGGAGAGAACAGCCATACAAATGAAGATGACTACGACAATGCGCCAGTGCATCTGACAGGCGCACAGTTAAAGGCTCTAATTGACAATGCTGTTCAGGCAGCTCTGGATCGTCAATATACTGAGTCCCAAGGCAGAACCGTATCAAAACCACCCTCCAAACCAAAGTCACAATCCAAACCACTCTCCAAACCCAAGAAAGATGACGATAATCACTCGTCCACTGAGAATAGTATTCATCGTGAACGAGAATATACTGATGCGTCCGGTGCCAAGGGTTGCACCTACAAGTACTTCGTGTCTTGTAAGCCCCGGGAATTCACAGGGGAAAAGGGTGCTGTTGATTGTATCACCTGGCTGGATGAGATGGACACTATTGTGGACATCAGTGGGTGCGCCGAGAAGGATGTGGTGAAGTTTGTGTCCCAGTCATTTAAGGGCGAGGCCCTGGCATGGTGGAGGGCATTGGTGCAGGCGTCAGGTAAGTCTGCCTTATACAAGATGACATGGGAGGAATTTATTGCTCTCATTAAGGAAAACTACTGCCCTCAACATGAGGTTGAGAAGATCGAGGCTGACTTTGTGTCACTGGTGATGACGAACCTGGACTGCCAGGCTTATTTGACGAGCTTCAATACGATGTCTCGCCTGGTTCCGTACCTTGTGACACCAGAGTCTAGAAGAATCGCCCGTTTCATTGGGGGCTTGGAGCCTGCGATAAAGGCTAGCGTAAAGGCCTCTCGGCCGACGACCTTCAGGTCAGTTACTGACCTCTCCTTGTCTCTCACCTTAGATGCTGTCCGTCTGAGGACGCTAAGGAGCAAGGAGGCTGAGAAGAGGAAACGTGAGGATGATACCTCACGAAGGTCAGGAAAGAAGCACCGTGGAAACGGAGATGGCAAAAGAGGGTCGGAGACGAAGAAAGATGGGCAAACCGGTGAAAGACCCAACTGCAAAATCTGCAAGAAACCCCACTCTGGGAAATGTAGGTTTGGGTCGAATTCGCAGTCTCAGCCAAAGACTTCTTCCTGTGGACTATGCAAGTCCAAGGATCATAAGACTGTGGATTGTAAGAAAATCAAGGATGCAACATGCTATGGTTGCAATGAAAAGGGGCATATCAAGAGCAACTGCCCTAAGAATGCCAGGAAACCGGAGGAGACCAAGAAGACAAATGCTAGAGTCTTCCGCATGGATGCAAAGGAGGCTGTGCTGAACGACAATGTGCTTACAGGTACTTTTCTCGTAAATAATATATTTGCAAGAGTACTTTTCGATTCAGGCGCCGATAAATCCTTTGTAGACCAAAAGTTTTGCCAACTATTAAATATGCCTATCAAAACCCTAGATGTGAAATACGAGGTAGAGTTAGCAGACGGCACGGTAGAAACCGTCTCCACTGTTCTAGAGGGATGTGAAATGTCCATTAAGAACCATTCTTTTCCTCTATCTCTCCTTCCCTTCAAACTAGCGGGTTTCGACATTGTTCTAGGCATGGACTGGTTATCCCGTAATCAGGCCCAAATCATTTGCGGCAAGAGGCACATAGTATTAAAGACTCCGAGTGGTGAATCGCTTACCATTCGAGGAGATACGCAGTACGGATTTCCCGAGGACGTATCTATGCTCAAAGCTTCTAGGTGTTTGAACAGAGGCTGTGTGTAATTTACATGGCTCAGGTAATAATTGAAGAACCTAAGCCGAAGATCGAGGATCTTCCTGTCATTTCTGAATATCCCGAGGTTTTTCCTGAAGAACTACCTGGGTTGCCACCAGATAGACAAGTGGAATTCAGAATAGATATCATACCTGGAGCAGCTCCTATAGCAAGAGCACCTTACAGACTAGCTCCGACGGAAATGAACTAAGAACCCAGTTGGATGAACTGTTGGCAAAAGGTTTTATCAGACCTAGTTCGTCTCCCTGGGGAGCACCTGTCCTATTTGTAAAGAAGAAGGACGGATCGATGCGGTTGTGTATCGATTACCGAGATCTGAACAAAGTTACCATAAAGAATAGATATCCTTTGCCAAGGATCGACGATCTGTTCGATCAGCTGCAAGGAGCAAGCTATTTCTCGAAGATCGACTTAAGGTCGGGTTATCATCAGCTAAGGGTCAGAGATGAAGATGTACATAAGACAGCATTTAGGACTCGCTATGGTCATTACGAGTTCCTAGTGATGCCTTTTGGGCTCACAAATGCACCGGCTGCGTTCATGGATCTCATGAATCGCGTCTGCAAGCCGTATTTGGACAAATTTGTCATCGTCTTCATCGACGATATTCTTATATATTCCAAAAGCCAAGCTGACCACGAGAAGCACCTCCGTTGCATTCTCGAATTACTACAACGTGAGAAACTCTACGCCAAATTCTCGAAATGTGAATTCTGGCTACGAGAGGTTCAGTTTTTAGGTCACGTTGTAAGTGAGCGTGGTATCCAGGTGGATCCCGCTAAGGTAGAAGCAGTCATGAACTGGCAAGAGCCAAAGACGCCTACCGAAATTCGTAGTTTCCTGGGATTAGCAGGATACTACAGGAGATTTATTGAGAATTTTTCAAGGATTGCTGCGCCCCTGACCTCCTTAACCAAGAAGAAAGAAAAATTTATTTGGGGCCCAAAGCAGCAAGAGTCCTTCGAAGTTCTGAAGCAGAAGCTAAGCAACGCACCTGTGTTGACACTACCTGAAGGTACAGATGAATTCGTAGTTTACTGCGATGCATCACACACAGGCATGGGGTGTGTGCTTATGCAGAAGGGCAAGGTGATTGCCTATGCTTCAAGGCAATTAAAGGTGCACGAAAAGAATTACACCACCCATGATTTGGAGTTGGGTGCCGTTGTATTTGCACTGAAATTGTGGAGGCATTACCTTTATGGTATTAAATTTGTGATTTATTCTGATCACAAAAGCCTCCAGCACCTGTTCAATCAGAAAGAGTTGAACATGAGGCAGCGTCGTTGGATGGAAACCTTGAATGACTATGATTGCGAGATCAGGTACCATCCCGGCAAGGCGAATGTAGTCGCTGATGCCTTGAGCAGGAAAGAAAGGGTAAAACCTATTCGAATCAATGCCAAGAGCATTGAATTCAAGAACAACTTGATTGAGAGGATATTAGCTGCACAGCGAGAGGCTGTGTTGGAAGCTAATTACCCTAATGAAAAGTTAGGAGTAACTGAGGAGCAGTTGACTCTTAGCAAGGATGGAATCCTTAGACTGAACGGACGTATATGGGTTCCGATTTATGGAGGACTACGAGATGTTATCCTCCAGGAGGCCCATAGTTCCAAATATTCTGTCCATCCTGGTGCAGACAAGATGTATCAAGATTTAAAGGCAAGCTATTGGTGGATAGGCTTGAAAAAGTCTGTGGCCGCCCATGTAGCAAAGTGCTTGACTTGTGCTCAAGTCAAAGCCGAGCACCAAAAGCCGTCTGGCTTGCTACAACAGCCTGAGCTTCCCGAGTGGAAGTGGGAATGTGTAACTATGGACTTCATAACCAAGTTACCCAAAACCAGGAAAGGAAACGATACAATATGGGTTATAGTCGATAGGCTGACTAAATCAGCTCATTTTCTACCCATCAAGGAGACGTATAGCTCCGATATGTTAGCCCAACTTTATGTTGATAAGATTGTAGCCTTACACGGCATACCTGTGTCTATTATCTCCGACAGGGATACTAGATACACGTCTCATTTCTGGAAGAGTTTCCAGCAATCTTTGGGCACGCGTTTGAACTTCAGTACGGCTTACCATCCACAGACGGACGGTCAGAGTGAGCGTACCATTCAAACGTTAGAAGACATGCTACGCGCGTGTGCAATCGATTTAGGTGGTAACTGGGATAAGAACCTACCCCTAATCGAATTCTCCTACAATAATAGCTACCATACCAGCATAAAGGCTGCGCCTTTCGAGGCATTATACGGTAGGAAATGTAGATCGCGTGTTTGTTGGGCGGAAGTAGGAGAGGTCCAATTATCAGGACCAGAGATAGTTTTCCAGACAACGGACAAGATTGTCCAGATTCGGGAACGTCTCAAGGCTGCCCGCGATAGGCAGAAAAGCTACGCTGATCCGAAGCGTAAGGACCTTCACTTTGATGTAGGTGAGAAGGTGTTGCTTAAAGTGTCGCCCTGGAAAGGGGTGATGCGTTTCGGCAAGAAGGGCTAGCTGAGTCTGAGGTACATAGGACCTTTTGAGGTCATTGAACGTGTCGGTTCAGTTGCCTATAAGTTGAACTTGCCTGAAGAGCTCAATGGAATTCACAATGTGTTCCACATCTGCAATCTCAAAAAGTGCTTCGCCGATGAATCATTGGTGATTACACACACAGATGTGCATATAGATGAGAGCTTAAAGTTTGTAGAAAAACCTTTGTCGATTGAAGATCGACAGGTGAAGAAGCTTCGAAGAAAGCACGTACCGATTGTAAAAGTCAAATGGGATGCTCGTAGAGGTCCCGAATATACGTGGGAAGTCGAAGCCACAATGAAAGAAAAGTACCCCTATTTATTTGAGTAAATCTCGGGTCGAGATTTATTTTAAGGGGGTGAGGATGTAACACCTCGAAATTTTGTGTCCAATGATGTGTTAACACGTGTCATTTGATTACACGTGGCATTGATATTAAATAAAGGACTAATATTGACAAACCTTGAATATATGTAAATTCGAGGGTTATAATTGTCACACAAGGGTAAATATACTGTATGGTAACCCTAAATGGTGCTTGTACCTTCAAACGAATGAATCATGGATCGTACGGAAGCGAAACGCGAAAGAAAGTGAGAGATTACAAGCTACAGGGGTTAACTGTGTCAACATGTTTAATTATACCTCTGAGTGACCCTTTAACGCTCCCGAGGCTTTGTAACAGTATTATACGCTCACTAGAATATACTGTATAAATTCCGCGAAGTTCCGTTTTAAAACGAGAAAGTTATGATCGAATTCGTATGAGAAGGATTAAAAGCGTCAACAGTGAAAGTTAAGGCTTTCCGAATAATTAAATAAACTAACCAGGGACTTAACTAAGCAGGTAAATAACACGAGGTCCTTAGTTGTAATTAACCGAGGGCCAAACCGCAAAGTTACCCCTTCAAACCCGAAAGGTCAGGTTAATAATTACGAAAGATTTCGTTATTAAATACCAGGATTTCGCAATGATTATAAAAGATTTTAAAAACCTGAAAATCAAGCCTCTCGCGACCCGCGTTGTGTCTTGGGTTAAGTGAAGGCGGGCCGCGAGCCACCTCCTTTACGCGCCTGAAGTTTGAATCTCAGGCGACCCGCGTTCAAATGCATGGAAAACTTCCATGCGGGCCGCATTGGACGCCCAGATGCAGAAAGATCGTATTTTCTTGCCTTTTGAGCTTGTGAATGATCAAAACGCCAATAAAAGAGGCATGGGCGCCCCCTACTCGACCCATAACCCTCTAGGACACATGCCAACCATCCATGATCAGTTGTAGGGTGTTGTGTGATGATCTTGGACCTTGACTTTGGCTATAAATAGCATACTTGTGTTCATAACTTTCATCACAACACAACAACACTTCTCTGGTCATTCTAAAGGCTCTCAAGTGTTCTTCATTGCTCTCTAAGCAAGTCTTAACTTCTGTAAGTTCATTAGATCCTTTGTAGTTCAATTTATGCTTAGAAAATCACTAGAAACCAAACCGTCGTAAATACGGTTTGACTTTAAAATAAATCCGAGATGGTTCAGTCTTATGACGAATCAAAGGTAGTTATGAGTGGTATTAATGTGGGTAATAAACCTCTAAAAGGGTTCCCTCTGATCACCACTCTAACTATGTCAAATGTCGAGTCAAACGTGCACTTAAAAAGTCAACAGAAAGCTATTTTGCCGTTTTATACATAATCTGTAATGTATATGCTATGAAACCTGTTTTGGCACTCATAAAACATGATATTAAGTATATAAACTTGTTTACGCTCGTTTGAATCGACCATTTGCTACATTGACCCGGTTCGGAGCCGAATGTCGCAAAAGTTTGACTTTTGCTTTGACTTCAGTTCTGACCCGTTTTAGTGAGGTATAGATATGCCTTAGGACTCTCTTAGGACCAGGTTACATGGTGGTATAAGCCTCTGTGACCGGTTCATGAATTGTCCGAGTCTTTTACGCATTTCCGTTAATCGCCTAAAAGTTGACCGTAACGGCCTTTATAAAATAAAACGGGTATTTCGGACACGTGAACGGACCATAACCTTGCTTATTAAATTATAAGCATGTCCTTAAAGTTTCACGTCAATCCGAGGTCTAGAATGAGAGTTATGCTAAATAGCGCAATTAAAGTAAACTTTTGTAATAAACGGCGCAATTAGCATAACGCCCATCTAAACCAAGATTTCGTCACCAAAACTTTTACCCACTGTTATAAAATAATATTTTTGGAATTTTAAAGATTTTTAATAATTTTTACCTTGCTCATAAGCTGCGGTTATGGCTACGGTTCGGTAAATACCGAATATGCCCTTTTCGGCCAAAACTTGAGTTCTACAAGGTCTTTTGACCCGATTCCAGTTGCTACTGATTTTAAATAATAAATAAAGTATTTTAGACTTTACAAACTGATCGGGAAACTCAGATTTCCTGTAGAACTCGAAAAGCCCTTTTAAAAGTCTTTAAAATGACCGAAAAGCCCCTACGGGGCATAATATTAACTTAAACTCGTTACGGGCATCACGGAAGGTATCCTACTGATACCACAACCTCTTTAAGGCATATTGACTTAGGAAATAAGCGTAAGACTCTCATGGTTAACCGTTTCGCCTATTGCGCGCACGGTTCGGCTTATGAAACTAGTTTTCATAAATTAGCCGATACGGGTCAAACCATATTATTTTGACCCCAAAATACAGAGTGTGAACATTGAACCCATATAAAACAAGTCCCTGAACTTGTTTGGGGCAGAATCACATTCCATTCTCGGTTTTCGCCTTTCACGCGATTAAACCATATCTATATTCCGGAACCAACCGGTCTAGGCTACGGCCAATATAAAGACCCGTTAGGATTCTAAGAGGTTAATTAAAACCTTCGTTCCAGATTAGGAGCCCAGTAAAAGCTATCGGTGATTTAATCAAATTAAGGAATATACTTGCAAAGGTAAATACTTTTAACTTATTTCCCCTATATGGGCTTGGGATACGGTATAATATTTACCGCTTGATTGAGCATCATATCTTCCATCGCTTAGGTGGTTAATTAAATATTATGATCGGCTCATTTAAACAGTTTTGTTTCTTAAAAGCCTTTGGGGGGTTAGTGACCGTTGTCCCGGATATCCTTGGCATCATTTTACGAAATGGCCACGACCTCGACATCCCGGTGTAGGCGTACACCCGGTATATATTGTCGACACTTAATTAAAAGACGTAGCCGTTGGTTTCTATACTACGGTTTTACGCAATGTGGTGTGTCTATTAATCTTTAACCCGGCACGATCCGGGCTACTGAACGCATAAAAGAACATGTAATACGTTCACAAGATTTTAATAAATTTCCCAAGTTATAAAAGAGTTTGTGCCTTGTGCATTCAAATAAATTTTAATAAACATTTTCAAATGTGTCAGTTGAATGTATTTACCAGCGTAAACTGACGTATTTTCCCCAAAAAGATTAAGTGCAGGTACTATACGAAATTGGCTGGTATTAGCTTCCTAAGCATCACGAATAGTCTCGCAAACTCGATGCCGTATCTGAATGAACAATATTTTATTATTTTGATCCGCTGTGGATACATTCGACTTCTGTAATACATTTGATATTACAACCAGAGGTTGAAGTATATATTTATCTTTAAGCTTCCGCTGTGCATTTATATAATTGTGTGGTTTGACTATATTGTTGCCAACTACGTCACGGTAATCCCCCACCGGGCCCACCGGTGATACACGTGGAAATCGGGGTGTGACACAGCTGAACCAGGAGCAGCTGCGAGTCAACCAGGAGGTGGTGCTGACGGTGATGATGAGTAGCTGGTGGTGGTAGTAGCATTTCAGTACTTTATATTTCGGGTGTTCATTTTGGTTGTTATTTCAACACCCCCGGTTATGTACTCTTTATTTTCAGACACTTTAGTTTATTTGTCTTGTCATGTTTGGATTTTAGTACTTCTATTTATGTAAATTATGGTTTGTTAGGTTTATTTGTTTCTGTTCTGTTTTGCTGTACCATGTGACATACTTACAGATTTTGGCTATCAAGTCTTCAACCGGAGCACATCACAGATACAGCTTGGAAGTCTCGTTGCATCACAATCATCTTGAGGGGAGTATTATTCTCCTTTTTCTCTATATTTCGGGTTTCGCATTGGGGACAATGCGAAGTTCAAGTGTGGGGAGGGGTTTAATTTGTTAACTTTGTTTGTCCTTTAAAAAAAAGTTTTCAGCAGAAAAATGATTCAAAAATATCTGTATTTTGTACATATTTTAGTAAATAAACCGGCTGGTTGTGTTTTAGAAAGCATCGGACATGATAAAAACTCGACAAGCAAAATAAATTTTGAAAAAGTAAACCGGAAAGCGTGACAAATAAAGAAAGACTTGCATGATAGTTTTCACACTTTTACCCATTCCTTCCGTTATGTGAGCATATTCGAGCCTTGAAATTGTTATATATTTGTTCATTTTGGAGTAGGAGTGAGCCGGATGTCATGTGTAATTTAGAACTTGTCACTAGCATACTTGTTAAGACCATGAACTTGCGGAATTGTGTAGAAGTGATAGAGGCACTTAGATTACCCCTTTGTTGTTAGCCTTGTTCTTTGTGTTGTGTTTCCCGTAAACCTTACATTACCTTTAGGATTAACCATGTCGAGCCTTCCCGTTTACCTTTGTTTACCCAACATAATTGCCCACTTAGCCAAATTTAGCCTTTTTATGTTTTAAACCTTTTAGTGTTGAAACTCGGTCAAAATAATCGTTTAACTAGCACTTGTTATAGTTTATTATTCATTGTATAAATCCATTAGTTTGCAAAAAAAAAAAACAGAAAATAAAACACCCTAAAATAGGGTGAAGTAGACAAAAATCGAGCAATTTTGAATGCTAAAATGTTGAAATGTCGTTGATGAGCTCGATTTTGCAAAAGTCGCCTTTTTAAGGCATTTGTATGTATAGTTGTATTGTTTGTTGCTAGTTAAACGCTACTACCGAGTTTTAACCATTTCGCCACTTTAAATATCCATTTTCATACCCTTCGCCCAAGCCTACCGTTAAAACCCATAAAGACCTCTTGATTTACCCTTTTTCGCATGTTAGTTGGTGGAGACGAGATCTTATGACAAGCTTATGATATTACACATTTCATTGACATGGCATTGAGTGTTTGCACGTACACATTTTATGTATGTTTCACAAATAAAGCCGAGTGTATGTGAACATTGTGAGTTGTGTGAAGATTAGCATGTTAAGTCAATCGAAAGTGAAGTCACGGCTTTTGGTTATCTACATATATTTACATATGCTTGTTTGGTTTGATTCATTTGATGTTGTCTTTCGAAAAACTGGCTAACCGTTTGTAGTTGTTTCAATAAATAGTTTGTAAATTTTCGTTCTTGTTTGATTCTATCTTTTATTGCATTTTAGTTTAGCTTGCTTGAGGACAAGCAAGGTTCAAGTGTGGGGAGATTTGATATTCACCAATTTATACATATTATAGTCCCCCATTTTATCCCCATTTTATGCGTTTTCGACCGTAAAACCGTCATTCGGATACTTAATCATGTATACTTTTGTTTACAGGCCTAAAACAGCATACCAAACAAGAAAATGATGAAAACGAAGATTTCTCGGGTAAAACGGCTGAACTGCAAAGATTTTGTGAAGAAATCTGTAGGATCGTGTGTTGACCCGAACGAGTCGTTCAGAGGCTTTCTCCTTGGTTTCAGGTGCGGAATAACAAGAAACTAAGGTAGAAACAGCAAGAAAATCACTTTTAACTAGTTGTTTATAGATTTCAAACGTTTACAGCTCAAATCTCGCACCGGCAAAGCTTCGGCACGATTTCTATACTTCGTTACAACTGAGATCGCCTTTTGGACTATATATAGAGTGCTGGGACCGCTTATTGGACATGGTCCAATGAGCGGTCCATGTTGTTGACACTAAAGCGGTCCAAGCTGGTTTGCCGTTCGAGCGGTCCAAACATGTCTGCTCGAGCGGTCCAAACTCTTAATGGTCCAATGAGCGATCCATGAACCTAAATTTGACTCTAAGAGCGACCCAACTATCTAAAACCTATACAATCTCACTATTTCTCGTATTTCGAGCCCAGATCTAACGTTCTAAGACAATGACTCGATACAAGACGTAATCAGCAGATGTAGTGCACCAACAGACTCCCCCTCAGATGTTGATGGAGTCGACTATCGAGTCACAACAATGCTATCTTCAGTTCTTCAGTCTTGATCAGTCTTCGGGCTTCTCTTTCTTTGTCATTCTATCAATCTTCAGGAACTCTGCCTGGAATAATATCTTCTTCAGGAATTTCCTCCTGGAATCATATGCCTGGATCATTCTCTGGCTCTAACTTTCATCAGACTCCCCCTAACATAATGCTGAGATCTCTGTCTGGAAATCGTTATCACCATTGAAATCAACTCCTGGCTTTCTCTGTTTAAGCTCTCCTCTGGTTCTGATGTGTCTCCTGGCTATTCGTAGCAATAGGATCAGAAACCTGCAAAACTCAACCATACTATTACAAACTAATACAATTTGCAATTCAACTTAATGAATCAGCAAATCATATAAGAAAATTATGAAGATCAAACTGTAGGTTACCATTCAACTTATTCATCAAGTTAATGAACCAAATTTGCATTTCAAATCTTCACAATTTAACACTCTCTCTCAAACCACAAGTTCAACATGTTTAGCACTTGAAATGTCAAATATCAGTTCTTCACACTCTGTTGTCGAAAATCTTTTTGTAGTTTTCAAATATCAAACAAAAATACAATATTTTTGGATTTTTGAATTTTGAACAATACAGAAATGAACACTATTTTTGAGAGATTGTGCAAGAGGATCATATCGGTTTTTGAGACATATCACCAACACCGTTGATCTTGATTAATCAGCAAATGTTAAAAACAAATTTACTTCTGATTGTCAGTATTGTTGTCCACTTAAACCTCTACACAAATTTTCAATTGATTCAAGATACGTATTTAATGTATTAGCACTTAAACTTAATTGAGTGTCCCACCTCTTGAATATACTCCCGTATCCAGATCCCAATATTCTGATCTACAAGTAAGTATAACTACAAATGATATCTGTATATAAATTAGGGGAAAAATGCGAGAACTGAGGGATCTCAGGTCAGAACTTCCGTTCAGCAGAGAGATATCAGCTTCGACTTAGCAGTGGGTCCCCTTTAGAGGATCTTTTCAGCTACAACAACTGATCATCAATTTTATTGTCTAATCAGCTGAGGGCTTTATGCTATGTTTCAAGCATATTAAGAAAGTATTAGCCAGGGACTAGGTCAGAACTACCGTTCAGCAGAAGTCCCGGAATAATACCCCAGACATCATTAGAGTACAAGAACCTAGTATTCCAGAATAAGAAACCTTTCAGACGAGATTTCAGGGGTTACCTATATATTCAAGTAGTGTTCCCCACAAAATAAGTAAGTTTTGATTTTATGTTTATATCTCGAATACAATTTACTAACTGTGTGAAGCCTACTGACACATCATTAGTAAGACTTGTTTAAAAACAATTTTGTCTTTACAAATCTCTAGCATGCTGTGAAAGTCCACCGATGTACTATCATCTCCTCTTTTTGCAACAAAACTCATTTTCATTTTTCAATTTTTTAAAATTTTCAAAATTTTCTTACTCCCCCTAAAATCAAAATATGTTTCAATTTTGATTTTCTGAGGAAAAAATTGAAAACAAACTATACAAGAAACTTGACAACACAATGTGAATTACCTCAATTCACCATTCTCGTGCAAAAACAATCAGAACTCCCCCTCACACCAAACTATTTTCCCATAATGATTTCAAAACACTTAAGTTTGTTTCAATCAAAATGGTTTTTCTGGAAAAATTAGTTTGTGTTCAAACCATTTGTAGATTCGGGGTTATCTCTTCATCTTGTTTTCTTCAAACATTTTAAAGATTTATCATTTCCAGTTTGATCATAAACCATCAGTAGAAAATCAAGTACAAATTAATGTCCCTGATTTACCACGTACGAGGCGAAAAATCACCAAAGTGAAATTTCTCAAGAAATGTGCCGATACATGATCCACGATACCATCTTGGGATCTCCGGCAAGTCAGGTTTTTTCTATTTAAACAATTTCACCCAAGCCTGACTGACCTTGGGTGATTTTGAATTCTTGCTCAACAATGGTGGAAAATTTGCATCATCCATTGCTAAACTAGAATTCTCAACTTTTACCTCAACCAATGGCTCCTCTGGTTTTACCATACCAGAATCATTGCCTGCAGGTGGCTTGTCCGACTTTGATCTGTCAGATTCATCGCCGACCTTTTCCTTCTTCTTCCCTCTCTGTTCTGTCCTCAGATTTGTATCTGATGAATTCGTCTTGCTTGTCTTTGCAACTGAAGGAGTCGATTCATCAGAACTATTAATCTGTTTGTCCCGTGAACCCAAGGACAAAATCTTCTCGAGATATTCTCTCGCTTTCTTCCTCTTCTTCCTCAGTCGGTCTTTCTGCCCCTGTGAAAGTTTAACTTTCATCTCTAGAACTTTCGGTTGTTGAACTTTTGGTTCTCGAACTTTTAGTTCTTCGGGCTTGACCTTGACTGGAATTCCTGCCACTTTCTGAGACCTAACCCTTGATCTTCCCATTGATCTTCTCGGGCAATCTCGGGCAATATGACCTTTGATGTTGCAGTTATAGCACCTCCTGGTCTCATATCTCCAATATCGGCAGTTAACAGCAATGTGTCCATGATATCCACAACTATAACACATTCTGTTATCGTACCTATCACCATTTTTAGTCCAAATGCTCAGATCAAAGCATTGTTTGGCTTGGTGATACTCCTTCCTCACCTTTGCTGAATTTGACTTTGAAGCACTATGATCTGTCCTGCATCCAGCAATTTTTGAATTTTTAAGTTTTAAATCTTTTGATTTTTTATTGTGATTGGATGATTGAACTGATGAGATTTTTTCTCCATTTTTAATCTTTTGTTTCTGTTTTACAATCTTCTTCACAGGTTTCTGCTTAGAGCATTCTCCCTTTTCAGTCGAGTGTAAAACAGTTTTCTGAAATTTTTCTTTTAACTTCAAAAATTTCTCCTTTTTCTTAATTTCAGCATCAGATTTTGTCTCAGATTCATCTGCTGAATAAAATTCCTCATTTTCATCATCAGTTTTCTCATCACAATCTTCAATCTTTTCACTTATCGGCATAGAATTGAGTGGTTTTGGACAGGGAAAACTCAAACTGTCAGATTTAGTCACAAAACCTTTCAATTTCTTCTCAAGTTCATCAATTTTGTTCCTCGAATTCTCAGCTTCACTTTCAAGCTGAGATATTCTCCCAAAATGAGACTTGATAGTTTTCTCATTCTCAATCTTCAAATTTTCAAGAACAGATTTTTCATTCATCAAAACTTTTATCTGTTCCTGAAATTTTGATTCATTCGCTTTTAGGTTTTTGTTTTCCAATTTTATCCAGAAATCTTCATTTTCAGATGATTTCTGTTTGTTTTCAAAAACCTTTTCATTTTCTTTCAAACCTTTGTTCTCTAATGTCAAACTGTTCACACTATCCAACAGTTTAACATTTTCAGCTTTCAGCTTCTCACAAATACTCTGAACTATAAGAATCTGTTTTTCAGCAGTATGCTTCTCGTGTTTCAACTTTTTGACTTCAGATGTCAAACTTTCTACATCCTTCACAAGTTTGTCATTGACTGTCTTGAAGTTGTGACAATTTGAGCATACTGAAGTAGACCTTGACGATTCATTCTTTCCAGATTCTTTGACTTTTACAATCTTTTCTTTCCTTTTCTTATCTTTGATCTCCATCTGTTCTTCAATCCTTTTAATGAGTGGAGTAATTGTCAATTGAGAAAATTCTCTAGAACTTTTCAAGTTCAAGACATAATCTTCCCATTCTTCTTTCGGTAACGCACTGATAAATTTTTCAATCCACTCTTTTGGTTCTTTTGTAATATTTAAATCAGACATTGAACGAACAAGATGTTTGTATCTCTCAATGACACTTCTTGTACTCTCTCCTGGAAAACCTGAAAATGAATCAAAATCATTCTTTAATATTATTATTCTATCAAGTGTTTCTTGAGTCCTGTTAACGAGATTGAAATCCATGATTCAATAACACGTTTTTCAAACACTGTGACGAATAAGCGAACCAAGTTTGTCCAGATGAGCGATCCAAATAAGCGATCCACCAAATGTCCGAATAAGCGATTCAGTATCGGTCCAGATAAGCGGTTCGAGAAGTTGTCCGGATAAGCGGGTCTGATCCAGTCGGATAAGCGGTTCAGACGTCCGAATAAGCGAGCCTGAACCGGTCGAATGAGCGGTTCAACCGTCCGGATGAGCGATCCAAATACGTACGAATAAGCGATCCGACTAGAAGAGCGATCCTTGATTTGGTCCGGATAAGCGATTTCAGAGTAGTCCGATCGAGCGGTCCATAATCAAATCCACATTTCACCCAGTTAAACTTTAAATTTTAATCCGAAACTTTCCAGGATTTGTCACGGTACTATTTTGCACAATCCCTGAGATTTTGAACGAATTCCGACCGTGAAATCTTCCCGAATCAGAAAAAGAAGATGTAGAAGTAAGAAAAAGTGACAAAAACCGGCTGATTTCTGTAGAGAACCTCCTCCTGTGCTCTGATACCAATTGTAGGATCGTGTGTTGACCCGAACGAGTCGTTCAGAGGCTTTCTCCTTGGTTTCAGGTGCGGAATAACAAGAAACTAAGGTAGAAACAGCAAGAAAATCACTTTTAACTAGTTGTTTATAGATTTCAAACGTTTACAGCTCAAATCTCGCACCGGCAAAGCTTCGGCACGATTTCTATACTTCGTTACAACTGAGATCGCCTTTTGGACTATATATAGAGTGCTGGGACCGCTTATTGGACATGGTCCAATGAGCGGTCCATGTTGTTGACACTAAAGCGGTCCAAGCTGGTTTGCCGTTCGAGCGGTCCAAACATGTCTGCTCGAGCGGTCCAAACTCTTAATGGTCCAATGAGCGATCCATGAACCTAAATTTGACTCTAAGAGCGACCCAACTATCTAAAACCTATACAATCTCACTATTTCTCGTATTTCGAGCCCAGATCTAACGTTCTAAGACAATGACTCGATACAAGACGTAATCAGCAGATGTAGTGCACCAACAAAATCTGATCTGGGCAAGTTGCACGGCCGTGTGATTTGTGGCACCCCCATGCGGATGCGACAACAAGGCTCAGCTCGGCGTTGCACAGCCAGTGCGATCAGGAGTGCAACGAAATCTCGGGAACGCACGACCGTGCGATTGGTGGCACCCCCATGCGGATGCGACAACAAGGCTCAACTCAGTGTTGCACAGCCAGTGCGATCAGGAGTGCAACGAAATCTCGCAAACGCACCCCCGTGCGGTTGGTGGCACCCCCGTGCGGATGCGACAACAAGGCTCAGCTCGGCGTTGCACACCCAGTGCGACCAGGAGTGCAACGAAATCTCGGTAATGCACGGGCGTGCGTCTGATTGCACCCCCGTGCGGATGCGATGACCAGCACCAGCCCGGATATGCACTACCAATGCAGCTGCTCGTGCCACCCCATCCCCGGAGACGCAGCCCGTGCAACCCATGGCACGCCCATGCCGATCTGAAGACCAGTCAACTCTGCTGACGTCATGAACAGTAACTCCCATAATTCAAGAAGTGAACGGTCGTGCCATAAAGTGCACGACCGTATGATCGTAAAATGATATAAAAAAACTTGCAGAAACATTCTGCTCGTAACTCTGGAATTTTGGAGAACAATTCAGGCGATTTTCAGGCTCCGGAGGCGTTAGCTTTCACCCGGATTCAAGCCACATTGTCTCGTTTAGCTCGATTACTATCCGGATTCTCATTCTTATGCTTGTTTATGGTTTGAATTCTTAAGTCTTTCCATAATTTTGTTATGTTTCAAGCATTAAGATTGATTATTATGTATTATTGTAGCCTTTGGGCAAAAACACAACAATCCCTTGCTTGATTATCGCCATTAGTATGTTAATCTTTGTTTGTAATGACATTTAGAAGTATTTTCTATGTTAATCTTTGATGATTAGTTTGCAACCTTGTTATTGATATTGATTTCTTGATTATAAGTAATTGTGTTGGATGATTGGTACTTGGTTAGTTGAGATAGTTGAAAAATGAAGCATAATTGATCATGTATTAGTAAACTTTAAACTTGGTTAACTAGTTTAGCTTGGTTAAAATGTGGGCACCATGATACTAGAAATGGTTAGTGGTTTAATAAAATGTAATTATTGTTAATCAAGAAAGCTTGCCGTCACGTAAGGACCTTAACGGGTTAAATGGTGTCGTTATGAATTCTTAATATAAATTGTTAACTTAGTTAGTAGTTTCGGCCAAAATTGCTTGCTTGGTGGATTTATATTCTAGATTTGTAAAATGAACTCGGTTGTGATTTAATCTAGTTTATGCTTGTCTCGGTGGTTGCATTGTGTTTATCGGTGTCGCTTTCCTTGTTTAAGTGAGGTTAGAAAACTCCTAACGGATGACTAACTTATTTTTAAGAGATTTTCATAGACATTTATCAATTGCACGTTAAAGAACAATTTTAGGTGGTTAAAGTTTGTTTATCGTTTTAGCTTTCCGAATGATTGTCATGTTAGGATTCCAGAAAGGGATACTAATTGTCTTAAAAATGGAAAATTGACCGAATGCTTCTAGTGCCAAAACCGACTTAGTTGACATGCTTTGGTTGTGTATTAAGCAAGGCTATTTATCTATTTTAGTATTTGAAATCTACTATGTTTTATAAGTATTTGTTTATGCTTACTTTAGTTTATTAAAAATCAAACAACTTATGTTTTTACCGGTAGTTTAGTTACAAAGGTCTAGTATTATTTCTCCGTCCATTTCCTTGGATCGATACTTGGTTCTTACCGATACTTTACTACATATATGACGGTGTACACTTGCCTCTTTCGTATGTGTTTTGATGTAAAAGTAATTATCACTTATATAAATTTAAAACCAAATCATGTGTAATTTCATTGTAAAAATATGTGTAGTCACGCACACGTCAATCATCTAGAGACAAAACTGAAAACCCGAAATTTCACATAATCCACTCCTCTAATGTAGGAATACTTTCTCAACCCTAAATTTTATAACTCTACAAACAACAAAATTTATGTACAAATAAACTTTACATCAGTTCCAAAAGTAAAATCATAGCAGCACACCAATAAAACACATTCGAAAACCTTAATAACATATGGGTTCAATTAAAATTGATAACCCCTAAAACATTAAGCGGTCCGCAACGTACGTGAAAATGACATAAATATTACATTCGATTTGATCTATCACAGACGAATATAATGAATTTAACAAAGAAAAATGATGAAATCAACATTGAACAAACACAAGCGAATTAAAGAGGAAAAGAAAGATTATCGTGATGTGTCAATTTATTCAACAGACAAAGATGACCTAACGAAGGTTTTCATTAATCTTGATGGAAATCCTGTGAAGAAGGCGAGAGCATTAGAGTATGATTAGGGTTTGTTTGTGTCATTTGAAGTGAAAATGAGGAAATGCTTTCAAAGTGTCTTTAAGAACGATCCAATTTATTCAACAGACAAAGATGACCGAACGAAGGTTTTCATTAATCTTGATGGAAATCCTGTGAAGAAGGCGAGAGCATTGGAGTATGATTAGGGTTTGTTTATGTCATTTGAAGTGAAAATGAGAAAATTCTTTCAAAGTGTATTTAAGAACGATCCATATTTGTGAAACCAAGTCATACCATTTCCTAATCATATCCCACTTTTTTTCTTAACAAAAAGTCAATAAAACACCTCAAACTCATTGAGGGAGTAACACGTGACACCCCTCACCCCCCCACACACTTTATTTTATCTCGAGTTTATCTTTCTTTTCTCCAAATGATTTCTTAGTATCCGTATAGATAACGGTGTGGTGTCTTGGGAGTGGTCGAAATATACAGATTCTTCACAAGAAGTTTCGGAGGTGATACAGTGCCAAAGATTTATATCGGAGGTGTGTCTTATTAATCGGGAGGATTCTTGGAAGTGGAATTCTGGATCGGATGGGTCGTTCTCGGTGGCGATAGTTAAGAAGTGGTTGATAAATGAGCCAATTAATAGTGACTCGAAGCTTTTTAGTTGGTGTACATGGATTCCTAAGAAGTGTAACATTTTCATGTTAAGAGCTCTTTTGGATAGAATTCCGACCAAAATGGCTCTTAGAAGGAGAAATATTGATGTGGGGAATACGTTGTGCGTCTTATGTGGCGATCTGAGACAGCAGAGCACTTGATATCAGCTTGTGGGATTACAATGGGGGTTTGGCAGGGGATTGCGAGCTGGTGCGGTCTCTCTCGGTGATTTTGTTTGCCGTGAAAGATGCAGTGGAGATTCACAAGTATTATAATGGCTCCAAGGTCAAGAAAAAGGTGATGCAAGGTATTGCTATCATAACGTGTTAGAGGCTATGGAAAGCAAGGAATGATATGGTGTTTTCAAACAAGAGGCGGAACGTGGTCAAGATAGTGGGGGATATCAAAACGTTGGGTTTTCTTTGGTTTAGAAGTAGATTTAAAATGGTTTCGGTTGATTGGTATAGTTGGTGTAACTTTGACTTGATGTAATTTTTGGCCTTGCTTGGGCGTTTCTTTCTTCGTCTTGAAGATAGTTCGTTCGGCCGGTGTTTAATGAAGTTTGCTTTTCAAAAAAAAAAAAGAGAGAAAATTTTTGGCTAGTCCTATGTTTTTATTGGAACTTCATTAAATTTCTATCTATATCGTCTATAGAGAGATTTTCGACCAACTCCAATTCACCAACTCCAATTCTCCATCAAAGAAACCGAGATACAATTAATCACTTTATTGATTTTATTCACTTGCAATGAATCATTTTTTATATAAAGACACATCAGTATAATATAGAGGCCGGTTATCATACAAATAACCTAATCGTACATTATGTACGCTTCATCCACAACCGTCGGATCATCTCTCTTAAACAGCGTGTTTTTCTATTAAATTTATCAAATTAGGATTAATAAAAAAGAAACTGGCAAGGTTAAAATCGTCAAATTTAAGATCAAAACACCTGATATACGGCAAAACAAAACCTCAAAAATCATAACGTAAGATCCTAAATCAAAACCAAAAACAAAATTATAACAATTAATCAAAAATCGATCGATTCCTATTCACCAAATCGATCGATTCCTATTCACCAAATTCTTCTGTGAAAAATGAACTTCTGATGAATTTAGAAATCCTGGATGGACTGACTATCGAAGAAGATGATGCAGAATGTGAAATCATGTGCGAAATCATGGACAATGCAAATGCGATTTCAATAAAAAAAGAATTCTTTGAAATTTCATATAGTTTGTGAATTCATGGACAATGCAATGCGATTTCATATAGTTTTCGAATTCATGACATGCGATTTCAGTAAAAAGTTAAGTATTATATGAGATTTCATATAGTTTGCGAATTCATGATAATGCACATGCGATTTCAGTAAAAAGTTAAGTATTATATGAGATTTAATATAGTTTGCGAATTCATGATAATGCACATGCGATTTCAAAAAAAAGTTAAGAACTCTTTGAATTTTCATATAGTGTGCGATTTCAAAAATTTTACACGTGCGATATCAGAAAAAAGGATATTTATATGTTGGTTTCTTACAGTTTGCGAATTTCTTTCAAATCAAGTGCGATTTTGAATAAAAACACTGCAAAAAACTTTTAAAAAATACTTTGTAATAAAAATGCAAAAAAAAAAAAAACAAACAAACTACCGATCTTAAAAACTAAAAATAGTATTATTTTATATAAAAAAAACTTAATTTATTAACGATGTGACTATAATTTGACATGTAATGATGAATTTTACAATAAATACTACTGAACTTTACCACCCTACCTATATAATAAATTTACTATATTAATATAAAAAACCTAGATATAACTACCTTCCATATTAAGATATATAATACGAAATAAAGACACACAACAAACAGACCAACAAAAAAGGGCATCTGAAGAATCAGAAAAAATCAAAAACATTGCTATCATAGAGCTATTGTCAACTAGAACGTTGACAGAAATAAGCACTGATGTCACCTCTTCTCATCTGGTTCTTGATGTGCAGGGAAAAATTCTTGAACAAATCAAGAAAAATCAAGATGTATGGGAACAGCTACTTCAAGAACCACCATCAAGCTTCAAAGACAGAGCTTTAGATCACATAAAAGGGCAATCTCAAGCTGATGACTTAGCCTTCTCTTTCCTGACAGATGCTCTGAACACTGTGAAGGAGAAGATGGAGTTCAGCTCTTCTGAACGAGACAAAATATTTGCTCCAAGTAACTAAAATCTATTTTTTAATCGTTTTGTGGTTGGGCCTGTGTTAGACAATAACTAATATTATATTTTTGGTACATGTTTTGAACACATATTATGTTTGCTATATAAGATATTAAATCGCATGAATGATATAGCCATCATTGTCACATAACAAAACAAAAAGATACCTCATATATTGCATGTAATAAAATCGCATGTACGAATGATTATACACTGTAGCTTATAGAAATCGCATGATAAAATGATATAAATAGATGAATATAAAATCACATGTGTTTAGTATAATTCGCATGTGCATTTATAAGAACCTACTCATCCTCGTCATCTTCAGACACCTCTTCCAACTGATCTTCTTCTTCAGATCCATCATCACTACTGTAATCTTCAAAGTCATCTTCCTCTTCGTCGTCTTCAACCTCATTGTCTTTGTCTTTCCCAACATTTTCAATCTGGACACCCTTCATCTTCTTTTTTCCCTATTTACCTTGTTGTTTGGCTTTAAGCTCGCCGCAAGTCCGAATGTCACCTTTTTCATTGTATACGCTACATGTCCTTGACCTTTTCCCTTTGCGGCTGATCATTTGTTCCTTCTTAGATTTAATCCTTCTATGCGAGTCGCGGCCTTTGTTTCTTATACCAGCCGGCACACAAACAGTAGGGGGAGCATTAGTTACTGGTTGTTGATAACCAATCAACTTTGAAAATGGGTCAAATTTTGGATCAAGTTGCTTGGTTATGCGACTCTGATCAACTCTCTCTTTAAGCTGCATCATTTGATCCCTCACTAAGACAAGTTTATCAAGGTCGGAAATCAAATTACTAACCAAATACTCCCCTGTGTGGATGATTTCACGAGCAATCCGTTTAGCCTTGTGTTGCACATCCTTACCACCAATATTTAGATTGTACTTCACATTTAACTCATTGGGAACCACATCCTTCGTCCATATCTTCATAACATATTTGTTTGGAATTTCTTTAACACCAAACATCTTGAAAAGAAAATATATGTGTTTGCATAGCAGCCCATACTGCTCAAAACGCAAACAGCTACACTGTACAGTTACATCATTTTCAAGATTCTTGAACCACACCTAGCAATAACCAAAAAAAAATTATAAAATTTAAAATCGCATGTATAAAATAACAATTTCGCATGTCTAAACAATCATGTAACTGAATAAAATTAAAATCGCATGTGAAACATAACAATTTCGCATGTCTAAAAAATTATGTAAATGAATAAAATAAAATCGCATGTGTAATGTAACAAATTCGCATGTCTAAAAAAACATGTAAAATACCTCCAATAAACCATCTCCATGTGCTTTAAAGTCCTTCAACAATATTCTGATACGTGGACCTTCAACTTTGGTGTCCATCGGCAAACATTCAGAAATTGTTCCATGTATCTCTAATTGCTGATAAAAAAATATAGACCTGGTGTAGATCTTAGCAGCATCTTTTTCCAAGGTAGTTTGACTCCAATCAGCTGGCTCAGTATATCTTGAAATATGATCATTTTTTCTATGATTGAACCTTTGAACATCCATTGCACCATCAAAATGATTCATAAACTCTACGAGTGTGAGTTGTGAATTAGCAACCTGACAAAAAAAATGGTTCTCACTCTCTGATCTTGAAGTTGCTCTCATAAGACCCAACATTGGCTCGTGCCGGTAAAAAGCCGGAATCCACATGGATCTCATCCCAAACATATCATCAATCCATTTGTTTTCAGTAAGACCGAACTCAGTCATCACCAACTTCCACTGTCTCTCGAATTCTTCGGGGTCAATCGAATCAGTCCAAACAATGTCGCACATCCTCCTTTTAAACTCATCATTATTGCACAACTCGTGTCCAACCTATAACAATAAATGCTTTTTATATCAGCCTATAACAAAAAACTATAATAAAAAAAATAACACCAACAAAACACAAAAATATTGCATGCTATACCTTATCTGCCACTTTTTTCATTATGTGCCACATACACAATCTGTGTCTGTTAATAGGGAAAACCTCCTCAATAGCCTGTTTCATAGCAGGGTCTTGATCCGTCACTACAACATTTGGCTGCCGACCAAATGACTTTAAAAATGAATTAATAAGCCATTTATATGATTCAATACTCTCTGATGTCAACAACCCAGCTGAGACTATTACATTTCGACAGTGGTTGTCAATGCAAGTGAACGGAACAAACACCATCTTGTACCAGATCAACACATGCGAAATCACGTTTATGATATGCGAATTACTAAAAATCATATGCGAAACCAGAAATATAGCATGATATATATTCAACACCACTCTGTTGTCTACACATGCGATATTGAACGCTCATTAGCAAAAAAACATGCGAAAATCAGTAACAAACATGTTTGTCTTTGAAACACTTACCTATTTGTCTTGAAAGTTGCATCGAACGATATCACATCCCCAAATTCCATATAGTTAAGCTTGCATAAACCATCAGCCCAGAACAAACCAGTTAACCGTTTGCCATCATCAACAGAATATTCAAACAAATATTCAGCTAAATACTGTTTTTTGTCAGTCATCCTATTAATCACCATATCAGCATCATATTCTCCTATATAGCTATTAATTCGCTTCCTAAAATTTTTGCAATCATCAACCATGGCACCAACGTTCTCAAAACCACCATAACGTTTCCTCATTATATGGAAAGCTTTGACAGGACCAAGGTTTAAAGTGCCTAGTTCCCATACCATCTCCTCCTGGACATCTGACAATTGTCTGTAAGCTGGCAGCATGTGAATATCATTTTGACATACAAACTTATGATTATGCCCATCAACAAATCTCTTTACTGTATATAATCTACCATCCACAGTGCAAATCATAAGTTGAGCTTTGCATCCAGTCCTAATAGTCCCCCTGTTCCTTGTTTTGAATTGCTTTTTTGACTTCGAATGATCATCAATACACAGAGGCTTATGTCCCTCTTTAGAACAAACAAAATACTTAGTTTTGATTATACCACCACTATATACTTCACCACCTTTCCGAATAGAAAAACCAGCTAACTTAGCATATAATTGATAAAACGCATATGCTTGTTCAATAGAGAAAACTTGCATTCCAACAACAGGTGTAGCTGATGCTTGAACCTCCGGAGTGTAAACCCTTTCATCTACATGAATCAAAATCAGAAACATAAAACGTCATAAAAAACACATGCGAAATGTATGATCAAAGCATGCGAAATGATGATACTGATTAATCTGAATTACATATGCGATTTATTATACAATAACATGCGAAAATACATAAAAAAATAAAATCAAATGCGAATTGTTAGAGTAATAACATGCGAAATTTCTGCATGTTGCTTTCAATACAAAAGTATAATCAACATTCAACCTTCAAATAAAATCAAATGCGAATTGTTAGAGTAATAACATACGAACAATTTAGATATCTGAATAAACATAATTACCATTAGAACACTCGTTTGCATGACTTGTACTTGAAATTGGAATTGGATTTACAGGTCACGGATTTAAAACATCCTCAATCGAAACTCTCTGATAAGCAGATAATTGAGCATGATCACCGATCGAAATCAACATCTGTTCGTCCAGTGCTACTCTGTGGATCCATCGAAATAAACAAATTGAATGAAACCCTAACACAGAAGAACGAAAACTGCCAATTGAGAATTATGGAAAATTTGAAACTGATTTGAATAATAATTACCGGGATATCAGTGTAACGAACTTCTCGCAGAATGAATGAAGAGACGAATTTGCCCTCTGATGATTAGGTTAATTGCCTGATCTAACCTTATTAAACCGAAAATGAATCAGGACACATGTACGGCTCAAAATATAGCGTATGTAATGTACGATAACCATATTTGTATCATACTCTTTACCGTATAATATAATACTTTAAATTTGATTTACACTATATTTATACAATCAAATAATTATTATTAGTTTAAATTAACATTATAACTTTAGTGAGCAACCAACCAACCACCAGCATAATTCGATACCAACGTTATAACGTGCCGGCCTACCTGCCGTCCATGATTCAGTTTCTAGTCAATCACAACCACCATAATTCCATTTCCATTATTATTCATTATACCACAAATCACTTGTTTAATGCCCTTAATTAACCCTCTTTCTTCTTCATTCATTGCTGCTGCTGCTGACATTGTCATTTCATACCACTTCAATCCCCCCAAAATCTCCACAAATCCTCCCTAATTTCTTATAAATTCTTCATCTTGCTGTTATTTCTCGACCGATCAAACATTCCAGTTGTGTTTTCCGGCTAATCAACTTCAGTTACTGTTTATTTACGCGTAGATTTGGGTTTTTTTTTTCATTCAGACATTAGATCGAACAGGTGGTGGGCAAATGGCTGTGTAAGTTTACAGATTTAATATGCATTTTGATTGATGTTGATTTGCTTAAGATCATGACTTCCAATCGCCCAGATTTCAATTTCAAATCTTCATCATCTACATCCAGTAGGAACTCAGATAATATTAATACCCAGATTCGAAATGTTGATTTACAACCTTCGTCTTCTCAGTTAAGCATTCAGTCGAACAGTTGGCGACACTCTTCCAATCTTGGATCAAGGGGTGTACGCCATGGATCTCGAAGTGGGGTTGACTCAGAAGGGTTTAGTATGTCCCGAAAAGAAATCGAAATCGATGATGATGATGCAAGGTTGGTGTATGTAAACAATCCAGTGAAAACAAATGAAAGTTTTGAGTTTTCGGGGAATTCGATTCGAACAGGGAAGTACTCTGTGATCACATTCTTGCCTAGGAATTTGTTTGAACAGTTTCATAGAGTTGCTTATTTGTATTTCTTGATAATTGCTATTTTAAACCAGCTTCCCCAGCTGGCGGTGTTTGGGCGTGGTGCGTCTATTTTTCCGTTAGCTAGTGTGTTGTTTGTTACCGCGGTTAAAGATGGGTATGAGGATTGGAGACGGCATAAGTCTGATAAGATTGAGAACAACCGGATGTCGTATGTTCTTGTGAACGATCGGTTTCGTCAGAAGAAATGTAAGGATATTCAAGTTGGTGAAGTTGTTAAGGTTTCAGCTGATGAGACTATTCCTTGTGATATTGTGCTTCTTTCGACTAGTGATCCGACAGGTGTTGCTTACATCCAGACTATTAATTTAGATGGGGAGTCGAATCTGAAAACACGGTATGCAAAGCAAGAAACCCTTTCGAGAGTTCCTGAGAAGGATATTATTAGTGGGTTGATCAAGTGTGAGAAGCCCAACAGGAATATATACGGGTTCCAAGGGAATATGGAGATTGACGGGAAACGTGTCTCACTTGGCCCGTCAAACATTATTCTTCGTGGCTGTGTGATCAAGAATACTGATTGGGCAGTAGGGGTGGTGGTGTATGCAGGAAGGGAAACGAAAGCAATGCTTAATAACTCAGGGGCGCCATCTAAAAGGAGTCGTCTTGAAACTCATATGAATCAGGAAATTATGTTGTTATCTTTCTTTCTTGTTACTCTGTGTGTAGTTGTTTCGGCTTGTGCTGGTGTTTGGCTGAAGCGCCATCAAGATGAGCTTGATATAATGCCGTTTTATAGAAGGAAAGATTATTCTGAGGGACAAGTAGAGAACTACAATTATTACGGTTTGGGGATGGAGATATTCTTTACATTTCTGATGTCAGTGATTGTGTTTCAGATTATGATACCCATATCATTGTACATATCGATGGAGCTTGTGCGTGTTGGTCAAGCTTACTTTATGATCCGCGATGACAAGATGTATGATGCAACATCAAACACTAGATTTCAGTGTCGTGCATTGAATATAAACGAGGATTTAGGACAAATAAAGTATGTATTCTCTGATAAAACGGGTACGTTAACTGAAAACAAGATGGAGTTTCAGTTTGCAAGCATTTCAGGTGTAGATTACAGTGGGGAGAAAACAGAATTTTACGGTGAAGAAGGGGGATACAGCATTCAAGGTCTTATAAAGTTTCCCTTTTGGTTTATTGCATAGCTAATATACGCTCTTCGTTTATTTTATACGCAAATATTAAAATGTTTTCATGGTTTTAGTGGATGGGCAGATATGGAAGCCAAAGATGAAGGTACAGGTTGACCCAAATCTTCTTAAACTATCAAAAAGCCGAAACGACACAAAATCCAGCAAAGACATATATGATTTCTTCCTGGCATTGGCTGCTTGCAATACAATTGTGCCTATTGTTGCTAATACATCTAATCCCAATGAGAAGTTGATCGATTATCAAGGGGAATCTCCTGATGAACAAGCACTTGTTTATGCTGCTGCTGCTTACGGATTTATGCTCATTGAGCGAACATCTGGTCACATTGTTATTGATATTCAAGGAGAAAGACAAAGGTATGATGTGTATTCCTTTTAGACTTCTTACATAAACATGTCACATGTGCTTTTGTTGTTTTGTTTCTACTTTCAACTCTATTGATAGTGATTATACATGGCAAAATGGGCGGGGTCTAACAAGTTGGGTTGACACGGACCACTTTTTGTGCAAAAAGGTTGACTTTTTCTCAACAATTAATGTGTGAAATATGATCACAAAAGGTTAATATGTCAATAATAAATAAAATGATTTAGGTATGTATTAAGAACTACAATTTTGGTGACAACTTTTACATTACTTGAATCGACTAATTAATAAATATAAAAGCCACCTCTAATATGGAGAGGGGGGGGGGGGTCAACACTTATAATTAGGAAAGTCTTGATATTTCTAATTTTTTTTTGTGATTTTTTTATAATTTGGCAGTGCAGATTTAACGTTCTTGGCATGCATGAGTTTGATAGCGACAGAAAAAGGATGTCTGTTATATTAGGATACCCGGACAGCACAGTAAAGGTGTTTGTCAAAGGTGCAGACACCACAATGTTTAAGGTTATAGATGAATCCTTAAACTTGGATGTAGTAAGAGCCACTGAAACCCATCTTCATTCATATTCTTCCATCGGTTTAAGAACCCTAGTTGTGGGAGCGCGTGCGCTGAGCGTTTCAGAATTTGACACGTGGCAGACATCGTATGAGATTGCAAGTACTGCTTTAATGGGTAGGGCAGGCTTACTTCGTAAAGTTGCAATCAATTTAGAGAATAATCTGAGTTTATTGGGTGCTTCTGCCATTGAAGATAGACTGCAAAAAGGTGTTCCTGAAGCAATCGAGTCTCTGAGGAAAGCCAACATAAAAGTGTGGGTTTTGACTGGTGATAAACAAGAAACTGCCATTTCAATTGGGTATTCCTCGAAGCTTTTAACAAGCAAGATGACACAGATTGTAATCAATAACAACTCTAAAATGACGTGTCAAAGGAGTTTAGAAGATGCATTGATTATATCTAGAAAGCTTATTAATGTTACGCATGCTTCTGAAGACGATGCAAGTTCTGTTGCCCTAATCATTGATGGAACAAGTCTCGTTTATATCCTTGACTCTGACCTTGAAGAGCAGGTGAATAATCTTTAAACCACATATTTCTTCTGCTTGTTTAATTTTGTGAATGGGTTGATTCGAGTTACCTTATATATCTAACACGGAAGATAAGAAAATAACTTAAAAGGAAACGGTTCAAGTGGTCAAACCGGTTCTAAATCATTTTATTTAAAGCATTAGATTATTACTGAAATATAAATACCATTTGTAATCATATTTGACGGAATAATTATTATATATATAGAGTTAAGTTCCTGTGAAAATAAATAAACGTACGAAACGTACGAATTGAAAGAAAGTCAAAAAAAGTGGCGGTGGCATTTTGGTAATTATCAGCAACTTCAAAATTACTCTAGTAGAGTAATTTTGAGCTTCTGTAGAGTAATTTTGTAAAAGTTCATGTAGAGTAATTTTGGTCGTGTAGGGTAATTATCAAAATTGTAGGGTAATTATCAAAATTACACTAACCTCCCCCCCCCCCCCCCCCCCCAACTAAAAGCTAAAAACTAAACCCCATAACTAAATGCTAACAAAATTACTCTACAAGACATTTTCCAAAATTACTCTACAAAAGTCAAAATTACTCTACTAGAGTAATTTGATAATTACCCTACATTTCCCAAAATTACTCTACAGATGCTCAAAATTACTCTACTCTACTAGAGTAATTTTGAAGTTGCTGATAATTACCAGATTGCCACCGCCGCTTTTTGCTTTTTCCCCAGTAATTTGAAGTTGCTGATAATTACCAAAATGACACCGCCACTTTTTGCTTTTTCCCTCAATTCGTACGTTAATTTTGTTTTTATTTGATCCTTTACCTATATATATATAGTACTTTAAACTTTTTTTGGACAAAAGCGATTGGGTCAACCACAAAAAAAAAAAAAAAAAAAATACGGTTTCACCCTTTTCCCGCATGCTCATTTTTCCATATCTAGATTTCATGTTCTGAATTTCTTTTTTTTTTCCCGTCATCCAGCTGTTCGAGTTAGCCAGTAAATGTGCTGTGGTCTTGTGTTGTCGAGTCGCCCCACTACAAAAAGCTGGTATTGTAGCTCTAATAAAGAACAGGACAGACGACATGACCCTTGCCATTGGAGATGGTAAGCACCGTATCTTTTGAAATCAATATAGTTATAGATATGTTTACAGAATCAAAGCTAGTATTTTACTAAAACTTATGAGAATCATAACCAATTTGGTATTGGAAGTTGATCAGTCTGACTTAGAAAGTCAACCTTTTTGTTTTCTAACAATGGCCACCCATATGATTGATGCAGGGGCAAATGATGTTTCAATGATCCAAATGGCTGACGTAGGAGTTGGCATCAGTGGCCAAGAGGGTCGCCAAGCTGTAATGGCATCAGATTTTGCGATGGGCCAGTTCAGATTCTTGGTTCCACTTTTGTTGGTTCATGGTCATTGGAATTACCAACGCATGGCCTACATGATCCTCTATAATTTCTACAGAAATGCACTCTTCGTCCTTGTCTTGTTCTGGTCAGTTTTCTGTTACAAGTTTGTTAAGTTTTGTAAAATTACTATTTCACCCTTTTGATAAACCATGGGGACTATATATGTAGTTTACTCAAAAAGTATAATAGAACTATCATTTTAAAAGAATTAACAGAAGATAACGTTTGTATGCACACATGTAGGGGTGTTCAGAATTTGTTTCGAATTCGAAAAATTCGAAATTCGTTTAAATTCGATTCGATTATCAAAAATTCGTTTCGATTGTAAGAATTTGAATTCAAATTCGAATTCGATTCAATTCGAGTCAAGTAAATTGAATACGAATTTATAATTTTCAAATTTGATTCGATTCGAAATTCGAATAAAAATTATACATTTTTATCTATTATTTTTATATATAATACGTATATAACTTTTATTAAGCTATACTATAAATTATTTTCAATTTTTTTCCAAGTATTAAAATTACCCATTACCAAACCCACTACATGGCCCGTAACTAAAACCTAAGTAACAAATATATCAATAGATTTCTAACCGTAAAAATATTAACTTGTAATGTGGAGTGGTTATTCCCGAATTCTAGTTTTGAATTTTAGACTTGTGGTACTTTATTTGGAATTTTTAATGTGATATCGTGCTTTATGGCTGCTTTAAAATTTATGTTTCATTTTGATAGTTTTTTACATGTTTTTAAAGAATCTGAATTAAATCGAATTCGATTCGAATTCGAATTTTTTATCGAATACGAATTCGGTTTTTTATTTGAATACAAATTCGAATCGAATTCGGTAGGTTTTAATCAAATTCGAATCGAATACGAATTCAAGGAAAAATAAAAATTATTCGAACAATTCGATTCGAATAATTCGAAAATCCGATATTTGATTCGATGAACACCCCTACACACATGTTACAAACTGAAAACGCATGTCTCAAACATGCATTATTTTAAATTTAGACCCAGATGTGTTACTTTCGCTAAATCACATAAACTATTTGATAATTATCTCTAAAATAAAAACATTAAACTACCTTTCAAATTTCTCTAAATTGTCCTTTTAAAAAAAAAAATCTGGCTCCAGGTATGTGCTATACACGGGTTTCACATTAACCACAGCAATCACAGAATGGAGCAGTGTATTATATTCAATAATCTACACCGCCATACCGACAATTGTTATTGGGATACTGGACAAAGATTTAAGTAGAAAATTGCTAATGACATATCCTCAGCTTTATGGATCCGGACAGAGAAAAGAAAGCTATAATGTAAAACTATTTTGGGTTACAATGGCGGACACATTGTGGCAGAGTGTGATTGCATTTTTTATTCCAGTATTGGCATATTGGAAAAGTGATATTGATAGCTCAAGCTTAGGAGATTTGTGGACACTTGCGGTGGTATTTATGGTAAATATTCACTTAGCTATGGATGTTATCAGATGGACTTGGATCAGTCATGCGTCAATTTGGGGATCTATTATTGCTACTTGCATTTGTGTTGTCATCATTGATGCTATTCCAGTGTTGCCTGGTTATTGGTACGTTTAGTTTCTTACCCGATTCCCGTTTAAATTTATATTGGATTTTTCAGAAGTAGAAAGTCTGCGTTTGACCTCAAAAGGTCAAACTGCATCTCTCATTAGGCACAGTGAATATGTCAGTTGTCCGCAAGCTCATTTTTAATTCACGCACATACATACATTAATGGATTTGACCACAAAAGTCAACTAATTCCTATTGGTCTTTTGCCTATGCGAATATAATCTTCTAATTTGTTTCATAAATTAACACCATGGTTTTCCAGTTTTATATCTCAATGAAAATTTGAAACAAACTACTGAATATTAAAAGAAAATATATATGAAAAGTGGTGGGTTTGACCCAAAACTCCAAAAATCAAATTGCCTGTTTTACTAAATAAATTATCCTAAGTTTTGCAGGGCTATCTTTTATCTTGCAAGCAGCGGATTGTTTTGGGTTTGCCTAGCTGGGATTCTGATAGCATCCATGATTCCTCGATTCATCGTAAAGATGTTTATGCAGCACTGTAAGCCTTGTGATATTCAAATAGCAAGAGAAGCAGAAAAGTTTCGGAATTCAATGGAGATCACAAGAAGTGGAGAAATAGAAATGAACAGATGACACATTTCTTGTATGTCACATATATATTGTATTCGAAACTTCATATATTCTTCAAGTTGATGGAGCAATTCTCCGTTTGCTTGTGTTGTGTAGTTTTCTGTCCATTATAGAGTATTCATTTGAGTATGTATTTGTATCTTATTGTTGGGATCATTTGTGCTTCAATTTTTTAAATCACAAAGTATGATAATCCATGAGTGTTGTCAAAGGTTTATAAGTTATCCATGTTGAGACACCAACTATATCGTCCTTTTTAACAAGTAAGCTGGAGTCCATAATGGACTAATCACTCCAGCTTCTTACATTTCATCCTTAGAGCTTACCAATGGTTTAGTTTAGGGATGAGATCGGTACTGGTAACGGACCAAACTGAACTAAGCCAAATATCTTGGGTGTTTTGGAGGAGAGAGTGTAAGGTGGTGGAAAGAGGGATGAGGTTGAGTTGTTACCCACTGATACTCCCCCTATTCATACACTTAGGGGCTGTTTGGTAGCCTCTTAATGACCATTCAGATGCTATCTCTTAATGGTTTAAAACCTCTGAATGAATAAGAGGTAACCTCAAGTCTGAATAGTTAAGAGGTAACCTCTGAATGGTAAATCATTACATGTCACATTCTTCTACCTTCTCATTGATAAAATTCTTAATGGTTCCATTAAGAGGTAGCCTCTTAATGACCATTCAGAGGCTACCAAACAGCCCCTTATCTTTGTTAAAGTATAAAAACTAGAAATGCAATAATTAAAACAGTTTTAAATTATATAATTGCACAAACGACCTGTTACATGGTCGGCGATCAACCTTAGGGATGTCTATTCGATCTTAGGGACGTTCTTCCATTGAGCCAAAAGACCACAGAACAAGACCCTAACATTGTGTTCTTGAGTTTCATTAAATGAGAGAAAAGAAAAGATTTGGAAAGAAATAATTTTTAGTTGTGTTCCAGAGTTTCATTAAAGGAGAGAAGAGAAGAGAAAATAAGGGGTTTTTTTGCCTAAATTTAATCTTTCCAATTTGGAAAGAAACGGAGAGAAGAGAAAAGAAAATGAGAGAATCATTTCTTTTCTCCCCTAAACTTAACTCGGGACATGACAAAGATTAGTGTATGAGTAGGGGTCTAAAAGCCTGAAAATTCAGGCAACATTAAATTACATAAACAACATAAAACATTCAAATAAATTCATACCACCTAAACTTAGTTACCCATCATGCTATGAACCTAAGCTCCACCTGATCATGAGAATTACGAGGTACCTACCCCGTACTATTAGGGTCACACTTTGACACCATAGCGTTGTGCTCAAAGCCAACAATATATGTTGCGTCAACCATAATCCCATCCAGACCAACATCTCTCTCCATCTGACCCACACCCACATAGTCATTAGTGTGTAGATCACTGCGCCCGCCAGAGCCGTTGTACATTGCTCCCTCCACCAACCACCTCCAGGATTGCTCCCTTCGATGCTACCCTTGTTGGTACCTCATCCAAAATCATGTCATTTATATAAAGAAAAGTCAAACATAGGTCAATTAATCATAAATAGGTCAAATATGATAAATCATATGACGTATAATAGGTCAAACTTGATCAATAATATAACATTAGGCCAAAAATGGTTACATAAGGTCAAACATAAAAAACATGGTCACATTACTCACATTAGTCAAACATGATGAATCATGTCACATTACATCGACTGTGGCATTGTATCCAATTCCTAATGGTTCACTGTTTATGAATTTGAACAAATATTCAAACACCACAATATTTAGATAATATCTTCTACATACATAACACATGCATAGCAATTTGACTAAATATCCAAATGATAGGGTTTGAATTGTGTATAACAAAGATGATGAAATCGAATGATGCTAATTGTATTAAATTGAAAGAGTTGATCACAAGGATCTACAAGGATAACAACCACAAGTGGTCCCAGGGCTATGCCCTTCCCATGCACATGGCAATGAGCCTAACAACTACCAATTCCGTTCTCCCCTTCCCCAAGTCACTAGTGCTCTTTATTTATATAAGGTAAAAGTTACATATACCCCCTCCCACTATTGCAAAATACTATTTAAGTGAAAAACTAACATACGATTCCTATCACCAAATGTATTCAAATTCAATTCCTAACAAACACTACAATATATCATACAAATTTAACACGAAACACTATAATATCTCACACATTGGTTGGGACGACTGAACACATGGTGGTGGATGATAGTTGCCGGTTTAATTTGGCAGCAAAACACGAGCAATGGAGATAGATTAAAGGTTCAAGCACGACAAAAGGCAACGAACGATCAATAACTAGCGACCAAGGCTCAACCCAACTGTGATATATTGGTGGTCGGTGTCCATATTGTAAACATCCAGATGCTTTAAATTATTTTCGGTTGTACCCGCTTCTTGCTAGCCCACTTTTATTATTAATATTTGTAAGGCCTCCTAATCCAAGATCTCACTCAGCTAAAGCCATCAACAGGTGTGCGGAATCCACCTGATGATTAACCACTGCAGATGAAATACTAGTATGCAAAGATTTGTGAGAGAAATCAAGAATACACTGAGTATTCTTGATGAAGATGAATGACGTCACTCACACAAAGCAGCCGCCAGACAAAACACACACAATGTGTTACTGAAAAGATTTTCTAAGTCCAATATAACAACCCAAATATAAACCGACACCCTCATAAATTTTTCGACACCCTAATATATCTTGAAATGTCTCAATATGTCTTTATATGCACCCCGTATGTGAAAACCAAGCCCAAAGTAGATTATAATATATAAAATAAATTAAAAACCATAATTATTAAGTTGAGGCGGGCCGCATAGACCCACCCCAACCTTTCACGCGGGCCGTATGATGGTGTAACTGGACTCCGCTGAAATCTTTAGTTCATGCGGGCCGCGTATGACCCCGTTTAAGTTAATGCAGGCCGCGAGTGTCTCAAATGGTGGCGCAGCCCGGTGATGACACGTGTCATCATCGTGGCGGACCTATACGCTGACCCAGCCAAGCTACGCGTTGACCCAGCGTTGACGAGGGCCGCGTAAGCTTGGCCTGTTCTTTACGCGGGCCGCGTGGAGACGCGATATCAGCCCTATAAATAGAAGGCAACGGGCCTTCAGTCCGATCGTTCATTTCTTTCTTTCTTTCTCAAATTTTCTGTAGTGGTGTTATTATACCCGGGTGTTATACCCCCTAAATAGCGAGGTTCTGCTACGATGTAAGTATTATAACCCCTGGAGACGTATTAGATACGCTGCCCGATTGATCTAGGGTTCCGTAACGGCTGTCGTGGTTCCCCCCGACGTAGTTGTTGGAATGCCGTCTCGGGGAGGGTATTACTAATGTTAAAATGGGTTATTATACTAACACACGTGCATTTGTGTAATTTATAGATTATTCCTAGGAAATCATTTCTGAAAACCCTAAGACAGCAATGTGAGTGATCCTTCTTTTGTGTAAACCTTTTTGTTAATTATTTTTACAAAACCTTAAATATTTCTTCATGTGAAAGACAGTTATTGAGTATTTGTAAGGGTACAATTATGATGGTATATTTGGGGGTTTGTATACAAAATTTGTTACCACCTAGGGAGAGGAGTAACATGACCATAAGTCAGATGACAGTACCATGGATGTTAATTGGTATTACCTGTAAACAAATGTAATTGCGGATGCGCCCTCAATACTGTTCACTGTGAATTTTATTTAAACCTGATTAAACTGGGATTCACTCACCAGTATTTCCCACTGACAAAATGTTTTCAAAACGCGTTTCAGGTAACGAAATGTGAAAGCCAAATAGAAGCCAGCTGGACAGCACTGAAGGCTTGGAAAAAGTGGCAATAAAGTTACCTAAGAATAAAATAGATGCTTTTGTTCAATAAAATAGGATTTATTCCTATGAAATTATGTGTACTGAAAACTTGGGCTTTACCCATGTGTTTAATATTATACAATGAGGTGGTTTACTCTGATAAACATATTTCCTAACTACGGTCCTGATGAAAATTTCCGCTGCCAAATTGGATAAATAAACAGGATACCACCAAAACTGGCTCGCAGCCGCCCGTTCTCGGGAACTAGGGTTCGGGGGCTGTGACATCCAAACTCGGAGAGAAAACACGGAGTGAAACGTCTGAGCTTTAATCAGAGTGTGAAATCCCGGATCACAAAAACCTGAAATAAAACACAAACAGAAAAACTCGGACACTACACTGTTAGGAATTTAAACTCAGACCACTTAAAGGTTAAAATTCGGACACAGAGTAAAATACTATAAAATTCGGACTCCATAAAAAAGAACTAAACTTGGACTCACTAAGAAAGGACACAAACTCAGACTTACTAAGAAAGGTTAAGAAAAATCGGACTTCCTATCTAAACAAGTTAAAAGACGGACTACCTAAATAAGCATATAAAAGTCGGACTACTATAAAAGTCGGACTCTATAAGATGATAGAGTTCGGACACTACTAAAGTTAAAAATCGGACTCTCTATAAGAATATTATAAAATTCGGACAGTAATAAAGGGAACCAAAAACTCGGACCTACCTAAGGTTAAAAATCGGACAAAGAAAGCTAATAAAATTCGGACCTAATAATATTATATAAAACAGATAAAATACGGACGGTTGAAATTCTGACCTAAATAAAATAAATAAAAAAAGTTAAAAGAACTCGGACCTAAATAAAGTCAGACTCAAATAAAGAAGACAAAACTCAGACTCACTAAGAGAGAGACAAAACTCGGACTAAATAAAAGGAAACAAGTAAAATCGGACTAGATAAAATTCGGACTAGATAAAATTCGGACTCTAACTAAATTCGGACTAGACAAAAAAATTCGGACTCTAACTAAAATTCAAACTCTAATTAAATTTCGGACTAGACAAAAAAATTCGGACTCTAACTAAAATTCGGACTTAAAACAAATTCGGACTCAAGGAAAGATTGGAGAGGAATCAAAACTCAGACAATAACTAATAAAATTCGGACACAGTGACCCTAATATAGTGAAAAGTCGGACTCCTAGGATGAAATTCGGACTCTTATATTAATAAATAAAGATTAAAGCTCGGACCTATAAAACTCAGACCAAAGATAATAGCTAGAACAAGTTAAAACCTCAGACTAAGTAAAACTCAGACAAAGTAATAGCTAGAACAAGTTAAAAACTTAGACAAAGTAATAGCTAGAACAAGTTAAAAACTCAGACTAAGTGAAACTCAGACTAGCTTAAAATTCGGACAAAGTAATAGCTAGAACAAGTTAAAAACTCAGACAAAGTAATAGCTAGAACAAGTTAAAAACTCAGACTAAGTAAAACTCAGACTAGCTTAAAATTCGGACAAAGTAATAGCTAGAACAAGTTAAAATTCGGACAGGATTGAAACTCAGAACAGGAGAGTTTCTCAAAAATCAGAAGAACCAAGCTCCGGACTATCTCCCCAATGTGACTTCACACTGGTTCAACAATACCCCGGAGACACAAACACAGAATTTAAACCACGGACAAATCTTCCAAAGATCAAACTCATGAATCTTTTTCAACCTTCAAACTCTGTATGAACAAGAACCAAAACCCCTGTAAAACCCAGATGAAGAACAACACTAAAAATCACCAAACTACTCAAAATCCATCATCAATCACTAGAGATGAATGAAGAATCATGAATAAAACACAAAAACTCACTAAACACTCACTAAACCCTATCAAAGATTGAACTTTTCTCACAAAAACCTTCAAACTAAGAAACACCTACAGTAGTATGAGCACACTGCTCTGATACCACTTGTAAGGCCTCATAATCCAAGATCTCACTCAGCTAAAGCCACCAACAGGTGTGCGGAATCCACCTGATGATTAACCACTACAGATGAAACACTAGTATGCAAAGATTTGTGAGAGAAATCAAGAATACACTGAGTATTCTTGATGAAGATGAATGACGTCACTCACACAAAGCAGCCGCCAGACAAAACACACACAATGATTAGGGTTAGGTGCACATAATTTCACACAGAATCGCCGTCTTGTCTATTCCACATAAAGGTATAAATACAAGGCAAAACCCGGACTTTCAAGACAAACTAGAAAGCCCGGACAAACAAACTACACAAAGCTCAGACCTTTTGTCCTAAACAAAACTCAGACAAAAGGCCCATCCTAAAACTTGGACAAAATGTCCAAGGAAAAAGCTAGGACTATCTTTCACTATATGTACAATAAAGACCCTATAAAATGGGAGACATACACTTATCACCTAAAGTGCATTAACAATATTAAATAAACTCTCACATTTAGAAAAATAAAAAAAATAGAACGGTAATCAATAAATCCGTCATAATAACAATAATGTTGCAAATGATCGAATCCATCTCCATCACAACAGTCGGATCTCAAAACTAACTAGCGACGAAACTATTGCAACAGTTATTTCCGAGCGTAGTGTTTTAGTATCATTCTTTATTGATTTTAAATTACACATTATTAAAGTTACACGTCCCAATTTTAATATCATGCATGCATGCTTCAACCTACGTGTCCTTTGCAAATCACACACAACCGCTGTTCTCAATTCACTATTAACCGTCACAACCATTCAAAAAATAATAATAATAACCTTCACACCCATTCAAAAAAAAAGAGGAAACTGTTAACCGCCATGCAACCGTCGTACACTCTCCGAACAGGCACGTACCCCTTCATACTTGTATATAAACAACTTACATGCACACTTTCAGACAAACAAGTGAGATACACATAATTATTACTCTCAGGGCAGAAGAAACCAACTTAACTGTCCGATCCAAACCAATTCGAGAAGAAGATATGGAAAACAACATGGAGTACGGCTGGGGCGTTGGATCTGTCGTGGCGATGCTTTTGGTGGTCGGATGCATGTTGTTTCTGCCGCTGGGGATGGGACCAGTGGCACCACCGTCGATTCCGGTGATTGTTTTGGTTCCAATGTTTTTGGTGGCAGTTATCATCTTTCTCTCCGTTGCCTCCAACCCGAATCGTTGATTTGTTTTGTTCTTCTCAAATGTATCTCGGATATGATATTATTATTATTAATATTATGATTCTATGTTCGGATTGATTATTATTATTATTACCATCATATTATGTGTTGTTTTTGTTATGTGAGTTGAATCTCATTTTGCTTTTGTTGATCCAAATTTTGATGTTATCAGAAAAAATATAATCCGGTCGTTTTTTTATTAGTATGCCTGTAAGATTGGTGTTATATTTTAAATGTCAAGTTCTTATGATTATGGTGTCTTTGATATTTGTATTTTTGAAATTCTGTACAATGCAATTGTCATCAATTTGTCTATTGATGATGAGCGTGGATATATTTTTGAGTTACTTCTTTGGAACACATCCATTTTAATTTGAATGAAAGATGTGCTCTAAAAACATAAAAATTAGATGATTTAGATAAAATAGTTTCATTTTTACGTTTATTCAAGACAAAATTGCAGAAAACAACCTTTATGTTATACCCAAACTGCACTTCGTACCTTTAACTATGAAATAGGCAATAACCAACCTTTACGTTCATGTTTTGCTACAGATTCAACCTTTACCACTAACGTCGTCTAAAAACTCAGTTAAACACCCCTCACATGCTTTGCATGTGAGGGTATTATTGTCATTTCAGATCCTTGTTATAAACAACACACACACGCACACACGCGCACACACACACACACACACACACACACACACACACACACATATATATATATATAGGGGAAGGTTTTACGCAGAACACTAAATATTGTGAGAACACGCAAAACAAAATGAATCACTCATTTTTTCAATCCTAAAAACCTAAAAAGTAAATGAAAATGTTATAAATGTAAGATTTATTGTTTCTCACACTAAAATTTAAAACAAAATATGAAAAATTCTTAAATAATCTACACACATGTAGGTTATGTGTAGGCTAAATTACCTACATGTATGTAAAGTATGTGTAGGGAAAAATATATGATTTTTTATGTATATATAATACACATATGAATGTAAGAAACATAAAATTTAAGAAATATGAACCATAAATCCCAAAATTTAGTGATTTAGAGTTGTTCTTTTTGTTCTCACAATAATTAGTGTTCTGTAATGATCCTTATCATATATATATGTATATATATATATATATAGGAAAGGTATAAAATACAATACGGCTTAACGTACATCACGTGCGACAACGTGCGTGATTATGTATATAACGTGCATGATTAATGTTTTCATCATGTGTGATTAATGTTTTCCAACATGCGTGATTTGGGTTTTTTAGTTTATAACGTGCGTGATTTTCAAATAAACGTGCGTAATTATCTGTCGTACGTGATGTACGTTAAGTCGTATTGTACGTTAACTGGCCCCTCTCTCTCTCTCTCTATATATATATATATGTATATATATATATCAATTTTTTCTTGCAATCACTTATAATCTATACTATGTTGATTTTTATTATGGATATTGTTGCTAAAAATGATGAAAATGAAGCAAAATTAAAATTGAGAATAGGTGGTTTGACCTTTAAAAGTCAAACTGACTCTTTTTTAGGGGAAAGAGGGCTCTTGTTACTGGAAGCTAATCTCAGTCTTCTACCACTATAAGTTTCTATTTTGATTTTCTAAACTAAGACTTACATATTTATATTTGTAAACTAACACAAACATGTCATATTTGTATGATGCAGTGTAATCTTGAAGCTCTTATTGAAAAAAATTGCCCCAATTTGGAGTAGAAATTAATGGATTTGACCACAAAGGTCAACTAACTCCTATTGGTCTTTTGCCTATGCGAATATAATCTTCTAATTTGTTTCATAAATTAACACCATGGTTTTCCAGTTTTATATCTCAATGAAAATTTGAAACAAACTACTGAATATTAAAAGAAAATATATATGAAAAGTGGCGGGTTTGACCCAAAACTCCAAAAGTCAAATTGCCTGTTTTACTAAATAAATTATCCTAAGTTTTGCAGGGCGATCTTTTATCTTGCAAGCAGCGGATTGTTTTGGGTTTGCCTAGTTGGGATTCTGATAGCATCCATGATTCCTCGATTCATCGTAAAGATGTTTATGCAGCACTGTAAGCCCTGTGATATTCAAATAGCAAGAGAAGCAGAAAAGTTTCGGAATTCAATGGAGATTACAAGAAGTGGAGAAATAGAAATGAACAGATGACACATTTCTTGTATGTCACATATATATTGTATTCGAAACTTCATATATTCTTCAAGTTGATGGAGCAATTCTCCGTTTGCTTGTGTTGTGTAGTTTTCTGTCCATTATAGAGTATTCATTTGAGTATGTATTTGTATCTTATTGTTGGGATCATTTGTGCTTCAATTTTTTAAATCACAAAGTATGATAATCCATGAGTGTTGTCAAAGGTTTATAAGTTATCCATGTTGAGACACCAACTATATCGTCCTTTTTAACAAGTAAGCTGGAGTCCATAATGGACTAATCACTCCAGCTTCTTACATTTCATCCTTAGAGCTTACCAATGGTTTAGTTTAGGGATGAGATCGGTACTGGTAACGGACCAAACTGAACTAAGCCAAATATCTTGGGTGTTTTGGAGGAGAGAGTGTAAGGTGGTGGAAAGAGGGATGAGGTTGAGTTGTTACCCACTGATACTCCCCCTATTCATACACTTAGGGGCTGTTTGGTAGCCTCTTAATGACCATTCAGATGCTATCTCTTAATGGTTTAAAACCTCTGAATGAATAAGAGGTAACCTCAAGTCTGAATAGTTAAGAGGTAACCTCTGAATGGTAAATCATTACATGTCACATTCTTCTACCTTCTCATTGATAAAATTCTTAATGGTTCCATTAAGAGGTAGCCTCTTAATGACCATTCAGAGGCTACCAAACAGCCCCTTATCTTTGTTAAAGTATAAAAACTAGAAATGCAATAATTAAAACAGTTTTAAATTATATAATTGCACAAACGACCTGTTACATGGTCGGCGATCAACCTTAGGGATGTCTATTCGATCTTAGGGACGTTCTTCCATTGAGCCAAAAGACCACAGAACAATACCCTTTGTGTTCCTGAGTTTCATTAAATGAGAGAAAAGAAAGGATTTGGAAAGAAATAATTTTTAGTTGTGTTCCAGAGTTTCATTAAAGGAGAGAAGAGAAGAGAAAATAAGGGGTTTTTTTGCCTAAATTTAATCTTTCCAATTTGAAAAGAAACGGAGAGAAGAGAAAAGAAAATGAGAGAATCATTTCTTTTCTCCCCTAAACTTAACTCGGGACATGACAAAGATTAGTGTATGAGTAGGGGTCTAAAAGCCTGAAAATTCAGGCAACATTAAATTACATAAACAACATAAAACATTCAAATAAATTCATACCACCTAAACTTAGTTACCCATCATGCTATGAACCTAAGCTCCACCTGATCATGAGAATTACGAGGTACCTACCCCGTACTATTAGGGTCACACTTTGACACCATAGCGTTTGTGCTCAAAGCCAACAATATATGTTGCGTCTACCATAATCCCATCCAGACCAACATCTCTCTCCATCTGACCCACACCCACATAGTCATTAGTGTGTAGATCACTGCGCCCGCCAGAGCTGTTGTACGTTGCTCCCTCCACCAACCACCTTCAGGATTGCTCCCTTCGATGCTACCCTTGTTGGTACCTCATCCAAAATCATGTCATTTATATAAAGAAAAGTCAAACATAGGTCAATTAATCATAAATAGGTCAAATATGATAAATCATATGACGTATAATAGGTCAAACTTGATCAATAATATAACATTAGGCCAAAAATGGTTACATAAGGTCAAACATAAAAAACATGGTCACATTACTCACATTAGTCAAACATGATGAATCATGTCACATTACATCGACTGTGGCATTGTATCCAATTCCTAATGGTTCACTGTTTATGAATTTGAACAAATATTCAAACACCACAATATTTAGATAATATCTCCTACATACATAACACATGCATAGCAATTTGACTAAATATCCAAATGATAGGGTTTGAATTGTGTATAACAAAGACGATGAAATCGAATGATGCTAATTGTATTAAATTGAAAGAGTCGATCACAAGGATCTACAAGGATAACAACCACAAGTGGTCCCAGGGCTATGCCCTTCCCATGCACATGGCAATGAGCCTAACAACTACCAATTCCGTTCTCCCCTTCCCCAAGTCACTAGTGTTCTTTATTTATAAAAGGTAAAAGTTACATATACCCCCTCCCACTATTGCAAAATACTATTTAAGTGAAAAACTAACATACGATTCCTATCACCAAATGTATTCAAATTCAATTCCTAACAAACACTACAATATATCATACAAGTTTAACACGAAACACTATAATATCTCACACATTGGTTGGGACGACTGAACACATGGTGGTGGATGATAGTTGCCAGTTTAATTTGGCAGCAAAACACGAGCAATGGAGATAGATTAAAGGTTGAAGCACGGCAAAAGGCAACGAACAATCAATAACTAGCGACCAAGGCTCAACCCAACTGTGATATATTGGTGGTCGGTGTCCATATTGTAAACATCCAGATGCTTTAAATTATTTTCGGTTGTACCCGCTTCTTGCTAGCCCACTTTTATTATTAATATTAAATAAACTCTCACATTTAGAAAAAAAAATAGAACGGTAATCAATAAATCTGTCATAATAACAATAATGTCGCAAAAACATCTCAAAAACAATCCATCACACATTTGCCACAATCATTTCGTCTTAAAACTGTTGCAAATGATCGAATCGATCTCCATCACAACAGTCGGATCTCAAAACTAACTAGCGACGAAACTATTGCAACAGTTATTTCCGAGCGTCGTGTTTTAGTATCATACTTTATTGATTTTAAATTACACATTATTAAAGTTACACGTCCAAATTTTAATATCATGCATGCATGCCTCAACCTACGTGTCCTTTGCAAATCACACATAACCGCTGTTCTCAATTAATTATTAACCGTCACAACCATTCAAAAAATAATAATAATAACCTTCACACCCATTCAAAAAAAAAGAGGAAACTATTAACCGCCATGCAACCGTCGTACAGTCTCCGAACAGGCACGTACCCCTTCATACTTGTATATAAACAACTTACATGCACACTTTCAGACAAACAAGTGAGATACACATAATTATTACTCTCAGGGCAGAAGAAACCAACTTAACTGTCCGATCCAAACCAATTCGAGAAGAAGATATGGAAAACAACATGGAGTACGGCTGGGGCGTTGGATCGGTCGTGGCGATGCTTTTGGTGGTCGGATGCATGTTGTTTCTGCCGCTGGGGATGGGACCAGTGGCACCACCGTCGATTCCGGTGATTGTTTTGGTTCCAATGTTTTTGGTGGCAGTTATCATCTTTCTCTCCGTTGCCTCCAACCCGAATCGTTGATTTGTTTTGTTCTTCTCGAATGGTTCTCGGATATGATATTATTATTAATATTATTATGATTCTATGTTCGGATTAATTATTATTATTATTATCATCATATTATGTGTTGTTTTATTATGTGAGTTGAATCTCATTTTGCTTTTGTTGATCCAAATTTTGATGTTATCAGAAATAATATAATCCGTTCGTTTTTTTATTAGTATGCCTGTAAGATTGGTGTTATGTTTTTAAATGTCAAGTTTTAATGATTTTGGTGTCTTTGATATTTGTATTTTTGAGATTCTGTACAATGCAATTGTCATCAATTTGTCCATTGATGATGAGCGACTGAGCGTGGATATATTTTTGTGCTCTAAGAGCATTCTCATCCAATCCATCAAGTTATACATAGTACATACATGCCATTAAAAAACAATTCTTATATCAATATATTTTCACTAAAAACAAATACTTTTTCTCTCTCATTTTCAATTAAATAATATTATCATTACATTTTTCTCTCTACTTCACTCACAACCACTTTCAATATATATTAAAAAAATTATACTGGGTGAACAGTGTCCCCCCAAATATACAGATGAACAGTAACATTTTCTCTCTCCTACACTCACAACCATTTTTTATACCCTTTATAATATAAAAACTACCCCTCACATATTTTGATGGTTTGGATGAGAATGCTCTAAGAACATAAAAATTAGATGATTTAGATAAAATAATCTTACTTTTACAGAAATTTCCTACACATTTTTTTTGGTCACAGATTACTACACTTTTATGACGAATTTCCTACAAAAAAAAATTCAAGATTTTGTTACAAATTTTCGATGCATCCATGACCAAAAATAAGAAAACCCTAATTAATTGACAGTTGCGTAACAAATATATCGGAAATAACCTACAAAACAAAAATAAGGGAAAATGATATCTTTCCTACACATTTATGACGAAAAATAAGAAAACCCTAATTAGTTGACAGTTGCGTAACAAATCTATCGGAAATAACCTACAAAACAAAAAAATAAGGGAAAATGATATCGTTTCCTACACATTTATGACGAAAAATAAGAAAACCCTAATTAATTGACAGTTGCGTCACAAATCTGTAGAAAATAATCTACAAAAGGTTAATTATTATTTTTTACCGAATAAATATTTATATAAGCCAAAAAAAATAAGGGAAAATAATATCGTTTCCTACACATTTATGACGAAATATTTATTTTTTTAATTAACTTAAACCATCCGTCGGAATTCCGTCACAACTTGTGACAAGTTTCTGACAAAAAATAAGAAAATCCTAATTAATTGACAGTTACATCACAGATTTGTCACAAATAATCTACAAAAGGTTAAATAATTTTAAAACTAGTATATAATAATTATAAAATAAACATATTCCTATACATTTATGACAAAATGCTTATTTTTTAATATAATTGTCACAAAGGCGTAGGAAACAATCCATGTATGAATACAATTTCCTACGCATTTATGACAAAATGCTTACATCCATTGCAAGTTGTGACACATTTCTTACGACATTTAAGGATTTGTCACAAATGTGTAAGAAACAACCTATATAATTATTCATATTTTAAATATTAAATGTACGTAACTATGTGTACGTATGGATATGAGTATAATGTGAGTATGTATATATGTATTTGTGTATGTGGGTATGTATGATGTATGTGTACGTATATGCATGTTTAGGGTCGGCCCAAGGGTAAGCCAAATGAGGCTTGGGTCTTAGGCCACCAAAACTATAGGGCCTTCACAATTTGATGAAACCACAGTCCATTTATAAAATATTTAGGGTGTGGGTTATCAACAAATTGATGGTTGGTAGTGTAGTGGTTTTGTGTATGTATGGATGTTTGTGAAACCCGGGTTCGAATCCCTGGTTCACCATTTTTTTTCTTGTTTTTAAATTTTAACACAATCTTTCAAATAATTACACTTGGGTCCTTCAAGTTTAACTTTCAATTACATACATTTTTTTTGCGAAAAAGGCCACAATATTTTACTTCGCCTTAGGCCACCAAAATGGTTGAGCCGGCCCTGTGCATGTTTGTATCTATATGTGTATGTGGATGTGATTATATTTGTTATTAAGTGTGCATTTGTATGTATGTATGTATGTATGTATGTATGTATGTATGTATGTATGTATGTATGTATGTATGTATGTATGTATGTATGTATGTATGTATGTATGTATGTATGTATGTATGTATGTATGTATGTATGTATGTATGAATGTATGTATGTGTGTGTGTGTGTGTGTGTGTGTGTGTGTGTATGTATGTATGTATGTATGTATTTATATATATGCAGGCCGAAATTGACTTGGGAGCAGCGGATTAGGCAGGATTTGGTAGACTTACACCTTTATGAGGACATGGTGGAGGATAGGAGTTCGAGGAGACATAGGATTAAGGTTAAGGACTTTTAGAGGCATGCTACGGTTTTACATTAGTTTCTCGATTCAGGACCTCAACATCTTTAGTCTCTTTCAATGGCATGTGATTGATTTCTATGTATATGCATGTATATACGTATGGATGTGTATGGGTGTATTTTGCGTATATGTTTATGTGTATGTATATGAGTATGTATCACAGTGTATATAAACCACTAAATATATATGTGGTTATACAAATTGCCACTAAATATATATATATATATATATATACTTATACAGATTGCCAAATTATATTTTGTGTAATGGGTTCGGAAGTGCATATACATATACGTATAGGATGATAGATATAACTTTCTAAAATGGAAGATGGATTGGTAGGTATCTATAAGTATAATATGTATAACTTTGTAAAACAAAAGTATATCATGTATAATAAAGTTGTACCAAAGATTGATTGAAAAAAACGATGTTGGACTTTAGAATGACGAAATGTAAAATTTTTCGTCTGAAATCTGTAGGAAGTTGGTAGCTATTTCCTACGCATTTATGACAAAATTTATATTCTGTCGGAAATCCGTCACAAGTTGTGACACATTTTTGACGATTTTATAGTATTTGTCACAAATATGTAGAAAACAACCCATATAATAATTCTTATTTTATTAAACGTATGTACCTACCTATGTGTGGGGATGAGCGTTTGGTACTTGGTACCGGTACCACGAATTTTTCGTAACAATTTTTTAGTGGGTACCGAATCGGTACCCACTTTTTGGCGTTTTCAGTACCGATACTTTCGGTTCGGTATCGATTTGGTACGGTACACGGCACGGTATACCGAATTTGTCACACCCCAACCGATGGCGGAATCATCAGGGCGCGGTACTAGGCGAATCAGATTGCTCAAGAGAATCCATAACAACTATTTAGTGACAATATTTAAGGTGTTCATTATCCCATACTAATAAACAATACATCAATAAACAATGATACAGATTTTCATGTTCTCTCAAACAATACACATCCGACAACCTAGATTTCTTGTGAGTTTCTAGACTTCCTAGCTTGATTTCGAGATAGCCTGCGATTATCCTGCAACATACGTTAAAGCGATGTCAATACAATAAGTATTGTCGAGTATACAGGTTTGACATGGCAAATAAAGTAGATAAAAGTGCTGTGAATTTCCACATACATAAACGAGACACACAACATATATACTACAAAACAAATACTACCAGCTAAGTCACTCGATGCTAGCTAAGGTGGGACGTCGCGAGTAAAAGTCCTAGCACATATGTATCAAGCATCACGCGTAAATATATATGTCAGAAATTCGCATGTGATAATAGTTTTGATAAGTGCGTTTTAGTTATGAACATATGTTACACCCCAAAGTGTGTTTAAAGCGTTAAAAGGGGGTCAAGTATACTCACAGTAGGTGTTTAACAAGTAAACACAACTAGATTGGATTGTTGAGAGTGCGTCTGAGTTAGCCCGATCACAGAACGATAGCGTAAGCATTGAATAGCGTGTAATAGTGTGTCGAGTGTGATGTTGGATCGGATGGTGGTTTGATTAGAGAAGTGTGTTTGTGAAATGTTGAACTTTTGAAGTTTTCGTTGTAGTATAAATAAAGTCATTCGATCGGATGGTCATCCAGACGGATGGCCGTTCGATCGGATGGCAATTCGTTCAAGTGGGAAGTTACAAAGGAGTAAGTCTCATGTCCGAATAGTCATTTGATCGGATGGTCATCCGATCGGATGATTATTCGTTTGGAACTAACATTCCTTGAATTTTGCAAAAGAATTGGTTAAGTGTTGAAATCACAAGTCACCTGATCGAATAGCCGTACGATCGGATGGTCGTCCGATCGGATGGCTATTCGATCAAGCAACTCTTTGTCTGAAAATTTCTTAAAATCAGTTAAGTTAGAAAGTTTTGCGGTTGAACCGAGACGGTATGACAACGTGTCAAACAACGGGAACCACATCAAGTCCAAGTCATCCGATCGAATGGGAATCACCCCGTTCGATCAATAACTATTCTTGGTGGTATTTCATGTTCAACCAGTGAATCGGTCGTCTCTTCGATAGAAATCCATTCTCAACTCGGTTCTCTATCAAAGAATGAGTAGAATACCCGAATGAGTCCATATTCTAACGGTTTGAGTGAAAAGTGAGGAATGTTGGAAGAAAAGTTTGAAACACTTTGATTATGCTTAGATTCGTGTAAAATCATGTAGAAATCTGTTAGATTCGGACCGTTCTTTCTGGAATGAAGTCATTCTCCGAAGTTCACACAGACCCGTGATGACATCATCATTGAACAGCCCGAAATCAGGTGATTTCATGGTTAAAAGTTGTGATTTGATGGTGAAATTGATGAGAAAATGTGTGTAGATGATAGAAGTATAAGATTTGGAGTGAAAACTTACAAGAATCGCGAGAAATCGAGAAAAAAGAGGCTGGGAGCGTGCTGGTCGGAGGGAGTTGTCACATCAGTGTATAGTGATGTGACAGGTGAGGTATTTATAGTGTAAGACTGAGAAAGGTGGTGCGAGTTAGTGGGTCGGATGGCCTTTCGATCGGATGGTCATCCGGACGGATGGCCATTCGATCGAAGGGTCATTCGATCGGGTGGCTTGTGCGAGTTGGTTTTCCGACTTTCGTTTCGTTCGACGTGTTTTGTTGTGTTAAGCATTGTGGACACATTAAGCGTTTTAGCGATAAAAGTAGCGTCGTGTTAAGTGCGATAAATTGAGTTGCGCATACCTGTGAGTGTGCGTTTTGATAGTTTCAACACCTTTTATTATTATTATTATTATTATTATTATTATTATTATTATTATTATTATTATTATTATTATAACAGGTCATAGCATAAGTAATTGCGTTTGGGTCTGCGTTAGCGTTGCGACGCTTTAAAACGATCGATGGGAACCGCTTAAGTACTCACGCGATGTCGTCGTTAGCATGATTGCGTTGCATCACGACGATCGATGGGAGCGACTTAACTATTCATGCGATGTCGTCGTTAGCGTTAGTGTATGCGTTGTGATGTGCGATATAGCGTGTGAAAGTATGCGAATATATGTGAAATAGCGTTGTAAGCGATATAGTTACATTATGATCTGAATCTCTGGTGCTAGGCGTAACGAGTGTAGCGAGAGTAACAAGCACGAAGGTGCGGGTTGTTACAGAATTTTACATTAAAATACCGGTATCCTCCTGGTAAAAATCGCCAAAAACCGGCATATGTTAATTAGTAACACCGAAATATCATATGACAATACCGGTACCAAAAATCGCCAAAAACTGTGCCGAACTAACGTCGTATTTTTATCTATGTTTCAATGTATTAAAAGTTATATATCGTTAACTTAGGCACGGGCCTAGGGCCATCAAAAAATAAGGGCCGCCAAGTTTTTATATATAGTATATGTATTAGGCCCAAATAAATACGTTTATTTCAAAACTAAACTAGTTTTTCATTGAAGGAGCCCAAAGGAAATTGTGTTTAGCAAAAAATGACCCAGTTTCAAAGCCCATTTCATATTAATTTCCATCTATTACAACACAACAACCATCGGTCTAATCATCATTATTCAGCGGCCTAAAGCCCCTAAGATACAACCGTAATCATCGTTCCCACTTCCCATCGCAACCTTCTTTCAATTTCTAAGCAATCGGTTATCATTAGACAAAATAAGTGTAACACCCTCCCCGTAAACCGGGTGATTGTGCACAATTGATACACTTACAACGGAAACAAACTAAACTTTAATTAAAACTTATAATAGTCTGAGTACAATACTTTATTTATTTACAAACTTTTGGCAACTAAGAACTCCTTGATCTTCTAAAACTCCATAACTGTCAAGTAGTTCCTATAGCTTTCCTCATGACTCACCTGAGATAAGTATACTCAAAACGACGTCAGATATATACTGGTGAGCTCATATTATACAATTTTTATAAAGACAGGCCACAGTTTACATTATATGCATACACAATATGGGCATGTGACCACACCATAGTCAGGTTGGGCCTCATTGAACCTTATAGGTCACATTTGACTTGTCACAAACCACCGTACAAGAGACATACTGGTCCTCTAACTGTGCCCCCCTATGGCTGTCACATAGGTATGAGTGTGTGTCGCTGGACCTTATAAGCACGAAGTGCCTGTGGGTACAACACCTTATTACCCTTCCCAGAGTGACACACCTCATTAAGTATAATAGGATCCCATATACCCCTACTGACACATGCATACTGCAGCATTCTCATTATTACCAGTTATGGACGAGTATACTATCACAGTTTAAAAGACAAGTATGATGACTCACCTGATTAGCAATTGCTTAACAGCAGCTAGCACGACTTGGTTATGTCTCAAGGTCTGACACAATTACATACTCCTAGGTTAGGTAATGGTACACCTAGCTAGTCATTATCATGGTTGGATATTGGTTAGTGCTGCCTTGTTTAAGCATGGTTGATCAGTCTATGCTTAACTAAGGCTAGGTTACCCAATACCCGCCCCTGACAATAACCCTAGTACCTAAAAATACCACATCTACTACTAATAATATTACTACTAATAATAATACTCCTATTAACTACTAAAATTGAATAATAAATAACTAAACATAAACGTAAACGAGAGCATACCTTAAAACTATCTACGGCACGTTGATGTAGAGTTTCCCTACTCCTGCTCCTACTCGCGCTCCAAAAGCGACTATTAACAACACCCAACGGGGTATCGTATACTCGGGATTCTCTATACTAGAGCGTTCCCATTAAAGAAACTGGTACCTAAACAAACTACTGAGACTCTTATTTAAAGCAAGCAAGCAAGCACCTCAAAACCCTTTCTGGATGTGAGATTCAATTGACGTGACTACCTGCCTGCTTGACCTGCTAGCTTGCTTGCTTAAATATTTTAATTCAGCTGCTTCACTCGTTTTTCTCGTATAACTTTTAAAATATGATATTTTATAAAACGACGAATATGTCATTAGAACGAGCATATTTTTATCTACGTTTTAACCTAAGTTTCATTAAAAACGGAGTAAGGTCAAAAATAATATATTTAATTATTAATATTAAACGGTCTCATATATTAGCCAAGGCTTGTCAAGATATTTCACCTTTCACACAACCATCTTACTCGTTTAACAATATATGAAATATAAATTACATAATTCATATGTTTATAACCAGTACATTAAGGTTCGGGGTATTACATCCTTCCCTCATTACAAAAATTTTGTCCTCGAAATTTGTCATCACTTAAAAAGATGAGGGTACTTATCTTTCATTATGTTTTCTAATTCCTATGTAAAGTTGGGTCCATGACGTGCGTTCCACTTGACTTTGACTAACGGGATTTCCTTCTTGCGTAACTTTTTAACCTTCCTATCTTCGATTTGTAGTGGTTCTTCAATGAATTTGAGTTTATCGTCAACCTGTATGTCTTCCAGGGATATTTGTTGGGCTTCGTCCACTAGGCACTTCCTTAAATTTGATACATGAAAAGTATTATGTATTCCTGCCAGTTGTTCAGGAAGTTTTAGCCGATAAGCCACTGGTCCTACTTTGCTTGTTACTTTAAACGGCCCAATGTATCGGGGTTTCAACTTTCCCTTCTTTCCAGACCGAATCACTCCTTTCAGAGGTGATACCTTAAGCATTACTTTATCCCCTAGTTGGAACTCTAGGGGTTTACGCCTCTGATCTGCGTAACTCTTTTGTCGATCTTGAGCACTTTTCATCCTTTCTTTTATTTGCTGGATCTTTTCTGTGGTCTCCACAATGATTTCTGGTCCTGATAGTTGACTTTCCCCTACTTCTGTCCAATAGATAGGAGTTTGGCACCTTCTTCCGTATAAAGCTTCATAAGGTGCAACTTTGATGCTGGCGTGATAGCTATTATTGTAGGCGAATTCGATGAGTGGTAGATGAGTGTCCCAACTTCCACCAAAATCAATTACACAAGCCCGAAGCATATCTTCTAATGTCTGAATAGTCCGTTCACTCTGCCCATCCGTCTGAGGATGATACGCAGTGCTTAGATTAAGCTTGGTTCCCAACTCTTGTTGGAAACTTTGCCAGAATTTAGATGTGAAACGACTATCTCTGTCTGATATGATCGATACAGGCACCCCGTGTCGTGAGACTATTTCTTTGATGTAAATTTGAGCTAGCTTGTTCATCTTATAGTCCTCACGAATTGGCACGAAGTGTGCAGACTTGGTCAGTCTGTCCACTATTACCCAAATAGTATCATAACCGTGACTTGACCTTGGGAGCTTCGTGATAAAATCCATGGTGATTTTCTCCCATTTCCATTCTGGAATCTTTGGTTGTTGCAAGTATCCAGAGGGTTTTTGATGTTCTGCCTTCACCTTAAGGCATGTAAGGCACTTTTCCACATAATGGGCAATAGATCCCTTCATTCTTGGCCACCAATAATCTCTCCTTAAATCCTTATACATCTTGTCACTGCCAGGGTGAATGGAATACTTAGACTTGTGAGCTTCCTCTAAGATTGTATCCTGCAGTCCTCCAAAATTAGGAACCCATATCCTATTGTTGAACCTAAGGATATTATCATTTCCCATTGTCAGTAGCTTCAGTCTCCCAATCATTCTTTCTTTTACAATATGATTCTCTTTTAAGGCTTCTTGTTGTATATTCTTAACTTGATCTAAGATACTAGTTTTAACCTCTATTCTGGTTGCATGAATTCTTATTGGTTGAGGTTTCTCTTTTCTACTTAGAGCATCTGCTACTATGTTTACCTTACCTGGATGGTATTGGATCTCACAGTCGTAATCACTTAATAACTCCATCCATCGTTTCTGACGCATATTGAGCTCCTTCTGCTTAAATATATGTTTTAAACTTTTATGGTCACTGTAGATAGTGCACTTTGTACCGTAAAGATAGTGCCTCCAAATTTTAAATGCGAACACTATGGCACCAAGTTCCAAAACATGGGTTGTGTAGTTCCATTCATGAATCTTCAACTGTCTAGAGGCGTAGGCAATCACTTTGCCTCTTTGCATGAGTACACATCCCATACCATAGTGAGATGCATCACAGTAGACGGTAAAATCTTTTATTCCCTCAGGAAGTGACAGCATTGGGGCGCTACATAACTTATGCTTTAACATGTTAAAGGCTTCTTCTTGTTTAGGTCCCCAATTAAACTTAGAGGCTTTCTGGGTTAGTGTGGTTAATGGTCTTGCAATCTTTGAGAAGTCTTGAATAAACCTTCTATAATATCCTGCTAACCCCAGAAATCTTCTGATTTCAGTGGGATTCTTCGGTACTTCCCATTTCTTGATGGCCTCGATCTTTGCAGGGTCAACTTGTATTCCACATTCATTTATCACGTGGCCTAGGAATTGCACCTCACGTATCCAAAATTCACACTTAGAGAACTTTGCATAGAGTTTTTCTTTCTTGAGAAATTCAAGGACTGCTCTCGGGTGTTGTTCATGTTCTGCCTCATTCTTAGAGTAGATAAGGATATCGTCAATAAAAACGATCACAAACTTATCGAGGTAAGGTTTACAAACCTTGTTCATGAGGTCCATGAACACTGCAGGTGCGTTGGTTAATCCAAATGGCATTACCAAAAATTCATATTGACCATACCTAGTCCTGAAGGCAGTCTTAGGTATGTCTTCTAGTGCAACTTTCACTTGGTGGTATCCAGACCTCAAGTCTAATTTAGAGAAATAGCTTGTCCCTTGTAATTGATCAAACAAGTCGTCGATCCTGGGCAAAGGGTATTTATTCTTTATAGTGGCTTTATTTAAGTCTCTATAATCGATGCACATGCGCATCGCCCCATCTTTCTTCTTGACAAACAAGATGGGTGCTCCCCATGGCGACGAACTAGGTTGGATAAACCCCTTGTCAAGCAACTCTTGTAGTTGCTTCTTGAGTTCTTGCATTTCTGTCGGGGCTAGTCTGTACGGCGACTTAGCAATCGGTGATGTACCGGGAACTAGGTCAATGCAAAACTCAACCTGTCTATCCGATGGTAGTCCCGGGAGCTCATCGAGAAACATTTCAGGGTATTCTCGTACTACTGGCACGTCCTCGACCTTCTTCTTTTCTGTAGTGTTTACGACATATGCTAAAAAGGCAACATACCCTTTCCTTAGGCATTTATGTGCTTGTGCTATCGTGATGAGGTTCTTAGTCTTGTCAGTGCGGTCTCCCGATACAGTTAGCTGTTTGTCATTGGGTAATCGGAGTCGGACGATCCTTTTGTCACATATAACTTCCGCATGATATGGTGTCAACCAGTCCATTCCAATGACTATGTCAAATTCTCCAAGTTCCATAGGCATTAGGTCTATAGGGATAACATGGTTGTTTAAGCTTATTTTACAATTCTTAACTATGTCAACTATCTTTGTTTGACTTCCATCAGCCATTTCTACTGTAAAGGCATGATCTAGGTTTTGGGACGCCTGGTTCAAGTAAGGTCTAAAGGTAGTCGACACTAGACTTCTATTTGCACCGGTATCAAATAACACACGCGCATATACATCATTTACGAGATACGTACCCGTGATAACGTCTGTATTGGTCTTGGCTTCTTCCGTGGTGAGTACAAATGCCCGCCCTTTTGGCTGATTTGGTTGTGTCCTATCATTTCTTTTGAGTTTGGGACATTCAGATCTCATGTGGTTAGGGTCTCCACATTTGAAACACTTCTTCTTTTCCTTGCATTCTTGAAGAGCATGACCCGTCTTTTTACAATTTGGACAAGGAAAACGACATTCCCCCGTATGAAAGTGTTTGCAATTTTGACATTGAGGAAATGTTTTAGGCCTTTTAAAGTTGTTATTCCGGGTGTCCCCCTTTCTTTCTTCCCACTTCCTTTTTGGTGCGGGAGATTCAGCCTGCCGCAGAATCATCTCGGCAGCCATGATGGCGCCAGCCTCAACAGTTTCTGCAAAAGTCTTGGGGGATTTGGATTTGATAAACACCCTCATTTCAGAGGGTAGACCCCAAATAAACCTATTGATCAGTTGTTCCTCAGTCAATGCTAAATAAGAAACCAGTCAAGATATGTCGTTGAAACGAGAAACATACTCTCGATAGGTTTTATTTCCCATTTTTAAGTGAAAGAATTCCACTTCCAGTTGCTCAGTCTCACTGGGAGGACAATACTTAGCAAGAAACTTATGAATAAACTCCTCCCACTTAATCTCCTTAATCTTTTCTTTTCCCTCTGTTCGGACCACAATGTTCCACCAGTGAAGGGCTTCAGCTTCAAACATATGTACGGCGAACCGTACTTTGTTGCGGTCATCACACTCACATATGTCTAATACTGACTCCATTCTGTTGAGCCAGTCTTGAGCTTCTAGTGCTCCCTTTCTTCCGTCAAAGGACTGAGGTTTACAGGACATGAAGTGCTTATAAGTACATTCCTTTAATTTGGAATATTCACCTTTTCCTTCTAGTCGCATGGTTGCAATAGTGTTTTTCCTTTCACCCATTCCTTCCCTTTGTACTGGCGTGGAGGCTGCTGAGCTTTCTTCATGTCGTTCTCCAGATTGGTTAACATTATCGGTTTGTGCATTCTTCATTACCTTAGCCACTTCCACAGCTATATTGTGGATATCCTCAATATTTAGACGCATGCTTGTACTAGACCGGGACCTGACACTGTGAGAGGGAGTTCGAGTCCTATAAGAGCCTTCCTCTCTCCTTCTGTTATTCTGATTATTTCTAGACCCTTGTTCATCTCTATCTTCAGACATTGTCTCCTTCCTATATGAATATAAGAATAAAGAGTTACTAGTATGTATGATACATCATTATAATATAACAACTATATACATCACATAGATATATACACATACATATATATATATATACGTATATATATATATAGCACATAAAAAGGCATAACATAGTTTACTTCTTCTAGCGTCACTCAATTGACTATGCAAGTACTTTTCCTGAGAACATGTTATTTTGCCTAGTCTGAGTGTGCTATTAATCTTTAGAGAACTACTGGTTAAAGCTTAGACATTCCTGCAATACCTAATTCGCTAAAACCTCGGGCTCTGATACCAATTGTAACACCCTCCCCGTAACCCGGGTGATTGTGCACAATTGATACACTTACAACGGAAACAAACTAAACTTTTATTAAAACTTATAATAGTCTGAGTACAACACTTTATTTATTTACAAACTTTTAGCAACTAAGAACTCCTTGATCTTCTAAAACTCCACAACTGTCAAGTAGTTCCTATAGCTTTCCTCATGACTCACCTGAGATAAGTATACTCAAAACGACGTCAGATATATACTGGTGAGCTCATACTATACAATTTTTATAAAGACAGACCACAGTTTACATTATATGCATACACAATATGGGTATGTGACCACATCATAGTCAGGTTGGGCCTCATTGAACCTTATAGGTCACATTTGACTTGTCACAAACCACCGTACAAGAGACATACTAGTCATCTAGCTGTGCCCCCCTACGGCCGTCACATAGGTATGAGTGTGTGTCGCTGGACCTTATAAGCACGAAGTTCCTGTGGGTACAACACCTGATTACCCTTCCCAGAGTGACACACCTCATTAAGCATAATAGGATCCCATATACCCCTACTGACACATACATACTGCAGCATTCTCATTATTACCAGTTATGGACGAGTATACTATCACAGTTTAAAAGACAAGTATGATTACTCACCTGATTAGCAATTGCTTAACTGCCGCTAGCATGACTGGGTTATGTCTCAAGGTCCTGACACAATTACATAATCCTAGGTTAGGTAATGGTACACCTAGCTAGTCATTATCATGGTTGGATATTGGTTAGTGTTGCCTTGTTTAAGCATGGTTGATCAGTCTATGCTTAACTAAGGCTAGGCTACCCAATACCCGCCCCTGACAATAACCCTAGTACCTAAAAATAATACTAACATTACCACTACTACTAATAATATTACTACTAATAATAATACTCCTATTGACTACTAAAACTGAATAATAAATAAATAACTAAACATAAACGTAAACGAGAGCATACCTTAAAACTATCTACGGCACGTTGATGTAGAGTTTCCCAACTCCTGCTCCTACTCGCGCTCAAAAGAGACTATTAACAACACCCAACGGGGTATTGTATACTCGGGATTCTCTATATTAGAGCGTTTCCATTAAAGAAACTGGTACCTAAACAAACTACTGAGACTCTTATTTAAAGCAAGCAAGCAAGCACCTCAAAACCCTTCCGGGTCCGTGGGATTCAATTGACGTGCCTACCTGCCTGCTTGACCTGCCAGCTTGCTTGCTTATATATTTTAATTCAGCTGCTTCACTCGCTTTTCTCGTATAACTTTTAAAATATGATATTTTATAAAACGACGAATATGTCATTAGAACGAGCATATTTTTATCTACATTTTAACCTAAGTTTCATTAAAAACGGAGTAAGGTCAAAAATAATATATTTAATTATTAATATTAAACGGTCTCATATATTAGCCAAGGCTTGTCAAGATATTTCACCTTTCACACAATCATCTTACTCGTTTAACAATATATGAAATATAAATTACATAATTCATATGTTTATAACCAGTACATTAAGGTTCGGGGTATTACAATAAGTAACCGTAATCGTCCATGGTGACGGGTCCATCGGGATTGGAGTAGAGTTTATGGGTGAAATTAGGGCCCTCACTTTGTAATTCGCTTAGGGTCTCCAAAAACATTGGAACGGCCCTGTAATAGACCATATTGAGCCTTAGTTAACCACAATGATCAATAGTAGATAATACATGTCTTAATGGAGCGATGTTTATCCATGGTGTTTGTGGGTGTAGAAAGAGAGATGTTTAGAAAGAGTGGTGTGTTAAAACTGATTAAAAAATGTGGGTTAAATAAAAAAAAATTCCAACGGTCAAAAATTTGTGTAACGGTCAAAAAATTTGGGCAACGGTCAAAACAATTTTCCCTGTTTCATCAACTTTCATCGGTGAGTATACACCGATTTAACCCATCCCCGCTCACCGAACTATTGCCGGCAACCGATAACCGATCGGTGAAAACAAATCCCTGAAGGGTTCACCGCAATGATACTGTATACCCTAATGGGTAGTTTTGTTATATATGTTTGATGTTTTTAATAATTATTTTTTCATTTTTAGTTCCCTCCCCAAATCTCAACATCACCCCCAAAATTTTATATCTCCCGCTCTTCTCAAAATTCACAATGGAAAACCCTTGCCTCCATCGCCCACCCCAATTGGTATTCTCTGTCCACTCGATTTCTATCCACGTCCCTTTTCCGGATGGTTGTCTCCTCCGATTACTCCCCAATCGTAGTGTTGAGAGTTCAATGGTGTAGCCGGTTCAGTCGACAAAGAGACGGTGGTGTTCTTCTATCGAAGTCGGTCAACCACCGGTGATGGAAACCTGTGTAACAGCAATTAGGTGTCTCGAAGTGGTTCATGGCGGCACTTAGGGTTCGAGCGACTCTCTTTGTTCTCCGGTCAAGACACCGGTGGATCTGAACCCTAACAGTGGCGGCCGGGTTCACTCCTCCTTGACTTGATTCAAAGGTTATTTATATATTTCTTTTCAAATGGAGGCATTTTTGTGTTCAGTTTCATCTAGATATTTTGATTTTTGTGATTTTAGTTTGATATGTGGCCACGTGGCCTTGAGCATCTCCCTTTTGGTCACTAACTATTTCTTGAAGACTACTGCTGCGTCGTGACTTTGGTTCTTGTCATAAGGGATTTTCATCTCATACTTTAGCTTCTCGCCCACATGGAAACTCTTGAATCGCAGAACAAATTCACTTACTGGTATGTACCTGTATGATTTGCATCTATCTGCCCAATACTGCTCTTGATCTTTTCTAGATGTAACCTACAATGAAGATATAAAATTTAGACATTTGTAAGCTCCATAACTTTGATGGTAATTAACTAGTACCTCTTGTAAGAAGTCAGCAATGCCTTTTGTCTCAGGACACATGAAACCGCAACTCTCATAGAATTCAAGTGCATTTTTTCTTGGTCCTTGATACACAATCTGACCTTCGGATAGTAGTATCACATCGTCAAATAGATCAAAGGTCTCTGTATCATTACAAATGCATTGTTACTTATACCAGGTATATTAGTATATTAGTTTTATGAGATTTTAGGAATTAACATTTAGAGAATATGAAGCTCGGAAAAATCGTCGGAAAGTGCAAGTATAAGTATGTGTAAGTTCAGAAGATGAGTTTGAGTGCAAGTTGAATATCTCTGCTGTAGGGTTAGTGCTTATGTTAAGATGCACTCATGCACATAAAAGCTATATCATTGTGTATTTTTAGTATATAGAATATTGTTACTTAGGTAAAAGAGGAAGTGATTAAGTTAAATAAAGTTACTTTTTAGTAGGTTGTTCAACCGTTAGAACTAATGCCGTTTAGAGCGTGTCGTAACCTCTGTTCTCCACCTGCGATATACACTAAACTACAACTTTGTGCTACCATACCAAGGGGTGTTATAGGTATTTCCTTTTTTTCTTGCCATGTAACTTTTTTTTATTAGTCGATTGAATGTTGTGTGAAGAATTTTTGTATTATGATTTTGATCAAGTTGATTGAGCAGCTGAAGAAGACTATATCTTTAACATTTTGATTTGTTGTTTAGGACCGTTTGTTGCTACAGACCAGATCATTGTCAGAATCGTCAGTAGATAAGATCGACAAATAGACTGTTGAAAGGTAATAACTAACGCCATTGACTTTTCTTTGTGTTCAGTTTCCACCTTTCTATAATCATATAAAGTTAAATCTTCTTTATTATTTTCTTAATTCTCCGAATAAAAATAATTTAGAGAAAATCCACACCGGACAACACCTAATCCGTTTGACCCGTTTGGGAAGGATAACAGGTCAGGACATGTCATTTTTATGGGACTTTATAGGTCAAATTTCAATTATGGGTCACATTTTTTAATGTGTCAAAGTCGATTAAAGGTTGCAAAATTGTTGCAGGGGAATTTTGGGTATTATTGAGAATTGAAGGTATTCTTGAAACAAAATTGGATATGCAGCTCTTCCATTATCAACACATTCTCAGTAAGTTAATATTTGTATACATACAGTTGCAAACAAAATATTATATATCATTAGTTGTAACATTTTAAACCAACTTGGGTATATTTACTGTTTTTGTGTAGGTTCAAGAAAGAGTTGGTTCCTAACTGTCTTCAAGACATTCGTTGAAGACGATGATGGCACAAGGGCAACGGACACCTTTGGAAGTAACTAAGGCTCATATAATACTAACTGTAACGCCAAGGTTTAGAGGAAGAATCAAGTTCTACTCAACTCGATGTAAGTTCAAGGTTGATATTCAAGACTACATTCATTTTTTAAGCGATTTGACTCCATGTTTGATTAGTTTTCAAAGTTGTGTTGTAATATCAGTAATGCATTTGCTTTCATGGTTTGCTATGTATGAATTATAACATCAAATACTTGGACATACACTTGATCAATGCTTGACTGACCTATCCTTCCATAGTGGTATTGTTTGAAGTACAAAATGTTCACTATCTACCTTTCCTGAAGCTAACTTAATGCTGCAAATAAAATCGGATATGAATGGGTTAACTGGATAAGCTTATATGTGAGATCTGCCGCGAAGCACGGGGTGTATTACTAGTTTGAATAATTTTATAAATTTTAGAGGTTTGATTTGTTATTAAATATATAAAACTGGAAACACAGAAAAAAAATATTTTTTTTCTTTTTTATATGTTCCGTCACAAATGCGTAGGAAGTTACAAAACAAATAACTATAATTTTTTATTAAATTTTATTTATTGTCGTCAGAAATGCGTAGGAAAGGAGTGTTAGAAATGCGTCAGAAAGAAGAGGGTCGGAAATCCGTCAAAAAGGAGAGTGTTAGAAATGCGCCAGAAAATTGTGTCGGAATTCCATAACAAAACTAAAAGTAATAATTATATTATTATTAATAATAATCGTAATAATGTGTAGAAAATGCGTAGGAATTTTTGACACCATATTTTGGTCGGAAATGCGTCGTAAGTTGCGTAGGAAATGCGTAACAAACTAGTTTCCTACGAGGGGTTTTCCTACATACACATTTTGTCAAAAACTTGTCAGAACTCGCGATTTGTGACGCATTTCCTACGAAAAACGGTGTAGAAAAATTTGGATTTTCTAGTAGTGTCTAAACATCCTATTTATATTTAGCCTATTTTTTAGGTTTGTCTTAATGTTCCAATTCTATTTTGTTAGACCACCCGTAGTCGTCGTGTTTCGGCGTTTTTTCCCCCCAAACACGCCCGAAAACGCCAAACCCCCCACACCCTAGGCGTGTTTCGACTTTTTTTGCAAAAAAAGCCCTTGCGCTTGTTTTAAATCACACCAAATTTGCACAACTTTTGATTTTTTGACCGTTGTCAAACGGTAACAATAATAAATATTTATATTTTTTAAATTCCCATTTAACCCTATAAATACCTCACTTTTCACCTAACTTTTTATAAAAAAATCTCACTTTCTATCTACCTTTCTCTTTAGTGCTTTCAAATTTTATAAACTTATTTACCATACATCCATTCCGACCCCCGTTTGGTGTTTGGTCAAGACCTGGGAACCCAAATAACAGCCAACCGCAACAAAACTTTAACTTTCATGACATGGACCCAAATATGTTTTCGTACGCGGCTTACTTGAGCGGCTCTAATCCCTTCATGGAACCCCTTCAAATATGATAAATCATATGACGTACAATGGGTCAAACTTGATCAATAATATAACATTAGGCCAAAAATGGTTACATAAGGTCAAACATAAAAAAACATGGTCACATTAGTCAAACATGATGAATCATGGCACATTACATCGACTGTGGCATTGTATCCAATTCCTAATGGTTCACTGTTTATCATGGATTAGTATCGTATACAAACACTTCTAAAAATAAAAAGTGTATAAAAACTCCTAAAACTAAACCCACTACATTAGGTTTTTTTAAGGTTTTTGGGGGTGAGGGTTAGGTTTTTTGGAGGGTTTTCCGGTGAGGTATAGGTTTTTTTTTTTTTTTGCAGGAGGAGGGGATGGGGGGTTTAGGTTTTTGGGTGGTGGTGGGGTGGGGGTGGGTGTTTAGGTTTTGGGTGGTGGTTTAGTGGGGTTAGGTTTTTGGAAACTTGTCACTTTATAAAGTTTTCTTATACTTCTTACAATTAAAAGACTTTGTAGAATAACTTAACTCGTTTATCAATTTGAACAAATATTCAAACACCACAATATTTAGATAATATCTCCTATACATAACACATGCATACCAATTTAACTAAATATCCAAATGTATTCAAATTCAATTCCTAACAAACACTACAATATCTCATACAAGTTTAACACGAAACACTACATACAATATCTCACACATTGGTTGGGACAACTGAACACATGTTGTGCTATAGTGGCCGGTTTGACAGCAAAACACGAGCAATGGAGATAGATTAAAGGTTGAAGCACGGCAAAAGGCAACGAACGATCAATAACTAGCGACGAGGGCTCGACCCAGCTGTGATTGGTGGTCGGTGTCCATATTGTAAACATCCCGATGCTTTAAATATTTTGGTTGTATCCGGTGTTCTCTAGCTTCTTGCTAGCCCACTTTTATTATTAATATTAAATAAACTCTCACATTTAGAAAAATTAAAAAAATTAGAAGGCCACCGGTAATCAATAAATCCGTCATAATAACAATAATGTCGCAAAAACATCTCAAAATCAATCCATCACACATTTGTCGCAATCATTTCGTCATAAAACTGTCGCAAATCATCGCATCGATCTCCATCACATAACAGTCAGATCTCAAAACTAACTAGCGATGAAACTATTGCAACAATTATTTCCGAGCGTAGTGTTTTAGTATCATTCTTTATTGATTTTAAATTACACATTATTAAAGTTACACGTCCAAATTTTAAGAAGTAAATGTCATTTTAGTTCCTGTGGTTTGAGCCATTTTGCTAGTTTAGTCCAAAAGTTTCATTTTTCGTCTGTGGGTCCAAAAAGGTTTCACCTTGCCATTTTAGTCGACTGTTCATCCATTTTTTTGTTAATGATAAGGGCAATTCGGTCATTTTATATGTAATTCTGTTAAGTAGAAGGGCAATTGGCCATATAAAATGACCGAATTGCCTTTTTCGTTAACAGAAATAATGGATTAAGTTATTCCAGTGGACTAAAATGGCAACGGTGAAACCTTTTTAAACTTACAGACGAAAAATGAAACTTTTGGACTAAACTGTCAAAATTGCACAAACCGCAAGTACTAAAATAGCATTTAAATCAAATTTTAATATCAAACTCTCCAGAGAACGTAGCATGCATGCATGCCTCAACCTAGGTGTCCTTTGCCAATCACACACAACCGCTGTTCTCACATCGTACATCACCAAATAACCTCAATTAACTATTAACCGTCACAACCATTCAGAAAAAACTAATAACCGTCACATCCATTCAAAAAAAAAAAAAGAGAAAACTATTATCCGCCATGCAACCGTCGTACACTCTCCGAACAGGCACGTACCCCTTCATACTTGTATATAAACAACTTACATGCACACTTTCAGACAAACAAGTGAGATACACATAATTATTACTCTCAGGGCAGAAGAAACCAACTTAACTGTCCGGTCCAAACCAATTCGAGAAGAAGATATGGAAAACAAAATGGAGTACGGCTGGGGCGTTGGATCTGTCGTGGCGATGCTTTTGGTGGTCGGATGCATGTTGTTTCTGCCGCTAGGGATGGGACCAGTGGCACCACCGTCGATTCCGGTGATTGTTCTTGTTCCAGTGTTCTTGGTTGCAGTTATCATCTTTCTCTCCGTTGCCTCCAACCCGAATCGTTGATTTGTTTTGTTCTTCTCGAATGTATCTCGGATATGATATTATTATTATTATTATTATTATTATTATTATTATTATTATTATTATTATTATTATTATTATTATTATTATTATTATTCTATGTTTGGATTGATTATTATTATTATTATTATCATTTTTATTATTATTATTATTATTATTATTATTATTATTATTATTATTATTATTATTATTATTATTATTATTATTATATTATGTGTTGTTTTATTATGTGAGTTGGATCTCATTTTTCTTTTGTTGATCCAAATTTTGATGTTATCAGAAACAATATAATCCGTTCGTTTTTTATTAGTATGCCTGTAAGATTGGTGTTATGTTTTAAATGTCAAGTTCTTATGATTATGGTGTCTTTGATATTTGTATTTTTGAGATTCTGTTCAATGCAATTGTCATCAATTTGTCCATTGATGATGAGTGTGGATATATTTTTGAGTTACTTATTTGGAACGCATCCTTTTTAATTCTGAATGAAAGATGTGCTCTAAGAACATAAAAATTAGATGATTTGGATAAAATAATCTCATTTTTATGTTTATTCAATTCCCCATTCATTTTAGCAACTTTTAATCTAAACATCCTATTTATATTTAGCCTGTTTCTTCTTGGTTTGTCTTAATGTTCCAATTCTATTTTGTTAGAAGCATTGTATAATTGGTTAAGTCAAATTTTTGTTAAAGTGAATGTCTGCAATTGTTGGTAAAGCGTTTAATTTATCAATGTGAGGTTCGGCTACAAAGTCCATTTTTTCAACAAAGTATAAAAAGTCATAAAACACCACAATTTCAGTCACAAAACACACTCAAAATCCACAAAATAACAAAGTGAAGATCATTAAATACAATATCCAAACCTTAAGAATCCATAAAAACTTCAAACACACCATCGTAGAATTATGAATATAAAACACAACATGATAATCAACATAAAACACACCAATGTTAGTCATTCAATAATCAAAGCCTTATCATTCAAAACACAACACAAAACCTATAAATATGACATTTTAGTAATAATCAATTTGTTATTTATGGGTTTTGAGTGTGTTTTTTGGCTGAAATTATGGTGTTTTATGACTTTGTACACTTTGTAGGAAAAATAGAGTTTGTAGCCAACTCCCACCCTAATTTATCATATTATTATTAAATAGGAAAAAAAAAGAGAAAACGTGTTCGATCTATGTAAAATGGGGAAACTAATTAATAGGTACGTGCTTGGGGAGTGGGGTGGTCACTAGTGATAGAATTCTATCACTCACAAGCATCCAATCATCTCCTGTCATGTCATCAGCCACTATTCTATCACTCACAAGCAGTTTGTAGTGGCGGTGGTCACTAGTGATATAATTCCATCACTCATAAATTTTTTAATTTTTATTTTAAAATTAGAAATTAATAATAAAACACTAAAATTATAAATTTCATTAAAATTAAAACATACTAGTTTAATTTAACATACTAGAAATATTTTAGGCTACAAACTAAAAAAATACTAAAAAACTCTACTCCTCGTCCGACTCATGAAACTCTAAACCTAAAGAACCTACTAGTTCGATTAAATCGTATCTCAACCGAAAGTGAGTTTCTTCATTACGCAATTCTTGTTGGATATTTTGTGGAACTTGAACTTGTGTAGGAGGATCCGGCACCCAATCCGGAGATATTGCACGTCCGTCTTCTTTGATTAGCATATTGTGCAATATGATACATGCATATACTATGCTATGTATTGCTTTCGTGTTCATCACACGAACCGACCGGTGTAGTATACCCCATCTACCCTTTAAAACACCAAAATCCCTCTCAACATCTTTTCTTGCCGATTCTTGCAATGTTTTGAACACGATTTCTTTAGCCTCGACAGGAAATGAGGGAGCTTTCACAAAAACAGACCATGACAGGTAGATACCATCCACAAGAAAAAAGCCTCGTCTATAATATCGTCCGTTAACATAGAAAGGAGAGGAAAATGTGGTACCATCCGATACGGTTTGAAACAACGGCGACGTGTGCAACACATTGATGTCGTTGTTTGAACCTAGAACACCGAAATATGAATGCCAAATCCATAAATCATTCGACGCCACCGCTTCTAGTATGATGGTTGGTCTTTTGATGTCACCCCTAACATACGCCCCTCGCAACTCTCTTGGACAATTTTTCCACTCGATATGTGTACAATCGATGCTACCGAGCATCCCTGGAAAATGCCATCTAGCCTCATGTGCGGCGTAAATACGTGAGATGTCGTGGCTCGTCGGTTTACGTAAAAACTCTTTACCATACAACTTAATGACCGTGTTGCAAAAAAATTGCAGACATTCACCGGAAGTTCTGGATGCCATAGATAGGTATTCATCATATTGATCGGGAGGGTTACCTGTCGCTAGTTGGCGAATGGCGGACGTGCATTTTTGTATCGCCGTGAAACTTGGTTTGCCCCTCGCATCGTAACCTTCTTGAAACCATTCCTCGCTTGCTTCGATGTCTCCAACAATCTTTAAAAATAATTCTTTTGGTAAACGAAACCGATCTCTAAACGTTTCGGCATTGTAGAGCGGATTCTCCACAAAATAATCGTTCATTCACTTCGTTGGCACGTATACGATCACGATCTACCATCTTCTTCTTTGGGCGGGACGAACTAGTATCAAGTTCGTTATACACCGACACAAAATATTTTAGCGTCTCATTGTTGGAAGATAACTCGGTATCGTTATCGCTAGACATCGAAAACGTCGAATCCGTAGGGAACTCCATTTGAGAAAGATGTAGATTGTGTGAAATGTGTGAAATGTGTTTATGTTTTGGTGTGTGTGAAATGGTTAAAAATGGAGATATATATATAGATAAAAGGTTTAAAGGTTTTTTTTTCTAATATAGTTACCGTTGAATTAACGGTCAAAAAGGAATCAACCAACGTTCAAATTTTCCAAACTTCAACGCGTGATCAATTCAACGCGTTAATCCTATCACGCGTTATACAAGGGGCGGCGGCGGTGTGCAAGGTGAAGTTTCACGCGTGATGGGTGGCCATCACGGACCACCCCCACTGCCCTTAGTATTAAGGATAATTTTATGTTTAAAATCAAGAGTATTTTAATTAATTTTTTATAGAAAACAATGGAAATTTTGTATTGAATCTTCAATCCTCTTCACATATATTCACACGTATACAAATGTAAACAATACATATGGATAATAACTTCTAAGCGGTTATTGGGGAACTACCAAACAATTATTGGGGGGGGGGGGAGGTTGTATATCTAGTTTCATAACACTCCCCTCAGATATACATACTGTTCATTATACACTATTAACAACATTCTTCAGGATGATGTTAAATCGATACTTCAGGACCTATATGATAAACTGATACTGCAGGACCAGTTATGTTGCCTAGTTAAAAACCTTACTAAGAAAATCCAATGGGACAAAACTTAGTCAAGGAAAAGAGTACAGCGTGTATAATGCTCCCCCTGGATTTAACTAATGTCTTTTAACCTACGAAGCCCGATCTTATGTGATAACTGCTCGAAACTGCTCCTAGGTAAAGATTTTGTGAACAGGTCAGCTAAATTTCACTTGACTTGATCTGGCGAACATCAATTTCCCCTTCTTTCTGCAAGTCATATGTTGAGAAGAACTTTGGTGAGATGTGCTTTGTTCGATCACCCTTGATGTAACCTTCTCTGATATGAGTTATGCAAGCAGCATTGTCTTCATAAATAATTGCCGGCTCCTTCTTGATCTATTCTAATCCGCATGCTTCTTGTATGTATTTAATCATTGATCTCAACCACACACATTCTCGACCAGCATCATATAGTGCTATTAATTCGACATAATTTAATGATGTTGTTGCAAGTGTTTTCTTAGTTGACTTCCAAGAAATTGTTGTGCCACCGTATGTGAATACATAACCTGTCTGAGATTTTGCTTTGTGAGGGTCTGATAGATATCCGACATCAACATACCCAACAAGCTGGGACTTTTGATCTTTCTGATAGAAAAGACCTAAGTCTTGTGTCCCGCAAATATACCAGAATATATGTTTTACACCATTCCTGTGTCTACGTGTTGGATTCGAACTGTATCTCGCTAGTACATGAACTGCAAATGCAATGTCAGGTCTTGTGTTATTTGCGAGATACATAAGGGCACCAATCGCGCTTAAGTACGGTACTTCCGGACCAGGTACTTCCGGACCAAGTACTTCTTCGCCTTCTTCTTGAGGGCGATAAGGATCCTTGTGTGGATCTAGCGGTCGAACAACCATAGGTACGCTAAACGGATGTGCTTTATCCATGTTGAAATGTACTAACATCTTCTGGACGTAGTTTGATTGATGGAAAAATGTGTCATTGCACAGATACTCAAATTGTAGTCCGATGCATAATTTTGTCATACGAAGATCTTTCATTTCAAATTCCTTCTTTAACAACTGAGCAACTTTCTCTATCTCTTCATGAGATTCGATGATGTTGATATCATCAACATAGACTGCTATTATAGTAAAATTTGAGAGTGTTCTTTTTATAAAGACAAATCACTACAAAAAAAAGTCCATTTAGTGGCACACACTTATAGTGGCATTTAGCTTTTATGCCACTTATTTAGGTTTTAGTGGCACTTTACGTGTGCCACATTTGCTTAGCATACGTTTTTAGTGGCATTTAGTCCTTATGCCACTAATTTAGATTTTTAATGATACTTTCCATATGCCACTAAAATATTTGATAACTTTTAATGGTACTTTACCTATGCCATTATTTCCTAAGTGCTTCTAAATTCTAAAATCTTCTCTTAACCCTTCTTAAAACACTTTAGTAAAATGTGTCTTGAAATATTTTCCCTCCAAATATTAGTTTTTCCTCTTTACATCTCCCTCCAATATTAATTTTTCAATCACGTTTCACCAAAATTTATATTTATATTACTCTATATAAACAATTTGTGTAGCTTCTTGTGAACAATTTGGAAAACTTATTTGGGCATCTACGACCGCAAAGCGCCCAAAATATACTTGTGTAATTATAGGAAATCAAGAACCTCCCAATTTTATAAGAATAACACCCAAAAAAGCGTATATTTCTAGGCGGTTTAGATGAGGGCCCAAAAAGACATCTTTCTGGGCGTATTAGGTGTCCCGCCCGGAACCCATTGTTTTTTCTCCACTAAACTACCAAATTTTCCAGCTAACAGTTTAAAATATAGGGATGACAAAAATACCCGAGCCCCACGGATGTACCCGAAACCCGACACAAATAGGACGAGTATACCTGATACCCGACGTGTATTGGGCCGGGTATGGGATTAGATTTAAATTTTTTCGTGGGTATGGGTCGGGTATGGGATTAGGTGATACCCGACACGATTACCCGAAACCACATACCCGTTTAACCGAACTATATACCCGATCATATACCCGGATTTTTTAATTTATATTTTTATTTTCCATTAACCGTTGTCTATTAGTATTTTTATTTTTGTATATTCATAACGTGAAAAAAATAAATTTTCTTTTAGCATATGTATTTGATAATATTATTTTTATTTTGTATGTTGTAAAGTATATACATATAAGTGTATAAGTACTATAAAGTTATTATTAATTTATGATAAAAGTTATATTATGTAATGTACTTTTTTAATTTATAATTGTTGTTGTATAAATAAAATACATAATAATTGTAATAGTAAAAGAAATGTATTTGGAAACCCTAACATATATCTTTTAACAAGTTAATGGGGATACCCGATACCTACGGGCATAACCGATACCTGAGGGTAATTATCCGACGGATATTGGGTCAGGTATGAGACACAATTTTACCAGCATGTATGAATTTGAGATTACTAATACCCGACTCGAACCCAACCCATTGCCATCCCTATTCAAATCCCTCTCAAATTTTCCCCCAACTATTAGTTCCCTCCCAAAAGTCTGAACTCCCTCTCAAAATTTGCCCTAACTATCTCAGATCTCCGCCATAGGTTCCCACAAACCCAAATTTTCCCAAATTCCCTCACTTCTTCAATGCTCTTCGCGAACGTGAACTCGATCTTCTGGTTTTCATCCTTAAATCCTCTTTCACTGTATACCTAATAGTTTATGATTCGCATTCAAATATACATATATTCATGTTCGTATATCTGAATTTCTTCTTTTAATTTTGTTCAATTTGCAGGCAATAAGATTCCAGAGATAGAGAATTTGGGCGCTACTGAGGTTCGTCTTCTTCTTTATCCAATTTCTAGGTCACTAGACGATACGATATCGTTGACAAATCTAGGTATACATCATGTAGATGATGATACATAGATAATCAAATATATATAGTTGATTAGACTATGAATGAATCCTCAATTCAAACTCTAGAGGTTTGTTTTTCACGTATGAATCGTATGATTTTTATATGAGTTTAGTTTCTATGCTATCGCTATGTGTATGTAAGTTATTATAAATCACTAGACGGTATTACCTCATTGATTAAGTGTATCGATGTTGATGATGTTTATATGTAGCTAGCAACTTTGAATCAGTGTAATAGAATTGGCCATGAATTAATCGTTGATTCGTTGATACAGGCTTTAGTTTCAGTATTTGACTGAAAACGTTTGAGTTATAGTGATTGGATGTTTTCAGGGGCGGATTGCTTTGCTTCAAGGTGAAGTATCCACAATCGGATCTGATTTGGAGGCACTTAAGGTATCCGAAGACATTTGTTTTGTTGTTGGTGGTTTTTTGCTTTATAAAATTTTGAAATGGATTTGTGAACAATGAATGTAGGTTTTGGCTTCTGGATTCTCTGTTGCTTTTTGAATAGCTATGCAGGTCACCTAAATATCACAAACATACATCTCCAAAATGAGGTCGTGAAGCAGGTTTGTCATATATTTTTGTACCTTTAATCGTGAAGCAGGTTTGTCATGTATTTTTGTACCTTTAGGAAGTCAAGTCATATGTTTTTAAATGAATATTAATGTCATCTCATGTTTTGAGTTAGCAGCTGAAGGAGTCTTGTTCTCTATATGAAGGCTATGTTCCAATTAAGTACAAAAAGTATTACAAAAATAAAGTACAAGAAGTATTACAATGAGAGTATAAATGTTTTTTTACGAATTCTTAAACGGGTTAATGGGTCAATTTGTATTTGTACGGGTCAACCCGAACCCGAACCCTTCTTTTAAAGGGGTCATGTTTGACTAGTTGACTCAAACTAGTTTTTTTCGGGTCGTGTCAAGATTGTCATCCCTAGGTGTAGGCTAGGGGTGCAAACGAGCTAAGCTACTCATGAGCTACTCGAGCTCGGCTTTTGAGCCAAAAGCCAATCTTAAACGAGCTTCGTTTTTCGAGCTCGAGCTTAAACGAGTTGGGCATGCAGGTCTAATCTCATTAGCGAGTTCAATTCCAATGACTGTGGAATCGATTCTTAATCCCATTAGTGAATTCATTACAATTGGAACACTAGCTTGCGGGTTTAATCTCAGTTTCTTATTGCTTTTTGCAGGTGTTATGCCAATCTGGTCAGGTGGACTCTTCTTTCGTGACTCGTCTTCCTCGTTGTCAGGTGTATTTTTCACACTACAAACATCATAATTCAGTTTGTGATATTTTATAATTTCAAAAGATTGTGGTTTCTCAATTTCATGTCTGCCTTTGTCAATATGTTTATTTTTTTATTCAATTTGCGATAAATTTTGTCAGCGATTATATGTTTTAGGGCTGTCACATCTGCTAGTATGAAAGGGGTTGAAACGGGCCGGCCCGAAACAAATTTTGACCAAATTTCTATAATTTTTTTATTTAATTATATGTTAGTTTGTACATCATTACTAGTTGGGCATTACTTCTCTATAAGTTAATCCCCCCCCACCCACCCACCCTCCACCACACACTCTATAATAAGTGCTCTTTGTCCACTATTAGGCTCGAGAGGACATTAAGGTCAGTCTATTTTCAATTTGCTATTTTTACTACAAACTTTCTTATCATACAAGATAACGGATTTACATCATATGAAACTTTTGTTATGTGCTATATTCCAGACCATGGTTGAATTGATGGGGGCACAAGTTTCGAAACCGCTGATTGCAACCAAGGTTACTCATCTTATATGCTACAAATTTGAAGGTGTGTTGTATTAACTTTAATTCACTTATTCATTTTCTCTGGGTGGTTTTTTTACCGAACAAGATATTAAGAGCCTACCATGTTTACAGGTATGCGTGTGTTCTATTACTCCATCTAGAGGTGTAACTTCTAGTTAGCGGGTTTTAATTGATTAAAAAACTACATCAGTACAAAAAATAGAGATTGCATGCTTAAAGAATATACTTTGAGCATCTTTTGATCCTATTGACCCATTCACCATATTTTTAGCAATGTTTTAGTTCATCAATTGACCTGTCTAAGACAGAAGATAACTCAATTCGACTTATTATAAACTGAAGGGTAAACATTCTCATCATGAACTCTCTTGTTTGGTGATGGCAATTCCGACAACGAAGAGCTTAAGTGATGTCAAAAGAAGTAAGTTTGCCTTTTATTAACTGCTCTTACATCTTTGATAGCTATAGTTATCAGATCTAATCAATTTAACATGAATTGTGAAATTTCAGGTTGAGTATAGTCAGTTGGCTGATGTAGCGACAATAAGTAGTAAGTGCTGGGAACTATGAAGTGGAAGTATGACTACTAAGAAAACGTTAACACGATGATTATTTAACTCGCATGAAGATTGTGAAAGAGATTCATGAACACAATGAAGTTTTGAGTTTTTATTCATACACTTGTTAGTTTATTTGGGTTATATGTTTGATCATTAGATTTAGATTGACCCTTATTAGATATTTGGAATCTTTGTAAGATTGATTGAACTTTTAATTGAAGTGATTATTTTATGATTTCTACATTTTATAATTTTGTTTTTATTTTTTAATGTAAATAAATGATAATTGTAATTAATTAAAATTAATGTAATAAACGTCAATGGCATTTAATTTGATGTGATTTTTGTGGCAAAAAATATGTGCCGCTAAAAGCTCAAAAGTTTGTACTGGCAGATAAAAAAGTGCCACTAAAAGCATAAAAATTTTGTGTGGCACATTAAAAAAGTGCCACCAAAAGGCTTTAGCGTCAGCACTTCTTGTGGCACTTTTTTAGTGTGCCACCCATTCTTACAAGGTTCTTTAGTGGCACTTTCTTGTTTTTCTGTGGCACTTTTTGCATGCCACTAGATGGCATTTTTTTGTAGTGAATGGACTGATTACATCAGACTTTGTTGGTGCACGAATGTCTAAAGCCTGCGTCTTAGTCTTAGTTGAGCATGTATAGGGTCTAGGGGTCAGAAATGATAATTATGTATAGAATAGGGGCTGTTTTGTAAACTTTGTATTGTAATGTTCTGATTCCGCTCCTAATGACATGTTGTCATTTGGAGCGAAATCACAAGATAGTGATTCCGCCGGAAATGACAAAGTGTCATTTGGAGCTGAATCAGCCCCCTATAAATAGTGTTTGTGTTTTCTCATTTTGTATCCGAATGTCGACCGTGTAGCCGAACTGCTGCCGAAATTTTCTGAGAAGTATTAATGAGAAAACGTGTTTAAAGTAATCCGCATTCTGTTTCTACTCCATTCTACTTTGATTTAAGCTGTTTGTGTATTTCCGCTGCATAAACAGTGGTGTTTAGCTCTGATTGACTCATTCGATCGTCAATAACGATCCTACAATTGGTATCAGAGCCAGTTATGAGCTAGAATACCAGAATCAAAGCTTTTTTACTTCACTTTTTGAGTTTCTGGACATTGCCACAGACAAAATGGACTGAAATTTGGACATATTGTGTAAAATTGACAATTAATAAACCCTAGTTTCAGATTAAAATACAGCTTAAAAGTGGTTAAAAATGGCTCGAGACCTGATTCCGCTCGAAACAGCATTTGGGTGATTCCGCTCGTAATTCTGAGCGAAATCAGGTTCTTAATTTGAAAAGTTTAATTCCGCTCCAAACGGTAGAAGCGGAATCAATGATTCCGCTTGAATCTTCTGATTCCGCTCAAGATTCATCACTGATTTCGCTCCAAAGGTGATTCCGCTCGGAATTACCTTCTGATTTCGCTCCAAAAGTTTAAAATTCTGATTTCGCTCGAGGGAATAATCTTGATTTCGCTCGAAACTCACATAGTTGATTTCGCCTGAAATTTTAAACTTTTGATTTCACTCCAAAATTTAAAATTGTGATTTCTTTCTAAAATTCAGTCTAAGTGTAAAAACATGGTTTGAGCGTTAAGTCCGTTTCGTTCGTGATATCGTGTTGGGAATTCAGTCTGTGTAGAAAGTTTTTCAGTAAAAGTAATCTGTTTGTCAAAAAGTTAAAATTTTTTTAAAATTTGTCACCTAAAATGGAAAATCATGATTTTTACAATCTTTTTGCGGGTAGCGGCATGACGGCAACACAAAGTCCGGCAAGCATTGTTCAAAATGTCAACATGGAGAACGAGCTAGGAACAATGTAGAAACCGCCAAAGCTTATGAATTTAGACGAGTATGCTGGATGGTCGGGTCGGTTCAAGAATTGGGTACAAGCCAACCATTTTGAGTGTTGGATGAAGATAGAGAAAAGATATGTTCCACCTGTTGATGGAATGGGCTTAGAGAAAGGCATTGGAAGTTTGACTGAAACCGAACAGAATGATTTTAAGGCGGAGAAGAAGATGGTCAGTATTCTTCAACAGGCCATAAAAGAAGATATTCTTGTGCTGTTACAACATGATGACAACTCGCAATCGATGTGGCAAGCATTAAAGTTGAAGTTCCAAGGCAGCGTCTCCATGATCAAAATCAAGAAAGCCCTGATCAAGAAAGAGTTCGACATCTTTACCGGGATGAAGGGTGAAACAACGAAGCAGTTGATTGAACGTTATTGCCATCTTGTGGTAGAGATGAAAAGATTGGAGATTACAAAGACAAACGAGGAATGGATCGACAAGTTGTCTGACGCATTACCTTATGATGAATGGGGGACATACTTGATGATGTTGAAAAACAACTCGGATTTCGTGAATTTGAATCTCAGTTCATTTATCGAAAAGATAGAGGCTCATGAGTTGGAGTTGTTGAAGATAAAGAAAATGAATTCAGCAAATGTGCAGCAAGACGTATCTCTTTACTACAAAGGAAGCACTCCTGTTGCAACAAATCAAAGTCCAAAGATACAAACGGGTTTTGGTGCTGATACAAATTCAAGTGCTTCTTTAAACACTCCACAATCAAATAAGCCCTCACCGTTTGTAAACTATGATCCAAACTTTAAAGCTCAAGAGCAGCCTTCACCTCAAAGCTCTACAAGTTCCAATAATCAGGCTTACGTTTCTGGGGTGCAATGCAACATCGCGGTGAATATTAAGAATGGAAATGAAATTACTGAAACAGCCGCGAAACAACACATTGCTTTACTTGCTTCCGTTTTAGAGGCGTATGAAGGTTTAGTGGCGGGTAGGATCGGTAATCTGGATATGACAAAAGAGGATTACGACCAGATCGACCCCAAGGAGCTTGAATTGATTGATATAAAATGGTGCATGGCAAGTTTGGTTAGAAGGGCACAACGCTTTATGGAGATCACAGGCAGAAACAGTCTCTCAGGTCCTGATCAGAAGCTAGGGTTCGACAAATCAAAAGTTACCTGCTTCAAGTGTAAAGAACGTGGTCATTTCAAGAGAGAATGCCCGAACCGTGAACTGAACAATCATCAGAACCCTTTCACAAACGATTATTACAGGCAGGCGATCTATCATCGACCTAACCAACAACCTGCTGTTCAGAGGCCGCAAATCGAAAACAAACCAGAAAAGGCTCTTATTGTGAATCAAGATGATGAAAGAGTAGCTGAAGGTTTCACTTGGGATAAATACATCCCTGGAAGCGATGGGCAGGCCATGATGGCAGAAATTGTTGAAGTACCGGAGATGGTGACTGAGCCAGAAATGGTTGTTGAGGATGTTCCTGTTGAGAATGTGGCTGACATTGAAGAAATCGCTGCAGAAGTTTACTATTACCAGTCAGAACAGGAGGTATTGGCAAGTTCTATGAAATCAATAATGCCTCCTAAAGTGTTTGAATCTTTTGCAGGTTATTTCGAAGAACCGACGACTGGATCGTGTCCAAGATACGAAGAAAAGAAAGAAGTTGTCGAGGAAATGATAGACGTGACGAAAGAGTTGACTGGAGAGACATTGAAAGATATCGTTGACAAAGCCCTCATGGGAAAGCTAAAAGATGTAGACACAGAACTCGAGAAGTCAGAGTCTGTCAGTACCGTGTTAGTCAAACAGGAGTCAGATCAGAAATCTGGAGTTCAGGAAGTCAAAGTGTCTGAGTCTGAGTTGAAAAATGTCGGTAAACAAGATGTGAAAATTGTGTGTGATGAACAGGTTGTTGTTGAGAAAGTTATTTCAATCTCTGAAACACCATGCCAGAAGTGTTTACAACCATGCATGGAGTGTCTTGAGAAAGACACTAAGTATCAGGAATTGAAACATCATGCTGATATGCTTAAATTTGACCTTGGACAAGTCAAAGAGGCTTATGATACTCTTGCCAGGTCAATTAAAATGATCCGAAAAGAGAGTGTTGAAAATGACAAAGCAAGAAAATTGGCAAAAGCAACACTTTTTGATAAACAAGTTGAGGTTAACTTTCATCTTGACACGATCGCTTCACTAAAGAAAGAGCTTGAATTAGCTAAAATTGAAAATGAGAGGATTGATAAAAAATTGATGAGTTATGTGGCTTCATCTTATGTTCTTGAACAAATTGTCCCACAATAGCCATATGCTGCACCAGTCTTTAAGAGCGTTCCACCCCCAATGTGGAATCATTATACGCAAAAATATCCAGATGGGGTGGAAGGTGCTTTGAATCTCAAGTTGAGATCAATTGAGGATGATTTGCCTGAAAGCATTGATGTTACATTCTCTTCATCCGACACCGACAACGAATCACATGTCATTAAAACCGTTGTAGATCAGGTGTTAGATGAAGGGAGTGATAACTCTGAGAAGTCTCAATCTGAGAAAGCTGTTAGTGAGTCTAAAGATTAGGGTAATTTATTGGATCGGTTCATACCGAAATCGGATAAGAGTGCGAATGATGATCCGATTATGGTGGTATACACTATGATTGGAACAGACAAACTTTACTCCGATTTCGAGTATCCTCTTCAGAACGTGAAGATTGAGAATGTTGAGAAAATGTTCAAGTTGGTTGAAATGAACATTGATGAGGTTAACAACAAAGAATTCTTTTTAAAACCGAAAAAATCTTTTGTTACATCATGTCCTACTAGCTCGGGAAAGAAAGAGTGGGAAGGTAAGGGTAATAACAAGAAGAACAACTTTAAAAACAAAGGGATCGGTTTTGAGAAGAAAACGGCTAAGCAGGTGGTTAAACCGAAAGAGAAAATGAATGATATTTTTGTTGTTGGACCGAGTGTAGATGATGAAAAGGATTACATTTTTAGTCAAAAAGTCGTGGACGATTTCAATGCAGCGAAAAAGTTGAAAGAGGAGACATCCAAATCAACTTTTGTCGAGTATGACAAAAGAGTCTGTTATCGCTGTAATGAAATCGGGCACATGGCTAAACAGTGCAAGAAAGTGTTTGAGAAACCTGTTTTTGTAAAACAAATTGTTCAAAAACCAACTGTTCAAAATCCTCGGCCAAAATCACCGATTGATACAAAAGGTAAAAAACCAATGGTTTCTCCGATTCGCATTCTAAAAAGAGGAGAATCTTTGAAGTCCGAGGATAAGCCAAAATCGACCTTCGAGATTGGCGAATCTTCCAAGTCTCGCAAGACTTCAAAAAATTTATCCTAAAACAAAAATTTTTGAGAACCAATCATGGGTTGCGAAGTCGAAACCATCTGTCGATGTCAAAAAGATGGAAAATGCTTTAAAAAATGAAACAGAGGTTTTAAAAGATGATGTTGTCGAGTTTGAAAATGAAATTGACAAATTTCTTGCTGAGTTTCCCCCGATTAACAACAAAGTAAAACCAATTGTGAAAGATGATGTTCCTAATGTCACATTTAACTTTCCTAAAATAGATGAGAAGTGTGATGTAGTGTTTGGTACTGTTTCTGAGGTGAAGAAATCATGGGCGTCATTGTTTAAATAAGTTTGATTTGATGTTTGCAGGGGCTGCCCAAGTCTATTCTGTCAAAGTGGATCATGGAGTGTGGTGCATCGAGACATATGACAGGGACGCTAGCTCTTCTTTACGACGTCAAATCAATAAATGGAAGTTATGTGGGATTCGCCAGAAATCAAGGCGGGAGAATTGTTGGACAGGGAACGTTGACGAATGGTGTCATCTCATTCGAGAAAGTGAACTATATCGTAGAGTTAGAAAACAATTTACTTAGAATTTCGTAAATATGTGATAAATCTTTCAGTCTACATTTCACAAAGAATGAGTGTGTGATTTTAAAACCGGGGTTTAAAATCCCTGATGAGATGGTGTTGTTGCGCGCTCCAAGGGAGAACGACCTTTATATTCTTGATATGAGCGTTGCAACACCAACAACTCATCAAAAACAATGTTTTGTGTCGAAATCAAAAGCAACGGAAAAAGAAACAATTATGTGGCATCGAAAGATGGGCCACATACATGTTCGTAAAATGAATTTTTTAGTACACAATGATTTGGTAGAAGGTGTAAACTTAAAGAATTTTCACTTGTCTGATGATTGTGTAGCTTGTAAAAAAGGGAAGCAGACTCGGAAGTCACACCCACCGAAGATACTTAATTCGATCAGGTTACCTCTTGAGAGATTACACATGGATCTCTTCGGGCCTGTCAACGTAAAGAGCATAAGTGGAGATTTGTACTGCTTGGTGGTGACTGATGACTTTACAAGATTCTCGTGGGTCGTGTGCTTAGAAAGAAAGGATCAGACGTTTGAGTCGTTGATGGTGTTGTTCAAGAAGATGGAAACGGTGTATAAGCTACCGATCCGAAGAATTCATAGTGACAACGGAACAGAATTCAAAAACAACAAAATGTACGAGTTTTGCAATGAAAAGGGAATTCTTCATGAATTCAGTGCGCCATACACACCACAACAGAACGGCGTTGCTGAAAGAAAGAACCGGACCCTAATAGAGACAGCTCGCACAATGTTGGCCGATTCCAAACTACCGATCTTCTTCTGGAGCGAAGCAGTATCTGCAGCCTGATATACTTTGAATCGCGTACTCATCGTCAAAAAGTACAAAAAGACATGCTTTGAGTTGCTGCACCGATACAAGCCGAATGTTGAGTTTCTGGAGCCATTTGGGTCTCCGTGTACGTTTATTGATGAGAATGGAAAATTTGGTGCTAAATCAAATGAGGGTTTCTTTGTAGGATACGCAAGCCCGTTGAAGAGGGTGTTCATACCGTGCCTGGGGAAAGTGATACAAGTTCAGCATGTGGATTGTCAGAAGCACACTCCATCACCACAACTTCCCGGACAAAGATTCCTGTTCGATTACGACAAGCTCTGGGAGTCGTTTCAACTACTGGTTCAGCCGAGTGATGAGGAACTAGCACTTCTGTACCAGTACCAGCAATATATGTCACAAGAGCAAGTGCCTAGACTGCTAGTGGTTCCTCCACCCACCGAGGGTACTCACCATGATGAAGGAGGACCAAGTGGAACAGCTCACGAATCATCAGAGGAACCAGCTCCAACATTTGACGATTCTGACGACTCAGAGGTGGAACCTGCTCCGACCTTTGACGAGGAACCAAATGATACTTCGACGGAAGCTGAGGATCAAACCGTTGATCTTGATATATCAAACTTGCAGTCGGAAGTAAATGTACCTAACACCATGATGCCTCGGACTTTGTCTTACCATCCGTCAGAGCAAATAATTGGTGACCTGCAAAGTGGTGTCAAAACCCGAGACCAAATAAACCGAGCTCTTACATGTTTTTATTCTTCTGTTGCTCATTTGCAAGAAGAATTCTCATTAAAGTGTTTTATTTCGCAGATCGAGCCCAAAACTTACAAAGAGGCGTTGACTGAAGACAGCTGGGTAAATGCAATGCAGGAAGAGCTGCTACAATTTGAAAAGCTGGGTGTTTGGAGACTTGTCGATCTGCCACAGAATCAAAAGTTAATTAAAACTAAGTGGGTTTTCAAGTGCAAAAGGGATGACAGAGGAGTCGTGGTGAGAAACAAAGCACGACTAGTGGTACAAGGCTTTAGTCAGCAAGAAGGCATCGACTACGATGAAGTTTACGCGCCTATTGCTCGACTCGAGGCAATTCGGATCTTCCTGGCGTTCGCGTCATGGAAATACTTTAAAGTGTACCAGCTGGACGTCAAATCTGCCTTCCTTTACGGAAAAATCAAAGAAGAGGTGTATGTGGGACAACCACCGGGGTTCACAGATCCACTGCACAAAAAAAAAGGTCTATCTGCTGGACAAAGCGCTTTACAGACTACACCAGGCCCCGAGAGCCTGGTCCGAGACGCTTTCCCAATATCTATTAGCCAACGGGTTCACCAGAGGGACAGTAGATAGCATGTTGTTCACAAAGGAAGTGGCAGGCCATTTGTTGATCGTGTAGATTTATGTTGACGATATCATTTTCGGTTCCACCAACGACGATCTTTGTAAAGAGTTTGAGAAAGTGATGAAGAAAAAGTTTGAGATGAGTTCGATGGGGGAGATGAAGTTCTTCCTCGGGCTACAGGTGGAGCAGATGCCCGATGGAATCTTCATTCACCAAACGAAATACGTAAAGGACGTGCTTGACAAGTTCAACATGACTGAATGTAGTCCTGCAGCAACCCCCCTTGCACAAAATCACGGGATTTGTCCAGACGAAAGTGGAGTGAAAGTGGACAAGACTCTGTACCGGTCAATCATAGGATCTCTGATGTATCTCACCGCTTCCCGTCCAGACATCATGTACCCGACATGTCTCTGCGCCAGATATCAGTCAAGCCCGAAGCAGTCACACCTGACCATTGTCAAACGTATCTTACGGTATTTGAAAGGCTTCCCAAGCATTGGCTTGTGGTATCCTCGCTCGGGTGACTTCTCCCTATCTGGTTTCGCTGATTCTGACTTTGGAAGCTGCAAGCAGAATGCAAAGTCCACCACTGCTGGGTGTCAGTTCTTCGAAACTCGACTCGTTACCTGGCAGCGCAAGAAACAAACCGCAGTGGCGCTTTCTACGTGTGAGGCTGAATACGTTTCAGCCTCTAGCTGTTGCTCACAGATCCTCTGGATCCAACAGCAAGTGCGCGACTTCGGTTTGCAATTCTTGGATACGCCAATATATGTGGACAACGAAGCAGCTATAAACATCACTAAAAACCCGGTTCACCATTCAAAAACGAAACATATCGAAATCCGTCACCACTTCATCGTGATTGTCACGAGAAGAAGTTAATCTGGATTGAGCACAGACACACCGATGATCAGAAAGCTGATTTTTATACAAAACCCTTTGACAAAAAGAGATTTTACTATCTTTTAAAATTGAACGGGATGAAAAATCTGCGATGTGGGAGGGTAGTAGAATGTGAAGCCGAGGAGGGCGGCGATCAGATGTGAACCATGTCGTATTGTCAACTTTTTGTATAGTTTGTTTTCTGCTTTTCGATAAAAACAAAAAACACAAAAATATGTTTTAGTTTTAGGGGGAGAATGTCGCAGAAAAATACAAAAAAATGATAAAATTCAAAAATCCAAAAACATTAGAAAAACTTGAAAAAGAGTTTGTGTATAATAGGGGAAATGATAGTACATCAGCTTGACGAACACAGTACGCTAAAGAAATGTAACATTTAAAATGCATTTAAGCAGTCTCGCTAAAGATGTGCCGATAGTTTTTTGCAAAATCAGTAGATCAGTTTGGGATATAAACCTAAAATTTACTTGCGTTTACGTGGGGAATACCTTCAGGATATATGGGTAACCCCCAAAATCTCGTTTGAAAGGTCCCTTATTCTGAGATACTAGGTCTTTATGCTTAGTGATATCTGGGGCATTATCCCGGGACTTCTGCTGTATGGAAATACTGACCTAGTCCCCGGATAATACTTTACGCATATGCTTTACTTGTAAAGCCTCCCCTCAGCATAAAAAATGATTAAACATTGCAAAATGTCAAATCATGTGCTGTTGTAAAAAAGATTATCTAAAGGGAACCCACCGTAAAGTCGAAGCCGTCATCTCTCTGCGTATACGGAAGTATCGACCTGAGCTCTCACGGCCCTCGCAATTCACCCCATTACAGATATCCTCTAGGTATACTCACCTGTAAGACTGAATACTGGGATCTGGATACGGGAGTATATACTGAGGTGGGACACATGTAGAGGTTTAAGTCTTAAAACATTAATTCCTTATCCCGGACAGATTGAAAGTTCTGTGAAAATTTAAGAGGATCAGTATATCGCCAATCTACGCGAATTGTTTAAGGCTTGATATGAAATAGTAGCTTAACGGTGCTTGTGTCTTGTCAAATGCTGATATGATCCCCTAACACGCTCACAAAAAGATTGTGTACATATTTCAGTTTATCCTGTTAAAAAAAATCCAAAAAGATTTTTTTTGTTCATCTTATTTTCGACAACCGACATTGGGAATTAGACGATCAAAGCCTTGTGCAGATCATGTCTGTTTTGATGAGGGATGGGTAAGCAGGAGATACTAAAATTTGATTGGTACATTGTTTGATAGATTGAAAAAGTGTTTGAAGGCTCAAAATGTTTGAAAGTTCATTAATTTGAACTGTTTTCAGATCAAAACATCAGCGTACTTCATAATCCGGTCAACCAAGGTCATTCATTTGGACTTGGTAGGCCAAACAGTTGACCAAGGTCATTAACTTGGACTTGGTTAACTGGGTGTGTCGGTGAACAATCAGAAAAGATTAAAATGTTAAAAGTTTGAGAATAATATTTCTGATTTCGCTCCTAAACACACTAAAAGCTGATTTCGCTCGTAATCACATTAAAAGTGATTTCGCTCCTAGCTGCTTCAAGTTCTGATTCCGCTCGTAGCTTCAAAGTGATTTCGCTCGAGAGACCATATGGACCATTTCGAGCGGAATCAGACAGGCTATAAAAGCCACCTGATTCCGCTCCTATCTCACTTTTCTAATTCCGCCCCAACTGTTCTCTCTCCGGCGATTACGAGCGAAACCCACAAATCTTCGTGTTCTAAACGAATTGCTGCCCAATTTTTATCAGATCTTGTGATTATCTCATCTAGTAATCATGGGCAAGGTAGATTTAGGCTCTAATCTGGCTATATCATGTGTTATTTGAACTGTCGGCATTTGTTATGTGAAAAACTTAGTTTTAGGGTTAAAAACTGTTAAATCTGAACAATAGATCATATGTATGTTGTCGTTTTGAAGTGTAGATCGTGTATTTGTGTGTAAATTGTTACAGATCTGATCAAATTGCATGATTGACGATGAGTGAGTGTTGCAGACTTAGATCTAGGGCATGTTTAGGGTTAAAATTGAAATTAAAAAATAACCCAGGTGTCGGAATTAACAGATTAACATGTTAACCTTTTAAATTTCTTGATCTGTTGAGTTTTGAATGGTGTAATTTTGATTCCACTTGTAATTGAAAACGAAAGCTAATTCCGCCCCAAAGATGATGTTGAGATTTCGCTCCTAAGTGACTTTTTCTGATTTCGCTTCTAAGTGACTTTTTCTGATTTCGCTTCTAAGTCACCTAATGTGATTCCGCTCCTAACTCAACTTAGTGATTCCGCTCGTATATGTTAACCTGATTCCGCTTCTATGTGTCAACCTTATTTCGCTTCTGAGTGTTATGTGATTTCGCTCCAAATTAATTAGGGTGATTTCGCTTGTAATGTTTTGTCATTACATGTGTTTTCACTTGTAATTGTTTTGATGCTGAAATTTTCTAAGTATGGACTCATTGTATGTTGTATTGTTTGCAGGGTTCAAATGTGGTATTTGATTCACTTCACAACAGCTGTTGTGACTTGGATGTGAAGAAAAATACAGAGTTGGCAAAGTTCAGCAGTATCTTGGAATTCATGGGTCGAGTACCAATTCAAAAGGCTTTGACTGATCAACGTCCATTGTACAAGTCACACATTAAGCGATTCTGGAAGCGTTCAAAGTATGATGAAGCAAACAAGTCAATTCATTCAATGGTGAAGGTGCATAATGAAAAGAAGGAAATTGTTGTTACTGAGGCACTCATTCGTGAGGTTGTGAATTTTCCGGATGATGCGGATTCGCCAACAAAGTTTCCAGAACGGATGGTCAAGGGTTGTATGCTCAGGATGGGATATACGGGTGCATTAAACATTGGAAATTATTTGAAGTCAAAATTTCAGAAACCTTACAAGTTTATTGTACATTGTGTATTAATGTCACTCAGTCATACCAAAGGAGGGTACGATGCAATGCGTGATTATCAGATGAACATGGTTACTGCATTGGTTCTGAACAAGAAATACAACTTCTCGCATATTGTTTTTCATTACATGGTCGAGAATATCCTAACAAAGAGTAAGTCTTAGATGTATCCAAGATTTGTGCAAATGATGATTGATCATGCATATCCAGAGATTGAACGTGATTTGAAGGATGATTTGTTAGTTCAGTCACACATGAGCAATGATTTTCTCAAGCAGCTTGCAAGATACTACCCAAATCATCCAGAACCAAAGATAGTTGCTAAATTCTTCGGGTATATCAAAGATGTGAACTACGTTGATCTTGATCCAGTCAATCATCAAAACTGGATAAATGAAGAAGAAATGAAGGAAGCAGCTTACGTTGATGAGCTTAAAACTCTTGAGGAGTTCAAAACCACCCGAAATGACTGGTTTGTCAAAGAAACGAGGAGGAGAGGCAGGAGAAAGATGATTCTGCATACGTTCCATCTCCAGAGCATGTTTCTGAATCACAATCACCTTCAAGTGGCAAAAAGAAAGCAGGTGCAAAGAAAAGGATTGTATCTCCAAAAATCAAGAAAGTTACTACGAAGATTACAAAGCCGAAGATTGTGTTGAAGAAGAAACCAGCCAAAGAACCCAGTAAACCATCAACTCCACCACCTGAACCTACACCAATACAATCACCACCACATTCAACACCTCCACAACAACCTTCACCTCCAAAACAACCAACACCACCCAGACAACCATCACCACTACATCTTTCACCACTACATCTCTCACCACCACAACAACAAACCGTATTCACTTCCCAAGAAATATTTCAAACACCACCACTCACTCAAATTCAACTAACTCCTGGTTCTTCTGGACACAAGATGTTTCCAGCCATTCCAGAAAATCTTGAAGATATCAGAGATTTTGGATTTGCAAACGATGAACAAGTAAAGAAGTTGGAAAAGAAGATGGATGATGTGTTGAATGAAAGCAAAGTGTTAGCAGCAGAAAGCAAGAAAGTAGTTGATCAGGAAAAGATTCTAGAAATGCGTGTAAAGAAGCTAGAATCTGAAAACAAGTCTTTGTTAAAGAAGATTATACGGATCAGACTGAGATTGATTTCCTGAAGGTGCGAGTGGCTGAACTTGAAGAAGAAAAAGCTCGCAGAGATGAACAGAACAAATATTTCGAGATGAAAAATAAAGAGCTTGAGGCTGCAAAGGCTTTGAAAGAGCACGAGTTTTATATGTTGAACAAAGTTGTTGAAAGTATGCTCCGAACGTCAATTGAACAAAGATTCAAAGAGATACAAGTTGAAGAGCTTAGGGCAAAACGCCAAGCTGAGATTGATGAACAGATGAAATATAAAGGAAAGGGTGCTGAAAGTAGTGTGGCAGCTGTTGAGAGATCAATTGTTCCATCCTTAGTAATTGAAAATCCAGTTCCTATATCTTCCGTATCAGCAATTTTTGAAGAACCTGTAACTCTAGAAGATCTTGCTGCTGATGATGATGAGGAAGATGATGAGGAGGATGACGATGAAGAGGGTGATGAAGAAGAGGGTGATGACGAGGAAGATGACGATGATGAGAAAGTATTTTCTGCTAGCAGTCATGGTTCTGATAATGACGATGACGATGCTCAAGGTGGTATGGGAATTAAAGTAACTGAAGCTTCCAATGAAAGAACTATTGATGATTTTCTGAATGAATCTGTGAATGAAGAGACAGGGGGAGCTGAAGGAAAGGGGGAGTCTGGTGATGCTCAAAATGTTAAACATGTTGAAAAGTTAGTTTTGAGATTGGAAACTTATAGGGAAGAAGGTGAACACTTTCATACGTATACATTGGAAAAGATTAAAGAAATGACACGTATGGTGGATCCTGACTTCAAGTTTGATTTTGAAGAGGAATTAAATGCATTCGACATCAACTACCAACCAGAATATGAGTATAAGTATGTAGAGGATGCTGACATGTACGACAGGGTTGAGGTTGAAGATTGCACAGATGATGAAAGTGTAAGTGAAGATACTTCTCAGTATCCTACGCTGATGGAGTTCTTTACTAAAGAGAATAGAGACGAGTTAAGAAGGAAAGTCGCTGAGATCTTAAAAGACAAAAATTTCGATGGTACTCCGAAAGATATGCAGAAGGAAGAACGGCAAAAATGGTTTAAAGATAGTCACGAGAGAAAACTCAAAAGGCCGTTGAAGTTCTATCAGAGAGATCGAAGCATTTCACTTGGTGACATCATTAGCTGGGGTTTCCTACCTCATGTTAATGCATATGCGATCAGAAGGGAGTTTGGAGTGCAGTACTTTGAACGTCTATATGATATAATGTCATTACCATGGTGGGATGTTGAGGAGCTGTCGAAAGTAAGAACTTTAGAGTATCCAGTACGGAAAAATGATATCGCAATGTGGGGGTACATAAAGTTTGAATCGTTGAAAGATTTTCGACACTGGAAGCCGCATTACCCAAAGAGAGTGAAGAGGGTAGATCCGGTAACAAGGGTTGAAGAAACTATCCTTAATATTAAAAGGCCAAAGACGATAAAGAATATACCAATGCCGAAGATGGAGCAGGAATTTTATAAAGACTTCATGGGCTGGGTATACAGCTGTATCCCTACAGAAGCTGTGATTACGTACAGAGCTAGAAGAGAGATAAGAGAGATACATGTGTATGACCCAATGTGGTTAGTGAACTGCTCAGCGAAAGATATTGAATGTTTATTCATTAACAAGATAAAGAGCAGGCGATGCAGTTTCAAAGAGTTGCTACTCTTTGTTTTCAGAAAGGAACAAATTCTGAAAGTAAATGGAAGTCAACTTGGTGGTCGGTTGAAGAGAAAGTAAAGAGGAAAGCTGAACGTGAACGTAGAAAGCTTGAAGAAAACAGAGGAAAATGGATGAATATTCAAGATGAGGAAGAAAAGAAAAGGAAGAAAGAGAATGACAGAGTGAGGAACTTGCTTAGGAGGAAGCCTAAGTCAAGGGAAGAAACGTTTAAGTCACTCTGAAGACCCGAAGACAAGACTGAAGACTGCGGCTATATCCAATGGGGAGTTTGTTGGTGCACGAATGTCTAAAGCCTGCGTCTTAGTATTAGTTGAGCATGTATAGGGTCTAGGGGTCAGAAATGATAATTATGTATAGAATAGGGGCTGTTTTGTAAACTTTGTATTGTAATGTTCTGATTCCGCTCCTAATGACATGTTGTCATTTGGAGCGAAATCACAAGATAGTGATTCCGCCCAAAATGACAAAGTGTCATTTGGAGCGGAATCAGCCCCCTATAAATAGTGTTTGTGTTTTCTCATTTTGTATATGAATGTTGACCGTGTAGCCGAACTGCTGCCGAAATTTTCTGAGAAGTATTAATGAGAAAACGTGTTTAAAGTAATCCGCATTCTGTTTCTACTCCATTCTACTTTGATTCAAGCTGTTTGTGTATTTCCGCTGCATAAACAGTGGTGTTTAGCTCCGATTGACTCATTTGATCGTCAATAACGATCCTACAGACTTGTATCCTTCTTTTTTGAGATATTCACTAAGTCGATTGTGCCACATACGACCATATTGTTTGAGACCATATAAAGATCTCTGGAGCTTTATAGAACATATATCTCGATGTGTTGAGTTTAGTGCTTCAGGCAATTTTAATCCTTTAGGGATTTTCATGTAGATGTCATTTTCAAGTGTCCCGTATAAGTATGCGGTGACGACATCCATTAGTCTCATATGAAGTCCTTTAGAGATTGTGAGGCCGATTAGGAACCTAAGGGTTATCACATCCACTATAGGGGAATACGTTTCCTCATAATCAACTCCTGGGATTTGGGAAAACCCTTGTGCTATAAGTCAAGCCTTATATCGTACAATCTCATTCTTTTCATTTCTCTTTATTGCAAACACCTATTTATAACCTACTGGTTTGACGTCTATGGGTGTTCGAACTACAGGTCTGAAAACATGTCGCTTTTCGAGCGAATTTAATTCGGCATTTATGGCTTCTTGCCATCTTGGCCAATCATTTCTATGCATGCACTCTTCTAAAGTTTTAGGTACGTAATCATTTTCATTGATTACATCCGTTGCTATAGCATATGCGAATATATAATCAACACGTGTTTTATTCCAGTTCCACATTGTACTATCTTGTACATAATTAATAGAGATCTCATTTTCGTTCGGTACCGGTGTTTTTTCTGAAAATTCATTTTCCTCTGGAATTATAGTTGTCTCTTCCGGGACATTTACCTCTACCGGGGTTTCATTTATAATCTTTTGTGAGTTTTCACCAACTGTGTTACTTTACTCTTTTCATTTCCATGGGTTTTTGTCTTTGGAATCGATTTGTCTCCCACGATTTCATTGTATGGTAATCGCTTTTAGGATTACTTCAATTAGAGCAGGTGTGTTTGATCCTGGTACATGTGACTCTGTCACTCTATTCGTGTCTGTGAATGCATCTGGTAATTCATTTGCTATTCTTTGCAAATGTATAATCTTTTGGACTTCATATTCACATTGACCACTTCGGGGGTCGAGATTTGATAGCGATGATGCATTCCACGTTATTTCTTGTGTTACTAGTCTTTCTTTGTCCTTATCTCCCCCTAAGACTGGGAACATTGTTTCATCAAAATGACAGTCACCATACCGTGCTGTAAACATGTCTCTCGTCATTGGTTCTAAATATTTAATAATGGACGAGGAGTTAAAAACAATATAGATACCCATTCTCCTTTGGGGTCCCATCATTGTGGTGGCGGTATTGGTATGTATATCGCACAACCAAAAATTCTAAGGTGGGACAAACTTGGTTCTCGTCCAGAGACCAGTTGCAATGGGGAGTACTCGTGATCAGCAGATGGTCTCAATCTAATCAGTGCAGCGGCATGCAAAATAGCATAGGCCCCATGCAGAAGATGGTAGTTTACATCTCATTAAAAGTGGTCTAGCGATTATTTGTAATCGTTAAATCAAAGATTCAACTAAACCGTTTTGTGTGTGAACATGAGATACTGAATGTTCAACATTGATCCCGAATTACCGATTGACATATAATAGTCATTAAAAGCTTGAGATGTAAACTCTCCCGCATTATCCATCCGGATGAGACGCCCTTTTTTTTTTGAAAATTTTGACATGACCCATTCGTAAGGTAAACGATTTCCAGCTTTATAACAAAATCATTCAAAATACATTCTACGACACTTTTCAAAAGGTGTTAAAATTAACACCAACACATTTTACCCAAAACATTCTATCCAAAATATCCGAAATAAGGTTTAAACTTCAAACTACTACGATCATCCTAAAATACTAGTTTTTACATTTACATTAACAAAATGATTATGACCCATTTCACAAGATATCTTGAACCGGAAGCGCATAAAAGTCGACATTGTGTGTGTGTTCGGTCTGGGTGCGCCGCGATTAAGGATGGGATTTACCTATCATACATAACGACAAACGTTTGTTAGTTCTAATATATAACAATTCAAACCCTTTTATTTCCTAGCATTATTCGACCCATTAACATGACATGTTACTTTACTAACACCATTACTTCCATTCGAAAACATCCAACATACCGCTTTCCGAATCATTTGTAATGAATCGCTACATACCATATCTTTCAATATACTTACATCACTTAACCCGTTATGAACAAGTCGATTCCTAAACATTTCAACAATCATTCCACTTATCATTTCAAACCATTTAGACGGGTCATTCCATATTCATTACTTCATCCTCTTTTGAACATTTCTCGTTATAAACTCATATCATCAAATCAATCATGATTCACAATGGAAATTTACACTAAACTCATAGTACCAAATATTATTATTCATGAATCTACAAATAGAGTATATAAAGTTCATGTGAACTTACCGCGATCTTGAGATGCTTGTGCCTTCGAGTGACTTGCGCCTTCTTCCTTCTTCGTGCCTATATGTCATAATCTCATACTTTAGCTTTCATAAACAATACTTTCACAATCCTTATAATACGTTATGTCGTCTACTATTCACATACATCATTATCATAAAGAAGTTTCATCAATCTTAACAAGCATTCATGTAAAACCCATAACTAAACTCACTTAGGCATTTCGTCGAACACATTGTGTGCGTATCACTAGTTTAGCACAATGTACAAGCATCCTAAGCACAATTTCCATAGTTCTTCTCATTGATTAACATAAACATCCTACTATTTTGAAATCTACCATTCAAATCATGAGCACATAGTTCTACATCAATCATTCATAACAATTTCATGAATCAACAATCAAATTAACATACAAAACCTCATAATTGCTAAACATTACTTGACATGCAAGTGGGTTTTTCCCTAATCATGTTCATATTCGAAATTTAGCATCTAATGATGTCTAGACCTTCATAGCAACCATTAATCATACTGAATTTTGAATTACATTCATGAATCATACAAAACCCACATAATCAAACATCATCAAATCACAAAATTTAACTTACTTGAGATCAAGAACACTTAGATAATCAGGATTCTTAGGTCATGCATTCGATTCTTCAATAATCTGGCTTTCAACTGATGGAATCTAGTGATTTAGGGTTTTGTGAGGGAAGGGGTTCCCCCTGGCTTCTCACGATCGCACCCAGGTCCCAGGTTTCTTTCTTTGTTTTCTTTTATCATGTATTATAACAACATTTACACATCTAGTCCCTCATCATTAAATCCCTATTCACTTTAGTACTTTACCTTCTAACTTAACCATCTTTCTTTTACTAACTTTTAAATTTTTTGACATAATCGTATTTTTTTATTAAAACATCACTACACATTATACTTTTAGGTCATATGAGAATTTGGGGTGTTACAAGTCTACCCCCCTTAAAGAAGGTTTCGTCCCCGAAACCTGAATACGTACCGAATAACTCTGGGTAATGTTCTCTCATTTCATCCTCCGCTTCCCATGTAAGATCCGATCTTTTCGATGTTGCCATTGGACCAACACTTGCCGAACGGATTTGTTGCGGAGTTGCTTCACCTTAGAATCTTTTATTGCCACAGGCTTTTCAACATAATTTATCTTCTCATCTACTTCAATATCATCCAAAGGCACGTATGCCGTCTCATCCGCTAGGCACTTCCTCAATTGCGACACATGAAAAGTGTTATGAACTCCGTCCAACGCGGGAGGTAATTCTAAATGGTATGCTACCGTCCTGACCCAGGCGAGTATTTTGAATGGTCCAATGTATCGAGGACCCAATGTTTCGCGTTTGCGAAAACGAATAATTCCCTTCCATGGAGGAACCTTCAATAAGACATAATCTCCCACTTGGAATTCAATTGGTCGCCTCCGCCTATCCGCATAAGACTTTTGTCTATCTTGCGCTGCTTTTATCCTTGATCTAACCATATCAATCTTTTCATTCGTCTTGGCTGCTACTTCTCTTGACGCGAGTTCTCGTTGACCCACTTCCCCCCAACAAACTGGAGTCCTACATTTCCTTCCATAGAGCATTTCGTAGGGGGCCATGTTTATACTATTATGATAACTATTATTATATGAGAATTCTACCAAAGGTAGATGATCATCCCAGCTTCCTCTGAAATCCATAATACACGCCCTTAGCATATCAATCAAAGTTTGTATAGTTCGTTCCGATTGACCATCGGTTTGAGGATGGTAGGCGGTGCTAATATGTAACTGGGTTCCCAATTCTTCATGAAACTTCCTCCAGTAACGAGATGTGAACCGGGTGTCTCGGTCGGATACTATAGACACCGGAACCCCATGTCGAGATATAATCTCGTTTACTTAAACTTCTGCCATCTTTTCTGAATTATAAGTTTCCCGAATGGGTAAGAAATGTGCGCTTTTGGTCAGTCGTCGATCAACGAACACCCATATTGCATCATGCCTTTTTCTTGTCTTGGGAAGCTTAGTCACCAAATCCATTGTTACATGTTCCCACTTCCACACCGGGATCTCCAAGGGTTGCAACTTTCCATACGGCCTTTGGTGTTCGGCTTTTACTTGAGAACATGTCAAACACTTAGCAACATACTTGACGATATCTCTTTTCATTCCCGGCCACCAATAATTCATCCTCAAGTCTCGATACATCTCCGTAGCTCCCGGATGAACGGAGTATCGAGACTTGTGAGCCTCATTCAATAGTAATTCTTTCACATCACATTCCCGAGGTATCCAGATTCGGTCATACCTCGTTTTCATACCATTTGCATTCTCTTCCAATTCATGAATAAATCCTTTCGTCCTCTCTTTCTTTGGGTCGCCAGCATTTAAAGATTTTGTTTGAGCTTCTCGAATTTCACCAAGGAGTTTAGGTGTGACTACCATCTTCATAGATTTTACCCGAATCGGGGGCGGGTACTCCTTTCGACTTAGAGCATCCGCCACTGCATTAGCCTTCTCGGGATGGTAATGAATGTCACAATCATAATCCTTAATGAGTTCCAACCATCTTCGTTGCCTCATATTAAGATCTTTCTGCTCGAAGAAATATTTGAGGCTTTTATGATCTGAGTAAATAGTACATTTCACCCCATATAGGTAGTGCCTCCATATCTTCAAGGCAAACACGACTGCCGCCAATTCTAGATCATGAGTTGGGTAATTGTTTTCATGCTGCTTAAGTTGTCTTGAAGCATAAGCAACGACTTTACCCTTTTGCATTAATACACAACCTAGTCCTTGGTGGGAGGCGTCAGTATATACCACCAAATCATCCATTCCATCCGGTAGCGTCAACACCAGAGAATTTGTAAGCTTTTCTTTCAAGGTCTGAAACGCATTCTCTTGTTCTTCGCCCCATATAAACTTTTCGCTCTTCTTTGTTAATTTCGTCATGGGTGAGGCTATTTTGGAGAAATCCTGGATAAATCTTCTGTAATACCCAGCCAAGCCCATAAAACTTTTTATTTCGCTTGGATTCTTCGAGGGTACCCAATTCATTACCGCATCTACTTTGGACGGGTCCACATGGACACCATCCGCATCAATTACATGACCCAAAAATTATACCTCTCTAAGCCAAAAGGCACACTTTGGGAACTTTGCATATAACTTTTCCTTGCGAAGCGTTTCCAATACATCACATAAATGGGAAGCATGCTCTGCTTCACTTCGGGAGTATATTAGTATATTGTCAATGAAAACGATTACATACTTATCAAGCATAGGTCGGCACACCCGATTCATTAAATCCATAAACGCAGCTGGTGCGTTCGTTAGCCCAAAGGACATTACTAAAAACTCGTAATGTCTGTACCGCGTTCGAATCCCAGTTTTCGGCACATCTTCTTCTTGTACACGCAGTTGGTGATAACCCGACCGCAGATTGATATTCGAAAACCAACTTACCCCTTGTAACTGGTCGAACATGTCATCGATTCTGGGCAACGGGTAACGATTCTTCACCGTCAACTTGTTCAACTCTCGATAGTCGATGCACATTCGCATTGAACCATCTTTCTTCTTCACGAATAATACGGGCGCTCCCCATGGTGAAACACTTGGTTTAATGAAACCCTTATCGAGCAACTCTTGAAGTTGCGTCATCAATTCTTTCATTTCAGTCGGGGCCAACCGATAAGGAGCTTTAGCTACCGGCTTTGCGCCTGGTCTAAGGTCTATCTTAAATTCTACTTCCCGCTCAGGCGGAAGCCCCGGTAAATCTTCCGGAAACACATCCGGATATTCGTTCACTACATTCACTTCTTCAAGCTTTGGAACACCTCGATTGGTGTCAATCACGTAAGATAGATACGCCTTACCTCCGTTCTTCACATGTTTGACAACTTTGATTATAGAACATGTAGGATCGTAGATCTGACCTAAACGAGTCGTTCAGAGGTTTCTCCTTGAATTCAGGTGCGGAAAAACAAGAAAACAAGGTAGAAAATAGCACACAGTTCACTTAATCACCTTTCGTATTGATTTGACAAGTTGTACAGTCCAAATATCACACCGGCAGAGCTTCGGCGTGGAAATCACAATTCTAACTCCCTTTGGTTCGCTCGAACAGCTACTATATATAGGCAGTTCGGTTCGCTTATTGGACAGGCCCAATAAGCGAACCTGTTACATGCCACTCGAGCGGACCTATCAATAGTCACTCGAGCGAAACCATACAGATGACCTAAGAGCGGACCATGCAACATGCCATACAAGCGGACCATAACATGTCCGTTCGAGCGGACCTAAGGCTAATTGGGCCAAATAAGCGAATCTAAGCCAAATTCTATATAATCTCCTATTTTCTTGTACTTCGAGCCCTAATCTATACAATTCAGTGTAAGACTCGATCCAAGACGAAATCAACAGATGTAGTGCACCAACAGAACACAATTTCGATTTGATGACCCTTTCCCCTCGAACACTTACCCGTTTCCCCCCCGAGGTTACTACATGAATGACTTTTTTTTCGCATTGAATTTCAGCGTGGTTTTGGGCTAGCCAATCCATTCCTACAACTACTTTAAATTCCCCCATGTACATCGGAACAAGATCTATACTAAATTCCTCATATTCGATTAAGATCTTACAGTTTCTACAAATATCATGTAACAAATAGCTTTTACTATCAGCAACTTCCATTTCTAAGGGTACTAACATCTTTTCAAGCTTAAACGATGGATGAACTAACAATTCGTTAGAAATGAACGACCTACTAGCCCTGGAATCAAATAAAACATTCATAGGCATAGAATTAATCAAGAATATACCTGAAACCACATCTGGGCTAGCCTTAGCTTCATCCGAGGTTAACTGAAACATCCTCCCTCGAGCCTTGGAAGACTCATCCTTCTTTCCATCTTTCTTTGCCCCTGGTTGGAGTTTCGTACATTCCGCTTTAATGTGCCCCGTTTGATTACAATTGTAACACGCTTTTGAGTTTTCGGGGCACCTATAATACGGATGTCCCTCTTGCCCACATTTGTAGCATCCTTTCTTTCCTAACAAACATTCACCCGAATGATGTTTCCCACATGTCTTGCAAGTCGGAATCCCACTACTTGTCTTCCCTTTCCTGTTTTGATCTTGATATTTTGCCTTTTTCGATGGGTTTGTATTGGTAGGCTTCTCCGCCACCCTTTTCTCTCCCCGTTCAACCTGCCTTCTTAACTCGATCTCCCTATTTCTTGCCCAGTCGATTAATTCATTCAACGTTGCACACTTGGAGGGATTTACGAACTCCCGATATTCAGCTTTTAACATAGCATGATAACGTATGATTTTCAACCTTTCAGTCCCCACTATCTCCCCACAAAACTTCACCTTCTCGAGGAACTTATTCGTTATTTCATCAATCGTTTCACCCTTTTGTCGAAGACGTAGGAAGTCTTCTTGAGTCTTATCAAGTGCGGATTGTGGGCTATGATATTTCAAAAACAGCTCCTTGAACTCTTTCCATGTTAACGTTTGTACTTTTTCATCCCCCAATTCCTTCGAATGTGCGTCCCACCAATCCTTCGCTTGGAGTTGTAGGAGGCCCATAGCAAACATCACTTGATCCTCCACTTCACATCTACTTCTTACAAACACTGCCTCGGTGCTTGAAATCCATCTTTGACAAGCTATCGGGTCAATTTCCCCTTTATACGGAAAGGGGTTACATGCCATGAATTACTTGTACGTGCACCTTCGAGTACTTTTCTTTGTTTGTAGTTCACTAATCATCTCCTTTAGTTCTTCCACCTTGGTCATTACTAGAGTATCGACTACTCCCAATACTTGACCTTCCACTTCTTGAGCTAGTCGGGAATTACTAGCTTCAATCACTTTCTCTACTTCTTCTAAAATCATTGCTCTCATTTCATTTTGGCGTGCTTCATCGTCATCGTTTACATTTACCGCATCAGCCATCTACATAAAACATTCATTATATCCATTAGGTTTCATTTCATACTTCCCATCATCACGTTTTAACATTATTTTATCATAACACATTCCATTAATCATTCATACTTCATGCCTTATCGTCATTGACGATCGTATTGTATTATATTGACCAAATCCTTCATTCATAACAAACTTTCCTTTCCATCATTCACATGTACTTTTCCTTCATCATTTGATTATAAATTTTGCCTTAAATATTGTTCATAAGGTCTTTAAAATCAATTGGAACAAGTCCCGCATTCAAGATCGTCGAAACAAAAACAAAAAAATAAATTTTCGGAATCAGGGGGCTAGACGCCCCCACCTAGGGGCTAGACGCTACACCTAGGGGCTAGACGCTACACCTAGCCCCCTTTTTTTACAGCAAGTTCCTTTATTTTTGTTGTTGCACTTGCCCAGCTAAAACTTTTATCAAGACCAAACTTAAAATCCTCATAACTTATGATCCGTAAGTCTGATTTAACCAATTTTTTTTCCTACGCGTCCGTAATTTAATTGCGGACCCGTTTAGCATATTCATTAGCCGTATAACTCGGTTTTTAAGAACAAATAAGCTATAAATCCCATTTTATTTCTAACTACAACATAATAAATTTTACAATTTACTTACTTGCGTAGCGCTTCGGAACGAACACACCTTCATACGAGCTTTCAGTTTGAGTTCAAGAATTTGACTCAAATACTTGAATCCCTCAAACCTCGGCTCTGATACCAACTTGAGACGCCCCCTTTTTTTTTGAAAATTTTGACATGACCCATTCGTAAGGTAAACGATTTCCTGCTTTATAACAAAATCATTCAAAATACATTCTACGACACTTTTCAAAAGGTGTTAAAATTAACACCAAAACATTTTACCCAAAACATTCTATCCAAAATATCCGAAATAAGGTTTAAACTTCAAACTACTACGATCATCCTAAAATACTAGTTTTTACATTTACATTAACAAAATGATTATGACCCATTTCACAAGATATCTTGAACCGGAAGCGCATAAAAGTCGACATTGTGTGTGTGTTCGGTCCGGGTGCGCCGTGATTAAGGATGGGATTTACCTATCATACATAACTACAAACGTTTGTTAGTTGTAATATATAACAATTCAAACCCTTTTATTTCCTAGCATTATTCAACCCATTAACATGACATGTTACTTTACTAACACCATTACTTCCATTCGAAAACACCCAACATACCGCTTTCCGACTCATTTGTAATGAATCACTACATACCATATCTTTCAATATACTTACATCACTTAACCCGTTATGAACAAGTCGATTCCTAAACATTTCAACATTCATTCCACTTATCATTTCAAACCGTTTAGACGGGTCATTTCATATTCATTACTTCATCCTCTTTTGAACATTTCTCGTTATAAACTCATATCATCAAATCAATCATGATTCACAATGGAAATTTACACTAAACTCATAGTACCAAATATTATTATTCATGAATCTACAAATAGAGTACATAAAGTTCATGTGAACTTACCGTGATCTTGAGATGCTTGTGCCTTCGAGTGACTTGCGCCTTCTTCCTTCTTCGTGCCTATATGTCATAATCTCATACTTTAGCTTTCATAAACAATACTTTCACAATCCTTATAATACGTTATGGCGTCTACTATTCACATACATCATTATCATAAAGAAGTTGCATCAATCTTAACAAGCATTCATGTAAAAACCATAACTAAACTCACTTAGGCATTTCGTCGAACACATTGTGTGCGTATCACTAGTTTAGCACAATGTACAAGCATCCTAAGCACAATTTCCGTAGTTCTTCTCATTGATTAACATAAACATCCTACTATTTTGAAATCTACCATTCAAATCATGAGCATATAGTTCTAAATCAATTATTCATAACAATTTCTTGAATCAACAATCAAATTAACATACAAAACTTCACAATTGCTAAACATTACTTGACATGCAAGTGGGTTTTGCCCTAATCATGTTCATATTCGAAATTTAGCATCTAATGATGTCTAGACCTTCATAGCAACCATTAATCATACTGAATTTTGAATTACATTATTCACGAATAATACAAAACCCACATAATCAAACATCATCAAATCACAAAATTTAACTTACTTGAGATCAAGAACACTTAGATAATCAGGATTCTTAGGTTATTCATTCGATTCTTCAATAATCTGGCTTTCAACTGATGGAATCTAGTGATTTAGGGTTTTGTGAGGGAAGGGGTTCCCCCTGGCTTCTCACGATCGCACCCAGGTCCCAGGTTTCTTTCTTTGTTTTTTTTATCATGTATTATAACAACATTTACACATCTAGTCCCTCATCATTAAATCCCTATTCACTTTAGTACTTTACCTTCTAACTTAACCATCTTTCTTTTACTAACTTTTAAATTTTTTGACATAATCCTATTTTTTTTATTAAAACATCACTACACATTATACTTTTAGGTCATATGAGAATTTGGGGTGTTACACCGGATGTTTCTAATTTGATTATTCGGGAAATTAGCTCTCAATTGTATAATTTGAGCTAAAAATCGGCAAACGCTACATTTCGAATAGCTAAAAGACTCACCTGTGACCACCTTGAGGATGCGTCAATTAAGACCAATAAATAGCGGAATGGTCCACACGGAGAATGAATAGGCCCACAAATATCCCCTTGGATTCTTTTTAAAAATGATGGGGTTTCATGTGTCAATTTAGTTTGTGAGGGCCGAGTTATAAGCTTGCCCAGAGAGCATGCTGCACATGATAAGTCTTGTGTTAGCAAAACTTTTAAGTTTTTGAGAGGGTGACCAATTGCACTTTTGATTATTCGTCTCATCATTATGCTACCAGGGTGACCTAGTGTCACACCCTGGCTTTGCGGAAGCGTGGTTAATTTGGTGTGACTTCTTAATACCATAGCTTAATCATAACAAAGCTATATGAATTAAAAATATGCAAGATCATCCATTAAAATAAAACAGTAAAACATTGTCTTAACGGGTAAACACCCAACAACCATAAACTTGTCTAAACATTACAAATGCAAACTTAACATAAACATGATTCAAGGACTGTGACTTGTCCAGGAAAGAGTCACAAGCCTCGAACCCTGGATGACCTCGGGCCTAATGCAGCGGAAAACAAGCCATACCGCGCCAGATCGTTAGTTTCCTGAAATACATGTAAGTTGAAAAATCAACAATAATGTTGAGCGAGTTCATGCGAAAGTGAGTAAATAAACCTTTATCTTTATCAAAAACCTGGTATGTAGCAAATAAGGAAAAAGAGATCACCAATGGTTTGCAAGGCCATTGATATGTGTAAATGCAAGTAGGAAGGCTCAAACCTAGCAAATTTATGCGTCGGGAACAAAGTCATCCCAAGGTCCGTTATGCTGGACCTGGGACTGGGCTCGCTACACCCAAATAGATCTACCGCTCCTGCCCCTCGGTCCTACCCTGATGATTAATGACCTCAAGTTTCCGCCTACCCATTCACATGATCTAAAAGTAACCCTCCTTACGCTAACCATACCATGTGTAAGTAATCATAATCATTGTAACATGTATTTCACCCCCGCAGTTTATAAAACTGAAAACAGTTAAGAGAAAAGGGGGACATGAACTCACAGTGAGTGCGTCACAATATCAAGTAATCCAAATATCCAAGTGCTGCGCAACGACCTACATGTGCTAATTCTATTAGACGGATGGCCGTGCTTTAGCTTCATAGTTTATATTTTTGGGAAACGGTTAGACAACCGCTCCGTGTATATACTTGATAATTTTCTTTCCTTCCCAAGGATGGGGGATTTAAATACATGTGTATTTACAATATTAAGTCTCACTTAATATATTTTATTTCTCATTCCAAAAATATAATTATTTTTCTCAAAAATAATATATTTTCTCTTCGTGTAATACTTTCCAAAATAATATGTTGACAACATACGCATTTATGAATATTTCCGAATAAGGCGTAAGTTACGTTTTGGCGATTAAGTGGTAATAGTAATTACCATTGTAACTCATATGTTTGTCGTACAAGCGTTGGTATTATTTTGGGTTCGACAAAGTTTGTAAATATTATTTTTACTCTAAAAATAATATCTATATATTTTCACAAAATAATCATAAACAGTGTTGTGAAAAATATATTTATCGAATAAATATTTATCACGTTTATTTTTGTGAAAACCCCACCTCCGATTATTTAATAAATAAAGTCATGGCGAAATATGTTTTGTAAATATTTAAAAAAAAACAACTCTAACACTTGTGAATAATTCTAAGTGTTAAATTTTAGAAAAATTTCGCCAGAGTTTCCCCTGTAACTGGAGGTGGCCACGCTTTCAAGCGTATCATTTTCTTTTACAAAATCATTTCAACAATTCTTCAAATCAACCAAATCATTTTCCGATACTTCAAACTAGTTTCAACACATTAAACTCGTAGATTATTATGTAAAATCACAATATTACATGAACTTGTAGTTTTTCTAAAACTATTATGTAGATCTCGTTATATTTAGTGGATCTATGTATAAAATAGTTTAGTCTTGCAAAAACCCCGTTTTTGGAACAAATCACTCTTTACAACTTCCGACAATTTTTATAAAAATTGTTATTTTGTCGGATCTTTCGTTTCACAAGTGTTTTTATACTTGTAGTTTATAGAAATCATCTTTTATTAACATGTTATCCACTTTTATAAAACATGATTTTCTCAACACCCGGTTCTACGAATATACCACTTGTACATACGTAGATCGGCTCGTTTTAAATACTATTTCACGCGTCAAAACACTTTTACACAAGTTCATGTCTCCCGTGTGGTGGAGTTTCACCTTTTAACCCTTGTACAAAAGAAACAAGTGTATGTCAAGATTCGGGATCTTAACAAAGTCGGGTTAAACGATGATAAGAGCCACCACATCGTAGATCGGGCCTTAACAATCAACATATTCAAATACTACGACTTTTACACGCGGCATGACCTTTTATCCAACGATTTTCATGTTTTAGTAAACTTTTTAGATTCGAATGATGGGTTACCGACTTTTAACCGTCAAAAATCCTTTTAACCACTTTAGATACGATTAAAAACGAGTTTTAAACAATATACCTCTAGCTCAAGGCTAGGGAAGAATCTAGTCGAAAACGGCGTGGATAAAAGCAAATGCACGAGGTTCTTTAGCTTCCGTTTGCTCCAAGCTTCGTTGTACGTGATCCCCGACACTAGTGTGCACTTGGAATGGCAAGACTTGAACCGAAAAATGGATGGATGGATGTGAGTGTTCTCGGCCGAGAGAGAGAGCACAAGAGAGAGTGAGAGTGTGTTGGTTTAGTGTGTGTGTTCTTGTGTGAGAGAGAGGAGTATTTATAGAGAAATTCAAGTTCTTCGTCCATCGGTTCTCAATGCTTCTAGATATCCACAAAACGAATTAAATAATAAAAGGGGTGTACCCTCTAGTTCCATTCCAATGGAACCGGCCCAAGGGGGGGGTGGGGTCGCCCGGTTGGGTCTCGATCGTGCCGTTACAGTTTAGTTAAGTTAAGTGAGTTAACTTTAAGGTCTAACCCCGTTAGTTGTTTAATGTGTTATAATGCGGGTGTTAGGGTAATCAGGGACCCTAACTGGCTCAGAAAAATGCCAATAATATTTATGGCAATATTTTTATGTTCCGGGTATTGTCCGGTTGTTCGGTCGGATAGGAATCCGTTAAAGTGCTTAAGATATCCTTTAAGCGTCGTAAGTAATATTTTTAGCGACACAATTTATTCTGCATGGTGTCAGGAATAATTCCTCATATTTTGGCACTTTATTAAGTAGCTAGAAGCTAGTGTGTTGATAAAAGTGCTGTGTTTCGTGCTTAAAGTATGTTTTAGGCACATCCAAATCTCTATATCTTATCCCTAGAGACGTAATCATACAACCCTTGTATACCTACACACACTATGGGTGTAGTAAAATATTTCTGGCTCATACAGGCCTTTAGAGGCAGTATTTGCCTGGTGCTGGCTATATCAGCATGTTCAATAGGTTATCCGTTCAAATGCTACTGTGCTTTTGTGCATCATGTTTGTCACTAAAGTTCGGTAATTAAGTAATGTAGTGACGGAAATCAAAGTATGATGCAGACATGTACAGTTATCAGAAATCAAGTAGCAGTTTATCAGCAAACACAGTAAAGCACAGTAATTAAGCAATAATTAATAGTTAATTAGGTCGTACGGATACCTGGTTTTGTGAGGGTTGTCACATTCTCCCCCCGTTAAATAAATTTCGTCCCGAAATTTTAAATTCTGCTTGTAGAAGCAGGGTTCTCAGGAAATAAGTGAGGGTATTTCTCCTTCATTCGGTCCTCACGCTCCCAGGTGAATTCAGGACCGTGTCTAGCATTCCAGCGAACTTTGACGAGCTTGACACTGCTCCGGCGGGTCTTGTTTATTTTCCAATCTGTGACCTCGACAGGTTCCTCAACAAAGTGGAGCGTGTCGTCTATATGAATTTCGTCGGTAGGAATAGCAACGTTAACTTGAGTTGGACTTTTCTTCAGATTGGATACATGAAATGTATCGTGAACATTATTCAGCTCGGCAGGTAGTTCCAACTTGTATGCTACGGTTCCAATTCTTTCCAAAACCTTGAAAGGACCAATGTAGCGCGGATTCAACTTCCCACGTTTCCCAAATCGTGCCACACCCTTCCAGGGTGATACCTTCAACAAAACCATATCCCCAACCTCAAACTCCTGAGGTTTCCTTTTCAGATCTGCGTAGATCTTCTGACGGTCACGAGCCGCACTCATGCGATCTCGGATTTGCGCGATCTTATCTGTAGTTTCCTGAACTACATCGGGACCTACCAATTGTCTATCACCTGCGTCAGACCAACAGAGTGGCGATCTGCACTTGCGCCCATATAAAGCTTCGAACGGCGCGGCACCAATACTGGTGTGGTAGCTGTTGTTGTACGAAAACTCAACCAGGGGTAAATGCTTATCCCAGCTACCGCCTAAATCCATCACACATGCTCTCAGCATGTCCTCCAACGTCTGAATTGTCCGCTCACTTTGACCGTCGGTCTGCGGGTGAAAAGCTGTGCTCATATTCAGCTTTGAGCCAAAAGCTTCCTGGAAGGATTGCCATATCCTCGATACGAACCTCCCGTCTCTATCAGAAATAATCGAGAGAGGTACTCCATGGCGAGTAACAATTTCTCTCATGTAAATTTCAGCCATTTTGCTTGTATTATCCTTCTCGCGGATAGGTAAGAAGTGTGCTGACTTCGTTAAGCGATCCACTATCACCCAGATAGTGTCATGGCCTCTTGGCGTCCTTGGCAACTTCGTAATAAAATCCATGGAGATTTCTTCCCACTTCCACCGGGGAATTTTCGGTTGCTGCAGAAGTCCTGAAGGCTTCTGGTATTCCGCCTTGACTTTGGCGCAAGTTAAACATTTGCTCACGTATACAGCAACATCGCCTTTCATCCTAGGCCACCAGTAATAATCCTTGAGATCCTGGTACATCTTATCCGCTCCAGGGTGTATAGAGTACCGTGACTTGTGAGCTTCTTCAAAGATAACCCCTCTTAAACCACCAAACAGAGGAACCCAAATCCTTTTCCCAAAGCACAATGTTCCTTCCCTGTTTGGCACCAACATCTTCTCCATCCCACGGAGATATTCTGCCTCAAGGTTTCCCTCCTTGAGAGCTTCCTTCTGTGCTGCACGAACGCGTGAGGAAAGATCGGTTTGAATAATCATTTCCATAGCCCTAACCCTTATGGGCTTGATTCTCTCTTTACGACTTAGGGCATCGGCGACCACATTCGCCTTCCCTGGATGATACTTGATTTCGCAGTCGTAGTCGTTTAGCAGCTCGACCCATCTTCTTTGCCTCATATTCAACTCCTTCTGGTTGAATATATGCCGGAGGCTTTTGTGATCTGTAAAGATCGTACACTTTGTACCGTAAAGGTAGTGTCTCCAAATCTTCAAGGCAAAAACCACTGCGCCTAGCTCCAAATCATGCGTGGTATAGTTCTTTTCATGCACCTTCAGTTGGCGTGATGTGTAGGCAATAACCTTTTGACGTTGCATCAACACACAACCCAATCCTTGACGCGATGCGTCGCAGTATACCACAAAATCGTCGGTACCTTCCGGTAGAGCTAAGATTGGCGCGTTACAAAGCTTATCCTTCAACACTTGAAATGCTTCATCCTGTTTGATTCCCCAATCAAACTTTTTATCCTTTTGCGTGAGGAGTGTCAACGGTTGAGCGATCTTAGAAAAGTTCTCGATGAACCTTCGATAATAGCCAGCCAAACCCAAGAATTGCCGAATCTCGGTTGGCGTCTTTGGCGTTTCCTAATCTTTGATCGCCTCGATCTTGGTTGGATCCACGTGGATTCCATCTCCATTCACCACGTGCCCAAGAAACTGCACTTCTCTTAGCCAAAACTCACACTTAGAGAACTTGGCGTACAGCTGTTCTTTCTTTAGTAGCTCCAGAATGGCTCTAAGATGCTGCTCGTGCTCAGCCTTCGTCTTCGAATAAATCAGTATGTCATCAATGAATACGATCACGAACTTATCCAAGTACGGCTTACAAACTCGGTTCATCAAATCCATGAACACTGCAGGTGCGTTTGTCAAACCAAACGGCATAACGAGAAACTCGTAGTGTCCATATCGAGTTCTGAAGGCTGTCTTCGGGATACTCTCCTCCTGTATCCGTAGCTGATGGTATCCAGATCGAAGATCGATCTTGGAGTAAAAGCTTGAACCTTGAAGTTGGTCGAACAGATCATCAATCCTTGGCAAAGGATACCTATTCTTGATCGTCAGCTTGTTCAACTCTCTGTAGTCGATGCACATCCGAAAACTACCGTCCTTCTTCTTTACAAACAAAACTGGAGCTCCCCAAGGCGAGAAGCTTGGTCGGATAAATCCCTTGTCTAACAACTCTTGAAGTTGTGTCGACAGTTCTTGCATCTCAGACGGAGCAAGTCTGTAGGGTGCCTTAGCCACAGGCGCAGCGCCTGGAACTAAGTCGATGCGAAACTCCACTTGCCTTTGAGGTGGCAAGCCAGGCAAGTCTTCAGGAAAGACTTCTGGATATTCCCTCACGACAGGGATGTCTTCGATCTTTGGCTCAGCAGCCTTTTTATCCACAATGTGTGCTAGAAAAGCAACACATCCTTTCTTCAAACATTTCCTTGCTTTCAGGCAGCTAATCATCCTTAACGGCGTCTCACGCTTCTCCCCATGAACAACAATGGTCTCACCATCATCGGTCGGGATACGAATAATCTTCTCGTGGCAAACTATCTCTGCTTTGTTACTCGATAACCAATCCATCCCTACTACCACGTCGAAGCTCCCCAACTGGACTGGTAGTAGGTCGAGAGCAAACTCACGCTCTCCTAATTCGATTACGCAACCTCTAATCACTTCATTGGCTTCCACTAACTTCCCATTTGCTAATTCGATCGAGTAAGGGATATCTAACTTACTAGCGGCTAAACCAAGCATGTTTCTAAATTCTAGCGATACGAAGCTATAATCGGCACCAGTATCAAACAAAACGGATGCATAGCGATGATTTACAGGGAACGTACCAGTGACAACATTAGGATCCTGGCGCGCTTCCCTGGCCTCCATGTTAAACACTCTTCCGCGTGCCTGGTTCAATTCTGGGCAATTCCTCTTGAAATGCCCTTGATCTCCACAATTAAAACATCCGGGCCTCTGCCCGTTTCCACCATTGTTTCCAACTTGATGGTTTCCCTGGTTCTGATTCATGGTGCCCGCTTGGTTAGCATGATTAACACGGTTTCCATCACCTCCCCGATTTCCTTGTGGGCGGTTCCCATTACCACCACGGTTATTCCCATTTCCTCCTTGGCCTCCCCGGCCAGCAGTGGCCCAACAAGTCTCCTTCAGGTGGCCAACCTTTCCACATGCTTCACAAACTTTCAACCCACAACGACCAGAGTGATGCTTTTGGCATGAGTTGCACTTGGGTTGTGCACCCATGTATCCCTTGCTTTTCTTTCTACCACCAGCTGAATCATGAGCTGGCGCATTCGATTCTCCCTTCTTGACCACCGCCCCGGTGCTTTGCTTGAAACTCGAAAATTTTCGCTTATTACCACCAGATGACTCCACATGAGTCTCCTTTTTCTTGGGTTCAATCTCATCGAACTTGTTCAACCGAATCGCCTCTTCGGTGAGAGCCACACTTAGATCAATGGCTTCTGTGATGGTTGCAGGTTTGGAAGAAGTCACCATGCTGATTATCTGAGGAGCCAATCACCAGATGAAGCGTTCAATCCTTTTGAACTCCGGTGTAACCATGTAGGGTACCACGTGCGACAAATCATGGAACCTCTGGACATACTCAGCTATCTTGGAACCTTCCATCTTTAGGTGCCAGAATTCGGTCTCTAACCTCTGAATTTCAGCACGAGAACAGTACTTCTTGCGCATAAGTTCTTTCAACTCTGTCCAGGTTAGTGCGTAAGCTGCGGCTTCGCCAAGGGTCTGTACCTGTAGATTCCACCAGGATAGGGCTCCATCCACAAATAGCCCTGAGATGTAAGTGACTTGCTGATCCACAGCGCACTTGCTCATGCGAAGTACGGACTCGGTCTTCTCTGCCCAGCGGATGAAAGCAACAGCACCACCTGTGCCGTCGAAGTTTATGGGCTTACAGTCCAAGAATTGTTTGTAGGTGCACCCTGCACATACATTACATCATAGGAACGGCATTAGCATCTGCTAAAGGAATCCATTCAGGCCATGGTATGTCTTAATGACTTAGGGTTACCATGAGGAGGATTTTGGTTGCCGTTAATGTTCGAGCTACTTCCGCTTGGTCCTCCTTGAGAGGCTGCATACTGAGCAATAGCGGCAGCAATGACTTGTTGCAGCTCGTCTTGCGTAGTAGGCATCGGCTGAGGTTGACGTCTGGGTGCCATCTTCTAAAGATGCGTACGTCGATTAGGCCATAATAAACATATATATAGTAATAGTAATAGCATATAACATCTCATGTCATCAATATCACACACAACATCCCATGTCCCAACATCCCATGTTACAAATATCATATACATACAACATCCCATGTCCCAACATCCCATGTTGCAAATATCATACATACAACATCCCATGTCCCAAAACATAAATAAGCAATCATGCGAAACAGATATGGTGAGAATACGGCGATTGTTATATATCGAGACCATAAAGTGTAGCAAGTGTGTCGCATGTCACTGTATCATACAATCACAAATCAAGTAGGGGCTACATCACCCCTGTCAAAAACAATATCACATCAGTGTCACATACATCCAGTACATCAACAAATATCAACAAAAATCAGTATCGTCAGATGGTCTCCAAAAGGCTGTGCAGTCACAATCGCGGTCGTCTCACCATCGCCTACCACTATGGTACCAATGAGCCCTATGCGGATGGGGGTGGAGGAGGGGGAAAGTGAGTGTAGAGTAAGCGGCGTAAATGAAGCCAATCCTCCTCCATCGCCTGCTGAGTGCGAATAACAGATGCAATCTGCTGCTCCAAGGTCGCAAGTCGGGCAGCATAGTCAGGAGGTAATGATCGAAAAGGCTGAAAAGATGAAGATGTCTGACCAAGATATGGACCAATAGATAGCTGAGCTCTCTCGAGCTCCTGGAGTCGCTGAGTATGGGAATCATGCTGATGGACAAAGGACATCAAGACGTCCTCAATGGTATGTCCCATATGGAATGGATGATATGGATCAGTGGGTGGCATCGGTGAGGAAGATGACCAAAGCAGTGGCATGCTGGTGGGATCGAATGGTGCTACATGAACAGAAGATGGAACAGGTGTCATCTGAGGCATGAAGGGCATGGGCATCGGTATGTGCCCAAAGGGGTGGGCTGAAGAGCCCTCTCCAGGCCCTGCTGGAGGTGCAAACGGTGGGATCTGAAACGAAAAATCAGTATGATGTGCCTCAGTGTGATGTGGTGGAAGTGGTGGAACATCCTCGTCAGCCGGTATCCAACCGTGCTGAGCCTCCTCATCAGGTGGATCCATATGCTCTGCAAAAAAAGCGTGCTCAGGCTCAATGGGTACAGGATCAAAAGGAGCAATGACAAGATCAACATGATCGACATGATGGTCAACAGGGACGTCAGCAATCAAAGGTGGGTCAACAAAAGGATCAACAGCATGATCATCAGCTAACAAAGGGACGTCATCAACAGGAAAATCGCCAACTGGCGGGTCAGCCAAAACAGGATCGACAGGAACATCAGCATGCACCAAGCCATGCTCATGCACAGGATCGAAAGCAGCTGCCTGCTCTGGGGCTACGGCAGGCTCCGGGTCGTCAAACGCCATATCAAAATCAAAGTCTGGATCAATGGGACCGATAGGGTCAGCAGGATCAACAGGGTCCTCTACAAGCTGGTCCATATGAACATACTCAATATCACCGTCAGGATCAAATCCTGGAGGAAAAACGGGATCGGAATCCTCAATATCGTCGTGCTCAAATACAAGGCTCGGGATGGGGGCGGCAGAAGATGCCTGATCAGGGTCCGAGTCATGAACAAAATGCTGAGTGCTCACCTCGTGAGACGGAGCAGAAGCCACAGACTCAAAAGAGTCTGGGACTGGTGAGTGGACGGGCGAGTCTCCAGCTGGGGCATCAGCAATCATCAAGAGACCGCCAACGGGTAAAGGGGCTGCATCAGGATCCTCGTCCTCAAAAGGCTCGTCCTCGTAGAGATCAATGTCGCCGTCAGCCTCGGCGTCTAGTAATAGCTCGTGTGCTGGGTAAGAAGCAAGAGGAATCGGAGCTGGAATCACAACAAGGGGAAGATACTCAGCAGGATCGCCATCAATAGGCTCATAGGCACCCTCGGGTAAAGCGAAGGGCAAGGAGTCATCAGTATGCTCATCAATGCCGTCGGGTAGAGCGAACGGCTGGAAGTCATCATCATCCGTGCTCGAGTAGTCTGAGGTATGCACCTCACGCTCCGATGACACAATGTCATCCGACACTATGGGTAGAGGTCCAGTGGTATCTGAGTCTCCGGTGTCTGATGTATCCATGTGTCTGTAACACAATCACAAGTATGCACAAATAATCAGTAAATCAGGTAATCACATAAGTTACCAAATAATAGTCACATAATTCTCCTAGTCCCACTAGCCTCCCAGCCTCCCAGACTGTCCTTCCTAGTCCCACTAGCCAACTTTCCCAGCCTCCCAGACTGACTCCCTGGTCCCACTAGCAAATTCTCCCAGCCTCCCAGACTGGCTCCCTAGTCCCACTAGCAAACTTTCCCAGCCTCCCAGACTGACTCCCTAGTCCCACTAGCAAACTACCTCGATCCATTAGATCGAGCCTCGGCCTCCCAGACCGAGCCTCAGTCTCCCAGACCGAGCCTCAGCCTCCCAGACTGAGCTTAAAAATAATAAATAAAATATGCTCAACATTTGTTTATAAAAACGTTTTGGATCTGGACTTAAGTGGTATGCAGAAAAATGTTTTCGTGAGAGCCCTAGTGATCATAGTCTAGACTCGAGAAGGAATCCTAGTTCGCTATGATCAGAGCTCTGATACCAAGCTGTCACACCCTGGCTTTGCGGAAGCGTGGTTAATTTGGTGTGACTTCTTAATACCATAGCTTAATCATAACAAAGCTATATGAATTAAAAATATGCAAGATCATCCATTAAAATAAAACAGTAAAACATTGTCTTAACGGGTAAACACCCAACAACCATAAACTTGTCTAAACATTACAAATGCAAACTTAACATAAACATGATTCAAGGACTGTGACTTGTCCAGGAAAGAGTCACAAGCCTCGAACCCTGGATGACCTCGGGCCTAATGCAGCGGAAAACAAGCCATACCGCGCCAGATCGTTAGTTTCCTGAAATACATGTAAGTTGAAAAATCAACAATAATGTTGAGCGAGTTCATGCGAAAGTGAGTAAATAAACCTTTATCTTTATCAAAAACCTGGTATGTAGCAAATAAGGAAAAAGAGATCACCAATGGTTTGCAAGGCCATTGATATGTGTAAATGCAAGTAGGAAGGCTCAAACCTAGCAAATTTATGCGTCGGGAACAAAGTCATCCCAAGGTCCGTTATGCTGGACCTGGGACTGGGCTCGCTACACCCAAATAGATCTACCGCTCCTGCCCCTCGGTCCTACCCTGAGGATTAATGACCTCAAGTTTCCGCCTACCCATTCACATGATCTAAAAGTAACCCTCCTTACGCTAACCATACCATGTGTAAGTAATCATAATCATTGTAACATGTATTTCACCCCCGCAGTTTATAAAACTGAAAACAGTTAAGAGAAAAGGGGGACATGAACTCACAGTGAGTGCGTCACAATATCAAGTAATCCAAATATCCAAGTGCTGCGCAACGACCTACATGTGCTAATTCTATTAGACGGATGGCCGTGCTTTAGCTTCATAGTTTATATTTTTGGGAAACAGTTAGACAACCGCTCCGTGTATATACTTGATAATTTTCTTTCCTTCCCAAGGATGGGGGATTTAAATACATGTGTATTTACAATATTAAGTCTCACTTAATATATTTTATTTCTCATTCCAAAAATATAATTATTTTTCTCAAAAATAATATATTTTCTCTTCGTGTAATACTTTCCAAAATAATATGTTGACAACATACGCATTTATGAATATTTCCGAATAAGGCGTAAGTTACGTTTTGGCGATTAAGTGGTAATAGTAATTACCATTGTAACTCATATGTTTGTCGTACAAGCGTTGGTATTATTTTGGGTTCGACAAAGTTTGTAAATATTATTTTTACTCTAAAAATAATATCTATATATTTTCACAAAATAATCATAAACAGTGTTGTGAAAAATATATTTATCGAATAAATATTTATCACGTTTATTTTTGTGAAAACCCCACCTCCGATTATTTAATAAATAAAGTCATGGCGAAATATGTTTTGTAAATATTTAAAAAAAAACAACTCTAACACTTGTGAATAATTCTAAGTGTTAAATTTTAGAAAAATTTCGCCAGAGTTTCCCCTGTAACTGGAGGTGGCCACGCTTTCAAGCGTATCATTTTCTTTTACAAAATCATTTCAACAATTCTTCAAATCAACCAAATCATTTTCCGATACCTCAAACTAGTTTCAACACATTAAACTCGTAGATTATTATGTAAAATCACAATATTACATGAACTTGTAGTTTTTCTAAAACTATTATGTAGATCTCGTTATATTTAGTGGATCTATGTATAAAATAGTTTAGTCTTGCAAAAACCCCGTTTTTGGAACAAATCACTCTTTACAACTTCCGACAATTTTTATAAAAATTGTTATTTTGTCGGATCTTTCGTTTCACAAGTGTTTTTATACTTGTAGTTTATAGAAATCATCTTTTATTAACATGTTATCCACTTTTATAAAACATGATTTTCTCAACACCCGGTTCTACGAATATACCACTTGTACATACGTAGATCGGCTCGTTTTAAATAATATTTCACGCGTCAAAACACTTTTACACAAGTTCATGTCTCCCGTGTGGTGGAGTTTCACCTTTTAACCCTTGTACAAAAGAAACAAGTGTATGTCAAGATTCGGGATCTTAACAAAGTCGGGTTAAACGATGATAAGAGCCACCACATCGTAGATCGGGCCTTAACAATCAACATATTCAAATACTACGACTTTTACACGCGGCATGACCTTTTATCCAACGATTTTCATGTTTTAGTAAACTTTTTAGATTCGAATGATGGGTTACCGACTTTTAACCGTCAAAAATCCTTTTAACCACTTTAGATACGATTAAAAACGAGTTTTAAACAATATACCTCTAGCTCAAGGCTAGGGAAGAATCTAGTCGAAAACGGCGTGGATAAAAGCAAATGCACGAGGTTCTTTAGCTTCCGTTTGCTCCAAGCTTCGTTGTACGTGATCCCCGACACTAGTGTGCACTTGGAATGGCAAGACTTGAACCGAAAAATGGATGGATGGATGTGAGTGTTCTCGGCCGAGAGAGAGAGCACAAGAGAGAGTGAGAGTGTGTTGGTTTAGTGTGTGTGTTCTTGTGTGAGAGAGAGGAGTATTTATAGAGAAATTCAAGTTCTTCGTCCATCGGTTCTCAATGCTTCTAGATATCCACAAAACGAATTAAATAATAAAAGGGGTGTACCCTCTAGTTCCATTCCAATGGAACCGGCCCAAGGGGGGGGTGGGGTCGCCCGGTTGGGTCTCGATCGTGCCGTTACAGTTTAGTTAAGTTAAGTGAGTTAACTTTAAGGTCTAACCCCGTTAGTTGTTTAATGCGTTATAATGCGGGTGTTAGGGTAATCAGGGACCCTAACTGGCTCAGAAAAATGCCAATAATATTTATGGCAATATTTTTATGTTCCAGGTATTGTCCGGTTGTTCGGTCGGATAGGAATCCGTTAAAGTGCTTAAGATATCCTTTAAGCGTCGTAAGTAATATTTTTAGCGACACAATTTATTCTGCAAGGTGTCAGGAATAATTCCTCATATTTTGGCACTTTATTAAGTAGCTAGAAGCTAGTGTGTTGATAAAAGTGCTGTGTTTCGTGCTTAAAGTATGTTTTAGGCACATCCAAATCTCTATATCTTATCCCTAGAGACGTAATCATACAACCCTTGTATACCTACACACACTATGGGTGTAGTAAAATATTTCTGGCTCATACAGGCCTTTAGAGGCAGTATTTGCCTGGTGCTGGCTATATCAGCATGTTCAATAGGTTATCCGTTCAAATGCTATTGTGCTTTTGTGCATCATGTTTGTCACTAAAGTTCGGTAATTAAGTAATGTAGTGACGGAAATCAAAGTATGATGCAGACATGTACAGTTATCAGAAATCAAGTAGCAGTTTATCAGCAAACACAGTAAAGCACAGTAATTAAGCAATAATTAATAGTTAATTAGGTCGTACGGATACCTGGTTTTGTGAGGGTTGTCACACCTAGACGGTCATACCATATATTGAATGTGTCTTTTTCTAATAGCTTTTGGTTACTCACCATGTATGATTCGATAGGATTGATATTAGCAGGGGCGGTTCTTAGAAGGCCTCTGGCAGGGCCACGGCCCAGGCAAGTTTTTCGGCCGTAGTGCTAATTTTCCGCATTTCGATCGAATTTTTTTATATATACTATGTTTGGCCCGGGCTTGCCCGGGCTTTTTTTAGTGCCCGTGTCTTTCGGCCCTGGCACGTTCAATGGGCAAGATCCGCCACTGGATATTAGTACAATATAATCCAAAGGATAAGGCTGATAATTGTTCAACAATGGTTTCTTGGCCATTTTTGTTTGAAGTAATTTGAAGATATTTAATATTATTTTCAGATATTATTTTTAGGTGGTAACCGTTTTTTCAAATATCTTTAAAGCAAAGTAAATTTCTTCTGGATTTACTAGAAAATAATGCATTATCAATAGTTAGTTGGGTACCCGAAGATAATGTTATGTGTGCTCTACCGGAGCCTTCGATAAGGTTACTGACACCAGATATAGTACCAATCAGTGTCTCTGCCGGAAACAACTCAGAGAAAATTTTCATATCTTTGAGAATAGTGTTAGTACTACCGCTATCTACCAGACATTTATCACCAATAATAGCTCTACTGGAGCTAGTATATATATTTCTTCAGGAAGTAAAATAAATAAAAGTTAATGCAAAAAAGTAAATTTAAACGTTGCAAGAGTTTCAAATCAAATCAAGTACAAAGATCACATTGTAAAAAGTAAAGGATAAAAGGTACATTAAATATTAAGATAATATCTCCTACATACATAACACATGCATACCAATTTCTAATTTCTATTTCTAATACTCTTAAAACAGAAAGTCGGTGGCCATGCCACCGATAAATACGGTATACTTTTTAATTGAATACACGTGTTTCTCTTACGTTTATTTGATTTTCTTAGTATATCACGCCACCTATCCTTCACCTCCTACTTCAAGAAATCTCTGATCGACAGCTCTTGTCGGAAATAATCAAGGGATCAGTTACCATCATTTCCCCAAATAATCCATTGACCCTTTACAATCAAGATCAATATGGGGGCTGTTTTCTAGGCTTGCTAATTTAAAGCCATTTCTTTCAATGGCATTTATTATATTTCCTCGTATAACAAAAAGTAGTAGGCTATTTATTCCCTGTATCATGTTCACAAAAACATAACGAAATACACAAAGTCTATCAATTCCATTCCTTATCATTTCCTCTGATTATCATGATTAACATTATTACCAATGTTGATATGGTATCAGAGCAGGTTTCTGAATCTTGAACCTTTGCTCATCGTCTACGATCGATCCCAGCCAATCCAACCTCAAACCAGAAAACTCAAAACACAAAATCAAACTCCAAAAAATCAACAAACAACCGCTGCATCCACTGCCTTCGCTGCCTCTTTCGCCTTCCACCATCACAACTCCAACCATCTTCACTCTAGGAACAGAAAGGTTCCTAGATTTTTTTTCGCAACGGTACAACCACCGTCACCACCAAACCCAGTTTCAACCCCTACATCCGGTCAACCTCAGAATCTGAACCGAACCGTTGTGGTTGTTGTTATTTTTTGCCAGAATCGCACACGTCAGATCCCGACGGAGAGCCAGACATCTTTCTCCGACCGCCGCGGAACACTCGCCGGACATCATCTCCGACGACAACCACCACAGCACACTTCCACCGACCTACGCGGCTGTTGATGACAACCATAAACCAAAAGCCTCCATCTTGCCTTTCTCTCTCTTAAATGTGTAGAGAAGAAAGTCTTTGGTGTTAGTTTTTTGGTTCTGTGTTCTTTTTCTTAGTGAAGAAGAAAGAGAGTAAAAGTAAAAGTAAAGTTGTGGGGTGGGAGAGTCACGTGAAGGAAAGGAAAAAAAGGGGATTGTCACCTTTTTTTGCTGGATCTTTTTTTTCAACCTGTTTAAAGGCAGCATTATTTAAAAAAAAATTGCAAATGATTTATCACAGGAACTATGAGTTGTTGAAAGACTATTCGTCAACAAGTGGGGAAGCCTATTTAACAACACAGCAAAGCGGTGATCAAGTCAGTTCTTGGATTTTTGATTGTGGAGCCACTGATACGATGACGTACGAGCCATCGGACTTCGTGTCTACAAAGAAACCAAACAGAACCCACATCAAGACTGCAAATGTCGAAAATGCTTTTGTAAAGGGAGGAGGAACTGTCGAAATATCTCCGAATCTGAGATTGTCAAATTGTTTATATGTTCCTTCGTTAACACACAAATTGTTATCAATAAGTCATGTTACAAAGGAACTCAATTGCACAGTTCTAATGCATCCTCATTTTTGTATCTTACAGGACATCAGAACTGGAAAGATAATTGGGTGTGGCACTGAACGACATGGCTTATACTATGTGGATGAGGTGACTCAGTCAGGGACTGGGATGCTTGCTCACGGAACAAAGAGTAGAGAAGCATGGCTTTGCATAGGAGATTAGGGCATCCTTCTGTCGGGTATCTACATCTTTTACTCCCTAAACTCTTCCCATCAAATAGTACATTAGACTGTGAAACATGTGCCTTAGCCAAAAGCCATAAAAAACCTTTCAAACCAAGTAACACTAGGGTCAATGAACCCTTTTCACTAATACATTCCGATGTTTGGGGTCCAGCTGAAACGAACGGAGGTCAAAATCTTCGTTTCTTCCTATTATTTGTTGATGACTGCACCCGGATGACATGGGTATATTTTTTAAAACACAAATCTGAAGTCTTTGACAAATTTAGACTGTTTTACACCATGGTCCAAACTCAATTCAAAACCAACATTCAGATCTTACGATCTGATAATGGAGGGGAGTACGTTAATACCCCCATGAAACAATTTATTCAAGAGAAAGGAATGATTCACCAAACCATTTGCCCAAAACACCCAGAACAGAATGGTGTAGTTGAGCGGAAAAATGGCATTTTGGTAGAAATGGTCCGAGCCCTTATGCTTGAATCCAAAGTCCCTAAATCTTTTTGGCCCGAAGCTATAAACACAGTTGTGTATCTCCTTAATCATTTACCAACCAAAGCCCTTGACCTAAAAACTCCCTTAGATACCTTATCCACATTCACCAAACTACCCCCACCTCTTACCTTACCACCTCATGTCTTTGGGTGTACCGTTTTTCCCCATATACCTAAAACCGAACGATCCAAACTTGACCCATGTGCCGAAAAATGTGTCTTTGTTGGTTATGGGGTGAATCAGAAAGGATACCGATGTTATAACCCATCACGATGTCGTGTGATTACCACTGTCCACTGCGATTTTCTTGAAACAGAATATTACTATCAGTCCCATCTCAGTGGTCAGGGGGAGATAGAACATGAAGACTCACTGAGCTCGTTGAAGTGGATTCCATCTGCAAGCGAAGATGAGTCATCTCATACATCCACACATACTAAGCCTGTCGAAAGTCTCACCCAAGAATCATCCAGACTGGTGTTCGAGGTAAGTGACTCTCCAAACCTTGGAAATGTGCCTGAATCTAATCTAGATACCACTAACAATCAGGAAAGTCCTAAGACAATGGAACAGGTGGAGATTGCTGAGCAAAACAACGAAGTCCAAAGAGAAGTTGAATCTAATGAACAATATGATGGAGGCTCTGGAACAACACCGGGAACATACGTTTTACCTCCTAGAGCCAATAGAGGAGTTCCTCCAAAACGGTACTCCCCAGAAAGGGAAACCAGACATTCAAGGTATCCTACAGCCAATATGGTTGACGGGAACTTATCTAACAGTACGAAAGCATTTGTTACCTCACTGTACTCCGAACAAATACCGAGTTCCGTAAAGGAAGCCCAGGGTAAGAAGAACTGGAAGGAAGCAATGGAAACGGAGATGGGTGCTCTTATGAAAAACAACACGTGGGAGAAGTGCGTTCTTCCTAAAGGAAAGAAAACTGTTGGATGTCGGTGGGTGTATTCAATCAAATATAAACCAGATGGTTCTATTGGAAGATACAAAGCTCGGCTCGTAGCCAAGGGACACCCAGACGTATGGGATCGATTACTCTGAGACATTCTCTCCGGTTGCAAAAATGGACACCATCAGAGTCCTCATCTCTGTGGCAGCCAATAAGGAGTGGCCTCTCCACCAGTTTGATGTTACAAACGCATTTCTCCATGGAGACTTAACGGAAGAGGTCTACATGGAAGCACCTCCAGGTTTTTCAGGGAGTTTTAAAGAAAGGGAAGTATGTCGGTTGAAAAAGTCATTATACGGGCTAAAACAATCTCCTCAGGCATGGTTTGGAAAGTTCACTTTAGCCATGAAAGAATACGGTTATCACCAAAGTAATGCTGATCATACTATGTTCCTCAAGAGAAGAAACGGCCTTGTAACCTGCTTGATCATATATGTAGACGACATGATTATTACCGGAAATGATGTAGAAGAAATAGCACAGCTGAAAGAGAATCTGTTTTCAAAATTTGAAATGAAAGATCTAGGGAATCTCAAGTATTTCCTTGGGATTGAAGTTCTCAGGTCTAAACGGGGGATCTTCATTTGCCAAAGAAAGTATGTCCTTGATCTTCTGGCGGAAACCGGGTTAACTGATTGTAAACCCGCAGATACTCCAATGGTGGTGAACCACAACCTTCACATGGAACTTAATGGGGAGCCTGCGAACAAAGAAAGGTATCAACGGCTCGTGGGCAAGCTAATTTATCTCTCTCACACTCGTCCTGATATAGCGTATGCGGTTGGAGTAGTAAGTCCGTTCATGCACCAACCACAAGTTGCCCACATGGAAGCTGCTCAGAGAATTTTAAGGTATCTCAAGGGGACCGTAGGCCATGGAGTGTTGTTCAAAACAAATGGACATCTGAATGTTGAGCTCTACACTGATGCAGACTGGGCAGGAGATAAGGGAAATCGAAGGTCAACTTCAGGGTACTTCTCCTTGGTCGGTGGAAACCTTGTTACCTGGAGAAGTAAGAAACAAAAGGTGGTTGCTCTGTCGAGTGCGGAAGCGGAATTTAGAGGTATAGCTCGAGGGGTAAGCGAAGTTCTTTGGATCAGGAAGCTACTAGAAGACATTGGTTTTTGTCAAAATGAACCCAGTAAAGTTATGTGTGACAATACAGCTGCAATACAAATCTCAGAAAACTCAGTACAACATGATCGAACTAAACACGTGGAGGTAGACCGACATTTCATCAAAGAGAAACTGGAGGAAAGAATCATAGAGCTCCCATATGTATCGTCAAAAGATCAACTCGCAGATATTCTTACAAAGGCCATCAACGGAAACGCTTTCAGTAGCTGCTTAAGCAAGTTAAGTATTGGTGACCCCACTACTCAACTTGAGGGGGAGTGTCGGAAATAATCAAGGGATCAGTTACCATCATTTCCCCAAATAATCGATTGACCCTTTACAATCAAGATCAATATGGGGGCTGTTTTCTAGGCTTGCTAATTTAAAGCCATTTCTTTCAATGGCATTTATTATATTTCCTCGTATAACAAAAAGTAGTAGGCTATTTATTCCTTGTATCATGTTCACAAAAACATAACGAAATACACAAAGTCTATCAATTCCATTCCTTATCATTTCCTCTGATTATCATGATTAACATTATTACCATTGTTGATAGCTCTGAGTTTCCATCAAAACCATTGTTCCCATCATCCCCTCTCATTCAAAACACATATTTGTCCTAAATCTCTAAGCCGTGTATCTGATTTGTGTCGCAGAAGATGAAGATTCAGTGTAACGTATGCGAGAAAGCTCCGGCCACTCTGATCTGTTGCGCCGAGGATTGTCAGGAGAAAACAACGCTTATTTTTTGCGTAGAAGATCGACCTCTGCTCTCTTCTGGCAACTGGAACCGCCGCCGGCTGCTAAGGATTGTCAGGAGAAAACAACGCTTATTTTCATAAATCATAATGCACCAGTCATTCAATATGGAATTATTGAAAACATTACGTCTTTTATCAGACATTATGTTGCTTAAACATCCCAACTATCAATTATGCCTTAAAGGTGTTCGACGATTTGCTTGTTAAAGAATCTGTCTTCCTACGGTGTAACTTTGTTGTTGGAACTAGAACCATGTATATTGTGTTCACTCACTTCCTAAACTTTGCATGTCTATTTCGACCTTGATATAAATATATTCTTTTACATGAAAAAATGATAAAGTAGGAGAACTCATGCAGTTTTCATTTTTTTGTAACTAAATTTTTGCAAAAAGAAACAAAAACGTATCATAAATACAAAACATTTAATTTCTTTAATCAACTCTTCATACCTTTAAATTAAGTAGTTATAGGTATGTAGTTCAGTAGAAATAATTTGAGAAAAGAAAAAAAGAAAAAAAACCTTACATTTAGTCATGCTGAACTAGTTTAATACCCGTCCGGTGGACGGGTTACGTTAATGTATTATATACTAACAACATGGATGAACCTATCAACACAAAGAAATAAAATAAAGAGTCATAAAATATACCCATCCGATGGCAAGATACTTTAATGCCATAATTTCATCACTATATTGAATTGCATTCTAAATAAAAAATTGTTTTGTTCATGGTCAAAGTACAACTCAGGCTATGGGGTATACTTTCACACCCCTTAACTACACGTAGGCACCACATCACCTACTTGACCCTCTTTTACTTCACCGCACACCAAGGAAATGGTTTAACCCCATTAACGCCCCTTAAAATTAATTAAAATTTTTAAAATACATATATATAGCATGTTGTGTGTGTGTGCAAATTTTGGAATGCTTGATTTCCTCCCTCTCTCTCCTAGTTAACTTCTTAACATGTGAAGTTTTTAACGCCTCTTAACACCCTTCAGGAGCGGTTTAACAGGTGTTAACGGATGCCAACTAGGATTAACATCTATGGATGTTAGAGTATACCAGTTAAATGAAAGATTGATGCAATTTAGTATCATCATTTAATAGACTGCATTATGTAAAGATCATAAATAAAAAGAAGCCCCAACTTAGTAATAGCATATATAAAGCCAAACTTGTTTTATAATGGCACAAGTAATTTATTTTTTGTATTCTAAAAAAGAATATGTTATAGCTCTATATAACAATGTCAGCTAAATAACAGCCAAAATGTATTTAAAAAAAATCAAATTATGATTGTAATAACATGGCTTTGTAATCATATTTAACCATCCAATTATTATAAGATTCACAAAATAAAACAATAGCATTTGACGGTTCACCCATACTGATCAAAAACCTATTATGACCAATTCCTTACATGCCCAACCTGTGTATTATGCCAACCCTGGTGGAAGATAAAGATAAAAGGCTAGTTATAAACCAAATTCGGGTCCACTGACTCTCAGATATGGTAGTCGATAAACACCAGCCTCCACCTTCATGATATAACTGTCACAAGAAATAGTATTGATAGATTTAGCAGTTTAAAAATCTACTAATCGTCAATCCCAATTCAAAAAAAGTAAGTGTTGATTTAGTTTATGTTGTGAAGTAGTATTTATAAATATTGACATTCAATGTGTTGAATTGGCCCGCCAACATCATTTGGTTCTTTTAGCATCAAATTATAATTGATTAATTTATATGATAATGATCTAATGTTTTAAATATATCAATCTAAAGAGATTGTAAGCATTTAAAGATGCTTTAGGTCACTTTCAAGTTTCTACCAATCAACCTGCTTCATATTTTTAAGTACGTTTTTTTTTTAATTTACCTGCAACCCAAAGTAACTTGCTATCTCTTAAAAAATTAAGGTTGCATTTGTTTATGGGATCTCATAATATAAATTGTTGCGTATTCCTTTTCAAATAAAGACATTAACCACCCTCACAAGTATAAATGACACAAGTTCACTATCTTGTTATGCAAATATTAAAAATCAAACAATTATTATAAGCTTACCTTTGGAGTATCGACAACACAAAAAGGACAGATGCTAAAAGCACTAAAAAAGATAGGCTGGTGTCTTTGCATTTCAATCATAAAAACACAGATACCTTAACAAAATCAGACATCAGTTCCAATTTAACTCCATGTTTCTCCAAGAAGGCATCCTTGTACTCAGAACGGAGATTCATCCAATTTGTCCTTAAAAATACAACATACAATAGCACATGTCACTCTATCGGGATCATACTCTTAAATAATATATATTTCTTAAAAAAAGCTATAAATAGATGTTACAGTCCACCCTGTCGCCGCCCACCACCACCCACGTTGGCGTTGCGGTGTTTCATCACCGGCCCAATAACATACAAAAGTAACATTGTTAACATTCTTTTTCTTGGGTACACGTTTACTTGCATAACGTATTAGTAACTGTTATGTGCGATGGTGTTCATATCCGATGCAAGGAAAAAAGAGTAGGAAGCTAAAGAAACGAAACCTATGTCATTGCATACAACTAAACCATACAACTTGCAGAAGATACGTAGTAACCTACTAACTCAACCCCCGATTGCACTACTCATGTAACCCACCCCACAACATCTCTACTCTGAGTTTATCAACGACCGTCCCCGCTACAGCCACTCGTTGCACCGTTAGCTAACATGATCCTTGGAATACAAATTGATAGTTTCTTTAAAGGACCCATTTTGACACGAACTTATCTTGCTCCAAAACTGTTTTGACCCGAACTCATTTTACGCCAAACCCATTTTGACTCGAACACATTTTGCTCCTGGCCCGTTTTGATCCAGATCAACTATAACCCGAATCCATCCTGACTCGTGACCCAAACCCGCCCAACCCACCCACTTTATCATGACTAAACTTACATGTCAACTTCATCAAATGTGTTAAGGGAATCTTTCATATGCGTAGAAACTTGCTTTCTTAAACAGGTGAGAGGAACCAGGATAACAAAACAATTGTGATTATATAAACTCAACCAAAGCAAAGATTACTTTGATAATAGGTAATTTAGTCACATTTACCATAGTTATTTACAACTAACATTTATGTCACTGTAACATTAGCATAAAACTATAATTCTTACATGTATTTCTTTGTCTTTAGTAAGCAGCTGAGGTTGACACGTAGCAACACGCTTTCTTAAACAGGCCTTAGGAACCTTTAAAACAAAAGAACAGTAATTATATAAACACAACAAAAACAAAGAGTACATTGATAACACGTACATCCGAATACCCGATGAACCTGTACAAATGACTTATTAGATCTACGTATGGCGATTGACCGAAGCTCATTGACATCATAAATTGGCTCTTTGTAATAAAACATAATTCCATGAAAACCATTCACTCATTTCAAGTCGTGCGTAAGCTTTTAATGATATTCCTTCCTGCAGAGAGCGGCACCATTGACAACCACATTGGCACTGACAGTTGGTATATTAACTTGTTTCATTCACAACAAATAAATAACAATTATGATTACTTTACAATGAGTAGAGATGTTATCAATTAGAACCAAATGACACATTTAACTTTAACCATGAACAGTGTGCAAAAATTAAAATGAAAATCCCACCAAACTATTAATTGATGAAGTCTAAAGATGATATTGAAGGACAAACCTGTATACGATGGTCGATGATGAACGATTGAAGAATAGTGTAGGCAAAGGGGTTTGAGGAAACGATTTCCATGCCTTGCCTTGGCTTTGGAAAGAGCCATTTTGGTTTCTTCTGCTCCAGACGGTTTCAAATTTCTCTGGTCAAAGCTGCACATGCCACAAAAACCCCAAATTCAAACCCTAACGAAACTAAAAAATCACTGATTTCATTTACAGTTATTAAAGATTACCAGCAACAAAAAATTACGAACAAACAAACCACAATTAAATACATAGTTTGAAAAGGATTATTAATCAATAATCGTTACCGCCTTGCGAAAACACCCCATAGCTTCCCATGATTTATGCCGGAAAAGTACTCAGCTGTGATACGTTCATGTTCGTTGTCGTGACCAACTCTCCATCTGTTGGTTCTCTTTCCGAAACACTCCATAAATCCTCTTTCACTTTAAGGGTAGCCTGTTAATGCACAAAAAAAACCCACCCCACTAAGAAATGTGCATATATGTAACAGAAATAATCCCTATTGCAAACCATGTGACGTGTCGAAATAAATCAGTTCCCTAATGAAGACAACCCAATAACTAAAATGCAAAATAAACCTACATCTATGCATATGTCGATAAAATAGACCATAAGAGGAAACAAAACTATAAACTCATGTACCTGAAATGGATGATGAATTTTCAGTGATCTGATGATGATTACGAACGGAAATCACATTTTAACGGTTCTGCACTGACATGAATAATGCTAATTAATATCATTGAAGTCAAAATTAAAACCCTAGAGATGCAAATCAACACAAAATTGATCAATAAACCTCGTTGATTCAGGGTAAATCCCATAACCACAATGAATATACAAGAGAATCGTATCAATTGATAAGAAAACCTTTGATAATCAAGCAGGACTTACCGGTGTCGTGGTCACCGGCGACATCCGAACACCGGTTCTAGAGCTCGGTTTTGCAGCAGAACCACCCAGCTATTGTAAATTATGGTTTTTTAAGCTTACCTTTTTGTTAAGCAGTGGATTTCTCTCACCTCTTAAACCATTCATACCACCACCATAGAATCTACCCATCACTGTGAGAAATTAAATTCTATGTTTCAGGTCATCGTGATGATAAACCAAATAAAAATTGACAAAGCCATAATCGGAAAAATTGAAGAGAGGTTCGACTGTTACCTGGTCATGTGAAACAGAACAAATCGAATTGCTGGAGTCGCCAAAGCGAGGGCGATGGTTGTTCGACTAGGGTTCAATTGTTTCATTGATCTTTTTTTTGGAAGTGAGAAGAGAGAGAGAAGAAGGGGTTCCAGGGTTTGTCTATGCATAACTGGCCCTTCTTTTTATGGTTATTTGTAGCGTCGGTGGAATCTGGGTGCGAGGTTGTTACCTGTTTCAGGCGAAGTAGTAGGGGAGTGGGGAGTTTCCAGATAAACCAATGAAACCTATCGATAACTGCCGGGGGAGGGAGACGTGGGTTGAAGGTAGAAGAAACTGCTGTGAACTGCCATATTAGCAGTTAAAAAATGGAGTTTAAAGGGCTGAGATTTAATCTTAGCAAGATCCAATGGTCAATATTGATTTCAAAGTTTGTTAGACTTAATGGGTTCCATATATATATATAATTCGATTCACTAAACTCGATTGGATTCGAATTGGAATCCGAATAGAGAGAGAGAGAGAGAGAGACAGTCTCATTGTTATGTAGATTGATTTCTAGAAAGCCGATTAACTTTATTTTTTTTCATTAGACCATAACCGTCTACTCGAATCTTATCAAATGGTATTAGAGCATAGTTATAGGAGTTATGGCGACAAAAACATGGGATTTGCAGAGGTCCATAATATCATGGTTAAAAGGTAACCAAACGTATAATCCAAAGTTGAGTTACAATTTGCTTCATTTGGTGACAAGCTTATCTTGCGCGTGCATATGGTTAACATATCACATAACGCTTAGACTAATTCATTCGATGTATTACTTGTACCCGCGCCGCAACGCGAGCGGGTCTTATTGATAGTACAATCTTAAAAGAGAAAGTCGGTGCAATAGTGCACCGACATAATTACAAAAATGCCCTCCTCCCAAATTACATAATTGCAAACTGCGACGACTGTGGCCTTCGATTCCGACGAAGGCGAAACAAGCGACGAGAGAGCGATTGAAACAGTGATGGGAAGGGAGAGAGACTCGGTTGGGCGGATCGCGATGGAGGAGGTGGTCTATGGCATGAGCAGTTGTTGGTTGCTAACGGCGTCATCGGCTACAACATACAATCGTTCGAACGATTTTTCGTTTCAGGTTTGCAGGTTTTCTTAGTTTTTTTTTCTAGGGATTTTGGCGCTTCATTATGTTCATATGGATTCTTCATCATGTAGAGCACTTTTTTAGTCTTCTAGTTGGAACTCCAAGTCGAAACATGATGGAGAATATCATTGACTCCATCCTCGGGCAGCAAAGTCGTCATCCGAACCCAAGCAAGCATGTGAGTCCATACCTCCTTAGCCAAGGGGCACGAAACAAGAACATGCTTAAGTCTTCAACACCCATATATTGTAGTTAGGACACAACAGCCATGAATAGTGATTACAATTTTTATTTTTTTGGGTTTGTCATGCGCCGTTATTTCAATTTAAATTCACGAATTTAAGTTTTTTCGTCTCTGTTTTCAATGTGTTCTCTCAGATGTTCCCAAATTCAGGGCCTCGGTTTAATCGATCAAATATTTAGGGTTCGGTTTAGTCTTTAAGTACATTTAGTCGATATGTTCAATATGCTCAAAACCAATTACTAACTGATTTCAATTTGCTCCCAGGCCTGTGCTCGCAATTTGCTCATTTGCGTCAATTACATGACGATTGTATGTTGATATCAGTTAAGGGTAATGTTTGCAATGTTAAGTCGATATTTGCTGCAAATAGTAGGGGCAATCACCTGGTTAGTTTGTGCACCCCCTATTGTTTGTTTTATTTCCTTTAGATATGTGTCTAATTTTATATCTTATTAAGTTGAAGCCCACATTAATTTCATTTGGAATCTACATTTCATAAACCATTGAGCAGTTGGTGAACTTGGAGGAGCAAGATATTTATATAGTTTATACATGTGTATGAACACATCTGTTGATAGTGAAAACTGAAGATGTTGATGAGAACGGGTCAGTTTGCAGGGGGGAAAAGGAACATATTTACTTTCTGTAGAAATTTATAGTTGATACCAAAACACTAAACAACAACAGAAATAGCGACAAAACAAGTGACAAAATCTTATTAACCCAACCCAAAGAAATTTGCCCCCCAGAATACCCTAGTCTTACAAATTAGTAAGATCTGAATCAATACAAAATACAACAGTATCAAGATGATCATCCACTGATGATCATCAACATAACCAGACAAATCTCTCAGATACAGTTGAGAGATTATCACAAATCTTCAAAAATACAACTGAAACCCTAACAGAGAATACAGAGAAGACAAACGTAGAAACTACGAGAACTGAACAACTTGAATGATTGAAGAGAGAGACAAAAGCTTTTATACTTAGAACTTTCACTCAGGTCCAGATCTAACAGCAACCGTACGAAACAGCCCTCCAAGTTACACTTTGCCCCTTAGATATTTTCTGTAACAACAACAACTTATAAACACAGTTAAGCCCAATAAACAGAAGCCCAACATAACCAGGCTAAACTATTAGCCCAACTGTAACAACCCAATAGAATGACAGAATATTATACCAATAACAACAATATTTTTAACATCCCCCCTTCATTCAATTGGGTTAAACAAATCAACCATTCCCAGATTTTTACAAGCAGTCTCATGTTGAGTAACACTAAGACCTTTTGTAAAAACATCAGCAAGTTGACTATCTGAGTCAACCTTTTCAGTTTTTATAACACCATCAGCAACCTTTTCTCTTAAGAGATGTAAATCAAGCTCAAAGTGCTTAGTCCTTTCATGAAACACTGGATTAGCTGCAATAGATAAAGCAGCTTGGCTATCACAAAAGAGAGTCATAGGTAAAGTGCAGTTAATACCCAATTCAGACAACAAATTCCTCAACCACATAAGCTCACAAGTAGTAGAGCACATAGCCCTATACTCAGCTTCTCCAATTGATCTAGAAACAACATTTTGTTTTTTACTTTTCCAAGAAACAAGACATTTTCCTAAAAACACACAATAGCCAGTAACAGACTTTCTGGTATTCAAACACTTAGCCCAGTCTGAGTCTGCATATCCAAACAAATCTAACTTATCACTTTTCTTAAAACTAATTCCTTTACCAGGATTTAGTTTCAAGTATCTTAACAGCCTTAATGCCAATGACAAATGAACTTCTTTAGGACAATGCATAAATTGACTCAAAAACTGAACTGTATAACTAATATCAGGTCTTGTTAAAGACAAATATATCAGTTTACCTATTAATTTTTGAAACCCAGTAACATTTTTAAGTAACTCTTGATTTTTATCAACTTTAGAAGTAACCAAATAGCTTTGTTCAATAGGAGTACTTATAGGTTTACAACCTAAGTAACCAAACTCACTTAAAAGCTCTAAACAATACTTTCTTTGGCTAAAACAGATCTCATCTTTATCATATAACACTTCAATTCCCAGAAAATACTTTAAAACACCTAGATCTTTGATTTTAAAAGTGTCATTTAAAATCTGTTTAATATGTTCAATCTCAGCAATAGAATTTCCAGTTAACACTATATCATCAACATATACAAGCAAAAAAACAGTAACATCCTTTTTATTCATGATAAACAAAGAATGATCACACTTGCTTTGAATAAAGCCAGATTTTAATAACACATCTGTTAATCTTTCATTCCACTTCCTAGGTGCCTGTTTAAGGCCATACAATGACTTTATCAATTTACACACCTTGGTTTCACTTTTAGAGTAATACCCTTGTGGTAATTTCATATAAACATCCTCAGTAATAGACCCATGCAAAAATGCATTATCAACATCCAACTGATACAAAGGCCACTTAAAATGAACAGCTAATGTAACAACAGACCTAATAGTCACCATTTTGACAACAGGTGAGAAGGTTTCTCCAAAATCCAACCCTTCTCTTTGATTAAAACCCTTAGCAACAAGTCTTGCTTTAAATCTTTCAATTTCCCCATTAGATTTATATTTAACTCTATAAACCCATTTACACCCAATAGCCTTTCTGCCTTGAGGAAGATCAGCTAGAGTCCAGGTATTGTTTCTGAACAAAGCTTCCATCTCTTTGTTCATTGCTTCTACCCACCTGGGATCATTAGCTGCTTCCTCATAGCAGGATGGCTCAGTTGTTTTATTCAAAGTAGTAGTAAAACACAAATTCTCCATGGACAAGCAAGAATACTTAACTACTTTATCAAGACTATACTTTGTTTTACTATTAAGAACAAAATCTTCTAACCTTTTTGGCAACACAGAATTTCTATTGGATCTTCTAACACTAGACCTAGTTCCCTCAGACAGGTTGTTCTCATCATTTGAGGTCCTAGTGTCCTCTGCCCTACCAGACCCTGCACTACTACTACTTTCAACTCCACTGCTAGAACAATGTTGTTCAACATCAGCTGGAGTGGCAGATGTAGAGGGGAATGGTTGCTGATCATCACCAGTAACCTCATGAGAATCATTATTCCCCTCTTCATCATTGGGACTTAAAGAGTTAATGGTTAAAGTTTCAACATTGTCAAAAAAATTTAACAGATTCACATCTTTTGAAACAGATTTATCTTGATTGGCTAATTGACTTGACTTATATGGAAAAACAGTTTCATAAAATTTTACATCTCTTGAATAAAATTCCTTTTTATTGTCTAAACTCCAAAGTTTGTAACCTTTTTTAACATTTGAATAACCAATCAAGACACACTTTTCAGAATTAAAAGAAAATTTATCTATATCATTTAAAACAGTGCTAAAGCATAAACAACCAAAAACTCTAAGATGAGACAAAGAGGGTTTAAAACCAAACATTCGTTCATATGGACTTTTTCCTAGAAGCACAGAAGAGGGTAACCTGTTAACAATGTAAACAGCAGTTAACACACAGTCAGCCCAGAAACTAAGTGGAACACCACTTTGAAACAACAAGGATCTTGCCAAATTTAAAAGATGCCTGTGCTTTCTTTCAACCAACCCATTCTGTTGAGGTGTGTAAGCACAAGAAGTCTGATGTAAAATTCCTTTTGTTTTGCAAAAAATATCCATTTTATTATTCACAAACTCAGTACCATTATCACTTCTAAAGATTTTAATTTTCTTCTTAAACTGAGTTAACACTAATTCATAAAAGTTTTCAATGTTTTCAAAAACTTCCATCTTGTTTTTTAACAAATAGCACCAAACTGCTCTAGAATAGTCATCAACAATAGTTAAGAAGTATTTAAAACCATCCCTGCTAGTGACCTTATAAGGACCCCAAACATCTAAATGAACAATATCACCTACATTTTTTGTTTTGTGTTCACTTAATGGAAAAGGAACCCTAGTTTGTTTAGCCCTATGACAAATTTCACAAGGATGCTTAAACACATCAGTAACACCTATTTCATCTTTTAAAATTGACAAGACCTGATCAGCAGGATGACTAACCTGCTGTGCCACAAGTTACTGTTATTCATACTATTAAAACACAAATTCACAGAATTACCATTCTTATTTACAAAGTACAGCCCATTGTCCTGTTTACCAGTCACCAGGATTCTCCCTGATTTCGAATCCTGAAGTAAACAAGAGTACTCATTAAAAATTACATTAATTTTACTATCTTTAGACAGTTTATGCACAGACAAAAGATTCACACTGTAATCAGGTACAAAGAACACATCATTCAGAATAACACCTTTAGCAAGACTAATGCTACCAATTTTAGTCACTTTAGCTTTAGTTCCATTAGGATGAGACACAGTTAAATCATACTCAGATACATCAACACAATTAAACATATCTTTATCAGTTTTCACCATGTGTTGGTTTGCACCAGAGTCACAAATCCAATTGTAATCAAAACCAAAGTTAATTAGACTAGAACAGCAAACAAATTTACTCATAGCACTAGCAACATTACTAGACTCACCTCCCATATTAGACCCTTGGGAATCAGTACTAGTTTTTTCACCAACAAGACTTAGAAGCTTTGCAACCTGTTCTGGAGTAAAAGGAGACACAGAGGGAACAGATACAGAAGAAGCATTTGATTTATTATTAGAAAAATTCTTTCCACTCTGAACTCCAGGTTTCTTTTTGAAACCTGAAGGATACCCAATCAATTCATAACATCTATCATTAGTATGACCAAGTTTATTACAATGTGTACACTTAAGGTTAGGGTTAGGACCTCTAAACTCTTTTTTCCTTTGATCAAAAGATGGGTTTCCTTTAGCAACAAAAGACACATTTTGACTTTTTGTTCCTGTACTTGCATTTCTATGTGATTCTTCCCTAGACACAATGGAAAAAGCAACTTTAACAGTGGGTAATGGTTCTCTAGTCAACAAATTTGTTTTTACAGGTTGATAGATATCATCTAAACCCATAAGAAACTGCATCAGTTTTATCAACATTGAAAAATCATTATAATCTTTTGCAGCTTGACAAGAACATGTGGGCAGTTGAACTACAGCATCAAACTGTTTCCACATTGTGTTTAGTCTATGATAGTACTCAGAAACTGAACTTCCATTTTGAGTAATACAGTTAATCTTTTTATATAAATCATAAACTATAGAACCATCAACCTTGTCATAAGTTTCTTTTAGATCAATCCAGACTTCTGAGGCTAACTTAGAGAATACTTGCCCTAAGTATAGCTCCTCAGAAACAGAATTTAACAACCAACTTAGCACAACAGAGTTACATCTGTCCCACTGACTACTTAGGACATCATCATCAGAATTCTTTTTACATTTACCATCTATGAATCCAAATTTATTTTTGGCTTCAAGAGCCAGTTTCATAGCACTAGACCAAACCCTATAGTTTTCTGTTCCTTTTAGTTTTATACCAACAATTGTTAAAGAACTAGAATCACTAGGATGTAAAAACAAAGGATCACCTATATCAAGCTTGCTAATCAAAGTCTGAGACGACCCAGAACTATCACCTTTATCACTCATAGTAAAAAATCAACAGATCACACCAAAACACACAAGAGAAAGACACAACAAACTCTAAGGCGAAGCTGTATCAGTGTCCAGATTCCAGGTTCGTCACTTATAGTGCCTGGACAGGTCTTAATACAGGAGCCAAACAACCTAAACAGATCAAAACAATAACAGTAATTAACAAATCAAGAAACAATCAAATGCCGGTCCTTACCACCCCGACTTCAACTAGATCAACAACAACCAATAAAGAGGGGAGAAAGAATAATCTCACAGTGGGTGCAAGCAATCCAAAAAACCACCAGATCTGAACAGATCTGAAGTTTTAACTCAATATCAAGAATAATACAACTGGTCAGTTTGCCCTAAATCTTCGAGGATTTAGAGACCAACACAGTTCTTCAACAAGAAGCAAGAAACCCTAGCTAGGGTTTGAATACCAACAACCTCCCAAGATCCAGAAGAGCTAACAATAACAGGTATAGATCTGCAACTTGAAGCAGACCTACACAAAATAACAATCAAATCAGATCAAGAAAACAGCGGAAACAAGATCGGATCAAGAGCTCAAAAGCTCTGATACCATGTAGAAATTTATAGTTGATACCAAAACACTAAACAACAACAGAAATAGCGACAAAACAAGTGACAAAATCTTATTAACCCAACCCAAAGAAATTTACCCCCCAGAATACCCTAGATCTTACAAATTAGTAAGATCTGAATCAATACAAAATACAACAGTATCAAGATGATCATCCACTGATGATCATCAACATAACCAGACAAATCTCTCAGATACAGTTGAGAGATTATCACAAATCTTCAAAAATACAACTGAAACCCTAACAGAGAATACAGAGAAGACAAGCGTAGAAACTACGAGAACTGAACAACTTGAATGATTGAAGAGAGAGACAAAAGCTTTTATACTTAGAACTTTCACTCAGGTCCAGATCTAACAGCAACCGTACGAAACAGCCCTCCAAGTTACACTTTGCCCCTTAGATATTTTCTGTAACAACAACAACAACTTATAAACACAGTTAAGCCCAATAAACAGAAGCCCAACATAACCAGGCTAAACTATTAGCCCAACTGTAACAACCCAATAGAATGACAGAATATTATACCAATAACAACAATATTTTTAACACTTTCATTACAGAATATGTAAATGTATGGAAGTAATTATGTATACATTTAAAATATATTGAGCCAGTTATGCTTTTGGTCTCAGGGTGGTGCTTGTATCGCATGTAACGAAGTGACAAAAGTGGCGTTGCCGCCGCAACGCGCGGCACGGTAAAAATCTAGTTTGACTAAATATCCAAATGTATTCAAATTCAATTCCTAACAAACACTACAAATCTCATATAAGTTTAACACGAAACACTACAATATCTCACACATTGGTTGGGACGACTGTACACATGATGGTGGATGTGTTGTGCTACAGTGGCCGGTTTGGCAGCAAAACACAAGCAATGGAGATAGATTAAAGGTTGAAGCACGGCAAAAGGCAACGAATGATCAATAACTAGCGACGAGGGCTCGACCCAGCTGTGATTGGTGGTCGGTGTCCATATTGTAAACATCCAGATGCTTTAAATTTTTTTCGGTTGTATCCGCTTCTTGCTAGCCCACTTTTATTATTAATATAAAATAAACTCTCACATTTAGAAAAATTAAAAAAAATTACAAGGCCATCGGTAATCAATAAATCCATCGCATAATAACAATAATGTCGCAAAAACATCTCAAAAATCAATCCATCACAAATTTGCCACAATCATTTCGTCATAAAACTGTTGCAAATCCATCACATAACATTCAGATCTCAAAACTAACTAGCGACGAAACTATTGCAACAATTATTTCCGAGCGTAGTGTTTTCGTATCATTCTTTATTGATTTTAAATTACACATTCTTAAAGTTACACGTCCAGGGAACGTAGCATGCATGCATGCATGCCTCAACCTACGTGTCCTTCGCAAATCACACACAACCGCTATTCTCACATCGTACATCACCAAATAACCTCAATTAACTATTAACCGTCACAACCATTCAGAAAAAACTAATAACGGTCACATCCATTCAAAAAAAAAAGAGAGAAAACTATTAACCGCCATGCAACCGTCGTACAATCTCCGAACTGGCACGTACCCCTTCATACTTGTATATAAACAACTTAAATGCACACTTTCAGACAAACAAGTGAGATACACATAATTATTACTCAGTTAACTGTCCGATCTAAACCAATTCGAGAAGAAGATATGGAAAACAACATGGAGTACGGCTGGGGCGTTGGATCGGTCGTGGCGATGCTTTTGGTGGTCGGATGAATGTTGTTTCTGCCGCTAGGGATGGGACCAGTGGCACCACCGTCGATTCCAGTGATCGTTCTGGTTCCAGTGTTCTTGGTGGTAGTTATCATCTTTCTCTCCGTTGCCTCCAACCCGAATCGTTGATTTGTTTTGTTCTTCTCGAATGTATCTCCGATATGATATTATTATTAATATTATGATTCTATGTTTGGATTGATTATCATTATTATCATCATATTATGTGTTGTTTTGTTATGTGAGTTGAATCTCATTTTGCTTTTGTTGATCCAAATTTTGATGTTATCAGAAATATATAATCCGTTCGTTTTTTTTATTTGTATGCCTGTAAGATTGGTGTTATATTTTAACTTAAAATTTTTAAGTGTCAAGTTTTAATGATTATGGTGGCTTTGATATTTGTATTTTTGAGATTCTGTACAATGCAATTGTCATCAATTTGTCTATTGATGATGAGCGTGGATATATTTTTGAGTTACTTATTTGGAACGCATCCTTTTTAATTCTGAATGAAAGATGTGCTCTAAGTACATACAAATTAGATGATTTAGATAAAATAATCTCATCTTTACGTTTATTCAATTCCCCATTCATTTTAGCAACTTTTAATCTAAACATCCTATTTATATTTAGCCTGTTTTTTTTAATGTAATTGGTTAAGTCAAATTTTTTTTAAAGCGAATGTCTGCAATTGTTGGTAAAGCGTTTAATTTATCATATTATTATTAAATAGAAAAACGTGTTCGATCGATGTAAAATGGGGAAACTATGTGCTTAATATTTTTATACTATAAATAACCAAGTTTTTCTTCCATTAGTTATATCATATGCATAGGGTGATTTTCAAAAAATTTCTTCTTTCATTTTTTTCATTTTCATTTTTCATCTAACATCTAAAGCTTTTCATTTTAACTTTTTTTTATTCATTTACTTTTAACCCAAAGACTTTCATGTTTTACAATTTAACATCTAACACTTTTTTATTTTCAACTTTAATCCTCTATACTTTTCATCTTTTACAAGTTTTTTGTTCTATGTTTCGTTCAAAATTTGGCAAGTCAACACGCTGCAATGTGTGTGTATGGTTCAATGTTTTTTGTCTGTTTTTCTTATTTGACAGGCCAGTTGCAACACGTCTATTATTCTTCGTTTGACAAGTTCATTCTAATGTGCGGGTCCTAAATTGACTTAGTTTTTTCTTTCTAAGTTTTACGTTTCAGTCTAATTTTTCGCATTAATATACCGCAACGGGTGTGCATGATTCAATGAATTTACATATGTTATTCGTTCAGAGTTATTTTACTCTTTTTATGTATTTTCTTTTACGAGCTCTTCTGTTGTTGGTGGTGTGGCATTGGGCTACTTGACACGATTTTACACACGTGTTCAGCCTATTAAATTTTTTACTAAAAATAATTTGTTTCAAATTTACCCCTATACTTCCTTTACTTAAAAACTACTTTTAAGTGCATATTTTTATGTATGTGTCGGTACGAAGGATTTTCTCTATTCGACATAAACTTTTTTCTAGAAATAAGGCAGATCAAATATAATATTTTTTTGTTTAAAAAAACATTTTACATCCATACTTATATGTACGTTTTGGTATAAATTCGAGTTGGTGTATGTTTCAACTTTTAACGTAAACTTTTTTTTGGGAAATGAGTGAGGTCAAATATAATATGCTTCCTTGCTTATTATATGAATGTTTTCCAAATTTTGTTTTGAACCGAGTGGAGTCAAATTGTGGTTTCTTTTTTTCCCTTTATTTCCAAAAGTTCTAATTAATCTCTTTCGATTATACATGTCAGTTTTTCTGTTATACCTGTTATGTTTTCTATGATATGTCGAAATGCACGTTTTCATATAGTTAACACATCACATAATGTTTGGACTAATCCATTCAATGTTTGCGATGTACCCGCGCCGCAACGCGCACGGGTCTTATTGCTAGTTAAGGGTAATTTTATGTTTAAAATCAAGAGTATTTTAATTCTTTTTAAGATTCTTTTCTATCTTATTATTAGGTTCACAGAGAACAAAACTTTCCAAACATTACTTCAAATTTATTTGTGGATTATTATGGTCTATCGCGTATTTATAATCGTTGGCGATTACCACAGCCTATCTACTGCGTTTAATAAACAATCAACAAGCGTTCGCAGATTACCGTGGTCTACAGAGATTAATACATCGTTTACAACCATTCGCGGATTACAACTGTCGAGGATGATTAATATACATTTTACATCGTTATTTGCATATTACCGCGTTCTATCCTAAAGATAAGAAAAATTTACACCGTTGGTCCTTGTGGTTTCTGCCAAATTTCAATGTCGGGTACTAATAGTTTATTGTTGCAAAATCATGTATTAACGTTCTAATTTGTCACAATGTTTAGTACTAGCAGGGCCGTCCCCGAGAATGATAAAAATCTTTTGGGCCCCAGCAAGATAAAAAAATTGGGCCCAAACCTATAATATAAACTCATCAATTATATATCAAGAAATCACTATACGACGATCATTGTTATAAAATAAACAAAACAAAAGTAACGTAACAAAATGATTGAATTTACTTAAGTGAATCGTGCGGCTCTCCTAGCGTTTTTGGAAGCAAAACTCTCGATCAAGTCTTTATATTCCATACCTTCTAATATTTCGTTTTCAATAGATATCATCGCCAATCTGTTAAGTCTTTCTTGCGACATCGTCAATCGTAAATAAGTCTTCAACAACTTCAATTTTAAAAAGCTTCTTTCCACCGATGCCACAAAATAAAAGTTTCAAACATGTAATTTAAATAGGCCCCTCTCATTGCTGGTTAAATAGAAGTGCTATCTCAAAGGATACAAGTGGGAAAGATGGAGTCTTCTGTTGTCGGTGCATTCGTTATGAAACTATATATGAACTGAAGTCTTCACTCAATGTTATGAAACTATATTAACTGAACCAAAGAAGCTAATGATAGCTATATATTTTATACATTTGCTGAAGTGATTTTACTTTTTCTAACATAAGGGCAGAGTCCTCAACGAATGCACCGTCAACTAAGACTCCATCAATATAAAACAACATTATCCTATTAAACAATTTGTTTAATTATAACATCAATTATTAATTATTAATATTTTTTCTCAACTACTAGTTCTTTCTATTAATTAAAAAGGCACAATTGTTTGTTCTGTTGGTCATCCACTTTAACCACACTTTAAGAATTGGAGTTGGGGCCTGGGTCGTTTGTTGATGTAAAACATTAAAACAAGTCTCAAAATCAACTATATGTCCAGCTAATAAAAAGAAACTGAGAAACATAATAAATTTGATTTACCTTTTATGTGATATTGAAACCTAGTCACTCAAATTTTGAGTTGTTTCTTAGATTGATTGCAAGAATATAGAAACCCTAGTCACTCAGATGGTTGTTGATGTCGATTTCAGAGATGACGCCGTGTTTTTATGCACTCAACTATCAGATTCAGAGATGAAGATACAAATGGGATTGTTGCTGTTCATTGCTGCTGTTCATTGCTGTTGTTCGCATACTCCGTGTTTTCCTTTTTGCGCTCCAGCATTCCCCAAGGCCCACCATATATACTAAAATAGTTTTTTAAATTTTGGGCCCCTTAAAGCTTTTGGGCCCTGGCTTTAGCCCGGGCCGCCCAGCCCAATAGCCGGCTCTGAGTACTAGGGCCAAATCTTGTTAATTTTTTTGTTAAATCTTACTAAAATGACTAAAGTACTCTTTAATAATTAAAGTTTTTAGTCATTTCGTAAAACTTAGAAACCGCAGGGACTATATGTGTTAAATAACCAAACTTGTTAAATTAAACAAAAAGAAACCCCCCTTTCAGGGGGTCTTCTCCGGCAAAGTCGCCAGATTTCCGGCTATATCGGATCCGTAAAAATTGTCCGTTTAACTCGTTTTTTCCTTAATGTTTATCTCCATCATAATCAAAACTAACAACTCGTTTGTGGGGTGGGGTTCTAGAGTGAACACTAGTGTATTTACGAACTGAGTGAATAAATCCTGACCATTGATCTACACACGTGTATGGCCAGGATCTCATCATCAAATCGTAAAATACACTAGTGTATTTCACCATCAAATCCTGGCCATTGATCTACACACATGTATGGCCAGGATTAGTTCACTCAGTTCGCAAGCTACACTAGTGTTCACTCTTGAACCTAATCCCTCGTTTGTTGTAACGCCCTAACACGTTATAACTGAAAAGACGCAGCGGAAATACGTACCACAAAATTCTTTCATTATAAACGTTTTGACTTACTTGAAAGTTCATTATAAAATAACACTTTTACAATATATGCATAACTTATGTCTATCAATTTACATACACAAGCATTCCCGCACAATCCATCTAGTAACTCGGTCTTTGATCGCTACTCCTTGTGATGAAAATCTATGACTCGTACTACCTGCACCCACCACATACATCGAAACTTTAGCATACATTATATACAAACAAGATTCTTAATCGTGTAGTCTCGATATGTTCTATCCACATATTCTTTCCATCCCGTTATCTTTCTAGATTTAGTCATCCCATCCGGGTGTCTAATCCTTAGCGAAACCTCGATGGAGTACCTGCACTACATTTCATTCTCGAGGCACACTGTTAATAACGTCAATACTTAAGTGTATTGAAACCACGTATGCATTACATACATAACTATGTACATACATACTGTTTTGGTCAAAAATCTAATGAGGATAATGCAACCAAACTCTTAGTTATGGGGAATGATGCTTGAAATGAAGAACAATAATAAGGATCACTTCGATGTAAATTGCACAAACAACACAAGGATTTGTACGAGGAAAAAGCCCTTGATCAATGAATGATCTCCGGCATAAAAAACCTCGGGTGATGGAAACTACCGATCACCAAGCTCAAATAAATCAATAAATGTTTACAACTTCGGATAGTGACGAGCTAGGTACAAGGATCACTATGGTTAACTGTGTAAAAGTGTGTGAAAACTGTTAAGTGTCTGCTGAAAGCTTCAAGAATGTAATCGTACGAGAATGTGTGTAGCTGAAAGTGGCTAAGTATTCTAAAAATAGCTCGTCACCCCTAAAAATAAAAGCTAACTAAGCTAACAAACTATCCGATTTTTGTGCCATGCTCCCACGTTCTCCACAACGTCCATTTCCATTCAAACATGTGCGAAATACCCGTGGAATATTCCATAGTACGTTGCCAAGACCAAGTCAAGCCTATTACTCCTGCAAAACAATACAAAACATGAATGAACAATCGTTAGTATGAGGATCCTTAGGGTGATCCATGATCCTGATCCTGAAGGTCTTCTGAGGATCACTATTTGTCACAGAAGTAAGGATCACTATTAGGATAACAAGTAAGGATCACTAATTGTTAGAAAATCCTCCCCTAACAATTGCCCCCAAAATATAAGGAGTAATATGTAAAATGAACGAGTTATGTTTTCTTGATCTTATCCGTAACTAACTTAACGGATATATAGCCGTTAATGTAGAACTATTCGTTGCAACTATGACGTCACAGAAGTGACACCCCTGCAGAATCATGATTATAAATAGGAGATATAGATAGGATCGTTTGCATTTAAAATCCAGAGTTACTCCCTTTATAACTGCATTCCGAAGATAAACAGGTACTCATCTTCTTCCTTCTTTTGCTCTGTTTTCCTTCTCTTTTCATTATTCTGTTCAAAATGTTGCTCCGGAACTCCCCATCTAAGGATCACACGAAGAACAGCCCACTAAAGAGCCAGGGAATCATCGAAGATTCCATAAAAGAACGATGTTGCTTCTCCGATCCGCAAATTGATAGGATCCGCTACTACTTCCCGGCAAACACTGTGTTTAAATCGTTTGACCCCAACGCCCTCAGTGATCATATTTCTGATAACTGGGTTGCATTTCCTGTTACCCCGTTCACCATAGGCTACACATATCCCTTTCCAGCTTTCACCCAATCTTTCTTTTCCCTAACCGGCATATCTTATATCCAAGCCATGCCGATGATCTGGAGGGTTTTGTACACCCTTGAAAGGATCATCGAGCAGGAGGGGATAGACTTAGGCATGGCAGAACTGGGAGAATTGTACGAGCTCACTACCTTTGGCTCCCATCGTTATCTGTTCAAACGTAAACCTGGTGAGGAACACCCGATCTTCAAAGCTACCAAGAATGATACCAACTGGAAGCGACGTTTCTTTTTTGTCAAGAGAGATTCTATCCCTGATGGGAAGGATCTACCCAAGGAGTGGGCTACCCATGGTAGGATGGAGGATCCTGAGGAGGATCACCAGAGAACTTATCCTTTGATGTAAAGATCACTGACATTCTTTTGCTTTCTTGTTGTGCAGCTATCTCCGTTTCACATCTTAGACTGACTCCTGCTGCTAAAGAGAGACTCGCCGCATTCAAGAGGCTTGATCCTGAAACAAGATCTTTCAAGATAACCACCCAAGATTCTCAGGAAGTATCCTCAGGTTCTGTCACGATGTCAAGTAAGTATCGTTGTTTAAAAATTTAAATAAATAATGAAATATAAGTGAAATTGGGATACTTATCTTGTTTTGGTTGTGTAGGTGCTGGAAAATCCACCAAGTCTGCGTCAAAGTTCAGTGTCACCGATCTCACCACCGTCAGATCCTCCAAGAGAAAGGCTCCTACCAGCCCGACAGCTTCGGTCACCAAGGCACCCCTCAGAGGAAAGGGAGGCAAGAAGAGAAAGGCCTCTGAAGCTGAGGATCTGCAAGGTCTCCCCTTGATCTGCCAACAATTCCTTGACTACTTCAGTGAGGTAAGGATCACAGTCCCTGCTCTTATATCCTGCTGATATGAGGATCACTTGGTTCTAACCTTATCCTTTGTCTTCTTTGCAGAAATTTGCTGAGATTGAGACCTATGTTGGCCACGTTGAGGATCAGGATAGCAAGATTGCTGATCTTCAACAGGTTGCAGTGCTAAAGGACCTCAAGATTGCTGATCTTCAAAAGGATCTCCAGAATGCCTGAAACGAGACGGCCAAGGTGTTGATCAACTTTGACTACGAGAGGCATGAGATCACCGAGGATGCCAAGGTCTCCGCCGCCATAGCAATGTACAAGACCAAGCTGCAAATGGCCCTGGAAGCTCAGGATCCTGCTTTTGACAAGAGCACCTGGGATGTGGAGGGCTGGAAGGCAAGGCTGGCTGAGCTGGAGGATGAAGAAGAGGCTGAAGAGATCCTTACCATTGAGGCTGGAGGCAAGGGTGAAGGTGGTGAAGCAAGTGGAGCCGGAGGTGGTGATGCAGCGAAGGTTTAGGCTGTAGGATTGGGCGATGAAGGAAACTTCTAGACATAGCCGGAGCCCAATTTTTTTAGTTTGATGGTCGTTTGTTGAACAATTTAATGGTTTGTATTTCGAACAATAGTTTTTAGGATTAGGGATCTAGGATCCTTCAGACAATAAGCAGGGTTGCAAATGGTGGAGGGATCCTCTGTTTGGGGGATGAAGCCATTGTGATCCTGCCGCCTTTACATTCCTGCACTACTTTGAACCTATTATCATGGACACCCTTTACCTACCCCAGCGGACGGGCCACGTATTGTTGGTAGATGCTCGGGGTAGGTAATTTTGACAACCTTTGAAGGGTTAGTCTTTTTGTTAATAAATAAAATCTTAATCTTTCGTCGCTTATCTTGTGTTATTATCCTTTTGGTTCCTTTAATTCTCAATTGTCTTGATGTACACTAAGCAATTTTGAATAAGTCAGATTGAAAACATTTAGGATATGATCCATGATCAAATATCCTATAGTTGAAAAATCCCAAAAAGTAGTATATGTTTTAAGGATCATAAGTTTAGTTGTCAAAGTATAAGGGTTATTCAAATAATCAACGAATAGAATTGAAATAGTTAAGGATCATACCTAAGGATCCAAGTTAGGATCCTAACCATAATCAGGATAACTATAAGATAAACCTTAGGGAGAGGTAAGGATCAAGGATCCCTAGTTGTTTAACTTCAAGGACCTGAAATAGAGCATAACTTGGGACTAAGCCAATATAAGATAAGAGTTAGCAACTGGGGACAAGCCCAAGGATAACTGGGGACAAGCCCAAGGATAACTGGGGACAAGCCCAAGGATCGTTTGTAAACTGGAGTATGGCCCTAACTGGCGACTATCCAAACTTAGTGACATGATAATGCCAAAACCTTAGCTAACGTGAAAACGTTAGAAACCTTAGGAACGGATGTATGGTACGTCTTGTTTTGGTTAAAAATCACACAAGGATAATGCAACCAAACTCCAAGTTACGGGGAATGATGCTTGAAATGAAGAATTATGATAAGGATCACTATGAAATGAATTGTATGAACAACACAAGGATTTATACGAGGAAAAAGCCCTTGATCAATGAATGATCTCCGGCATAAAAAACCTCGGGTGATGGAAACTACCGATCACCAAGCTCAAATAAATCAATTAGAGTTTACAACTTCGGATAGTGACGAGCTAAGTACAAGGATCACTATGCTTAAACGTGTAAAAGTGTGAGAAATGCTAAGTGTTTGCCGAGAGCTTTGTGACTGCAATTGTACGAGAGTGTGTGTAAGCAAAAAATGGCTAAGTGTTCTAATTTTAGCTCGTCACCCCATTTAAATATGAAAGCTAAACTAAGCTAACTAACTGCCCGACTTTCATGCCATTCTCCCACGTTCTTCCACAACGTCCATTTTCGTTCAAATGACTGCGAAATGCCCGGGGAATATTCCATTGCAACGTTGCCAAGACCAAGTCAAGCTCAACACTCCTGCAAAATAATACGAAATACAAACAGTCAATTGTTAGTATGAGGATCCTTAAGGTGATCCATGATCCTTAAGGTGATCCATGATCCTGATCCCTGAAGCTGCTCTGAGGATCACTATCTGTCACAGAAGTAAGGATCACTTGTCAGGATAATAAGTAAGGATCACTAATTGTTAGAAAATCCTCCCCTAACAATTGCCCCCAAAATATAAGGAGTGAAATGTAAAAGTAACGAATTATATTTTCTCGATCTTATCCGCAACAAACTCAACGGATTTATAGCCGTTAAATTCTGACTAGCCGTTGCTTTGTGACGTCACAGAAGTGACATATCTGCAAAAATCATGTTTATAAATAGAGATAGGGATATGATCAAATGCATTTAAATTCAAAGCAACTCCCTTTATAACCGTGTTCAGAAGATCAACCAGGTATTCTCCCTTTCATCTTCTCTCTTGTTTGCTCTGTTTTTCTTTCTTTCTACTATTCTGTTCAAAATGCTACTTCGGAACTCCCCTGCTAAGGATCACCAGAAGAATAGTCCACTAAAAAGCCAAGGAATCATCGAAGATTCCATAAAGGAACGATGCTGCTTCACCGATCCACAGATTGACAGGATCCGTTATTGCTTCCCGGCGACCACTGTTTTCAAACCCTTTAACCCCAATGCTCTCAGCGATCACATCTCTGATAACTGGGTTGCATTCCCTGTTACCCCATTTACCATAGGCTACACATATCCTTTCCCAGTTTCACCCAATCCTTCTTTTCCCTGACCGGCATATCCTACATCCAAGCTATGCCGATGATCTGGAGGGTTTTATATACCCTGGAAAGGATCATCGAGCAGGAGGGGATAGATTTAGGCATGGCTGAGTTAGGAGAGCTGTATGATCTGACCACCTTCGGTTCCCATCGCTATCTGTTCGAACGAAAGCCTGGGGAGGAGCATCCAATCTTCAAGGCCACCAAGAACGACACTAATTGGAAGCGACGCTTCTTCTTTGTGAGGAGGGATTCTATCCCTGATGGGAAGGATCTACCCAAGATGTGGGCTATTCATGGTAGGATGAAGGATCCTGGGGAGGATCACCAGAGAACCTTTATTCTGACATAAAGATCACTGACCTTTTATTGTTCTTTTGTTGTACAGCTATCTCCGTTGCACATCTCAGACTGACCCCGGCTGCTAAAGAGAGACTCTTGGCTTTCAAGAGACTGGACCCTGAAACAAGAACTTTCAAGTCTACCACCCAAGATTCTCAGGAAGTATCCTCTAGTTCTGTCACGATGTCAAGTAAGTATCCTTGTTTAAATATTTAATTAGATAATGAAATTCAAGTAAAATTTAGACACTTATCTTGTTTTGGTTGTGTAGGTGCCGGAAAGTCCACCAAATCAGCTTCGAAGTTCAGCATCACCGATCTCACCAATGTCAAATCCTCGAGGAAGAAGACTCCTGCTAGCCCCACTGCTTCAATCCCAAAGGCACCCCTCAGGGGGAAGGGAGGCAAGAAGAGGAAGGCCTCCGAGGCTGAGGATTTGCAAGGGCTTCCCTTGATCCGCCAACAGTTCATGGACTACTTCAATGAGGTAAGGATCATTGTCCCTGCTTGTACACCCTGCTTGCATGAGGATCACTTGGTTCTGACAATATCCTTGTTTTCCTTGTAGAAATTTGCTGAAATAGAGACCTATGTTGGCCACGTTGAGGATCAGGATAGCAAGATTGCTGATCTTCAACAGGTTGCTGTGCTGAAAGACCTCAAGATAGCCGATCTTCAGAAGGATCTCCAGGCCACCAAGAATGATGCTGCCAAGATGCTGATCAACTTTGACTATGAGAAGCATGAGATCACCCAGGATGCTAAGGTCTCCGCCGCCATAGCAATGTACAAGATCCAGCTGCAAATGGCCATGGAAGCTCAGGATCCTGCTTTCGACAAGAGCACCTGGGACGTGGAGGGCTGGAAAGCAAGGTTGGCTGAACTGGAGGACGATGATGAGGCTGGGGAGATCTTGACGCTTGAGGCTGGAGGCAGTGGCAAGGATCAGGGTGGTGAGGCAAGTGGAGCTGGTGGTGAGGATGCAGCGAAGGTCTAGGCTGCAGGATTGGGCAATGATGGAAACTTCGAGACTTAGCCGGAGCCCAATTTTTTTGTTTAGTGGTTGTTTGTTTGAACAGTTTGGTGGTTTGTACTTAAACAATAGTTTTTAGGATTAAGGATCTAGAATCCTTCAGACAATAGGTAGGATTGCATATGGTGGAGGGATCCACTGTTTGGGGGATGAAACCATTGTGATCCTGCCATCTTTATTTTCCCGCACAACTTAAAACCTATTATCCTGGACACCCTTTACCTACCCCAGCGGACGGGCCACGTTTTGCTGGTAGATGCTTGGGGTAGGTAATTTTGACAACCTTTGAAGGGTTAGTCTTTTTGTTAATAAATAAAACTTTAACTTTTTGTCGCTTATCCTGTGTTGTTATCCTTTAAGTTCCTTTAATTTTTAATTGTCTTGATGTACACTTATTAAATAAGCAATTTTGAATAAGTCAGATTGAAAACATTTAGGATATGATCCATGATCAAATATCCTATAGTTGAAAAATCCCAAAAAGTAATATATGTTCTAAGGATCATAAGTTTAGTTGTCAAAGTATAAGGGGGATTCAAATAATCAGCGAATAGAATTGAAATAGTTAAGGATCATACCTGAGGGTCCAAGTTAGGATCCTAGTCATAATCAGGATAACCATAAGATAAACCTTAAGAGAAATAAGGATCAAGGATCCTTACTTGTTTAACTTCAAAGACCTGAAATAGAGCATAACTTGGGACTAAGCCAATATAGGATAAGAGTTAGCAACTGGGGACAAGCCCAAGGATAACTGGGGACAAGCCCAAGGATAACTGGGGACAAGCCCAAGGATAACCGGGGACAAGCCCAAGGATAACTGGGGACAAGCCCAAGGATCGTATGTAAACTGGAGTATGGCCCTAACTGGCGACTACCCAAACTTGAGCGACATGAAAATGCCGAAACCTTAGCTAACGTGAAAACGTTAGAAACCTTAGGAACGGATGTAAGGTACGTCTACCATTATACGTAGGATCCTAGGTATAGCCAGTACAATGGAATTATCAGCCCCTAAAGCGAGTACTGGTCCCAATGCCTTGAACTATACCAGGATCATCATGCGCTACAGGCGGAACTGGGGTCAAGCCCAAACAACTGGGGTTAAACCCAAGGATCTGGATCACTTCTGTAGATAATCAACATTATGCTAAGAATACCTGAACTTTCAAAACTCAAAATCTTGTGAGAGAAGGATAAAGGATACATGATCTTTATCCTTGTATGGGAAAGTAATTAAATGAAATAGTTCAAGATTAGGATGTTACCAGAGTGAGGATCATTGACGCTTTAAGGATCCTTCAAGGATACCCCTAATGTAAGGATCATATGCTTTCGGAGGATCCTGCTCACATAAAATACTTCTTCAAATGGACAGCATTCCAAGCCCTTGGTAACAAATCACCTTCCATGGTCAGCAATCTATATGCCCCCTTTCCTGCTTCAGCTTCAATCAAATAAGGGCCTTCCCATTTTGGTGCCAACTTTCCATCAACAGGATTGGTGGTATTCTGGAATGCTTTCCTCAATACCATATCTCCAATTTGAAACTTCCTTATCCTGACATTTTTGTTGTAAGCACCAGCCATTTTCTGTTGATAACTAGCCATCCTTATCCTAGCCGAATCCCTGATTTCCTCAATAGTATCCAAGTCTTGAGCCAGGTTCTCATCATTTTCCTCAGGATCACGGGTACTTGTTCTAGCAGTTGGAACCACCATTTCTGATGGGATCACAGATTCTGCCCCAAATACAAAGAGAATGGTGTTTGACCAGTAGCATTCTTGGGGGTTGTCCTATCAGCCCAAAGCACATAAGGTAATTCTTCTGCCCATTTCCCTTTCTTGGATCCAAGTTTCTTCTTCAAATTGTTGATGATGATCTTGTTGGATGATTCTGCTTGACCATTAGCTTGTGGGTGGACTGGTGTTGATGTTATCATCTTAATCCCCCAGCTGTCACAAAAGTTAGTGGTTCTGCCCCCAATAAATTGGGAACCATTATCACATATAATTTCAGAAGGAATGCCAAATCTAGTTATAATATTTCTTTTAATGAAGGATATAACTTCCTTTTCTCTGACTTGGGCAAAAGCTTCAGCCTCTATCCACTTGGAGAAGTAATCAGTCATAGCAAGCATGAACACTTTCCCACCAGGTGCCTTAGGGAGCTTACCAACTGTTTTGGTCAAAAATTACCGAAGCAATTAAATGATCAAATTAGTCAAGTGAGGTAGCGTGCTAAAAAGTGTGTTGAAAATGTGCTGGTTATGTTGTTTGGAAAAACAGTGTTCAGGATACGGCTCAGGATATTGAGCTGTATCTACGATCAAACAATGAGCAAAAAGTAAAGGGGTTGACACGAGATGTACGAGGAAAGCCCTTGATCAATCTAGATCGCCGGCATAAAACCTCGGGAGCTGACAATCGCAGCTGCCTAGTTCTTCTATTGCTTCAAATATCAGGATACAGTGCAGGATATTGACCAGATCGCTAAGTGTTACAATGCTTTGTGTGAGAGTACAAGTTGCGAGAGAACAAGTGTGTAAGTGTAGTGGGTGTAGCCGTGATGTCCTATTCGATCTGGTATACCCGTCTATTTATAGTAATGAAATAGAAACTATAATTCCTATAAACATGGATACTCCGAATATTCCATTATGAACGTTGTAGACCGAGTAATGCGGCTTCAACGGCTTCATGTAAACGACTTGGACCGAGTCTCCCGTAGAAAAGGTCTTCATGAACGTTGGGCAACTAGACGCGTACTCCTGCACACAACCCGTTAGTAATCCTGAGGATACCATTCAGGATGTTACCAATATCCTAAATGAGCATCCCGGATATGAGCAGTTATCATACAATTAAGATATAAATCAAGATATTTCCCAGGATATGGGCTCAGAATTTCACCCATAACAATTGTCCCCAAAAATGTTACCGTTAAGTATCCTGATACTAACGGTTACATTTTTTCACGAACAACGAGGTAATTAAGAGATAAGACCTTGATGTGACTAGTTGTAACCGCGCGGCCTATAACTACTCATTTCACCCCTATAACTTCTCATCCTTATCATCATTTAACCTTTACCGAAGAGAAAAAGGTAAACATTTCTCTCTCAACTTCATCTTTCATTCTTCCCAATATTCCGGTAACAATATGGCAAGGCAGACAAGATCCAGCTCCGGCGATTCTGCTCCCACGTTTATCCACCAAAATATTCTCCAGGATCCGAAGAAAGAAATATGCACCTTTGATAGTGCACACTTGTCAGCCCTTAAAACCTCCGGCATCTTCCCAAAAGGGACGGTGTTCCAGCCGTTTGATCGGGAAATCCGATCAGATATGGTTTCCGACGAGTGGTTGTGCTTCAATGCCTTTCCTTTTACCTTAGGGTTGCAATTTCCTTTCTCGGACTTCATCACCGAGTTCTTTAACGTCACCAAAATCTGCTTCAGTCAGACAATGCCAATGCTTTGGCGAGTCTTGTCTGTTCTTGATCAAATCAAGAACAACCATATCCCTGATCTTTCTGTTTATGACCTTCCTTTAGCATACCGACTTAGGTGCCACGGCTCCTGTCGATTCTTGTTTTACTCTACTTCCAGTGACCCATTAATCCTCCGAGCCACCAGGAATGAAGAGGAATGGAAATCCAAATTCTTTTTTGTAAAAAGAGATTCAATCCCTGGTGGAGCGGATTACCCGGTGAAATGGTTGAAGAAGGGTAGGACCTAGGTTTTTAGGAAAGTCCTGTCTTATATCCTGCCGTATATTTTGGACTGACTTTGTCGTTTTCTTGTACACAGCTGATTTTAGGAAGCTAGCGCCTCCCCTTGCAGATTCACAAAAAAGGATTGACGCTATCAGACTCCTTCCTGAAGCTGAAAGAAGTTTTAACCCGTCTCCACCGTCTCCAAGTCCTATTTCCAGTGTAAACATGTCTGGTAAGGATCCTGCTCAATATCCTGCATACATGTTCTTATTTGAAATATCTTAGGAAAGAATTTTTACTCCCTGTTGTGCAGACTCCAGCAAAGTTCCGATCCTCCTTGACCTTGATGAGCTTGACAGTTATCCTACTTCTGTCATGGTCAAGAAAGAGACACCTGCTGCTACCAGCTCCAAGCCACTGCCGGCCCCCAAGGCTAACCCTAGGACCCGTGCTTCCACAGCAAAGAAGAGGAAGGGCTCTAAAATCAGTGCCCCTGGCTCCGAGGGGTTCTCCTACGATGAACTCAGCTTTTCTGACTCCTTAGAACCAATGACATCCTTCCTCAACAAGGTAATATCCTGCTACATATCCTGAATTTAATGTGCAGGGTCTTCAGCATCTGCTCCACCTGTATAATGATGCCTGCGGTACTGTTGCACTCCACGAAGCCAGAATCAAGCAGCTTGAAAGCACCGTTGCTGACCAAGGTGCCATTGCTGAAGCAAAGTCCCGGCACTACGAGAGCTTGATGAAGAAGGTCACTCAAGAGGCTGAGCTCAAACTTGCCACCGCAGAAATGGACCACGAGCAGGCCATGGTTTCTTTCCGGGAAAGGATCAAGGCCTCTGCCATCGTCTCCTTGCTACAAGCCCGCATCAAGATGGCCTACGAGGCCAAGGAGACAGGCCTCGTGTGCCCAGCTTGGCTGGTTGACTCTTGGGTGGCCAAACTGAAGGAGCTTGGAGGAAAAGCTGTGCCACTCCCTGTAGAAGCCGGTGAGTCCTCTAAGTCAGCAAAGGTGGTGGATCAGGCTGGAGACAAGAAGGATGCTGGAGCGGATGCTGGTGAGCATGCTGGGCAGGATGCTGGTGCTGAGAAGCCGGGGAAGGCTGGAGAGGATGCCGCTGTGTGAGGGCATCTGAGTGGGCGATGATGGATATTGATGCTTAGGCCGGAGCCCACTTTTTTAGATTCGATGGTTAATGTCTTGAACAATTTACTTTTCTTGTTTGTCAAACAATTTTAATTTCCTGCACGTAGACAATATGATGGCCAAAGGTGGAGGGATCCTGAGTTTCAGGACGAAGCCCTTGGTCATCAGTTAGTATGGTTTATTTTGAATGCTTTTAACAAGTGAAGGTGGAGGTATCTTGGGTTTCAAGACGAAGCCTTCATTTGTTAAGTAAATATGTTAGAAAACTAACTATGCTTTTGGTGGATGGGTCTCGGTTTGAGACGAAGCCAAGAGCATAATCTCTTGCTATGTTAATAATATAACCCTTTTTTGGCTTTTATTCCCTCCATTACATGAATTTTACTTATGAAAATTGTTTTGTTTGAGAACTCTTGGAAATATTATAGGAACATCATCTAAGAATATCCTGATTAGTATTTTAAGAGATATCCTGGTCAGGATATCACCATATAACTTAGAAAACTTAAGTCTTTTGAGAAAAGGAAAGATCATACCAAAGACTCTTGGAGAGTCAAATCTAATCTTCCACCTTAGGAATGTCCCCAGTGCACAGTTATAATCTTGAATCCATCCTTTGAATATATGTCCCCTGCATGTGACACAGAAATGCAAATGTACTCATGTTCTGGCTTGAATAAATTCCAAACACCTCGAGGCAAAAACCTTGTTATCCTGAAATGAATCCTCAACATACTGGGGCAAACCCTTAATATCCTGGGGATAAACCCTGAGTTTCATGCGCTACAGGCGGGAGTGTATAAACTCCAAGACTTAGAAAGGTGAAAACCTTTAAACCTTAGAGAGTATGAAAATACCCTTTCGTGAGAGAGGGTGATCAATCCTCATATACCTTTAGGATTCAGGATATAGCCAACAGTAACGAAATTGTCAGCCACTTTTACATGGACTGGTCCCGCCACCTTGAACTATCCCTGAATAACTTGCGCTCCAGGCGGGGTGTTTAAACCCAATTCGGGAGAAAGGTGAATACCTTTAAGCCTGTGAAGGGATCAGTATCCCTTAACCGTGAGAGAGGGGGCCAATCCTCTAATCTTCCGAGTTATCCTGAGTACATATCCTGGAGCTGTATACTGAAACATATCTTGCAAAACAATTGTAAACTAAGGTGGGTGTTAGCTTGGCTAACACCCCTCCGATGCTTAAGTCATTATTGGGTTACAAAGAACAAATTAAACCAAACATATTTAAAAAGGTAGAATTCATACCATCCTGAGTTGGAAATTAAATTCTAAACTCACTTGAAATAGAGCTTTAGGTGTATAGCATTCCAAGACCTCGGTAGCATATCCCCTTCCATATTCTTGAGTCTGTATGCTCCTTTCCCTGCTTCTGATTCAACTTCGTATGGTCCTTCCCATTTTGGAGCTAACTTGCCATCGGCAGGATTAGTAGTATTCTGAAAAGCCTTTCTTAACACCCAATCTCCAACCTTAAATCTTCTGGTCCTAATGTTCTTGTTATATGCCCTGGATATCCTCTGTTGATATGCTGCCATTCGTAGCCTTGCCGCATCTCTCTTCTCATCTATAGTGTCTAAATCCTGACTCAAAGCTTCAGGATTCTGCTCAGGATGACTTAGGGTAGATCTTGCAGTGGGTATCGTCATCTCTGTCGGAATCATTGCTTCTGCTCCAAATACCAAGGAAAATGGGGTTTGGCCTGTTGCATTCTTTACCGTTGTCCTATCAGCCCATAAAACAAAGGGTAATTCTTCTGCCCATCTTCCTTTTTTTGGCTCCAAGCCTTTTCTTTAAGTTATTGACAATTATCTTGTTTGAGGATTCTGCTTGTCCATTCGCTTGAGGATGTACTGGAGTAGATGTTACCATTTTGATTCCCCAACTCTTGCAAAAGTCAGTAGTTCTCTTGCTTATAAACTGAGAACCATTGTCACAAATTATTTCGGCTGGTACCCCAAACCTGGTCAGGATATTCCTTTTTATGAAGGATACTACTTCTTGGTCTCTAACTTGGACAAATGCTTCAGCTTCAACCCACTTAGAGAAATAATCCGTCATTGCTAGCATAAAGACTTTTCCTCCCGGAGCTTTTGGTAACTTTCCTACTATATCCATGCCCCACTTCATAAATGGCCAAGGGGAAACAATAGGATATAACGGTTCAGCGGGCTGATGCAATATGTTACTATGTCTCTGACATGCATCACATCTTCGAGCATATTCTGCGGCATCTTTTCTCATTGTTGGCCAATAATATCATGTCCTTAGTACTTTCGAAAATAATGACCTACCCCCAGTATGGTTACCACAATCTCCTTCATGTATATCCTGAAGTACTTCTTTGGCTTCAGGATCCTCCAAGCATCTCAAGTATGGTCCTGCAAGAGATTTCTTGTATAAAATATTATTTATAATAGTGAATCGTGATACCTTCATCCTAAATGCCTTAGGATTTTCATCTTCGGGGATATGTCCTTCCTTGAGATATCTCATAATTGGAGTTGTCCAGGATTTAGGATCCTCTTCAGGATACACCACTTCAGGATTTTGAATACTTGCTACTTCTTTATGCTGAGGATCCGTTGCAGGATACAGGATATGTAATATCGGTATTGGGATTCCTTCTGGTATCCTGATTGATGATCCCAAGTTTGCCAATGCGTCTGCTTTGGCGTTATCCTCTCTTGGTACCTGTTCAAGTGTAAAAATATCGAAATATCCTGCTAATTTTTTAAGAATACCTAGGTATTCAATTAGTTTCTCACCCTTGACTGCATAGGATCCATTAAAATGATTAGTAATTAACAAGGAATCAACATATACTTGCAAATTCTTGATATTCATATTCTTAGCCAACTCTAACCCTGCAATTAAAGCTTCATATTCTGCCTCATTGTTAGTAGCAGGGAATTCACATCTAATAGCCTGGGGTATTATGTCCCCCTGTGGCGATTTTAGTAGTATACCTAAACCTACACCCCTTACATTAGATGCACCATCAGTATATAATATCCAGGATTCTAAATTTTCTCCTAATTGTTGTACTTCTAGGTCTACTTCATTTTGAATATCAGTACTGAAATCAGCCACAAAGTCTGCTAGAGCCTGAGACTTTATTGCATTTCTAGGTTCATATATTAAATCATTGGCACTTAATTTTACCGACCACTTAGCCATTCTACCCGACATCTCCGGTTTTCTAAGCACATTCTTAACAGGATAATTAGTTTTAACATGAATCCTATGCGTTTCAAAATAATGTCTAAGCTTTGTTGATGCCATTACTAGAGCCAGTATTAGTTTTTCCAGGTGAGAATATCTAGTTTCAGCATTTAACAAACTTTTGCTAACATAATAAACAGGATACTGCTGACCTTCGTGATCCTTTACGAGTACTGCACTTACTGCATTCCCTGATACTGCTAGATACAGGGATAGTGGTTCGCCATCCTCAGGCTTCATCAATAGTGGCGCGGTTGAGAGATACTGCTTCAAATCCTGCAGGGCTGCTTCATGCTTCTCGCCCCATTCAAACTTCTTATTCTTTTTCAGGATATCATAGAATTCTTTACACTTTTCCGAGGATCTTGAAATAAACCTATTCAAGGCTGCCACTCGTCCTGTTAATCGTTGAACATCCTTCATATTCGAGGGTGACTTTATATCCAAGATAGCTTTGATCTGCTCCGGGCTTGCCTCTATCCCTCTTTTTGTCACCATGTATCCTAAAAACTTTCCTGCCCCCACTCCAAAATGGCACTTTGCAGGATTAAGTTTCATATTATACTGGTCCAGGATATCGAATGCTCCTTTAATATCCTAAAGGTGATCCTCAGCTTTCTTGGATTTGACCACCATATCGTCAATGTACACCTCCATGGTGTCCCCTAGTTTGTCTTTAAACATCATGTTCACCAATCTCTGGTATGTTGCACCTGCATTTTTTAAACCGAAAGGCATAGCAGTATAACAGTAAATACATGTTGGTGTCATGAAAGCAGTATCCTCCTGGTCCGAAGGTTCCATTTGAATCTGCTGGAATCCTGAGGATGCATCCATGAAGGTCAACATTTCATGACCGGCAGTGGCATCCACCATCGAGTCTATATGAGGCAGAGGGAATCGGTCTTTTGGACAAGCTTTGTTCAGGTCTGTGTAGTCTACACAGACTCTCCACTTCCCATTCTTCTTTTGAACCACTACCACATTTGCTAGCCATCTAGGGAATTTGACTTCTCTAATCATCCTGGACTTCAATAATCTTTCAACTTCCTCTTGGATAATTGCATTCCGCTCAGGGGCGAATTTCCTTCTCTTTTGTTGTATAGGCTTGAATGACCTGTCAATTCCAAGCTTGTGAGTAATAATGTCTTTAGATATACCTGTCATGTCCTCATGCTTCCATGCGAATGTTGACATCCTGCATTTCAGAAAGTTAGTTAATTGCTCTTCAATATCCTGAGGGATATTGGTCCCTACGAGCACCGAGATATCAGGATTATCCTGATCCAGGATAACTTTCTTCACATCCTGCTCCGGATTCTCCACGATATCCTGGGCCTGCATCTTTAATTGCTATATTGCACTCGGTTTGGTCGAGGATTTCATTGAGGATGAATAACATTCTTTTGCCTCTTGCTGATCACTGTCGATCTTGACAACCCCCCAAGGGGTAGGGATCTTGATGCATTGGTGATATGTCGATGGTACGGCCTTCATATCGTGGATCCATGGTCTTCCTAGGATGATGTTATAGCAGGATAGAGAATCCATTACACAGAAACGTTGCATCTTGTTGAGTCCTTCGACATATATGGGCAGCTTTATCTCTCCCACTGTGTTCCTAGCTTCTCCACTGAAACCAACGAGCACAGTAGACTTCGAAGTGATATCCATCGGAGACACATTCACTCTCTTCAGAGTCTCCAGTTGTATTATGTTGACGGGACTGCCATTATCAACCAGTATCCTGCGTACAAAATGGTTAGCCACATATAACGTTATTACCAGAGCATCATGGTGAGGATCCTGGACAGTATCCCTGTCATCTGCATCAAAAGTGATCACTTTGTCAGTTGTGAGGGTAGTCATCCTGACAGGTTTGTCTCCCCTTTCGGCCTTAGCTTCTTTTGCGTGTCTCTTTGCCGCCGAATACGAAGTCCCACAAATGTCGGATCCTCCCGAAATGAAGTTAATTATCTTGGCATCCGCGGGAGGTGATGCTGCTCGCTCAGGATCCTTCTCAGTATCCTGACCTTTATTCTTCTTTCTTCCCAAGAGATCTTTCAGATATCCCTTGCTTAGAAGATAGCTTATTTCTTTTCTTAGAGCAATGCAATCTTCAGTTACATGTCCGAAATCTTCGTTGAAAGCACACCATTTTGACTTATCTTTCCAATCAGCCTTCTGTTGATTCTTTCGAGGCCACCTAGCCTTATCTCCCAAACCCTGCATAGCATACATTAGTTCAGGTACATTAACAGAAAAACAATATTCAGACAATTCAGGATATTCTTCAGGATCCTCGTCTTCAACAGCATTCACTCTCTTGTTATCATTTCTGCCATATGGCTTGGAGCGATATGGCTTATATGAGGATTCCGATTTCCTGTTAGTCGATTCGTATGTTGAGGATGCATTCATCCTTTCTTGCATTTTCTTGTCATCCTCCAATCGAATATATCTCAGAGCCCTGTTACGAGCTTCGTCAAGATTCCTGCAGGGATTCATTACAAGATCCTGATAGAACTGAGAGTCCTTTTGCAACCCCATCTTAAAGGCTTGCACAGCCGTTGCAACATCAAGATGTGGGATATCCAAGGATTCTCGACTGAATTTGTTCACATAATCCCTCAAGGATTCCTGAGGTCCTTGAGTTATCCTGTAAAGATCACTGGTTAGTTTTTCAAAACTCCGACTGCAAGAAAATTGGCTATTAAATAAATTCACTAAGTGGGCAAATGATGTAATCGAATGTGGAGGAACATTTAACAGCCATTTCAAGGTTGATCCTGTTAAAGTAGAACCGAAACCCTTGCACAGGCAAGCTTCCTTGAGATCCGGAGGGATAGGGTTGATCTCCATCCTTTCCCTATACTGGGCAATATGCTCTTCAGGATCCGTGGTTCCGTCGTAAAGCTTCATGTTCAGAGTCTGAAATCTCTTTGGGATTTCAGCATCACATATAGGATGCACGAACCGAGATATCCTGTGGCTATCCTGGGATACTTCAGAAATTGGCTGCACCACCCCAGGTACACTGGATATCATATCCTTTAATTTCTGAAGCTCCCTGGATAATTCTGACGTCACAGTTGTATCCTGCAAAGATCCAACACTGTTAGTGGCAATAGCATTATTATTATTAGATACGTTACCAGTCGGAGGATTCTGCCCATATCCCGAAACATATCCTGAGCTCCTCACGGTTGACATCCTAACTGAGGAGGGTATCTCAGGAGTAGGATTCTGAGGGAGGCTGGGCACAATATTCCCCCTATTATCCTCAGTATACACGGCTGAACTAAAGTTCAAAGCTCTGGGCTGTAATGGAGTGACGATATTCTCAGCAGGTCTGCTCGAGCCGGACTTCAGGAGTTGTATCTCCCTTAACAGCATCTGGTTTGTTTCCTGTTGCTGCCTCATTTGTTCCTGCACACTTCCGAATAAAGTAAGAATTTCATCATTAGAAGCTAGAACAGGAGCAGATTCCTGAACACTGCGGGTAGGGATAATATCCTGAGGTCGTGAAGAGGCTATCGTCCTTGGAGGAGGTGGTGGAAGCACCGAACCAGTAGTGGCAGAAGTCATAGCAGACACAGTAGAGGAACTCATGTTTGATCTTGAGGCCATTATGGACAAAGTGGCAAAAAGTTTTGAAAATAGAAAACTGATTAGCGATTTCACAAAAATTTTTAGTAAAGAGAGCACCATTTGCCCCACGGTGGGCGCCAAATTGTTTTGGTCAAAAATTACCAAAGCACTTAAGTGATCAAATTAGTCAAGTGAGATAGTGTGCTAAAAAGTGTGTTGAAAATGTGCTGGTTATGTTGTTTGGAAAAACAGTGTTCAGGATACGGCTCAGGATATTGAGTTGTATCTACGATCAAACAATGAGCAAAAAGTAAAGGGGTTGACACGAGATGTACGAGGAAAGCCCTTGATCAATCTAGATCGCCGGCATAAAACCTCGGGAGCTGACAATCGCAGCTGCCTAGTTCTTCTATTGCTTCAAATATCAGGATACAGTGCAGGATATTGACCAGATCGCTAAGTGTTACAATGCTTTGTGTGAGAGTACAAGTTGCGAGAGAACAAGTGTGTAAGTGTAGTGGGTGTAGCCGTGATGTCCTATTCGATCTAGTATACCCGTCTATTTATAGTAATGAAATAGAAACTATAATTCCTATAAACATGGAATACTCCGAATATTCCATTATGAACATTGTAGACCGAGTAATGCGGCTTCAACGGCTTCATGTAAACGACTTGGACCGAGTCTCCCGTAGAAAGGTCTTCATGAACGTTGGGCAACTAGACGCGTACTCCTGCACACAACCCGTTAGTAATCCTGAGGATACCATTCAGGATGTTACCAATATCCTAAATGAGCATCCCGGATATGAGCAGTTATCATACAATTAAGATATAAATCAAGATATTTCCCAGGATATGGGCTCAGAATTTCACCCATAACACCAACTATATCCATGCCCCATCTCATAAATGGCCAAGAGGAGGATATAGGATGTAGAAATTCAGCCGGCTGATGAAGGATATTGCTGTGTCTTTGGCAAGGATCACACTTCTTAGCATATTCCACAGCATCCCTCTTCATTGTTGGCCAGTAGTATCATGTCCTTAGGATCCTTGAGAATAATGCCCTGCCCCCAGTGTGGTTTCCACAATCTCCTTCATGGAAGTCTTTTAAAATTACTTGGACTTCAGGATCCTCGATGCATCTTAAATATGGTCCTGCAAGAGATCGCTTATACAACATATTATTTAAGATTGTGAATTGAGATACCTTAATTTTGAAACCTCTAGGGTTTTCTCCCATAGGAATCTCTCCGTGTTGTAAGTATCTCATGATTGGTGAGATCCATGATCCTGATCCTGAATGAGATTGAGTATCCTCACTAGGGATAATCGCAGAATCCTCTCCTATTTCCATCGCCACTTGATCCTCGATGGCAGGAGCCAGGATATGGATAATGGGAATGCTTATATCCTCCGGGATCTTCAAAGATGATCCTAGATTAGCCAGTGCATCAGCTTCTGTATTTTCTTCCCTTGGTACCTGTGTCAAACTAAAGGAAACAAAAGAGAGTGCCAATTCTTTGACTATCTCCAAATACTTGGTTAGCTTTTCACCTTTAACAGCATAGGATCCATTAAAGTGATTTGTAATTAACAATGAATCTACATGTACCTCAAGATACCTGATTCCCATATGCTTAGCAATTTGCAAACCAGCAATCAAGGCTTCATATTCAGCCTCATTGTTAGTGGTTTGGAACTCACAAGCTATGGAGTGGGGTATTATGTCCCCCTGTGGCGATTTTAGTAGTATACCAAGCCCTGTGCCTTTGACATTTGAGGATCCATCAGTATGGAGTATCCAAGGATCCTTCGTTTCTTCCAATTGTTGGACTTCTAACTCGGCTTCCTTTTGTAAATCACTACTGAAATCAGCCACAAAGTCGGCCAATGCTTGGGATTTGATGGCTGTTCTAGGCTCATATCTTATATCATAGGCACTAAGCTTCACTGCCCACTTAGCCATCCTTCCAGACATCTCTGGTTTCCTGATGACATTCTTAACTGGGAAATTAGTTTTAACGATAATAACATGAGTTTCAAAATAATGCCTCAACTTAGTAGATACCATGATTAATGCAAGAATAAGCTTTTCAAGGTGTGAATACCTGGATTCGGCATCAAGTAAACTCTTACTTACATAATAGACAGGATGTTGTGTACCTTCATGATCCTTAACAAGGACTACACTTACTGCTTTTGAGGATACCGCAAGATATAAGGATAACACATCTCCTTTTTCTGGTTTCATCAAGGCTGGAGCTGAGGATAGGTATTCTTTGAGAGCTCGTAAAGCACTCTCATGCTTCTCAGTCCACTCAAATTTCTTGTTCTTCCTTAGGATATCATAGAATTCTTTGCACTTCTCTGAGGATTTGGATATAAATCTGTTCAAAGCGGCTATCCTGCCTGTTAGCCTTTGTACATCCTTAGCATTGGCAGGAGATTTGATGTTCACCAAGGCTTTGATTTGTTCCGGGCTAGCTTCAATGCCTCTCTTGGTCACCATATATCCTAAGAATTTACCTGCTTTAACACCAAAGTGACATTTTGAAGGATTAAGTTTCATGTTATATCTATCAAGGATATCAAATGCTTCCTCCAAGTCTCTTAGGTGATCCTCAGCTTTTATAGACTTTACCACCATATCATCTATGTAAACCTCCATAGTTTGTCCAATCTGATCCTTGAACATCATGTTCACCAGCCTTTGATATGTTGCACCTGCATTCCTTAATCCAAACGGCATAGCAATATAACAATATATACCGGTTGGGGTCATAAAAGTCGTATCCTCTTGGTCAGATGGTTCCATCTGAATTTGTTGGAATCCAGATGAAGCATCCATAAAAGTCAACAGTTCATGACCCGCCGTTGCATCCACCATGGAGTTAATGTGGGGTAATGGGAAAGGATCCTTGGGACATGCCTTATTTAAATCGATGAAATCGACACATACCCTCCACTTTCCATTTTTCTTTTGAACAACAACCACATTGGCCAGCCATCTTGGATACTTTACCTCTCTAATCATACCTGCTCAGAGCAATTTTTCTACCTCTTCCTGGATAATGGCATTTCTTTCAGGTGTAAACTTCCTCCTTTTTTGATGGATTGGTTTGAATGACCTGTCAATATCGAGTTTATGAGTGATAATATCCTTAGATATACCTTTCATATCCTCATGTTTCCATGCAAAGGTAGTCTTCCTTCTTTTGAGGAAGGATACAAGGTCTTCTTTCATGTTGCCAGGATCCCTGACCCGATATAGATTTTGGATTCAGTATCATCAGGATCCATGAGGATTTCCACCACATCCTGCTCTCTTGCCTCCAAGACATCCCTTGGAGGATACTTTGATTGCTATTGATCCCTTGATTTTGAGGCTGGTTTCATTGATAAAGTATAACAATCCTTAGCCTCCTGCTGATCACTATCGATCTTGACTATTCCCCAAGGGCTAGGGAGCTTCACACATTGATGGTAGGTAGATGCGACTGCCTTCATATCGTGTATCCAGGGCCTGCCAAGGATAACATTACAACAAGATAAATAGTCAATAACACAAAATTTTTGATAATTATGTAATCCTTCGACATAAATTGGGAGTTTGATGTCCCCCAGGGTGTTCTTAGTTTCGCCACTAAATCCCACAAGCACAGAGGATCTTGGTATAATATCTGATTCAGGGATACCCATTTTCTTCAGAACATCTAGCTGGATAATGTTCACTGAGCTTCCTCCGTCAATAAGGATCCTGCGGACAAAATGGTTATACATAAAAAGAGTAATAACCAAACCATCGTGATGAGGATCCTGGATGTCAACACGATCATCCTCATCGAAGGTTATGACTTTTCCCTCAGAGACACTTGATGTTCAAACAGGTCTTTCTCCATTATCCATTTTAGCTTCCTTTGCATGCCTTTTAGCTGCCGAGAAGGATGTACCACAGATGTCTGATCCTCCAGAAATAAAGTTTATCACTTGTGCATCTGCCGGAGGGGCTGGAGCTTTCTCAGGGATCCTTGACTTTTTTCTACCCAGCAATTCTTTTAAATGCCCCTTGCTCAATAGATATCCAATTTCCTTTCTCAATGCGATGCATTCTTCTGTTAAATGCCCAAAATCCTCCTGGTATGCACACCACTTTGATTTATCTTTGGTTGCAGTTGGTCTGTCATTTTTTCTAGGCCATCTGGCTTTTTCTCCTAGATTCTGCATCGCAAGGATTAGTTCATTGTTGTCAACGGAAAAACAATATTCAGAAATTGGAGGATAATCCTCATCATCATCTTCTTGATCAACAGCATGCACGTTCTGGTTGTCAGATCTGTTATAGGATTTGAATTTGTTGTTCTTGTACGAGGATCCTTGCTTTTCTTGTTTTGAGGATCCTGCTAATCTCTCCTGGATCCTCTTGTCATCCTCTAGCCGGATGAACCTGAGTGCCCGGGTTCTTACCTCATCTAGGTTCCTGCATGGTGTCATAACAAGATCATCATAGAACAATGAATCCCTAAGCAATCCCATTTGAAGGCCTCAACAGCCGTGGCTATATCCAAGTTGGGAATGTCTAAGGATTCTTTACTAAATTTGGTTATGTAATCCCTTAATAATTCATTATGACCCTGAGTTATCCTATATAAATCACTAGTTAATCTTTCAAATTTTCTACTATAAGAAAACTGATTATTGAATAAATTAACTAGATTAGCAAATGAGGTAATAGAGTAAGGGGGAAGACTTAGCAGCCATTTGAGAGCCGATCCTGTAAGATTGGATCCAAATCCCTTGCATAGGCATGCTTCCTTTAACCTTTCTGGAATTGGATTGATCTCCATCCTCTCCCTGTATTGTGCTATGTGTTCCTCAGGATCCGTCGAACCATCATACAGCTTCATAGTTGGAACATGGAACCTTTTGGGTATCTCAGCATCACAAATTGGTGGTGCAAAACGAGATACCTTATGGCTTCCATCTGCAATCTCCGGGATAGGTTTGACCACTCCTGGAACACTTGATATCATATCCTTCAGTTTTTGCAACTCTCTGGCCATAGCATGGTTGATACCTGCATCCTGCATGAATCCATGGTTAGTGGTAAGAGAATTACTAAAAGTGTTACCTCCCATTGGGTTCAAGTTAGGAACACTGGATGTGAATCCGTATTGCTGGGACTCTTGGATGATGGAGGGACCAGTGGAAGCAATGGTCTGTATTGGAATAAAATCTCCCTGATGGACATCTGAACTTCCTGTTTGCAAACTCCTCAAGGATCCTGGCATCTGGAAGGATCCCTGAAACTGGGATGATCCTGGAACAAAGGAGGGTCCTTGAACCTGGGATGATCCTGGAACAAAGGAGGATCCTTGAACCTGGGATGATCCTGGAACAAAGGAGGATCCTTGAACCTGGGATGATCCTGGAACAAAGGAGGATCCTTGAACCTGGGATGATCCTGGAACAAAGGAGGATCCTTGAACCTGGGATGATCCTGGAACAAAGGAGGATCCTTGAACCTGCTGCGCTCCTGAGTAGGCTCCTGAACTCATGAAGGATCCCATATGCTGAGGATAGGATCCTGCTGGCTGGAAATATGAACCTGATGCCTGAGTCATTATTGTCGATCCGTAGTGCACTCCTTTTGGTCCACCCACATACTGAACATCTGGAATCACCGAAGGCTGAGAAGTAATCACCGGAGTATCAAAATTCAAAGATCTGGGTACCAGTGGGGAATGATCATCTGCCACTTTCTTTTGTTTCTTAAGATCTCCGATTTCTTTGAGGATCCTGTCATTGGTCTTATCCTGTTGCTGTATATGTTCCTTCATCTGCAAAATCAAAGTAAACATGTCACTAGTAGTGGGAGTGTAAGGAGCAGAAGAAGTTAGAGGTTTAGGGAATATGGGAGTTGGTTTCTTCTCAGCATTTTTCTGAGATCTAGCAGGTGGTGGAGGCAAAGGTGGAATGCACTGGGACGAATTGGCCGCAGACATTGCCGTAGAGGTATTCTTCACTAATGAAGCCATGTATTCGTATGCAACGAACTGGAATGATCACCAACAGAGAATTTTCTTATAAATGAAGCACCAATTGCCCCACGGTGGGCGCCAAACTGTTTTGGTTAAAAATCACACAAGGATAATGCAACCAAACTCCAAGTTACGGGGAATGATGCTTGAAATGAAGAATTATGATAAGGATCACTATGAAATGAATTGTATGAACAACACAAGGATTTATACGAGGAAAAAGCCCTTGATCAATGAATGATCTCCGGCATAAAAAACCTCGGGTGATGGAAACTACCGATCACCAAGCTCAAATAAATCAATTAGAGTTTACAACTTTGGATAGTGACGAGCTAAGTACAAGGATCACTATGCTTAAACGTGTAAAAGTGTGAGAAATGCTAAGTGTTTGCCGAGAGCTTTGTGACTGCAATTGTACGAGAGTGTGTGTAAGCAAAAAATGGCTAAGTGTTCTAATTTTAGCTCGTCACCCCATTTAAATATGAAAGCTAAACTAAGCTAACTAACTGCCCGACTTTCGTGCCATTCTCCCACGTTCTTCCACAACGTCCATTTTCGTTCAAATGACTGCGAAATGCCCGGGGAATATTCCATTGCAACGTTGCCAAGACCAAGTCAAGCTCAACACTCCTGCAAAATAATACGAAATACAAACAGTCAATTGTTAGTATGAGGATCCTTAAGGTGATCCATGATCCTTAAGGTGATCCATGATCCTGATCCCTGAAGCTGCTCTGAGGATCACTATCTGTCACAGAAGTAAGGATCACTTGTCAGGATAATAAGTAAGGATCACTAATCCCTAACACGTCTACCATTATACGTAGGATCCTAGGTATAGCCAGTACAATGGAATTATCAGCCCCTAAAGCGAGTACTGGTCCCACTGCCTTGAACTATACCAGGATCATCATGCGCTACAGGCGGAACTGGGGTCAAGCCCAAATAACTGGGGTTAAACCCAAGGAACTGGATTGCTTCTGTAGATAATAAACGCTTTGCTAAGGATTCCTGAACTTTCAAAACTCAAAATCTTGTGAGAGAAGGATAAAGGACACATGATCCTTATCCTTATATGAGAAAATAAGGAAATGAAATAGTTCAAGATTAGGACATTACCAGAGTAAGGATCATTGATGCTTTAAGGATCCTTCAAGGATACCCCTAATGTAAGGATCATCTATGCCATGAGGATCCTGCTCACATGAAATATTTCTTCAAGTGGACAGCATTCCAAGCTCTTGGTAACAAATCACCTTCCATGGTCAGCAATCTATATGCCCCCTTTCCCGCTTCAGCTTCAATCAAATAAGGGCCTTCCCATTTCGGTGCCAACTTTCCATCAGCAGGATTGGTGGTATTCTGGAATGCTTTCCTCAATACCATATCTCCAACTTGAAACTTCCTGATCCTGACATTTTTGTTGTAAGCACCAGCCATTCTTTGTTGATAACTGGCCATCCTTATCCTAGCTAGATCCCTGATTTCTTCAATGGTATCCAGGTCTTGAGCCAAGTTCTCATCATTTTCCTCAGGATCACGGGTACTTGTTCTAGCAGTTGGAACCACCATTTCTGTTGGGATCACTGACTCTGCCCCAAATACTAAAGAGAATGGAGTCTGGCTTGTAGCATTCTTGGGGGTTGTCCTATCAGCCCAAAGCACATAAGGTAATTCTTCTACCCATTTCCCTTTCTTGGATCCAAGCTTCTTCTTCAAATTGTTGATGATGATCTTGTTGGATGATTCTGCTTGACCATTAGCTTGTGGGTGGACTGGTGTTGATGTTATCATCTTAATCCCCCAGCTGTCACAAAAGTTAGTAGTTCTGCCCCCAATAAATTGGGAACCATTATCACATATAATTTCAGAAGGAATACCAAATCTAGTTATAATATTTCTTTTAATGAAGGATATAACTTCCTTTTCTCTGACTTGGGCAAAAGCTTCATCTTCTATCCACTTGGAGAAGTAATCAGTCATGGCTAGCATGAACACTTTTCCACCAGGTGCCTTAGGGAGCTTACCAACTATATCCATGCCCCATCTCATAAATGGCCAAGAGGAGGATATAGGATGTAGAAATTCAGCCGGCTGATGAAGGATATTGCTGTGTCTCTGACAAGGATCACACTTCTTAGCATATTCCACAGCATCCCTTTTCATAGTTGGCCAGTAGTATCCTGTTCTTAGGATCCTTGAGAACAATGCCCTGCCCCCAGTGTGGTTTCCACAATCTCCTTCATGGAAGTCTTTTAAAACTTCTTGGACTTCAGGATCCTCAATGCATCTTAAATATAGTCCTGCAAGAGATCGCTTATACAACATATTATTTAAGATTGTGAATTGAGATACCTTAATCTTGAAAGCCCTAGGATTTTCTCCCGTAGGAATCTCTCCATGTTGTAAGTATCTCATGATTGGTGAGATCCATGATCCTGAACCTGAATAAGATTGAGTATCCTCACTAGGGATAATTGCAGAATCCTCTCCTATTTCCATGGCCACATGATCCTCTATGGCAGGAGCCAAAATATGAATAATAGGGATACTTATATCCTCCAGGATCTTCAAGGATGATCCTAAGTTAGCCAATGCATCAGCTTCTGTATTTTCTTCCCTTGGTACCTATGTCAAACTAAAGGAAACAAAAGAGAGTGCCAACTCTTTGACTATCTCTAAATATTTAGTTAGTTTTTCACCTTTAACAGCATAGGATCCATTAAAGTGATTAGTGATTAACAACGAATCCACATGTACCTCAAGATACATGATCCCCATATGCTTAGCAATTTGCAAACCAGCAATCAAGGCTTCATACTCAGCCTCATTGTTAGTGGTTTGGAACTCACAAGCTATAGAGTGGGATATTATGTCCCCCTGTGGCGATTTTAGTAGTATTCCAAGCCATGTGCCTTTGATATTTGAGGATCCATCAGTGTAGAGTATCCAAGGATCCTTGGTCTCTTCTAACTGCTGGACTTCTAACTCAGCTTCTTTTTGTAAATCACTACTGAAATCAGCCACAAAGTCGGCCAATGCTTGGGATTTGATGGCTGTCCTGGGCTCATATCTTATATCATAGGCACTAAGCTTCACTGCCCACTTAGCCATCCTTCTTGACATCTCTGGTTTCCTGAGGACATTCTTAATTGGAAAATTAGTTTTAACAACAATAACATGAGTTTCAAAATAATGTCTCGACTTAGTAGATGCCATAATTAATGCAAGAATAAGCTTTTCAAGGTGTGAATACCTGGATTCAGCATCAAGTAGACTCTTACTTACATAATAGACAGGATGTTGTGTACCTTCGTGATCCTTAACAAGGATTGCACTTACTGCTTTTAAGGATACCGCAAGATATAAGGATAGCACATCTCCTTTCTCTGGTTTCATCAAGGCTGGGGCTGAGGATAGGTAATCTTTGAGAGCTTGTAAGGCATTCTCATGCTTCTCAGTCCACTCAAATTTCTTGTTCTTCCTTAGGATATCATAGAATTCTTTGCACTTTTCTGAGGATTTGGATATAAATCTGTTCAAAGCTGCTATCCTGCCTGTTAGCCTCTGGACATCCTTAGCATTGGCAGGAGACTTGATATTCACTAAGGCTTTGATTTGTTCCGGGCTAGCTTCAATGCCTCTCTTGGTCACCATATATCCTAAGAATTTACCTGCTTTAACACCAAAGTGACACTTTGAAGGATTGAGTTTCATGTTATATTTGTCAAGGATATCGAATGCTTCCTCCAAGTCCCTTAGGTGATCCTCAGCTTTTATGGATTTTACCACCATATCATCTATGTAAACCTCCATAGTTTGTCCAATCTGATCCTTGAACATCATATTCACCAGCCTTTGATATGTTGCACCTGCATTCCTTAATCCAAACGGCATAGCAATATAACAATATAAACCAGTTGGAGTCATAAAAGCCGTATCCTCTTGATCAGATGGTTCCATCTGAATTTGTTGAAATCCAGATGAAGCATCCATATAAGTCAACAGTTTATGACCCGCCGTTGCATCCACCATGGAGTCAATGTGGGGTAATGGGAAAGGATCCTTGGGACATTCCTTATTTAAATCTATAAAATCGACACATACCCTCCACTTTCCATTTTTCTTTTGAACAACAACCACATTGGCCAACTATCTCGGATACTTAACCTCTCTAATCATACCTGCCCGGAGCAATTTCTCTACCTCTTCCTGGATAATGGCATTTCTTTCCGGTGCAAACTTCCTCCTTTTTTGGTGGATTGGTTTGAATGACCTGTCAATGCCAAGTCTATGAGTGATAATATCCTTAGATATACCTGTCATATCTTCATGTTTCCATGCAAAGGTAGTTTTCCTCCTTTTAAGGAAGGATACGAGGTCTTCTTTCATTTTGCCAAGGATCCCTGATCCGATATAGATTTTGGATTCAGGATCATCAGGATCCATGAGGATTTCTACCACATCCTGCTCTCTTGCCTCCAAGACATCCCTTGGAGGATACTTTGATTGCTATTGATCCCTTGACTTCGAGGATGGTTTCATCGATGAAGTGTAGCAGTTCTTAGCCTCCTGCTGATCACTTTCAATCTTGACTATTCCCCAAGGACTAGGAAGCTTCACACATTGATGGTAGGTAGATGGGACTGCCTTCATATCGTGTATCCAGGGCCTGCCAAGGATAACATTACAACAAGATAAACAGTCAATAACACAAAATTTTTGATAAGAATGTAGGCCTTCTATGTATATTGGGAGTTTAATGTCCCCCAGGGTATTCTTAGTTTCGCCACTAAATCCCACGAGCACGGAGGATCTTGGTATGATATCCGATTCAGGGATATCCATTTTCTTTAGAACATCAAGCTGGATAATGTTCACTGAGCTTCCTCCGTCAATAAGGATCCTGCGGACAAAATGGTTAGAAATGAAAAGAGTAATAACTAAACCATCATGATGAGGATCCTGGATATCAACACGATCATCCTCATCAAAGGTTATGACTTTTCATTCAGAGACACTTGATGTTCTTACAGGTCTTTCTCCATTATCCATTTTAGTTTCCTTTGCATGCCTTTTAGCTGCTGAGAAGGATGTACCACAGATGTCTGATCCTCCAGAAATAAAGTTTATAACTTGTGCATCCGTTGGAGGGGCTGGAGCTTTCTCTGGGATCCTTTCAGGATCCTGAGTCCTTGACTTCTTTCTCCCCAATAACTCTTTTAGATGCCCCTTGCTCAACAAATATCCAATTTCCTTTCTCAATGCAATGCATTCCTCTGTGAGATGCCCAAAATCTTCATGGTATGCACACCATTTTGATTTATCTTTGGTTGCAGCTGGTCTGTCATTTTTTCTAGGCCATCTGGCTTTATCACCTAAATTCTGCATCGCAAGGATTAGTTCATTGTTATCAACAGAAAAACAATATTCAGAAATTGGAGGATAATCTTCATCATCCTCTTCCTGATCAACAGCATGCACGTTCTGGTTATCGGATTTGTTATAGGATTTGAATTTTTTGTTCTTGAACGAGGATCCTTGCTTCTCTTGCTTTGAGGATCCTGCTAATCTCTCCTGGATCCTCTTGTCATCCTCTAGCCGGATAAACCTGAGTGCCCGGGTTCTTACCTCATCTAAGTTCCTGCATGGAGTCATAACAAGATCATCATAGAACAATGAATCCCTAAGTAATCCCATTTTAAAGGCTTCAACAGCCGTGGCTATATCCAAGTTGGGAATGTCTAAGGATTCTTTACTAAACTTGGTAATGTAATCCCTTAATGATTCATTATGGCCCTGGGGTTATCCTATATAGATCACTAGTTAATCGTTCAAATTTTCTACTACAAGAAAACTGATTATTGAATAAGTTAACTAGATTAGCAAATAAGGTAATAGAGTAAGGGGGAAGACTTAGCAGCCATTTAAGAGCTGATCCAGTAAGAGTGGATCCAAATCCTTTGCACAAACATGCTTCCTTTAACCTTTCTGGGATTGGATTGATCTCCATCCTCTCCCGGTATTGTGCTACATGTTCTTCAGGATCCGTTGAACCATCATATAGCTTCATGGTTGGTACGTGGAACCTCTTGGGTATCTCAACATCACAGATTGGTGGCGCAAAACGAGATATCTTATGGATCCCATCTGCCATTTCCGGGATAGGTTTGACCACTCCCGGAACACTTGATATCATATCCTTCAACTTTTGCAATTCCCTGGCCATGGCGTGATTGATACCTGTATCCTGCATGAATCCATGGTTAGTGGTAAGAGAATTATTAAAAGTGTTACCTCCCATCGGGTTCGAATTAGGAACACCAAATGTGAACCCATATTGTTGTGGCTCTGGAATGACCGAAGGGCCAGTAGAAGCAATGGTCTGCATCGGAATAAAATCTCCCTGATGGACATCTGTTTGCAAACTCCTCAAGGATCCTGGCATCTGGAAGGATCCCTGAAACTGGGACGATCCTGGAACAAAGGAGGATCCTTGAACCTGGGATGATCCTGGAACGAAGAAGGATCCTTGAACCTGGGATGATCCTGGAACGAAGGAGGATCCTTGAACCTGGGATGATCCTGGAACAAAGAAGGATCCTTGAACCTGGGATGATCCTGGAACGAAGGAGGATCCTTGAACCCGGGATGATCCTGGAACAAAGGAGGATCCTTGAACCTGGGATGATCCTGGAACAAAGGAGGATCCTTGAACCTGCTGTGCTCCCGAGTATCCTCCCGAATTCATGAAGGATCCTATATGCTGAGGGTAGGATCCTGCTGGCTGGAAATATGAGCCTGAGGCCTGAGTCACCATTGTTGATCCATAGTGCACTCCTTTTGGTCCACCCACATATTGAACATCTGGAGCCACCGATGGCTGAGAAGTGATCACCGGAGTATCAAAATTCAAAGATCTGGGCACCAGTGGGGAATGATCCTCTGCCGCTTTCTTTTGTTTCTTGAGATCTCTGATTTCCTTGAGAATACTTTCATTGGTCTTATCCTGTTGCCGTATATAATCCTTCATCTGCAAAATCAAAGTAAACATGTCACTAGTAGTAGGAGTGTAAGAAGCAGAAGAAGTTGGAGGTTTGGAGAAAATGGGAGTTGGTTTCTTCTCAGCATTTTTCTGAGATCCAGCAGGTGGTGGAGGCAAAGGTGGAATGCCCTGAGACGAATTGACCGCAGACATTGCAGTAGAGATATTCTTCAATGATGAAGCCATGTACTTGTATGCAACGAACCGGAATGATCACCAACAGAAAAACTTCTTAGGAATGAAGCACCAATTGCCCCACGGTGGGCGCCAAACTGTTTTGGTCAAAAATCTAATGAGGATAATACAACCAAACTCTTAGTTATAGGGAATGATGCTTGAAATGAAGAACAATAATAAGGATCACTTCGATGTAAATTGCACAAACAACACAAGGATTTGTACGAGGAAAAAGCCCTTGATCAATGAATGATCTCCGGCATAAAAAACCTCGGGTGATGGAAACTACCGATCACCAAGCTCAAATAAATCAATAAATGTTTACAACTTCGGATAGTGACGAGCTAGGTACAAGGATCACTATGGTTAACTGTGTAAAAGTGTGTGAAAACTGTTAAGTGTCTGCTGAAAGCTTCAAGAATGTAATTGTACGAGAATGTGTGTAGCTGAAAGTGGCTAAGTATTCTAAAAATAGCTCGTCACCCCTTTAAAAATAAAAGCTAACTAAGCTAACAAACTATCCGATTTTTGTGCCATGCTCCCACGTTCTCCACAACGTCCATTTCTATTCAAACGTGTGCGAAATACCCGTGGAATATTCCATAGTACGTTGCCAAGACCAAGTCAAGCCTATTACTCCTGCAAAACAATACAAAACATGAACGAACAATCGTTAGTATGAGGATCCTTAGGGTGATCCATGATCCTGATCCTGAAGGTCTTCTGAGGATCACTATATGTCACAGAAGTAAGGATCACTATTAGGATAACAAGTAAGGATCACTAATTGTTAGAAAATCCTCCCCTAACACATACCTACACACATTCATACATACATTACTTCATACAAACATACCTGCTCACATACTTACATTCATACATACATTACGGCGTACGAACATACCTACTTACATGCTTACATACATACATACATTACAGCGTACAAACATACCTACTTACATGCTTACATACATACATACTGTAACACCTCGTAAAATCACGTCCAATAATGTATTGACACATGTAATAAACCCTAATAAAGTCAAACCTTGGAATTTAAGGGACTAATTTTTCGAAAAATCGAAAAACTTTAATTATAAACAAACTAGAAGTATTAACAAAACTTAAATAAGTTTTAAATAACCTTTTATGGTTTTATATTCACAAATAAGCCACTTGTTGATCAAGTGTAGCCGTTTGTGTATTTAATTGAAAGTTTGCGCAATAAAGGGTTAAAAGCGTCAACATGTTAATTCTTACCTCTGAGTGACCTTTTAACAAAACGAGAGCTTCATGATATTTGATTATGCTCTCGAGAATGCCAATCGTTGGCCGTCCAAGGCTTTTGTGCCTTTAAGTGACGTTACGCGCAACTTTGTAAGTATAAGGGACTAAAAGTGTCAATATGTTTAATTATACCTCTGAATGACCTTTTAGGGAACCCGAAGCATTGTAATATTTAATAATACTCCTAAGAATGTTTAATATGGGTTGGATAAGGCTTCGATACTATTACACGATGATATACGCAAGTTCGCGCATAAAAAGGGCTATTTGCGTCAAACTGCAAAAGTCTATCGATTCGTATTGTATCGGACCTTCCGGAATATGACCATGAGTTAAACATGCCCCATTTATCCTTTATATAGCTTATATATGGGCTTAGAGGTGTTCGGTGCGCAAAAAAATAAACTTTTATGTCATGCAGGGACTAAAAGTGTCAAAAAGTGCACAAGTTTGCACTTTGGCGCATATCTCGCATTCTGTATATCCCCGGACACCCAAAAATTTATGTAAGCACTAAAATATTTTATTTTAGTGATTTTCTTGATAAAATTCCATTCGTCACGTAATTTGGTTCGTTTTTCGCGTCCGTCCGTGTTTCGTCGTAATTAACCGAACAACGTAACCGTACGACCAAACGAACCGACATCCGAGATGTTTTTGAACATATTTTAAGTTCCCTATACTTTAACTTCATTTTAGAGCTTTGAAATGAGGTTAACGGGGCTTAAACGTGTCAAAAAAATGCATCGAAAACCAAGTTTGGGGGTACAGGGGCCTGTTTTGCCATTTTTGAAAGTTGCTGACCTGCAAGGTCCTTACGGTCCGTATGGACCTTTGCATACGGTCCGTAAGGCATCCCCAGAACAGCAAAATTGATTTCCAGCTTGTTCCAGCTGTTCCCCATGTTTGCAAATGGTTTTAACAAGTCTATGGGCTTGTTTAAGGTGCCCAAGGTATTACAAATCAGGGGGCACACTTGGACGGCTTAGATCGAAGCTCGTTTATCGAGGAACGATCTTAATGGTTGTGTGTTTCCTATATAAACCCAACTCGTTTCATTTGCAACCCACACCTTGATCTTGAATTCTCTAAGTTGGGGACTTTGCTCCTCATACCTGAGAAATTAGGATCAACCCTCCTTGCTTGGACCCTTTGTAAGTGTCCTTTCGTGCCTAGTTTAAATTTTTAGCGGTTATAGCCGAAAGGTCAAGAGTTTCGATAAACGCTTTGACTGTTAATCGGTTGAGCCATGGCTCATAACCCGGAATAATAAAAATATCAGCTTTCCTTTGAAAAATAAAAATATCAGCTTTCCTTTGAAAACCCGGAAATGGCTCCCAATCGCCCTTTTAAGCGTTTTTAACGCATACTATGTATTAAAACTATTTTAAACATATAAGGGTTGATATCCACTGATATATTCAGTAAAGTTTTATATATTAATAGTAAGGAAAAGTTATAAACTCAGGTTTCCAGTTTTGACCTTTTAAGCCTATGTGAAATTACCAAAATGCCCCTTCGGTGCATGGTATGGTTATAATTAATAAATTTCACATATATAGGATACCCTACTGTTATAACTTATTAAATTAAGTGTACCCCTGATTTAATCAGACCTGTAACTCAGATTTGTATTAAACCTCTTTTATAACCTTTAAAATGACCGAAATACCCCTTCGAGGCATAAATTGGTCTTAAACTCGTTTTGGGCATAACGGAAGGTATCCTACTGATATCACAACATATTTAAGGCATATTAACTTATGGAACATGTTCATGATTCATTTGGCTACTCGTTACGCACTTAACGCGTTCGGATCGGCGTATGTGACTAGTTGCATATATTAGCCGAAACGGGTCAAACCATATCGTTTTTATCTCAAATTTCAGAATGTGTTTAAGTTACCCATATTAAACAAGCATGCAAGCTTGTCGGGTCCAAACCACATTCTAAATCGGTCTTCGCTTTATCATGCGTTGAACCGTATTCTTCTGTTATAACTAACTGGTCTGAGCTTAGGCTTAATTAAAGACCCGTTAGAAATCTAATGGGTTATTAAAAACCTTCGTTCCAGATTTAGGAGCCCAGTAAAAGCTATATGTACTTGCTTGGTGGTATACGGCTGGGATTAAATTTATATTTAGCTCAGGTAAATACGTTTAACTTATTTTCCCTATACGGGCTTGGGGTACGGTATATAAAATACCGCTTGGTCGGGGAATTGACCTTAACCGGCCTTGGTTAAGTGCTGTCAAATTAACTCGTTTGAAAATGTTGTTTTGTTTGTTTAACGCCTTTGGGGGTTTAATGACCATGTCCCGGATATCCTTGGCATCATTCAAAGAATGGCCACGACCTTAGCACACGGGTGTAGGCGTACACCCGTAGTGTATTTATTTTGCATAATCGTCGGCATGGGAGGAGTCTCGCGGCGATTTATATTAAGTGGTGTGTCTATTGAACTTTAACCCGGCACGACCCGGGCCACTGAACGCAGAACGAACATGTAATTCTTTTACAAGATTATTGAGCAAATAATTATCCCAAGTTATAAAAAGTTTTATGCCTTGAGCATTTAAATCAATTTTAAACATTTTTCAAAATGAGTCAGTTAAATTGTATTTACCAGTGAAAACTGACGTATTTTCCCAAAAAGACTAAGTGCAGGTACTACGCGTAATAGGCTGGTTTCTCCTAGCATCAAATAGAAGTCTCGCAAGCTTAGATGTTAAAGTCTGTTGAACAAGTTTCCTCTTTATTTTTTTTTTTGATCCGCCTGTGGATCTTTTACTTTCCGTATTGTAATACTTGGATATTACTTCATATCGGATTGTAATATATTTATCTTTTGCTTCCGTTGTGCATTTAAATTGTGTGGTTTGACTATGATGATATCAACTACGTCACGTACTCCCCACCGGGCCCACCGGTGACACGTGGAAATCGGGGTGTGACAGGTTGGTATCAGAGCCAACGCTGAGTGAATTAAACACTAGCCCTTTTTGTGTTTAATCTCAGTTACACAATTGCACATTTCTTAATTCTTGAGTCTAGACAAGAACTTAGGACTAATTCAAATTCATTTCGTTTTGTCTCTGATTGGTTCCTTTGATTATTTTTCTGATTAGCCTCTGCATGGGCAAGTCATTTCAGTAGAAGTCCCGTTTAGGGCAACCAAGTATATTGTTTAAATTTAAGGGAATGGTTAGACTTAAAATAACATTCCAATTATAAGATCTACCATTATAGTAAAAATGGTAAAATCTAAAAAGGACAAGACCTAGCTCAGGTGTCGTTTTAAGACAGGGCCAAGATGGTAGTTCCTCAATTAGATTCAGATCCTTGTTAACATCTCAATTTAGGATTGCTCTGCGAATAATATTAAAAGAAAAATCTTAGGGGTAAAACCTAGCCACGTGTCATTTTAGACATGGCTAAGATGGTAGAACCTGTCTATATTAAAAGAGGATCTTAGGGGTAAAACCTAGCCACGTGTCATTGTAGACATGGCCAAGATGGTAGAACCTGTCTAAAAGATTCCAAAAATTTTGTTAACATCTGTAGGCATGTTAGCATAATTGGGTAAATTGTGATGCTGTATAAATCACACAGGCCATCTTTGAAAATTGGGAATTATTTAAAATTCCCTGTAAGTAAATGGCCATCCTTTAAGGATGAAGTGCCTACGGGTAATAAATAACGTCCTCTGGACCAAGAGACAGTAGAAGTCTGCAACTCACTGTCAAGAAAGGGTATTGAACTGTGATTCAGACCCAAATACCTCGATTCTGTGAAAATCCTGGTTATAAAATTAAAACTGTCTTTGAGACTACGCTTTTGTGCCAATATTAAAACTGTAATATAGGATTGTAATAAAGGTCCTGAATATTTAAATGATTAACAAATTAACCAGAAATGGCTATTTGAAACCATGGTTAATAAATCATAATACTGTAAAACTTTCTAAAATAAACCTTGTCCATTATTTCCTTATGTGGCAATTAAAACTACATGGCAAGGTCAGATAAGGTAAACAGCCGTCCGGTGAAGAACCATGGGCTATAAATTTTAGAAATTTCATAATCCTTGTAAACACCTGAAAACATGTTAACATTCCTGGCATATGTGATTCCATCACATAATTCATCTTTATACTGGATCCCCCGAAATCCTTCTTATTTGGTGAATAAAGCATTCATTAAGGATATAATGCCTACGGGCCATATTCATTGTCATATAAGACAAAAGACAGTGGTAGCATATGACCCCCTGTCAAGAAAAAGCAACGAACAACGTTCAAGGCCTAAGTACCTGATTCTACAAAATCATGGGTTATAATATAAAGTTGCCCTTGTGGCTTGGCCTTTTACGCCATAGTTATATTTTAAAATAAAATTAGGATAATTATAAAGGAAATCCTGAATAAAATAAATATCACTCCTTTTCTGCCAGTAGATATATTAAAAAGAATCTCAAAGGGTATAACCTAGCTTGAATGTCATTAAAAGACCTAGCTATGATGGTAAAACCTGTTTAGAAGAGATTCAATTCCTTGATAAATATGGTAACACTCCTGACAATAGTGATGCGATAAAATCACACTTGTTATCTTTATATTAGGAATTTTTCCGAACCCCTTATTTAGCCTAAAATGATCAGAATAAATCATGGCTAATAATCGTCGAACATAATGTATATGTCAAAACATCCTTTTAAGATGTATGCCTACGGGCAAAGATATATTCATGATAAAGATAGTTATTCATAACTTCCTGTCAAAAGGTAATGAGTTATGAAATTTTCCGATCCAAAGGAATCATTGATTATGTTTTAGATTGTCCTTGTGACAAGGCTTTGTGCCATCTAAAGAATCCTTTGAAACAAGCCTTTGTGCTGTATAAAGTGTCTGTACGACATTGACAGTTGTGACTTATATCCCCTGTCTAAATAAGAAGGATTAGATTTTGTGTGAACGCCAAAGATGGTTTATTTAAAAACCTAGGCAAAACATAATCAAATAAATCTTATACTATCTATTGGCCTATATGGTTTATTTTCACCATGGCTATTTGATCATCAAACTCGACAATTCCCTATATAAGTAAGCCAATTATTACTACTTGGTTAGTAGCCTTCAAAGCTTCACAATGGTTGACCCCTCAGAAGCGCGCAATCATCAAGTCGATCAGAATGATGATACAAGATTGGACTTAGCAGGCTCCGAATTACAGGCTATGATAGATACAGCCATAAACAAAGCCGTGGACCGCATATTAAAGGATCATAAGCGGAAGTGCATTAATACCCAAAATAAAGGTTGCAGAAAGGGTAAGACCGGTTCAAACCAGTCCAAGCCAAAGGAGGCGAAACCCAAATGCAGTAATTGTAGAAAGCAACATTTTGGAAAATGCACGATAGACCCACATGCTAAATTATGTGGGATTTGCAAGACCAAGGGCCACAAGACCTTGGATTGCAAAATGTTGAAAGATGCGACCTGTTATGGTTGCAACGAGAAGGGGCATATCAGGACTAATTGCCCAAATAAAACCAAGAAGCCTAGCAGGGCTAAGAAGACCCAAGCTGGAAGCTCTCAAAGGGATGCTCAAGAGGCTAGTCAGGATGACAATGTCACATTAGGTATTTTCTTTGTCAATAACGCTCATGCTAGAGTATTATTGATTCAGGTTCAGATAAGTCTGTATAGACAATGGATTTGGTAAATCCTTAAAGCTGCCTGTTAAAAACTCTAAGCGTTAAGAATAAAGTAGAATTGACCAATAGTACCTCAGAGTCTGCTTCGGCAATGTTAGATGGATGCTTTGTATCCATTAGGAACCATTCTTTTCCACTACCCTTGTTTCCGTTGAAATAGAGGGACTCGATATAGTGATAGGAATGGATTGGTCATCTTATAGCTAAGCCCATATTATGGGTGATGAGAAGCAAGTAGTTAACAAGACTCCTTATGGAGAGCCTTTGAAAATTCAAGAAGACATATGGTATGGATTGCCTATGTATCTGCTGAATTTGGTATTTAATACCAAAGCATCGAGTATGGAAAACTCGGAAGAGACAAACAAAAGTCGCGATGTTAGAGATGCTACAAATATTAATGGTGCATCAAATGTGAACCTCGATGTTAATGGAGCTAATCTCCAAAACTGTGACTAACGCAACTGTCGGAAAGGCTATGAGAAAAGTCATAAAAAGGTTCAAGAAGTTGAATGTTGTTTGCTCTAAAACCCATGTCGCTGCTCATGAGAAGAGTTTCATTCATGCTTCAAATACGAAGAATAAACCCAGCGAAAGCAAACATGGCAAGGAGTCCATTATTTTTGGATGTACTTAAAAGTACTTCGTCTCTAGGAAGTCCAGAGACTTCAATAGTAAAAAGGGGACCATCGATTGCAGGAAATTAATTAATGAAGTACAATCCATTAGGTGTATCAGTGGTTACGCTGAAAAGAACACTGTGAGGTATGCATCACAGCCTTTCGACGGTAATACCCTTAATTAATGAGGACATTAATGAAGTCTACAAGAAAGATCCTCTTGTACACTATGAGATGGACGAAGTGTTAAGGACCTTATTAGAAAGATCTGTTATTCGCATCGAAAAGCTCTAGGATGTCGACAGTATGTCGCAAATTTTAATTCTTTGACTAAGATAGTACCCTATTCTAATTACGCAAAAATCTAAGCTGGAATGCAAGCAATTGATGGTGGTTAGCAGAGGTAACACCTCGAAGATTCGTGTTCAATAAAATAAAGACACGTGTCTCGTGGGACAAACATGTCAGGGACCCGGATCAAATACGGACGTATGGTAGGATTTAAAAGGGGCGTCATGTTATTTAAATACCTCTGAACGACCCATGGGCGACATGTTATTAAAAAAAAAAACCTCTGAGCGACCCAAGATGTAAATCCCAAAACCATGAATCGATACGATAAATGTCCGATAAATTAGCCGGTTGTTCCTAGATAAATTAATTTCATAGGTCTCAAAGCTTGCTCATTATGTGTAACACCCCCAAAATTTCACCTGCGGAAACCCCGCGAGGCGTGTTATGCATCAGAGTACGAGCCACCAATCACATTGAACCAATGATAAATATTTAAATAAGTCATGACATTAATTTACCAACATAAGTTGTCAACATAATATAAATTCTCAAAAATTGTGTAGCGGAAGCATGTAATAAGTTGTTTAGCAATTGTTTCATAATAACGCTTAAACCAATGTATCAAATGTAATTTAATCCAAGAGCCTCGATCCATGACCACTCCAGCACTCCCAGATAGCAAGCTTCCCAATTCCAAGATACCTAACGACCTGCGAGCATGTAACACGTGTATCAGACAAAGCTGGCGAGTTCACAGTTTTAGAAAATGTTTATTACCCGTTGTGTGAAAAACCGTTCAATAACCAATGCAAGTAATATTGTTAATATCTCATTTCCAAACACGGACGGCTCCTGAAATACATGACTGCCCTTCCCACGTACTCCTATCTAGTACTGGGCCAGACTGGGTCATTAGTTCACCTCCGTCCTCTACAGGCACGGGGTGAGGGTGCCAAACCTAAGTAGCGCTACTAACTAATACCCGATGAGGGACTTACAAACGATGATAGGTGAGAATATTAACCAATATACCCGTTTTTACCCAAAGACTTATCCCCCCACGGGATACCCACTGACTGTCCCCAACCACTGGGACGCATGCTCGAATGTAGTGAACTCACCTGGGATTGCTCGGTAGAATTAATTATTCGTTTAACCACGGTGATTTACCAAGCCCTATGATATTTACACATAACAATCAGTTTGCATACTAGCACAACACGTATCATATCACATTCAGTCATCAGTTAGTGTACACGAATACAAGTGTTAACATTCATCACTAAGCATGGCATACCAATTAATCATGCACAAATTCCATCATTCAAAGTATGTTCATAACCCCCCAATATCTTTCGGTTCACAGTTATCTTTCGATCACAGGTATCTTTCGATCAACAGTTATCCTTCGGTTCATAATAGTCATGTTTCGACACAATAGTTATCTTTCGATCGCACTGTTATCTTTCGGCCGAACTGTTATGTTTCGATCCAATTGTTATCTTTCGACAAGGTGTTACCTTTCGATCAAACAGTTATGTTGTTTCCCTAATTTAAGCAGGATTTGTTACAATCCCCATTAATTCGATTACAATCAACTTAGTCAGTTTTCTATTTTTATGAATATCAATCAACACTACCAGTTTCCCAACCCATCAATTATCGATCAAACAAGAGTTTTTATCATGAAATTCATATGAACCCTAATATAACAAACACAAGCAATAATCATCATAATGAGCAACCAATCGGATTTCCAGGCTATCATACTAAAACAACCAAATCATTTATACGAGACCCCATAGCAGCCGGTTAATACTTGTTTGATCCTAATCCTGGATCATCCAGTCTAATCCGTAGGAATATCGAATATACATGTGAGCCGATTACAACTTACATGCGATCCAATTTGTCTAAGCATCATCACATAACAACAGATTGACAATCATACACCCAATCCGATCGTATTACATAACGCGTAAACAATTGGAACAATAACATCAATCAATCATCATATCACAAAAATTATAACATCGTGACAACTAATTCAAAAGTATTAAACTAACCGGAGTGTGCGTGTGTAGTGGATCAAGATACGAGGCCCTGGTTGAAAGAGTTGTTGCCGTCAAACAAGGGAGGTTTCTAGGGTTTGCAGTATGGTTGAATGTTTTGTGCTGTGAATCTACGTAACATCTTATAAAACGGATGGGGTTTGGGCCGGTAATAAGTTGGGCCGAAAGTTAAGGCTTTCAATCGAAAGACTGGGTCTTAGCTCGAAGGATCTTCGAAAGATAGAGTTTGGATCGAAGGGTGTTTCTTAGCTCGAAAGATCCTTGGTGTTTCTTAGCTCGAAAGATCCTCGAAGGATCTTATTACCTCTGGTCGAAGGATTAGTATCAAGTGTTTAACACGTTAATAACAAGTTTGCAACGTAATCCCGCTAGCAACAATAACCTTTTTAAGATGCCAACAACATGTAGATACAAACAAAAGAGTCGTGGAATAGGATAATACTAACCTCGGGAATTCGGGTTGTCACATCATCCCCAACTTGAAGGAAATTTCGTCCCGAAATTTGGCAAGTAGGTACGAGAGAGTGAAGTGACGATTCAAGATTGTTGCGGATTTTCCTCAGGTGTTACATCATCCCCAACTTGAAGAGGAATTTCGTCCCGAAATTCACCAGTGATAATCATGGTTGGTTCAACCCCTTGAACCGTAGAAGGTTTTAAAGTTTCAGCAGATCCTTATATTTCTATGCAGACTCCAGTCCCCGTATTGAGGTTTAACAACCCACACAATTGTCATACAACTTGTGCTAGCGAACCTTGACTCCTTTGTCCGTGTTTTCGATAGGTTCCCTGATAAATACAACTGTTCTGATGACTTCAGATTCCGACAAGGATATCATAAGGGTTTCATCAGACAACACGGTTTTACATCCATGACACCGTTTCATCCTAGTAATTCGAATGTTCCCACGCGTCGAAAACTAAGATTACCATGTTTACTATAGCGTACCGCACCCTCCTAGGGTGATACCTTCGATTATGACACGTTCGTCCACAACGAACTCCCAGAGTTTCTTAAGCTTATCAGTTTTCCTAGCAGTTACGCGTTGCCATCAAACAATTTCCGATCTAAACAATCTTCAAGAGTTTTGAGCTCAAACCCTGGACCTGTGATTAGGTTATCACCCACCTTAATTCGACAAGGAGATTAGCGTTACTGTCCAAGCGATACCTCAAACAAGGTTATATGCATAATAATACGGTAACAGTTGCTGTAGAACTCATCCTAAGATAAGCGTCCTTCCAGTTCTACTACAGTTAACCATACACATGCTCACAGCATGTCCTCGTGTGCAAGGATGGTTCGTTTACTCTGATCGTTTGCCCCACGGTGATACGAAATGTCCATGCCTAGACGTAAGCCGAGGATATCGTGTATTGCCTGTCATAAATTAGGTATAGCTCCAATATCAGAAGTAATAGGAGTTGGCACCGCGTGCATGAGGCCGCCTCTCTCAGAAGAACATCCACCGCTTGTGAAGACCCGCTAGTTTTCTTGGTTGTAAGAGAGTGTGCTGGTTTCGTGAGGCAATATACGATCACCAGATGATATCGGTTCCGTTCTGAGTTTTAAGTAAACTAATGACAATTTTATGGTGTTCGTTCTCGTTTCCATATGGGTGTTTCTGGTTACTGTCAAACAAGTAGGTTTCCGGTGTTCCACCTTGACTTTCGCACATGTCCAACATCGTTCATATGTAGTGTTATGGGGCCTTCATGCCCGGTTATTCATGCGAGACTTAAAATCCTAATATCCCCTAACAAGTCCAGACTACCGGAACATCGGAGTCGGTGTGCTTCGCTCAGTATAAGTTCCGTACGGTGGCTGTATAGTGGGATCCACATTCGTTCCATGAGGTAGCGAATGTCGTCCGCCCTGCCAATAGTTGCTTCTCCATGCCTTGCATGAACCCATCTTGTGAATTCTCTTTCAACAGGTCTTCACTTCGAACAAGGTGAGTCTGGTCTGGTGTGTCAGAGTGGATAGCGTACTGCAAGATCGTGCACGTTCAGGTCTCACGGTCGTAATCCTCCAAAAGTTCCATCCAGCGTTCTCATCAACTGATAAAGCTTCTTTCGTGGCCAGGGTACACGGGAGGCCCTTGTGATCGGTCTAAGTAACGCGTTCGGTACCGCCCAAGTAATGCCTCCAAATGAATCCAAAGGCCATGATTTCTACCACCGGTCGTGTGTCGTGCTGTTTTTCTTTGTAACTCCATTACGTAAGTCGTCACTCTCTTGTGTTGCGTCGGCGTGTAACTGGGACTCCGATTTAAACATGATGATATACCACTGTTTTACCCACACCCTCGGTTATAACGATGCTCAGCGCTTTGCAGGGTTAAGATTCGAATGTTGGAAAGGCGTCCTCCTGTTCTGTCTTTCGCAATCACGTCATTCGGCTGTACTAGAGAGATCTAGGTTACGTGACCTCCGGAATCCTTGCGATTAACCTGCGGTAACATCAAGCGGGACCAGGTAATCGTTGTATCCTCGGGGAATTCTTCAGTGAGACTCCGTTTCCAACCAAAACGGGTCTTAGCGAGATCCACGTGCATCCCTGTTTCGTTGATTATACGACCCGCCAAAGACACCTCTCGAATCCAAAAGTTATATTTATCTTGACTTCGTGCGGTATGGCTCCTCTCTCAGGGGCTCTTCTAATAAAATGCAAGAATGCCTGTGATGTCCTTTTTCTCTTGGAACTTCATCGAATAACATGGTTGGTCCACATGATACGTAAAGCTGCGGGTGTGATGACCACCCCAAAGGTCATGGGATACAAAGTCGCATGGCTGAATTGCGTCCTACGTGTCGCTTTAATAATCTTTCCCCCTGGACTTTCATCTGATAAAGCTCGTTCCTTGCAACTAGTCGATGGGTCGTCAATACACGGTCATAGAAAACGGTTCCTTGACTGTCACCTTGATGAGTTCCCGATAATCAGTACACACACCAAAAGGCTCATCTTCCCGGATATATCTGGGGCTTTCCAACGCGAAGACTAGGTCTGACGACCTTCTTGCCGAACAGTTCTCATAGTGGCTTATACTGCTCTTGCACCCATCCTGATGCAAGACAGTAAGAGTACGAGTATTCGGAGCTTCCTCTGATCGTGAGATCAACGAGTTTCTGACTAATAGTTGTGGTGATATGTCTAAAAGTTCTTCGAGTTGTACATTGAGATTAGTCACGACAGTTGATAGATCCTCGTTCTTATCGCCCTTTGTCTGATTATTAGAGTTAGTTGCTACTACAGTGAGGTCATCCCTTCACAGACGCTTTCTGGGCTGTCATTACTGACACGGTGCAAATCTTCTCACCACTCCGGTACTTCAATGCATAAAGTGACGCTAAATTTCTTCACACAGGGTGCGTCTGAGTGATTTGTCTAGTTAATGAACCATTACTGACTACTATCTCGTAACCACCCAGGATAGTAGGAGTGAGACCGGTGTCGCATGTCTGTCTCCCGTAAGGTCGAGTTTGTGTCCTAACTAACATGTGCGGTCGCAGTTGACTCGCCATCAGCCGGTTCCATAACATGTTTGGTTTTGCGAATCATCAGGGTTAAATAGTATTAGGGCGAAGCGATTTACTACTCATCCGAGCCACCATGTTGTTATTGTCCTATCGTTGCCCACATCAAGCCTAACTCCCCTTCCATGAGCACCACTACCGGTGTAATTGTTACAATCACGCGGGTTCCTCCCGTACCATCATCGCTCTCTTAGTCGTGGTCGTTTTGAATTACCAACGTCCAATGCATGCCGAAGGCACCTTCATTTCCCTTACAGTAGGCTACTATTACAAGTACCTGGGTGTCACGAATACTGTTGCTCTAATGTTGGTGCTTGAAGCCGAACGCCACGTTCTTTCACCACAATGTCCCTCTCTTCACACTTCGTGCCGAGTTCCAAGGTACTACTCGTTGTGTTGGAATTTACACATCCCACACTAAGATCTGCTGTCATTGCTAAAGTCCAGATTGGTTTGTAACAGTTGACCCCCACGAGTCGCTGTCCAGTGTTAAAAACTTAGATTGAAGTCAGTTCGCAGGTGTGTTCGTTGCTGGTAATTGGGGTCGTCCAAATACTGAAGTCGGTAGGATACTACACTCATCCTTTTGTCCATCATTCCAGCAAGTGATTCGAATTATTCCCAGTGTGTTTTCAAGAGTGTTGCAAAAGTGTTCGCACTTCGAGATTTAGAGCGTTAGTGTGTTGGGTCCAAACAAATGAAGATAAGTGAGGAAGGTAATAACCATTCATTCGACGCTACCACATCCAACTCAGGGACGTTCGCACAAGCACCTAACATTCTACACGGTTTGCTAGGCGTTCTGAAGAGTGTTCAGGCAATGTTTGTTAACATCGAGGTTCGTAAAGTTTGATGAGAAGTGAAGAGTTCGTGTTTCAAAAAGTTTGTGTTCATGCAAGAGTCACTCACTGCTATGCCTCCTATAGGCTGTTGTGTGTCACATTAATCAAATAATAGAAGTGAAAAGCCGTGTACACAATATGGGGGGTAAGGATACTTGGTACATTCCGTACCAGCTTGATAGGCTGCTAAAGCCTCAGCCACGCGGGTGTTGGTTAGGTCGGTCAACTCAGCCTGAGTCATGGTGATGTTGCCACGTCCGTGTCCTCGTCCACTCATGTTTCTATAGTTGGGAATAAACCGATTTAGAGGTCGAAACGAAATGAGAGTCAAGTATCATACTGATATTTACGTACTACCAAGTTCACACATAGTAGGGCAGAACCCTCCTCACGCTCGATAAGTCTCACTGGGACTTGCATGCACCCCGCGTTATTATTAAGTGTGCACCCATAATAATAAGGCAATTTGCATGCTTATCTCAGTGCTTCTTAGCTCGCGCTCAAAGTTTCCCCCGTTAAAACAACACAACAGATGATATCACAGGTCTATGCCTCGCATGAGTCGATGTGTGGGGTCACGCTATCGAGTCACTATGGTGCTAATTGTTTCAGTTCATATACGTTGTGAGTGTGTGACTGTTAAACAAGTAATGTATAAGGTGAGAGAGAGCGAACCTTGCAATCTGGAGCTGAGTGTCATGATCGATTTTCGAAGTTGTTCGGTTATAGTCTGGTTTTACAAAACGTTTTAAAACCTAGTTCACTATAACCAGTGGCTCTGATACCAACTGTAACACCCCTAAAATTTCACCTGCGGAAACCCCGCGAGGCGTGTTATGCATCAGAGTACGAGCCACCAATCACATTGAACCAATGATAAATATTTAAATAAGTCATGACATTAATTTACCAACATAAGTTGTCAACATAATATAAATTCTCAAAAATTGTGTAGCGGAAGCATGTAATAAGTTGTTTAGCAATTGTTTCATAATAACGCTTAAACCAATGTATCAAATGTAATTTAATCCAAGAGCCTCGATCCATGACCACTCCAGCACTCCCAGATAGCAAGCTTCCCAATTCCAAGATACCTAACGACCTGCGAGCATGTAACACGTTTATCAGACAAAGCTGGCGAGTTCACAGTTTTAGAAAATGTTTATTACCCGTTGTGTGAAAAACCGTTCAATAACCAATGCAAGTAATATTGTTAATATCTCATTTCCAAACACGGACGGCTCCTGAAATACATGACTGCCCTTCCCACGTACTCCTATCTAGTACTGGGCCAGACTGGGTCATTAGTTCACCTCCGTCCTCTACAGGCACGGGGTGAGGGTGCCAAACCTAAGTAGCGCTACTAACTAATACCCGATGAGGGACTTACAAACGATGATAGGTGAGAATATTAACCAATATACCCGTTTTTACCCAAAGACTTATCCCCCCACGGGATACCCACTGACTGTCCCCAACCACTGGGACGCATGCTCGAATGTAGTGAACTCACCTGGGATTGCTCGGTAGAATTAATTATTCGTTTAACCACGGTGATTTACCAAGCCCTATGATATTTACACATAACAATCAGTTTGCATACTAGCACAACACGTATCATATCACATTCAGTCATCAGTTAGTGTACACGAATACAAGTGTTAACATTCATCACTAAGCATGGCATACCAATTAATCATGCACAAATTCCATCATTCAAAGTATGTTCATAACCCCCCAATATCTTTCGGTTCACAGTTATCTTTCGATCACAGGTATCTTTCGATCAACAGTTATCCTTCGGTTCATAATAGTCATGTTTCGACACAATAGTTATCTTTCGATCGCACTGTTATCTTTCGGCCGAACTGTTATGTTTCGATCCAATTGTTATCTTTCGACAAGGTGTTACCTTTCGATCAAACAGTTATGTTGTTTCCCTAATTTAAGCAGGATTTGTTACAATCCCCATTAATTCGATTACAATCAACTTAGTCAGTTTTCTATTTTTATGAATATCAATCAACACTACCAGTTTCCCAACCCATCAATTATCGATCAAACAAGAGTTTTTATCATGAAATTCATATGAACCCTAATATAACAAACACAAGCAATAATCATCATAATGAGCAACCAATCGGATTTCCAGGCTATCATACTAAAACAACCAAATCATTTATACGAGACCCCATAGCAGCCGGTTAATACTTGTTTGATCCTAATCCTGGATCATCCAGTCTAATCCGTAGGAATATCGAATATACATGTGAGCCGATTACAACTTACATGCGATCCAATTTGTCTAAGCATCATCACATAACAACAGATTGACAATCATACACCCAATCCGATCGTATTACATAACGCGTAAACAATTGGAACAATAACATCAATCAATCATCATATCACAAAAATTATAACATCGTGACAACTAATTCAAAAGTATTAAACTAACCGGAGTGTGCGTGTGTAGTGGATCAAGATACGAGGCCCTGGTTGAAAGAGTTGTTGCCGTCAAACAAGGGAGGTTTCTAGGGTTTGCAGTATGGTTGAATGTTTTGTGCTGTGAATCTACGTAACATCTTATAAAACGGATGGGGTTTGGGCCGGTAATAAGTTGGGCCGAAAGTTAAGGCTTTCAATCGAAAGACTGGGTCTTAGCTCGAAGGATCTTCGAAAGATAGAGTTTGGATCGAAGGGTGTTTCTTAGCTCGAAAGATCCTTGGTGTTTCTTAGCTCGAAAGATCCTCGAAGGATCTTATTACCTCTGGTCGAAGGATTAGTATCAAGTGTTTAACACGTTAATAACAAGTTTGCAACGTAATCCCGCTAGCAACAATAACCTTTTTAAGATGCCAACAACATGTAGATACAAACAAAAGAGTCGTGGAATAGGATAATACTAACCTCGGGAATTCGGGTTGTCACATCATCCCCAACTTGAAGGAAATTCCGTCCCGAAATTTGGCAAGTAGGTACGAGAGAGTGAAGTGACGATTCAAGATTGTTGCGGATTTTCCTCAGGTGTTACATTATGAATCCATTATGGATCTACCTCAGCCGCTCGCATTCTATAGATTAAAAAATAACCAGTCAAAGCTGAGACTGCCCTAAAATTTGTAAGGATTTCGCAGCTAAATTTAAAGGGATTAAGAATGGAGGCGTTGAACTCTCCTGATTATTGATTAGAGCCAGTTCACATTAATAATGATCCTAGATAAACCCCCCTTATTGTGATTTTATTGTTAAAGAATTACGTTTGGTTTCAGGTATTGCTAAGTCTCTCACAAGACCATAAATTTAGAAAACTTTTAAGAAATTCTCCCGTAAGAACCCCAAATATTAAGTGTAAGGTAAAAATTACAAGCGAAATCATAAGAACCATTCCTTCTGTTCCTGTCAGAAACTTCCAATTGCAAAATTCTAGAAGTATCCTCTCTCTAGAGGAAGTGCGTCAGCACATATAGTTGATATCTCTTTAATCTCTATCAATTACGAATACCAGACAGTATGATAAAAGCGCCATATGAGGATTGATGTATCTTAATATGTTCCATAGATTGCTTCCATGCCTGATCAGTATGGAGGTTTAATGCATGGGACCACAAAGATATCCCGATGGTCATATGGTACTAAAATCAACTAATGGTATTCAAGGAAGATATCCAGAATGGAATTGTCCAAGTAAATGTTCCCGATTAAGAAATTCGTGGACTTGTAACCTAAATGTGTCGCTTATTTGACACAAGCATTGATGGATGAACTGGAGCCTGAGATATGGAAAATCTCTATAACCTCCTTGTATCTTGATTATCTTCTCCTAAGATTACCCTGTTTACCTCCTTAGAGGCAAGTAGAGTTAAGATCAACATCCCGCTTAGGGCTGCATTATTGCGAAATCTCCATGATGACTGGTACCATCATTGGAAGAATCAGAACTCTGATTAAGTGAGTTTTAAAATAGAGGTTCATATAGCCTAACTCGATATTCTGATATTTGATTCGGTTAAGTAAGAAAGACGGTTCATTTGCTTATACATTTGATTACCGCAACCTTATTTAGGCAACGATTAAGAATCGTCGTTAGCTACCCAGGATCGTCGATTTGTTCGATTAACTGTGAGGATTAGCTATTCCTTAAGACTAGTTTTAAGCAATGGTTGGAATAACCATTTCACCATAAAATAAGTTTTTCCACAACAATTATTATGTAAGTATCAAGACTGCTCCTTTGAGGACCTTGTACAATATGGAATATTGAACATCTATTGTTAGAACAATAGAATGGTAAGTCCAAATATCAGGATCTGAAAGTTGCATTGGAAACAACAAATAAGATCATTCGAATTCGTAATCATCTTAAAGTTGCCAGTAATCGGCAGAAAATTTAGGATTTATAAAAGTCGCAACTTTTTTTTAAAAGTCCTTAATAAGGAATAAGGTTCAATCGAAGGTATCACCCTAAGAAAGGTGTGCTAAATTTTAATTCCTCAGGGTAAGTTAAGCCCTAGATATATAGGAATATTTGAGAAATCGAATGCAACAAAGGTCAATAAGCCTATAAGCTAAAACTTATATAAGGAGCTTAGTGGAGCTCGCAATACGACCCACGCTGATGATTAAAGGATAAGTTTCGCCAGTATGTGGAAACACATTGTCATAATGATAGGCAGATAACAGAAACTTTATGATATAATAAGAAACCTGTATCGATTAAGGATCGTCAGGTTAAGAAGCTCCAAAAAGATACATATACCTATTATAGAGGTCAACTGGGGTGCCTTAGAGGCCCAAATGTATTGGGGAAGATTAAGGCTAATATAAGACAGAAAGTACTTCCTTCACTTTAGCGAATCTCGAGGTCGAGATTTCTTTTAAGGGGGTGAGGATGTAACACCTCGTAAAATCACGTCCAATAATGTATTGCCACGTGTAATAAACCCTAATAAAGTCAAACCTTGGAATTTAAGGGACTAATTTTTTGAAAAATCGAAAAACTTTAATTATAAACAAACTAGAAGTATTAACAAAACTTAAATAAGTTTTAAATAACCTTTTATGGTTTTATATTCACAAATAAGCCACTTGTTGATCAAGTGTAGCCGTTTGTGTATTTAATTGAAAGTTTGCGCAATAAAGGGTTAAAAGCGTCAACATGTTAATTCTTACCTCTGAGTGACCTTTTAACAAAACGAGAGCTTCATGATATTTGATTATGCTCTCGAGAATGCCAATCGTTGGCCGTCCAAGGCTTTTGTGCCTTTAAGTGACGTTACGCGCAACTTTGTAAGTATAAGGGACTAAAAGTGTCAATATGTTTAATTATACCTCTGAATGACCTTTTAGGGAACCCGAAGCATTGTAATATTTAATAATACTCCTAAGAATGTTTAATATGGGTTGGATAAGGCTTCGATACTATTAAACGATGATATACGCAAGTTCGCGCATAAAAAGGGCTATTTGCGTCAAACTGGAAAAGTCTATCGATTCGTATTGTATCGGACCTTCCGGAATATGACCATGAGTTAAACATACCCCATTTATCCTTTATATAGCTTAGATATGGGCTTAGAGGTGTTCGGTGCGCAAAAAATAAACTTTTATGTCATGCAGGGACTAAAAGTGTCAAAAAGTGCACAAGTTTGCACTTTTGCGCATATCTCGCATTCTGTACATCCCCGGACACCCAAAAATTTATGTAAGCACTAAAATATTTTATTTTAGTGATTTTCTTGATAAAATTCCATTCGTCACGTAATTTGGTTCGTTTTTCGCGTACGTCCGTGTTTCGTCGTAATTAACCGAACAACGTAACCGTACGACCAAACGAACCGACATCTGAGATGTTTTTGAACATATTTTAAGTTCCCTATACTTTAACTTCATTTTAGAGCTTTGAAATGAGGTTAACGGGGCTTAAACGTGTCAAAAAAATGCATCGAAAACCAAGTTTGGGGGTACAGGGGCCTGTTTTGCCATTTTTGAAAGTTGCTGACCTGCAAGGTCCTTACGGTCCGTATGGACCTTTGCATACGGTCCGTAAGGCATCCCCAGAACAGCAAAATTGAATTCCAGCTTGTTCCAGCTGTTCCCCATGTTTGCAAATGGTTTTAACAAGTCTATGGGCTTGTTTAAGGTGCCCAAGGTATTACAAATCAGGGGGCACACTTGGACGGCTTAGATCGAAGCTCGTTTATCGAGGAACGATCTTAACGGTTGTGTGTTTCCTATATAAACCCAACTCATTTCATTTGCAACCCACATCTTGATCTTGAATTCTCTAAGTTGGGGACTTTGCTCCTCATACCTGAGAAATTAGGATCAACCCTCCTTGCTTGGACCCTTTGTAAGTGTCCTTTCGTGCCTAGTTTAAATTTTTAGCGGTTATAGCCGAAAGGTCAAGAGTTTCGATAAACGCTTTGACTTTTAATCGGTTGAGCCATGGCTCATAACGAACATGGCTACGTGACCGTAATTAGGTAGGTGCTTAACCCTCATAAGGGCACCTCCTAATTACCACGTTTACTTAGTTAAATTGTCGGGTCAAATAAAAGTCAAACGGGTTAGTTTTAAATAAAATATATAACTATTAATATTAAAGCCATAAAATCAGTTTTATCACTTTAATAACTTGGTAAATATTAGTTGAACATGCCTAAGCATGATTCAACCCGACAATTCTAAGTATAGGCTCGGTCCGGAACCGAAAGTCGCAAAAGTTGACTTTTGCTTTGACTTTCAGTTCTGACCCGATTTAGCTTAGTTTAATTATGCCTTAGGATTCCATTAGGACCATATTATAAGTTAGTATAACCCTCCAAGGTTATAAAACTTGGTTCCATAGAAATCCTAGTTCATGCATGTTTCCATTAAATACCTAAATGTTGACCGTTATGCCTTTTGACCCTAAAACGAGAAATTTGAAAATGTGAGAGGACAATAATCTTTACTACTGATTTATAAACCTGTCCTTAAAATTTGAAATCAGTTGGAGGTCTAAATTAGAAGTTATGCTCATTAGCGTAAATGAAAAGCTTTTATGAATTAAACGACGTAATTAGCATATAGCCTATCTAAACCCAATTTTTTTATACCAAACTTTATACCTACTGATATAAAATAATATTTTGTGATTTTTATGTTGAGCATAACATAGGGTTCTAAGCTTGATTCGGTAATTGTCGGTTTTGCCCTTTTGGGCTATAAAATGAGTTTTACAAATCTTTTTGATATCAAACCTTTTTCTACTGATATAATATGATAAATAAATTATTTTGAATCTTCTGGAATAATAAAAATATCAGCTTTCCTTTGAAAACCCGGAAATGGCTCCCAATCGCCCTTTTAAGCATTTTTAACGCATAGTATGTATTAAAACTATTTTAAACATATAAGGGTTGATATCCACTGATATATTCAGTAAAGTTTTATATATTAACAGTAAGGAAAAGTTATAAACTCAGGTTTCCAGTTTTGACCTTTTAAGCCTATGTGAAATTACCAAAATGCCCCTTCGGTGCATGGTATGGTTATAATTAATAAATTTCACATATATAGGATACCCTACTGTTATAACTTATTAAATTAAGTGTATCCCCTGATTTAATCAGACCTGTAACTCAGATTTGTATTAAACCTCTTTTATAACCTTTAAAATGACCGAAATACCCCTTCGGGGCATAAATTGGTCTTAAACTCGTTTTGGGCATAACGGAAGGTATCCTACTGATATCACAACATATTTAAGGCATATTAACTTATGGAACATGTTCATGATTCATTTGGTTACTCGTTACGCACTTAATGCGTTCGGATCGGCGTATGTGACTAGTTGCATATATTAGCCGAAACGGGTCAAACCATATCGTTTTTATCTCAAATTTCAGAATGTGTTTAAGTTACCCATATTAAACAAGCATGCAAGCTTGTCGGGTCCAAACCACATTCTAAATCGGTCTTCGCTTTATCATGCGTTGAACCGTATTCTTCTGTTATAACTAACTGGTCTGAGCTTAGGCTTAATTAAAGACCCGTTAGAAATCTAATGGGTTATTAAAAACCTTCGTTCCAGATTTAGGAGCCCAGTAAAAGCTATCTGTACTTGCTTGGTGGTATACGGCTGGGATTAAATTTATATTTAGCTCAGGTAAATACGTTTAACTTATTTTCCCTATACGGGCTTGGGGTACGGTATATAAAATACCGCTTGGTCGGGGAATTGACCTTAACCGGCCTTGGTTAAGTGCTGTCAAATTAACTCGTTTGAAAATGTTGTTTTGTTTGTTTAACGCCTTTGGGGGTTTAATGACCATGTCCCGGATATCCTTGGCATCATTCAAAGAATGGCCACGACCTTAGCACACGGGTGTAGGCGTACACCCGTAGAGTATTTATTTTGTATAATCGTCGGCACGGGAGGAGTCTCGCGGCGATTTATATTAAGTGGTGTGTCTATTGAACTTTAACCCGGCACGACCCGGGCCACTGAACGCAGAACGAACATGTAATTCTTTTACAAGATTATTGAGCAAATAATTATCCCAAGTTATAAAAAGTTTTATGCCTTGAGCATTTAAATCAATTTTAAACATTTTTCAAAATGAGTCAGTTAAATTGTATTTACCAGTGAAAACTGACGTATTTTCCCAAAAAGACTAAGTGCAGGTACTACGTGTAATAGGCTGGTTTCTCCTAGCATCAAATAGAAGTCTCGCAAGCTTAGATGTTAAAGTCTGTTGAACAAGTTTCCTCTTTATTTTTTTTTTATCCGCCTGTGGATCTTTTACTTTCCGTATTGTAATACTTGGATATCACTTCATATCGGATTGTAATATATTTATCTTTTGCTTCCGCTGTGCATTTAAATTGTGTGGTTTTACTATGATGATATCAACTACGTCACGTACTCCCCACCGGGCCCACCGGTGACACGTGGAAATCGGGGTGTGACACATACATACATTACTACATACAAACATACCTACTCACATACTTACATACGTACATACATTACGGCGTACAAACATACCTACTTACATGCTTACATACGTACATACATACATACATACATACATACATACATACATACATTACTACATACAAACATACCTACTCACATACTTACATACATACATACATTACGGCGTACAAACATACCTACTTACATGCTTACATACGTACATACATACTTACATACATTACTACATACAAACATACCTACTCGCATACTTAATTCATTACCCCGCGTACTCGCTCACACATCCCGAACTTAATCACATGTCATAAACGCTTTTAGAATATCCTTCGGATATGTTTCGGATCTTAAGAATGAGTTCCGAACTCACCCGTAACTTACCAAGCCTTTCAGTAGGGTTAAGGAACCTTATAAGGACTTAACGAGGCTTGGAATGTGTCCACGGGGTCCGAATTCGAAGGAAAAACAAAGAAATCCTCAAACCTTACAATTACATCAGACCTCCACCGTAAGCTACGGTGGCTACCTTAGCTTACGGTGGCCCCAAAAGCTTTACGGTAGTTCTAGACTGCCTTACGGCAGAAAAAGGAAACCCAGCTCCCACCGTAGCTTACGGTGGCACCGTAAGCTACGGTGATGCCCAGTTCAGCTTACCAATTTAATACTAAAACTCGCATAACTTGTTCGTTTTGCGTCCGTTTCACTTGAAACTTGTCCCTAAACATCCGTAAAACAATTCCTTACATATTAGCCTAAGAACCCTTGCCTGGGTCCTTAATCATTACATATTTTATTACCAAATCCTCACTTATTCTTATTTATTCGACCCGTTTGGTCCCACATACTATCTTCGACTATCTAGATCATTACTTATCTTAATACCTTCATTATATCATACATAATTTCCCTTATTCAAAAACAATAAAATTCTTACGTATACTAAGAAGTGAGTCGGGAGTCACTTACCTTTTTGCGTCCGTATTCGCGTTCGCTTTCTTGTGTCCTTTTGACCCTTGAGCCTTCCGTGCTTACGTCACTTTGACTAAATGCTTATCCATACATGTCACCACATTTACATTCTTGTTAGCATACGAGATATTACATATCAACGATCATAACAAATGCATATCTCACATTTGACCTTCATTAGTCAATTCTAACAAACATAAGGCATATATTCAAAATCACATCCTTTTAAGCTCATATAATTCATCATGTCATTCTATATAGCACGTATTGATATAACATAGACCATATGACTTTCTAAAATCTTACAATTATGGCAACAAGTCTAGTTATGCTTCTTATGCGTAGTTGACTTTCAGAAGTCAATGGTTTATATATGAACTTTCGACTTAACCTCCTATATTTGTGTCATCATGTTAGGCTTATACTAATGACACTATATACATTTCATACTTATTATGCAATATGTTTTCAATCACGTGATCATCAAGTTACATCTTGCACATATACAACTAAATCAATACAAACTAAAGCTCTCATGATCCTACAATTGACATTCACATTCAAAGCTAGTAATTTAACATAATCTCAACATCGTTCTTTACTAGTAAGTCCACAAACCACCCATTTAGTGTATATCCATATCCAAATTACCATTTAGTCACTAATCCGACACATGGTATGCACCTCATCATTCAAATATAGAGTGCAACTCCTAATGCATAATTCAACCCCAATCATACCATCAACTATCCTATCTTACGAAATCCTTCTTCAATATATCTTCTCATGTTTGTTTATCATCAATCATGTTATTATCAAACTCTACACATGTTCATCCATTATTTAACATTTAACTTCACATGCTAGCTTATACTAGGCATTTCATCAAACACTTGGTGTGCGTACACCTTTTAATGCACAATGTACAACTAATTTATACATATTCTTCTAATCTCATACATAATTCATCCAATCCTCCTACTAATTAGCATCTATCATTCATACATAACATCAAGAATATCAACACCACATTTCTTTCAATTCATCTAACAAGAATTCATCATACCCACATAATACAATCAATATGCAACAAGAATTAGACATGGATGATGATTCAACTCATCATTCTCACCATAACTAATGGGTTTCACCTCTAAACATCAAATTAACCTAAATAATGCATAACCCATGTTCTATATGATGATTCTAACATATCCTCATGCTCAATTTCATACCAATTCCCGATTTACAACATAACCCACTTCGTGGATAATCATCAGTCTAGAATTTAAGACATACCTTATGATCCCCTCGTGTTGGTGATCATTAATCCATGCTCGGTTATGGCTTTAAACTTCATCTTGCCTTCCAATTTGAGCAAAAGGATGAAGTTAGGGTTTGAGGCTCCATGGGAGCCTCCTGATCTTTCTCGAACACACGTATGTGTGTGTTTGTGTGTGATTAAGTTATTTAATAACTTAACTTTCATTTGTTCCATTTTAGCCCCTCGGGTTTACCTTTAAAACATAACTGACACTACCCTTATTATTTAATACTTTTGACCATACCCTTAACTAGGTTAAATAGCCTAGTTATTTATTTCATGACGTGTCACATAAGAACTTACGACAAATATTAACATTCAGATTTTGGGGCGTTACATTTGTGTCACGTATAAACTGCAAATTATGCTTATCCGCTAATCCGTTTAACTTCAAAATTCCCATCATCCTCTTCATCAGTTATATCTTCAATTCGAGCATAAATATACGCCTCTTAACCCGATGCGACCTTATTCCCACACAATTTCACAGCCAATTTCGTCTCTACAACTGATCGGAGCCGCGTCGGCATATCGAAACTCCGACGATGCAATTCTTGTACATAACATTGCAAACCGGTACGAATATTACATGTTATTTGTTCGTCTTATCATACACAACCAAAGCCCCATATTTATTTCAATTTACAAAACTTTCATATCAGAATTTTTTTCTCCAAGTTATGAAATCATGCAGTATTCTTTTATTTGGCCCACTCTAAAGTTGCATTTAGAATCCTGGCCCAATGTCTAAAATAACTTCTCAGTCCAACTTCAATTTAAACGGTCCAAAGTCCAAACAATGATTTCGTATGACATTTTATTTCGGTTGAAAAAGAGAGTTTTTTGGATTTGTAGATAAAAAGAAACTTTTGGACAGTAAGTTTTGCCATTTAGTTTGTTTGCCGACAAAAATCTGATTACCAACAAATCATTTCCAAATTGTAAACAAAATAAGTGAAGATGTACGGTTAAAAACCCCAAGTAAATAAAAATAATATACTTGACCTACTAAAAGTCAAACCGGAATAACCCACACAAATTCAAGTATCATCTTATCAGCCTAGGTGGTGTGCGATAAACCGTTTAAGGGTTTTATCACGTCACCCCAACGTCACGTAGGCACAACTCATCAGAGAGCTTTGTTGTTAATTGTCATGCAGTGGGATAAAACCTCTGTCATCATTACGGCTTGGGCCAAGTGCAGAGTGGGCCACCGAACAGGGCCCACACTCTCAAGGGGCCATAATTTTGATTATATATACATTTTGTGTATATATAGCTTTTTAGCAGAATCTCAAACATCAATGTATTAATGTTCTGGTGGTTTTCCCCAATTATTGCACAGAAGAGGCTGAAGTTCGAAACTCGTTCTTTACCCTTTTTTTTTGTTTTCATCAACCTATTCTTTAGGTTTTAATCTCTTTTCTATTTCCCACCAGCTTTCTTTTATTTTGTTTTTTTCTTTATGGCTCTTGTTTTTATTCCCTTTAGTAAATGTCACCCATTGTTTTTAGTTATCCCAATAGCTTTCTTTTATTTTTTATTTTCTATATGCCACTTATTTTTTATTTTCTTTCAGTAAATGTCACCCACTATTTTTAGTTAAACACATAATTGTTCTCTTTTAGATGTTTTATATAACTAGATTTGTAATATACTTTTAAGTTTTATATATACAATATTAATTTAGTAACTTTTTGTCTAAAAAGCGTATTATAATGCACTAAGATCTTAAACATGTTTAGTTTTGGTTTATCTCGGGCCCTATATATCGTCATATTATTTATTTTTTATAAGTTTATAAATAGGCCCTCTTCTTCTCTACTTGCACAGGCCCCTAGAAGGCTGTTGGATTCTCGGAGACGGCCCTTGTCACTTTAATAATAAGAAGACACGGGTTCTACTCTCGGCATCCTCAGTTTTGTTTTTCATTTTGTTTTTCTTATCTATTTATTAAATGCAAATGAACCCAGTGACCACTAGGTCCTGTACATAGAAAGTCATCCTTCAAAAAAATATTTAAGGGCCCGTATTTTCTGTTCGCACAGGGCCTAAAAATTTTCAAACATTTTCGGAGACGACCCTGAATAAATCTAACATAAAAAACATAAGTTATAAAAGAATAATTAAGATAAAACATAAAAAGTTCCGTTAAACTAGAATAAAAAAGATTAAAAGAAAACTTAATTAAATACAATACATAAAAAAGCGAATTAAAATAAACGGCTTAATTAAAATGGCCACGCAAAGTTCTCCAAGCCACAATATGACAAAAACTAGTGCTTTGAAGTTGTTGGAACTCGACACAGGTCGTCTCAATCGCTTGATCTTCAGTTAAGCCCTCTTCGTTGTTCATGGCATTGATAACTAGTAATGTGATTCAGTTTACCATTGTTTGCACCCACTTGTTGATGAAAATGTGTCAAAATCACGTTCAAAATAGAAACAGTCGGAGGTTGCCCTTTCTTCGCAACATACACCCAACTCGTAGCCAGACCGATGTCCTCTTCCTCGGCCCATTGGTTCACCATAAAATGGTAGAAAATGTGAAAGAGATATTGATTTTGTAGTATGAAAAGTTAGAGAGTTGTGGTATAAGATAGGGATTTATAAAGAGGAGATTGGAATTAAATTAAAAAAAAAGCGTTCTTTTAAAAAGAATTATTCAAACCGTTCAACCCTATGGCTCTCGCGAAGGACACAATGACATCAACCATAACGCCCCCAATGGTGCCCCTACGACGATGTTGGGGGCTATATGGTGCTTAGGTGGCGGAGGGCGTAATCCCACACCGGGCGGTCTTATGGTGATGTGCCAGAATAGGTACAAAGATGACAAATAATATGTTCAATATCAACCAATAGAATGAGAGATGTCATTATCAAAACGATTATGTACACCTACGTACGACACAACGTGAGAGTAATATCAACCATAAATCCCCTTGTGTAAATAATCAATGTAAAAGAGAGATTGAGGTATGCTATTTTAGACTCTCTTTCTCAGCACTTTACAAATATACTTTTTCGATCTAGTACTTATTCACGGCAATACCTCTCTTCTTGTGGCGAGGCTCATGGTGTTCTATTTTACAGTGAGTACATCAAATAAGAAGTCAAGTACTATTTCCTCTAGCTAGAAGACTCTCAGTTGAAGTAATCTCGAGGTCCATCCATTGATGACGAGATTTCCGTCTTCATTTGGTGTTATCTGGATACGAACAAGCTAGAGTTGCCTCTCCATATTTTGACCATAGCATGGTTTTAATTGAACCTAAATTGACGAGACCCGAAACTATCTGATTTCATGCGCTTAAACATAGATATACCAGACTAGAATACCTTTTTTAATAAGCACCAGGCCTCACACAACATACAAAGCCCTACATATTTCAAGTCAATCTAACATGTACACCGTAGATGTGTGTGGGTGAGACTTGAAAGTTTTTGTTCAATAATTTTTCTACGTTCTATATAATTTTGAAAATACTACATTTTTAGTTGTACCTTGTGCTTCAAATTCTTGTAAATCACTTTTTAGATCTATTGCATTATACAATTTGTACAATATATATTAATAGGGGTTGGACTATGTACAAGATAATCTTATCATACAAACATAGGGGATAACCTCAGGAGGGTGACGTGTATTATTTTTATTTTAAGGGGGGAAGGGTATTATGGTCTTTCCTTGCATGACTTAATTCATCCCCGATTTTGTCAAACGGCTATAACTTTTTCATATGATAATATTTTCAAAAAAATATTACGGTGTATTAACGAATATTTCATTCTCTTTAATTTGAGTAGACTATTGCTATAGTAGTCTTTATTTTATTTATTTTACAAGCTATCAATTTACGTGATTGTGTAACGTGACGTGATTATGTTCCAGTTCGTAACTATGTCTATTGGTGCAAACACTAACAAATGCTCAATGTGACCCTAACGTGACGTGATTATGTTCCAGTTCGTAACTATGTCTATAGGTGCAAGCAGTAACAAATACTCAATGTGACCCTACAGCTATAATCATGTACCGTATGTAACAAGTATAATGTCATGTGATTATGTATTAGTACGTAATTATGTTATTATAATTTCTTTGATTGTGTAACATTTTTTTACAAAAGTTATGCTTATTACGTGATTATACATTTAATATAATGAGAACTTAATTGTTATTATACTATTACGTGATTAATATTATAATATAAGTCGTTACGTGATTATAGATGTAGTGATACATTGAACATTTGTTATCGCTTGCACATATGGTATGTGATTATTACATTGAGTATTTGTGTAAGACCTATACTTACATAACTGAGAATTTATAATAACTTTTGCATTTTATAAAAAGAAATGAAATACACGTTCATACAAAGTTTCGGGTTTAATAAAAGTTCATAAAAGTTAAAACATTTCAGCATGTTATCGTTGATTATTTTTGTAAACGACTAATTGTAATGCGGAAACTTGAACTTTGATCGTGTCCGGTTCTTTGTTGAGCTTGATCGTCGTCCGATACTTCAAATTATTACCTACATTTCATAAATCATGGAATACGTTAGTTAATTGGAGTTTATAACTGATTTAGTTAAGCCCGATAACTCAAAGTAACGACAACAACAAATTTCGCAAATACCCCGCAGTAAGCTACGGCTCTGTGCCGTAGCTTACGACCTGATGATTCTGCATTCAACAGCAGCTGCCAGCTGTAAGCTACGGCTTGCCACCGTAGCCTACGGTTGGCTACTGCATCAATTCTCTAGTTTGTCGTTTTTGTTACGAAAACTTCCGTAACTTGATCAGTTCTCATTCATTTCGCAAGAAACTTTTTCCTAATGTTCGTAAAACATTTGCCCACATTTCTAACTTATGAACCCACGATCCGGATTCACCAAATTTGTTTTACGCTATTGATTCCATTATATATATATTTTAAATAATTGACCCGTTTGCATGTTCAAGCAAACGATCTCACAGATGTTACATCATTTTGCAAGAACATTATTTTTATGATTATACCCCATAACCTGGGGTATTATTCTTTTGTTTTATGCGACCGCTATCCGGTTCGCGGTTATGCTAATTGACATGTTCGACCTTTCAAAGGCCGAACTTTGATTAATCCGAATGCTTTTTAAAAATTCCTAACCTTTCAATCATGACTCGCTAACCTAGTCTGATTATTTAAAGTTCGCGTTCCCACTTTGGATTTTCATCTATATATCATCACAACTTCAAATGTGATGGATTGTGAATGGGAAAAATCATTATATTCCCATTCTATCCCCAAGTTAGATATTTTACGAAAATGACCCAATATGTAGTTTTAAGCCAAAATGGTTTAAGCCTTCCATTTTATACTATCGTAAGGATCGACCAAATTATAGAATTCATTTTTAAACTACCCTTAAGGGTCGTTTGCCCGGTTTATCATTCGAGGGTGGTTTGGTTAACTTAGTCCTTTTTACCACGAAGGACTTTTAAAAGCATATTTTGACCAAATGAGCATTTTATACTGTTGTTCTATTTAAATCATTGAATTCCTAAGAACACGATGTTCTCAAATTTCAAATTATTAGATATACCTCACTTTAGGTAATCCCAAGACCACCCATGACTCAATTAACTCTCGTAGGACCTTAACTCCTCATTGAGAGTTTGATCCATTACACATACCTAGCTCGGGTCTTAGCATTGACCCGTTTTAATACCTTGCACTATTAATTGCTAATTAATAGCAATGCAAGCCATACTCTATCCTTCCTGTGGGCACAAAACTCGACAAGAGATCAATAGTCATTATTGTCAAATGATGATAACATCACCATTTGACCCGTTTGGCCTAAATGACCATTTTATTATCGTGAGATGGTAATTATTTGTCATCTCACTCATTTAGCCCGTTTCGGCTTGCACCCTATGATCATTATACTTAAAAGTCGTTTCTTAATTCATTTGACCCATTATGGCTTACGCCATAGGGTATCTTTTTCAAAACTCATTATTTATCCGTCAACTCGTGACCAGATTACTATTTTACCCATTATGGATTACACCATAATGTAACTTTTCAAAACTCTTTGTTTATTTGTCATCACATGACCAAATTACCGTTTTACCCTTTTTACCATCAAAAATGGTTTCTTACCATTTTCACTTGTTCTGATCCGTATCATTCCGCGTCGGAACATCATATTTCAAATACTAATTTACATTGTTCATAACCAATACAATAAGTAGGTGTTCTATTAGAAGGGTGTAAGCTTTACTTACCTTGCATCAAATTATGCTTTTTCGCATATTTGATCCGTTTGACCCGCTTCTTCCCAAGCTTCCACCTTGCTTGCCAAGCGTCAAACTATTATTTATCATTCGCAAGATGGTTAGATTAGCCATCATTTATCACGTATCCCGCCTTACACATTTTACATCAAAATTACCATTTGATCTTATTATAGGTCAGTTTGACTTTTAAAAGTCAACTTCCTATTAACATATACAAACCCACAAATAAGTTCGACAACTCAGTTAGGCATTTCGTTAATTACCCGGTAGGCACTATTCTTAGGCCACCATTATAACCACGTTCCCCAACTAAGTTCACGCAATTGTTAACATCAAGTTAACATATTTTTCAATAATAAATGCTAATTTATCCATTCATTATGCTAGAACTAAGGGTTTTCATCAATATGTAAAACCATTTCATCATATTACTAGGCATTCATCTGTATACCTAATATAATTAAGTTCTACATATAAACTAGTAGGCAACATGATTTCAAGCGCCTATTAACATTGACACAACATCAATTTCATCATATCATACAACCCCCATTTCAAGTCATGTATGAACACTTACTCGATTCTCTAATTTGTTCGAGTATCTTACGCATACATACAAGTATGATGATCATAAACGCTTATATATTATCAATTCCATCATATAATCAAAACCCATTTCAAAATCTACTTGTTAATCACTTACAAGTAACCATATATCAAATGTTTCATACTTTCCTTATGTTTAACAAAATTAAGCATACATCTATACCTAATTTCATCTTTGGATCATCATCCAACAATCTAATTGCAAGTAATCTACTTGTCTCAAATCACAACTTTCACCAATCTAGGTTTTAAGACACCTTATGATCTCATTGTCTAGGTGATCGATAATTCGTGTTCATGCACGAATTTGAGTCTCAATTCCTTCTTCAATTTGATGATTTTTGGATGAACAAGGGTTTTCCCCTTGTTTGTTCTCCTGGTGTTGTATTTTAGTTTTTACATATTAAAACACATGTTTCCTTTTTAACAACTTTGGTCCCTTAGGTTTAGTTTTGTTTAAAACCCCCCATAAAACACTACTAACAATTAACCAATTCTCATAACTAGGTTTAAATGTTCCTAGTCAATTTACTAAATATGAGTTGTTACAACCCGATTCTACTTAAGTCCCATTCACTCAGGCCCTTAGTACACTGTTTCTTATAAAGCACTTATTTACTTTTTATTTAACATTGGGTTTGTTTATTTAAACCTCAATGTTTACGGGTTAACTTTTACCACTAACGGTATTTTCCTGGTCTTTAATATTAACGTGGTTTGATTACCTAACCCGTTTTTGGGGTGTTACAAGTCTAGCCTCCTTAAAGAGGTTTCGTCCCTGAAACCTTTCTTACGTAGTTCCTTGGGTTTAACCCAATGGACTTGGTTTCGTTTTCACCTGAGCGTTGCTCATATTTTAATTATTCAGTAATCTTACCAGGAAGATGTGACAACGTCCTCCGGACTCCCAAATGGTGTCCGACTCCTTTCTTGCTCTTTTTCTTGTTTGACATCTCAGTCTCCCCGGTCAAGCATTACCATGGGCCATATCATATGTGCCTTTTATGTGTAAGGCCTCATGGGCCATTACTTTCATCTTGAATTCCTCGTCTTTATCGTTTACGATCGAGTCGCCATTTGGTCACTCGGTCACATAAATTTGTCAACATGCATATTCCACGCTAATCCTATGATGAAAAGCGCAATAAACAAGTTTTAAGTTTAAATTTTATCTTGACCGGCCTTGACGGTTAGACTATTTAGTCAGCGGTTACCTTATACCTTATCGCTCGGGTATACCCACATTGCCTTCCCGAGGCTTATGTAACACCCCGAAAATATTAATGTTACATTTTAAACTAAATACTAGTAGTAAGTTAAGATAAAAGACTAGGAAAGATAACCTAGTTAGTAGAAATCTTAACATAATATGACAAAGTATAATTAAAAAACCCTTGTTCTATAACCCATGTAAAATTGAGGGACCAAACTTGCCAATTCTGGAACTTAAATTATTATTAGTAAAAATAACACATCAAACACACACCTAAGTGTGTGTTTGATCGATCAGAACGCAGGCAACAAAGGGGATTCCCCTCAAACCCTAAAGTTCACAAAATCCCTCAATTGAAGGTGCAAATCGAGTCCGAATCGAAATCTGAATATAGATTTGTGATCACCTTGACTAAGGGATCGTAAGGTATGTAAAATTTCATGATTTGGTTCTACCTTAGATTTTAGATAAAATCATGAGGTTCAAATCTGATCATGCATGATGTTTGTTTTAATTGAAATAGTGTATAAGGATGAACCCTAGAAGATTTCTTGTTGAAATTTGGTTTAATTCTTGTAAAGTTCATGATCACCATTAGAGGTGATATGTGGGTTTTTGTAGAAAAGTATGAAACATTAGGATTTTGATGTGTCCTAGAGTAATTCAAGCTTTATGAACAAGATTCAGAAATTATTGATGTAAAATTTAGCAAAATCGCTTAAATTGATGTTTGCCATGGCTAAATCATGAATGTTAAATTTAGTTACAATTGTAAGAAATTATGCACACAAGATGCTTGATAAAATGCCTAAAAGACATTGATCGACACAAATGTGGTGTTGGTAAAGTAACAAGCTTAATCATGAGCCGAATGGTTCTAATGATAATTGGCTTGTATGTTTTAGGCAACACGAGTGAGGCGTCGGGAAGTCAAGCCGGTGCGGACGCTCGCCAAAAGGGAAAGCTCTAAGGTACGTAGTTAACGCTACTATAATGTTGATGATCTAGTTTTCATTTTAATGGTTTACTAGTTATGAATAATAGAGAGTCGTGATGGTTTGGTTGCTTGAAATGAGGGACCTCATAATGGCAAACCAAATGAGCTATAGTGGTGGGTACAAACTGGGTAACGGGAGTACCTCATCCGTAGTCCATAAACCCGTGTGTCGGGTAATGGGAAGAATATTATTGTCACGCAAACCGGTAATGGGAGCGTGTGGGTAGAAGTAAGGGATCCTAAACGGATCATAATTGCTGTAAAGAAATACCCCGTGCTGTGCTTTGATGTCCTTAAAGTGCAGGAATTGGTATAAACGGGTCAAAACAGCAAATAGGAAGGATATGCAGAGACTACCGTAAATTACGGTATCACCGTAATTTACGGTAGAGAGTAAACCTTTACGGTGGTTCTCTACTGATTTACGGTAGAACCTTAAACGTCCAGCTCTCACCGTAAATTACGGTGACCACCGTAATTTACGGTGGAGTCCGGCTAAAAATGTCAAATTTTGTTTAATTTCATATTTTGAATCCGATTTAAACGCACACTTAATTATGTGAAATTTGAGGGATTCTAACCTTGATATTTTGTTAAATTTCCAGCTTTAAAGTAAGTCAATCAAATGGATGGTGATCAACGCAAGGCTTCGGAACCGAACACAATCAAGAAGTTGTTCTTCACTTTTGTCTTAAATGTTCGCTAGTGATAATTTTGTAATGAAAGGAATACTTATGTATCCTTGTTGTGTTGTGATTGTTTTCAAACACTTATGTTCTAAACTAGAATTAAAATCTGCGTTTATGTTTTAAATAACTATGATCTTTCTTATCTAGTCGGTTTAAATATTGGGCATTTTAATTAGAGTGTTACAAGTTGGTATTCAGAGCTAAGGTTAAAGAGAATTGTGTTCGGTTCAAGGCTTGATCAACATCCGGTAAGAATTTACTTAAAGCAAATTAAATTTAAAAAGATTAAAAAGGGTAACGATTTATTGTGTATGGGAGGAGTATAGTGATATACTCGAACCCGGGAAGTACACTTAGTATAGATGATAAGGCAAAGTTATATACTTGGCCGGAAAATAAGTACGAAGTCTCATGTAAGAGCATGAGAGCGATTGAACAAGATTATTTAACGGATCATTTTAACATTTCAGTAAGAAGATGTCGGGAGGTGCTAGTAACAATGTTCTATCCCTCACTACCGACGAGTTGAAAGAGAAGATTGCCGAGGAAGTTGGTAGGGCCATCGAAGTTAGTCTACCAAGATTTGTGGAAAGAATGCAAAACACCTTACTTTCAACTATGGAGGAAAGAATTGGTGAACTAAGAGAAGATCTTACCAGTGATAGAGGCAAGACTAAGGAAAAGAAAGGTTGTTCCTATAACAAGTTTATTGCCTGCAAGCCCCCGATTTTCAATGGAGAGGTAGATCCAATTGCTTGTCAAAGGTGGATAAGCGATATTGAGGGTGTTTTTGAACGAACGCATTGTGATGAAAGTGACTTTGTGGCATATGGAACTGGCCAACTTAGAGGCCAAGCCAAGGATTGGTGGGACAACCTCAGAAACGAAAGGGGTGCTAAAACAATAAGGGCGATGACTTGGGAAGCTTTCAAAGTACCATTCCTCAAACATCATAGCCCCAAGGCAGTGATAAATAAGATAAAGGAAGAATTCATGCAATTGAGGCAAAAGGGTGAAACCGTTGATAAGATTACGGGGATGTTCATGGATAAGCTCAAGTTTTGTGATGACTTGGTCAAAACTGAAGAACAGAAAATTTATTATTATCACACCATGCTTAGGGCTGAATATAGGGAATTCATGACTCCCTCACATTATGAAAGCCTCACTGATATAATCAATGCGGCGCGGGAACGCGAGATTGAACTAAAAAGGCAAGTTGAAAGAGGTGAAAGGAGGGCCTTGGATGAAAACCCGAGTCCCACAAAGAAGCCGAAGGTAGCTGAATCTTCGAAGAAAGGAAGTGCAAAAGGAGGATCTCCGAGTTGCAAAACATGTGGACGCACTCATAAAGGTGAATGCTATTTCAAGAACAAACCTTGCGTGGCATGTGGCAAGATAGGGCATGGGGTTGCAAATTGCCCAGACAAAGTAACGGTGTGCTATAAATGTTACCAACCGGGTCATAAAAAGTCAGAATGTCCGGAATTGGTGGGAAAGAAAGAGAGTGCCGACTCTAGGGATGAGACCCCAAAAGCTAAGGCAAGGTCGTTCCAAATCACTGCTGCTGAAGCAAAAATGGAACCTGACGTGGTTACAGGCATATTTACTATAAATTCGATCGTTGCACGCGTTTTATTTGATACAGGTGCGAATAAGTCTTTTGTTTCACATAGATTTATTCAAAACCCCATGTTTACATTAACAAAATTACCTATGCCAATGGAAGTAGAAGTAGGTAATAACAAAAGTTTTCTTGTTTGTGATGTATGTCGGGAATGCAAATTGAATATTGATGGCGAGGAATACTCCATTGATTTAATACCCATGTCCATGGGTGAATTTCAAGTGGTCGTTGGAATGGATTGGCTATCCCGCTACCATGCTAAGGTGATATGCTTACGTAAGGAGATACACCTAACGTCTCCGAGCGGAAGGCGTGTCATCATCTATGGGGAGAAGGCTTGTAATCCCATGATATGCTCGATGATAGAAGCCCGCAAGTTTATACTACACGGGTGTAAGGCATATCTAACTTATATACGTGACGTCGAAAAAGAAACGCCAAGAATTAAAGACGTACCTGTGGTGTGTAAATTTAAAGATGTCTTTCCCGAAGATCTTCCGGGAATGCCACAAGAGCGCGAAATAGAGTTCGGGATTGAACTGACCCCGGGTGCTAAACCGGTTGCTAAGGCACCGTATAGATTGGCACCTTCAGAACTGCAAGAGTTAATGTCTCAGTTGCAAGATTTACTAGAGAAGGGATTCATCCGGCCTAGCGTGTCTCCTTGGGGAGCTCCCGTGCTATTTGTAAAGAAGAAGGACGGGAGCATGCGGATGTGTATTGATTACCGGGAGTTAAACAAACTCACGGTAAAGAATCGATACCCACTTCCGAGAATTGACGACTTATTCGATCAATTACAAGGCGCTAGCTGGTTTTCAAAAATCGATTTGAGATCGGGTTACCACCAATTGAGGGTAAAGGAAAGTGATGTACCAAAAACGGCATTCCGGACACGATACGGACATTTCGAATTTCTCGTGATGTCTTTCGGATTAACGAATGTGCCCGCGGCTTTCATGGACCTCATGAACCGAGTTTGCAAACCGATGCTCGATAGATCGGTGATTGTTTTTATAGACGACATCCTCGTTTATTCAAGAAACGAGGCGGAGCACGCTAACCATTTACGAGAAGTATTGGAGGTATTAAGGCGGGAAAGATTATATGCTAAATTCTCAAAATGCGCCTTCTGGTTACGAGAGGTGCAATTCCTAGGGCACGTCATCAGTGCCGAGGGAATATTGGTGGATCCGTCGAAGGTGGAAGCGGTGTCAAAATGGAGCCCTCCAAAGAATCCATCCGAAATTAGAAGTTTCTTGGGGTTGGCAGGTTATTATCGGAGATTCATTCAGGATTTCTCCAAAATCGCAACGCCATTAACCAAATTGACCTGCAAGAATGAGAAGTTCGTCTGGGGAAGCGATCAAGAAAAGGCATTTCAGACATTGAAGGAAAAATTAACCTGTGCACCGGTGTTGACTTTACCGGACGGTACGGAGGATATGGTAGTGTACTCGGATGCATCGCACCTAGGCCTTGGGTGCGTACTAATGCAAAGGGGAAGGGTGATCGCCTATGCCTCTAGACAACTTAAGCCGCATGAAACAAAGTACCCAACTCATGATCTTGAGTTGGCAGCCGTGGTCTTTGCCTTGAAAATCTGGAGGCATTACTTGTATGGTGTAAAAAGTACTATTTTCACTGACCATAAGAGTTTGAAGTACTTTTTCGACCAAAAGGAGCTAAACATGAGGCAGAGACGCTGGTTAGAAGTGGTGAAAGACTACGATTGCGAGATCCATTACCACCCCGGAAAGGCTAATGTGGTGGCGGATGCCCTTAGCCGAAAGGACGAATGCGCTCCAATACGAGTACGATCTATGCAGTTGGTAGTAACTTCAGGTTTGCTCGAGCGTATCAGAGAAGCCCAAACCAAAGCGTTAAAGAAAGAAAATTGGAAGAAAGAACGTATAAAAGGGATGGTAAAAGACCTTACGGAAGGAAGTAATGGGATGAAATGCCGGAATGATCGGATTTGGTTCCCAAACACATGTGGTGTTAAGAGTCTTCTGCTTGACGAGGCTCATAAGTCTCGCTATTCGATCCATCCCGGGGCAACTAAGATGTATAGGGACTTGAAGCAAAACTATTGGTGGCCGGGGATGAAAAGGGATGTGGCTAAATACGTGGAGAAGTGTTTGACTTGTTTACAAGTCAAAGCGGAGCATCAAAAACCCTATGGCAAGTTGCAACCATTAGATATTCCGGTTTGGAAGTGGGAACAAATTACAATGGACCTGCTAACCAAGCTGCCCAGAACTAGTCGTGGTTTCGATGCCATTTGGGTAGTTGTGGATAGACTAACCAAAAGTGCTCATTTCATCCCTATCCGAGAAACTTATACGTCAGAGAAGATGTCTGAAGTGTATACTAATGAGATAATAGCACGCCACGGAGTGCCGGTATCCATCGTGTCCGATAGGGATACCCGGTTCACTTCAAATTTTTGGTACGATTTCCAAAAACAAATGGGAACTAAATTGTTTATTAGCACCGCGTACCATCCTCAAACAGATGGTTAAAGTGAAAGGACAATTCAAACATTGGGGGATATGTTACGGGCGTGCATAATTGACTTCGGGGGTAGTTGGGATATTCACCTACCGTTGGTTGAATTCTCATATAATAACAGTTACCACGCAAGCATCGGTATGGCTCCGTATGAAATGCTATACGGAAGGAAGTGTCGAACTCCGGTATGTTGGGGTGAGGTTGGCCCGCGTGAACTTGAACATAAAGATATAATCGGACTCACGAATCAAAAGATCGACATAGTCCGAACTCACCTAAGGGCGGCTCAAAATCGACAGAAGGCGTATGCGGACAAACGGAGAAAACCGATTGAGTTCCAAGTTGGTGATAAGGTTATGTTGAAGGTATCACCGTGGAAAGGAATAATCCGGTTTAGAAAAAGGGGAAAGTTAAGCCCAAGGTTTATCGGGCCCTTCAGAATCATCGAGCGAGTCGGTAGGGTGGCTTACCGTCTCGAATTGCCCCCAGAGTTGAGTGGGATACATAGCACGTTCCATGTATCACAGCTCCGGAAATGTCTAGCTGACGAAACCGCGTATATTCACTATGACGACATCGAGGTGGATAATAGTCTCAACTACGCGGTGAGACCAATTGCTATTCTAGACCGTAAGGTGAAAAGCTTAAGGAACAAGATGGTCTATCAAGTAAAGGTCAAATGGGAACACCGAAAAGGATCAGACACCACTTGGGAGTCTGAAGAGGAAATGAAACGACTATACCCTACACTTTTCGGTACGTATAAGAAACTTCTGTCATATACATAAACAGGTTTCGGGGACGAAACCCTCTTTAAGGGGGGTGGACTTGTAACACCCCGAAAATATTAATGTTACATTTTAAGCTAAATACTAGTAGTAAGTTAAGATAAAAGACTAGGAAAGATAACCTAGTTAGTAGAAATCTTAACATAATATGACAAAGTATAATTAAAAAACCCTTGTTCTATAACCCATGTAAAATTGAGGGACCAAACTTGCCAATTCTGGAACTTAAATTATTATTAGTAAAAATAACACATCAAACACACACCTAAGTGTGTGTTTGATCGATCAGAACGCAGGCAACAAAGGGGATTCCCCTCAAACCCTAAAGTTCACAAAATCCCTCAATTGAAGGTGCAAATCGAGTCCAAATCGAAATCTGAATATAGATTTGTGATCACCTTGACTAAGGGATCGTAAGGTATGTAAAATTTCATGATTTGGTTCTACCTTAGATTTTAGATAAAATCATGAGGTTCAAATCTGATCATGCATGATGTTTGTTTTAATTGAAATAGTGTATAAGGATGAACCCTAGAAGATTTCTTGTTGAAATTTGGTTTAATTCTTGTAAAGTTCATGATCACCATTAGAGGTGATATGTGGGTTTTTGTAGAAAAGTATGAAACATTAGGATTTTGATGTGTCCTAGAGTAATTCAAGCTTTATGAACAAGATTCAGAAATTATTGATGTAAAAATTTAGCAAAATCGCTTAAATTGATGTTTGCCATGGCTAAATCATGAATGTTAAATTTAGTTACAATTGTAAGAAATTATGCACACAAGATGCTTGATAAAATGCCTAAAAGACATTGATCGACACAAATGTGGTGTTGGTAAAGTAACAAGCTTAATTATGAGCCGAATGGTTCTAATGATAATTGGCTTGTATGTTTTAGGCAACACGAGTGAGGCGTCGGGAAGTCAAGCCGGTGCGGACGCTCGCCAAAAGGGAAAGCTCTAAGGTACGTAGTTAACGCTACTATAATGTTGATGATCTAGTTTTCATTTTAATGGTTTACTAGTTATGAATAATAGAGAGTCGTGATGGTTTGGTTGCTTGAAATGAGGGACCTCATAATGGCAAACCAAATGAGCTATAGTGGTGGGTACAAACCGGGTAACGGGAGTACCTCATCCGTAGTCCATAAACCCGTGTGTCGGGTAATGGGAAGAATATTATTGTCACGCAAACCGGTAATGGGAGCGTGTGGGTAGAAGTAAGGGATCCTAAACGGATCATAATTGCTGTAAAGAAATACCCCGTGCTGTGCTTTGATGTCCTTAAAGTGCAGGAATTGGTATAAACGGGTCAAAACAGCAAATAGGAAGGATATGCAGAGACTACCGTAAATTACGGTATCACCGTAATTTACGGTAGAGAGTAAACCTTTACGGTGGTTCTCTACTGATTTACGGTAGAACCTTAAACGTCCAGCTCTCACCGTAAATTACGGTGACCACCGTAATTTACGGTGGAGTCCGGCTAAAAATGTCAAATTTTGTTTAATTTCATATTTTGAATCCGATTTAAACGCACACTTAATTATGTGAAATTTGAGGGATTCTAACCTTGATATTTTGTTAAATTTCCAGCTTTAAAGTAAGTCAATCAAATGGATGGTGATCAACGCAAGGCTTCGGAACCGAACACAATCAAGAAGTTGTTCTTCACTTTTGTCTTAAATATTCGCTAGTGATAATTTTGTAATGAAAGGAATACTTATGTATCCTTGTTGTGTTGTGATGGTTTTCAAACACTTATGTTCTAAACTAGAATTAAAATCTGCGTTTATTTTTTAAATAACTATGATCTTTCTTATCTAGTCGGTTTAAATATTGGGCATTTTAATTAGAGTGTTACAGCTTACAAGCGTTTATGACCCCCAGTCCCGTAGCTCGTGCTACAATGGGGTCATATACCATGTTATTTTTCTTGGCCGTCATTGCATCACGTCATGTTTAAGTCCATAACAATATTTTCGTTTTCGAAAATTTTCCTTTCAAATTTATCGTCTTGCAACTATTGGTGTCAAGACCTGTTTCTTTTAATATTAATCATTTTTCAATTTTCTCTCATACTATTTATGTTTGTTAAAACATTGTTTCTAACTAAAACTGAATTTTAGTTTAACATTTTCTCTTTAACTTATGTCAATTACTCGTGTCAAGCAATTGGTAACTAAGCATTTCTTCTTTTATTGTTCTTATTTTACACGGGGAATCGTAACCGGATCACTCGCTTTGCCTGAGTAGCCCGTAAGCCCATTTCACTTAGCCTCGTAAGCTATTTCTTTAGTCTTTCACCACTTTAAGGTGAGGCCTCTATGGTCCATTCCTCTCAATTCGTGACCCGAAAGTCATTTTGGTCCCATAGACGTTTACACTGTTTATAACCTGAAGGTCATGGTGATCCCATAGATCATCCCTTTACCCATGTCATTCTTTAAATACATTTGGTGTTAACACACTCGTTTATGGTTACAAGAAAAATCATTTACCTTATCTTTTCTTTTATCCGCCAATCATGGCCCTTTTGACCGTGAAGGCTAATTTATTTCTATTTCAATTATGGCCCTTAGACCATGTTTGATCCGTGTTGGCAATATTTATGTTTTCTATGACCTCGCGAGTCATTGATGCATCGGTTTGTTTCACGCTTCCCGTTATGCGGCTTGCGTTTACATATACTATCAAGCATTATACTTTATTTGACCTGTTTGACTTGTTCGTGTAAAATCCATCACTAATGAACTGACAACTTTATTCTTTATTCAACGCGTTCAATCCTCAAAATAGTTAGAACATAATTAACACAAATTCTATTTGCAAAGTTTTATCATCCTTTAGTCATAACTCATTATCCGAGTCTTTTGACTTTTAATCCGCGTTCCCGTTTCTCGGGTTACGCATATATTTGAAACCCCTATAAAACACTACTAACAATTAACCAATTCTCATAACTAGGTTTAAATGTTCCTAGTCAATTTACTAAATATGAGTTGTTACAACCCGATTCAACTTAAGTCCCGTTCACCCGGGCCTTAGTACACTCTTTCTTATAAAGCACTTATTTACTTTTTATTTAACATTAGGTTTGTTTATTTAAACCTCAATGTTTACGGGTTAACTTTTACCACGGTACTTTACCCGTTCTTTAATATTAACGTGGTTTAATTACCAAACCCGTTTTTTGGGTGTTACAATTTGTTACTGCTTTTGCACACATGGTATGTGATTGTCGATTTAAGTATACATTGAGTATCTGATACGTGATTTAAGTATTAATTGATCATGTGGTACGTGATTATAGATGTAGTGTTTACATACTGGAACATAATCACGTAATGTTACACAATCACGTACTTTATAGCTTGTAAAATATAAAAAAAAAATTAAGAAAACTATAGCAAGCCTACTCAAATTAAAGATAATGAAATCCTCGTTAATACGGTGTAATTTAAAAAAAATTGTCATATGAAATAGATTATAGTCGTTTGAAAATGGGGGGGGGGGGGAGGGGGAGTAGGTCACTTGGGAAAAGACCATGATACCCTTTATCAATTTATGTTTCCATTTGTAGAATTATTGTATTTAGAATACTATCACCACCGCATCAATATTACTATATACTAATATTACAAGTTAAATGAACAGTAAGTTTATTATATTATAATCATATATTAATATAATATTATATATATATAGTTTTCGAAGGATGATGAGTAGTAATTTCAATTTTAAAATAATATATAGCTATTTAATATTTTATTATATTAATATATTTTTTAATATTTCTTTTTAACTTTTAATATATTTTAATTTTTTTCTATTTACTTTTATAGCTATATATATATATATATATATATATATATATATAGTTTTCGAAGGATGATTAATAGTAATTTCAAATTTAAAATAATATACAGCTTTTTAATATTTTATTATATTAATATTTTTTTTTAAAATTTATTTTTAACTTTTAATATATTTTAAATTTTTTTCTATTTACTTTAAGCTTTTAACGTATTTTTATTTTTTCTTTTCTAAAACCATATTTTCTTTATCATTTATTTTGTTTTCCATAATATTTTCTTCATTTTTTAAATTTACCTTTACTTTATCAATTAATTTGATATTTATTTAATAAATTTTGTTCGTTAATTTTTTTTCTAAAAACTTAAGTACGTAGTTGAGCTTACTTTTTACCCTCGATTAATATAAGTTTTATTAAAAACGAATTTATATTAAAAAATAAAGTATTTATTTTCTATCGTAAAATGATACGATGATAAACTGAACCGATTCTAATGGTTTGACTTTCTAAACAACATTCTACATTTTCAAATAACGTTTGTTTTACATTATCGTTTGCTCCGTTTTGCCGCAACGCGCGACTGAAAAAAAAAACCTAGTTATTATTATTTTCCATAATTCCTTAGTTGGATAAGATTGGTGTTAACCAATACTTGTATCGAAAATACTTGTATCGAAAATACATGTACGGTCCGGTTCATTATCTGTACATGAAGGTAAAAATCGGCATCAGCCTGATATAGAAAACACCAAAAGTCGGTACCGGATTGAGTTTGAAAATCTTTTAGTTCGGGAAATTCGGTACTGCTACACGGTATCATTTGCTCATCTCTGATCACGGGTGCCGTACAAACAACAACGGTATCGTACAACTTTTTCTTGTTGATTTTCTTCAACTTTTAATGATTTCTTTTTTTAGTTTCAGGGGTAGGGATGAGCTTGGTGGCAAACGATACCGAAAATACCGGTTACGGTACCGGCATATGAAGGTAAAAATTGGTAGCGAACCGGTACTAGGAACGCCAAAAGTCGGTACCGAATTGGTACTTAGGATCCTTTCAGTTTGGGATATTCGGTACCGGTACCCAGTATTATTTGCTCATCTCTGACCACGAGTATCATACGAACATCATTAACATACAATTTTTTTGGTTGATTTTCTTTCGACTGTTTTTTACTGTTTTTTAGATTTTCTTTTTATTCTTGTTAGTGGTTTCGCGTGCAACGCGCTTTTAGTGATTTCAAAACACATGTAAACACAGACTAAATAACAAAAGAAGTTCGCCGCAACGCGGCTAGGGTGATAAACCTAGTTTTAATACATCGATCTTGCATATCGATTACCGAGATTGTCTCTTACGTTTTATAGGATAAGTATCTCTTGTACGATAACCTTCTAATATATTAATATTAATAATTATTATTATAAAATAGATTAATGTAAAAAAAAGATAAAAAGCTATAAGTTTACCATTCACGGCGATTCTTTTTTAATATATAGAAAATAAATAAATAATAGATAAATAGATAAATCGTTTAACCACTATGGGTATGTTTGGCAAAAGTAACTAGTGGCTGGTGACTGAAAGCTGGTAGTTGCTGGCTGAAAGCTAGTAGCTAGTAGCTGTAACTTTTTAGATATATTTGGTGTTTGGCATAGTAGCTGGAGCTTTTAATAAAATGTATAAAATGACCAAAATAGACATAACTAAAATTTAAAAAGTTTGTGCATTAAAAAGTTCATTATCTTTAGAGGTTAAAATAGTCATTTTTTTTAAAAGCTTGTAGCTCCTTCTAAACGCTACTAGTAGGAGCGTTCAACCAAAAGCTTCAAGCTTCTAACCTAAAAGTTTCAAGCTTCTTCAATTAAACAAAGTTTTTTATTGAGTATGAGCTTTTTCTTAAAAGATTAAAGATAGAAGCTTCTAAAAACTCCTAAAAGCTCCATACCAAACATACCCTATGTGAGATCATGTTTCACCCTTCGGCGTATTATCTGTTTTCTTTTTTTTTTTGGAAGGAGTGGATCAACCGGTTACCTTGGCCGCCTCTAGGCGTACCCGCTTAGGTTCGAATCCGCCGGCCCGCAATGCGGTATCTGCTGGTCGGTTTGCCCTAAGCCCCGTGCAGGAAACCCACTAGTCGGGATCAAACCCGTGACCTGTGGGTAAACCTTCACACCTCTTACCAGCTTAGCTGGTAGTCATTGGCTATTAAACATGCGTATTATCTGTTAGTAAGAGTATATATAAGGTCGGCTTTTTTAAGCTTGACCTTAACATATGTAACACAGAGCAGTCGAATGAAATAAGACAAATGAATAAAGAATACCTGATTTCTTTTTTGATGCACCGGCAACAGTTGGACTTGGAGATCAACATGAAGATAATGAGCTGTTTACCTATTTCTTTATTGTCTAATGGGGCTTTTTTTTAATTAAAGCCTAAAAGTAAATGTATCCAACAAATTATTTCAAATGCACAGTTGTGCAACACAATCGGTACCTACTCAAATCATTGAACGAGGATTCTCTTTTTATTTTATCTATATTGTTTATGAGACTTGTAATCTGAAACCTGAAAATTAGTTAAATTATATTTTCATTATCAGTTTATTAGATTTAGTATAGACATTTCTATATTTTTTTGTCTAATTTAAATTTTATTTTTATATTTTTTTAATTATTATTATTTTCTTTTTTCGCTTGAGGTTTATGAAGTTATTATAATTTTTTAGAGTAAAATGACAAAATCGTCCCTAAGTTAAGAATTTTTGTGCATCACATGCAAAATAAGACTAACTAGACCCCTAACGTTTCATTTTTGTTGGTAGTTTCATCCAAATCACTAACTCAGTTAAAATGGATCGTTAACTCAGAGACGAATTCGACAATTTACCCATTTATTTTTCTGTTCTTTAATTTACTTAAATTTTCTTTTTTATCTATTACTTTCAATGTGATATAGAAGACACTTATATGATCGTGATGTTTCGCTCTCTCACTTCCTTTAATAATATTTTGAGCACTATATACAACCGAATTATACGCGGTTCAATATAATACTAAGATAAAAAAAAAAAAAAAAAAAAAAAAAAAAAAACAACGTCCTTGGTTCCTTCAAGCATATGTTAATTCTTTGAAAACTTCCGCGTCTCTCAAACTTGACCTCACTTCCTCCCGACGTCTATACTATCTCTCCTCAACACGTGTTGTATACATTTTAGAAGTTGTATAACCTTATATGATCCATATCAACAATCCAAGTTTTTTCTCCTTTTTATTCTCATCACACCTTAACATCTCCGATCCTTGAAACTTATAGGTTAGGCCATGTGTAGACAGTCATAAGGCCCCTTGTAGGGCGTTATGCGACAAGTAGCGAAATGCCTAAAAGAGGGGCTTTATGAATTATACATAAATATGTATGTAAATGTGTGTGAGTGGGGGAAACATTGTGTAGAGGATTAACGCCGCGAGGATGATAGCGGGAACTCCATTTTTATCCCCCATAGTGCCCCCTGTAATGGTGTTGGGAGGCGCTATGAGGCGCCATAGCCCATTTCCACGTGATATACCGCCCCATTACACATGCTGACATGCTGTTACGAGAGAATATTATATATAAGCTTACATTTAACCAAGCTGTCTAATTATGGGGAAGAATTGAGAAGACATACCATGATCATGATTCATGAATGATCTCTATATATGCATTATATCGTTTTATTATTTTCTTATATGACTTTATAGGTCTCGAAAATATGATTCATGAATGACCTCTATATATGCACTAAATCGTCTACAAAGAATCTAAATACATGTAATTTTAGCGAAATGTCATTTACGACCTGCTTGACAAAAACGGGATGTTCCAGCCATACAAATACACTTGGTAAGCATAAAACAAGATTACACGATTGATAACTTAAAGGGAGTAAGAGAGATGTGTTTAACCCGTTTTTAATTTATGTGCTGAGAATGAGTGTCGTGATGACAGTGGATAAATGATCTCGTAAAGATTTTGGAAAAAGCCTCGATCGTAAATGTTGTTCTTAATAATCTCAACACCGTCATCTTGTTCGAGTTTTGATCTTTTGAAGAATGATTTCCATTTGCTCTGTTGAGGCTTTGTTGTCTCTTGACTCAGATCATCTAAACTAGCTTTTAGTGCTTCTGTACTTGCCTTTGCTTCTTTTACCTTCCTCTGCCAACTTAAATAGTCTTCCCATTTGAATGTCTGCAATATCAACTCAAAACATCATATAAATTATTGAGTAAATTTTTGTTTTCGTCCCTGAGGTTTGTCCATTTTAACTAGTTTAGTCCAAAAATCTAATTTATAACAAAACCATCCCTAAGGTTTGCATTTCTTAACGCTTTTCATCCCTAATAATTAAATGAAAAAGCACCCTTAGGGATGAAAAGCGTTAAGAAATGCAAACTTCAGGGCTGGATTTGTTATAAATTAGATTTTTGGACTAAACTAGTTAAAATTGACAAACCTCAAAAACGAAAACAAAAATTTACTCTAAATTATTTTATAGGTCAGACCAGGGTAAGTTGTTGACCCAAAAGATCTAAAAATACTATTAAAAAAAAACTATTGTTTTGAATCTGACTATAAAATCAGATTTTTGCAATAATATAATATCTTGAATAAAATGAATCGGAAGTCTGTACGTATTAGAAAACACTTTGGGCGCCTTTCAACCCGTTTAGCGTGAGAGCCCGTGAAAGATTTAACATAACCGAACTGAACCAACCCACTCATAAAATAATGGGTCAAAGTCAGCACCTCTAAATAGAAAGAGACAACCGACATTACCTCGTTAGTGGTGGTATTGCTGACACAGAGGCTAAAATGGTACCCAAAGAAACCAGATAAAAGGAGCGAAACTATAGCCAGGAACACCATTATAAGTATCTGAGTGTTGTAAGAGCTTATCAACCACTGTTGCAACAAATAAAATATTGTTACAAATACAAATTAAACTATATCAAAGAATAAATTAAATATGAAAGCTATGAGATAAAATTTATCGTAAGCATGTTTTGAGATATTGCACAATTAACCTGTACAACATGTGGAGCCAAACTCCGGTATGAATTTTCAATGCCATAATATGCTGCAATGAGAGCACAAACGAACATACAAATTAAGATTTCAAAAAATGTTGTCTAAAGATATTACGAGCATTTAAGACACCTGTTAAAATATATACAACTTCTAGTTCTTTTAATCGACCAGCAAGAACTAAGCCGATTGCAACGGTCCCATATACACAAAGAAAGAAATGCCTGCAGGGTGAAGTTCCATCGTATGTTTAGAACGGAGAGATCAAAGTCAAAATATGCCATTTCGTTAAAGCGAGATTAACTCACCATAGAAGAAACATCACAAAATAAAGTGTGTTTTTCTCCCCTATGCAATTATTCTGAAATGGTTAGAATCAGAATCGGTTCACGTTATACCATATTTCAGGGGAAGAGAAACTTTTTTTATGAAATAAAGAAGAGTCAAACCATCCATCCACAGTGATGATCAAACCGCGCAACACAGCGATCGCATATGCTGCAATGCTTGGACCGAGCAGGCCTAATTGACAAAACAATAACAAGAAAATATTAGCATTAGTGAAAAGTGTTCAAGGTCAACCCGACCCCTTTGACCCACTCAATTTGCCACCACTAGTGAAAAGTTTGATAAAAACAATGTGTGTACACATACTTTAAGATTTTGCAGGTTGAACATTCTTTTTCTGAATAAATTATGTTGTCATAGGGGTATAAAGAGAGATACTGAGATACATTTTCAGCATTGATAGTTCCTGGATCGGAGAAACTAGTCAATAGAAAAAGCAAAAATCCTACACCAACAGCCAACACGCTTGTGTATCTGCAAAATGTATATAGAGTTCAAGATAATATAATTGTATCTATATAAAGCTTCTAGGTGACAACGCAAAAGCAGTGAAATCGTCTTCACACCTGTGATATCCACCCATATAATAACTAGGAATATAGTTAAAAGTTGAGATCACTATCAAGTAAAAAGTTCCACCAACTATTGCCAAGTATAACGCCTGAAAGAAAAAAGGTGGAAAACTGAATATTACATAATACTAAACACGAACGACGGAGAACGTGGAAAGGAAATGTCAAATGTCAAATGCCAAAGGAACCACAGAACTATAACCCATCTCTAATTTTTAGTGTCATCTATATTTCTCAGTGAAACAGTAAAACTTTCAGCCGTTTTTTTTTTATTTTCACAGTTTTACCCTGTGTGTGTGTGTTTTTTAATGAAACTTATGCATCAAAGCATAGTTATTAAAGGCGTTAGGTGCACTCAAGGCGCATAGGCTTTGCCTGGGGCCTAGGCGCAAAAAAAAAGCGTGGGCCTGAGAAAAGAAAAGCGCACAACAAAAAAATTAAAATATTTTTATATAATAGAAAATTAATACTATTCTTCAAATAAAATAAATTAAAGCTATTATATAACATTTAATATTGTCAATTTAGCACCAAAAGTTATAAAATGCTAGTTTATTGGTGTAGAAAAGTAGTTTCGTTAGATAAAAGTAGAAATCTAGCAGGAATCTTGCCAGAATTTAGAGAATTTTGCCAAAAACTCTCAAGAATTTAGGAATCTCGCCGGAATCTGTGCATGAACCAGGAGAATTAAAGCGCAATTGCCTTGACTTAAGGCGCAATTGCCTCGCCTCGCTAGGAAATTGGGCCTAGGCGCAAGAGACGATGGCTTTTAACAACTATGCATCAAAGTATTAAACACTGTAACGCGCATTTTTTCCCGTTACGTTTTCTTCAATAATCTTGTCTATATGACAGCTTAACCAAAAAACACCCAAATGTTGCATTGATTCAAAACTAGCATTGTTTCACAAGTGTGAAGGTAACAAACAAACAATAGAAAGCTTCAAACACAAACCTGTAAGATAGGATTAGGCCGATCGCAGCAGTAGTACTGAGTAATATAGAGTGCATTGGTACCTCTAGACCCGAACACAAACTCAACAAACCTCCTATAACAACCAACAAACAAGCATATCAATTACATCATTTTCATATAATTTAATACCTAAAACAAATCACCAATCGTGTTACTTAAATTAAAGGTCAATTCTTTGAGAAAAAAAGAATGAAAATTAGGGTTTAGGGTACCGGAAGTAATCGAAAGCGCCGAAGGTGAGGAAAGTGTGAAGTCGTTGGATGAAAGTGCCTTGAAATATAGGCCACTGGCCGCATAGAAAAGAGACGACAACCAGTAGAGTTACGAGCCCGTGGCAGACCAGCAGCCATTGCACCCCCATCAAGTATCAAAGTGATCAACACGATGATGAATCTCTATGTGTTGACTAATCAGTTGTTGCAAGCCCGGATTTCTAGACCGTGAAAACGATGACGTTTCGCCAGTCGTTCGTTCCAGAAATTATTTATTACCATATTTTATTATTATTATTATTATTATTACTAAAGTAAACTGCTAAAATCGTCCATGTGGTTTGACTCAAATTGCTAGATCAGTCCAAAATAAACTTTTTTTGCTAAAAGAGTCACTGAGCCTAGTTTCTGTTGCTATTTCAGTCCAATAAATTAACACCGTTAGAACCTCCGTTAATGAATGGGTAAAACTACTAAATTCGTCCCTGAGGTTTGATTCAAGTTGCTAGATCAGTCCAAAATCAAGTTTTTTGAATTTGTTAATTATAAACTTATTTAGGTATATAATTTTTCTAGACTTACATTAATTTTTTGAATTTGTTAATTATAAACTTATGTAGATTATAAACTTATTTAGGTATATAATTTTTCTAGACTTGCATTAATTTTTTGAATTTGTTAATTATTAACTTATGTAGACTAGGGAGAAAGCCCGTGCAATGCACGACATGCATAATAACTATTGTTTGTTCGTGGTAAGACGTCTGACACGGCCGGTGCATAACGTGTAAGACAATACGCCTACAAAGGGGCGTGCTAAAACTTTATTAAACCATGGACCATAAGTTGTTTCCTTGCAAAACTTGCCGGCCAAAAAGAAGTGAAAAAAGATGTCTTCCAAGGAAAAAAAACATGAAACAGAAAAAGGAAAAAGGAAAAACGCATAAACTCTCGCACGTCTTCCTATCTTATTGGATAACACATAGACCAAAATTTAGCTAACGCATGCCACCGTCATCCCCAATCCCATCACCAGCCAACTGACTGCAGTGAAATAACGAAAAGAAAACTATTAAAAATGGTATACTATGTTTACGTATATATGCATCGAAAAGTAGTACGAGTTTTCATTACTAACACTAAGTGCAGACGGTATACCTTTCATGTGGGTCACTGTCAACTGTTTCTTCTGAATCCGAATCTGTATAAGCAGGCCTGGGAAGGAAAAGCACGAAACATTTATGTAGACGGTTATCCAAAAATAAATATGCACAATTACATTGTTTATGGAAATCAATCAATTATAGTTGAAAGTTTTTTTGTTGCCTTTCCATTTATAACGACACCAAGTTTATTTTTTTTCAAAAACCAACTTCTCCCCTTATATGTCTTTACACATTCGAAGTGATGCGTTACCAAGTTTTTTTATTCCTAATTTTTTAATGTAGAACAATGCACTTTTATATTTACGAACTCAAATTTCCGACTGTTGTAGCCTCCTAATTTTAAAATAGAGTAAACATATACCAGGTATGTAAATAACATTTCAGATCGAGTAGAAAGGTAAATAGCACATCTTTAATTAAAATGGTTTATTAAGCAGGGCACGAATAAAGTGTAAGCCGATATATACCTTCCGATCGCTTCAACGCGCTTAACTGGTGTCGGTATGGGTAGCACCCCTTTGTCTTTGGCGGGGATCGATGGAGGTATGGAAGAACCAAAGGGCTTACAACCATCCCCATCTAGGAGGACATTCTTGCAGTTGAAGGATTCAAAATGGCTATGATCATAATACGTACACGAATCAAGCTGGAGGGTCTGAGTGCTGCCCACAAGAGAGTTCAAACAATTCGGCAGTGTTGAAATGCTTCCATCAGCGTTCCTTACCATCACCAGAGTGAACTTATCCTGTATGTCAGTGGAATAAAGGCTGTAGACATGTGACAGGCCAGACTCTGCTGTGAGTATACTATGAGCAGTGGTCTTTGTCAAGCGTTGGGCGGTGTCTTCAAAGCAGACGACGACAGCTTCGGCTGTTGAGTAAAACACCTCGAGTTCTAGCCTGAAACTGTGTAAGGTTTGTAATTTATTTTCAGTTATAAGCCTGCATGAGAATGGCTACAAATTAATACAACTAAACATTTTTAGAAACAAACCTTGCTCTCGGGAAGACAACGGGGTTTTCGCACCCATCACACCACATATCGTTGTCTTCACGCCCCACACCTTTCATGCAATTCCCACCGCCACATGTCAGCCTGAACCACTCTTGGCTATTGCGTATGCGTTTGACTTCAACATGACAGGTGAATTCAGCACTCTGCACATATTACCAGCATAACTATAAACTTTAACCATTTGATTCAAAAATGATAACCAATATTGTGTTTATCCAAAATGACATATCCTAAGTGTATATTACATTCTAATGCAAACCTGATTTGACCTTAACCAAAATGACATTAGTATATTGTAAACAGAGGTAAAGTTGATGAACATCTTTTTTTAATTGTAAAGTACTTAAACCAAAATGAGGAAAACATTTTGCTTAAGAAAAGCTTATTATTTGAAATCAATACATGTAGTCAAGATTATACCACCATGCCGACATATATCTTTACGCTTCTAATAAACTACTTATTATAGGAATAGTATAATATAGATACCATGAGCCCAACTTTTTTAGCCTTTTTACGTTGTTTATGTATAATAAATGTTGATTGTATATTATTTAAAATATGAAAAAAAAGGTTTTTCTAGCACATAAAATTTTAATACAACTTTATGTTTGGCTTTTGTAGCACATAATATTTCGTTATTTTTCATAACCTTGTCATTTTAAAGCCATGTTTATTAATTCAACAATTGTCTCTTACTTTCATCAATCACCAACCACTATCAATGTTTTGACATGGCCAAGATCACGGTAAATCATTTTTTGCTATGGAAGCCAACATTAGCATCATTTTTTGCTATGGAAGGCAGCATTAGCTAAATCATTTTTTTGCTATGGAAGCCAACATATGCATATAATAACCTAAATAAAAATACTAACTTTTTAAATGAAAAATCAACCCTGCCTTGGTTCTAGTAACACGCAGATTGCAAGTTGACATTAGAACATTAGACCATGTGTAGTGGTTAAGAAAAATAATGCCCCCACCATGGGATATTATCCGACATGTGGCAGTCCAGTCAGCATGGGGCATTATTGCAAAAGTGGCGTAGTGGGAATAATGCCCAAATAATGCCCATTCCAATCATTAAACAAAAAAAAACCAAACTAATTTCTCATTGGCCAGTCAAAACCCAGTCAACCCATCACAATCCAAAAGTGGCGTTTTTATAAACATGCGTAACTCATTTTTTTTTGAAAAATAATGCCCCATAATGCCCTATGTAATAAGGTGGGGGGCGTTTTTTTTTTGGATTTTTTTTCAAAAATAATGCCCCACTACGGATGGTCTTAGAGATCAATGATGTCAAGTGGTAAACAAATTCTATGCATTAGACACTTTGGGCGCTACCACCCATTTACTGACAATCAAAACTGACAATCACAATCAAAACACTAACGTAACCCTTAAAAATCAAAAATTAAATCATTGCAATTCTAATAAAATTCTTTGAAAATTACCAGAGTGATTGCATGAGTTGAGATTTTAAAGGTTATTCGGCTCCTTGCTGAATTGAACGCTCTGGGTTCCATTACCGAACTCCCTTACGTGAAGTCGCCATTTCTGCTACTACTTAAGCCTGTGTTAATTAACAAATTTAGATGAAATCATACATCAATAACATATAGTTTGAGATGAATTGATATTCCTCACCGTCTAGGATTTTGCTAAGGCGGCCTTGTGGTGTCCAATTCAACTGCCAATCACAATCAAAATCAATATATGTGATGATGATACACCTTAATAGGCAGTGAAAATAAACAAACGAAAGCGTTCGGTACTTTAAAAAAATCAAGATCAATTTGATACATTGAGCAATACAATATCGATTAACATTGACCTTAACACAAAATCGGCAGACGGCTTCTGGGAAAAGACGGAGGAAGACAAAGAATGGACCAGAATCTTATTCAATTTGAGTTGAGTTGAGTTATGATTATCATGAATTAAAAAATTGAAGAGAATAATAGAGATATAAAGAATATGTTTATTGTTGGGACTTCCAGTTTCTAGCTGGCCCCGTTCTTTTTTTTTTTTTTTTTATAAAATAGCCGCCGTTCGAAAAAAAATAAAGAATAGGAAACCCTTTCCACTTTCCATTATTAAAAGCCTCACTATAGGGTTCTTTGAATGTTGAGGAATGAAAGGTTTTGTAACCAATGGATTGAGTCCTGGGAATGTCTGATCAGTTTCGACATTACTTCACATTTCTCATATGTATTTATTGTAGCTTTTGTGTGAGTAGGAGGTAACATAAGACCTTTCATATGTCATCTTAAATAATGTAGAAATTTTAATTTTAATTCAATTAATAAATTATGGTTTGAGAGATGTATTAAATGGGATTCAATTTTCATTTAAGCCAATTCAGTTTAATACTATAGGGTCTGTTATCTTATTTTAATTTAATATTTTATGATTAATTGAATATAGTTATGTAGAAAGACAACTTTATCCCTAAACTAATCTCATTTAGTATAAGCATTAAAACTTGCAATATTACTTTAAGTACTGCATTTAAAACATCATAAATGTTGATTTTAAAACAGAACATGTAACTAAATTTTAGATTATATATAGATTATAAACTTATTTAGGTATATAAATCATTAATATCACAAGATTATAAACTTATTTAAGGCGGGTCCAGTTATATTTATGTTCGTTGAATAAATCATTAATATCACAAGAGAAAAAAAATGGTAAATGACAGGTTCTTAATGCATCAATACTTGTACCAAATGCATTATATATTTTCTTAAATGTCTTAAAATTTAAGATAAATTACAAGTCTACCCTAAATATATAATTTAAATTTGTGTTTAGTTATAAAAATATAAACAGAATGTAGCTCTTTTGGAGAGCGCAATTTTATTTGACCTGTCTTAAACACTGGTTTGACCCGAACCCGTTTTGACTCAAACCAAAATAATCCTTTTTATGACACTTGTTCTGGCACGACATGTTGTCCGACCTCACCTGAATGATAAGTATTATTAAATAAGAAACCACTTAATTAAGTAGAAAAAATGAATAAAAGAACTTTATAATCCAAATATTAAATTAAAATAATTGATAAATATTAAACATTAAATATTACGAATTAAATAAAAACAAATAAAAATTATGTTAATTTCTTAATATTTAAATTTACATATAATGTTTGTATTTTTCATAACTAAATATTGTTTAAATTAACTGTTGTCTTATTTAAATCCTTAAATAAATACTAAATATTTACATGGTAACAACAACAACAACAACAACATCAAAATAAAATCAGTATTTAAGGCTGGGCCGGTTAAATTATGCTCTTCAAAAAAGCTACATTTATATTTTTAAAACTAATTTTATTTAAATTAAATTAAGTATTATCTTATTTAAATACTTAAGTATATAATTAGCAAACATTTAATGATAATAATAATAATAATAATAATCAAAATAACTAACAAATAATTTTTCAAAATAACTAACAAAAGGATTTTTTTTTCTCTTGTGATATTAATGATTTATATACCTAAATAAGTTAATAATCTAAATAAGTTTATAATTAACAAATTCAAAAAATTAATGCAAGTCTAGAAAAATTATATACCTAAATAAGTTTATAATCTAAATAAGTTTATAATTAAAAAATTCAAAAAATTAATGCAAGTCTAGAAAAATGATATACCTAAATAAGTTTATAATTAACAAATTCAAAAAACTTGATTTTGGACTGATCTAGCAACTTGAATCAAACCCCAGGGACGAATTTAGCAGTTTTACCCATTCATTAACGGAGGTTCTAACGGTGTTAATTTATTGGACTGAAATAGCAACAGAAACTAGGCTCAGGGACTGTTTTAGCAAAAAACGTTGATTTTGGACTGATCTAGCAATTTGAGTCAAACCTCAGGGACGAATTTAGCAGTTTTACCTTATTACTATTCCCCTCTATTTTCATTCAAGAAATTACTTATTACCATATTTTATTAATAACTAGGTTTAAAGAAGTTCGCCGCGTTGCGGCAAATTTCTTTTGTTATTTATTCTGTGTTTACATGTGTTTTGAAATCACTACGAGCGTGTTGCGAATGGAACTGCTGACAAGAATAAAAAGAAAATGTAGAAAAAAACACTAAAAGGTAACCGAAAGAAAATCAACCAAAACAGTTGTATGGTAACGATGTTGTTCATATGAAACCCGCGGTCAGAGATGAGCAAATTGTTCTGGGTACCGGTACCAAATTTGTCGAACCGAAAGATCTTAAGTACCAATTCGGTACCGACTTTTGTCGTTCCTGTTACCGGTTCACTACCGTTTTTTACCATCATATACCGGTACCGTAGCCGGTATTTTCGGCGTCAATACCGATTCTATATCGGTTGACACCGAGCTCATTCCTACCCCTGAAACTAAAAAAAGAAAAAAATAAAAGTTGAAGAAAATCAACAAAATAAAGTTGTACGATACCTTTGTTCGTACGGTAACCGTGATCAAGGATGAGCAAATGGTACCGGGTAGCAACACTGAATTTCCCGAACCAAAAGATTTCCAATATCAATTCGGCACCAACTTTTGACGTTTACTGTATTAGTCTCGTTTTTTACCTTCATGTACTGATACCGAACAGGACCGTCCCGGTATTTTCGATACCAGTACTGGTTCGATACCGGTTGATAGCTTATCCCAACCCCTGATATTAAAAAAAGGATTAAAGTTAAAAAGTAAAGAAAATAACTATTATTATAATATTAAAATAATAAAAGTATTAAAAAAACTATATATTATTATAATATTAAAATCACTATTCATTTCAATTCCTATAGTAATATATAGTAATAATAATATATAGTAATATACAGTAATAATAATAATATTATTATTATTATTATTAGGCAAATTGGAAAATAATAATCCCATCTTTCTAAAATTGGCCGATAATAATCCCAAATCAGTTATTAGCCAATAGTAATCCGACCTCGTCCAATTTTTTTTTTTGTAAAATTGTCTGCCGTTAAAATAAGCTTAACGGAGTTAAGTATTTTTCCGAATTACAAACCGATGTTTTAGGGCTTTTGATCAGAACGAGGATACGAGTCGATCGATGTAAAACTTACCTCGAAATTGCATTTGAAATGGCTTGAATTTTGTTAATCGGAAGTTAAACACCCGAATTGAAGCACTGTTTTCGTGGGTTGGGGGAAGTATTTCGAGGTAAGTTTTACATCAATCGACTTGTATCCTCGTTCTGATCAAAAGCCCTAAAACATAGGTTTGTAATTCGGAAAAACACTTAACTCCGTTAAGCTATTTTAACGACGGACTATTTTACAAAAAAATTGGACGAGGTCGGATTATTATTGGCTAATAACTGACTTGGGATTATTATCGGCCAATTTCAGAAAGATGGGATTATTATTTTCCAATTTGCCTTATTGTTATTACTATTCCCCTCTATTTTTTTTAACGGCAACGAATATTACTATTCCCCTCTATTTTTTAACGGCAACGAATCTTCTAATTGGGCTACTGCGGTGAGATAAAACCCGCTCAGTTTAAGAATCGAACTAGCGATCTCCACCTACTCGTCTAGTCCCCCATCATCACCAGGTGTCGCAGAAACTAAATGTTGAGAGCAAGAATTGAACTAGGGTCACTTGGAGCATCAGGTCTCTCTCTTATCACTCCACCACTAGCTCACTGGCAACTATCCCCCTATGTTAATTCACAAAATAAGTTTTGTGACTTGATTTTACTATTTAACTTGGTATAAGTCAATATAACTTTATATACAACTAACTAAAGCACTCATCATTTTTCTTTTGTGGTCCATCCAGCAATATATGTATTCCTGATTTTATCAACTTTTGGTTCGTAAGTTTGAGTTACGATTCAATTTCTTTATACTTTTCACCCCTATGATTTTTGTCTTTTATAACTTAGTCACAAAACATTTTTCATTTTTTATCCAAACACTTTTTTCATTTTCAAATTTAGTCTCATATACTTTCCGTCTTTTACAAATTTTTTGTTTTACGCTTCGGTTTGAATTTTGTCAATTAACACCCTTCAACGCGCTTGTTTGGATCAAAGTTTTTACGCTATTTTGTTTTGTTGTTAACAGCCCTGTTGCAATGAGTTGGTCATAAGTCGACTTAGTTATTCTTTTATATGGTTTACATTTCAGTGTAATTTTTGCAAGTTAAAACACTGTAACGCGCGCACATGTTTACGTCTACATTTTGTTTAGTTTAACGGTCTCGCCGCAAAGCGCGGGTCCTAAATACTAGTTATTATTGTTGTTATTTATATAATGTTACTTTACAAGGTACATTGTGCTTTGTTGATTTTACTTGCTTTCGGTTGTTTGTTTGTTTTTGTAGAAAATTGAAATTCCAAGTTGTTTATTTCATTCACAAATCAAGGTATATAAACATACAAGGAGATCTCCTAATTTTGGAGAGAATCGTTACAATATGACCATACAATATTCACATAATAATTACTATAAAATGCGGGCTCTATTACACCCCCGCAGTCAAAGCGGGAGGAGAACTGATGCTTAGACTGGAGCGAAAATCGTCAAAAAGAATCCGAGGTAGCCCTTTGGTGAAAATATCTGCAACTTGGAATCTGGACGGAACGTGAAGAATGCGAACCAGGCCTTTCTGAACATGTTCCCGAACAAAATGAATATCCAGCTCAATGTGCTTAGTACGTTGATGTTGAACCGGGTTACCTGAAAGGTAGATAGCACTGATGTTATCACAATACACAAGAGACGCTTTAGACATTAGGCGATGAAGCTCAAGCAACAGATTTCGAAGCCAGCAGATCTCAGCTACCACATTAGCGACCCCGCAATACTCGGCTTCAGCACTGGAACGGGAAATAGTAGACTGGCGTTTAGAAGACCAGGAGACCAAGTTGTCACCGAGATAGACACAGTAACCCGATGTGGAGCGACGGGTGTCAGGGCAACCGGCCCAATCAGCATCCGTATAGGCACGGATGGATATAAACGAAGAGGAGCTGAGATGGAGACCATACTCGGAAGAACCTTGAAGGTAGCGGAGAATGCGTTTTAGGGCGTTCCAGTGAGCAAGGCAGGGAGCGTGCATGTGCATATATATCTGTTGTACCGCATAAGTGATATCTAGCCTGGTGAAAGTAAGATATTGTAAGGCACCAGCCAAACTTTGATATGTAGTAGGGTCATCGAACAATGGACCAGGTTCGCTACTTAGCTTGGTTTGCGTGTCAACAGGAGTGACAGCGGGTTTGCAAGAATCCATGCCCGCACGATGGATGATGTCCTTGGCATATGCCTGTTGAGATAAGAATAAGGTGTCTCCAGTGCGAGTGACAGAAATACCCAGAAAATATATGAGGGGACCTAAATCTTTCATAACAAATTCCCCTGCAAAAACAGACAAAAGTTGTTGGTGGAGAGAGTCAGTCGATGTAGTGTGGATAATATCATCGACATAAATGAGAAGGTAGGCAATGTCATGACCATGATGATAAATGAACAAGGAATTGTCCGTCTTGCACTGAGAAAAACCTTGTTGAAGAACAGAGTCGGTGAACCGTTGATACCAAGCGCGGGGTGCCTGTTTTAGACCATAGAGAGACTTCTTCAAACGACAAACATGGTCGGGATAGTCACGGTGGCGAAACCCCATAGGTTGATGCATAAAGACAGTCTCATGTAAGTGACCATGTAGAAATGCGTTAGTCACATCTAACTGATAAATAGGCCAAGACTGAGAAAGAGCCAAGGTCAGAACGGTCCGTATAGTAGTGGGCTTAACCACTGGATTGAACGTCTCACCACAATCAACACCAACCTGTTTACTACGACCATCACATACCAACCGAGCTTTATACCTTTCCAGTGTGCCATCAGACCGAAACTTGTGTTTAAATAACCCCATACAACGAATTATATTCATGTCAGACGCCGAGGAACCAACTCCCAAGTCTCATTTTTAATCAGTGCACTAAACTCAGTTGACATGGCGTTAAACCATTCCGGTGTGGACAAGGCAACCTGTGGTGTTTTGGGAATGGGGGCTATGGTAGTGGTATGGAGGTTAAAAACTTGTTTCGGTTTGGTGATGCCATCCATGGCTCTAGTGCGCATGGTGCGAGTTGTTTGAGATGGGACGGAATGGTTAGGTTGGGTGACATGGTTAATCGGTTGGGCTTGGGGAGACGGTGTAACGAGTTGGCTTGGTGGGTTGGGAGAAACAGTGGAGGTGGGCGGAGTAGGAAGTGGGTCGGTGGTGGATGTGGGAGGGATTGGAGGACCAGATGGGCTAGAGGGGGCCGTTGGGTCGCTGGGGTTTGGAGGATAGGTTGGGCCGATAAGGGTTGGGTCAGGAGAGTGGTGTAGTGGGCTGGGGGGCGGTAGTGTGTGATAAGAAGTGGGGAGATTCTCCCATAACAGTGGGTTTAGAGGGGAGGCCAAAAAATCATAAGATTGGGGTGAAGTGGGTTTTTGAATGGAGAAGGGATATATGGTCTCCTCGAAGTGGACGTGGCGTGAGGTGAAGACATGTTTTGTAGTGATATCAAAACACGTATAGCCATGATGTTGGGATAGATAGCCGAGGAAAACACAAGATTGTGAGCGATTAGCTAGTTTATGGATGGTGTTAGAGGGGAGAATGTGGTAGCATAGACAACCGAACACACGGAGGTGGTCGTAAGCGGGTAGAACGTTATAAAGAAGGGTAGTGGGGGATAGGAATTTACGAGTTTTCTTAGGTAAAATGTTAAGCAGGTAGGTTGCAGTTTCTAGTGCGTAGTGCCAGAATGAGGGGGGAGGGAGGCTTGGGCTAAGAGGGTACAGACCATATTATTGATGGTGCGTATTTTGCGTTCCGCTTTACCGTTTTGAGAGGATGTATGTGGACACGAAAAACGAAATTGCGTTCCATTGACTTGGCAAAGATGTTTGAAATTATTGTTAGTGTATTCGGTGCCATTGTTGCATTGAAATTGTTTTATTTTTCGTTCAAACTGAGTGTTAATTAGGTTGTGGAATTTGGTGAATGTTGAGAAAACGTTGGATTTATTAGAGAGAGGATATGTCCAAAGAGAATCGGTTAAGTCGTCCAAATATAAGATATAATACCGATGTCCACCGGTGCTTAATACTGGTGATGTCCATAAGTCACTATGAATTATATCAAACGGTAAATAAGTTTTATTAATGGAATCAGAAAATGGAAGTTTGACACTTTTGCCAAAAACACAAGACTGACAAAGTGTATCGTTACATTTATTGAAATTAATAAAAGAAGACGATTTCAACGAATGCAATATGTTGGTGCCCGGGTGCCCAAGGCGTTGGTGCCAACGTTCTTGGGTTATAGCAGCAAGAGCAATAGGTGAGGTAGGAGACTTGATGAAGTTGGTGGTCAGCGGGTAGAGGTCGCCCGAGCTATTGCATCGTAGGATAGGGGCTTTGGTCTTGAGATCCTTCACAACAAAACCAAATTGGTCAAATTCAATAGAAAGTAAATTATTGGTTGTTAAACGACGAACAGATATGAGGTTTTTAAGAAGATTGGGAGCATAGAGGACATTGTTTAATTTGAAGGGTGGGAAGGGCGGTGGTAGGATTTGGTTGCCTTGTCCAATTACCGGGATGGTCGTACCATTACCAACTATTATTTGTTTGTTAGTGCAAGGATTAAAAACAGACGGGGAATGATTACCTGGTAGTTTCATGTGTCTGGTAGCTCCTGTGTCCATAAAACCAACCGGTTCATCCTCCTGATTCATCGAGAGGGTGTAGAGTGCCTGTGCGATGTCAGTATGGGTGGGGCTATAAGAAGCCAGGTGGGGAGGAGTGTGTTTGTGGGCTAAGGTTTTGGGCTTGGTGTAGAATGGAGGCCCATTGCGCAGAGGTCCAGTTTTGGGGAAAAATGATGTACCGGTGTTGTGGAGCGGGCGAGTAGGCAGTATTGGTGGATCGGTTGCGGTTGGTGGTTTGGTTGAACGAGGCACGGCCACGGCCGCGGGACCTGCCACGACCGCGGGAGTAGTCGGACCGAGAGTCAGTGGGAGGGGAAGGTTGGGTGGCGGGTGGAGGGGTGGTGTGGCTTTGAGTGTAAAGAGCCGTGGCAGCCTGGTTGGAGGAATGGAGAGCTTGATTGGCCTTGGTGGTTTCGCTCATGCATAGTTGCGACCGAATCTCAAGGAATGAAGGCAGAGGTATAACACCTCGAAATTTTGTCCAATAATGTGTTAACACGTGTCATGAGTTTACACGTGGCATTAAATATTAAATAAAGGACTAAAGTTGACAAACCTTGAATGTATGTAAATTCGAGGGTTATAAATGTCAACGAAGGGTAAATATACTGTATAGTAACCCTAAATGATGCTCGTACCTTCAAACGAATAAATCATGGATCGTACGGAGCGAAACGCGGGAGAAAGTGAGAGATTACGAGCTGCAGGGGTTAATTGTGTCAACATGTTTAATTTATACCTCTGAGTGACCCTTTGACGAACCCGAGGCTTTGTAACAGTAAAATACGCTCACTAGAATATACTATATAAATTTCGCGAAGTTCCGTTTTAAAAGGAGAAAGTTATGATAAAATTCGTATGCGAGGGGTTAAAAGCGTCAACAATAAAAGTTAAGGCTTCTCGGATAATAATTAAACTAACCGGGGACTTAACAATGCGGGTAAAAGTCACGAGGCCCTTAATTATAAATAATCGAGGGCCAAATCGCAAAGTTACCCCTTCGAAACCGAAAGGACAGGTTAATCATGACAAAAGATTTGAAAATCTTGAAATTCAGGCCTCAGGCGGCCCGCGTGGGTGAAACCAGCAAGTTAATGCGGGCCGCGAGCCACCTGTTGATTCGTTTACTGACATGAAGATTCAGGCGGCCCGCGTCTATGTTGCCTGAATCCTAATGCGGGCCGCGTAAGGACCCCAGATGCAGAAACTTTGGACCGACTTGCTGTTTGAGCTAGTAAACGATCATTGAGGCAATTAATGAAGCATGGGCGCCCTCTACATGACCCCTAGCACCCAGGGCCACCTGCTGAACATCCATGATCCCTTGTAGCTTGAGTTGTAATGATCCTATGCCAATTTTTTCACTATAAAAGGCAAGGCATTGTGCACAAATGAAACACACCTCAAACCTGCATTCCAATTCACTTCTGGAGCTCTCAAGCACTCTTCTAACATCCTAAGTCGTGCACCAAGCTTCTGTAAGTGTGTCTACCCTTTTGTGGCTTAGTTATTGCTTAGTTTAGCTTAAAAGTCAATCCGTCGTAATTAACGATTGACTTTGCGATAAATCACAAATGGTCCAGTGGTTTGTCGAATCAAAGATAGTTATATGATGGTAATCATGTGGGCTTTAAACCCCTAAAAGGGCACCCTCTGATTCCCACTCTAACTAGTCCGAATGTCGAGTCAAACGTGCTTAGAAAAAGTCAACAGAAATGCTATTTTGTGATTTCATGCATAATCTGTAATGTAGATGATATGTAACCTGTTTGAACACTCATAAAACATGATAATAAGTATATTAACTAGTCTAAGCTTGTTTGATCCGACCATTTACTGTTTTGACCCGATGAAACGAGAGCAGACTTCGCTCAATGTTCAGAGCCGAAAGTCGCAAAAGCTTTGACTTTTACTTTGACTTCAGTTCTGACCCGTTAAAGTATGATTTAGATATGCCTTAGGACTCTCTTAGGACCAGGTTACATGATGGTATAAACTCTGTGACCGGTTCGTTGTTTGTCCGAGTCTTTTACACATTTCCGTTAAATGCTTAAAAGTTGACCGTAACGCCCTTTTTGATGTAAAACGAGAATTTCGGACATGTGAAAGAATCATAACCTTAGTTACTGATTTCTAAGCATGTCCCTAAAATTTCACGTCAATCCGAGGTCCAGAGAATAGGAGTTATGCTAAATAGCGCAAATTACGGAAACTTTAGTAATTTAATAGCGCAATTAGCATAACGCCTATCTAAACCCGGATTTCGACACCAAACCTTTTACTCACTGATGTAAAATAATATTTTGGGATTTTTAAAGATTTTTAATTATTTTTAACCTGCTCATAACCTGCGGTTATGGCAACGGTTCGGTAAATACCGAATACACCCTTTTCGGCCATAACTTGAGTTCTACAAGGTCTTTTGACCCGATTCCAGTTGCTACTGATTTTAATTAATAAATAAAGTATTTTAGACTTTATAAACTGTTTGGGAAACTCAGATTTCCTGTAGAACTCTGAAACCTCTTTTATAATATTTAAAAAGACCGAAATACCCCTACGGGGCATAATATGAACTTAAACTCGTTACGAGCATTATGGAAGGTATCCTACTGATACCACAACCTCTTTAAAGCATATTGACTTAGGAAAACAGTGTAGGACTCTTATGGTTACCCGTTGCGCCTTTTGCGCGCACGGTTCGGCTTATGTAACTAGTTTACATAAATTAGCCGAAACGGGTCAAACCATATTATTTTGACCCCAAAATCCAGAGTATGATTATTATACCCAAATAAAACAAGTCTTCAAACTTGTTGGGTCAAAATCACATTCCATTCCCGGTTTTCGCCTTTCACGCGATTAAACCGTATCTATCCTTTGAAACTGACCGGTCTAAGCTACGGCTAGATTAAAGACCCGTTAGGATTCTAATAGGTTATTTTAAAACCTTCGTTCCAGAATAGGAGACCAGTAAAAGCTATCTGCAATTTATTTCGATTAAGGATTTATACTTGCAAAGGTAAATACTTTTAACTTATTTTCCGTTATACGGGCTTGGGTTACGGTATTTAAAATACCGCTTGGTCGGGCAATTGACCCCAACTCATTAGTAGTTGGGTATTATCAGTGTGACCCGTTTAAAAACTTGTTTTGTTGGCTTTACGCCTTTGGGAGCTTAATGACCATGTCCCGGATATCCTTGGCATCATTTTACGAAATGGCCACTACCTCGACATCCGGGTGTAGGCGTACACCCGGCATTGTGTCTATATATATTAGAGGTATAACCGTTGGTTTTCCCGCCATGGCTTTATGCTTTGTGGCGTGTCAATTAACCTTTAACCCGGCACGACCCGGGCGACCGAACGCATAGCAAACATGTAATTCTTTACAAGATTTAATTATAAATTATCCCAAGTTATAAAGAGTTTGTGCCTTGTGCATTTAAACCAATTTTATTAAACCTTTTACAAAAGTGTCAGTTGAATATATTTACCAGTGTAAACTGACGTATTTTCCCAAAAAGACTAAATGCAGGTACTATGCGTAATTGGCTGGGATTTCTCCTTAGCATCATTAGAAGTCTCGCAAGCTTAAGATGTCTGAAGTCTGTTGAACAATACTTTATTATTACTATTGATCCCCTGTGGATTTTATTTCAACAATGGTGATACTTTGATATTACATTTAACGTTGAAATATATTTATCTTTATGCTTCCGCTGTGCATTCATATATTGTGTGGTTTGACTATATTATTGCCAACTACGTCACGGTAATCCCCCACCGGGCCCACCGGCGAGACACGTGAAATCGGGGTGTGACAGGTTGGTATCAGAGCCAACACTGAGTGAATTAAACACTAACCTTTGTGTTTAATCTCAGTTACACAATTGCACATACTTGAGTCTAGACAAGAACATAGGACAAATTCGAATTGTTATTCCAATTGTCTTTTTATTGTTTATTGTTATTAAAAGTTTTGAAAGCAGGAGATATGCCACCTGCAATCAGACGAGGAAGAGGAGGAAGAGGCAAAGGAACAATCATTACTCACAATGATCACGAGGCTGGACCTTCGAACATGCGAGCTCCTTCCAGTACAAGAAGTGAGGAACCATGGAGACGAAGAAGAAACCTCTTTGAACCTTCGAGACATTCTACCTCGCATAGCTCAACACCCTCATACCGTCATTCATTTGGACCAGATTCGGAAAATAATCCCAATAACCCTCAACCATCCTTTATACCTCTCCAGCGATCTGCTTCGCACCGTTCTTATGGCGATCCTTCACCTTTCTTCATAGGACAGTTTAACCCGGCAGATTATGTCCAAGAGCCAATAGGGTATAACCCTTTAGGACCAGAGGATCACTTTTCTGAAGACAATGCAGTGGATATGGACGAGGATACAGATCCCGTCGAGCCTGCACGGGGTACTCCCAATCATCCAATCGAGATCTCGGATGGGTCATCCTTCCATGGAACACCCTATCAAGGTCCCGACAGTTACCAGGCGAGGTTTGACCAATGTAATTGGTACTTTACACCTTCACATCATTTCTCGCCTCACGACCAACAGCAACAACAGGATCCTTCTGAGGATTCGCGGTTCGTGGAAGTTACGCCACCACCACAACCACCGGTTCAACCAGTAATTCCAGATCCGCCAAGGCGTAGAAGATCAGGCGCACGGATGTCTACCCGAGGAGGGGAATTCCATTTCAGCACCCCTCGCCACTCGAGTGCTAGTCACTTTCCGTCAGTACCTGAAGAAGAACCACAATTAGGGGAACCTTCTGGTCACCCCGCAGAGGTGAATTCTGCACAAGTTGCACCACCTCCGCCACCATTCGGATATGACAATCCGTTACCAGCGTACGGCGCTTCCACAGCGTACAATCCGTTTGAGCAGCCGAATCACACGCACTACAACTATAACTATGATGCCGATCCATATGTGGTAGCGGCTAATTACAATGCCCTCCATGGAACCTCTTGGAGACCAGATTACTCAGCTCATGGGTATCCAATACCTCCTAGACCTCCGGTTCAGCAACCGTCGCAGCAGCCACGTTTTTCTCCGCCGGAGCAAGAAGAAATACTCCACCGTTTAAACCGTGTGGAACGAGACTTCGAACAAGAACGAAAGAGTAATCGTGGATTTCTCAAGGGCCTAGCAAACCTACTAAAAGGGAGGAAGAAACGAGATCATTAGTCTCCTTATGTATTGTTGTATTTACAATTTAGTCCCTGCGTGGACATTTATCGCATTTCAGTCCCTACGTGGACTTATCTTTTAATCCCTGCGCGGACATCTATCTTTTATTGGTCCCTGCGTGGACTTGTTTTTCTATAAACCTCTGCGTAGGTATTTAATTATTCAAAAAGTCCCGTTTAGGGCAGCGTGTAATCATATTTGAAATTTAGGGAATGTTATGTTATAAATTTCATTTTTGTTATTATTATATATGAAATAACTCAAAAATCATTCCTTTTAAATTTAAATCTGCCTAAGTAAAGAATCTTAAGAGTGAAACCTAGCCAGGTGTCTTTATAAGACCCGGCCAAGATGGTAAGACCTGATTAAAAGATTCAGATTCCAAGTTAACCTCTGTAATCATGTTAACATTCATGGCATATGTGATTCGTTAAAAATCACACGCGTCATTCTTGTATAAGAATCCTTCTAAGGATTCCAAAGCCCAAAATAATGATTTATAAATCATGGGTTAAATCATCAATAAAGATGATAACTTATTAAACATCCATTAGCGATGTAGTGCCTACGGGCCAAACTTATTAAACATCCATTAGCGATGTAGTGCCTACGTGCCAAATTATAAAACATCCATTAGTGGTGTAGTGCCTACGGGCCAAAATTATTGTCATATAAGACAAAAGGCAGTGGTAGTCTATGACTCCCTGTCGGAAAAGGAAAAAGAACTACGGTTCAAACCTTCATGCCTTGATTCTCTGTAATCCCGGCTAATATTATAAAAACGTCCTCGTGACTAGGCTTTTATGCCACTAGCAATATTGTTTGTAATTAGGATAAGTTATATTCAGATCCTAAATAAAAGTGAGTGACAAATTAACCAGATATGGTCTCTGTTTACCATGGTTAATGAATTGCCATAAAAGACAATTCCATAATAAACTCCTAAATAAAATTTTTCGTTATCTTCTGTAACAGATTCAAGTTACCATGGCTGATCCTAGTGGGGAGAATAGTCATACGAAAGAAGACGAATACGATAACGCCCAGGTTCATTTAACAAGCGCAGAATTAAAAGCTCTTGTCGACAATGCTGTTAAGGCAGCCGTGGATCGATAATACGAGGAGTATACTGAATCCCGGAGCAGAACCATATCCAAACCTCACTCAAAGCCGAAAACCCACTCAAAATCTCACAGCAAACCACCGTCTAAGCCCAAAAAGGACGATGATAATCACTCATCCAATGAAAACAGTGTCCGTCCAGAAAGAGTGTATACTGATGCGTCTCGCGCCAGGGGCTGTACCTACAAGTATTTTGTATCTTGTAAACCCCGAGATTTCACCGGGGAGAAGGGCGCGGTTGATTGTATGACGTGGCTAGACGAGATGGACACCGTGGTGGACATCAGTGGTTGCGCAAAGGAAGATGTGGTAAATTTTGTGTCACAATCATTCAAGGGCGAGGCCCTGGCTTGGTGGAGGTCTCTGGTTCAGGCCTCGGGGAAGTCTGTTTTATACAGCATGACATGGGAGGAATTCATTTCTCTCAACAAGGAGAATTACTGCCCTCAACATGAGGTTGAAAAGATCGAGACCGACTTTCTATCGTTGGTTATGACGAACCTTGAGTGTCAAGCTTACCTCACGAGCTTCAACACGATGTCCCGGTTGGTTCCGTATCTGGTAACCCCGGAGCCAAAGAGAATAGCTCGTTTTATCGGTGGGTTAGCCCCCGAAATAAAGGCAAGCGTGAAGGCCTCTCGGCCAGCGACCTTTAGATCTGTAGCCGACATATCTTTGTCCCTTACTCTTGATGCGGTCCGACAAAGATCGCTGAGGAACAAAGAGGCTGAGAAAAGAAAGCGTGAAGATGATACTTCACGAAGGTCGGGCAAGAAGCACCGTGGAAACGGTGATAACAAGAGAGAGTCGGAGTCAAGGAAGGATGGGCAACAGTCTGGTGAGAAGCCCAAGTGCAAGAATTGCAAGAGACATCACTTTGGAAAGTGTAGACTCGAATCAAACTCGCAGACTCAGTCGAAGTCGTATGCTTGCGGGTTATGCAAGTCCAAGGACCACAAGACTGTGGATTGCAAAAAGATAAAGGATGCAACCTGCTACGGCTGCAACGAGAAAGGGCACGTTAAAAGCAACTACCCTAAATATGCCAAGAAGCCTGAAGAAGCCAAGAAGACCAATGCAAGAGTCTTCAGGATGGAGGCGAAAGAAGCAGTGCTAGATGATAACGTGATCACAGGTACTTTTGTCGTAAATGATATCTTTGCAAGAGTACTTTTTGATTCGGGCGCTGATAAGTCATTCGTAGATCATAAATTTTGCAAATTGCTGAATATGCCTGTCAAAACCTTAAATGTGAATTACGAGGTAGAGCTAGCAGATGGCACCATAGAAATCGTCTCCACTGTGTTAGATGGATGTGTGATATCCATTAAGAAACACTCTTTTCCTCTATCTCTACTTCCCTTTAAGTTGGCCGGTTTTGACCTAGTATTGGGTATGGACTGGTTATCTCACAACCAGGCCCAAATCGTCTGCAACAGAAAGCAAGTGGTAATAAAGACTCCGTCTGGTGAATCGCTTACCATTCGGGGAGATACCTAGTACGGATTGCCTGAGCAGGTGACTATGCTCAAAGCTTCAAAATGTCTAAAGAAGGGTTGTGTCATCTACATGGCACAGGTGATTATTGAAGAGCCTAAACCGAAAATAGAAGACATTCCCGTCATTTCGGAATATCCAGAAGTTTTCCCTGAAGATCTACCTGGGTTGCCACCAGATAGGCAAGTAGAATTCAGGATCAATATCATCCTTGGAGCAGCACCTATTGCTAGAGCACCTTACAGGCTAGCACCAACCGAAATGAAGGAGTTGAGGACCCAGCTGGATGAACTGCTAGCTAAAGGTTTCATCAAACCTAGTTCGTCTCCCTGGGGAGCACCTGTCATGTTTGTTAAGAAGAAGGACGGATTGATGCATCTGTGCATCGATTATCGCGAGCTTAATAAGGTCACGATAAAGAATAGATATCCCTTGCCGAGGATCGACGATTTGTTCGATCAGTTACAAGGGGCAAGTTATTTTTCAAAGATTGATTTGAGGTCAGGCTACCATCAACTGAAAGTCAGAGATGAAGACGTAAAACCGCATTTAGGACTCGTTACGGTCACTACGAGTTCCTAGTGATGCCTTTTGGGCTCACTAATGCACCGGCTGCGTTCATGGATCTCATGAATCGCGTTTGCAAGCCGTACTTAGACAAATTTGTCATCGTTTTCATCGACGATATTCTTATCTACTCTAAGAACCAAGCTGACCATGAGAAACACCTTCGCTGTATTCTCAAACTCCTGCATCAAGAGAAACTCTATGCCAAATTCTCCAAGTGCAAATTCTGGCTTCGAGAAGTCCAATTCCTAGGACATGTTGTCAGCGAGCGTGGTATTCAAGTAGATCCCGCTAAAGTTGAAGCTGTCATAAATTGGCAAGAGCCAAAGACGCCTACAGAAATTCGTAGTTTCCTGGGGTTAGCAGGATATTACAGGCGATTCATTGAAAACTTTTCAAGGATTGCTGCACCCTTAACTTCCCTGACCAAGAAGAAGATAAAATTTGTTTGGGGCCCTAAGCAGCAAGAGTCCTTTGATATTCTGAAGCAGAAGCTGAGCAACGCTCCTGTGCTGACATTACCTGAAGGTACCGAAGAGTTCGTAGTTTACTGCGACGCATCACACACTGTGTAACAACTGTCACTAAAACCCGTAATTAGGATAATAATTATCCAATAAGAAAACCCTAATTGAGACACCCAAGTAATTTGGCATAAACCCTGAAATTTCCGGAACAATCGGAATCAGGATCAGGGCCCCTAAAACTCGAGGGGGGCAAACCCTAATTGATAATTATCTAATTTAAATCGTTGCTAGATGCTGATTGGTTGGATTTTTGAGTCATCAAAGCTAAAACCCGCACTCAGCTAGGCTAGGAAATAGACTGCACCCTTTACGGACCGTAAAGGTTGGTCCTTACGGACCGTAAGCTGACCAGGTTCCCTTACGGACCGTAAGGGACAGGTCATACAGTCCGTAAGCCAGTCGAATTTCTGGCTATAAATAGCCGACCTTGGCACTAAAACTGTGAACTTAAAACGACGTAAAACTTCTGTGTGTACGTCGAGTTACATGCAATACAGTTCACAACACACACACACGATCCCGAGGTGCTGCCGCAATCAGGGTAATAACTCGATCGCTATTACGATTCAACGTCTGATTGATTATAACTATCCAACGATAGTCCAGGTGCTGCTCAATTGAGCTTGTACTTTGATTATTTGTCGTGATTTCGACTTGAATATTAGAGTGCTGTTCGAATTCGGACTATGCTCTGTTATTCGTTGTGAATCCGATTGAATTATCGAGTATTGCACTGATTAATCGTTGTGAGGGTTTAATCTCGTAAATTGACGTAACTGCTATATTAGTTACTAACCTGCCTGTGTGTGCATTGTGTTAAACTAGGTTTAATCAAGGCTAATCAGTAGGCTTATATCTGTTGCTCGTTAATCTGCAATGTGAGTCATTCCTCTTTTATAAACTCTTTTCTCACAGTTTGTGAGTCCACTGTTTTACAAAACTCCAAGTTGTTTTCAAAGTTATAATTACAGGGATTAAGTCTATGTAATCACCATATTACAGCCGGTATGTGGGGTTTTGTATACATTACTTGTTTTTCCGTCACACTTGGACAAACGGGTGGCCAAGGGGTGATTTGACTACAGTCACAGACACCATTGGACAAATGGGCTAGCCAATGGTTGGTCGAGTGACAAGTACTGTGGGTAGTTGGTTTGATATCAGAAACATTGTAATTCCCCTTAATACTGTAATTTATAACTAACGGGTCATTTTAGAAAAACGGAATGATTCACTCAGTATTTCCCGCTGACAAAACCTTTTCAAACATGTTTCAGGTGATCTGTGTGATCCAGGAAAAGTGCAGTAAAGCGCTACAAGCTCAGAGAAGTGGCTCATTGTGAATAAATAAATAAAACATGTTTTGGCAAATAATGATTTCTGGGTGAAATCAATTGATTGTAAATTCTGGGAATTTATCCCAAAAACTTTGTATATATATTAAACGAGCATTTTACGGTGAAAAGATCCTGTAATAAAAGACTTTCGTTGTCGCATAATTCAGATACCACGGGATTTCTGTCCCGCGGCCCCAGGAACGGGTCAAACCAGGCCGGGGGCCGTGACAGAAATAAGGTGGTACCAGAGCTAATTAATAACTATTGAGCCACTGATCGAGCCACTGATTTAAGCCTTTTACTGAATTAAGTATTTGACAAAATACTTAATCCTACTAATTGTCATTTTGTGATTATATGTTTTATTAACTGATTATTTGTTAGTTACAGTATGGGTAAACAAAAGCTTTCTGCTATCTACCACAAAATAGATATTGCATCTTCTTCTAAAAACCCAGTAAACCTAGAAGAAGGAATCTTTGTCCGCAAGGCAAACTATGAGAATCCTCTTTCCCCAGAGAAAAGGGATTCGATACTTAAAAAGAGTCAGGAGAAAAAGAAACCCCGAACCAAGAGAGTTAGGTTTAACCCAGAAGTCCAAGAATTTGGTAATAGTACACCTTGGGAAGATAAAATAGACAAGAAATGGGCAAATCTTTATATGCTAGCTTCTGTAGCAGAAAATGCAAACCTCTAAATATCTGATAAGTTGGGCTAGTAAGCAAAATCACTATCCAGTAAATAAATAAAATCCTAGCATGTTTATTTCTGTTGTCCTCTGTACAAATTGGTATGCATTAAAACTTCAGTGTTTGTTTGTTAAACTTTGTTCCAAAGTTTTAACATTGCATTCTTGTATTTTGCATATATACTATGCAGCATGAATGAGATATCGGAAGCATTTCAGAATCTCAACTTATATCCAGTGCCTATCGAAGTCTCTTACGACTTTACTGGTTACATTGCTGACATAGAAGAACCTGTGGAATTCAAAGCAAAATGGGCAATAAAACTTTGTAAGATACGGTGTGTACGGATACATATACAATATACAATAACAAAATGAAAGTCGAGAAATCGACAATTTTGGTTATGTTTGTATAGTAATTTATGTGTTCATCTGTGCTAAATTTGTTATTAATAAGTTAGACACTAATAATTCCTACTAAATTAGCAGATGGAAAACGCTAATAATGAACCAATTAATGAAGTAAATCAATCTGAGCAAGAACAGGAAGATCAATATATAACCCGACAAGATATCGAGCACTTTATCGCCCAAGGGATAGCCCATGCTATTCCAGAAATTGTGGCTGCTATTCACAAACCTGCAGAACCACAACAATTAAATCCTAGTAAACGTACTCTGGAAGATAACGGCAGTAACAGCATAAATGGAGGCGGCAAACATAACGATCATGATCCGCAACAAGTCCCACTTCTAAAAAGAATAAAGGCTGCAACATCTGGTTGCACTTACAAAAAGTTTCTTGCTTGCAAACCCATTGAATTTGCAGGTAACGAAGGGGCAACTATAACACTGCGCTGGTTAGAGAAAACCGAAGCAGTAATTGCAATAAGCAAATGTGCCGAAGAGGATCAAGTGATGTATGCATCAAATCTGTTCAAAGAAGGAGCACTAGAATGGTGGAACACGATCCTCCAGGCAAAAGGAAGAAGGATAGCCTATGCCATGAGTTGGGAAGAATTTAAGAATCTTGTAGAAAGAAAATTCTGTCCAGAATATGAAAAAGATCAAATGGCAAACAAATTCCTAAGTCACCGCATGACAGGGGTAGATTGCCGGGGCTATACTTCGACATTCTTTGAATACGCAAGGGTAATGCCAACACTGGCTTCACCAGAACCGGTACTCATTTCCCGTTACATCTGGGGGTTAATTAGTGAAATCCGAAACATTGTTAAAGCTGCGAGACCTCGTACCATTGACGATGCTGTAGAATTAGCTAATACCCTAACAGATGAATTGGTGCGCGCAAGAGAAGAAGACCGGAAGAAGGAAATAGCTCAAAAGATTACCCAAGGATTTCGTATGGGTAATACCAAGAAAAGAGGAACAGGGCAATCCTCATCACCTCCTTTCTGCAGAAATTGCAAAAAGAAGCATTATGGACAATGCAATATAGTTTGCAATTTTTGCAAAGCAAAAGGACATCGTGAAGAAGACTGCAGTAAGAAAACAAGAATTTGTTATAACTGCAGAGAAAGGGGACATTTCCAATCCGAATGTCCTAAGCTAGCTAAACCAGTAGACAACAAAGCTAAACTAACTGAAGGAGCAACCAAGAAGAATGTACGCGCATTCCAGTTAACCACTCAAGAGGCTGAACTCATTCCAGATGTGATAGCTGGTACGTTCCTAATACATGACGTATTTGCCAAAGTATTATTTGACTCTGGTGCGAACCAAAGTTTTATCAATACTTCATTTTATCAAGCTCTTAAGTTACCTTTAACCACCCTTAAGCAGATTCTTACAGTCGAAACCGCGGAAGGAAATTCTGTGAAAATAGATAAAGTCTGGCAAGAAGGAAAAATAGAACTATTAGGCCATAAGTTTTCTGCAAATCTGTTACCAATGAATTTAGCCGGATTTGATGTAGTATTAGGGATGGATTGGTTAATAGCCAACCATGCTCGAATCCTATGTGATAAAAATGCCGTAGAAATTCAAACCCCTTCAGGAGAGGTAATTTTAATTACTGGAAATAAACCTCGAAAGCCACTGAAATTCATTTCAATAATGAAATTGGCTAGTTATTCGAGAAAGCAGGAAATGGTATATGTGATTTCAGTAATCATTAATACTAAAAATAAGGAGCTTCAGGATATCCCGATAGTCTCAGAATACCCAGATGTTTTTCCAGAAGAATTACCTGGGTTACCACCTGATAGAGAAGTAGAGTTTAGAATTCATTTAATTCCTGGTACTGCACCAATAGCTAAAGCACCTTATAGATTAGCACCTACCGAAATGCTAGAATTGAAAAAGCAATTAGATGAATTATTAAGCAAAGGATTCATACAACCTAGTTCATCCCCTTGGGGTGCACCAGTGTTGTTTGTGAAAAAGAAAGATGGATCGATGAGAATGTGTATCGATTATAGAGAATTGAATAAAGTTACAATTAAGAATCGATACCCACTACCTAGGATTGATGATCTTTTTGATCAATTGCAAGGAGCTAGGTACTTCTCAAAGATAGATTTAAGATCCAGATACCATCAGTTGAAAGTACAAGAAGAAGACATACCTAAAACTGCTTTCAGAACTAGGTATGGTCATTATGAGTTTACAGTCATGCCCTTTGGATTAACGAATGCCCCAGCAGCATTCATGGACATGATGAATCGAATCTGTAAACCATACTTGGATAAATTTGTAATCGTTTTCATCGACGATATACTTATTTACTCCAAAAGCCAAAAAGAACATTGTGAACACTTACACGTTCTCTTAACTTTGTTAAGAAAAGAAAGGCTTTATGCCAAATTCTCGAAGTGTGAATTTTGGCTGCAAGAAGTACAATTCTTAGGTCATGTGGTAAATCACGAAGGTATCCATGTCGATCCTGCTAAGATAGAAGAAATTACAAAGTGGAAAGTCCCACAAACAGCAATGGAGATAAGAAGTTTTCTGGGCTTAGCTGGATACTATAGACGATTTATCAAAGATTTTTCTAAGATAGTCGTACCTTTAACTAAGTTAACCTGTAAAGCTGCTAAATTTGAATGGGGACCTAGACAAGAAGAAGCGTTTAAGATTTTAAAACATAGATTAACGAATGCACCAATCTTAGCCTTACCAGAAGGAACAGAAGATTTTGAAGTATATTGTGATGCTTCAAAATTAGGATACGGATGTGTGTTAATGCAACGCAAGAAGGTAATTGCGTATGCTTCTAGACAATTGAAAAAGCACGAAGAGAATTATACGACTCATGATCTGGAATTGGGAGCAATAATTTTTGCCCTTAAGATCTGGAGACATTATCTGTATGGAAGTAAGTTTACTGTCTATACAGATCATAAAAGTTTAAGATATATATTTGGGCAAAAAGAATTAAACATGAGGCAAAGAAGATGGATGGAGATGCTGAGTGATTACGACTGTGATATTCAATATCACGAAGGAAAGGCGAATGTAGTTGCAGATGCCTTATGTCGTAAGTATCATGAGAAACAAAAACGAGTCCGTGCTCTGAGGTTAAATCTACAAGTAGATTTAATGGCACAAATCAAAGAAGTTCAGAAAACAGCAATCAAAGATGATACTGAAGGAATGAAGGGTTACCTAAAAGAACTAGAACAAGGAAATGATGGAATCTGGAAATTCCATAAGAAACGAATTTGGGTACCTAAGAAAGGAGAGTTAAAAAAATAAGATTTTAGAAGAAGCTCATAAATCTAGGTATACCATGCACCCAGGAAATAATAAAATGTACCAAGATTTAAGAAATAATTTCTGGTGGATAGGAATGAAAAAGGATATAGCCGAATACGTATCTAAGTGTTTAACTTGTTCACAAGTTAAGGCTGAACACCAGAAACCCTCAGGATTACTACAACAACTCGAAATGCCTGTATGGAAATGGGAACTCATAACAATGGATTTTGTTACAAAGTTACCCAAAACCAAAAGAGGTAATGATGCGATTTGGGTAATCGTAGACCGATTAACCAAGTCAGCTCATTTCCTACCAATGAAAGAAACCTTTAGCATGGAAAGGTTAGCACAACTGTACGTGGACGAAGTAGTATCCCTACATGGAGTCCCGCTCTCCATTGTATCGGATAGAGATAGTCGTTTTACTTCTCATTTCTGGACAAGTTTTCAGAAAGCAATGGGAACTCGACTAAATTTAAGTACTGCTTATCATCCACAAACAGACGGACAGAGTGAAAGGACAATACAAACTCTAGAAGACATGCTCCGAGCATGTGTAATTGACTTTGGTGGTAATTGGGATAGCCATTTGCCATTAATTGAATTCTCCTATAACAATAGTTATCATTCAAGCATCGAAGCTGCACCATTCGAAGCACTGTATGGACACAAATGCAGAACTCCAGTATGCTGGGCAGAAATCAGAGAAAGTCAATTATCAGGTCCTGAAATTGTACAAGAAACTACTGACAAGATAACTCAGATCAAGGAAAGATTGAAAACGGCTCGAGATCGTCAGAAAAGCTATGCAGATAATCGTCGCAAGCCTTTAGAATTCCAAGTAGGAGATAAAGTACTTTTAAAAGTTTCTCCTTGGAAAGGAGTAGTACGATTCGGTAAGAAAGGAAAACTAAGTCCAAGGTACGTTGGACCATTCCCTGTGATTCAACGAATAGGACCAGTAGCTTATCATTTACAATTACCAGAAGAATTAGCTGGAGTACATGATGTATTCCATGTATCCAATCTCAAGAAATGTTTATCAGATGAATCCCTGGTAGTCCCTCTTCAGGATGTAGAAGTAAATGAAAAGCTAAAATTCATAGAGAAACCATTGGCGATCGAAGATCGAAAAGTCAAATTTCTCAAACATAAACGACTGGTGTTAGTCAAAGTCAAATGGAATTCAAAGAGAGGACCAGAATACACGTGGGAGCTGGAATCAGAAATGAAGCGAAAATATCCTCATCTATTCCAATAAATCTCGAGGACGAGATTTTTCTTAAGGTGGGGAGGATGTAACAACTGTCACTAAAACCCATAATTAGGATAATAATTATCCAATAAGAAAACCCTAATTGAGACACCCAAGTAATTTGGCATAAACCCTGAAATTTCCGGAACAATCGGAATCAGGATCAGGGCCCCTAAAACTCGAGGGGGGCAAACCCTAATTGATAATTATCTAATTTAAATCGTTGCTAGATGCTGATTGGTTGGATTTTTGAGTCATCAAAGCTAAGACCCGCACTCAGCTAGGCTAGGAAATAGACTGCACCCTTTACGGACCGTAAAGGTTGGTCCTTACGGACCCTAAGCTAACCAGGTTCCCTTACGGACCGTAAGGGACAGGTCATACGGTCCGTAAGCCAGTCGAATTTCTGGCTATAAATAGCCGACCTTGGCACTAAAACTGTGAACTTAAAACGACGTAAAACTTCTGTGTGTACGTCGAGTTACATGCAATACAGCTCACAACACACACACACGATCCCGAGGTGCTGCCGCAATCAGGGTAATAACTCGATCGCTATTACGATTCAACGTCCGATCGATTATAACTATCCAACGATAGTCCAGGTGCTGCTCAATTGAGCTTGTACTTTGATTATTTGTCGTGATTTCGACTTGAATATTAGAGTGCTGTTCGAATTCGGACTATGCTCTGTTATTCGTTGTGAATCCGATTGAATTATCGAGTATTGCACTGATTAATCGTTGTGAGGGTTTAATCTCGTGAATTGACGTAACTGCTGTATTAGTTACTAACCTGCCTGTGTGTGCATTGTGTTAAACTAGGTTTAATCAAGGCTAATCAGTAGGCTTATATCTATTGCTCGTTAATCTGCAATGTGAGTCATTCCTCTTTTATAAAATCTTTTCTCACAGTTTGTGAGTCCACTGTTTTACAAAACTCCAAGTTGTTTTCAAAGTTATAATTACAGGGATTAAGTCTATGTAATCACCATATTACAGCCGGTATGTGGGGTTTTGTATACATTACTTGTTTTTCCGTCACACTTGGACAAACGGGTGGCCAAGGGGTGATTTGACCACAGTCACAGACACCATTGGACAAATGGGCTAGCCAATGGTTGGTCGAGTGACAAGTACTGTGGGTAGTTGGTTTGATATCAGAAACATTGTAATTCCCCTTAATACTGTAATTTATAACTAACGGGTCATTTTAGAAAAACGGAATGATTCACTCAGTATTTCCCGCTGACAAAACCTTTTCAAACATGTTTCAGGTGATCTGTGTGATCCAGGAAAAGTGCAGTAAAGCGCTACAAGCTCAGAGAAGTGGCTCATTGTGAATAAATAAATAAAACATGTTTTGGCAAATAATGATTTCTGGGTGAAATCAATTGATTGTAAATTCTGGGAATTTATCCCAAAAACTTTGTATATATATTAAACGAGCATTTTACGGTGAAAAGATCCTGTAATAAAAGACTTCCGCTGTCGCATAATTCAGATACCACGGGATTTCTGTCCCGCGGCCCCAGGAACGGGTCAAACCGGGCCGGGGGCCGTGACACACTGGCATGGGATGTGTGCTCATGCAGAAAGGCAAGGTTATTGCCTATGCTTCGAGACAGTTAAAGGTGCACGAAAAGAATTACACCACCCATGACTTGGAGCTGGGTGTCGTTGTGTTCGCACTAAAACTGTGGAGGCATTATCTGTATGGTATCAAGTTTGTGATCTATTCTGATCATAAGAGCCTTCAACATCTGTTTAATCAGAAGGAGCTAAACATGAGGCAACGCCGTTGGATGGAGACTTTAAATGATTATGATTGTGAAATCAGATATCATCCCGGCAAGGCGAATGTAGTCGCTGATGCCCTGAGTAGAAAGGAAAGGGTGAAACCCATCCGAATCAATGCCAAGAGCATTGAAGTGAAGAATAATTTGATTGAAAGGTTGTTAGCTGCACAGAGAGAAGCTGTGTTGGAAACTAACTATCCTAAAGAGAAGCTGGGAGCAACTGAGGAGCAGTTAACTCTTAGCAAGGACGGAATTTTACGATTGAATGGGCGAATATGGGTTCCGATCTATGGAGGACTACGAGATGTTATCCTCCAGGAAGCCCATAGTTCCAAATATTCTGTTCACCCGAGAGCTGATAAGATGTATCAGGATCTAAAGGCAAATTATTGGTGGATAGGCTTGAAAAAGTCTGTAGCCGCTTATGTAGCCAAATGCTTGACTTGTGCGCAAGTCAAAGCTGAGCATCAAAAGCCGTCTGGCTTACTACAACAGCCTGAACTTCCCGAATGGAAGTGGGAATGTGTAACTATGGATTTTATTACCAAGTTACCCAAGACGAGGAAAGGAAATGACAAAATATGGGTTATAGTCGACAGACTGACCAAGTCAGCTCATTTCTTACCCATCAAGGAGACTTATAGCTCCGACATGTTAGCCCAGTTATACGTTGATAAGATTGTAGCCTTACATGGCATACCTGTGTCTATTATCTCCGACAGAGATACTAGATACACGTCTCATTTCTGGAAAAGCTTCCAGCAATCTTTGGGCACACGTTTGAATTTTAGTACGGCTTACCATCCTCAGACAGACGGTCAGAGTGAGCTTACTATTCAAACGTTGGAAGACATGCTACGTGCATATGCTATCGATTTGGGTGGTAGTTGGGATAAGAACCTACCACTAATCGAGTTCTCCTACAACAATAGCTACCATACCAACATTAAGGCTGCGCCTTTCGAGGCATTATACGGTAGAAAGTGTAGATCGCCTGTTTGTTGAGCGGAAATTGGAGATGTCCAATTATCAGGACCAGAGATAGTCTTCGAGACGACGGACAAGATTGTCCAGATTCGAGACCATCTCAAAGCTGCCCGAGATAGGCAGAAGAGTTACGCAGATCCAAAGCGTAAAGATTTTCACTTCGAAGTAGGTGAAAAAGTGTTACTTAAAGTATCACCCTGGAAGGGGGTGATGCGTTTCGGTAAGAAAGGCAAACTAAGCCCGAGATACATAGGACCTTTCGAGGTTATCGAACGTGTCAGGTCAGTTACCTACAAGTTAAACTTACCAGAGGAGCTCAATGGAATTCACAATGTGTTCCACATCTGCAATCTAAAGAAGTGCTTCGCTGATGAATCACTGGTGATACCACACACAGATGTGCATATAGATGAGAGCTTGAAATTTGTGGAGAAACCTTTGTCGATTGAAGATCGACAGGTAAAGAAGCTTCGAAGGAAGCATGTACCTATAGTAAAGGTCAAGTGGGATGCCCGTAGAGGTCCCGAATTCACGTGGGAGGTTGAAGCCACGATGAAAGAGAAATACCCTTATTTATTTCAGTAAATCTCGGGTCGAGATTTATTTTAAGGGGGTGAGGATGTAACACCTCGAAATTTTGTCCAATAATGTGTTAACACGTGTCATGAGTTTACACGTGGCATTAAATATTAAATAAAGGAATAAAGTTGACAAACCTTGAATGTATGTAAATTCGAGGGTTATAATGTCAACGAAGGGTAAATATACTGTATAGTAACCCTAAATGATGCTCGTACCTTCAAACGAATAAATCATGGATCGTACGGAGCGAAACGCGGGAGAAAGTGAGAGATTACGAGCTGCAGGGGTTAATCGTGTCAACATGTTTAATTTATACCTCTGAGTGACCCTTTGACGAACCCGAGGCTTTGTAGCAGTAAAATACGCTCACTAGAATATACTATATAAATTTCGCGAAGTTCCGTTTTAAAACGAGAAAGTTATGATCAAATTCGTATGCGAGGGGTTAAAAGCGTCAACAATAAAAGTTAAGGCTTCTCAGATAGTAATTAAACTAACCGGGGACTTAACAATGCGGGTAAAAGTCACGAGGCCCTTAATTATTAATAATCGAGGGCCAAATCGCAAAGTTACCCCTTCGAAACCGAAAGGACAGGTTAATCATGACAAAAGATTTGAAAATCTTGAAATTCGGGCCTCAGGCGGCCCGCGTGGGTGAAACCAGCAAGTTAATGCGGGCCGCAAGCCACCTGTTGATTCGTTTACTGACATGAAGATTCAGGCGGCCCGCGTCTATGTTGCCTGAATCCTAATGCGGGCCGCGTAAGGACCCCAGATGCAGAAACTTTGGACCGACTTGCTGTTTGAGCTAGTGAACGATCATTGAGGCAATTAATGAAGCATGGGCGCCCTCTACATGACCCCTAGCACCCAGGGCCACCTGCTGAACATCCATGATCCCTTGTAGGTTGAATTGTAATGATCCTATGCCAATTTTTTCACTATAAAAGGCAAGGGATTGTGCACAAATGAAACACACCTCAAACCTGCATTCCAATTCACTTCTGGAGCTCTCAAGCACTCTTCTAACATCCTAAGTCGTGCACCAAGCTTCTGTAAGTGTGTCTACCCTTTTGTGGCTTAGTTATTGCTTAGTTTAACTTAAAAGTCAATCCGTCGTAATTAACGATTGACTTTGCGATAAATCACAAATGGTCCAGTGGTTTATCGAATCAAAGATAGTTATATGATGGTAATCATGTGGGCTTTAAACCCCTAAAAGGGCACCCTCTGATTCCCACTCTAACTAGTCCGAATGTCGAGTCAAACGTGCTTAGAAAAAGTCAACAGAAATGCTATTTTGCGATTTCATGCATAATCTGTAATGTAGATGATATGTAACCTGTTTGAACACTCATAAAACATGATAATAAGTATATTAACTAGTCTAAGCTTGTTTGATCCGACCATTTACTGTTTTGACCCGGTTCGGAGCCGAAAGTCGCAAAAGCTTTGACTTTTACTTTGACTTCAGTTCTGACCCGTTAAAGTATGATTTAGATATGCCTTAGGACTCTCTTAGGACTAGGTTACATGATGGTATAAACTCTGTGACCGGTTCGTTGTTTGTCCGAGTCTTTTACACATTTCCGTTAAATGCTTAAAAGTTGACCGTAACGCCCTTTTTGATTTAAAACGAGAATTTCGGATATGTGAAAGAATCATAACCTTAGTTACTGATTTCTAAGCATGTCCCTAAAATTTCACGTCAATCCGAGGTCCAGAATAGGAGTTATGCTAAATAGCGCAAATTACGGAAACTTTAGTAATTTAATAGCGCAATTAGCATAACGCCTATCTAAACCCGGATTTCGACACCAAACCTTTTACTCACTGATGTAAAATAATATTTTGGGATTTTTACAGATTTTTAATTATTTTTAACCTGCTCATAACCTGCGGTTATGGCAACGGTTCGGTAAATACCGAATACACCCTTTTCGGCCATAACTTGAGTTCTACAAGGTCTTTTGACCCGATTCCAGTTGCTACTGATTTTAATTAATAAATAAAGTATTTTAGACTTTATAAACTGTTCGGGAAACTCAGATTTCCTGTAGAACTCTGAAACCTCTTTTATAATATTTAAAAAGACCGAAATACCCCTACGGGGCATAATATGAACTTAAACTCGTTACGAGCATTATGGAAGGTATCCTACTGATACCACAACCTCTTTAAAGCATATTGACTTAGGAAAACAGTGTAGGACTCTTACGGTTACCCGTTGCGCCTTTTGCGCGCACGGTTCGGCTTATGTAACTAGTTTACATAAATTAGCCGAAACGGGTCAAACCATATTATTTTGACCCCAAAATCAAGAGTATGATTATTATACCCAAATAAAACAAGTCTTCAAACTTGTTGGGTCAAAATCACATTCCATTCCCGGTTTTCGCCTTTCACGCGATTAAACCGTATCTATCCTTTGAAACTGACCGGTCTAAGCTACGGCTAGATTAAAGACCCGTTAGGATTCTAATAGGTTATTTTAAAACCTTCGTTCCAGAATAGGAGACCAGTAAAAGCTATCTGCAATTTATTTCGATTAAGGATTTATACTTGCAAAGGTAAATACTTTTAACTTATTTTCCGTTATACGGGCTTGGGTTACGGTATTTAAAATACCGCTTGGTCGGGCAATTGACCCCAACTCATTAGTAGTTGAGTATTATCAGTGTGACCCGTTTAAAAACTTGTTTTGTTGGCTTTACGCCTTTGGGAGCTTAATGACCATGTCCCGGATATCCTTGGCATCATTTTACGAAATGGCCACTACCTCGACATCCGGGTGTAGGCGTACACCCGGCATTGTGTCTATATATATTAGAGGTATAACCGTTGGTTTTCCCGCCACGGCTTTATGCTTTGTGGCGTGTCTATTAACCTTTAACCCGGCACGACCCAGGCGACCGAACGCAAAGCAAACATGTAATTCTTTACAAGATTTAATTATAAATTATCCCAAGTTATAAAGAGTTTGTGCCTTGTGCATTTAAACCAATTTTATTAAACCTTTTACAAAAGTGTCAGTTGAATATATTTACCAGTGTAAACTGACGTATTTTCCCAAAAAGACTAAATGCAGGTACTATGCGTAATTGGCTGGGATTTCTCCTTAGCATCATTAGAAGTCTCGCAAGCTTAAGATGACTGAAGTCTGTTGAACAATACTTTATTATTACTATTGAACCCCTGTGGATTTTATTTCAACAATGGTGATACTTTGATATTACATTTAACGTTGAAATATATTTATCTTTATGCTTCCGCTGTGCATTCATATATTGTGTGGTTTGACTATATTATTGCCAACTACGTCACGGTAATCCCCCACCGGGCCCACCGGTGAGACACGTGGAAATCGGGGTGTGACAAGAGGCTTGGTGTTTTGGATAATGGTCTGTACTGTTTCATACTACTCAGTAAGACCGACCAGGGTTTGGAGAACTGTAACACCTCGAATTTTTGTGTCCAATAATGTGTTAACACGTGTCATTTGATTACACGTGGCATCTATAATAAATAAAGGACTAATTTTGACAAACCTTGAAAGTATATAAATTCGAGGGTTATAAATGTCAACAAGGGTAAATATACTGTATAGTAACCCTAAATAATGCTTGTACCTTCAAACGAAGAAATCATAGATCGTACGGAAGCGAAACACGGAAGAAAGTGAGAGATTACGAACTACAGGGGTTAACTGTGTCAACATGTTTAATTATACCTCTGAGTGACCCTTTAACGTTCCCAAGGCTTCGTAACAGTATTATACACTCACTAGAATATACTGTATAAATTCCGCGAAGTTCCGTCTTAAAAACGAGAAAGTTATACTCGAATTCGTATGAGAAGGGTTAAAAGCGTCAACAGTGAAAGTTAAGGCTTTCCAAATAATTAATAAACTAACCGGGGACTTAATAAATACGGGTAAATAACACGAGGCCCCTATCGGTAAATAACCGAGGGCCAAACCGCAAAGTTACCCCTTCGAACCCGAAAGGTCAGGTAAATCATTACGAAAGATTTTGTTATTAATTACCAGGATTTCGTAATCATTTAAAAAGATTTAAAGTTTCTGGAAATCTGGCCTCTCGCGACCCGCGTTAAGTATTAGCCTAAGTGTAGGCGGGTCGCGAGCCACCTCAATTACGCGTCTGATTTCTTAAACTCAGGCGACCCGCGTAAAAGTGCATGGGAACTCCCATGCGGGTCGCGTGAGACGCCCAGATGCAGAAAGTTGGTGTTTTCTTGACTTTTGAGCATTATGAACGATCAATCTCCAATAAATGAGGCATGGGCGCCCCCCTACTCGACCCATATCACTCAGGAGACATCTACCCATCATCATGATCAGTGTAGGTTGTTGTGTAGTGATCTAGAGAGCTTTACTTCACTATAAATAGCCACTTTGAGCTCATTACATTCACACAACACAAAACACACTATCTGATCATTCTAAGAAGTTCTCTAGCATTCTCTTTTGCTCTCTAAGCAAGATACAACTGCTGTAAGTCGTTCATACCCATTTTGGTCTTATATTTCCATAGTTTTAGCCTATAAACACAACCGTCGTAACTAACGGTTGTCATTACGATAACTTGCAAATGGTTCAGTCTTATGACGGATCAAAAGTAGTTTTGAGTAGGTAATTATGTGGGTAATAAACCTCTAAAAGGGTTCCCCCTGATCACCACTCTAACTATGTCAAATATCGAGTCAAACGTGCGGTTAAAAAGTCAACAGAAAGCTATTTTAGCGATTTATGCATAATCTGTAATGTATATGTTATGAAACCTGTTTTGACACTTATAAAACATGATATTAAGTATATAAACTTGTTTGCGCTCGTTTGAATCGACCATTTGCTATATTGACCCGGTTCGGAGCCGAATGTCGCAAAAGTTTGACTTTTACTTTGACTTCGGTTCTGACCCGTTTTAGTGAGGTATAGATATGCCTTAGGACTCTCTTAGGGCCAGGTCACATGTCGGTATAAACCTCTGTGATCGGTTCATGAGTTATCCGAGTCTTTTGCGCATTTCCGTCACTCGCCTAAAAGTTGACCGTAACGGCCTTTTGAAATTAAAACGAGTATTTCGGACACGTGAACGGACCAAAACCTTGCTTATTAAATTATAAGCATGTCCTTAAAGTTTCACGTCAATCCGAGGTCTAGAATGAGAGTTATGCTAAATGGCGCATTTAAAGTAAACTTTAGTAATTAACGGCGCAATTAGCATAACACCTATCTAAACCAAGATTTCGTCACCAAAACTTTTACCCACTGTATTAAAATAATATTTTGGGAATTTTAAAGATTTTTAATAATTTTTACCTCGCTCATAACCTGCGGTTATGGCTACGGTTCGGTAAATACCGAATACGCCCTTTTCGGCCAAAACATGAGTTCTACAAGGTCTTTTGACCCGATTCCAGTTACTACTAATTTTAAATAATAAATAAAGTATTTTAAGCTTTATAAGCTGTTCGGGAAACTCAGATTTCCTGTAGAACTCGAAGAGCTCTTTAAAAGTCTTTAAAATGACTGAAAAGTCCCTACGGGGCATAATATTAACTTAAACACGTTACGGGCACCACGGAAGGTATCCTACTGATACCACAACCTCTTTAAGGCATATTGACTTAGGAAATAAGCGTACGACTCTCATGGTTAACCGTTTCGCCTATTGCGCGCACGGTTCGGCTTATGAAACTAGTTTTCATAAATTAGCCGATACGGGTCAAATTATATTATTTGAACCCCAAAATCCAGAGTGTGAACCATAAACCCGTATAAAACAAGTCTCTGAACTTGTTGGGTCAGAATCACACTCTATTCTCGGTTTTCGCCTTTTCGCGCGATTAAACCATATCTATATATATCGGAACTAACCGGTCTAGGCTACGGCCATTATAACGACTCGTTAGGATTCTAAGAGGTTAATTAAAACCTTCGTTCCAGATTAGGAGCCCCAGTAAAAGCTATCGGTGATTTAATCCAAATTAAGGAAATATACTTGCAAAGGTAAATACTTTAACTTATTTCCCCTATATGGGCTTGGGTTACGGTATATTAATACCGCTTGATTGAGCATTATATTCTTCCATCGCTTAGGTGGTTAATTAAATAATATGATCGGCTCATTTAAACAGTTTTGTTTCTTATAAGCCTTTGGGGGGTTTAATGACCGTTGTCCCGGATATCCTTGGCATCATTTTACGAAATGGCCACGACCATCGACATCCCGGTGTAGGCGTACACCCGGTATATATTGTCGACATTAAATTAAAAGACGTAGCCGTTGGTTTTTATACTACGGTTTTACGCAATGTGGTGTGTCTATAAATCTTTAACCCGGCACGACCCGGGCTACTGAACGCATAAAAGAACATGTAAAACGTTCACAAGATTTTATTATAATTTTCCCAAGTTATAAAAGAGTTTGTGCCCTGTGCATTCAAATCAATTTTAATAAACATTTTCAAATGTGTCAGTTGAATGTATTTACCAGTGTAAACTGACGTATTTTCCCCAAAAAGATTAAGTGCAGGTACTATACGAAATGGGCTGGTATAGGCGTCCTAAGCATCGTACATAGTCTCGCAAACTCGATGCTGCATCTGAATGAACAATATTTATGATTTTTGATCCACTGTGGATATATTCAACTTCTGTAATACATTTGATATTACAACCAGAGGTTGAAGTTTATATATTTATCTTATGCTTCCGCTGTGCATTATATAATTGTGTGGTTTGACTATATTGTTGCCAACATCGTCACGGTAATCCCCCACTGGGCCCACCGGTGAAACACGTGGAAATCGGGGTGTGACAGGTTGGTATCAGAGCCAACATTGAGCGAGTTAAACACTATCCTATTGTGTTTAATCTCAATGACACAATTGCACATACTTGAGTCTAGACAAGAACTTAGGACAAATTCGAATTGTTATTCCAATTTTGTCTTTTCTTTTATTATTATTGGAATTTAAAGTTTTATAAAGCAGGAAAATGCCACCTGTTATATTCCGAGGAAGAGGAAGGGGAAGAAGAGGCAGAGGAGAAATCGTGACACATCACGATAACGAAGCTGGACCATCTGGTACAAGACATCCTTCGATGACACGGAGCGAAGAGCCACAACGACGAAGAGATCTCTACGAACCCGCGAGGCATTCCACCTCGCACAGCTCGACGCCATCTTATCGGCACTCCTTTGGACCAAACTCAGAAAATGATCCCAACAACCCACAACTTTCCTTCATACCTCTACAACGTTCGGTATCGACCCGGAATTATGACGACCCTACTCCATACTACATAGGTCAGTTTAATCCGGCTGACTACATACAGGAACCTTCGGGTTTTGTTCCACTAGGGCCACAAGATCATTTCTCCGAAGATCATATGGATGAAGATACTGATCCAACTGAACCTGCTCGTGGTACGCCCACGCATCCGATAGAAGTCTCTGATGGGTCATCCTTCCATGGCACACCCTATCAAGGACCTGACAGTTTCCAAGCGATGTTTGACTGACATGAGTGGTACTACACACCACCTCAACAGACATCTCAACAACCGCGACATCCACAGGATCCCTCTGAGGATTCACGCTTTGTGGCAGTTACGCCACCACCTCCGCCACCGGCGCAACCAGTAATACCTGATCCGCCAAGGCGTAGGAGGACAAATGCTCGTATGTCTACACGAGGAGGAGGAGGTATCCACTTCAGCACTCCTCGACATTCTAGTAGTAGCCACTATCCGCCACTACAAGAAGAAGGACCTTCAAGTCCTATACAGGAGGCGAACTCCGCACCAGCTGCACAAAATTCGCCACCATTTGGGTATGACCAACCCATACCTGCTTACACGGGTCCAACGGCTTACAACCCGTTCGAACCATCACAAGCACAATACAACTACGGCTATGAGCGCGACCCATATGTGGTGTCGGCAAGATATAATGCGCGCTACCCTGACGGAGCACATGGAAACATGGGACCACCGGACTACTCAGCTCATGGGTATCCAATACCTCCCAGACCTCCAGTTCCGCATCAAGCGCCACAACCACGTTTCTCTCCTCCTGAACAGGAAGAGATACTCCATCGACTAGATCGTGTGGAGAGAGAGTTCGAAGAAGAGAAAAAGAGCCACCGAGGATTTCTCAAAGGCTTAGCGAACCTACTAAAGGGCAAGAAGAAGAAACGTGACCATTAGCCCTTAATAGTTGTACTAATGTAATTTCTACTTTGAAATAAGTCCCTGCGTGGACACTTATCGTATTTCAGTCCCTACGTGGACTTATCTTTAGTCCTTGCATGGACATCTATCTTGTATTAGTCCCTGCGTGGACTTGTCACTTATTTTTAAACCTCTATGGAGGTATGTATTATTTGAAAGACCCGTTTAGGGCAATATGTAATTGTATTTGAGATTTTGGAATGTATGTTATGAGTTTTGTTTTAATATGTATAAAATAAATCAAAACCATTCCTTTTATATTGATCTGCCTAGATAAAGAATCTTAAAAGGTGAAACCTAGCTTGGTGTCTTTTAAGATCCAGTCAAGATGGTACGACCTAATTGAAAAGATTTTGATTCCCTGTTAACCTCTGTACGCATGTTAACAATCATGGCAGATGTGATTCGTTAAAATCACGCACGTCATTCTTATACAATGATCCTTTAAGGATTTCAAAACCCCACTAAATGATTTATAAATCGTGGGTTAAATCACCAATGAAGGTGATCAATATTATAAGAACATCCATTAGTGATGTAGTGCCTACGGGCCAGTATTATAAAAACATCCATTAGTGATGTAGTGCCTACGGGCCAACCTTATAAAAACATCCATTAGTGATGTAGTGCCTACGGGCCAACCTTATTAAAACATCCATTAGAGATGTAGTGCCTACGGGCCAACCTTATAAAAACATCCATTAGTGATGTAGTGCCTACGGGCCAACCTTATTAAAACATCCATTAGAGATGTAGTGCCTACGGGCCAACCATATTAAAAAAAAAACATCCATTAGAGGTGTAGTGCCTATGGGCCGTAATAATTGTCTTATAACGACAAAAGACAGTGGTGGTCTATGACTCCCTGCCAGAAAGGGGTAAGAGAACTACGGTTCAAACCTCTATGCCTTTGATTCTCTGAAATCTCAGCTAATATTATAAAACATCATCATGATTAGGCTTTATGCCGCCAATACTATTTATATAGCTGAAATAGGATATATTCAAATCCTAATATGTAATGAAGTAATAAGTTAACCAAATATGGTCTCTGTACCATGGTTGACAAATTGTCATAAAAGACAATTACATAATAACCTCCTGAATAAAATTTTGTTATCTTCTGTAACAGATTCAAGTTACAATGGCGGATCCCAACGGAGAGAATAGCCATACTAATGAAGATGACTACGACAATACGCCAGTGCAATTGACAGGCGCACAACTGAAGGCTCTAATTGACAATGCTGTTCAGGCAGCTCTTGATCGTCAATATACTGAGTCCCAAGGCAGAACCGTGTCAAAACCACCCTCTAAACCAAAGACGCACTCCAAACCACCCTCTCAACCCAAGAAAGATGACGACAAACACTCGTCCACTGAGAACAGCGTCCATCGCGATAGAGAATATACTGATGCATCAAATGCTAAGGGTTGCACCTACAAATACTTTGTATCGTGTAAGCCCCGGGAATTTACAGGGGAAAACGGTGCTGTTGATTGTATCACCTGGCTAGACGAGATGGACACTATTGTGGACATCAGCGGGTGTGCAGCGAGGGATGTGGTGAAGTATGTTTCACAGTCATTCAAGGGCGAGGCCCTGGCATGGTGGAGGGCGTTGGTGCAGGCATCTGGTAAGTCTGCTTTGTACAAAATGACATGGGAGGAATTTATTGCTCTCATTAAGGAAAACTACTGCCCTCAGCATGAGGTTGAGAAGATCGAGGCTGACTTGGTGTCACTGGTGATGACGAACCTGGACTGCCAGGCATATTTGACGAGCTTCAATACGATGTCTCGCCTAGTCCCATACCTTGTGACACCAGAACCCCGAAGAATTGCACGTTTCATTGGGGGCTTGGAGCCTGTGATAAAAGCGAGTGTAAAGGCCTCTCGGCCGACGACCTTCAGGTCAGTTACTGACCTCTCCTTGTCTCTAACTTTAGATGCTGTCCGTCTGAGGACACTAAGGAGCAAGGAGGCTGAGAAAAGAAAACGTGAGGATGATACCTCACGAAGATCAGGGAAGAAACACCGTGGAAACGGTGAAGGCAAAAGAGGGTCGAAAGCAAAGAAGGATGGGCAAACTGGTGAAAGGCCCAACTGCAAGATCTGCAAGAAACCCCACTCTGGGAAATGCAGATTTGCATCAAACTCACAGTCGCAATCAAAGACTCCTTCCTGTGGACTATGCAAGTCCAAGGATCATAAGACGGTGGAGTGCAAGAAAATCAAGGATGCAACCTGCTATGGTTGTAATGAAAAGGGGCATATCAAGAGTAACTGCCCTAAGTATGCCAAGAAGGCGGAAGAGACAAAGAAGTCAAATGCGAGAGTTTTTCGCATGGATGCAAAGGAAGCGGTCCAGAACGACAACGTGCTTACAGGTACTTTTCTCGTAAATAATATATTTGCAAGAGTACTATTCGATTCTGGCGCCGATAAATCCTTTGTAGACCAGAAATTTTGCCAACTACTACATATGCCTATCAAAACCCTTGATGCGAAATACGAAGTAGAGTTAGCGGACGACACGATAGAAACCGTCTCTACTGTTCTAGAGGGATGTGAATTGTCCATTAAGAACCATTCTTTTCCTCTATCACCACTCCCTTTCAAACTAGCGGGTTTCGACATAGTCCTAGGCATGGACTGGTTATCCCATAATCAGGCCCAAATCATTTGCGGCAAGAGGCATATAGTGCTAAAGACTCCAGTGGTGAATCGCTTACCATTCGAGGGGATACGCCGTACGGATTACCCGAAGACGTATCTATGCTGAAAGCTTCAAGGTGTTTGAACAAAGGCTGCGTAATTTACATGGCTCAGGTGATAATTGAAGAACCGAAGCCGAAGATCGAGGATCTTCCTGTCATTTCTGAATACCCCGAAGTTTTTCCTGAAGAACTACCTGGTTTGCCACCAGATAGACAAGTGGAGTTCAGAATAGACATCATTCCTGGAGCAGCTCCGATAGCAAGAGCACCTTACAGATTAGCTCCGACGGAAATGAAAGAACTGAGGACCCAGTTGGATGAACTGCTGGCGAAAGGTTTTATCAGACCTAGTTCATCTCCCTGGGGAGCTCCTGTCCTGTTTGTAAAGAAGAAGGACGGATCAATGCGGTTGTGCATTGATTACCGTGAGCTGAACAAAGTTACCATAAAGAATAGATATCCTTTGCCACGGATTGATGATCTGTTCGATCAGCTGCAAGGAGCGAGCTACTTTTCGAAGATCGACTTAAGGTCGGGCTATCATCAGCTAAGGGTCAGAGATGAAGATGTACATAAGACAGCATTTAGGACTCGCTATGGTCATTACGAGTTCCTAGTGATGCCTTTTGGGCTCACAAATGCACCGGCTGCGTTCATGGATCTCATGAATCGCGTCTGCAAGCCGTATTTGGACAAATTTGTCATAGTCTTCATCGATGATATCCTTATATATTCCAAGAACCAAGCTGACCACGAGAAGCACCTCCGTTGCATTCTCGAATTACTACAGCGTGAGAAACTCTACGCCAAATTCTCGAAATGTGAATTTTGGCTACGAGAGGTTCAGTTTTTAGGACACGTTGTGAGTGAGCGTGGTATTCAAGTAGATCCCGCTAAGGTAGAGGCAGTCATGAACTGGCAAGAGCCAAAGACGCCTACCGAAATTCGTAGTTTCCTAGGATTAGCAGGATACTACCGGAGGTTTATTGAAAATTTTTCAAGGATTGCTGCGCCCTTGACTTCCTTGACCAAGAAGAAAGAAAAGTACATTTGGGGCCCAAAGCAGCAAGAGTCCTTCGAAATACTGAAGCAAAAACTAAGCAACGCACCTGTGCTGACATTACCAGAAGGTACAGATGAATTCGTAGTTTACTGCGATGCATCACACACGGGCATGGGGTGTGTGCTTATGCAGAAGGGCAAGGTGATTGCCTATGCTTCAAGGCAATTAAAAGTGCACGAAAAGAATTACACCACCCATGATTTGGAGTTGGGTGCCGTTGTATTTGCACTGAAGTTGTGGAGGCACTACCTTTATGGTATTAAATTTGTGATTTATTCTGATCACAAAAGCCTCCAGCACCTGTTCAACCAGAAAGAGTTGAACATGAGACAGCGCCGTTGGATGGAGACCCTGAATGATTATGACTGCGAGATCAGGTACCATCCCGGCAAGGCGAATGTAGTCGCCGATGCCTTGAGCAGAAAGGAAAGGGTAAAACCTATTCGAATCAATGCCAAGAGCATTGAAGTCAAGAACAATTTGATTGAGAGGATATTAGCTGCACAGCGAGAGGCTGTGTTGGAAGCTAATTATCCTAATGAAAAGCTGGGAGTAACTGAGGAGCAGTTGACTCTTAGCAAGGATGGAATCCTTAGATTGAACGGACGTATATGGGTTCCAATTTGTGGAGGACTACGAGATGTTATTCTCCAGGAAGCCCATAGTTCCAAATACTCAGTCCATCCTGGTGCAGACAAAATGTACCAAGATTTAAAGGCAAATTATTGGTGGATAGGCTTGAAAAAGTCTGTAGCCGCCCATGTAGCAAAGTGCTTGACTTGTGCTCAAGTCAAAGCCGAGCACCAAAAGCCGTCTGGCTTGCTACAACAGCCTGAACTTCCCGAGTGGAAGTGGGAATGCGTAACTATGGACTTCATAACCAAGTTACCCAAAACCAGGAAGGGAAACGATACAATATGGGTCATAGTCGATAGGCTGACTAAATCAGCTCATTTTCTACCCATCAAGGAGACGTATAGCTCCGATATGTTAGCCCAACTTTATGTGGATAAGATTGTAGCCTTACACGGCATACCTGTGTCTATTATCTCCGACCGGGATACTAGATACACGTCTCACTTCTGGAAGAGTTTCCAGCAATCTTTGGGCACGCGTTTAAACTTTAGTACGGCTTACCATCCACAGACGGACGGCCAAAGTGAGCGTACTATCCAAACACTAGAAGACATGCTTCGTGCATGTGCAATCGATTTAGGCGGTAACTGGGATAAGAATCTACCCCTGATCGAATTCTCCTACAATAATAGCTACCACACCAGCATAAAGGCTGCGCCTTTCGAGGCATTATACGGTAGGAAATGTAGATCGCCTGTTTGTTGGGCGGAAGTAGGGGAGGTCCAATTATCAGGACCGGAGATAGTTTTCCAGACGACGGACAAGATTGTCCAGATCCGGGAACGTCTCAAGGCTGCCCGCGATAGGCAGAAAAGCTACGCTGATCCAAAACGTAAGGATCTTCACTTCGAAGTAGGTGAAAAAGTGTTGCTTAAGGTATCACCCTGGAAGGGGGTGATGCGTTTCGGCAAGAAAGGCAAACTGAGTCCGAGATACATAGGACCTTTTGAGGTCATTGAACGGGTCGGGTCAGTCGCCTATAAATTGAACTTGCCTGAGGAGCTCAATGGAATTCACAACGTGTTCCACATCTGCAATCTCAAGAAGTGCTTCGCCGATGAATCGTTGGTGATTCCGCATACAGATGTGCATATAGATGAGAGCTTAAAGTTCATAGAAAAACCTTTGTCGATTGAGGATCGACAGGTAAAGAAACTTCGAAGAAAGCACGTACCGATTGTAAAAGTCAAATGAGATGCTCGTAGAGGTCCTGAATATACGTGGGAAGTCGAAGCTACAATGAAAGAAAAGTACCCCTATTTATTTGAGTAAATCTCAGGTCGAGATTTATTTTAAGGGGGTGAGGATGTAACACCTCGAATTTTTGTGTCCAATAATGTGTTAACACGTGTCATTTGATTACACGTGGCATCTATAATAAATAAAGGACTAATTTTGACAAACCTTGAAAGTATATAAATTCGAGGGTTATAAATGTCAACAAGGGTAAATATACTGTATAGTAACCCTAAATAATGCTTGTACCTTCAAACGAAGAAATCATAGATCGTACGGAAGCGAAACACGGAAGAAAGTGAGAGATTACGAACTACAGGGGTTAACTGTGTCAACATGTTTAATTATACCTCTGAGTGACCCTTTAACGTTCCCAAGGCTTCGTAACAGTATTATACACTCACTAGAATATACTGTATAAATTCCGCGAAGTTCCGTCTTAAAAACGAGAAAGTTATACTCGAATTCGTATGAGAAGGGTTAAAAGCGTCAACAGTGAAAGTTAAGGCTTTCCAAATAATTAATAAACTAACCGGGGACTTAATAAATACGGGTAAATAACACGAGGCCCCTATCGGTAAATAACCGAGGGCCAAACCGCAAAGTTACCCCTTCGAACCCGAAAGGTCAGGTAAATCATTACGAAAGATTTCGTTATTAATTACCAGGATTTCGTAATCATTTCAAAAGATTTAAAGTTTCTGGAAATCTGGCCTCTCGCGACCCGCGTTAAGTATTAGCCTAAGTGTAGGCGGGTCGCGAGCCACCTCAATTACGCGTCTGATTTCTTAAACTCAGGCGACCCGCGTAAAAGTGCATGGGAACTCCCATGCGGGTCGCGTGAGACGCCCAGATGCAGAAAGTTGGTGTTTTCTTGACTTTTGAGCATTATGAACGATCAATCTCCAATAAATGAGGCATGGGCGCCCCCCTACTCGACCCATATCACTCAGGAGACATCTACCCATCATCATGATCAGTGTAGGTTGTTGTGTAGTGATCTAGAGAGCTTTACTTCACTATAAATAGCCACTTTGAGCTCATTACATTCACACAACACAAAACACACTATCTGATCATTCTAAGAAGTTCTCTAGCATTCTCTTTTGCTCTCTAAGCAAGATACAACTGCTGTAAGTCGTTCATACCCATTTTGGTCTTATATTTCCATAGTTTTAGCCTATAAACACAACCGTCGTAACTAACGGTTGTCATTACGATAACTTGCAAATGGTTCAGTCTTATGACGGATCAAAAGTAGTTTTGAGTAGGTAATTATGTGGGTAATAAACCTCTAAAAGGGTTCCCCCTGATCACCACTCTAACTATGTCAAATATCGAGTCAAACGTGCGGTTAAAAAGTCAACAGAAAGCTATTTTAGCGATTTATGCATAATCTGTAATGTATATGTTATGAAACCTGTTTTGACACTTATAAAACATGATATTAAGTATATAAACTTGTTTGCGCTCGTTTGAATCGACCATTTGCTATATTGACCCGGTTCGGAGCCGAATGTCGCAAAAGTTTGACTTTTACTTTGACTTCGGTTCTGACCCGTTTTAGTGAGGTATAGATATGCCTTAGGACTCTCTTAGGGCCAGGTCACATGTCGGTATAAACCTCTGTGATCGGTTCATGAGTTATCCGAGTCTTTTGCGCATTTCCGTCACTCGCCTAAAAGTTGACCGTAACGGCCTTTTGAAATTAAAACGAGTATTTCGGACACGTGAACGGACCAGAACCTTGCTTATTAAATTATAAGCATGTCCTTAAAGTTTCACGTCAATCCGAGGTCTAGAATGAGAGTTATGCTAAATGGCGCATTTAAAGTAAACTTTAGTAATTAACGGCGCAATTAGCATAACACCTATCTAAACCAAGATTTCGTCACCAAAACTTTTACCCACTGTATTAAAATAATATTTTGGGAATTTTAAAGATTTTTAATAATTTTTACCTCGCTCATAACCTGCGGTTATGGCTACGGTTCGGTAAATACCGAATACGCCCTTTTCGGCCAAAACATGAGTTCTACAAGGTCTTTTGACCCGATTCCAGTTACTACTAATTTTAAATAATAAATAAAGTATTTTAAGCTTTATAAGCTGTTCGGGAAACTCAGATTTCCTGTAGAACTCGAAGAGCTCTTTAAAAGTCTTTAAAATGACTGAAAAGCCCCTACGGGGCATAATATTAACTTAAACACGTTACGGGCACCACGGAAGGTATCCTACTGATACCACAACCTCTTTAAGGCATATTGACTTAGGAAATAAGCGTACGACTCTCATGGTTAACCGTTTCGCCTATTGCGCGCACGGTTCGGCTTATGAAACTAGTTTTCATAAATTAGCCGATACGGGTCAAATTATATTATTTGAACCCCAAAATCCAGAGTGTGAACCATAAACCCGTATAAAACAAGTCTCTGAACTTGTTGGGTCAGAATCACACTCCATTCTCGGTTTTCGCCTTTTCGCGCGATTAAACCATATCTATATATATCAGAACCAACCGGTCTAGGCTACGGCCATTATAACGACTCGTTAGGATTCTAAGAGGTTAATTAAAACCTTCGTTCCAGATTAGGAGCCCCAGTAAAAGCTATCGGTGATTTAATCCAAATTAAGGAAATATACTTGCAAAGGTAAATACTTTAACTTATTTCCCCTATATGGGCTTGGGTTACGGTATATTAATACCGCTTGATTGAGCATTATATTCTTCCATCGCTTAGGTGGTTAATTAAATAATATGATCGGCTCATTTAAACAGTTTTGTTTCTTATAAGCCTTTGGGGGGTTTAATGACCGTTGTCCCTGATATCCTTGGCATCATTTTACGAAATGGCCACGACCATCGACATCCCGGTGTAGGCGTACACCCGGTATATATTGTCGACATTAAATTAAAAGACGTAGCCGTTGGTTTTTATACTACGGTTTTACGCAATGTGGTGTATCTATAAATCTTTAACCCGGCACGACCCGGGCTACTGAACGCATAAAAGAACATGTAAAACGTTCACAAGATTTTATTATAATTTTCCCAAGTTATAAAAGAGTTTGTGCCCTGTGCATTCAAATCAATTTTAATAAACATTTTCAAATGTGTCAGTTGAATGTATTTACCAGTGTAAACTGACGTATTTTCCCCAAAAAGATTAAGTGCAGGTACTATACGAAATGGGCTGGTATAGGCGTCCTAAGCATCGTACATAGTCTCGCAAACTCGATGCTGCATCTGAATGAACAATATTTATGATTTTTGATCCACTGTGGATATATTCAACTACTGTAATACATTTGATATTACAACCAGAGGTTGAAGTTTATATATTTATCTTATGCTTCCGCTGTGCATTATATAATTGTGTGGTTTGACTATATTGTTGCCAACATCGTCACGGTAATCCCCCACCGGGCCCACCGGTGAAACACGTGGAAATCGGGGTGTGACAAGAACAAGGTCAGATTCATCAACCGGAGCATCAACACTTTGAAGTTGATCCGCAAGAACTTTGAGTTCTTGACAATAAGCATACATAGAAGATAAACTTTCTAACCGAGTGTTAGCAAACTTCTGTTTTTGTTAGAGGGCACGAGTGGCTTTGTTATCTTGGAATAAGGCTTCAATGGCTTTCTAAGCATCATACACGGTTGTTTTGTTTTTTATGACAGTTTTAAGGAGGCCTGGAGAGATGGTGCCATAGATCCATTGATGAACTATGGCGTCCAGACGCTCCCATGAGTCGGCAGCAGGAGGGTCGTCGAGTTGTTTGTCAGAGGAAGTAGTTTGGGCAGCAGGTTTGGGTCGTGGAGAAAGGTGATCAGACACGAGGTAGGCAGTGCAGTGGATGCGAAACAACTCAGACCACGTATTGTAGTCGGCTGCCTCGTTATCCAGGATGATCGGAATAGAGGCTTTGATGTTGGCCACCGTTACAGCGGGATGGAGCTTGGAATCAGCCATAGGTAAGTCAGGGGAGGGAGGGCGACGGCACTAGGGGCTGTCGGCAGGCAGAAAAAATCGAAGGGAAGGGGAAGGGGGATTAGGGTTTTAGGCTTGATACCATGTAGAATATTCAAATTCCAACTTGTTTATTTCATTCACAAATCAAGGTATATAAACATACAAAGAGATCTCCTAATTTTGGAGAGAATCGTTACAATATGACCATACAATATTCACATAATAATTACTATAAAATGCGGGCTCTATTAGTTTTGCTCTTTAGTTTGTACAATTTGAGTTGGTGAGGGGTTTAAAAAGCTAAGCCCCGCATCATCTCTTTCTCTCTTTCTCTCTTTCTCTCTCTCTCTCTACACGGCTCTCTCTGTTTCTCCGGCGACTTTTCGGATACTTTAGGTAAGCTCTTTCTTCATTTGTTTACATAGGTTGTTCGATCTTCTTTTTTTTGGTTGTTACTGTTGGAATTGGTATCCAATTGTCAATTATTAAACGTTACCATTGAGGTACGATCCAAAAAGTTACACTTTGGACGACGAACAAAATATAGTATTTAAGTGTTAAATATTATAAATCACAACAGCGGATTAATTGCGGAGAACAATTATTTAGTGAAATACTAGAGACATTAGTTGTTTGCGAAACAATTAATTTAGTAGGAATAAATGGTGGCGTTTAAAGAGTTAAACGAGTAATAATTTATTATTAGATAATAAATTAAAAAGTTATTTATTGATAATAAAATAAAGTCAAAACATTTGACTAATGAGCGGAGGATAATCAATATTCGACAGAAACATTGGTTGATTACTATTATTGGATATTAATATTGGAAAATAGTTTTTTTCTTAGATAATTAAGGAATGTTAATGGTTGACTGGTAATTAGTAATTAATAAAGGATTGATTACTTGGAGAGAAAGCTAATAGTTAGTGGGCTAGAGTGTAAGTTAAGGATCTATAAATTGAACCTTAACCTGGAACCCTAATGGTTGAGAATTGTATCAAATACACATTACAGGAGTTTAGAAACCCTTAGCCACTTCTCCATCTCTCTATCCCTCACATCGACTAGTCGGCCCCATCCACCGGTGACTATCGTCGGTCTACCATTGCGTCGTTGTTGTCGCGCAGCCATGCCGCCATCTGCCTCCGCTGCCACAAACCGCCTTCTGTCACCCCGTTTTGGTGATTCAGATCGTATCTGTAACACCTCGAAAAATCATGTCCAGTAATGTTCTGACAAGTGTCCCTATTCCTATTTATGCCTAATGTTGGCTAGGAGGGACTATTTTTGCCAATGTGGAAACTATGAATGTGGAGGGACTAAAAGTGTCAACATGCTGAAATTATGCCTCTGAGTGACCTTTCACGGTGTCCGTATTCTCAAATGAGCCAGTTGTTGAACGAAAGGAACCGTTTGGAAATTATATGAAAATTTGATATTTGGAGGACTAAAGGCGTCAACATGTTAATTTATACCTCTGAGTGACTCTTTAACAAACCGAGAGCTTAATGATGTTCGGTCATACTCTCGGGTGTGCCAAACATTGGCCAAAAGGGACTATTTCTGCCATTATTGATAGTAATTAAGAGTTGGGAGGTTGATGGGTTATTTCTGCCGACTTTCAAATTTATTTGTTGGACGTCGCGGGTTGCGGAATACTTGGGCCGAGACTTCGCGTGTCGCGGGGGCATGTACTGCAGCTAAAAAAAATTCTTGGTGCCCACACAAACTGCCAAAACGCATCCAACTCGAAACCATGGGCTCCTAAACTGCTATGCCACGTTAGGGGACATGTGTAAGCACCTCCTAAGCCCCCAAGACACCTGTGATCACCTCCATAATCCCTCCAACACTATAAATAGAGTGTTTTTGCAACACTTTTTCCTTGCTCATTCTTGTTTTCAATTCCTCTCATCTCTGGAAGTTCCTAGCTGAAAGGAGCTTCCAAACTTAGTTCATTTTCATGCAAGGACCACTTGTAAGTGCTCCTTCCTCCTGCGTTTTCATTTTGTAGGCTTTTAAAGCCAAAAGTTAAGCATTTTCGATAAATGATTTGACTTTTGGTTTAGACCTTAATGGTCCAGCCATTGTTCGAGGCGAACATGGATACGTGATCGTAATTAGGTAGGTGTTAATCCCTCAAAAGGGCACCTCCTGAAAATCACGTTTGCTTGGTCAATTGGCGGGTCAAAGTTATTTTTTTAAAAGGTCAAACTGGACAGAATTTATAAATCTTATAATCTGAGTTTATATATGTTCTAAAATATGTTTTAACACTTAAACAAGTTGGTAATAATTATTAGAACATATATAAACATGTTCGGCTCGTAAATTCCAGTTTTAGGGTCGGTTTGCAACCGAAAGTCGCAAAATTTGACTTCTACTTTGACTTTCGATTCTGACCCGATTTAGAATAGTTGCCTACTGATTTAAGGTTGCATTATGATCATAATTTAATGTCGCATAACCCTCTAAGGTTATATTACACGATCATAATCAGATTCTGAGTTTTTGTTCAAGTTTCGTTAATATGCCATACTTTGACTAAATTATCCTTTTTCCAAATAATAAGGTTTTAGTCACTAATTATGAACTTGCAAATGACTTATATACTGATATGTTAAATTAATTAACATATTTTTATGTTATTAAACTGATCATAAACTGATTTTTCATATAATGACGTAAATTATGTTTTTAAATGACCAAAGTGCCCTTTCGGCACATAGAATGGTTTTAAACATAATTTCTCATACCAAACTCATTACCTAATGATGTAATATCATAATTAAAATATTTTGGAATATCAAGTCAGTTTATAATATGAGTTTAAGTACAAATTCTTGTATTATGTCCTTAAATGACGAAAAATGCCCTTTTGGCACTTAATATGATTTTAAATCATAAATGTGATACAAAACTAATTACCTACTGTAATGATATCATAAATAACATGTTTTGTCACTAATAATATGTTCATAAATTCAGTTTTTATAAAAGATCGCAAATATTGTCATTTAACGACCAAAACGCCCTTTTGACGCGTAGTATGGTTTTAAGCCATAGTTATCAATCAAGACTTGTTACCTACTGATTTTATAACTTAATTAAAATGTTTTTACAGTAGGTACATGTTTATAACTCAGATTCCCGAATAAATTCTCAAACTATGTGTAAAATAACCAAAATGCCCCTACTGTGCACAGTTTGGTCTTAAACTGTAAAACACATATATTTGATATCCTGCTGATATTATATCACAAATAAAGTATTTTTCCAGAATGATAATGTTTATAGCATCAGTTTATATGCAAGTTCCTTTTATACATCACTAAATGTTAGAGCTTTTGAGATTGTTGGTACTTGTTTTAGATAGTTCTGGATTGTTTTGTTTATGTTTACTAGCTTTTAGAAAGTTCAGGGGTCATTTATGTAATGCTTGTATCAGCTAGACCTAGCGTATTTAAGATGCCAGCGTATTTGATAAATACGCTGGCTGGTCAGGCTCTATATATATCAGTTTATTGTAAACCCTAGCTAAGGTTTTGGGCTAGTTTTTGGTGAAACTCTTTGTGTTGTGATCTTCTTGCAAATCATTGTGCTTAATTCGAATTCTATGTGCTTGTTATAAATTATATCAGTTGGGAATACAAAACAACACTTGTTGTTAACATCCAAACCAAAATCTTCATCTTCATCTTTTGATCTTTCTTGACTTTTACATATTCAAACACCTAATCAATAGGTGTTTGGATCAAAACAATCAAACCACTATGATCCGAATAGTGCTTAGGATCTACAATTTGGTATCAGAGCCTTAGTGCTCTTGATTGTTTGAGTTTTTGCTAAGATTCTTCAAGTTTTGAAGGTTTTTCAAAAGTTTTCAAAGTTTCAAGGTTTTTCAAAAGTTTTCAAAGTTTCAAGGTTTTCCAAAATTTTGGACTTAAAATGGCTTGATTTGGTAGGATTAGTTGTTAGGTTGTTGTTAATCAGTGTTTTGGTAGTCATCTGGGTTATTTTAGTACAGAGAAACATGGATTTTGGGTCGTTTTTTAGTGATTAGAGGGTTTTTGTTCGTGTTAAAACCCTGCTGGGCGTATTTAAATTTGAAGCCACCGTTGATAATCTTGAACGTAGCGTATTTGATTTGAAGATTGCGTAATTGACAAATACGCCGGCAATATACCAACGTAGTTGTTGATTGTCGGCGACATAGTATCAAACATAGTGTCAGCGTAATTAATCAAAGGCGACTTCAAAGTCAGTGATAAAGAACCACAACGTTTTATCACGATGATCGGCGTATTTGGCCAAACTCACGTGTGTGTTGTTTGTCTCAGCAGATTTAGCTAACTTCGCTGGTGCAGGATTTGAAGATTCATCAGCGGAGTTATCTGCCCAGCGTCGTTGCTCTCAGATCATTTCTGTTCTCGGCGTACTTGACTTGTTATCAGCGTATATGATCTGTTAATCGGCATAAAAGAACTCTGAAACCTAAAATCCAACGTAATAAACCTCTGATCAGCAACTTCAACTTAAAATTAAACCAAAATGTCACTAAATCAACTGAAGTCGATCGCACAAGCTGAACTAGAGACGGGAACTGCAACACGACCACCAAAATTGAAGGGATCAGCCGATTTTGGAACTTGGAAAAACCGTATCAAGTCCTTCTTTGAATACACGGACTACAATCAATGGATATCGGTCACTGTTGGACCCCACATACCAAGGGTGATTCGAGGTGATGTGAGCACGGTGAACACAGATCCCACAACGTACACTGATGAAGACAAGGCCCTGATTCAGCGAGATCGCCGTGCTCATGCAGCTTTGACTATGGCCTTGTCGACAGATGATTGTAACATGTTTGAAGAATATATGACAGCAAACGAGCTCTAGTTGGCATTGATCGACTATTACGAGGGAAACGAAGAGTTGATTCAAAACAAGAGAGACATGGTGCAGAAAGAGTACGACATGTTTGGTGGCATCCAGGGAGAAAGTCTTTCAGATCATATTAGTCGTTTTCTGAATATGATTACCAAAATGAAGAAGGCTGGCAATCCCATCACATATCACGCTTATATAAAGAAACTTTTGGACTCACTTCCAAAAGAATGGAGCCTTCAGTGCATGATGATCAAAAGGGACTTCCTAAACAGCACAAATCCCGTTACTCTGTCTGATTTGATCAACACCTTGAAGTCTTTCGAAATGGACGTGAACAAGCGTGAAATGAATAAAACTGGTTATCCTCCAAAGTCTGCTCAATCAACCGCTGGTTTGAAGAATGTGGCATTTCTTGCCTCTGAGGGTTCGAGTCAACAAGCCTTGAATGTGTCATACATCAACGCTTCCTCAAGCACATCAAAGGCTTCACAGTCAAATGAAAAGACAATTGTCGTCGGCGACACTCAAGCCGTGAAGATCTCCACTGAAAACGTGGCACTGTTTAACATGTTTTTTAGCAGTTATGAAGCTCCAATGTCGGGAGAACTCATGAAAGAGATTTTCATGGCAATGTATCAAGTTGATCCCGACGACATGGAAGAAATGGATCTAAAGTGGCAAATGGCAATGATCACCCTGAGGCTGAAAAAGTTTCAAGATAAAACTAGAAAGCGTCTAGCACTCGGGAAAGCTGGTTTTGACAAGTCCAAATTAAGGTGCTACAATTGCAAGAACTTGGGCCACTTCAAAAGGGATTGTCCTCTGCTGAAAAAACGAAAATTTTTCCACTGTGTATTTAATAAACATCGGTACCACCTGGCTGACTCACGGCTCCCGCTCCCATGGTAGGGGTTGGGGTTGTGACAATATTAGTATTAATGCATTAAATTTATTATGTGTAGTGTCTTTATTAAATGTTATATTAGTGTATCATGTGTATTATTGTAAAAGAGTATTTGTGAATTTACGAATACTATTGCAATTCGTAAAGGGGAATGCATAGTGATTTGTGTAGGAAAGGGTTGAAGATTTTGATTTGTGATAAAGCAAAATGAGTTTTTACAACCACTACTATTGTGTTACAAAGAAGTTCTACAAAACCTATGATGACATGTTTTTATGTCATGGTTGCTGACTTTTGAACACCTAATTGTATCTTCTACTTACTCATATAGTGATTTGTGTTTTTAAAAAAAAAAATTGTATGTAAATTTTCTAAAGACTACCCGTGTTTTTAGATGTTACATATGTGTAAAGCGTGTAAATTGTTGTCGAATATTTATTAATGTATGAATGTTATTGCAATCCGTAAAGGAGAAACCTAATAAGTTATGAATTTAACAACACACGTGATCATTCATTACAATTTTATGGTAAAATGTGCTAAAATTACATTATTTAAAAGTAAAGGGCATAAAGTATAAATTTTATAAAACTTACATGGATCTAACCCGTGTAACTGGAGCATCTGTATTACGTTTTTGGATCCTCTATATAAGCTATACTCAACTCCATTATTGAACATAAACATCACAGAACACCTTTGGAACTTTTCTCATACGCTTCTTATCAAAGCTCTTAAGACCTCTGCATTCTATATATTAGACACAGTAAAACCAAGTATTGTTTCTTTGATATTATTGTTTGTGTTATAAACGTTAGGTATTCATTCTTTGATGTTATGAGAATCTGTTTCTCATAAATGACATTTCATATTCTTTGTTTCGATCATAATAGTTGTTGTAATCTTGTGTAGTTTTGTTGTTTAAATATTGCATTAACTTAAACGAAGTTATCGATAACATTGTCTGAGACAATTTGTCTCAGTATCTTCTTGATGTCGTCTTCTACATTACGGTTGATAAATGAGCCATATGATTTTTGTTGTTGTTGATTTGTATACCTGTTGTGAGAGATGATAATTTTTGTTTTGTGCTTTATTATTATGAAACCCTAAGTCTGTGATTATACAAATAGTTGTCATAATATTTGGTACTTTTGTTTTTTAAGTACTGATTTAGTTTAACTGAAGTTACTGATGTTGTTTTTATATTATTTAAATGATATTTGAATGGTAACCAATGCTTTCCTCAACAACTCCTACATTAGGGAAACAAAATAATATATATGATGTTTTTGTTGTTGATTTGTTAACCTATTTTCCGACATGATAATTTTTGTTTCCTGTTTTTTATTTCCCATGATAATTATAAACCTATGATAGCATCTAATTTCAGCATAGCAGTTTAATATAAGTTTTCTTAGATGTTGTTCGTCTTTATAACTTGCAAGTCTAAATCTTTCTTTGCAGATATGAATCCATCCAACCTAACACCATCCTTTTTAAAATTTCTGAATGAAGATGATTTTATATTTTTGGTATGTTTTTTACTTTCGTGCTACTATTATGATTGTACATTAATTTTTCATGTATGATGTTTGCTAATTGCTGTCATAGACTATACCAGTTGATTTTGGGAATTCGTTGTGGGGGTGTCACACCCGCTAAAATCAGAGTTGGTGTGATCTCACTAGTATCTTCATTGCACAACAGAAGTATAATGCTAAGACTTCTAGGAAGTGAACGCCCACTAAGTACTCAAATCCCCATGGGTTCTCCTATCCGAACCGTGCCATAGTTTGAAAATGTAACCTCAGAAAGAAACATGCGAAAAATCAAAATAAAGTTGGCGAGTTCATAGTTTGTTTGAAAATTATTTGAAATAAATATCTTTGATAACCGGTTTAAAATAATGTTGAGAAAACGTAACAAAATTCATTTTCCTCGGCATGTCATATGAAAACTTTGTATTTGTAAAACTTTGTGTTTGTAAAACGTGTTTAGCTGTCAATGTCCGTGTATGACAAAGACAACATGCCCGCATGAGCCTGTGAGTTGTGATGTGCACAAAATGCAACATATAAATTACATCAATTGTGGCACAAAACTAACCCTTTTTTAGTACTAATGTTGGAAAAAGTGTGCTTTTGTCTTCCTTTTGTATTTTCAGGATTAAATGAGCTCAAAATAACAAAAGAAGCAAAAAGACAGCAAAATCTAACATAAATACAAGAAAGGAAACAAAAGTGATATGCCCGACCCCCCAACAGCATCTTCCCAAGCAAAACAAAGAAGACAGAAGACTGAACACGCCCCGTGCTCAGTGAGCACGGGGCCGTGCCCAAGTGCCAGCAGAAAAGACAAACTCATAGAAGCTTCTGTTACCCACCATGGGGCCGTGCCCAGCGGACACGGGGGCGTGGTCAACTTCCTGCAGGCGCATTTATTGTAATTGCGAATTACAATTAATGAAGAGAGAGAGTCAGATGGACACGGGGCCGTGCCCAGCCGACACGGGGCCGTGCCCGAGCTTCTGTTCAGCCTATAAATAGGAGTGTTTGGAGCTCTTGCAACTCATCCCTTGGCACACCACCTCTCTCACACTTCACCCACCACCCACCACCATCACAACACCATCATCCACCACCATCATCCATTGTCCATCATGAGTCATCTCGGGATCCAAGATTGATCGTAAGAGTTCTTGACAATCAAAGGCCATGTTTGCCTAAGTCTCTTACAACACTTGGTGAAGACAAGTGTTTAGTGTAATACTTTTTATTTTTAATCTTTTGCACTTTTTAATTGGTTTTGTATTAATGACTTTAATTACTAGTTTCTTATGTTGAAGGTGATTCTTCCTTATCGTTTGTCTGTGGTGTCTTGGCATTATTTTACTGTCTATATAAAATAAAAGATTTTCACCATTCATATCTCCACGGTCTATATGGAGGTATGTTGGCTACCTGGTCGGGGGTTAAGGGAACGGTTTGGTAAGAGTCTTGCCATTGTTCAGTGTATAGATCCTGCAAAGGACCTGGGTCAAATTTAGTAGGACCTCCTTCAATACCCAAAGGTATTGGATGGCGGGGGTCCAAACTCTTTGATCCCCTCATAAGTTAAACTACTATTAAAACTTTAACCCGGCTACTTAGGACTGTATCCCTGCTGACTCGGACTACTTAGCCGAGGGTAACGTCGCCTTCAAAAGAGGGGCCTACCACATTATGCATTAATAACTTAATTAATTATCTTTCAATAATCCAACCCCTTAGGATTGTATCCTTGCTGACTCAAACTACTGGGTTGAGGGTGACGTCACCTTCAAAAGAGGGGCCTACTACAATAACTAAGATAATCTCTTAAACAAGTGCAAAAGTGCAAAAATAATCAAAGGTTACACTACACACGAGTCGGATCCAAGTGATTCATCTTGTCTATCTGTTTTTACTTTTATTTTATTTTTCAGCATTTTAGTTAGTTTTATTTTCTTAGTTTAAAACCTTTTTCTAACATTTTGATTTGATTAGACGTTGAGGATAAACCGGTACTAAAAGCTCTTGTGTCCTTGGACGACCTCGGTATCTTACCAACACTATACTACGTCCACGATGGGTGCACTTGCCCACATGTGTGTTTAGTGTTAGTAAATATCATGTTTTATAAATTTAAAACTTGGCTAAAAAGTGTAAAAATGGCTTAAAATATATACCTAAATTATATTACACCTAACGCACATCAGTTGCATGTAGGACAATCATGTCCTTAAGTTGTATGTAGGATCCTTAAGTTGTATGTAGGACACACAGTCCTGTTGTTCGTAAGCAGGAGAAACCAGTCCCCTTATTTGTATGCAGGACAATCCAGTCCTGTTGTAACCAGGACAATCCCGTCACTAGTCTGTAACTCATGCACGTTTCAAAAAATACGCGTGTGTTTTCTAAAACCGGTATATTTAGCATAAACCTTTCGTAAACCATTTGAGTTTGTTGAAATTCATTTGCAACATGGTTTCTATGCAGTCAATCTCAGCGATATATCGGTGATATCTCACTGATATATCGGTTATCGAACCTTGGCTGGCATATCGGTTTGAAAAATTGGTAATAATATCGGTGGCGATAATATCGGTGATATATGCCGATATATCACCAATATTTTGTATTTCTGATATCGATCATCTCACAGATAATATCGCCAGGCCCAACTATAGTCACATAATTCGCTGGTGATTGAGAATTCAATCGTGATAGAGAAGAAATGGTGGCTAATCGATGTTGTTGAATCGAAGCTTACCTGCTGATCGAACCTTACCTTCCCTGCTGAATCGTAGAATGAAAGAAGGTCTGTGTCGGCTGTATGTTTTTTAGGTTTAGAAGATGGAGGAGCGAACAGGGGAGGAGATAGACAAGACGACGGCTGCTTTATTTTAGGGGTTTTTTTAGTTTAAAGGTGACGGCTGATTAGTAGGGTTATATAAATTAACTCATTCTTTTTCTTGTTTACACCTTTTCTTTTCACTGAATTACAATTTCGTCCTCCAGTTATAAATTTGTCAAAATTAACCCTAGACTTTTACAAGTTAGTGCATAAAGATGTTGTATACATATATTATATAGGTTCTAGATATTAATATACATATATTATATAGGTTCTATATATATATATATATATATTTATACATTATATTATAAATTACCGATATCCCACCGATATCCCACCGCGATAACTGATATCTCAAATATCGGTCCTTGACCGATATCCGATATTTTTGCGCATTAACTGCATAGCATGGTTTAGAAATATGTAGTTTTCGATCATTGAAATATTGTGTACTTTTGCAAAACTTGCATGTCTTTCCACCCCCGAAAACGTTTATAAAAATGTAAAACCGTAAAAAGTGATGGTTATGAACTCACCTCGATATCCTTGTGCAAAGCTAGCTTAATGTGATTCCATAATGTCGTTTCACTAGTCGTGTCGGTTCGAGCTCGGTTTCGCGTTAATGGTATCATTAAAATAAACAATTAAAACGTAAATTGCGACGTTATTATTTTTACTTGAGTTGACCGTGTTGACTGAATTGACCGTAGTTGACTGAGTTGACCACTTTGACCCGTTGACTGTGGTTGACCGAGACCCGAACCAAAACAAAACTCGAACAACGTGCTTCCTTGTAACCCGAATCTGACCCGCGTGTGATGTTAGACCAGCTTTGACCAGGTTTGACCCAAACCTGAACCCGAAATAAGAACAACCGTAATAATCACCACCACTGCCGTCAAAACACAACAGTCGAGAACCACCTTCACCAACCCAACCCATCACTGCCAACTGAACCATAACCCCCATCATCCTAGCCAGAAGCATAAAAACCATCATCCTAGCCGGAACCCATCACTGACCTGACTGAACACACTGCCGTCGCCCATCAACTTCCGTCACCGGAACCACCACAACCCCTTTCCACTGCCGCCGCTAACTCCGGCGACTATACTGCCGCCATCGACAACCCATGACTGACGTCATCATCATCGCCATCCCAAACACCCCTAAAAGAAAGAGAAGGAGTCCATGATGAGGGAGATCTAACAGATCTGAGCTTGAGAGATGAAAGAAATAGAAAAGATGAACTCACCAGAGTTTGTAGTCGTGACACCCGGCTACCGGAGTCTAGAAACACCACCTTCATCGCTGCATTTGGTAAACCGACAACAGACACGTGCTCAGAGTGTTCGTTTTAGAGGGTACACCACGGGTTCGCCGTCAAAAACCATCACCACCGCTGTCGTGAGCGGCGCCGCCGCCGTCCACCGTCGTCGGCCGGCACCGGAGCTCCGCCACGCTCCGCCGCACGTCGACGGCCGGCTCTGCCTTGTATGTTCGCCGGAGAAAGAGAGAGATCAGGTATGGTGTGTTTTGGATAAGGTTTGCAAATGAAGAGATAAGATTTTTGAACCCTTTTATAGCTAGGGGTTTTAGTGGATTTGGGCCCAAGGCCCACAAGCCCGCTTCTTGTGTTTTGAGCGGCCCAAAGGCTCATACGAGATCCATTTTTGAACCCGAACTCCATGGAACATCGTTAAACATTATTTTAGGGTCAAAAGTATGTAAAATAGTGTCGGTAGTCGACGTTGGGGCGTTCGTTCGTCGGTTGCGTTAAAATCGCGTAAATTGCTTCGGCTATCGTATCTAATCCATTTTTTATCGGATTTCGACTATAGATGTCAAAATTCGATTACGAAGCTATATATAATAATATTTCAGTTTTTAAGGTAATACATGAGTCCAATGCTTCCGTTTCGTCGTCGGTGCGTTCCTACCATCGCGTTTTTCGTTCACGTATGCGTTTTGTGACGTTCGAAAGCATGATAATTTAGTAAAACCAAATTCATGTGTTTAAATTATATGTATAAAATTCCGTATTTGTCGGCTTTGTCAGTATTTCGTCCGGTGACAGTTTGTTATCGTTTAACGTTCAACAGTCTTCCCGCAAATCACCATTAACGTACTGTAAAGCCGGCTAGACGTTCCTAGGCATACCAACGGCCTGTTTAAGTTAATTTGTGTCTTAAAACACTATTTTTATTCATCTTGATGTTTGTTTTGTGCGTAATTAATAATCGAAAGTTACCGGTTGTCACAGGGGAAGGAAGTCCCATACGGTCAAACTGTAGAACTAGATGATGATAGTAAACCCTGGTTAGTACAAGTAAAGAAGAGAGATGGTCATTGTATATTTACGGATGGCTAGACAAAGTTGGTTCGAGATTGTTGTTTGAAAACCAAAGATACCATATTGTTAAAAGCTATTGGACGTTTGTCATTCATGGTCTCATGTTTTAAAGAAAATGTCTACGAGAATTCTTACTTCGGCAAATATTAGATCTGAACTTGGCATGACTATAAGTAACTTTATATTATTTTACTACTCACTGTAAGTATTTTTGTGAATTTTGTAATTCTGAACTAATTATTTTTTTATTTCTTTTATAGCTAATCGCTGACAAATTCTGGAAAGAATTATGTGGTAAAAATTACTAGTATGGGATAGCAACTATCTACGTCGTAGAAAGGTTTTGGAATGTTACAGTGAAAGGATGGACCAATGGATGTGGCTTCACAGATGGATGGTTAAAAGTGGTTGAAGAATTTCCTTTACCGCTTGAATCTTGGTTGGTTTTTACCATGATTGCCTCTAAAACGTTTGAGCTTTCTATTTTCCATCCCGAAATTGGCACTGAAATTTGTTTCAAGAAGGTTGATGTCGTTGTTTTGGATGACTCAGTTTATGGGGATGATAGGTTTGACTTATTGACCACGGTATAAAAATTGGATGTTAATATACATTTGTTCGATAACATCACGTTGATAAATAAGTTTTATTATATTATGCTAATAACTATTGAATGTTTGTTGTAGTCTACACATAAAGAAGTTCTGGATTCCGGTGAAGTTGATTTAGATGATGTTGAGATTGGAGCCACGGTTGGTAATCCTACGCAACTTACGAGTTTTGAGGACATTTTTAATGTATATATACACAGATAATATTTATTTAGTATTATGATTTAAAATACGGTTTCTTATATATGATCATTCTTATACATGTAGTCTGTTGATGATGGCATATTCGATTCAAAGGTAGCGACTCTCATTAATGAGTCAGATGTTAAAAGTGCCGTAAATTTTTGTTATCTACTATATATACACATATATTTTATTACACAAAAAGTATAACAAGATTTTTAATTTTTTTTTTGTAGCCACAAGATCATTCTGTGAAAATAGCTGTTGATGTTAACGATCCTCATGTTCAGTCTAAAGATTTTTCTATTCATGACACTCCTACCTCTTCAAGTGTTGTATCTGATGTAAGTGTATATTAGTTTTATATTTCCTATTTTATTATTGTTTCGATATGTTGATGTTCTCCAGTATGATTGAGTCTTAAACTTTAAACCTGACTTGAAAACATAGTTTGTGTTGATAAAGAAGCTTAGAAAATTTCAAAAATTCAGAGTTGTTATAGTCTAAATTAATTTATTTAGGTTGAAAAGATTTGCAATCTTCCTGGCGAGACTATTGTGCAGGGTAAACAATTCGTTCATAAACCGTCTAAAGTTCAAAAGCTTGATTTAGTACCATCCACTCCAAAACCAGTCTTACACTTCACCAAACAAGCTGAACACATGCTTGTAAATTTTTGCAGTCCTTAGTTTATTTCTTTATTTCAACAATTTTAGTTATATATCAATATTTTATAAAATTCATTATTCAATTTTCTGCTTTTCAGCGTCTGCCATCAGATGTATCATCTGCCTTGGGTCTGTGTATTGATAATCTTAAGCCTATCATGACCTAAAACGTGTAAGGTGAAGTCCAGAAACTGTTGACAAGATTTGAAAAAGCCAATACTGGATTCAGGTACAGATTTGTTGGGTGGCCTGCTTATCTGAGATCTTGCAATATTGTTTTTGGTGTTGAACTTTAGTTTGAGTTTCACAACTCTACCCAGTTGCTGAAGGTGACAAAAGTTGTGCATATCGTGACAAAGACAAAGCCCTCTTCATGAGTGTTGCTTTGGTTGGAGGTTTATAAATAATGTTTGATGTGATAGTTTTTTGTGGTTGTACATTTGGTTCCTCGGTGGTAGTAATTTATCTTCTTAGACATGTTTTGTATGTAATAGATAACAAGTTTGTAGTTGTCTATAATAGATAACAAGTTTTGGTACCATCTCATTTTGGTTTAGCATGTCGTTTCCATGGCTTTATAATTCATTTTTAATTAAACCTTAAAAAATGTATAATCATTCATCGACTAATAAAACGTGGTATGCATGGTTTCTAAAAACCACCTGTATTTGCACACAGGTTGTACTATTAGTTAATTATAATAGATTGAATCATCAATTTCTCTCAACAAATAAATCTATGTTGTTTTTCATAAAAAGAAAATATTATTAATGTTATTATTATTCAACAGTGTTTCGATAAACACAAATGATTTGAAATGACAATAAAATAGTCTTAAGCCTCCGCGTTGCGGGGCATGGAGCGTAAAATCGTGCCAAGTAGCAACCAAACGACGACCAGAGTCGAGAAAAAAAACTCAAAAAAAAACACGAATTTCTAACACTAAATGACTCACGTGAAGTAAAACGTAGACAAAGTTGAATTTATACCGACACGTATTAGAAAGTCGATGGGGTAGAAACCTCAGATACCAAATTTTATCACCAAACGACAACTAAATCCAAGAAAAAAAAAAGTAAAACAAAAACTAATAAAAAAAACTAAACAAATTTAACTTTTTTAACAAATTATTAGAAATCAAAGTTTTGTTAGTAAAATAAAAAATCTCAAAAGTTTACTATGAAAAGATAAAAAACCACAAAAGAAAAAAAAAGTAGTACCATTCATCACCATGTTATGAAATATTAGATCACAAAAACAAAACCATAAAAAAACGAAATGCAAAACAAAACAATCCTATATAAAAAGAAAAGAAAAAATCACACAGTTCTCAAAGTTTCAATCTCTAACTCCAAAGCAAGTAAGAAAAACTACATGCCAAACAAGCTTTAAAAACCTAGTGGCCAAACTCTAAACTTTAAAAGATCATTGGCGCAAACATGCTTTATGTTTTGATATATATAATAACTAGTATTAAGGTCCCTCGCGTTGCGGCGGGGCCGTAAACTGTGTCAAGTGGTACTAATACTATATCACTGCTAGCGACCACCTACACACGAAAAAGCAGGTAAAACACAATATAACATAAAAGGGAACAATAACACCGAACGAAAAGCATACGTAAGATCGTTTAACCATGCATATTTGTTGCGTCGTCGTGTTAATGCGAAAAAATTAGACTCAAACGTAAAACATAGAAAAGACTAACTAAGTAAATCTAGGACCCTCGCTCGTTGCGACGAACCTGCCAAACAGGGAAATAAAGACGTATTGCAACATGCTTGTCAAATGGAAATAAAATAGACAAAAAATCATTGAACCCACACGCACGTCGCAGCGTATTCAATCACAAAATGTAAAACTAAACGTATAATGAAAAATTTGAAAATTATGAAAGTACGGGGGATCAAAGTTGTAAAAAAAAAGTATTGTCGGTTAACTTGAGAAAATTGAAAAACTTTAGGTAAAAGTAAAAAAAAAATTAATGAGATTAAAATGCAAAAAAGATGATAACATTTAAACTAAAAGTAAAAAGGCCAACTTTTTTTTTTGAAATACCCCATATGTTTAGAGTACAATTACATAAAACACCCACATGTTACTAATTTATAGTATGAAAATAAGGAGCAGGGCAAAAATTAAAAGGGAAAAAACCCTTGTGGTAAAAAGGTAAACAAAATATAGAATACTGTTTCTCAAACATGTTATCAATTAATAAAATAATAAAATAATAATAAAATAAAATAAAATAATAATAATAATAATAATAATAATAAAATAATAATAATAATAATAATAATAATAATAATAATAATAATAATAAAATAATATATATATATGTGAATGTGGAAAGGGTAACAAACTAGTGTATGTATTTATATAATTCTAATTTATATATTGAAGTCTAAAGTTGAAAATGGATGGAATTTATATAATGAAGTCTAAAGTTGAAAACGGATGGAAAGAAAATGTCAAGGTCCAAGTTTTCTTGGGTTTTAGCACACCCTTGTTTCAAATTTTTAATGGGAGACTTTGAACTTTGAAGGGATGACGTAAGCAGTTTGGTCACACAATTTAGAAGCTTCTTTTATTTTGAAAAGAAAAATAAACATAATATTAACAATTTTTTTTTCTAAACGATAAATTTGGATCACTGACAAACCATTTGAGTATTATTGTGTCATTAGCGAAACCGTCCGATCATATCCATCTCCACTAGACCTAATGTCTATACACCAATTCAGGAAAAAAAAAAAACCTAATAAATATAGGAAAATTCCTCATTGTGGGAATCGAACCCAAAACCTATTAGTCTCAAAATCTTATCTCACCAAAAATATCACTAGGCTATAAAACCGTTTGTAGATGTGAGAAAATGAGTTGTGTTTGTAGATGTGTCGGATTAGTTATTCTGTTTTTAGGATTCGTTTTCGATGAACCCAATAAACCGTTTTTAGGATTTGTTTTCAATGAATCCGGTAGACCTTTTAACTAACTAGGGAGAAAGCCCGTGCGATGCACGGCATGCATAATAGCTATTGTTTGTTTGTGGTAAGACGTCTGACACGGCCGGTCCAACTAAACATTTTTAGAAACAAATCTTCCTCTCGGGAAGACAACGGGGTTTTCGCACCCATCACACCACATATCGTTATCTTCACGCCCCACACCTTTCATGCAATTCCCACCGCCACATGTCAGCCTGAACCACTCTTGGCTATTGCGTATGCGTGTGACTTCAACACGACAGGTAAATTCAGCACACTGCATATATTACCAGCATAACTATAAACTTAAACCATTTGATTCAAAAATGATAACCAATATTGTGCTTATCCAAAATGACATATCCTAAGTGTATATTACATTCTAATGCAAACTTGATTTGACCTTAACCAAAATGACCAACGTTTACATATTCTTGGTTCGCCACGAATTACGTACACACTTTATCTACCCAATATTTAAATTACATTTTGTGTTTTCAATAAATATTTATAAACGTGAATTCGATATTAAAAAAAACAGTACTTTTTTCGATATTAAAAATGTGAATTCGGTATTAAAAAATATTTATAAATATTTATAACTGTTAAAAAATATTTATAAATATCTATAAATGTGAATTCCTTATTAAAAAATAGATTTCAGTATTAAAAAAAATATTATTTTTTTTCAACCGCAATATAGTCCTCCTATGTGATGTGGATACAACCAACAACCGTGTGGGGTCAGCTTGGTCGCCACAAACTATACGAATTTGGATTTGGTTATTGCCTGTCAAACTCGTAAACTGACTGTTAGGTTTTAACATACGAATGTAAGTCCAAATAGATGTTTGATTTAATGTATTAAAAAATAAGCTTGTGCCTTCATATAACAATCAACTCATACATGCATATGAAAATTGTATGATCATATGTAATAACAATCAACCTGTCAGGAAGTCATTTCTTGATTTATAATAATACCATAAAAGGATGAATGTATATATATATTGACATATGGTTCTTTTTGAGTCTTAACTAATCAAAAACATCCATATTTATTTAGTGGCAATCTTGTTGTCTAACCCAAAATGTATGATAGAAAATCTAGCACCAAGATCCCACTAAACGCGTTTTTGGTTATTGGGTTACCTTTGTAAATAATCCTTCAAGTATCCTTTTAACACAATTAAATTAATTAACTTAAGATAAAAATAAAAAATATATAAACTCATTTGGGTAATCATATTATAATTATCCATAATTAAATATTTAGCATATATAGTTGAGTTAATATTAAATTTAAAAGTATATATTTCTTTAACATTATAATTGTATAAAAGAGACGGTCGAGATAACAAATTACGGAGCCTGGAATCGTGTCATGAGTCCTCCCTAATATTATGTGTAGAGATAGAGATATATTGTCCTTTACTCATCGATTTCGATAAAGATACATAATCTAAAATGAATATTCTATATATACAATCTAGTTTGTAAGGCATACCATGTGATGCTTGTTTCTTCTACCGTGGGTCAAGATGGCTTCTAGTGTGGTCCATTTTTCTGAATACCCAGCAACAGAATCGTTCCTTGCCATGGCCACACTTGTAGACAGAGCGGTTATAGGTTGTTGGAGAGAAGGCGGATACGGGCTGCAATGTGGACAAAGATTTATAAAGCCATTTAGATGGTCTTTTGGAATGGAAAACATTAATTAACACAAAATTAAATGATGATTGTTATGGGAAAATGATAAGTCACTTACTTTTATTAGAGTGAAACCGAGAAATTAGGGGTTTGCATACAAAGGGACATAACAATTATAGCCACATTAATATAATAAAGTAGAATTAAAAACATCATTAAAGTTATATTTATGAAGGTAAATATGTAGTTAGGGTCTGGAATCAATGTCCTTTAATTGATGTGTGGTTAGAATATAATTTAATGTCATGTTAAATTAGAAACCATACATACTGTAAGGAACATGTATAACAATATATCACTAAGTAACATTAACTATTGAGTATTTTTAAAATATGGTTAAGAACACATAGTAAATTAGGTGACATATACAATTATTATGATTGTCTTTTATGTTATAATTATTAAGAGTATTATTATTGTTATTAGATATCATGGATAAGTCAAAAGGCATAATGTAAACCTATGTGCTATTTGAGTAAATGTTTATCAATGATTCATATGATAGTAAGATGGTGTAACCTAAGCGAAGCCCCTCTATCATGATACTTAAGATGCTTAGATGGTTATGAATAATTCACAAGATGATATATATGAAATTATAACCTTTATGTAGACGCATTCTCTCATGTTATTCCTTTTTACTTAAAAATTTTGCAACTATTAAACATTATGATGCATTTTTTAAATAAAAAATATTAGAGTATTATAAAGGTTATGTTCGTACAAAAATCAGGGGAGGGTTGCTTCTAGTCATACAGTAACAAAAAAATGACTTTGACCATTTTGCCCTTACTACTTTCTCATGTTGTAAGACCCAAACGTGCAAAATAACTGATAGAACTGGGACACAAAGCAACTCCACTTTTGGTCAACTCCAACTTGGCCCATTTGTAAGTTATTTATTTGGATATACTCAATTTGAGATAAAATATAAATTAAAATCAACCTATGATAATCAAAAGAAAATAAATTCACATGCGAAGTGTATATGTGGCTCTTATATCTTAAACTGTGGGGTATGGTGGGGCGGGGGTTTGGGGCATGGGTTGACACGTGGACTTCGAGCCCCCCGCTGGTGAGTGACGTGTTAGGTCGGTATGGCGGGGCGTGGCTAGCCCGCGTGGGTTGGCCAGCTTTAATAAATTTTAAAAATAAACCATAAAAAACGGTTATAAAGCCATTTAGATGGTCTTTTGGAATGGACAACATTAATTAACACAAAATTAAATGATGATTGTTATGGGAAAATGATAAGTCGTTTACTTTTATTAGAGTGAAACCGAGAAATTAGGGGTTACATTTTAGGGTGTGAGAAACAGGAAGGGGAGAATTAGAAACGGGTCAAATTTTGTTTATTTCTGGCCCCTTGTTAATAGGCAATTACAACTTGAAAGACACAAATGTATTTAAGAGACTCATAATGAAGGTTGTAAAAAAGTTGATATAACTAAATTTTTAAGTATAAGTATATATAGATATTGGTCATGGCTTTTTTGGTTCATGAACTTTGTACGGACTTCTAATGTGTGCCCCAGTTTTCGCCCAAGAAGTTAAAAAATCCAATCTTTAAAAGTGGGTAGCCTTTAGTTTCTTAAAAAATAAATAAATAAATTTTTGAATCTTACCGGGTCTGACTTGAACATAACCCCAACGCTCTGATCCATCTTGGGTGCATGTAGCCATGGCTAATCTTCCATGAAAATGTGGAAGAACAATGCATGTTATGGTAGTAATGAATAAAATTGCAAGACTGAAATTTCTCATTTTGCAAGAAAGATGAAAAGTTTAGACTAATATGAGAAGACAATTGAAAGGTATTTATATGCATGGGAAAGGGAATTATTGATCAACGATGGACAATTACAACTTGAAAGACACAAATATATTTAAAGAGGCTCATAATGAAGGTTGTAAAAAAGTTGATATCACTAAATTTTTAAATATATATAGATAATTACATGCATTATGTTAGGTGTTTTCTTTATCTATTCAAACCACTTAAATAGTCATATCCAACGTCCTAATTTGTGTAGCACAAAGGTCTAGTTTACTACTTTAGTTTTTGCTTAGAAACATTATGTAATAAATAAAAATCTTGAGTTAAATTTCATTTTAGCCCATATGGTTTGGGTCATTTTTGTAGTTTAGTCCAAAGTTTCATTTTTCACCCATGGGTTCAAAACAGTTTCACTGTTGCCATTTTAGTCTACTGGGTTAACTTCATCTATTTTTTCTGTTAAAATGACCGAATTGGCCTTCTAGTTAACAGCTACATATAAAATGACCGAATTTGACCTTCTTGTTAACAGAAAAAATGGATGAAGTTAACCCAGTGGACTAAAATGGCAACGATGAAACCTTTTTAGACCCACATGTGAAAAATGAAACCTTTGAACTAAACTGACAAAATGGCCCAAAGCACAGGGACTAAAATGACATTTAACTCAAAAATGTTTATTTAATATAGGTAACTTTGTAATTATAATTAATTTATTGAATTCCACTAAAATAACTAACTTTTTTTTAACAACTAACGAATACTATACAAGCCACCCAGGAAAACTCATTGGTGAAAGGTCACCCTCACTCTACAAACACATACAACATTGAAGATCAGGCCTACCCACCATTCCAGGGGAAACCCACCACCCGAAAGCTTATTGCGGTAAAACTCCTGACCCACCTAGAAAATATTGCATCAAGTTGGATTCCAACCCATGACCTCCATATTAGAAGACCATGAGACTGGAAGGTATAGTGTGAGGAGGATGGGCCGCCACGTCACCGCCACGTAAGCGGGTGTGAGGATGGGCCTAAAGGGGATGGACCTAGGGGGTGGGAGATGGACCCCTTTATATATATGTATGTATGTATAGGTGTGTGTGAGGGGATGAGGCCCGACTTGGGCGGTTGTGAGCGGACGATGGGGACGAGGCTGGGGCGGCGGCGGAGCAAAGGGGTGGAAGGTTTGGGGCGGCGGCAAGAGGACGAGCATGGGGACGAGCCCCATACCTTCCAGTCTGAGAGGCCCCTCCTAAACCAATTGATCTAGGAGTCATTGACACTAAAATGTACTTTTTAAAAGCAAGTTTTTTCTATTATCTAACTAATTAAACTTTCAACTCACTTTTAAAATGTACTTTTTCAAGACAAAGTAATTTATGGTTAATGACAATTCTCACAGTGTTACGATAAATTTTAACATGTGTGAGTAGGATAAATTTCTATATATGCAGGACATATGTATGATAAATTTTGATTTATGTATGATAAATTTTGAAATGTGTAGAATAAAGTGTTTTTGCCTAATCAACAAAAAAAGAAAAGAGTCAATGGAAGAGTCATAAACTATTTATTGTTTTATCATTATGTATTTTCTTCACTTTTTTATAAACAATAATTTTCATCTCAAATGATCATTCCCGGTAGCCATATAATTATCTTATATATTATATTTAAAATTACCACCTATTATATACATATTTTAGACTTTTTCAAGAAAACGTAATTTACTGTTAATGACAATTTTTAATATGTATGATAAATTTTGATATATACAAAATATATGTATGATAAATTTTGATTTATGTGTAGAATAAGATGATTTGCCTAATCAATAAAAAAGATTTAATGAAAGAGTCATAAGCTATTTATTTTTTTTTACCATTATGCACCTTATTCCTTTTCTTCTCACGATAATTTTCTTCTCAAATGATCATTTCCTGTAGCCATATAATTGTCTTATATATTATATTTAAAATTACTATCTATTATATACATATTTTAGACTTCTTAGACTATACGGTGTGGAGGGACATAAAGAGGGGATATGAAGCGTCATTTGGCAGCCACGTTAGCATGATGGCGTGAAAAAAAACACGGGGTAAAAAGGGCTTGAAAGTGGCGTTTTTAAGAAAAAATAAACAGTATATCACCAATCAAAACCAACCTGAATGCCACCCATCAATCAAAAGCCATCACGTCACTCACCTTCTCCCCTCCACGCCAATGAAAATCTAAATGCCCTCCCCTCACGCTACCACCACACCATGGTACGGAGCAGTGTACCGGTATAGTGAAAGCCTCCAGACCACTCCACGTCACTCTACACCGTGAGATCTTAATTTGCTGCATAGTTGATCAAACAGAAAATATTTAAAAAAAAATCAATACAATTTAGTGAATTTACCTATTTATGTGTTGAATTTTCCGGTTTAAGAATATTTTAAATACCCCCTGATGGCTTTAACTTAACCACGTGTTATCTAGCCGGCTTCTTTTGAATTAAGCAGCCTTTTGTTCATTGAATATTTAATTCTAAAACAAGACATATTTAATTCTAAAATAAGACAAAAAAATATTATATCAAGATGTGACCGTATATTTTATTTCACGTTTGTAATATTAATAATGTATTTATATCATGTGACCGTAATTATCGTAATAGAAAAAAGGTAAGGGGTCTGAATTGTTGCGCACAATTCGTATAGAAAATTCTTCTTATAGGACTACATGGTATGGTGATGGACCATCCTTGGAGGATGGTCCGCCACGTAGGCGACACGTCACAATCCTCACTAAGATGCTCCATCCTCCAAAACTACAAGGCATGGTAGGATGATCCTAGTCATAGTCCTCACCATGTTTTTTTTATTTTTTTTATTATTTTATTTTTTTTTAACATTTGACAAATATACTAATAAAATATTTTCATTAATATTAAACCCACATTACATAAATATTAAAAAAAAACATAAACTTAAAAAAAAAGACTTAATAAAAATAAACATAAAGTTAAATAATTTGATGCTTTTTCATGATGTCGTCTTGTAGTTTTTTCAACATCGAACGTCTCGGCTCGGGTTCGTTCTCGACATTAATCATCATTATTTCCCATTCCTTAAGCCGAATTTTTTCATCGGAGATTCGGATTTTCTCATTCGACAATCGGACCTTTTCTTTTAACTTTTCGTCCGATGCACGGCTTTTTTCTTCGACGGCCCGCTCCTTCGTCTTCGACTTTTGGGCCGATATGTCGTTGTACACTTTTAGGTGTTCCATAAACTCAACCATGTTCGGGTCCACCTTTTCCTTTCCTTTTCCCTTGGCCCGATCCTTCTTTGTTTTGTCTCGGCCCGGTGGACGCTCGGCTTCACGTACGTTATACTCGTCTTCGTCAAAGTCGGCGTCATCATTTAAGTTAATGTGACACCTCGCGTCCGATCCACCGGCGCTTAAACTACCCGTTTCCGATGTTTTTTGGCGTTTCGCCATCGCCACCTCGTTAGGAATGGGCGCCCATTTTGGGTCGTTTTTAGAACCATCCACGCGCGAACGTGAGGAAAGTTGGAACCATGATTTTGTTTATACTTTTCCAATGCCATTTTGAACACATCTTCGTCGTTCCACCCGCTACGACGGTCACTTGTGTATAATTTGTTATACTCCGCGCAAAACCGATTAACGGTCGTGTTCAACTTTCGCCACTTCGAGGAAACCGAGTCGATATCTCTATACGGGCCTTGGTCCATCATGGCGAGAAACTTGGTCAATACTTTGGACCAAAACCCGTCACCCGGTTGATTGTTACCTATAAAAAAACGAACAAATAAAATTAAATAAACAAAACATATAAAATAATAAAAAAATTACTTACTGTTATGAATTAAAAAATTAAAAAACCTAAACTAAAAAATAAACTAAAAAACTAAACTAAACATAACCTACTGTTAAAAAAATTAAAAACTAAACTTAAAAAATATTAAATTTAAACCAAAAAAAAAAATATAAAACTTAAAATGTAAACTTTAAAAAAATACGAACCTTTTACCGGGTTGTCGGAAGTGCCAATGAAAGCCTTGGCTAATGCTTCTTCTTCGATTGGGGTCCATTTAATCGCCTTCGGTTTCGACGCTTCATCACCCGCTACTTGTTTCCCTTTGTTTCTTTTTCCTTTCCCTTTTGGCGGTTGGGTTTCGGGCACAATCTCCACATCATCTTCGGGTTCGGATTGAACGGGGGGTGTCGGGATCGGTTGGGGTTGAACGGGGGGTGTCGGGATCGGTTGGGGTGGAAAGTTCCAAGCACCCCGCATCATCATTTGTTGAAGAGCTTGGTTTTGGGAGATTTGAGTGAATTGGTTGGGCGATTGTTGGAATGACGCAAAAGCGTTCGATGAAAATTGGGAGAATTGGTTCGGTTCTAGCGTTGGATAATACCCCGGAACCGAAAAAACATTTGGTTGGGTCGGATTAGTGGGAGTATTCGGGTTGTTCGAAGGCGTGTTGGGAGTATCGGGGTTGTTGAACGGATCCATGAAAATTATGTGGAAGAAGGTTGAGAGTGTAGTGGAAGAGAGTGTAAAAATTATAGGAGAAAATGGTGAATTGTGGAAGTTAATTTGGTGTTTGATAGTGAAAATGGGGGTTTAATTTATATATTTTAAAAAAGTAGCCGTTTGGCTTTATTCAAAAAATGGAAATTTAATTTTTTTTTTTTATTAACGGTCATATTTAAATTTGGGGGGCCCACTTTTTGCTTCGTCGAGAACGGCGGAAAAGAGACGTTGGGGACGGGACGGGATGGGGGCGGCACGGTGTTTGGACCGTCGCCGACCCGCGACGGCCCGGGGCCGACCCCCATACCGTATAGCCTACGTGAAGTGATCCCTATATATAAGGAGGGTTAGATAGAAAACCATTTATTAGAGACAAAAATACGCAAACCAAATAATGGCCATATATCAACAAGATCTAATGGTTGATAAAATTATATGCATTTTGAATTTGTTTTATTACATTACTAGGTTAGAACCCCGTGTATTACACGTGTTTGAATAAATAAATTTTATATACTAAATAATAAAACAATATATCTTTTAAAAACCTTATTTTTTGTACGGGTTGAATAAATATAATTTTATATATTAAATAATAAAAAATTATATCTATAAGAATCATATTGTACGTGTTGAATAAATGTAATTTTATATACCAAATAAAAAAGTTATATCTTTAAAACCACGTGTATTACACGGGTTGAATAAATGTAATATTGTTTATCAAATAATAAAATAATACATCTTTTAAAAACCGCATTTATTACACGAGTTGAATAAATGTAATTTTATATACCAAACAATAAAAAAAATTACATCTTTAAAAATATGCGCATTACACGGTTTGAATAAATGTAATTTTCTGTACTAAATAATTAAATACATATATATCCTTAAAAAACCCCGTGTATTTTACGAATTGAACAAATCTAATTTTATATATCAAGTAATAAAAAGTTATATCTTAAAAACCTCATGTGTTATATGGGTCGAGTAAATGTAATTTTGTATAGTGAAAATAAAAATATTTAATATATTAATACAAAGTTTGGTTTTCGTGATAAAAATAGATTATTCTGTTGTTGCAAAATTTGTTAACGAAGTCTTAATAAATTTAACCCTTTATTTAAAACTCCGTAAATGTATAAATGATAAATAATATTAGTTAATTTTATTTTAAGTTTCGTCAAATTTATTTGATACCAAACTAAACAAAACATTCAAACATAATTAATTCCGTAAATGTATAAATGATAAATAATATTAGTTAATTTTATTTTAAGTTTCGTCAAATTTATTTGATACCAAACTAAACAAAACGTTCAAATATAATTAATTCAAATAAATAATATTATAAATGAGAAGGAGATTAAACTAAATAATCTATACTATATAATAAAAGAAACCTGTTTTGGGACACTTGTCATTCTCTCATTTAATTGATTAAAATTATTAATAATACTAATAATAATAATATTTAATCTAATCTAATACAAATAATAATAATATTTAATCTAATCTAATACAAATTCTTATTATTAAATCAATAACCTATTGTTAAACTAAAACTTCAATAGAATCTTAAATCCTAACTAAACAAGTTTTGAAATTCATAATAATATTAACTAGGATTGCGACCCGCCACAATGCAGCGGGGATTCTTTAGTTATAACTAAGTCGATCTAGAACTCGCACGTTATGTTAAACCTGTCAAACGGGGAAAAAATAGACGATGTAAAAACGTTCACCCACACACGCACGTTGCGTCGTGTTAGCTCACAAAATTTAGAACGAAAAGTAAAAACGTTAAACCAAAGACGCATGTTGCGATGTGTTAAGTCACAAAATTTAGAACCAAGCATAAAGCGAAAAATTTGCGGAAAATGAAAACTATAAATGACCAAAATTGAAAGTAAAAAAAGTTATGAGAATAAATTGCAAAAGATAAAAAGTTTTGGGTTAGAAGTAATAAAACAAATAGTTTTGGGTTAAAAGTAATTTATGAAATACTTTTGGGTGAAAAGTAAAAAAAAAATCATTTTTTTTTATAAAACCCCCAAAGCGAACGTTACGACAACCATATGCATAACCATTTTTCTTTGAAAACCCCCCAAAGCACACCCCACGTTGCGGTGGGGCGTAAAACGGTGTCAAATAGTAATAATGTCACACAACCGTCATCAACCACCAACACTGACTCGACCTAGGGTATCCATGTTGCGACGAATATGTCAAACATAGGAAAATAGAGGTAAAATCGTTGAACCTCACATGCACGTTGCGTCGTATTAACTCGAAAAATTTAGAACTATACGTAAAACGAAAATTTGCGAAAGATGAAAAGTATATGTGACAAAAGTTGTGAAGTTAAATTGTAAATAATAAAAGTTTTTGGTTAAAGTTAAAAAAACAAATTATGTAGGGTTAAAATTGCAAAAGGTAAAAATCTTTCGGTTAAAACTAGAAAATCAAGGTTTTTTTTGGGAAAATGCCCAAAGTACAATGTACAACTCATGATGCACTAAAAAGTTGCTTCTTTATATATGGAATAATATGTTAGACTAAATATATATATATAATATTATTGATATATATAACTAAAATTATTATCAATAATATTAATAATAGGTTTAGAATCAAATACAAAGATTCAAAAAATAAGAAGTCGTACAAAGGGTATCAAATAGACTCTGATTGACCTCATTCAACCGACATTAGTGTCGTCTTATCAAACTCTACGACATTAATTAATATGTATGAGTTGATGGGTTACATATATATTAACTCATTTATGTCAATATGATATGTAAATGTCTCTGTCTTTGTTTTGCATTTGCAGAAAATATCTATACTATATAGTTTAAATTGTTCAACCCGTGTAACACACGGGAAACTAACCTAGTAATTATCTATAAGATATTAAACTAATAATATTTAGTAGGAGGATTATCTATAATATATATTATTAAATTAAATAATATTTAGTAGGGGTTATCTATAATTAATTAGAAAAAAATAAACTAAAATAATAATTATCTATAAGAGATGGCCTAGTATGATGACAAGTGTCTCTAAAGTGTTTTTTTATTATATAGTACTAGCGGTAAGACCCGTGTGCAAACACGGGTCGTTTCTTAGAAAACCATGCATAACATATATTGACAGAACATATAGATATGTGTATAGATATTGTACAAAAACGTGCTATCTATTATAGCTAAAAGACAACTATAAGTAAATATAAAGGATATTTAACAAAGTTAATAAACGTGTTACTCGGGATTGCTTCCCGGGCTCCGGAAACTTAGTTATATTAATTAGTATTTGTTATTAATACGACCACATTACATCAACCATCTCATTTGATTCAACAACAATGTCCTCAAATCACCGGATTAGATCATGAACCCATATTAGAGGTTGTTAGGATCTGAGTTTCTTTTTTATTGTGTTTTTCTTTAAGAATTAAGAAGATGAACAAGTAATGCAGCGGAATTAAAATGGAAATAAACTTTGCACAAAATCAAACAGGGGAAATGCTTTCAACACGCATTTTAAAATAGAACCGAATGATTGAATTTATTTAAAGATTCAACTGTTTCTTCAATAATCCGTTTAACCCCTACTTTCACAAGGTAATCCTCTGCTTCTTTATCTGCTGCTGTTATTTTATCCATCTCGTTTTGATTCCTTCTTTGGTAAAGGATGACAGCAGGTGGAGCAGTGGATCTACTGAATTGTTGCTTTTGTGGCTCAGCTGAAACCACCGCTTCAGGATAATCAGGCTTTTGTGGAATATTAGGATTTTTCTTCCTTAGTTCTTCCAGCCTTTTGTAAGATGCAAACACTTTATCCTCTTTCCATGTTGACACTTGATTCCTTGACCCAAAAGCAGCTGTAATCAGCTCTTCTTTCATCCTCTTCAGCTGCAGAGTCCTTTCTGGTACATTTTTCTTAAACTTTGCCCAGATAGGAGGAGTCTGCTTCACCTTGTTTTTGATCATATCTTGAATTCTGGCTGCTTCACTTTCAAGCTCACTAATGGTCCATTCTTTGTACATGTACCTTTCTCCTTTATACGTTTTGTAATCCATGATGTTATCAAGATAATCTTTTCTCAAGGTTTCATCTGCTCTTTCTGATAGTTGCTGACAAAGATTTTTTTGCAAACTGCTCCAATGTTCTGACTTGAGTTAGCAGGTATTGATAGTATCTTTGTATTTCCTTATCAGATTTACCATGTGAATTCCTTTTAGAGATATCCTTTGCTTGTTGAGCTTTTAACCTCATATATTCTTCAATATTGTTTGGCCTAGGATATCCTTCAAGAGATGGCAAACTCCTTTTAGTAGGGTCATCTTCAGTGTAGAAGGATTTAATCTCCTCTCTAACCGATATAAGCTCTAAAGGATACTGAGCACCTGCAGGAGTGATGGCATTGTTTGGTTTTTGAACTTGAGCTGAAGAAAGAGGAACAGGGTTTGGAATAGGTACGACTGGCAGTAATTGTGTGGTTGTTTGTGGTGGTGAAGTCTCATCATCTAGGACAACATTGGTTACCCTTCTCCTTTTGGGTTCAGGAGAGGTTGGTGGTGTTTTGATGGATTGAGTGGTAGTGATTTGAATGGAAGGTTGCTGACTAACAGTTGTTGGAACAACTAGTGTTTCAACCACTGTTGTCATTACAACAGATGATGTGTTATCTGAAGTCTTCTGCTTTTTAGCAGGAGATAATGATGGTGATGAAGTTGTTTTTGGTGGTGAGGTGATTTTTGGTGGTGATGATGTTTTTGGTGAGGCAGTAGTTAAAGTGGGAACAGTAGTTGTTGGAACAACTGGTGTTTCAACCACTGTTGTCATTACAACAGATGATGTGTCATCTGAAGTCTTCTGCTTTTTAGTAGGAGATGATGGTGGTGATGAAGTTGTTTTTGGTGGTGAGGTGATTTTTGGTGGTGATGATGTTTTTGGTGAGGCAGTGGTTGAACTGGGAGTAGTAGTTGTAGTGTGTGTTGAAGTGGTGGCAGTTGTTTGGGTAACAGCTGTTGAAACCACTGAAGTACCAACAGTTGTTGATACAACATGAGTTTTAACATCTGTTGGTTTGGGAGATTGATGTCTAGTGGGCTGCTTTCTTTTGACCTTAGGATTTTCTTCATCCTTTGGTTCTGAAATACCCTGCTCATTCATTTCCATAAAAACTCTCTTCTCCTGTTCAAACCTTACTTTATCCTTTGCCTCCATATCCCTTTTTACCCTTGCTTTTGCATCAACAATGGCATTTATGGTTACATCAATCTTTTTGGAACCATCTGGCAAAGGGATGTCTGCAAGCATACTTGAATTGTCTGGTGCAATGTACAATCCATCTTCATATCCCTTCTCTGTCAATTGCTTCATTTTCTCCCCTTTTTTTGGCATCAGCTGGTGGTGGGTTGTCCACAAAGATGATAGAGGGAGGAGCAATGCCAGTGGTGTTTAGTAAATGGGCCTTGATTGCCTTGATATCTGCCTCGGTGTCTTTAAACCTTGCTTCCATGAGATTTATGATCTTTTGAACTTGTATCTCATGTTGTTGACTAGCTAATTCTCTTTGGTGGTGTAGCAGAGGTTGAAACAAACTCCACAGCTCATTTGGAGTGGGAGCAGATGAAGGAGCAGCTGCTGAAGTTGGTGCAGCAATGGGTGGTACCTTTTGTGCTTTCAACAACTGTTGCAGCATGTCTTTGATTTCTGCAACAGATGTATCAAGCTTGTCAACTCTATTCGTCAATTCTCGCTACATTAAACCATCACCCAACTTAATGGGGTCATCTGATTTCCCACTAACAGTGGTTGTATCAGTGGTTGCTTTCGGAAAATTTTCCCAAAAGTTATCCAATGATGCCCCTTGTTCTCAGTACTGAGGACTTCTTTCCTCAGCAATTGATAACCTTTTAAATGTACCAGTGCTTGGAACAAACACACCAGTGGTTATCAGAGTTGCTGTAGAGAAAATTGCCTTCAAGGAAGTCTGATTTATGAAACAACTGGCTAGGTGTAGATCAGTGGATCCAACACCTGTAGTTGCTGCTTCGCTTGAACTACTGACAGGAAGTACTTGTACATCCTGCAGTGTAACCTCCTTTGCTATTGTTGGTGGGTTAGCAATGATAGGGAGTTCAGACTCAGTCACTTGTGGTGGCATGCACTCAGTGATAGGTGGTTGAGAGGAACTGATTTCTGTCTGAGCTATATCAACTGCATCCAACAAAAGTTTTGTTTGTGCAGGAATTTAAGAGGTGAGTATGAGTGTAGAAAGAGAATTTGCCCGGGGAAGTGGGTTGTGGATGATAGTATCAAGTGATTCTAGAGCATCATAATTCAGTGTCCCGGTTCTTACAACCTGTTCTTTTTTAGAAGAAGCAGGAGGAGTTTGAGGCTTGGGTTGAGATCTTTCTATCATCTGCTGTGAGGAAGTAGCAGCAGTGGTTTCTGGTGACTTTTGTGTTGTCACTGGCAGTTGCTCTAGGATCTCATCTTCCAGAGTTGCCTTTGTTTTAGGTTTGGGGGGCTTTTGTGTTTTCTTTTGTCTTGGTCTTTTGGTGGATTTAGGTGTGGGTTTCACAACAGTTGTTTTTCTGCTGTGATCACCTTGAGCAGTGGGCTCATCAGCAGGTGCCTGAGGAGCAGTGGTAGCTGCTAAAGTCTGCTCAGGAGCCTCTGCTTGTGTTTTGGACACTTTTGATAGCCTTGTAAATGTTACAGGTGTAAGGCCATTTATTTGAAAAGGTTTACCCTGCATGAGTACATGAGCATTGAAGGATCGTTTTCTGACCCGAATGAGTCGATCAGAAGAGTTTTTGCTCAATACGAGAGGCGGAAACAAACGTATTGAGTCAATTCAGCTAGATATACACTTTAAATTGTCTTTTGATTGATTTGACAAAGATTTACAACGAGTAGACACTTTGGCAGCAGTTCGGTACTGAAACCGGAAAGTTATAAATGAGATGGCACGATGGGTATTTATAGGTGAGCTGGTTTTGCACGAAATAGCTCGAACGAAAGCTTTTTCGCACGAAACACTCCAAGTGAAATCAATTTTATACGAAAACATCATTTCGTGCGAAATACCTTCAAACACTCATATCTCGTTTTTCGTGCCCTGATCTATCTAATACAATACAAGACTCGATACAAGACGAAGTCGACAGACGTATGCACCAACAGACTCCCCCTCGGATGTTGACGAAGTCTTCGGTGTCGAGTCTTCAATCTTCAGTACTTATCAGTCTTTTTGAACTCTTCTGAAATATCTGACAATGTAAACATCCTCAATTTCTGTCTTCTTTTCATTTCCAGGATCACGACCTGGTTCTTAACTCACTCTAATTCTCTTGATCAGATCTCTTGATTCCTTAAGTTCATCAGCATCATCAGCAATTTGCATGAATACATCTCCAGAATCATAACCTGGATCTATACAACTTCAGACTCCCCCTTAAGTTGTGCTTGGGATCGTAGTCTGGCTTTTACAGGTTCTAGATCGTGACCTGGTTCACATCCTGCTCAGATTCTGAGATCGAACCCTGGCTCTCTCTAATCATGAACTTCTCAGGAATTGAAACCTGGCTTACCTGCACATCCTCTACCTCAAAATAAATTTCACAAATTTAAAATTTGACAAATTTATACATCACTTGCAGGTATCTATCAATCAACGAATGATTTTATAAAGTTAATCTCTGATGAACCACTTCTAAAAATAACATTTTTCTTTTCAAACAAATTTCATCTCAAACAAACTCTCCCAAACCTTTTGTTCATCATGTTTAGCACTTGGAATTTTGAATATCAACTTTTCAAAATCAGTTGTCAAAAATCTTTTTGGATTTTCAAAACTTTATGCTAAAACACACTAAAATCTTTTTGGATTTTTGTTTTTAACAAGATGCAGAAAAATTTACAGACAATATTTTTGTGAGTTTGTGTAAGAGGATCATATCAGTTTTCGAGACAAATCACTAACACCATTAAGCTTTAAACATTTTAAGTTCTAAACAATTCACTTAGATTGTCAGTATACCGATCCACTTAAATTTCCACACAAAGTTCAATTGTTCCGAGATACGAGATTAGTGTTTTAATGACTTAAACTTATTCGCGTGTCCCACCTCAGAATATACTCCCGTATCCAGACTTCTATATTCAGTCTTACAGGTGAATGTACACTAATTATATCTGTAAATAGGTAAATGAGAGACCGTGAGAGCTCAGGCTAGAACTTCCGTTCGTACAAAGAGATGACGGCTCGACTTTAGGTGTGTCCCGTTTGGGGATCTTTTCTTCAACAGCACATGATTAACATTTTTCAATGTTTCATCATTTTTTGTACTGAGGACTGGCTTTAAGATTAAAGCATATGCAAAGTATTATATGAGGACTAGGCTATTGCTTCCGCAAAATCAGAAGTCCTGGTATAATACCCCAGATATCACCACGCACAAAGACCTAGTATGTCAGAAATAGAAAATCTTTCAAACAAGATTTCGGGGGTTACCCATTTATCCGAGAGATGTTCCCCACAATAAGTAAGTATTTGAATTTAGGTTTATATCTCGAAAACAATCTAATGAATGTATAAAAACCTACTGGCATATCCGCAGTGAGATCGTTTATCACATTTTTTACTTTACAATTCTTTAGCGTGTTGTGATAGTCCACTGATGTACTATCATTTCCTCTTTTTCACAACAAAACTCATTTTTGAATTTTTCGATGTTTTTGACTTTTTCTGGTTTTATCATGTTTTAGGATTTTTTAAATTTTTGAAATTTCTAAAATTTTTACTCCCCCTAAAATCAAAATATGTTTCAATTTTGATTTTCTGAGAAAATTTGAAAACAAACTGTACAAGTAAAGTGACAACTGTTGTGAATTACTTCAATTCGCCATCCACTTGGCATAAACAATCAGAACTCCCCCTTACAACAAACTATTTTCCCATTATGATTTCAAAACACTTAAGTTTGTTTTAATCAAAATGGTTTTTCCGGAAAATAAGTTTTGTTGTTTTTACCACTTGTAGGTTGGGGATTAATTCATCACTTTGTTTTATCAACCACTTGTATGAGGATTATATCAAGTTCAATTTAATGACCTTGAATAACCACTTGTATGAACAAACCTCCTGCCAACCACTTGTAGGTTTGCTAACCACTTCAACACTTGAAAAGATAAAATATGACAATTTCAAGAAACTACCACTTATAGATCGAAATATCACAAATGTGAATTTCTCAAGAAAGATGTCGATTCCTACTCCCCAATTACCAACCTGGGAGTTCTGGCAAGTCAGGTTTTTCAGTTAAAGAGACTCTCCCAAGCCTGACAGTCCTTGGGAGTTTCCGAGTTACCAACACTCGGTTTCTTTCCTTTCATCTTCTTCTCATAATATTCCTTTACCCCTTTTACCTTCCCATCAATCATTTTTCCAAAAATATGTTTCACTTTGGGGTTAAAGGCTTTTTCAACATCAAATTCTTTCTTTTCAGAGAAGAATTGATTTGAAATCTCAACTTTACCAGCTTTTTGTTTAAAATTTTCAGCCCTCAATGGTGGAAAATTTGCATCATCCATTGGAGGAACTGATTTTTCATCTTTTGATTCAACTTGTGGCTCCTCTGACTTTGTGGAATCAGATTCATCACCTGAAAATAGCTCCTCTGATTTTGTCAAATCAGAATCACCGCTAGAACTATCATCAGATTTCTTAACAACCCATTTTTGGTTGTCAAGATTTGCTTTTCTCTTGTAAAACCTTTTTGAACATTCACCAACTTCAAACTTTGAATTTTTGAAAACTATAAATGGTTTAGTTGGTGATTCATTTTCGATTATCTTTTCTTTCATTTTAAGAGACACTCCCTATTTTGATTTGATTGCCTTTGGACAATTCTTGGCAATATGACCAATTGTTTTGCATTGAAAACAAGTTCTTGTCTCTTTCTTCTGAACAACTTCATTTTTCATTTCTTCTTTCTTCTTCGCAAGGAATTCTCTGTTTGTCTGCTTCCAGAATGAACTCTTCTCCTCTTCTTCCGAGCTTGCTCCTGAAACAAATACAGTTTTTGGTTTATATGTTTTTTCATTTTTATGATTTTCTGGTGGAATAAATCCAAGACCTTTCTTTTTGAAATTACCGTTATGGTTTAGTTTCTTTCGATAACCAGAACCAGAACTGTAACCTTTTTTCTTGTTTTATCTTTGTTGAACTCTTGAGGTATATTTTTTAGGTTTTTCAGAAAGATTTACATCTTTTATTTCAGAAATATTAATTTCTGTTAGTTTGAAAACTTTTTTTATCATTTCAGTTTTGACACCTCTTATTGGAAATTCTTCATCAGAATATAATTTGTCAGAATCATTCAAAGTATATGCCACTTTGAATGTTTCATCATTCAAATTAGATTTTGATAAAAGAAATTCTTTATTGTAAACCCGTTTGCCATTTTTGATGGTTTGACTTGAAGTGCCGGACTCAGACTTTGATTCTGACTTAGACTCCTCCGTTTCATCTTTATCCAACACCTGATCGACCACTTTCTTTATTAACTCAGACTCATGATTAGTGTCAGATGATGTAAACGTGACATCAATGTTTTCTGGCAAGTTAACTGAAGGCTCAGACTCCCACTGTAAGTTGGTTGCCTTTTCGACTCTTTCTGAATTTGGATTTCATGGCGAATATCCATTTTCAAGCGGGGGTGGACACTTGTTGTAATTGACACCTTTTTTCTTACCAGAGTCTTTCACTTCAGTTTCTTCTTTTGTTTCTGAATTCTTTTCTTCAGTTGTAACTTCTTCAAATGCCTTCATACCTTCAACGGTTGGATAAATCCTGTCAATGACATAAGAAGTACATGAGTAACTTTTTAACAACCTATTTACTCTTTCTGTTTCAATCCTTTGGGTTTCCAGTTTTTGTTCCAGCACAGCACACTTCTCAATGTAATTGTTGACGACTTTCTGCTTTGTCATGAAAGCTCCCTGAAGTGTTTTCATAGCTGTTGCTTGTTCACTGCTTGATTGATTATATTGATTCATGGCTTTGTTTAGAACATCATAAGATTCTTTCAATCTGTTCATGTTATGAATCAAAGTACTGTTTTGCTTCTTCACGGCTTCACAATTTTCACATTTCACTGGAATCTTTTGTGCATCAGCTTCTGCTTCAACTTTGAAGACTGGAACTTCTTTTACCTTTCTCTTGATCACCTGAACTTCTTCATCATCACTGCTAACTGGTTTTTTAACTTTCTTCTTTTTCTTTCGAACTTTTCCATCATCACTGTCACTCTCCTCCATCAATCTTAAATGCTCTTTCATTCTGTTTGCATAATAATCATCATCATTATCACTATCTTCAGCAACTCGAGCAACAAAAGCTTTGGCTTGTAAAACTTCTTTATCAGGACAGTAAGTATCCCAGCTAAAATTTTCCCAGCTAAAACCTTCTGGTAATCTTTCATCATCTTGATCTATCAGAAATGCTTTGCTGTCAGCTGAAATATATTTATCCCACCTTGATTCTTTAGTTGATTTTTTATCATCTTGATTCACCATACAAGCTCTCTTTGATGACTCCTCGATCGCCTTCTTAGCATGTGTAGTTTGTGATTCTTGTTGTTGATGTGCTTGTTGAGCAACTTGATGATAAATCGCTTTTCGATAGTAGTCATTGTTGTTGAACGGATTTTGAGCTCCACTTGCTTCGCGGTTTGTGCACTCTCTCTTGAAGTGTCCTTTTTCCCTGCAACGAAAAAAAGTAACTTTAGATTTATCAAAACCTAAAGTAGAAACATTAGCATCACGGAAATCGTCTCTTCCCGTAATCTGTTTAAATTTCTCAGCTCTTCTCAACACACTTGCCAAACACCATTTTATATCCATCAACTCCATTTCCTCCGCATCAATCTGATCGTAATCCTCTTTTGTCAACATTGGATTCCCGATCCGACGTGCAACTAAGCTCCCATATGACTCTAATACAGTCACTAACAAAGACATGTGACTTTTTGCAACTTCTTCTGAATAATTCTGATCATTTTCTAGGTTTAATGCAATGTTGCATTGAAGAACTTTGCCATTCTTTGTTGTTGACAAGTTTGGATCAAATGATGGATATGAAGAAAAACTCGTTTTGCTGTTTGATCCATTAGAAGACCCTCCAGAAGAACTCTTAGCATTGAATGCAGTCTCAACCTTTGGTGACATGTTGGTCTTATCACTGATACCTCCTTTGTAATAAAGACCGATATCTTGTTCTCCATCAAAATCTTTCATTCTTGATATCTTCCTTTGTTCCATTTCTTGAGCTTCAAGTTTTTCTATGAACTTACTCAGTGTTAAGTTTCCAAAATCCTTTTTATTCCTCAACATCATGAGATACGTGCCCCAAGTTTCATGTGGCAACGCATCGACCAACTTCTCAATCAGTTCTTCATTATCTTTTGTGATGCTCACCCTCTTCATGTTGACTAACAAATTGCAGTATCTTTTAATGATCTGCTTGGTGCTCTCAGTTCTCAAACCACGAAATAGATCAAACTCTTTTTTCAGAAGCGATTTTTTGTTCTTGATCATTTCTTTACTTCCAACAAACTTTGATTTTAATGCTTTCCAGATAGAGTACACAGTTCCATTGTGTTGCAATAAAACCAAGATATCTTCTTTCACAGCTTGATGCAATAAACTCGTCATTATTTTTTCATTTTTGTATTTCTTTTTCTCTTCAGCACTAAGATCTTTAATTGCAATAACCTCCTCATCATCATTCATTGGTCTAACATATTTCGTTTCAACACATTCCCAAGCATCCAAGTAATTTGCTTGTACCCAATTCTCAAATCGTTCTTCCCATCCTTTATACTCCTCGATATTCAAGAGTTTTGGCGGTTTTTGCAAAGTGCCTGTTTCATTTTCCAACATTGCTTGCTGAGTAATGGTAATCGGAGTAGCAAACGCGTTGTAGAATTCCTCTTCCATGATTCGGTTTTAAAATTTAACAAACTTTGACAGTTCAAACGAAATAGGCTCCTTTCAAACGAAATAACCCTTGGTGCGAAATACCCTTTCAAGCGAAATAACCACGTTCAAACGAAATACCAATCTGGTGCGAAATCACTCTTTTCGTGCGAAATAATGCACTTTCAAACGAAATAGGTGATTTCGTGCGAAATGCTCAAACGAAATACCAACTTGATGCGAAAACACTGATTTCGTATGAAATACCCTGCTGATTTCGTGCGAAATCAATGAAACACAATGATTTCGTGCAAAAAACTCTGAATTATGCTATTTCGTGCGAAATGAAACTCTTATTTCGTACGAAATACTGCTGATGTCATCATCTCGAGCTGAGTTTGTCAAAATTGATTAGGTTTTAGTCCGATTTTAGATCTGAAACTTTCAAGGCTTTGTTAAAACAATATTGCGCACATTATGTGTAAAATTCAAGTCATTTTGTCTGTGAAAACTTGTTAATTTTGAAAAAGAAGGTGTAGAAATCAGAATTTGCAGCTGAATTAGTAAGAACTCTTCCTCCTGTGCTCTGATACCACTTGAAGGATCGTTTTCTGACCCGAATGAGTCGATCAGAAGAGTTTTTGCTCAATACGAGAGGCGGAAACAAACGTATTGAGTCAATTCAGCTAAATATACACTTTAAACTGTCTTTTGATTGATTTGACAAAGATTTATAGCGAGTAGACACTTCGGCAGCAGTTCGGTACTGAAACCGGAAAGTTACAAATGAGATGGCACGATGGGTATTTATAGGTGAGCTGGTTTCGCACGAAATAGCTCGAACGAAAGCTGGTTTCGCACGAAACACTCCAAGAGAAATCAGTTTCATACGAAAACATCATTTCGTGCGAAATACCCATTTAATTTCGTACGAAATGGCATACATGTCATTTCGTGCGAAATACCTTCAAACACTCGTATCTCGTTTTTCGTGCCCTGATCTATCTAATACAATACAAGACTCGATACAAGACGAAGTCGACAGATGTATGCACCAACAAGCATCATCCTTTCCAAATTTCTTTTGAAAATAAAAGCTTAGGAACCTTGGAAATAGTAAAAATGATTTGCTAGTAACATTTTTGACCAAGTCATCAAAGATCTCCTGGGAATAGTTAAAGTTTTCCCCATGCAAGATAGCATAACCCAGGTATTGGATCTTTAATGGAATTTCATTCAAAGCAGTGGTCTTATTAGAAACACACATTAAGAGGGTATGAAATAAAAACCTTGTGGCAGGGGGAAAACTGCCTTTTTGCAAAGTGTCTTTTTTCATTCCCTTTGCATACCCTCTTTCTAAAAAATCTGTTTGATACTCTAGTTTAGGGAAAGAAGTTTTACCTAGAAGATCATTGAGTTCAAACACTTCAGGGATGGTTTGTGGTGTGATTTTAACTTTAACACCCTTTATCGAGGAATTGATGGCTATGGGTGTTTCATCTTGAGATTCAAGTTTCACATTTTTCCAAAATTCCCTCTGGGTTGCCAAGTAAATCGGAGCATCAGAAGTCAACAAAGTTTTGTACTTTGAAGATGAAAGAGCATCTATGGGGGCATCAGAAGTCAACAAAGTTTTGTACTTTGAAGGTTTCAGTGTTACTTGGTTTTGTCAACAGACCCAAGTAGTTATGGGGAGCTTTGTATGGAATTTCTATGGCCTTTTGAGTGGATTTCTCAGATGATGAAGACAGTGATTTTGCCATTTGAGGAAGAAGGACGATGAGGAATTTTGAGAGAAATGGAGGATAACTGCTTTGAGAAAGGAATTTCGAATTCGATTCGACAGTAAAAACCCTGTTTGGGGGTTTTGATCAGGGTTTTATAGGGGAAAAAGTGAATGCTGACGTGGCAGCGGTTACAAAAGATCTAACCGCTATGTACTGTCCACGAGCCAACCCTTGATGAGTAATGGAAGACAGTTGTTTTATGAAGCCAGTGATGAAATAATATCAGTGGTTGTAATAGTTACAATGAAAACAGTGGGAGACTTTAAGCCATCAGTGGATAGCCTATCAGTCCTGGTGCAATGTTGAGATTATTAAAATAAACTATTACAATGGATTTTTGATTTCCTGAAAACATTTGGATGCTTATAATTCATGCAAAATTTTCATTTTAACTATTTTTAAGATGCTTGTTGAGATTATTAAAATAAAGTATTACATAGAAAAATAGAAATTTAATGAAATATTTATAATGATTACATGCTACAGTTAACACTTGTTAGGATTTCGTAGGTAAAATTGTGACGATTAGGTAAAATTGTAATTTCATTGTAATTCTATATTTTAACTATCAGTGGATAGCATACATTGATTGAAACACAAATGTTTGGTCACTCAGTGGTCAACATGAAAATGAAGAAACAGAGGTTGTCTTTCAACAGTGGTTAACATTTAACAATCAGATGTTTGAACCAAAACAGTGGTTGTAACAGATAAGGATTAATGAAAACTATCATTTTAACTATTTTGAGGATGTTTGACATTAAACAGATATTTAACCTTAAAAATCTGTTTGGACGTAAACAGATGTTTGCGCTTAAACAAATGTTTGACCTTAAAAAGAAGTTGGCCCATAAACAACTGTTTGCAAAAAAAGACCAATTTCAAAAATACTATACCCAAACAATGAAAATGTGGAGCTTAATAATCAGCTAGCATGCTGGAGTGATGTGATAAATACCGTTACATATAAACATCTCAATGATATGAAATCTAACAATCTAACAGAGTATAAAACACTGATGTGATAAATACTGTTACATATAAATACTGTTAACTTAACAAAGGTAGAATATCTGCTGTTGATGCTGAACCACTGTTGTTGTTGGGCAGTGGTTCGTCTTTGAGTTTGTATAGGGTTTCTCTCGAGAGATAAAATATAACGAACCACTGCTACACTAAACACTGTTACATAAGAAACACTAATACATAAATACTAAAGTCGAATCCGCTGTAGATGCTGAAGCACTGCTGCTACCGAGCAGTGGTTATCCTTTCATTGATCAAGCTTTAGGTACATAAGTGCTTCTCTTTAACAGGGCTTTGTCTTCAACAGTGGATAGGTCTCATCAGTCTTTAAGTCCATCAGTCTTTATAAGGAGCAGTGGTTAATTATAACAGTCCTTAGCATGATAAGCTGTTATAACCACAACATAACCCTTTGATAGGAAGTAAGTGTCCGTCTATTCATTTGAGATGACTCATTGCATTACATCCCTGTTGAAAAACATAATCCATAAATTTAGGGAAAATGGATTTGAAAGATGATAACCCAACAGTGTAGGATCTCATTCTACAGCTCCGATCAATTCAGGGATATTCTCAAATAGTGGTTCCTAGATGTTTGAAGAACGACAAAGACAGAAAAATGTACACAGTGCTGCTTCTTTGAACATTTGTCGGTCTTCAAACATCTGCGAATCTACGAAGCATTATCTCATTGGAATGTAACGATTAGGTAAAATTGTAATTTCATTTTAATTCTAGTTTTCATTTGATAATTTCATTCTATAATTAATTAACCACATCAACAATAAAAATGTGAGCAGTGGATGTTTTTTAGGAAAACCAATGATTGTCAATATCAGTGCATGTCAACAATACAAATGTGAGCCGTGAATATTTTTTAACTATCAGTGGATAGCTAATAGTGATTGAAACACAGATGTTTGGTCAACCAGTGGTCAACATGAAGAATGAAGAAACAGAGGTTGAACATCAAACCAATCCTTGACAATATTAAACCTCTGTTAACTTACCAAACAGATGTTCAGACACAATTCAACATCAACATAATCTAAATCTTACTCAAACACTAAATAATAAGTAAAAATAAAACATAACTTAGATTCATAAAACTAAATTTATTCATTTATTCATGACCTTAAAACTAAAAGTCCAATAATTACATCACATACTGAACAATATTAAAGTTCAAATCTAAGAATAACAGCAAGAATTAACAAAGTTTAGTTTCAACTCCATCGATTGCTGAACCTCTCGATGTATGTCCTTCAGCATCGCCATGAACTGCACGTCTCTATCACCGCACTCTATATTACTGACAACACAAATAAGAAACAAACCTAAAATGCAAACGTCTCTTCTCAACTGTTGTAGCACATCTGAGTTTTCACAATATTGGACGAATCTATAATTTCTATAAAAGGAGAAAATCTTCCTGACGCAAGAAAACCTAACTTTCGATTTAACAAAAATACATATCGTCCGTTGAAGCTGCAACTTTTCACGATAGAAGATACATATCGTCCGTTAAAGCTGCAACTCTCACATCAAAGAAGGTAGCACATGCAACTTCTCACGATGTTGCAACAATGATACTGCAGCATCGATATTGAAACGTTGATGTGGGATGCGAATTTTCATTGAAACGACGATGTTGGAACAATGATACTGGAACGATAACATGTAAACATAAACAACAAACATTCGAACAAAGAAGTGTAATCGGAGATTAGCGGCTGAATCACGAGAAAAATGCATTTGAATGAGAGATACACTCACATATATGAGCGAGCGAGATTTGAATGTGACACCAGATAACTGTATCTTATTTATAGGATTAGAATATATGATTTGAATTTTGAATTTCAAAATTACTGATATTATCAGTAATTACTGATCTGATTTGAAAGCAATTGTCATGATGTTTATTGGGAACTGAAAGGTAAGTAGTGTATATCCTTATTTCCAGCTTTATTAAACTAAAAAAATATTAGAAATGAAATGCAAAGTAGGAAAAAAAAAGAGAGAGAACGTCAATTTTAAATTACCATTTTGCATATTTTGAATTTCAAAATTACTGATATTATCAGTAATTACTGATCTGATTTGAAAGCAATTGTCATGATGACTTTTCTTATTTTTATTTTAACTTTAGTTAAGAGATAATAACCATCAGTTTGAAATGGTAATAGTCATCAAGAATTTTTATTTTATTTTTTAATTTAACTTTAAATTTTATCACGAAAACAATGTTGGAGGAACTCTTATCTCATTGGAATGTAACGATTAGGTAAAATGGTAATTTCATTGTAATTCTACTTTTTATTTGATAATTTCAATCTATCACTAATTAACACCATCAGTAATAAAAATGTGAGCAGTGGCTGTTTTTTAGGAAAACCGCTGATGGTCATTATCAATGGATGTCAACATAAAAAAAGTGAGCAGTGGCTATTTTTTCCTATCAATGGATACCCCTCAGTTTTCTAAACACTGATGTTTGGTCAGTCAGTGGTCAACACGAAGATTGAAGAAACAGAGGTTGTATTTCAGTAGTAGATAACTTTTAACAATCAAATGTTTCAACCAACACAGTGGTTGTAACAGGCTTTTAAACAGATGTTTGGCTTTAAACAGATGTTTCGCCTTATATATCAGTTGTCTGGACTTAAACAGAAGTTTGACCTTAAACACATGTTTGCCCATAAACATAAGTTTAGCCATAAACAGTTGTTTGGCCTTAAACAAATGTTCGAGCTTAAACAAATGCTTGCCCATTAACATCTGTTTGCAAAAAAAGACCAATTTCAAGAATACTATACCCAAACAATCAAAATGAGGAGCTTAATAAACACAAAGACTATTATAGCAAATAACCTCTGCTGATAAAACAACCTCTGCTGCTGAATATGAATACAAAAGCATCATAAAGCTAACATCTGCTGTTGAAACAAAGGTCTACAAAACATAACATCTGCTGATCATTCCACAGTATAAATTGCTAACATCTGTTGTGACTTAACAGTGATACAGTTCAACAGTAGATTCCAAACATATGTTTATACACGCCTCATGATGAACATCTGCTGATAAACACCGAGACGGTTCAAGCAAAGGTCTGCCAAAGAGAACCTCTGCTATGGACTAACAGATGATGCAGTTCAACGGAGAATGTTTAACAGCAGTGCTTTAACAGATCACGATTAACAGATGATAATATAATAACAATAATATTCAAACTATAGAAATTACATTTTCATAAATCTAACAACCATCATCGAAGCTGTAACAAAATCTAAACACTGATACACTAAACACTGTTACATAAGAAAAACTGATACATAAATACTGATGTTGAATCCGCTGTAGATACTGAACCACTGATGTTACTGAGTAGTGGTTTTCCTTTGGTTGATCAGGCCTTAGGTACATAAGTGCCTGTCTTTAACAGCTTTGTCTTCAACAGTGTCCGTCTATTCAATTGAGAGAAATCATTACATTACATCCCTGTTGAAAAACAGAATTAATATATTTACGGAAAATGGGATTGAAAGATGATAACCTAACAGTAGAGGATCTTATTCGACAGCTCCGATAAATTCAATGGTATTCTCAAACAATGCTTCCTAGATTTTTGAAGACCGACAAAGACCAGCAAATGTCCACAGTGATACTTCTTTAGACATTTGTCGGTCTTCAAAATTCTAGTAAACATTATTTGAGAATACAATTGAATTTATCGGAGATGTAGAATGAGATCCTCAACTGTTGGGTTATCATCTTTCAACCCCATTTTCCGTAAATATATCAATTCTGATTTTCAAACCTCCCAAAGCCACCTATCAGCCTCCAAAGAAATCGAGACAGCTTGAAGCATAAGCTAAACTTGCTGTCATTCCACCAGTTGAGTATTTAATCCCAATATATATCAACTAAAAATCAATCTACTCATAATCACATGGTACACCAATGCAAGCATCTGAATAAACAATAAACAATAATAAATCAAAGACAAAATCAAAAGCTACAAACATATCAAACAAATTTCATAGAATCATGATTTATTTTAAACACAAACAGACATTACCTCTTCATCAACAAAGTTGAGATCCATTTTATAACCTTGATCACATTCGGAAGCTCGGCCAACGAACTCAAGACTTCAACACAACATTTAATTTCCTCCGGAACTGTAAGAAATACACATAAACGATAATCTTCCTTTGGAACTAATCTTACTACTTATTTCAAACAAAAAGCCAAACTCATCACAAATGAATAAATCCTTTGTCTTGTTCTAGATTAAACCATCAGTATTCATTAATAATTCATTAATAACAAAAGAAATGCACAGATTCATCTCGATTAAACCTCCGTATTCATTAATAACAAAAGAAATACACAGATTCATACCAATAAATACAGATTAAGGTGATGGGAAGCAATACCTTTGTTCGGTTGTTGATGCACTTGCTGGATTAATCAGTTAAACGTACCGATTGAATCCTTCACGGTTGTTGATGCAGTTGCTGGAGTGATTCATGAAGATAGATGGACGGTTCATAGTGGTACCGATTGAATCTTTCATGGTTGTCGAGATACGAAGGAGATAAATATGATATTTGAAGAATTAGGGTTTCAAATTGAAAACATACGAAGGAGATAAGAGATACGTTTACCTGGCTTGAAACCCTATACCAGACGGCCGGAAGCCATGGCTTGAAACCCTGATACTGAGAGCTTCTTTATTTGAAGATTATTAAAGAGAGTGATCGAAACCTGCATTTAGAGAGAGAGAGAGTTGAGAGAGAAATGGATTAGAGAGAGTAATTGATTGAAGAAGATGGTATCTTATATATCTGGAGCCATAATTTTGAATTTTGAATTTGGAGCCATAATATTGAATCGTCAGAGGTTTTGAAGTTTGAATTTTGAATCATCAGTGGTTTGATTACAGTGGTTTGAATTTTGAATCATCAGTTGCTTGAATGGACAGTGGTTTTTTATTACAGAGGTTTTGAATGGGCAGTGGTTTGAATGTGGGCCAGCTTTGAAATTTAAAGTCTTTATATGTCACACCCCTAATTTCCACGTGTCACCGGTGGGCACGGTGGGGAGTATAGTGACGTAGTTGGCATCGTCATAGGCAAACAACACAATATATAAATGCTCAGCGGAAGCAAAGATAGATTCATTTCAACATTTATAGTGTGTAGTATTAAATATCACTAATAGTTGAAACGGATCCACAGGCGGATCAAAATAAAATAAGATATTGTTCAACAGATTTATTGTCATCCAAGCTTGCGAGACTTATTGTGGACGCTCTAGAAGACAGCCAGCCTATTTCGTGTAGTACCTGCACTTAACCTTTTTGGGAAAAATACGTCAGTTTACACTAGTAAATACAATTTAACTGACTCATTTTGAAAAGGTTGAAAATTGATTTAAATGCACATGGCATAAAATATTTTTATAACTTGGGATAATTATTTATAATAATCTTGTAAAGGATTTACATGTTACTTATGCGTTCAGTAGCCCGGTTCGTGCCGGGTTAAAGATTAATAGACACACCACAATATAGAGTTATACACTGACGGGTGTACGCCTACACCCCGTGCTCAGGTCGTGGCCATCTCGTAAGATGATGCCAAGGATATCCGGGACATGGTCATCAACCCCCCAAAGGCTTTAAGCAATAATACACATTCAAAACAAGGCATCTCAATAAATTTAACCACTATTTGATTAAAGAATTCGATGCCGGACCAAGCGGTATATTATATACCGTACCCCAAGCCCGTATAGGGAAAATAAGTTAAAAGTATTTACCTTGGTAAGTATGAATCACAATTAGCAAGTGAAGGTAGCTTTTACTGGGTCTCCTATTCTGGAACAAAGGTTTATAATAACCTATTAGATTTCTAACGGGTCTTTATTTAAGCCTAAGCTTAGACCGGTTAGTCTTAAGGACGATACGGTTCAAGCGCACGATTAAGCGAAGACCGGATAGAATGTGATTTAGACCCGACAAGTTTGAATACTTGTATAATTTGGGTATGCTAAACACATTCTGGATTTTGAGGCAAAAAGATAATGTTTGACCCGTTTCGGTCAATTTATGCAAACTAGTTACATAAACCGAACCGAACGCTAAAAGAGCGTTACGGGTAACCACAAGAGTCATATGCAAGTTCCCTGAGATAATATGCTTTAAATATGTTATAATATCAGTAAGATAACTTCTATTTTGCCCCAAACGGAATTAAACTCAATTTACCCCTCATAAGGGCATTTTGGTCATTTAAAAGATTATAAAAGAGTTAAATTGGAAATCTGAGTTACAGGTCTGATTTATACAGTAAATATACTTAATTTGACATATTATAACAGTAGGGTATGACCCATTTATGAAACTTATCATTTAAAATCAAATTATGCACCTTAGGGGTATTTCGGTAATTTCGCAAGGGCTAAAAGGGTCAAAACTGGAAACCTGAGTTCAAAAACTTATACTTACTGTTATTATATAAAAATATGCTAAATACATCAGTAGGTATAATCCTTATACGCTTAATATGGTTATAGTGCATACTAGGCGTTAAAAACGCTTAAAAAGGCGATTTAGAGCCGTTTCCGGGTTTTCAAAAGAAAGCTGATATTTTTATATTTCCAGAATGCTCAAAATGATTTATTTAACAAATAAAATCAGTAGAAAAAGGTTTGGGGTCAAAAAGATTTGTAAAACTCATTTTATGGCTTAAAAGGGTAAATTCGGTATCTACCGAATTAAACTTAGAGACCTATGATACGATCAGCCAAAAATTAAATAAAAATTTTCAAAAATCCCAAAATATTATATAACATCAGTGGGTAAAAAGTTTGATATCAAAAAGTGGGCTTAAATAGGTTATACGCTAATTACGCCGTTTATTTAACATAAAGCTTTAGATTTACGATATCGGGCATAACTCTAAATCTGGACCTCCAACTGATATCAAATTTTTGGTGCAAGTTTATAAATCAGTAATAAAGGTTTCTACTCTTTCACTTTTCCAAAAATCACGTTTTATAGCAAAAAGGGCAAGATAGTCATATTTAAGCATAAACCGGTAACATGCATATGAATCGGACAAGTGTTGAACCAAGTCTTAAAATCTCAGAGAGTTGCACATATATAAAAATGGTCCAAAATAAGCTCTAAGGCAGATCTCAAACATGCATGCACGGATCCTGTAACACCTCGAAAAATTTCGTCCAATAATGTCTTGACACGTGTCATAAGGTTCCGGTATGTGAAAACATACCTTAGAGGGACTAAAAGTGACAAACAGTGAAAACTATGGAACGTAAGGGTCCAAAGTGTAAACAATGGATAAATAGACTCTATGATAACCCTACATAATGTTTATAACCTTAAACGGATGGTTCATGGATCATACGACGCGGAAATTGCACAAAAGTGAAGTATTGCAAACTATAGGGGCCAAAAGTGTCAACATGTTTAATTTATACCTCTGAGTGAACTTTTGGCAGACCCGAAGCTTTGTATAGCTAAAATATACTCACTAGAATATGTGGTAAAAATTTCATGAAGTTTCGTCAACGTATGAGAAAGTTATGGCCAAAACCGTACTTAAGGGACTAAAAGGGTCAACGTCGAATTTCAGGGCTTTTCGGTTGAGCGCAAAATGTTCCGAGGACATTTCCATGTTGGTAAAAGTCCTAAGGTTCTTAAAAACCAAGTTTGGGGGTTTACGGGTCGAGAAAAGTAGCCGAAACATCGCGTACAAGCCCAGGGACCAATTCTGCCAAAACTGAAACTTGTTTGGCTGAACCAGGGGTCAGGCGACCCGCCTGGTAAAGCCCAAGCGGGCCGCGTGGGTCTGCCAGCGACAGAAATCGTATTTGGGGCTGATTTGGGTCCGAAATTGAGTTGTAAACAGCTGGTCTTGCCTCCCAAATGCTCCAATACGTGCCCTTGCATGCCTACATCAACAGTAGCCTACTCCAACCATCTGATTACACCATAAATCAGATCAAACATCATTGTTCTTGGCACTTGAAGTTGTGAACAAGGAGCTCTCTACATTCAAGAACTCTCTCAAGCTTTCTGGAGTTAATCTGATCATCAAGGACGAATTCTAGTGTTCACTAAACATCTTTAGGACCTTTGTAAGCTTTCAATTCGTTCTCTAATCCGTTATTACTTTGATTATTGCTAAAAGTCAAACTGTGTGTGCATAAGCTTTGACTTTCTGATTAAACGGGTTTCAATCAGTTAATTCTCGAATTGAAACCTGATTTATGTTGGTAATATTATGGGAAACAAACCCTCTAAAGGGTACTCTCTGATTCCCACTACATGCATGCTAAATGTCGAGTCAAACCTGTTTCTAAAAAGTCAACAGAATTGATTTTTGCAAAAATAAGCTTGGATGTTAATATATTAGACATGCAATCTGATTGATCATCATAAATAACTTGCAATACATATAAGAATGTGTTTTATCAGCATCAACTCGACAATCTATAGTATAGACACGAATCGGAACCGAAAGTCTTATAAAACGATTATTTCGTAGGCTATCGATTCGGATTCGCACATGCATGTTCGAGATCTGTATTGGAAAGTATTTTTGACTATTTTTATTTTAGTTAAACTTTCTGGAAATTTTATGTCATAAGTCTATGCTTAGCCGATTCGAATGCATGTTTCCTATTTATGCATAAAGTTGACTATTTTGCCCTTTTTGATATAAAACGTGATTTTTGGAAAAATGAAAGGATAGAAATCTTTATTTCTAATATATGAACTTGCACCGAAAGTTTTGGATCAGTTGGTGGTCCAGATTGTGAGTTATGGCCATTAGCGTAAAACTATATTATAAATTTACATAAACGGTCCTTTTCGCATAGAACCCGTTTCTGGCCACGTTTTGGTACAAAACTTTTTACCAACTGATGTATTATAATATTCTGGGAATTTTGATGATTTTTAATTAATTTTTGGCTGAACGGATCCTAGATCGCCTAGTCATTTCGGCTTATGTCGGTTTTGACCGTTTTAGCCATAAAATGAGTTGTACACATCCTTTTGACCCGAAACCTTTTTCTACTGATTTTATATGATGAATAAATTATTTTAAGTATTCTGGAAATATAAAAATCTCAGATTTAATTTGAAAGCCCGAAAACGCCCTTAAATCGCATATTTAGCGTTTTAAGCGCATAGTAAGCGTTATACTTGTTTTAAACATATAAGACCTATACCTACTGATGTGTTTAGCTTATTTTCATATAAAAACAGTAAGTATAAGTATATGAACTCAGATTTCCAGTTTTGGCATTTTTAGCCCTTGTGAAATTACTAAATTGCCCCTACGGTGCATAGTTTAGTTTTAAATGATAAATTTGATATATGGGTCATACCCTACTGATATAATATGTTATATTAAGTATATTTACTGTATGAACCAGACCCGAAACTCAGATTTCTAATTTTACCCTTTTATTATCTTTTAAATGACCAAAATGCCCTTCTAAGGCATAAATTGGGTTTAAAATTATTCCGGGCAATATAGAACATAACTTACTGATATAATATCATATTTTAAGCATATTACATCAGGGAACTTGCATTTGAATCATTGGCCTACCCGTATCGCCCTTTTCGCGATCGGTTCGGTTTACGTAACTAGTTTGCGTGAATCGACCGAAACGGGTCAAACGATATCATTTTTATTTCAAACTCCAGAATGTATTTAGTATACCCATAATATACAAGTATTCAAACTTGTCGGGTCTAAATCACATTCTACCCGGTCTTTCGCTTAATCGTGCGTAAACCGTATCATCCTTAAACTAACCGGTCCAAGCTTAGGCTTAAATAAAAGACCGTTAGGAATCTAATAGGTTAATTATAAACCTTTGTTCCAGATTAGGAGGCCCGGTAAAAGCTACCAACACTTATCATTTGTGACTTATACTTGCTCAGGTAAATACATTTTGACTTATTTTCCCTATACGGGCTTGGGGTACGGTATTTAAAATACCGCTTGATCGGGCGCACAAGTCCTGCGCCTTATAGGTGTACAGTCTTGAATAGCTTGTGCGACTTCGTTTAAACAATTTTGTCTTACTTAAAGGCTTTGGGGGGTTGTTGACCGTGTCCCGGATATCCTTGGCATTATCTTACGAGATGGCCACGACCAGAGCACGGGGTGTAGGCGTACACCCGACGTGTATAACTCTTTAATGTGGTGTGTCATTTAATCTCTAGCCCGGACAGCAGATCCCGGGCCACCAGAGATATAAGTGCATGTAATTCGTTCACAAGTTTATATTATATAATTATCCCAAGTTAATAAAATATTTATGCCTTGTGCATTTAAATAAATTTTCAATCGTTTTCAAAATGAGTCAGTCGATTTGTATTTACCAGTGTAAACTGACGTATTTTTCCCAAAAGGCTAAGTGCAGGTACTATACGGAAATAGGCTGGCTGTTTCCTAAGAGCGTCCACTATAGTCTCGCAAGCTTGGACGACAAATATCTGTTGAACTATTTTTATCTTATTTTATTTGATCCGCCTGTGGATCCGTTTCAACTACTATGATGTTATTATGTCATTTTATTTAAAAGTTGAAATGTATCTATTCTGCTTCCGCTGTGCATTATTATATTGTGTTGATTGTCTATGACGATGCCAACTACGTCACTGTACCCCACACCGGGCCCACCGGTGACACGTGGAAATCGGGGTGTGACAGGTTGGTATCAGAGCCAACGCTGAGTGAATTAAACACTATCCTAATGTGTTTAATCTCAGTTACACAATTGCACATTCCTCGATTTTCGAGTCTAGACAAAGAACTTAGGAAATGTTCGACATTTCGTTTAATTTATTTTTATTTTTAGTATTAGCTTTGTCTTATATATTTGTTGTGCAACTTGTTTGACTTTTGACAGGATCATTATGCCGCCACGGATGAGAGGTCGAGGAGGATTTGCTACATCCCACGACCATGAGGCAGGGCCCTCACATAGGCGAGCTCCATCCGCCACGCACAACACAGCCGCCAACGACCTTTGGAGGTCTTTCGCCGAGCCTGCTAGACACTCAGTATCCGCCAGCACTTCACCGTCATTACCCCACTCGTTTGGGCCCCACTCGGAGAATGGGCCCCATGGTTCGCATGGATCCTACATACCTTTGCAGCAGTCACCGCACCAGTATCCAGCGCCAGTCTACCAGGGTTTGTATAACCCTGATGCTTTTGGGGATGAGCCAGTGGGTCATAACCCACTTGGACAGGAGGACCACTTTTCTGGTGGTCACGAGATGGACGTCGACGAGGATACGGACCCCTCGCTACCACCATCAGGTACGCCTAACCATCCGATTGAGATATCGGATGGGTCGCCATTTAGGGGATCACCCTACAATGGTGGGGACAGCTTTCAGGAGAGATTTAAGCAGCATGATTGGTATTTCACCCCCAGCCACAACTCTCCGATGCTCCAGTCTCACCAGGTTTCACCGGTGCACTCGCAGCACCACTCGCAGCAGCAGCAGCTTCAGCAGCAGCCGCCTCTACCGCAGGACCTATCTGAGGCCCTATGGCGTGACGTGATCACTCCGTCACCACCGCCGCCACCAGTTTTACCTCCTCCGCCTCAGAGGCCAAGGAGGAATGCGCGCATGTCTACGCGCGGAGGGATTCGCATAGGCACCCCTCCACATGTTGGTAGCAGCCGCTACACGTCTCTTCCCGGGGAGTCCGAGACAGGGGAGTCTCAGCATCCCGTATCGGAGGTCACTTCTGTACCGATCCCGCCTCTGCCGCCGCAAAATTATGGAGAGCCGATTCCGGCTTATGCTAGTGCAGCTCAGTTTAACCCGTTCGAGCATGTTTTCCCTCAGGGTTATGATTACACAGGAGACCCTTATTGGCAAGCTGTGAACTACAGCTCACTCCCACCTAGTGGTCCATTGGGAGACACTTGGGCTGCTGGGCAGTCTACTTTTGGTTACCCTCCGGGTTACCAGCAGCCACCGCAGCCGCAGCAGTACCAGCCACCGCAGCCGCAGCAGTACCAGCCACCGCCACCGGCGCCAATGATGTCGCCGCCGCAGGTTCAGGAAATCCTGCATGGGATTGATAGCATGCGACGTGAGTTTCAACACGAGATGCGAGCTGATCGCCGTCGCACCAGTGGCATGTTCAAGAAGGTGTTTGATTTGCTCAAGGGTAAGAGCAAGAGGGATCATTGAATCCTTCGATTTTTTTTGTCTCATGTACTCATGTCCCTGCGTGGACATCTATCCTTGTACTCTACCCCTGCGTGGGTATATATATCTTATTCTACCCCTGCGTGGGTATGCTGTTCTGTTGACCCCTGCGTGGGTTTGCTTTACTTTATTTTGTTATTGTTGTTATTTATTTAGCCCCTGCGCGGGCATGTTATTCATGTTATTCATGTTATTTCAAAGTCCCGTTTAGGGCAAAATATGTACTAGTACTTGTTTGAAATTTGAAATGGTTAATTTGAATTTCTCATCTTATTTAAATGCATGAATATAATATTAAAATAATGGAAAATATCAATTTTTATTTGATTTGCCATTTTATAAGGATCTTAGTAAGGTATAACCTAGCTTGAATGCCTTATTAACAGGCCTGGCCATGATGGTAAAACCTGGTTGAAAGGATTCAACTCCCTGTTAACATCTGAAAACATGTTAACATTCCTGGCTAAGCGTGATCGGTAGAATCACACAAGCCACCCTTTTTAATAAATTATCTACAGATTTTATCTGTATACAAGTCTATTAATGACTTGATACCTACGGGTTATGACTATGTCATATAGTGGCAGTTGTGGTTTATAACTCCCTGCCAAGAAAAGAAATATCTACAGATTATATCTGTACACAAGTCTGTTTATGACTTGATACCTACGGGTTATAACTATGTTATATAGTGACAGTTGTGGTTTATGACTCTCTGTCTAGTAAAGGATTATTTGTTTAATTATACAATTTATAATCCTATAAAAATCTAAATTTATAATTTAGTAATTGTCCGTTGTGACTAGGCCTATGGTGCCAATATATATATTTTCATTCCTTGATTGCTAATAAGAGCCTGAATGAAATTTATTAAATTAACTGCTAAGGTTTTGATACCATGGTTAATAAATCGTCTAGAACGATAATACTGTTAGGTTCTAAATTAGACCTTGTCCTTTATTGTAGCTTAAAGCTACAATGGCCAAATCGGAGGAGACCAACAGTCATTCTGGGGAACATTCAGATAATGCAAAGATTCACGTTACCGGTGCAGAGTTGCAAGCACTGATAGATAACGCTGTTGCCAAAGCTATGGATAGGCAATTCAGGGAATCTAGTGGTACTCGGAGTAGGACCCGAACAGAAACGCACGCAAAGCCCAAGACTCATTCTGAGGCTCATAGTAAGCCGCCATCTAAAAAGAGTGAGCCGAAGAAAGCTGAGGATGATAATCATTCCTCCAACCACAGCAGCGTCCCAAAACAGGAGATTGAGCTGAAACATGACACGTACAGCAGGTCCTGTACGTACAAGTATTTTGTATCCTGCAAGCCCAGAGATTTCACTGGGGAAAAGGGAGCCGTCGATTGTATGACGTGGATTGACGAGATGGATACTGTGGTTGATTTCAGCGGGTGTGCTGATAGAGATGTTGTGAAGTACGCGTCCCAGTCGTTCAAGGGAGACGCGTTAGCATGGTGGAAGTCGCTTCTACAAGCTACTGGAAAGACCGCTCTGTATAGCATGACTTGGGATCAATTTGTAGCACTGATCAAGGAAAATTTCTGTCCGCAGCATGAGGTCGAGAGAATTGAATCGGATTTTGTGTCTCTAGTTATGAAGAATCTCGATTGTCAAGCGTATCTTACTACGTTCAACACCTTATCCCGGTTAGTGCCTTATCTGGTGACCCCGGAGCCGCGTAAGATTGCTCGATTTATTGGGGGTCTGGCACCGGAGATAAAGGCAAGCGTCAAAGCTTCAAGGCCTACAACATTTCGATCCGTAGCGGATCTATCCCTCTCCCTCACTCAAGACGTGGTTAGATTGAGAGCTATGAAGAGCTCTGAGGAGAACAAACGGAAACGTGAGGATGACACCTCACGAAGATCTGAGAAACGACATAGAGGGAACAACGACCACAGGAAAGGGTCGGGGTCTAGGAAAAGTGATCATCAGTCGGGTGAGAAACCCAAATGCAAGGTTTGTAGGAGACACCACTTTGGGAGGTGTCGGTTAGAAACAAAATCCCAGTCTTCAGAGAAACGATGTGGAATCTGCAAGTCCACAGACCATAAAGCTGTGGATTGCAAGAAAATGAAGGATGCAACTTGTTTCGGTTGCAACGAGAAAGGGCATATCCGGCCAAATTGCCCAAAGAATGCGAGGAAGGCAGATGAAGGAAAGAAGACTAATGCGAGAGTCTTCAGAATGGACGCTAAGGAAGCAGTCCTTGACGACAACGTCATTACCGGTACGTTTCTTGTAAATGATGTTTTTGCTAGAGTCTTGTTTGATTCAGGAGCCGATAAGTCGTTTGTAGATGATAAGTTTTGTAAATTGTTGAACCTTCCTGTTAAAACCTTAAGTGTAAAATATGAGGTGGAATTAGCCGATGGAACCTTAGAAACCGCCTCGACTGTTCTAGATGGATGTGTTATATCCATTAGGAATCATTCTTTCCCGTTATCCTTGCTTCCCTTTAAGTTAGCTGGATTCGACATAGTGATAGGCATGGATTGGTTGTCGAGTAACCAAGCCCAGATTCTGTGCAATAGAAAGCAGGTGATAGTGAAGACCCCGTCTGGTGAGTCACTTACTATTCAAGGAGATACCCAGCATGGATTGCCGGAGCAAGTGTCCATGCTCAAGGCATCCAGGTGCATGCAGAAAGGATGTGTCATTTATATGGCACAAGTTACCATTGATGAGCCGAAGCCGAAGATTGAGGATATCCCTGTTATCTCGGAATATCCTGAAGTATTTCCTGAAGAGTTACCTGGTTTGCCACCAGATAGGCAAGTAGAATTTCGGATAGACATTATTCCAGGTGCAGCACCTGTAGCAAGAGCACCATACAGATTGGCACCAACGGAGATGAAGGAGTTGAGGACGCAGTTGGATGATTTGTTAGCTAAAGGTTTTATTAGACCTAGCTCGTCTCCTTGGGGAGCGCCAATCTTGTTCGTTAAGAAGAAGGATGGTTCGATGCGTCTGTGCATCGATTACCGTGAGCTTAATAAGGTCACTATCAAGAATCGGTATCCGTTACCCAGGATCGACGATCTGTTCGACCAGTTGCAGGGAGCAAGTTACTTCTCCAAGATTGACCTGAGGTCAGGTTATCATCAGTTGAAGGTCAAGGAGGAAGACGTACACAAGACCGCGTTTAGGACTCGTTATGGACATTACGAGTTCCTAGTGATGCCGTTTGGGCTCACTAACGCACCAGCCGCGTTCATGGACCTCATGAATCGCGTCTGTAAACCCTATTTAGATAAGTTCGTTATCGTCTTTATTGATGACATTCTTATCTACTCGAAGAGCCAAGCTGACCATGAGAAACACCTTCGTTGTATTCTCAAACTTCTGTGTCAAGAGAAGCTTTATGCCAAATTTTCAAAGTGTGAATTTTGGCTTCGAGAAGTCCAATTCCTTGGACATGTTGTAAGCGAGCGTGGTATCCAAGTAGATCCCGCTAAAGTAGAAGCAGTCATGAACTGGCAGGAGCCGAAGACTCCTACCGAGATTCGCAGTTTCCTCGGATTGGCAGGATATTATAGGCGATTTATCGAGAACTTTTCAAGGATTGCTGCGCCCCTAACTTCGTTGACCCGTAAGAAGATTAAGTTTGATTGGGGCCCTAAGCAGCAGGAATCCTTTGACATTCTGAAGCAGAAGCTGAGCAATGCGCCAGTATTGACGTTGCCCGATGGTATAGATGAATTTGTGGTGTATTGTGATGCATCACATACTGGCATGGGCTGTGTACTCATGCAGAAAGGCAAAGTCATTGCCTACGCTTCTCGACAGCTCAAAGTGCATGAGAAGAACTACACCACCCACGATTTGGAATTGGGTGCAGTTGTATTTGCTTTGAAGTTATGGAGACATTACTTGTATGGAACCAAGTGCATAATCTATTCGGATCACAAGAGTCTTCAGCATCTGTTCAATCAGAAGGAATTGAACATGCGACAAAGGCGATGGATGGAAACTCTAAATGATTATGACTGTGAGATAAGATACCATCCAGGCAAGGCAAATGTGGTTGCCGACGCCTTAAGCAGAAAAGAAAGGGTTAAACCGATCAGAATCAATGCCAAGCGCATTGAAATAAGAAATAATTTGAATGAAAGGGTGTTAGCTGCACAGAAGGAAGCTGTGCTGGAAGCTAACTATCCTGCAGAAAAGTTAGGAGTAACTGAGGAGCAGTTATCCTACGATAAAGATGGAATGCGACGCCTAAACGGACGAATATGGGTTCCAGCTTATGGAGGACTTCGGGATGTTATCCTCCAGGAAGCCCACAGCTCAAAATATTCCGTTCATCCTGGAGCTGATAAGATGTACCAGGATTTGAAGTCAAACTACTGGTGGATTGGTTTGAAAAAGTCCGTGGCCGAGTATGTGGCCAAATGTTTGACTTGTGCGCAAGTCAAGGCTGAGCATCAGAAGCCGTCAGGTTTGCTTCAACAACCTGAAATCCCCAAATGGAAATGGGAAATGGTGACAATGGATTTTATCACCAAGTTGCCGAAGACGAAAAAGGGAAATGATACCATATGGGTCATAGTAGACAGACTGACTAAGTCAGCTCATTTTCTACCCATCAAAGAGACGTATAGCTCAGATATGTTAGCTCAATTATACGTCGATAAGATAGTAGCGCTACATGGTATACCTATATCTATTATCTCTGATAGAGATACTAGATATACGTCACATTTTTGGAAAAGTTTCCAACAATCGTTGGGCACTCGTTTGAATTTTAGTACAGCTTATCATCCTCAGACTGATGGTCAGAGTGAGCGTACTATTCAGACTTTGGAAGACATGCTTCGTGCATGTGCGATCGACTTGGGTGGTAGCTGGGATAAGAACCTACCACTGATTGAATTCTCCTACAACAATAGCTACCATTCCAGCATAAAGGCTGCGCCTTTTGAGGCCCTATACGGTAGGAAGTGTAGATCGCCCATTTGTTGGGCAGAAGTTGGAGATGTCCAGTTGTCTGGACCAGATATCGTCTTCGAGACGACAGACAAGATCGTTCAGATTCGCGATCGTTTGAAAGCTGCCAGGGATAGGCAGAAAAGTTATGCGGATCCTAAGCGCAAAGATTTTCACTTTGATGTGGGTGAAAAAGTGTTGCTTAAGGTATCACCTTGGAAAGGTGTAATGCGATTTGGAAAGAAAGGCAAGCTAAGCCCGAGATATATAGGACCTTTCGAGATAATCGAACGTGTCGGGGCAGTCGCCTACAGGTTAAACTTGCCTGAAGAACTTAGTGCCATTCATAATGTGTTCCATATCTGTAATTTGAAGAAGTGTTTCGCTGACGATTCACTGGTTATACCGCATACAGATATACACATAGACGAAAGTCTAAAATTTGTGGAAAAACCTTTGTCGATTGAGGATCGACAGGTAAAGAAGCTTCGACGGAAGCACGTGCCTATTGTTAAGGTCAAGTGGGATGCCCGTAGAGGTCCCGAATACACGTGGGAAGTGGAATCCACGATGAAAGAAAAATATCCCCATTTGTTTGAATAAATCTCGGGGTCGAGATTTCTTTTAAGGGGGTGAGGATGTAACACCTCGAAAAATTTCGTCCAATAATGTCTTGACACGTGTCATAAGGTTCCGGTATGTGAAAACATACCTTAGAGGGACTAAAAGTGACAAACAGTGAAAACTATGGAACGTAAGGGTCCAAAGTGTCAACAATGGATAAATAGACTCTATGATAACCCTACATAATGTTTATAACCTTAAACGGATGGTTCATGGATCATACGACGCGGAAATTGCACAAAAGTGAAGTATTGCAAACTATAGGGGCCAAAAGTGTCAACATGTTTAATTTATACCTCTGAGTGAACTTTTGGCAGACCCGAAGCTTTGTATAGCTAAAATATACTCACTAGAATATGTGGTAAAAATTTCATGAAGTTTCGTCAACGTATGAGAAAGTTATGGCCAAAACCGTACTTAAGGGACTAAAAGCGTCAACGTCGAATTTCAGGGCTTTTCGGTTGAGCGCAAAATGTTTCGAGGACATTTCCATGTTGGTAAAAGTCCTAAGGTTCTTAAAAACCAAGTTTGGGGGTTTACGGGTCGAGAAAAGTAGCCGAAACATCGCGTACAAGCCCAGGGACCAATTCTGCCAAAACTGAAACTTGTTTGGCTGAACCAGGGGTCAGGCGACCCGCCTGGTAAAGCCCAAGCGGGCCGCGTGGGTCTGCCAGCGACAGAAATCGTATTTGGGGCTGATTTGGGTCCGAAATTGAGTTGTAAACAGCTGGTCTTGCCTCCCAAATGCTCCAATACGTGCCCTTGCATGCCTACATCAACAGTAGCCTACTCCAACCATCTGATTACACCATAAATCAGATCAAACATCATTGTTCTTGGCACTTGAAGTTGTGAACAAGGAGCTCTCTACATTCAAGAACTCTCTCAAGCTTTCTGGAGTTAATCTGATCATCAAGGACGAATTCTAGTGTTCACTAAACATCTTTAGGACCTTTGTAAGCTTTCAATTCGTTCTCTAATCCGTTATTACTTTGATTATTGCTAAAAGTCAAACTGTGTGTGCATAAGCTTTGACTTTCTGATTAAACGGGTTTCAGTCAGTTAATTCTCGAATTGAAACCTGATTTATGTTGGTAATATTATGGGAAACAAACCCTCTAAAGGGTACTCTCTGATTCCCACTACATGCATGCTAAATGTCGAGTCAAACCTGTTTCTAAAAAGTCAACAGGATTGATTTTTGCAAAAATAAGCTTGGATGTTAATATATTAGACATGCAATCTGATTGATCATCATAAATAACTTGCAATACATATAAGAATGTGTTTTATCAGCATCAACTCGACAATCTATAGTATAGACACGAATCGGAACCGAAAGTCTTATAAAACGATTATTTCGTAGGCTATCGATTCGGATTCGCACATGCATGTTCGAGATCTGTATTGGAAAGTATTTTTGACTATTTTTATTTTAGTTAAACTTTCTGGAAATTTTATGTCATAAGTCTATGCTTAGCCGATTCGAATGCATGTTTCCTATTTATGCATAAAGTTGACTATTTTGCCCTTTTTGATATAAAATGTGATTTTTGGAAAAATGAAAGGATAGAAATCTTTATTTCTAATATATGAACTTGCACCGAAAGTTTCGGATCAGTTGGTGGTCCAGATTGTGAGTTATGGCCATTAGCGTAAAACTATATTATAAATTTACATAAACGGTCCTTTTCGCATAGAACCCGTTTCTGGCCACGTTTTGGTACAAAACTTTTTACCAACTGATGTATTATAATATTCTGGGAATTTTGATGATTTTTAATTAATTTTTGGCTGAACGGATCCTAGATCGCCTAGTCATTTCGGCTTATGTCGGTTTTGACCGTTTTAGCCATAAAATGAGTTGTACACATCCTTTTGACCCGAAACCTTTTTCTACTGATTTTATATGATGAATAAATTATTTTAAGTATTCTGGAAATATAAAAATCTCAGATTTAATTTGAAAACCCGAAAACGCCCTTAAATCGCATATTTAGCGTTTTAAGCGCATAGTAAGCGTTATACTTGTTTTAAACATATAAGACCTATACCTACTGATGTGTTTAGCTTATTTTCATATAAAAACAGTAAGTATAAGTATATGAACTCAGATTTCCAGTTTTGGCATTTTTAGCCCTTGTGAAATTACTAAATTGCCCCTACGGTGCATAGTTTAGTTTTAAATGATAAATTTGATATATGGGTCATACCCTACTGATATAATATGTTATATTAAGTATATTTACTGTATGAACCAGACCCGAAACTCGGATTTCTAATTTTACCCTTTTATTATCTTTTAAATGACCAAAATGCCCTTCTAAGGCATAAATTGGGTTTAAAATTATTCCGGGCAATATAGAACATAACTTACTGATATAATATCATATTTTAAGCATATTACATCAGGGAACTTGCATTTGAATCATTGGCCTACCCGTATCGCCCTTTTCGCGATCGGTTCGGTTTACGTAACTAGTTTGCGTGAATCGACCGAAACGGGTCAAACGATATCATTTTTATTTCAAACTCCAGAATGTATTTAGTATACCCATAATATACAAGTATTCAAACTTGTCGGGTCTAAATCACATTCTACCCGGTCTTTCGCTTAATCGTGCGTAAACCGTATCATCCTTAAACTAACCGGTCCAAGCTTAGGCTTAAATAAAAGACCGTTAGGAATCTAATAGGTTAATTATAAACCTTTGTTCCAGATTAGGAGGCCCGGTAAAAGCTACCAACACTTATCATTTGTGACTTATACTTGCTCAGGTAAATACATTTTGACTTATTTTCCCTATACGGGCTTGGGGTACGGTATTTAAAATACCGCTTGATCGGGCGCACAAGTCCTGCGCCTTATAGGTGTACAGTCTTGAATAGCTTGTGCGACTTCGTTTAAACAATTTTGTCTTACTTAAAGGCTTTGGGGGGTTGTTGACCGTGTCCCGGATATCCTTGGCATTATCTTACGAGATGGCCACGACCAGAGCACGGGGTGTAGGCGTACACCCGACGTGTATAACTCTTTAATGTGGTGTGTCATTTAATCTCTAGCCCGGACAGCAGATCCCGGGCCACCAGAGATATAAGTGCATGTAATTCGTTCACAAGTTTATATTATATAATTATCCCAAGTTAATAAAATATTTATGCCTTGTGCATTTAAATAAATTTTCAATCGTTTTCAAAATGAGTCAGTCGATTTGTATTTACCAGTGTAAACTGACGTATTTTTCCCAAAAGGTTAAGTGCAGGTACTATACGGAAATAGGCTGGCTGTTTCCTAAGAGCGTCCACTATAGTCTCGCAAGCTTGGACGACAAATATCTGTTGAACTATTTTTATCTTATTTTATTTGATCCGCCTGTGGATCCGTTTCAACTACTATGATGTTATTATGTCATTTTATTTAAAAGTTGAAATGTATCTATTCTGCTTCCGCTGTGCATTATTATATTGTGTTGATTGTCTATGACGATGCCAACTACGTCACTGTACCCCACACCGGGCCCACCGGTGACACGTGGAAATCGGGGTGTGACAGATCCGAATCGAGAGTCAAAGAAAAAGTCATTTTGTAAGACTTTCGGTTCCAATCCGGGTTTATACTAAAAATTGTCGAGTTGATCATGATAAAACATGTTCTTACATTCATTACAAAGTTATTTTGATGATCAAACTGATTGCATGTAACGTACATTACTATTTATGCTAGATTTTGCAAAAATACGTTCTGTTGACTTTTTAAGAACAACTTTGACTCGACAATAATCATGCTTAGAGTGGGAATCAGAAAATACCCTTTTGAGGGTTTGTTTCCCACATAAATACCAACTTGTAGGTACTTTCAATTTGAGAAATGACTGAGTCATTTTCGTTTAATCAAAAAGTCAAACTAGGGTTACGACGGATTGACTTTCGGCTAATAATCTAAGCTAGAACGAATTAGAGAAGGGTATGAATACTTACAAGAGTCCTAATGAAGCTTAGAGATCACTATGAAGCAGCCTTGTCGACCAGAAAGCTCCAGAATCATTCTTGCAAATTTTTGAAGATGTATGTGTTCTTGGTTACAACTCTTTGTGCCTTCTATGCAGGTTTTGTTCTGATTTTAAGGTGTCACAGGAGTTGTGAGAAGGTCACAAGTGTCCTTGCATGCATGAAAGTCGATTGGTGGGCTTGGGAGGTGGTAACAGCTGGATACAACTCGCAAAACGGACCCAACTGGCTGCTGTTTGCGAATTCTGGAGCTGGGCATGGGTCGCGGCCCGCTTAAAGGTGCCCAGGCGGGCCGCCTGGGGGCTGCAGACCCACAAAACTTGTTTAAAATTTGCGATCTGGTCCCTGATCTTTGGTTACGAGGTTTTGGCCATTTATCTTGACCCTTAGACCCTCAAACTTGAATTTTAGGGACCTTGGGACATTTACAAACATGGTAAAGTACTCGGTTTTCTTTGCGCTCACCCGAAAAGTCACGAAATTCGACGTTGACGCTTTTAATCCTTCATGTACGGTTTTGGCCATAACTTTCTCATACGATAACGAAACTTCACGAAATTTTTACCACATATTCTAGTGAGTATATTTTAGCATTACAAAGCTTCGGGTTTGCCAAAAGATCACTCATAGGTATAAATTCAACATGTTGACACATTTAGCCCCTGTAGTTTGTAATTCCTCACTTTCTTACATTTTCCGCTTTGTATGATCCATGATTTAACCATTTGAGACTATAAACACTATGTAGGGTTATTTTAGAGCCTATCTTTCCATTGTTGACACTTTGGACCCTTATAATTCCATAGTTTCACTGTTTGTCAACTTTAGTCCCTCTAAAGTATGTTTTCACATATCCAAAGCCTATGCCACTTGTCTTTGCGTTATTGGACGTAAATTTCCGAGGTGTTACATCCTCACCCCGTTAAAAGAAATCTCGACCTCGAGATTTACTGGAACAAATGAGGGTATTTTTCTTTCATCGTGGATTCTACCTCCCAGGTGTATTCAGGACCTCTACGGGCATCCCACTTGACCTTAACTATAGGTATATACTTCCTTCGAAGCTTCTTCACCTGTCGATCCTCAATCGACAATGGTTTTTCCACAAACTTCAAGCTTTCATCAATGTGTATATCTGTATGCGGTATGACCAGTGATTCGTCAGCGAAACACTTCTTCAGATTACAGATGTGGAACACATTGTGTATACTACTAAGTTCTTCTGGTAAGTTTAGCTTATAGGCAACTGATCCGATGCGTTCGATAACCTCAAAAGGTCCTATGTATCTCGGGCTCAGCTTACCTTTCTTACCAAATCGCATCACTCCTTTCCAGGGTGATACCTTAAGCAATACTTTGTCACCTACTTCGAAGTGAAAAGGCTTACGCTTTGGATCCGCATAACTTTTCTGCCTATCCCTGGCAGCTTTCAAACGATCGCGAATTTGGACAATCTTGTCCGTCGTCTCAAAAATAATCTCTGGTCCTGTTAGTTGGACATCTCCAACTTCCGCCCAACAAATAGGCGATCTACACTTTCTACCGTATAAGGCCTCAAAAGGCGCAGCTTTTATGCTGGTGTGGTAGCTATTGTTGTAGGAGAATTCGATCAGTGGTAGGTTCTTATCCCAACTACCACCCAAGTCGATCGCACATGCACGTAGCATGTCTTCCAAAGTTTGAATAGTACGCTCACTCTGGCCGTCAGTCTGTGGATGATAAGCCGTACTAAAATTCAAACGAGTGCCCAAAGATTGTTGGAAACTCTTCCAAAAATGTGACGTATATCTAGTATCTCTATCAGAGATAATAGACACAGGTATACCATGCAGTGCTACAATCTTATCAGCATACAATTGGGCTAACATGTCAGAGCTGTAAGTTTCCTTAATGGGAAGAAAATGTGCTGACTTGGTTAGCCTATCCACTATAACCCATATAGTATTGTTTCCCTTCCTTGTCTTGGGCAATTTGGTGATAAAATCCATTGTCACCATCTCCCACTTCCATGTGGGAATTTCAGGTTGTTGAAGCAAACCTGACGGCTTCTGGTGCTCAGCTTTGACTTGCGCACAAGTCAGACATTTAGCTACATACTCAGCTACGGACTTCTTCAAACCAATCCACCAGTAGTTTGCCTTTAGATCCTGGTACATCTTGTCTGCACCAGGATGAACGGAATATTTGGAGCTGTGGGCTTCCTGGAGGATAACATCTCGGAGTCCTCCATAAACTGGAACCCATATTCGCCCATTCAGTCTTAGCATCCCATCCTTGTCATAGGATAGCTGCTCCTCAGTTACTCCTAGCTTTTCTTCGGGATAGTTAGCTTCCAACACAGCTTCCTTCTGTGCAGCTAACACCCTTTCGTTCAAATTATTCCTTATTTCTATGCGCTTGGCATTTATTCTTATCGGCTTCACTCTTTCTTTTCTGCTTAAGGCGTCAGCAACTACATTTGCCTTGCCTGGATGGTATCTTATCTCACAGTCGTAGTCATTTAAAGTTTCCATCCATCGTCTTTGCCGCATGTTCAATTCATTCTGATTGAACAAATGTTGAAGGCTCTTGTGATCCGAATAGATCACACACTTTGTCCCATACAAGTAGTGTCTCCAAAGTTTCAGTGCAAATACAACGGCACCCAGTTCCAAGTCGTGGGTGGTGTAGTTTTTCTCGTGCACCTTTAGCTGTCGTGAAGCGTAGGCAATGACCTTGCCTCTCTGCATGAGTACACAGCCCATGCCAGTGTGTGATGCATCGCAATATACCACAAATTCTTCCATACCATCGGGCAATGTTAACACTGGTGCATTGCTCAACTTCTTCTTCAGAACGTCAAAGGATTCCTGCTGCTTAGGGCCCCAATCAAACTTGATCTTCTTACGTGTCAACGAAGTTAGGGGCGCAGCAATCCTTGAAAAATTTTCGATGAATCGCCTATAGTATCCTGCTAATCCTAGAAAACTGCGAATCTCGGTAGGCGTCTTTGGCTCTTGCCAATTCATAACTGCTTCTACCTTAGCGGGATCTACTTGGATTCCACGCTCACTTACCACATGCCCAAGGAATTGGACTTCTCGAAGCCAAAATTCGCACTTTGAAAATTTGGCATAGAGCTTCTCATGATGTAGAAGTTTGAGAATACAACGAAGGTGTTTCTCGTGGTCAGCTTGGTTCTTTGAGTAGATAAGGATGTCGTCAATAAAGACGATGACGAATTTATCCAGATAAGGCTTGCAAACGCGATTCATGAGATCCATGAATGCGGCTGGTGCGTTAGTGAGCCCAAAAGGCATCACTAGGAACTCGTAATGTCCATAACGAGTCCTAAACGCTGTCTTGTGAACATCTTCATCCTTGACCTTCAACTGGTGATAGCCCGACCTCAAGTCGATCTTTGAAAAGTAGCTTGCCCCTTGTAACTGATCGAACAGATCGTCGATCCTAGGCAATGGATATCTGTTCTTGATGGTGACTTTATTAAGCTCGCGGTAATCGATGCACAGACGCATCGATCCATCCTTCTTTTTGACAAACAAAATCGGCGCTCCCCAAGGAGACGAGCTAGGTCTAATAAAACCCTTAGCTAACAGATCATCTAGCTGTGTCCTTAACTCCTTCATCTCCGTTGGTGCCAACCTATATGGAGCTCTCGCTACTGGCGCCGCACCCGGAATGATGTCAATTCGAAACTCCACTTGCCTATCTGGTGGTAAACCAGGTAGTTCTTCCGGAAACACTTCAGGGTATTCCGAAATGACAGGGATATCTTCAATCTTTGGCTTTGGCTCATCGACAGTAACTTGCGCCATATAAATGATACAGCCCTTCTGCAGACATCTGGATGCCTTGAGCATGGACACTTGCTCAGGCAATCCGTGCTGGGTATCTCCTTGGATAGTGAGTGACTCACCAGACGGAGTTTTAACTACCACTTGCTTTCTGTTGCACACAATCTGGGCTTGGTTATGTGACAACCAATCCATACCTATCACTACGTCAAAACCGGCTAGCTTAAAGGGAAGTAAGGATAATGGAAAAGAGTGATTCCTAATGGATATAACACATCCATCTAAAATAGTTGAGGCGGTTTCTATGGTTCCGTCAGCTAATTCCACCTCATACTTCACACTTAAGGCTTTTACAGGTAATTTTAACAGCTCACAGAATTTATTATCTACAAAAGACTTATCCGCTCCAGAATCAAACAAGACTCTAGCAAAAATATCGTTTACAAGAAAAGTACCTGTAATAACGTTGTCATCTTGAACTGCTTCCTTAGCGTCCATCTTGAAGACTCTTGCATTGGTCTTCTTTCCATCATCGGCTTTCTTAGCGTTCTTTGGGCAATTAGACTTTATGTGCCCTTTTTTGTTGCAACCATAAAATGTTGCATCCTTCAGACCCTTACACTTCAAAGTCGTATGATCAGAAGATTTGCAGATTCCACAGGGTCTCACGGGAGACTGGGATTTCGACTCAAATCGACACTTCCCAAAATGGTTCTTCTTGCAAGTTTTGCATTTGGGCTTATCCCCTGATTGTTGCCCATCTCTCTTAAATCCCGACCCTTTCCTGTGGTCGTTATTCCCTCGGTGTCTCTTCTCCGATCTCCGTGAGGTATCGTCCTCACGCTTCCTCTTATTCTCTTCCGAGTTCTTAAGTGCTCTCAATCTGACTACGTCCTGGGTGAGAGAGAGGGATAGATCAGCTACTGATCTGAACATTGTAGGCCTTGATGCCTTAACACTTGCTTGATCTCAGGGGCCAATCCCCCAATGAAACGGGCAATCCTTCTCGGCTCTGGGGTTACCAAGTATGGAACCAACCTAGATAGGGTATTGAAAGTGGTGAGGTATGCCTGGCAGTCTAGATTTTTCATCACTAAAGATACGAAGTCTGACTCGATCCTTTCAACTTCGTGTTGTGGGCAAAAATTCTCTTTAATAAGGGCTACGAACTGATCCCATGACATACTGTAAAGTGTGGCCTTTCCGGCAGCTTGTAAGAGGGATTTCCACCACGCTAGTGCGTCCCCTTTGAACGATTGGGATACATACTTCACTACATCCCGATCAGCACATCCGCTGATATCTACTACTGTATCCATTTCGTCCAACCAGGTCATGCAGTCAACCGCTCCCTTCTCCCCAGTAAAGTCCCGGGGTTTACATGAGACGAAGTATTTGTAGGTACATGACTTATCACGTGGTTCTGACTTATGCTCGTCCTTCTTTGACGGGATACTGTTTTGGTTGGATGAATGTCGCTCATCATCCTTCTTGAGCTCATCTTTCTTAGATACATCCTTCTTAGAGAGTGGTTTGGTATGAGCCTCCGAATGACCCTTGGTCTTGGAATGTGGCGCGGACCGGGCCCTACTTCGGGTCCTACTTGGTTCACTATATTGCCTTTCAATGGCTTTGGCAACAACATTTTTTACTAATGCTTGTAGCTCCGCACCAGTTATATGTATTCTAGTGTTATCTGGGCCTTCCTCTGAATGACTGTTTACTTCTTCAGACTTAGCCATCTGGCTTTAGGTGCTACATAAAAGTAAGGACAAGGTCTATTTAGAAGCCTAAACAGTGTTATCGTTCTTGACGATTTATTAACCATGGTAAATAAGAGCCATATTGGTTAATTTGTTAATTAATTTCATTCAGGACTTTTTATTAGCTATTTCACCTGAGATTGAAATATATATTGGCACAATAGGCCTAGTCACTTGGACAAATTCTAAATTTGATTTTAGATTCTATAGGATTAAAATTTTAATAATTAAAACAATCAATCCTTTTCTTGGCAGGGGGTCTATAAACCACGGCTGTCTTTTTGTTTTATATGACATTAATTATAACCCGTAGGTATTATGTCACAATCAGATATATATATATATATATATAATATAAATTGGATAATTTATTAAAAGGGTGACATGTGTGATTTTGCGGATCACACTAGCCAAGAGTGCTAACATGTTTACAGATGTTAACAGAGATTTGAATCTTTTTAAACAGGTTCTACCATATTGGCCAGGTCTTTAATATGACATTCAAGCTAGGTTTTACCTTCTTAAGATTCTTATTATTAAAATGGTAAATTAAAATAATAATTGCTATTTTTCATTTATTCGTATATATTATATTCATGCATATAATTTAAAAATGAAAAACTTAAGTTAACCATTTCAAATAGAATTAACTAACAAAAGTTTGCCCTAAACGGGACTTTTACTCAAATAACATACCCACGCAGGGGCTAAACTAACAAACAAACCCACGCAGGGGTCAAACAGAAACAACATACCCACGCAGGGGTAGAAAAGAAAGGAAAAACATACCCACGCAGGGGCAGAGTACAGAAATAAATGTCCTCGCAGGGACATTGTCGCGGCCCCCGACCCACCCTGGACGGAGTCGGGGCCCGCGATGCAGATTTCAGTGTGGTACCCGTAGTATCTAATGGCAGCGGAAGTCTTTTATTACAGGATCTTTTAACCGTAAAAATATGCTCGTTTTAATATATTACACAAAGTTTTTAGGGATAAAATCCCATCATTTACAATCAGTTGATTTCACACAGAAATCATTATTTTCCAAAACATGTTTTATTCATTTATTTACACTGAGCCACTTTTCTGAGCTTGATAGTGCTTTACTGCACTTTTCCTGGATCACATAGATCACCTGAAACATGTTTGAAAAAGGTTTTGTCAGCGGGGAAATACTGAGTGAATCATTCCATTTTCTAAAACGACCGTTAGTTATAAATCTACAGTATTAAGAGCGATTACAATGTTTCTATCAACCAATTATCAAGAATGGGTATTTGTCACTCGACCGGATCTGTGACTGTGGTCATACCACTATTGGGTCCCGTTGCCCCAAATAATGACGGTTAACTCACACAGAGTAATAATCACTCACATAGAGTAATATTCACTCACATAGAGTGATAATAATAGTAATGTGCACAATACCCCACATACCAGCTGTAATTTGGTGATTACAAAGACTTAATCCCTGTAATTATAACCTTGAAAATAATTTGAGGTATTCTAATACTTACTCACAAACTGTGAGAAAAAGTTTATAAAAGAAGAATGACTCACATTGCAGATTAACGAGCAATAGATATAAGCCTACTGATTATCCTTGATTAAACCTAATTTAACACAATGCACACACACAGGTTAGTAACTAATACAGCAATTACGTCAATTCACGAGATTAAACCTTCACAACGATTAATCAGTGCGATACTCGATAATTCAATCGGATTCACAACGAATAACAAAGCATAGTCCGAATTCGAACAGCACTCTAATATTCAAGTCGAAATCACGACGAATAATCAAAGTACAAGCTCAATTGAGCAGCACCTGGACTATCGTTGGATAGTTATAATCGATCGGACGTTGAATCGTAATAGCGATCGAGTTATTACCCTGATTTCGGCAGCGATTCGTGAATTGTGTGTGTTGTGAACGATTTCTGCTATAACTCAGCGTATACTGTGAGTTTTTTCGTCGTTCAAGTGCCCAATTTCAAGTCCCAGACTCCTCTATTTATACCCGAAATTTGACCCTGTCGCGTAGCGCGAGGGGTACCCCTATGGGCGTCGCGCAACGCGAGGGGTCACCCTACTTCATAGGGTAGCCCTTCGTGCATGTAGGCTGGATGAGTCGACAGTTTCTTAAATTTCGAATTTGACAGATAGTTATGAGGATAATCGTAACTAGGGTTTTGCCCCCCCTGAGTTTTAGGGGCCCTGATCCTGATTCTGATGATTCTGAAAATTTTAGGGTTTGCGTAGAATCACTTGGGTGTCTCAATTAAGGTTTTCTTAATAGCTAATTACCATCCTAATTATGGATTTTCGTGACAGTTGTTACATCCTCCCCATCTTAAGAAAAATCTCGTCCTCGAGATTTATTGGAATAAATGAGGATATTTGCGCTTCATTTCTGATTCCAGCTCCCAAGTGTATTCTGGTCCTCTCCTTGAATTCCATTTGACTTTGACCAGCACCAGTCGTTTGTGTTTGAGAAACTTGACTTTTCTATCTTCGATCTGTAGTGGTTTCTCTATACACTTTAACTTTTCGTCCACTTCTACATCTTGAAGAGGTACTACCAGGGATTCGTCTGATAGATATTTCTTGAGATTGGATACATGAAATACATCATGTACTCCAGCTAGTTCTTCTGGTAGTTGTAAGCGGTAAGCAACTGGTCCTATTCGTTGGCTTATTGGAAATGGTCCTACATATCTAGGACTCAACTTTCCTTTCTTACCGAAGCGTACTACTCCTTTCCAAGGAGAAACTTTTAAAAGTACTTTATCTCCGACTTGAAATTCTAAAGGCTTGCGACGATTGTCTGCATAGCTTTTCTGACGATCTCGAGCTGTTTTCAGTTTTTCCTTGATCTGAGTTATCTTGTCAGTAGTTTCTTGTACAATTTCAGGACCTGATAATTGACTTTCTCCGATTTCTGCCCAACATACTGGAGTTCTGCACTTACGTCCATACAGTGCTTCGAATGGTGCAGCTTCGATACTTGAATGATAACTATTGTTATAGGAGAATTCAATTAATGGCAAATGGCTATCCCAATTACCACCAAAGTCAATTACACATGCTCGGAGCATGTCTTCTAGCGTTTGTATTGTCCTTTCACTCTGTCCGTCTGTTTGTGGATGATAAGCAGTACTTAGATTTAGTCGAGTTCCCATTGCTTTCTGAAAGCTTGTCCAGAAATGAGATGTAAAACGACTATCTCTATCCGATACAATGGAGAGCGGGACTCCATGTAGAGATACTACTTCGTCTACGTACAGTTGTGCTAACCTTTCCATGCTAAAGGTTTCTTTCATTGGTAGGAAATGAGCTGACTTGGTTAATCGGTCTACAATTACCCAAATTGCATCATTACCTCTTTTGGTTTTGGGTAACTTTGTAACAAAATCCATTGTTATGAGTTCCCATTTCCATACAGGCATTTCTAATTGTTGAAGTAATCCTGAAGGTTTCTGGTGTTCTGCCTTAACTTGTGAACAAGTTAAACATTTGGATACGTATTCGGCTATATCCTTTTTCATTCCTATCCACCAGAAATTATTTCTTAAATCTTGGTACATCTTATTGTTTCCTGGGTGCATGGTATACCTAGATTTATGAGCTTCTTCTAAAATCTTATTTCTTAACTCTCCTTGCTTAGGTACCCAAATTCGTCTTTTATGGAATTTCCAAATTCCATCATTTCCTTGTTCTAATTCTTTTAGGTAACCTTTCATCCCTTCAGCATCGTCTTTGATTGCTGTTTTCTGAACTTCTTTAATTTGTGCCATTAAATCTATTTGTAGATTTAATCTCAGAGCACGGACTCGTTTCTGTTTCTCATGGTACTTACGACTTAAGGCATCTGCCACTACATTTGCCTTTCCTTCGTGATATTGAATATCACAGTCGTAATCACTTAGCATCTCCATCCATCTTCTTTGCCTCATGTTTAATTCTTTTTGCCCAAATATATATCTTAAACTTTTATGATCTGTATAAACAGTAAACTTACTTCCATACAGATAATGTCTCCATATCTTAAGGGCAAAGATTATGGCTCCTAATTCTAGATCATGAGTCGTATAATTTTCTTCGTGCTTTTTCAATTGTCTAGAAGCATACGCAATTACTTTCTTGCGTTGCATTAACACACATCCGTATCCTAATTTTGAAGCATCACAATATACTTCATAATCTTCTGTTCCTTCGGGTAAAGCTAAGATTGGTGCATTCGTCAACCTATGCTTTAAAATTTTAAAGGCTTCTTCTTGTCTAGGTCCCCATTCAAACTTAGCAGCTTTACAGGTTAACTTAGTTAATGGTACGGCTATCTTAGAAAAATCTTTGATAAATCGTCTATAGTATCCAGCTAAGCCTAGAAAACTTCTTATCTCCATTGCTGTTTGTGGGACTTTCCATTTTGTAATTGCTTCTATTTTAGCAGGATCTACATGGATACCTTTGTGATTTACCACATGACCTAAGAATTGTACTTCTTGTAGCCAAAATTTACATTTTGAGAATTTGGCATAAAGCCTTTCTTTTCTTAACAAAGTTAAGAGTGCATGTAAGTGTTCACAATGTTCTTTTTGGCTTTTGGAGTAAATAAGTATATCATCGATGAAAACGATCACAAATTTATCCAAGTATGGTTTACAGATGCGATTCATCATGTCCATGAATGCTGCTGGGGCATTCGTTAATCCAAAGGGCATGACTGTAAACTCATAATGACCATACCTAGTTCTGAAAGCAGTTTTAGGTATGTCTTCTTCTTGTACCTTCAACTGATGATATCCAGATCTTAAATCTATCTTAGAGAAATACCTAGCCCCTTGCAATTGATCAAAAAGATCATCAATCCTAGGTAGTGGGTATCGATTCTTAATCGTAACCTTATTCAATTCTCTATAATCGATACACATTCTCATCGATCCATCTTTCTTTTTTCACAAACAGTACTGGTGCACCCCAAGGGGATGAACTAGGTTGTATGAATCCTTTGCTTAATATTCATCTAATTGCTTTTTCAATTCTAGCATTTCGGTAGGTGCTAATCTATATGGTGCTTTAGCTATTGGTGCAGTACCTGGAATTAAATGAATTCTAAACTCTACTTCTCTATCAGGTGGTAATCCAGGTAATTCTTCTGGAAAAACGTCTGGGTATTCTGACACTACCGGGATGTCCTGAAGTTCCTTATCCTTAGTGTTAATGATTACTGAAATCATGTACATCATTTCCTGTTTTCTCGAATAACTAGCCAATTTCATTACTGAGATGAATTTTAGTGGTTTTCGAGGTTTATCTCCAGTAATCAAAATTATCTCTCCTGAAGGGGTTTGAATTTCTACTGCATTTTTGTCACATAGGATTCGTGCATGGTTGGCTATCAACCAATCCATTCCTAATACTACATCGAATCCTGCTAAATTCATTGGTAACAAATTTGCAGAAAACTTATGGCCTAATAATTCTATTTTTCCTTCTTGCCAAATTTTGTCTATTTTCACAGAATTTCCTTCTGTGGTTTCTACTGTGAAGTTTTGCCTAAGAGTGGTTAGTGGTAACTTAAGATCTTGGCAAAATAAAGTATTTATAAAACTTTGGTTCGCACCAGAGTCAAATAATACTTTTGCAAATACGTTGTGAACTAAGAACGTACCAGCTATCACATCTGGAATGAGTTCGGCCTCTTGAGTGGTTAGCTGGAATGCACGAGCATTTTTCTTGGTTGTTCCTTCCGTGGGTTTGGCTTGGTTAACTACAGGTTTAGCTAACTTAGGACATTCAAATTGAAAGTGTCCCCTTTCTCTGCAATTATAACAAACTTTTGTTTTCTTTCTGCAGTCTTCTTCCCGATGTCCTTTCATTTTGCAAAAATTGCAAACCATGTTGCATTGTCCATAATGCTTCTTTTTGCAAATTTTGCAGAAAGGAGGTGATGAGGATTGCCCTGTTCCTCTTTTCTTGGTATTACCCGCACGGAATCCTTGGGTAATCTTCTGAGCTAATTCCTTCTTCCGGTCTTCTTCTCTTGTGCACACCAACTCATCTGTTAGGGTATTAGCTAATTCTACAACATCGTCAACAGTACGAGGTATCGCAGCTTTAACGATGTTTCGGATTTCACTAATTAACCCCCAGATGTAACGGGAAATAAGTACCGGTTCTGGCGAAGCCAGTGATGGCACTACCCTTGCGTATTCAAAGAATGTCGAAGTATAGCCCCGACAATCTACTCCTGTCATGCGGTGACTAAGGAATTTATTTGCCATCTGTTCTTTCTCGTATTCGGGACAGAATTTTCTTTCTACCAAACTCTTAAATTCTTCCCAACCTATGGCGTATGCTATCCTTCTTCCTTTTGCCTGGAGGACCGTGTTCCACCATTCTAATGCTCCTTCTTTGAACAGATTTGATGCATACATCACTTGATCCTCTTCGGCACATTTGCTTATTGCAATTACTGCTTCGGTTTTCTCTAACCAACGCAGTGTTGCAGTTGCCCCTTCGTTACCTGCAAATTCAGCGGGTTTGCAAGCAAGAAATTCTTTGTAAGTGCAACCAGACGTTGCAGCTTTCATTCTTTTAGGGAGTGGGGCCTGCTGCAGATCATGATCGTCATGATTGCCGCCTCCATTTATGCTGTTACTGCCGTTATCTTCTGGAATACGTTTACTAGGAATTAATTGTGGTTCGGCAGGTTTCTGAACAGCAGCTACAATTTCTGGAATAGCATGAGCTATCCCTTGGGCGATAAAGTGCTCGATATCTTGTCGAGTTATATATTGATCTTCCTGTTCTTGCTCAGATTGATTTACTTCATTAATTGGTTCAGTATTAGCGTTTTCCATCTGCTTATTGGTAAAAATTATTAGTGTCTAACTTATCAATGACAAAATTCACATAGATAAACACATAGATTATCACAACATACAAGCATAACCAAAATTGTCGATTTCTCGACTTTTACTTTGTTATGGTATATTGTATATGCATCCATACACACCGTATTTTACAGAGTTTTATTGCCCATTTTACATAATTTTGAGTTACTATTATACAATACGACTTTCTGTGGTTTAACTGACGGTTCTAGTAACGATGCTCCCTCTCATCGTACTTCCAAGTTAGATGCTCCCCCATTTCCCTGATCCTATTACCTGTACCTATCAGTTCTTCACCGAACTGACGGAGTTCAGCTAGGTTTTCATTACTCATGGGAGGATTTGGGAGTGGTTCTGGGTCAAATTGTGGAAGGAAACTATAAGGACTGTTGACTATGTTTTGGAATTGCCAGTCATTGGTCCACCATTCCTCCATTTGGCCTGTTGGTCTGGTATGAACTAGTGGGTCTGGAATAGCTGGTCCTAGGTTTAGTGGGAATTGAACTGTAGCCGGGTAAGAGAAGAGATTATCGTTGATAGGCTCTAAAACATCACAATTTTCCAGTAGGCGATCTATTTCGTCCTGGAACGTGATTTCCTCAGATTGTTTAGAGCTTTCGCCAATCTCTATTCCCTTTTGTTTCAGATCTATTCCTATTTCCTTTTCAGGTGGTTTTGAACTTTCTCCAGTTTCTATTTCCTTTCCCTTGCTCACACTCACAGGATTTTCTCTTTTAGGGAGTTTCCTAGTGGCAGGTTTCCTACAGCATACTTTCCTCCACCCTACGTATCTCCTCTTCTTTTTAGGTTTGGCTTTTTCCAGCGGTGGAGCTTGAAATTTCACAGGTTCTTCTATGTCAGCAATGTAACCAGTAAAGTCGTGAGAGACTTCGATAGGCACTGGATATAAGTTGAGATTCTGGAAGGCTTCCGACATCTCATTCATGCTGTATAGCATATATGCAAAATGCAATGTTAAAACTTTGGAACAAAGTTTAACAAACAAACACTAAAGTTTTATTGCATATTACTTTTCGTACAGAAATAACTGAAATAAACACACTGGGATTTTATTTATTTACGGGGTTGTGATTTCTCTTACTAGACCCAACTTATCGAATATTTAGAGATTAGCATTTTCTGCTACAGTAGCTAGCATATAGAGATTTGCCCATTTCCCGTCTATTTTATCTTCCCAAGGTGCACTATTACCCAATTCTTGAACTTCTGGGTTAAACCTAACTTTCTTGGTTCAGGGTTTCTTTTTCTCCTGACTCTTTTTAAGTATCGAATCCCTTTTCTCTGGGGAAAGAGGATTTTCATAATTTGCCTTGCGGACAAAGATTCCTTCTTCTAAATTTACTGGGTTTTTAGAAGAAGATGCTACATCTAGTTTGTGGTAGATAGCAGACAGCTTTTGTTTACCCATACTGTATCTAACAAATAATCAGTTAATACAACATATAATCACCGAATAACAACTAGTAAAATTAAGCATTTGAACAAAATACTTAATTTAGGCTTAATCAGTGGCTCGATCAGTGGCTCAATTTAATTATTAGCTCTGATACCACCTTCTGTCGCGGCCCCCGACCCACCCTGGACGGAGTCGGGGCCCGCGATGCAGATTTCAGTGTGGTACCCGTAGTATCTAATGGCAGCGGAAGTCTTTTATTACAGGATCTTCTAACCGTAAAAATATGCTCGTTTTAATATATTACACAAAGTTTTTAGGGATAAAATCCCATCACTTACAATCAGTTAATTTCACACAGAAATCATTATTTTCCAAAACATGTTTTATTCATTTATTTACACTGAGCCACTTTTCTGAGCTTGATAGTGCTTTACTGCACTTTTCCTGGATCACATAGATCACCTGAAACATGTTTGAAAAAGGTTTTGTCAGCGGGGAAATACTGAGTGAATCATTCCATTTTCTAAAACGACCGTTAGTTATAAATCTACAGTATTAAGAGCGATTACAATGTTTCTATCAACCAATTATCAAGAATGGGTATTTGTCACTCGACCGGATCTGTGACTGTGGTCATACCACTATTGGGTCCCGTTGCCCCAAATAGTGACGGTTAACTCACACAGAGTAATAATCACTCACATAGAGTAATATTCACTCACATAGAGTGATAATAATAGTAATGTGCACAATACCCCACATACCAGCTGTAATTTGGTGATTACAAAGACTTAATCCCTGTAATTATAACCTTGAAAATAATTTGAGGTATTCTAATACTTACTCACAAACTGTGAGAAAAAGTTTATAAAAGAAGAATGACTCACATTGCAGATTAACGAGCAATAGATATAAGCCTACTGATTATCCTTGATTAAACCTAATTTAACACAATGCACACACACAGGTTAGTAACTAATACAGCAATTACGTCAATTCACGAGATTAAACCTTCACAACGATTAATCAGTGCGATACTCGATAATTCAATCGGATTCACAACGAATAACAGAGCATAGTCCGAATTCGAACAGCACTCTAATATTCAAGTCGAAATCACGACGAATAATCAAAGTACAAGCTCAATTGAGCAGCACCTGGACTATCGTTGGATAGTTATAATCGATCGGACGTTGAATCGTAATAGCGATCGAGTTATTACCCTGATTTCGGCAGCGATTCGTGAATTGTGTGTGTTGTGAACGATTTCTGCTATAACTCAGCGTATACTGTGAGTTTTTTCGTCGTTCAAGTGCCCAATTTCAAGTCCCAGATTCCTCTATTTATACCCGAAATTTGACCCTGTCGCGTAGCGCGAGGGGTACCCCTATGGGCGTCGCGCTACGCGAGGGGTCACCCTACTTCATAGGGTAGCCCTTCATGCATGTAGGCTGGATGAGTCGACAGTTTCTTAAATTTCGAATTTGACAGATAGTTATGAGGATAATCGTAACTAGGGTTTTGCCCCCCCTGAGTTTTAGGGGCCCTGATCCTGATTCTGATGATTCTGAAAATTTTAGGGTTTGCGTCGAATCACTTGGGTGTCTCAATTAAGATTTTCTTAATAGCTAATTACCATCCTAATTATGGATTTTCGTGACAGTTGTTACAGACATGATTAAATAACTAGCAACCAAGGATTTAGTAGTCCTTCTTGCTTTTTCCCTTGATCAAATCCACCATCTTCTTAAACATCCCACGATTGTGCCGACGCTCTTCCCGTAACTCATGCCGCATCTCGCGTCGCACATCATTTATCCCTTGAAGGATTTCTTGAACTTGTGGTGGCGACATCATCGGTGCCGGCGGTGGTATCTGATATTGCGGTGGTTGAGGAGGCTGCGGCTGCTGATATCCATATGATGGGTATCCATAGGTCGACTGTCCCGTAGTCCAGGGACCTCCAAAAGTACCCTCCGGATTGAGAGAGTTGTAGTTCGCAGCTACCCAGTAGGGATCCTCTGTATAGTTATAACCTGGGGGAAAATTCGGCTCGAAGGGGTTATATGCGGCCGCGCTAGTAAAAGCAGGGATTGGGTCTCCAAAATTCTGCGGTGGTGGTGGCGCGATTGGCGCAGAAGTTACTTCTGAGACGGGATGCGAAGATTCTCCCATCTCTGGCTCTTCGTGAAGTGGCGAGTATCGGCTGCTACCTGAATGTGGAAGGGTGCCGATGCGTATTCCCCCTCATGTGGACATCCGTGCGTTCCTTCCTCTTCGCCTCGGAGGCGGAGGAGGCAAAACCGGAGGTGGTGGCGGCGGCGGAGTGACCACGTTATGCCAGGAATCCTCAGAGGGATTCTGCTGCTGCTGTGGCTGCTGCTGAGGCTGCTGCTGGGAGTGCAAGGGAGAGCTGTGATGCGAATGGTGCAGGGGAGAGTTATGGTAACTAGGGGTAAACACCCAGTCATGCTGCTTGAATCTCTCCTCAAAACTGTCGGGACCATTATAAGGTGATCCCAGAAATGGTGACCCATCTGAAATCTCGATGGGGTGGTTCGGTGTTCCGGACGGTGGCATGGAAGGATCGGTATCCTCATCGATATCCATCTCGTTGCCACCCGGAAAGTGGTCTTCAGGTCCAAGTGGGTTATAACCCATTGGTTCTCCCAAATAATCATTAGGGTTGAACAGGCCCTGAAAGACAGGTGCTGGGTAATCAAAAGGTGATTGGTGGTTTTGGAGAGGTATGTAGGATTGATGGGAGTTGTGGGGCTCATTTTCTGAATGAGGCCCAAAGGAGTGAGGGATAGAAGGTGAGGTACTCAGTGAAGCGGAGTGCCTTGCGGGTTCAGCAAAAGACCTCCATAGGTTTCGAGCATCTGCGTTATGGGAGTCTGAAGGTGTTCGCCTATGCGAAGGGCCGGCTTCATGATCATGTGAGGTTGCATATGCTCCTTGTCCCCTTCCTCTTCCTCTCATACGTGGCGGCATTTTGTGAACCTGTCAAAAATCAAACAAGTGACACAACAAAATATATATAAGACAAAGTTAGAAAATAAAACAAATTTTGAATTTTTTCCTAAGTTCTTTGTCTAGACTCGAGAATCGAGGAATGTGCAATTGTGTAACTGAGATTAAACACAAAAGGCTAGTGTTTAATTCACTCAGAGTTGGCTCTGATACCAACCTGTCACACCCCTAATTTCCACGTGTCACCGGTGGGCCCGGTGGGGAGTATAGTGACGTAGTTGGCATCGTCATAGGCAAACAACACAATATATAAATGCTCAGCGGAAGCAAAGATAGATTCATTTCAACATTTATAGTGTGTAGTATTAAATATCACTAATAGTTGAAACGGATCCACAGGCGGATCAAAATAAAATAAGATATTGTTCAACAGATTTATTGTCATCCAAGCTTGCGAGACTTATTGTGGACGCTCTAGAAGACAGCCAGCCTATTTCGTGTAGTACCTGCACTTAACCTTTTTGGGAAAAATACGTCAGTTTACACTGGTAAATACAATTTAACTGACTCATTTTGAAAAGGTTGAAAATTGATTTAAATGCACATGGCATAAAATATTTTTATAACTTGGGATAATTATTTATAATAATCTTGTAAAGGATTTACATGTTACTTATGCGTTCAGTAGCCCGGTTCGTGCCGGGTTAAAGATTAATAGACACACCACAATATAGAGTTATAAACTGACGGGTGTACGCCTACACCCCGTGCTCAGGTCGTGGCCATCTCGTAAGATGATGCCAAGGATATCCGGGACATGGTCATCAACCCCCCAAAGGCTTTAAGCAATAATACACATTCAAAACAAGGCATCTCAATTAGGGCTGTAAACGAACCGAACGAACACAAACAAGGCCTTGTTCGTGTTCGTTCGTTAAGGAAATAAATGTGTTCACGAACGGTTCATGAACGCTTACCGAACGAGATTTTATGTTCGTGTTCGTTCATTAAGGAAATGAGCGTGTTCACGAACGGTTCACGAACACAAACGAACACAAATAAATTTGGCGAACACGACGAAGGATAAAGATAGATGGCCTAGAGAGTAGCACTCGAACTTGAATCCCTTATTGTGGAACGGAGGTCGATCGTATTCGTGGATGTAAATAATGATAAATGAAAGGGAAATGATGCATAAACAAGGTGAAAGTGGGTTTCCTAGTTTTAATTTTTAGGAAAATAAAATAAATAAAAGTTTAATAATATAAAAAGTACAAATAAAATATAACAAAGTACAAAGATCTTCGATTAAAACACAAACATACGAACATAAACGAACGCAAATCAATGAATGTTCACGAACACGTTCACGAACATCTTACCGAACGTTCACGAACACAATCGAACGAACGAGACCTCTGTTCATGTTCGTTCATTTAACTAATCGAACGAAATTTCTTGTTCATGTTCATTCGTTTATTAAACGAACGAACATAAACGAACTTCCCGCCGAACGGTTCACGAACTGTTCGCTAAACGTTCGGTTCGTTTACAGCCCTAATCTCAATAAATTTAACCACTATTTGATTAAAGAATTCGATGCCGGACCAAGCGGTATATTATATACCGTACCCCAAGCCCGTATAGGGAAAATAAGTTAAAAGTATTTACCTTGGTAAGTATGAATCACAATTAGCAAGTGAAGGTAGCTTTTATTGGGTCTCCTATTCTGGAACAAAGGTTTATAATAACCTATTAGATTTCTAACGGGTCTTTATTTAAGCCTAAGCTTAGACCGGTTAGTCTTAAGGACGATACGGTTCAAGCGCACGATTAAGCGAAGACCGGATAGAATGTGATTTAGACCCGACAAGTTTGAATACTTGTATAATTTGGGTATGCTAAACACATTCTGGATTTTGAGGCAAAAAGATAATGTTTGACCCGTTTCGGTCAATTTATGCAAACTAGTTACATAAACCGAACCGAACGCTAAAAGAGCGTTACGGGTAACCACAAGAGTCATATGCAAGTTCCCTGAGATAATATACTTTAAATGTGTTATAATATCAGTAAGATAACTTCTATTTTGCCCCAAACGGAATTAAACTCAATTTACGCCTCATAAGGGCATTTTGGTCATTTAAAAGATTATAAAAGAGTTAAATTGGAAATCTGAGTTACAGTTCTGATTTATACAGTAAATATACTTAATTTGACATATTATAACAGTAGGGTATGACCCATTTATGAAACTTATCATTTAAAATCAAACTATGCACCTTAGGGGTATTTCGGTAATTTCGCAAGGGCTAAAAGGGTCAAAACTGGAAACCTGAGTTCAAAAACTTATACTTACTGTTATTATATAAAAATATGCTAAATACATCAGTAGGTATAATCCTTATACGCTTAATATGGTTATAGTGCATACTAGGCGTTAAAAACGCTTAAAAAGGCGATTTAGAGCCGTTTCCGGGTTTTCAAAAGAAAGCTGATATTTTTATATTTCCAGAATGCTCAAAATGATTTATTTAACAAATAAAATCAGTAGAAAAAGGTTTGGGGTCGAAAAGATTTGTAAAACTCATTTTATGGCTTAAAAGGGTAAATTCGGTATCTACCGAATTAAACTTAGAGACCTATGATACGATCAGCCAAAAATTAAATAAAAATTTTCAAAAATCCCAAAATATTATATAACATCAGTGGGTAAAAAGTTTGATATCAAAAAGTGGGCTTAAATAGGTTATACGCTAATTACGCCGTTTATTTAACATAAAGCTTTAGATTTACGATATCGGGCATAACTCTAAATCTGGACCTCCAACTGATATCAAATTTTTGGTGCAAGTTTATAAATCAGTAATAAAGGTTTCTACTCTTTCACTTTTCTCAAAATCACGTTTTATAGCAAAAGGGCAAGATAGTCATATTTAAGCATAAACCGGTAACATGCATATGAATCGGACAAGTGTTGAACCAAGTCTTAAAATCTCAGAGAGTTGCACATATATAAAAATGGTCCAAAATAAGCTCTAAGGCAGATCTCAAACATGCATGCACGGATCCGAATCGAGAGTCAAAGAAAAAGTCATTTTGTAAGACTTTCGGTTCCAATCCGGGTTTATACTAAAAATTGTCGAGTTGATCATGATAAAACATGTTCTTACATTCATTACAAAGTTATTTTGATGATCAAACTGATTGCATGTAACCTACATTACTATTTATGCTAGATTTTGCAAAAATACGTTCTGTTGACTTTTTAAGAACAACTTTGACTCGACAATAATCATGCTTAGAGTGGGAATCAGAAAATACCCTTTTGAGGGTTTGTTTCCCACATAAATACCAACTTGTAGGTACTTTCAATTTGAGAAATGACTGAGTCATTTTCGTTTAATCAAAAAGTCAAACTAGGGTTACGACGGATTGACTTTCGGCTAATAATCTAAGCTAGAACGAATTAGAGAAGGGTATGAATACTTACAAGAGTCCTAATGAAGCTTAGAGATCACTATGAAGCAGCCTTGTCGACCAGAAAGCTCCAGAATCGTTCTTGCAAATTTTTGAAGATGTATGTGTTCTTGGTTACAACTCTTTGTGCCTTCTATGCAGGTTTTGATCTGATTTTAAGGTGTCACAGGAGTTGTGAGAAGGTCACAAGTGTCCTTGCATGCATGAAAGTCGATTGGTGGGCTTGGGAGGTGGTAACAGCTGGATACAACTCGCAAAATGGACCCAACTGGCTGCTGTTCGCAAATTCTGGAGCTGGGCGTGGGTCGCGGCCCGCTTAAAGGTGCCCAGGCGGGCCGCCTGGGGGCTGCAGACCCACAAAACTTGTTTAAAATTTGCGATCTGGTCCCTGATCTTTGGTTACGAGGTTTTGGCCATTTATCTTGACCCTTAGACCCTCAAACTTGAATTTTAGGGACCTTGGGACATTTACAAACATGGTAAAGTACTCGGTTTTCTTTGCGCTCACCCGAAAAGTCATGAAATTCGACGTTGACGCTTTTAATCCTTCATGTACGGTTTTGGCCATAACTTTCTCATACGATAACGAAACTTCACGAAATTTTTACCACATATTCTAGTGAGTATATTTTAGCATTACAAAGCTTCGGGTTTGCCAAAAGATCACTCATAGGTATAAATTCAACATGTTGACACATTTAGCCCCTGTAGTTTGTAATTCCTCACTTTCTTACATTTTCCGCTTTGTATGATCCATGATTTAACCGTTTGAGACTATAAACATTATGTAGGGTTATTTTAGAGCCTATCTTTCCATTGTTGACACTTTGGACCCTTATAATTCCATAGTTTCACTGTTTGTCAACTTTAGTCCCTCTAAAGTATGTTTTCACATATCCAAAGCCTATGCCACTTGTCTTTGCGTTATTGGACGTAAATTTCCGAGGTGTTACATTATATATTAGCCTTTATGATGTAATAATGACATAAGAAAAGCCTTGTTGGACATGCTCTCTAGCTGACACATCAGCTTTTCTTATGTCACTCTGATTTCTCCTTTTATAGCTGACAACCATCATCGAAGCTGCAACAAAATCTAAACACCGATACACTAAACACTGTTACATAAGAAAAACTGATACATAAATACTGATGTTGAATCCGCTATAGATACTGAACCACTGCTGTTACTGAGCAATGGTTTTTCTTTAGTTGATCAGGCCTTAGGTACATAAGTGCCTGTCTTTAACAGCTTTGTCTTCAACAGTGTCCGTCTATTCAATTGAGAGAAATCATTACATTACATCCCTGTTGAAAAACATAATTGATATATTTACGGAAAATGGGATGGAAAGATGATAACCCAACAGTAGAGGATCTCATTCGACAGCTCCGATAAATTCAATGGTATTTTCAAAAAATGCTTCCTAGATTTTTGAAGACCGACGAAGACCAGCAAATGTCCACAGTGATACTTCTTTAGACATTTGTCGATCTTCAAAAATCTAGTAAACATTATTTGAGAATACAATTGAATTTATCGGAGATGTAGAATGAGATCCTCAACTGTTGGGTTATCATCTTTCAACCCCATTTTCCGTAAATATATCAATTCTGATTTTCAGACCTCCCAAAGCCACATATCAGCCTCCAAAGAGATCGAGACAGCTTGAAGCATAAGCGGAACTTGCTATCATTCCACCAGTTGAGTATTTAATCCCAATATATACCAACTGAAAATCAATCTACTCGTAATCACATGGTACACCAATGCAAGCATCTGAATAAACTATAAACAATAACAAATCAAAGACAAAATCAAAAGCTACAAACATATCAAACAAATTTCATAGAATCATGATTTATTTTAAACACAAACAGACATTACCTCTTCATCAATAAAGTTGAGATCCATTTTATAACCTTGATCACATTCGGAAGCTCGGCCAACGAACTCAAGACTTCAACACACCATTTAATTTCCTCCGGAACTGTAAGAAATACACATAAACGATAATCTTCCTTTGGAACCAATCTTATTACTTATTTCAAACAAAAAGACAAACTTATCACAAATGAATAAATCCTTTGTCTTGTTCTAGATTAAACCATTAGTATTCATTAATAATTCATTAATAACAAAAGAAATGCACAGATTCATCTCGATTAAACCTCCGTATTCATTAATAACAAAAGAAATACACAGGTTCATACCAATTAAAACAGATTAAGGTGATAGGAAACAAGACCTTTGTTCGGTTGTTGATGCACTTGCTGGATTAATCAGTTAAACGTACCGATTGAATCATTCATGGTTGTTGATGCAGTTGCTGGAGTGATTCACGAAGATAGATGGGTGGTTCATAGTGGTACCGATTGAATCCTTCATGGTTGTCGAGATACGAAGGAGATAAATATGATATTTGAAGAATTAGGGTTTGAAATTGAAAACATACGAAGGAGATAAGAGATACGTTTACCTGGCTTGAAACCCTAGACCAGACGGTCGGAGGCCATGGCTTGAAACCCTGATACTGAGAGCTTCTTTATTTGAAGATTATTAAAGAGAGCGATCGAAACTTGCATTTAGAGAGAGAGAGAGAGAGAGAGAGAGTTGAGAGAGAAATGGATTAGAGAGAGTAATTGATTGAAGAAGATGGTATCTTATATATCTGGAGCCATAATTTTGAATTTTGAATTTGGAGCCATAATATTGAATCGTCAGAGGTTTTGAAATTTGAATTTTGAATCATCAGTGGTGTGATTACTGTGGTTTGAATTTTGAATCATTAGTGGCTTGAATGGATAGTGGTTTTTTTATTACAGAGGTTTTGAATGGGCAAGGGTTTAAATGTGGGCCAGCTTTAAAATTTAAAGTCTTTATATATTAGCCTTTATGATGTAATAATGACATAAGAAAAGCCTTGTTGGATATGCTCTCTAGCTGACACATCAGCTTTTCTTATGTCACTTGGATTTCTCCTTTTATAGAAAGTCTAGATAGATTAGTGTATAAAGTGTATGAGGGTGTTTTGGTCATTGTGCTAAGAACATAAGGTACATATATAATAATATAATAAGAGTTCAAATCCCGATGCACATTATCTCTCTCAAACAACGAGCCATTGAACTACCAAACCATATGTCAGGATATCAAAGAAGATAACTCAGAACATCAAACATCAAAAAAGTTCCTCTCCCATCCATTTTGAAAAAAAAACATATCATTTCTCTTATCTTGGGTGAATATGTTAGAAAGCTTGAAGTATCGACTGAAACTGTTTATTGACCTCGTTCCGAGATGCATTCAGCATTCCGGTTGTAGTCGTCGGGGAGAAGGCGACAGAAACATTGAAAAGGCTAAGAAGGTTGGTAAATTTGACTGCGATGTGCTTCTTTTTTGTTTGAAAGTTTTTTATGTGTTCGATTGTTGTTGATGATACGTGTATTGTGGGTTTTTTTTTGTTGTCACATTGGCAAATAAAAATGTGAGGCAAAAAAATTAGGGTTTGGGTGGGGGTTTTAGATGTGGTATTCTAGATTTGAACAGTTTATGTTTTTTGCATGCGTTTGGTGGTGGCTTGATTTCAACAGTAGTTGTTATTTTATTTCTTCTTTTTTTGTTTTTTTTTGGTTATTTAGAAATGTTTAACACTAGGTTTATTAGTATTAAAGGTTTATAATTGAAGCATTTTTTTGGTTTCGGATTAAAAAAAATTGGATTGTTAAAAGTATAGTATTGGAAGGGGTGTGTTTTGAGGAATTTGTGTGTGGTTAGAATGTTCACCGACGTTTTTTTACGCTGGATATGTATGTGTTTTCTGTTTTATTTTGTATCGAATATAAAAAAGTTTACCTTTTGTTTCTGTTTTTGTGTGAAGTTGCAAGAAAAGACATGTTGAACGTACTAATGACCCAATACAAAGTGTAGAAAAGGTTGTTATACTATCTAGTGGTACAAGCTGACCGATAGATTAAAATGAAACTGCGTCGTTGTTATTTGCGGATGACTATGAGGATGCAGAAATGGGTGAATTTGGAGATACACAAAGCACACTTGGTAAAGCTGGTTTTCGTTTAATATAATGTTACATGTATAATTGATTGTATACTTACTAAGACTCAGTTGGAAAAAAAACATTGTAGATTTGATAACTGGGATTCGGATACGCCGATTAATTGTTTGGGATTGGGAAAGCGGGTATGTATTCTTCGTAATTGAAATGCGGGAGGGTGCCTGCTATTGAGGAAAATTTGTTACGTGTGTAGCATTCTTCTAACATGTTTTATTAAGCTGATTTGTTAGTTTCATGTGTAGGTAACAAAAAATTGTGATAGGGAGTTCAAGTATTCAGACCAGGGGAAAGGAAGGTAAGTGTTTAAAGGTTTGTTACATGTATAACATTTGTAGAATCTTATTTTTTCTGCAACTTATATTAGTTTGTTACACGTGAATTTCAGCTCCGCAGAAAAAGTTATTCTGTTGGGGAGTTCAAGTGTGGAAACGAGAAGCAAAAAAGGTATGTCTTTGCAGCTTGTTACGTAGGCATGTAGATGTTGTTGTGACATATGTAACATTTTTTTTTTGCAGTTTATGTAACACATACTACCTGTGTGTGTGAAAATGAATTTTAGCCTTTCTATGATGCATAGGTAAAAAAAAAATTATGATAGGGAGTTCAAGTGTGAAGACGAGAAGCAAAAAAGGTATGTCTTTGCCGCTTGTAACGTATGTATGCATATGTTGTTGTGACATATGTAACATTTGTTTTTTGCACTTTATTTAACACACACTGCCTGTGTGTGGGAAAATGAATTTTAATACGGATGTACCTAACACATGTAACATTCTGTTGTGGTGGAACAACAAAGGAGTTGGTTGCGCTTGAGAGCGGTAGATTGAAGAGTATGAAAAACAAAGGTATGTGTTTGCTTAATTACCTATGTAACGTGGTGAGGTTTGTTTTGGGTAACAAATTGGAAATGATGTAGATAAAAAGTCGATCGTTTCTGGAAGTTCAGTTTTAGGGCAATATAAGGAAGAAGGTACGTGCGACACCAAATGTAATTTATGCTTAGTTTATATTTGGTTTATTATTTGCACCTTATGTGTATGATCCATAACATATGTTACTGTGGATTACATGAGTTGTGCAGAGGGTTCGATACAAGTGGTTATGTCTGAAAAAGAACAACGAGGTCAGATTCGGCTAGGCTGGCAAAAAGAAGAAGGAAGAATGACAAGGAGGAGTACGAAGAATGCACAGAGGCAGAGATTGAAGATGATGATGTAGATGATTATGAAGGGAATCAAGTTGTATGTGGTAGGTAAAAATCAAAGAGGGACGCATTTCTTAATATTAGGACAAGAACGTCCCCTAAGAATTTTTTAGACACATCCAAGTACTTTCGTTTAACCAACGCATAGATGCTGGACAACCCGTTTCATTGACAGGTCCTAATCATTTAAAACCAAATATGGTTGGGCACCATGAGCTTTCATGAAAGCCTCGAGCAACCACTTATATGATTTTAATTGTTTCATTGACTAACAAACCAGCATTGAAAGTGAGACACTGCAAATGATTGTCAATACCAGTGAATGGCACGAAGATCATGTGTACCTGAAAAATAAAAGAGTGTGACAATTTGTCTAAGTAAGTTTACACATGTTACATTTAGTTTGTATGAGTGCATATGTCTATCGCTTGCGTCAATCACGTATTGTAGCTGAACAAATGAATCAAGATCAGGTGTTTAAGTGTTAAACATGACCAAGACAAGTCCGCACGGATGGGGATCATGTAGATCTGCACGGATCTACTCAATGCACCTGATTAGGGTTTCACAAGCTGATCCGTGCGCACATATCTAGTCCATCCGTAAGTATATGCTGATCCACACCCTTAATCCGCACCAAAGAACTCCATCCGCACTTACATTGTCCATCCGCAGTTATGTTCATCCGCACCAGAGTAGGTTCACACCGAAGAGTCCGTCCGGACATCATGTTGATCCGCACAAAGACATGTCCATCTGTAAGTGCTGATATGCGCGAACCTAGTGTGCCTATATATAGTGGTTAGGTCATATTCATTTGTATCTTTTGACATTAGAGGGGAAACTCTGTCAAACTGATTTCGTGGCTGTGTAATTGTTCATCATCATTAATAGTAATCAGATTATATTTAGCTTGTTCTTGTCTGATCCACTCCCGTACTTGGATTCCGCACAAGATACGAGATATACGGAGTCAACGGTGTAACGGAATCGATAACACCAACTCACAAGTGGTATCAGAGCGGTAGATTGATTGCAAGGATTGAAGACACAAGATTCAAGCAATTTCAAGCATAATCAAAGCTGAATTTCATCATTTTTCGTCTACTCATCTTCTACTCATTTTTTTCATCTTTAAATCTCATATTCATGAAGTTTTCATGGTTAAAAACGACTGAATTTTGAATATGTTGTTCGAAAATCAGTTTTAAACAATCCTCCAAAGTTTCGAATCAAAATTTGAACTAAATCTTTGAAAACTTTTGAAAAAGTCATCAAAATTGAACAACATGTACACATACGGATCTGAAAGTGTTCTTGTTGGTTCGCACGGATCCATATAAGGGTTTATTCGTACGAATCTAGGTGTATTTTGGATAGTTTGTTATTTGAATCAAGATTCACGGACCTAGAATACTCAATCCGCATGGATCTAGAAAATTGGTGTCCATCAGCGCGAACTGAGACTCCCACATCCGCGCGAATCAAGCTTCTTGTGTGTTTGGTTTTCAAAATTGTTTAAGTGTTTGTTTGATTGTTTGCAGGTGATTTTCGAAGTTCAAGATCATGGAAGAGGAGTTTTATAATGAGTTCTACAATGCTTTCACATCCGAAACAACTTCCAAAACGACACCTATATCAAAGAACGTATCGAATGCTATTTCCGAAATCTTGAAACATGAGAATACACACGGAAGTCATAAAAAACCACCTAAACTGATGAACATCGAAGACTATAACTGGTGGAAAGATAGGTTCGAAATTTGGTTGAAAGCGTATGCTTATGATTGTTGGTCGATGTTACACTTTGGATATGAAGAACCAACTAATGAGAAAAATGAAATAATCCCACTTAGATTATACAAAGATGTTGACAAAGTAGAGTTCTTTAACGAACAAAGAATGATCGCACTGTTACAACAATCGGTTAGAGAAGACATACTCAGTTTACTACAACATGAAAAAATGTCAAAATCTATGTGGGAGGCGCTGAAAGTGAAAGGTGAAGGTGGCAAGGAGATAAAGAAAAACAAGATATCTTTGCTGAAGAAAGAATTTGACCTATTCAGTTGCATGAAAGGAGAGACTGTCCGACAATTGATAGAACGTTTCTATCATTTGAAAATCGAGCTAGAAAGGTTTGGGATTAAAAAGGACAGAGAAGAGATCATCGACAAACTGATTGAGGCATTACCTCATGTAGATGATTGGAAAACGTTTGTCATGATACTGAAAAACGATGCAAAGTTTGACGAGATCACTTTAGACAGTTTGATTGAAAAACTTGAAAGCCATGAGCTGCATCTGAAAAAGCAAAACAAAATGATCATTTCAACTTATCAGCAAAATGTAAATTTATACTATCATGGTAGCATGCTGATGAAAGATTAAATGTCAAAGATTGGTACGACTTTTAGTGCTGAGAACTCCGTGATTCATCAAAAAGCAGGTCTTCAAACTATAATTCTGGTTATCATTCATCCTCCACAACAGATAAATCAAATCTGAATCTAGTTCAATGCAATATTACCCTGAATTTGAAAGATTCTCCAAATATGAACGCTGATTCAGCAAGGCAGCAGATGAGCTTCTTAGCATCTATTCTGGAATCATACGAAAGTCTGGTGGCGGGTAGAATTGGAAACCCGAACATGACAAAGGAAGACTACGACCAGATCGATCCAGAAGAGATGGAGCTCATAGATATCAGATGGTGTATGGCGATTGTAATCAGGAGAGCACAACGGTTTATGGAGATTACAGGGAGGCAATGTCTTGAAGGTCCGAACATGAAACTGGGATTTGACAAATCCAAGGTTACATGCTTCAGATGTAAGCAAAAATAACACTTCGAGAGGGAGTGCACGAATCAGGGAGTTGATGAAAGTGTGAATCCTTTTCATGACGACTACTACAAGAAAGCAATCTACCATCGCACCAATGAGCAGCCGCCAAAGATAAATAAAAAACAAATCAATGAAGGTTTGTCAAAAGAAAAGAAACAAGCTTTGGTGGTAATTCAAGATGATGAAGGCTTAAATTGGAATAAATACATTCCAAAAGAGAAGATGGCATTGGTGGCTGAGGTAAGACCGACTCAGAAGAATGCCATGCTCGAATGAAGTTGAGTGCAGTGTATAATGTTTTTATGGAAGCAAAGCGTGCAAATAGATGGGATAATGAGAGGAAGTGCTATCTTGATCCTCAAGGGGATCCGGCATTGGATCCAGATGTGGTAGCCTTTGAAGCGCTTGTTGTTGCTATTCTTACTACAAGAGTGTTTTACTCAAGGATCCAAGAGGATGCGAATTACAAGAAAGAAGTGGAGGAGGGCATAAGAAGGGTGATCTATGCGAGTGTCAAGAAGAAGAAGAGTGTTGAAGAAAATGTAGATGAGAGCCAAAAGCTGAAGAATGAGATTTTGAAGAAGATGACTGACAACACAGAGGTGGCACATCAAACCAAGGTAAAAACTCAAACTGAATCTGCTGAGTCATCTAATAAGGCTAAGTCAATAGACGATAATGATGAAATTGATGGTAAATCTGAACACATAAATGATGTGCAGTGCAGGAAATGCATGGAAACAAGCAGTGCCTGTACTGAGAAAGATGAAAACTTAAAATTGAGAAACATTGAATTTATGAAAATTGAAAATGTTTTTAAAGAAAAATGTAAAGAAATGTTTGAATTTGAAAAGATTTTGAAACAAAAAGAAGAGGAGCTGACACAGAAATGTGATGTTCTTGAAAAAGAAAATAAAGTTTTAAAACAAAAGTATTCAGCAGATTGCAACGAATGTTTACAAAAAGATAATATTATTCAAGAGTTGCAAAAAGAATACGATGGGATGAAATTGTCATATCATACAGTAAAAGAAGCTTTTGGAACTTTGAATACTGAATAAAAAAGTATGGAAAGAAGACTTTCAAAATATATTGAAACGACAAGATTTCTTGAAGCTAATTATGAAAATAAATAACGGGTTTTAAACCAATATATTGATGAACTTGCTGAAGTTAAACGAGTATTAGCTGAGAACGAAAAGAAAGTCAATAAACTTTAAAGTTATCATGCTTCTTCGTATATTCTCGAACGTGTTTTCAACATCACACCAGATGATCATGATTCTGAAAAGAACAAAAAGGGCAGTGGTTCAGAATTTCATCAGGTACCACCACCGTTGGAGAATAATTATACATTCTATGATGACGAAAAGGTGGCGAAAGCAATAAACATTGTTGACCAATTAACTGACAAAATTGATGTGGCTTACTCCAAATTTGATGATCTTGGTGATTTAGAGGTGGTAGGTAAGGTTGTTGAAAGTGTTTTGAAGAGGATTCTACCAAAACTGATAAGTCCGAACCACATGATGAAGATGAGGAAAGTTTTCATAAAAATTATCTGAAGAATTCAAAATCTGAGAAAAATGCGAATGATGATTCAATAGGGTTGACATATTATGTGATTGGATCGGACAAATTATTCTCAGATGTTGAATTTCTGATTCAAAATGTGATTGTGGACTAGATCGACAAAGTTATTAAATTGGTAGAAATCGAGAAATCTGAAATTGACAAATTTGCCGGAAAAGCGAGCCGAAAAACTTTTTATAACAAACCTAGTTACAAGAAGAAAAACACAAAGGCTGGGTTGGGTTATAAAAAGAAACAAAACCAAAAGAAACGACTTGAAAAGTCAAATCTTTAGAAAAAGATGAACTTTGTTCACGGAATAAGTTTTGAAGAAGAGAAAGAAATCCGATTTAGTCAACAGACTAATGAGGAATTCTATGATCAGAAGAAGCAACAACAACAGGCTAAAGATGTTTCAAAGAAAACATGCTATAAATGTGAACAAGTTGGACATGTTGGTCGTAAATGTCTACAAAATCGGAAGCCTGTTGATGTTAAACAGAAAAACAGCAATCTGCGGCTGTAAAACAGAAGTCAACCAAGTTTGAATCAAAACAAACTTGGAAACCAAAGCCAAAGACACCCAAATTTGAGACAAAACAGATTTGGAAACCAAAGAATGATATGTCTAAACCAAAACAAATTTGGAAACCAAAGATTGATTTGTCAAAAAGAAACTTTCAAAATGATTCAAGATTTTATCAAAGGAATGTTTCAAATGGACAAATTTGGGTGGTCAAGAAACAAAAGACTTCTGTGAATGACAATAAACGGAAAATCAATTCAACCAAGAAGATTGAAAATAAGAAAGAAAAAGTGTTTGTTAAAAATGATAAAGATTTTCCGAAGTTGAATGATTCGTATTGTGTCACAATACCCAATGTCAAACAGGCATGGGTTACATTATTCAAGTAATTAAATTGACTGAATGTGCAGGTGCTCCAGAAGTCAGCTGAATGTCAAGATGAGCAAAGGAGCAGCTTGGCACAGGAGGAGGATCTCTGTGGTTGAGTTCAGGGAGTGTTTGTTTGTTAATAATAATAAATAAAACATAAATAAAAAAGGTAAAAAAAGAAAAACATAAAAATGAAAAAAATGGTGTTTTAACAATTTAAAAAAAAATGTTGAGTGAAAATGCCGAAACCCTCACGGCTGAACAAACAAAACTTGGTAAAACAAGTTCTTTCAAATGATTAGACAATGTCAAAATCCGTTTTGTGTTGTAAATCATGGGGGTGCTTTATACTAAACAGAGCATGTAAAGCAGAAAATGGATGGCGAGATGAAGTTATCTACATTGGTTGTCAAATTTTCTTTAAATGTTTTGGATTTTAGGGGGAGTAAAAATTTTGAAAATACAAAAACATTTGAAAATTTGAAAAAGAACAGAACTCTTTTTGCTTTTAACAATATAGAAAAAGTCAAAAACATGAGAAAACTTAAAAAGAGTTTTGTGTAAAAAGAGGAAATGATACTACATCAGTAGACAATCACAACATGCTAAAGAAATGGAAAGCCAAAATGTGATAAACGGTCTCACTGATGATGTGCCAGTAGGTTTTTACACATTTAGTAGATTGATTTCGAGATATAAACCTAAATCAATAACTTTCTTATCTGGTGGGGAACATCTCTCGGATATTTGGACTTAGTACTCCGAATTTCGTTTGAAAGATTGCCTGATTCTGAGATATTAGGTCTTTATACTTACTGATATCTGGGGTATTATACTTGGGCTTCTACTTTTGCATCAGCAATGGCCTAGACCTCGTATAACGCTTTTGCGCTTAAAGCTTTCCCTCTGCATAAAAATTAAGAAAATATCGAAAGATATATATCAAATGCAGTTGTAAAGAAGATTCCTAAGTGGAACATACCTTAAGTCGAGCCTTCATCTCTTTGACTGAACGGAAGTTCTAACCTGAGCTCTCAAGGCCTCGCATTAACCCAGAGTACAGATATCATTTAGGTATATTCACCTGTAAGACTGAATCTAGGAAATCTTGATACGGGAGTATATTCTAAGGTGGGACACGCGAATAAGTTAAGTTCTTAAAACACTAATCTCGTATCTTGAATTAATTGAAATTTGTGTGAAAATTTAAGCGGACCAGTATACTGACAATCTAAGTGAATTGTTTAGAACTTATAGTTTATAAAGATCAACGGTGCTAGTGATATGTCATAAACTGATATGATCCTCTGATACAAACTCAAACAAAAATATGTATGTGAATATTTCTTTATTGCATTTCATTATAGAAAAATTCAAAAAGATTTTCAGAGTGTTTTAGCATAAACTTTGTAAAATACAAAAAGATTTTGTTTCTATTTTATGTTTCGACAACTGATGTTGGAAAGCTGAGTTTCAAAGTCTAAGTATGCTGAATATGTCTCAGAAAATAAACAAGTTCATTATTTTGAAACTTGAGGTTTTTAATGAAAAATCCAAAAACAGCTTGTGAAAGTCTCTAAGGTCATTAAGTTGAACTTGGTAGATAATCTGATGAATCAAGGTCATTAAGTTGAACTTGATTATCTGTGAAAGTTTGTGGTGTTTGGATGCTTGAATGTCAAATATATAGTTATTTGATAGGGGGAGATAGCCAGGTAATTTGTTCCTGGGTGTACAGATGTTTAATCCTGCATTAGAGCCAGGTAAGAAAACCTGGGTGACCTAAAAAATTTTAACTGTCAAAATATTTGTGTTAAGAGCTAAGTTCCCAATCCTGGAGATCTCAAATATTTTTTAATTGTCAAATGAAGTTTGTTGAGAGCCAGGTTCTTGATTCTAAAATAGTTAGAAATTCTCTCAAGTTTTTTGAACTCTCATATTTTTAGAAAGTCAGGTTACGATCCTGAAAACTGAAAAGCTTAACGCAAGGGGGAGCCTGGAGAGAGAGTCTATCAAAAGGGGGAGCTGATGAATCAGGACGTAAATTCAAGAGGAGTCTGTTAGAGAAAAAGGGAGTCTGTGGTGCTGAATTTGCTAAAGCTTATTGAAGACTCATATTGTTGATAAAGATGCTACAAGATTGAATGCAACAATATCCAACGGGGAGTCTGTGAGTGCATATGTCTATCGCTTGCGTCAATCACGTATTGTAGCTGAACAAATGAATCAAGATCAGGTGTTAAAATGTTAAACATGACCAAGACAAGTCCGCACGGATGGGGATCGTAGATCCGCACGGATCTACTCAATGCGCCTGATTAAGGCTTCACAAGCTGATCCGTGCGCACTTATCTAGTCCATCCGTAAGTATATGCTGATCCGCACACTTGATCCGCGACAAAGAACTCCATCCGCACTTGCATTGTTCATCCGCAGCTATGTTCATCCGCACAAGAGTAGGTTCATACCAAAGAGTCCGTCCGCACATCATGTTGATCCGCACAAAGACATGTCCATCCGTAAGTGCTGATATGCGTGAACCTAGTGTGCCTATATATAGTGGTTAGGTCTTGTTCATTTGTATCATTTGACATTAGAGGGGAAACTCTGTCAAACTGATTTCGTGGTTGTGTAATTGTTCATCATCATTAATAGAAATCAGATTATATTTAGCTTGTTCTTGTCTGATCCACTCTCGTACTTGGATTCTGCACAAGATATAAGATATACGCAGTCAACGGTGTAACGGAATTGATCCTAACACGAGCTCACAGTTTGTTACACATATTAAAGGACTGGTATGGTGGGCTCAGATTTGGCAATGACATATGAAACATCTAAGTCCCTGGCTGGGTATTGTAATGAGTGCATCTAATTGAAAATAAACTTACTTATTTGTCTGATTGGTGGCGTCGAATGCAAGCACGTCATCGAAAGCTTTATAGTTGAGCTTCGATATCTCATCGGCCAGAAGACTGCTTTCAACTGGCCTTTGTGAACGACGAAGTTGAAAAAGAAGTTAGGCAAATTGTCATAACGATAACAGAGGCGGTCAATAAACAACTTTGCATCTCATTCTCCTATGTATATTCTCGGTTGCTCGCTGAAATTCTTGAAGTCTGTGGGAGTACCACTAACCTTGTGGTGTCCCCTTTTAATAGCTACCAGACACCTGTGTGTTTTGACTGGGCCGATTTGATTAACGCTCGGTTGAAAGGTCTCGGTTGAAAGTGTTAATTAGTTCATGGTTATGCACATCGAGCCATTTGTGAACAACAAAACGAAGAGGTTCTTGTGTGATTAAAACAAGGATCTGAGCTTTGCAATCAGTGAGTATGAAAGTTGATTTCCGTCGATTGATAATAGACGAGTCACATAATGTGTCAAAGGGCCTTGTTTGCCGAGCTTTTGAAGCCTTTGAACACCTAAGGTATTTGTGTGTGGCCACCCCATTTGTCCCATCCTTGGTTTGACCCTTTTTGACATTAAACCCAACTTGTTGCCCATATTTCTTATATATGGCAATAAGTTCTTCTAGTGTATCGTATGATTGACCAATAACAGGGTGGTACTATTCATCGACAATAGGTGTCTAGAATTTAGTGCCATTGGGGGACTCGTATAGATAGTAACCTGGAATGTCCTCTTGATCATCAATTGACATTAGGGGTGGGCGCTGGGGATCTTCTGGGAAAATAATGTAACATGTTAGTATAGCCGTATAATGTTACATACGTATGTGTAACATGTACCATGTGTAACTTACAGAAGTTACACATGTTAGTACAAGTCCTATGTCACATGAGTAATATGGTGTAGTAAAACAAGTTGCATGTATACACATGTTACATATGTAAGTTACACATGTTACATGTGTATGTGCAAGATGTTAGTACAGGTCCTATGTAACATGAGTAATATGGTGTAGTAAAACAAGTTGCATGTATAGGCTGAATGTTACACAAAAAACTATTTCATGGCGGATGTCTGCAAAACATATAAAGTCACATGCAGCTTATAACGTGATACAAAACCTAATAATATTTTTACTATGGACACGATGTTACACATATTATATACAACATGTGACATATCATGTAAGAAGATGGTTGTTACGCATGTTACGTGAGGGGTGTTTACGCATGTTTGCACCGCCACATACAAGTTACATGATTCTAGTAACATGTGTAATATTTTTCGGTTATGTGTTTCTGTATATATAAGGAACACACATAAACAGGCACATGTTACTTCTTATGTGTAACAGGGTGATGCACACATGGATTGGGTGGTTCGCTAACAAATCTAGGGGCAAAATGTGTGCCAATGATACACATGTTACATCTTGTGTACAGTGTGTGGCCTGGTTGATACAGGTGTGTGTGACAACTATATGTTGTTAAAGTAAATGAAAATAAATTTATTGGTATTTCATAAATTAGATTTGTTATTCTTATTAATCATTGTTATGCGAATTTAACTAATAACTAGTTATTATAAAATTGTGATCTAAGTTAACGATTTATTTATGACGAATAAAATATTTTCATAATTAATTGTCAATTTACTATGTCACAAATAGGTAAAAAATAATTAAAATTTATAATAGTAAAATAGGATTTAATTATACTTTCCTACTTTATAAATTATTTCTTTATTTAGAGCTATGAAGTGATTTGGGCGGGAAAAAAATGGTGACGATAAATATAATTTTATATACTTAGTAATAAAAAAAGTGATGTCTTTAAAAACCCATGTATTGAGATGTGTCCTTTGTCCCATGTAGTTTTTTTCATTATATAGATATAGATATAAACTAAGTAATTAATAGCGTGCTATAGCGGTACTATAGCAGTTAGCGAACATCCGATCACATAGCGGTCACTTTTAGCGGTTCCGCCATTACCGGTGCTAAATGCAGCTATCTGACCACTATTTTGAATCCCATATAGCGGTCATAGCACCGCTTCTCTAGGTTTTTTAATTTTGAGGCCAAAAGTTGGGTAAAGCCCACAAAAATCAGTTAGTTTTTTGTTTGGAATAACTCAAAAGTAAAGACCCAAACATAGATTAAACCTAGTCCAATCCTAAATCTGTTGTGTGCAGACTGAGAAGAAGATTTCATGGCTTATGATTAGATCGTGTTTCAAACAATGACACTTTCATGTTTTGAATGTTTGAAGGGGTATGGTCCCAGATCTTGCACCAGGCTCAGGCGCAAGTGACCATCACCTGGTCTACTTTTCCACTCGGATAAAGATGAGATTCTCATCGTGTGTATGAAAATGGTTGTTTTAGGCAGCATACACAGAATGCGGTGGTTGTTACTAAAGATGGTAGTTGTGACAATGATCATCACCCAGTTTATTAGTATCATCTGAATCCACATCTTCTACAACTGTCGTGTTACTACATTCCACACATTGCCATGTACAATCTTGTGCGGGCGCGCGTGGGAATGACGTTGGACGATGCAACCTTCCGAGGCTACAATACCGCGCGGGCGCGCATGGGGACAACGAAGGAAGTACAGAGTAATGTGTGGATGTGTTGCTCTGTACATATACAACTTACCCAACACATGTTACGGTCTTGCGCAAGCCTGCAAAACCTACGCGCAAGGACGACATCTTATTATAATGCAAGTGGCACTATCACCTTGACTTTTATAACCAACCGGTGAGCGGTATGCCTTGACATTGACAACAGCTGTCAGCTGACCGTCCAATACTCGGTACCCAGCCAACTTACGGAGCTCCCACTTGCATAAAGCTGATGAATAGACTGACAACTAAAGCCAACAGGCCACGTGGCGGTCGTTCCTTCGTGCGCCTGATACAGCAGGACACGTGGCGACACCTCCACCGTGCGCCTGACACTTGTGCAACCTACATACCTGCTAGACCTATGGAAATGGTGTAAGTTGTCAGTCAGGCCCAAGGCTCATCAAGCGGCCCATTGGCCTCTCTCCTTCACTGTTCGGCTATAAATACCAACTTAAAGCTAGGTTTGAGGTAATGCTAATCTGCTCACTCACACTTACTAGTTAATCATTTATCTTGCTTCCTAAGCAAATACTTATTCTCACGCCGAAGGGTGGTAACGAGGAGCAACCCCCACCCCATTCTCCTTGTTGCGAATCACGGTGTGTTTCACTGTGTAGGTGACAGATTCAAGAAAATCCTGCCATCGATCGAGAAAAGAAGGGATTTACACTATCTAACGAGACTCGACCTATGAACTAACCTCCTGGTTAACCACTGTTTCTTCAATGTTATATTACAATTAATATTTTCCATGATACTACTATTAAATTTGATATTTCTATTAATATTTTTGAAACATATATATACACACACATAAATATAAAAATTACCGATGTACCACCGGTATAACCTATATATCATATAACGGACTTTGACCGCTAATTGATTTTGGATCGCTATAATATAGATTTATCAGTTATTCAATAATTTTATATTTAGTATCAGAACAAGCTTAATATAAAATGGACTCTATTCAATAATTTTATTTTAAATGCTAAGATTTGTTCTCACGGTTTATAAGATAAATATGGTTTATACCATAACCAACCTTATTTAAGATATAAAGTAAATGTTTTATAATGTAACATATACCTATACTTTGAGTGAATATCTTTCACTCATATTACGTTGTATATTATTAAGACTAAACTGCCATTTTGGTCCTTGAGGTTTGGTTAGTTTTGTCACTTTAGTCCAAATCTCAAACTTTTTGCATCTGGGTCCCTGTGGTTTCAGTTTTATTGCCATTTTGGTCCAAATCTCAAATTAGGTCAGATTTCCAAAAAAAAAACCCGGATTTTATCCTTTTCCTCAGGGGCATTTTGGTCTTTATGAGGGCATTTTGGTGGTGGCATTTTGGTCTTTATGTGCATTTAGAAAAAATATAAATACACATACATCACCCACTTTACTCTCGAAATGGCACTTTATACATTGCTCAAAATCCAGCCAACACTACCACTAAATCCAGCCAACACCTGAACTGAACAAACACCACCACCACACGAGAACCACCCATCTGGTAACCCACTTCACTCTCGAAACCCCAAACCACGAGAACCAACCATGGCAGTTTACTAAAATGGCAGTTTATACATTGCTTTATAAACCATGGCCACCATATATCACCCACTTCACTCTCGAAACCCCAAACCACAAAAACCAACCACATAATTACACCCTCCCCAAAACCCCAAAACCACCCTCATCGTTTGACAGAGATAGAGAGAGAGTGATTGGAAGAGAGAGAGAGAGAGAGTGTGTGTGTGACAGAGACGGTGACGGCCGCTTTCTAATCATCAACCACCAATGAAGACGAATCACAGATCAGAGAGTGGCGGCCGCTTTCTAACGCCGCGGTACCGCGACTTCGGTGGTCCGACCGGGTCTCCGGCGACGGTGGTTGTGGTGATGATCTTTTTTGGGTTTTTTTGTCACCACATCTTTTGGTGAAATTTGTTAATGAATTGAATGAATGAATGAATGAATGAATATGATCTTATCTTTTGTCGATCTACTTGCAGAAGAATTAGGGTTTGGATTAAGGTATTTGGTCTTCTGTGTTTGGGGAAGATGAAGACATGGGTGAGGAGGTAGTGGTGAGAAGGGAGGAGGAGGTGACGGTGATGGAGTTGGAGGTGGCTGTGGAATTAGGGTTTGGGTTGGGGAAGGAGATGGGCTTTTATAGGGTCATGTTATAATATTTTAGTTTTATTAATTTTTATTGACAATCAGTTATAATAAAACGTAAATGACAAAAATACCCATGTGGAAAAGGACAAAAGTTGAGGGTTTGATTAGGTTAATCTGGCAAGATTTTACTTTTGGACCAAAATGGCAATAAAAATGAAACCACATGGACCCAAATGCAAAAAGTTTGAGATTTGGATTAAAGTGACAAAACTGGCAAAACCTCAAGGACCAAAATGGTAGTTTACCCTATTATTAATGTTATACTTTCATTATTATTGTTTTTTATCATTATTAAAAAAATGTTTCACATACATTGGAGTAATTAATTGTTTAACTTGTTACTATCTTATATGAGAAGAACGCGACGACACAAGCTCAGGGACTAATTTGTGTTGGTGGCAAAAAGTATTTACCACTTAACTTTCTGTTTTCTTCAATTCTTGATCATAATTAGGGAATTTATTTTTTTTTTTTTGAAAAAGGGCGAAATTTCATTAAAACGAATCGAGCCAGAGGCTCAAAAAGATAAAACAATACAAGAGTTATTCAAACATAAATAGAACAAAATTACAGTGGAAAGTCCGTAAATTTGAAACCTCTCCATTTCTCCCAGCTTATTTCCGAGTGACCGGCCCGAGATTTGACCCACATATAAGAGCATGCCTTTATGTCCCCTATCACTTTCGACACGTTAGGAGGTTTGAGTTTGAAAATAAAGTCGTTCCTTGTTCTCCAGATGTTCCAGCATGAAGCAACTAGAATCACATATATAGCCTTTTTTAGAACCTTATGAATGCTGTAAGACGATATATATTCGAGCATTTGAAAGAAACTTATCATGAAACGGGGCAAAGGTAAGTCGATCCATTGGAAGATGACGGTCCAGATTTGTTGAGCGAAGTCACATGTGATCATTAGGTGGTTCACCGATTCCGTAATATCGTTACAGAAAACACAGTTCGATGAGGGAAGAGGGATGTTGCGTGTAGCCAAAGCTTCTCTGGTAGGGATACGGTCAAGAACAATTCTCCAAAGAAAACAGTTCACTTTCTTAGGAATCCAGTGCAGCCATACAAGCCCTTTTGTTTCTGGAATGAAACTTATGTGATCCAGTTCCGCCCTAAGCAATTTTACCGTGAAGACATCACATCCAGATGCCATTTTCCATAGCCAAGAATCCGGCCCAGATCCAAGTGTTGTAGACTGAAGCAGTTCGACACAGGCGGCCCAATCGACTTGCTGGGTTGAGTGGGTCAGATCGTTTGCACTTCCCCATAGCTAAACTATTCCTGTATTAGTTGTTGTGTACCTTTGAAGGACCATACACCTTTTCTCCGATTCAAGAGCATAGAGAGCAGGAAATACTTCACGAAGAGGTCTGTCGCCAACCCAAGTATCAAGCCAAAACAGAGTTTTGTCGCCCCTTCCCATTTTCGGTATCATTCTTCTTTTAGCATCTATGACAGGAATTTATTTCGGGGCAGAACGCAAATATGCACGAATTTGCATAACAGACCTTATCATCTTTTGATCATCATCTGTCGGAAACAGAGGCTCACCACAGCCCCGTTGTGTTAATACACCCCAAAGTCAACTTTTTATTTACTTTTTCCCACAACTCAATTTTTTAAAGTTTCCATAAAGTAAATTTTATAGTCAATGGAACAAGCTTTTAAGCTAGTTATTACAAGTTTCCATAAGGGGTGTGATTTAAGTGTTTATACTGATGCCTAGACAAGTGTTAAATTACGTCTAAGACATAATTCATTCAAAATATAAGAAATTGATAATAATTTTTTCACCTATCAAGTGCATTTTTTAGTTAAACGTATCTTCGTATTAAACTAACTATATTTTTCAAGTTATTGCAGTGGATTAAAAATATTGTCCGATCATTAAAATGATATTCAAGAAATTATTTGTTGAATTATGTTAAAAAATTATAATAATAATTATTGAATGAAGTTACTATACTAGTGATTTTAATGATGGATGCTTTTTAGGTGATTGACTTTATGGTTTATGGAAACTTGAAAAATAGACTTGTGGGAAAAAAAGTAAAAAAAAAGTAGTTAACTTTGGGGTGTATTTAACACAACCCTTTCTATAATAGAATAATGTAATAAAGTAAAAAAAAAGTTGATTATTTTTATAATAAAATAATGTAATAAAGTACCTAATCATTACCAAATTTAACTAATTGGTATATTAATCCATATCTTGGATGTATTTATCACACCACTATGAGAAATGACTTACACCCCAATCAACACAACACATGATCTAAGGCAGCTAATGTGACACCCCAGGAAAACCAGTGAACAATACAACTTACCTAGCTTCCTCAGTGAGTGCATACCAAATTTCGGGACGAAATTTCCTTTTAGTTGGGGATAATGTGACAACTCGTATTTCAAACCCACTTTGTGTAACATTACGTGTTTATGTGAAGCTATATGATTGAGTTAATGTATGATATATTTGATACGTACTTTGTGTAAATATATGTATGTATATGAATGGACCGATCGCACAACATTATGCACGATCGCACAAGCCACTTTGGGCCGTGATGCTTGTAACCGAACCCAAGGGGCAGCCTAAGTAGGATTCGGCCCACCTACCTTACACGAATAACACTAGGGTGTTAGTAAATTTCACACACTTTGGCAAATCATCCTCACACAAAGAAACCCTAGTTCTTTCTCTCTCGCCCTCACGAACTCGCGGCAGTCGGTTCTAGCACCTCGAAGACTCCTCGTTTGTTGATCGGACCACCCTCTTTCTTACGGTTAGTGTTTTGTTATTAGCTTGATTATATGATTAATTGTAGTGTAAACTGATGAGATAGAGTGTTCTTGATCAACCGGTTCTCATGTGTAGTATGCATAGATCAATATAGGTTGATAATTGTATGATGATGATGATGATTTAGACCGAATGCATGATTAATCGACTGTGATGTGATTATGTTTGTTAGTCGGCTGCTAGGGTTTATCTGATGGGCTAATTTGATGATTGAAAAGTTTACAAATCTTGTGTTCCGGGTTGAATGTTATGGCACATGTTCATGTAAATCATTATGTTATTGTTCTTATGATTAGATTAGGGTTCATAAGGATTTGAAGGTGAAAACCATGTTTGATCGATATTATGTTAACCAAATTAATTGGAATTATGTTAATTGATTGTTGCAAAAGGAAACTGTTGAATGTTATGTAACTGATTTGCATGTTTTCCGGATGACTAACCGATCGCACAAGGCCCTTCACAATCGCACAAGATCAGGTCATACAAGACCTGATCTAATCGCACAAAATGATCCATACGCACAAGTTACCTACAGGTTGGGCCGGGTGTGCATATTGGACTGGGCTGGTACGGATCGCACAAGGTTACCGGATCGTACAAGCCCATCCGGATCGCACAAGCTATATCATCCATTGGGCTGCGTATGATAATGGACTGATGGTGTTGGGCCTCAAAGCCCAAAGGCCAATCGCACAACCCAGTTCAGTCGCACAAGGTTAACCGGGTCTCACAAGATGTTTGTTTAATTGTTTTTGGGCCGTATATGTTTAGACTGTTTACTTATTTGTGGGCCGGGTATCGTTGGGCTTAAACATTAATATCGCACAAGACGGTTGGGCTCGCACAAGCTCGATGGCCCAACCGTCCGAGTCGCATAAGTTGAGAATGTATGTTTTGATTGTTACGTGGTTGCCATGATCAATACGTGTTAGTAACGTGTTAACTTGTATGATTTATATGTGCATTACCTGAACCAAACCTGACTTGTATGGTAACCCTGTTAGGACGTGGTTGACCACCTTTAGTTCAAGAAACCCTTTTGTGTATATCTGTCGAGCAACCCAAGGTGAGTTCACACTCTTACCAAGGCATGGGATTCCCGGGGTGTTGGGAATGGGATTAAAAGGATAAGGTTGAATAGATTCATACGGATACCGTTACTAGACTACCATACCATCGTCCTCGGTTGTGCATGGCACATACGTAAAACCTACGTATACTTATGCTACTCGCTATCCTCGGTTGTAAAGGATACTCACGTAAAACCTACGTGAACTTATACTCACTACTGCCTCGGTTGTGTCAGGCACTTACGTAAAACCTACGTAAACCCCCGCGTACTCCTATCCTCGGTTGTGAAGGATACTTACGTAAAACCTACGTAAACCCCATACGCGCTACTGTTCTCAGTTGTGAAGAACACTTATGGTTACGCATAGTCTAGTGGATTAATAACATGGGAAGCCCCCCACCAATAGAAACCAATAACGGCCCAGTAGAGCCACATGTTACATACGGACTTACTGTTATGCTTTTACTTACTGTGAACTCGCTCAACTAGTTGTTGACTCTCTGCTGCATGCCTTGCAGGACCTTAGGTACTTTTGGAGCTTGCACAAGGAGGAGCAGGTCGTTGTGGGCAAATGAATCGTGATTACTTATTAAACACTTATGACGTTTCAAACATTAATCCTTATGTTGGGTTTTACATTAATGCTTCCGCTACATTTACTTATGTTGGTTTTGATAAACACCTTTCGTATTGATGGATAACCTTTACTATTTAACTACATGTTCAATATGATTGGTGGCTTGGTCCTGGTCATGTCATGCCTCCAAGCGGTGGTACTCCGCGGGTGGATTTCGGGGGTGTGACAGCTAACTTTGGCCCTATACCTTTTAAGTTTTTAATTCTTGGATAGGGATCCGAGATTAGTGGAGATTGTTGATAATGTTATGAATAATAGTATGGGTGGGGGTAAACAAGATGTGGTTTGTCACAACCCCCGCCCCCTATCTGTCCCGGGAACGGGCGGTCGCGAGATTCAATGTCGGTGGTATCGGTGTTTATCAATTTGGCAGCGGAAATTTCATCAGGACCGAAGTTAGGAAATATTTTATCAGTGTAAAACACCACATTTTATATAAATAAATATATTGGGATAAAACCCAAGTTTTCATTACAAACTGATTTATAGGGATAAACCCCATCTTATTGAAATAAAACGTCTTCTTTATTTAGGTAACTTTAATAGCCACTTTTCCAAGCCTTCAGTGCTGTCCAACTGGCTTCTATTTGGCTTTCACATTTTGTTACCTGAAACACGTTTAAAAACATTTTGTCAGTGGGAAATACTGGTGAGTGAATCCCAGTTTAATCAAGAAGAGTTTTATTGATTTGCAGTATTGAGAGCGATTACAATGTTTATATCTACACAATTACTCATTCAGTACTGTCAATCCTGACTGGTGGGTCATATTACACATTGGCTAACTCTTTGTCTAATGATAACGTGTCTCACATTTTGTATACAAAACCCCAACATACCGGCAGTAATTGAAGACTACAAAGACTCAATCACTGCTTAATCACATTATAAAATATTTAAGGTTTTGTAAAAAACAGTTTACAAAAAGGAGATTACTCACATTGCTGTCTTAGGTTTTCTGTAAGGGTTTCCTGGTGATTATCTATAATTTACACAAATGCAACGTGTTAGTATAACAACCCTTAATATTTACATTAGTAATACCCTCCCCGAGACGACATTCCAACGACTACGTCGGGCAGAACCACGACAGCCGTTACGGAACCCTGGATCAATCGGGCAGCATATCTAATACGTAACCGGGGTTATGATACTTACAACGGAGCAGAACTTCGTTATTTAGGGGGTATTATACCCGAAAATTATAATTGCTATTCAGAAATTAGAGAGGGAGCTCGAGAGATGAATGAATTCGACTGAAGACTGGAGGTCTCCATTTATAGGGCCAGATTTCGAGTTTTACGCGGCCTGCGTAAGACGTAGCTAAGGCCTACGCGGCCCGCGAGGATCCCTAGGGTAGGCCCTAGGGTTGCTGATTCGACTCGCAGCCTCCACACGCGTCTCAACACGTGGCGGCTCAGGGGCTCGCCCTGACCCCTTGCTGTCGCGGCCCGCGTAGGCAGTAGACAAGGGCTACGCGCCCCGCGAGAGACCCTGAAAATTTGTTTTTATTTAATTTTTAATAAAATAAAGGTATTCGGGGTCCGTTTTCGCGTATGGGGTGTATTTTAAGACATATATGGACATTTTAAAATATATTAGGGTGTTGAAAATAATTAGGAGAGTTGTTATATCCTCCCCACCTTGTTTTAGAGCTCATCCTCGAGATCTACAGGAACAAGTGCGGGTATTTCCTTTGCATTTCTGATTCAAGTTCCCATGTGTACTCTGGTCCTCTTTTGGAGTCCCATTCACTTTGACCAGAACTAATCTCTTGTGCTTGAGGTTCTTAATTTTCCTATCTTCAATCTGTAGCGGCTTCTCTACAAATTTGAGTTGTTCATTTACCTCTATATCCTTTAGAGGCACTACAAGTGATTCATCAGCTTAGCATTTCTTGAGATTAGATACATGAAATACATCATGTATTCCTGCCATTTCCTCTGGCAGTTGTAGTTGATAGGCTACAGGTCCTATTCTTCTAATAATCTCAAAAGGTCCAACATACCTGGGACTTAGCTTTCCCCTCTTGATGAATCTTACCACTCCATTCCAAGGAGAGACTTTTAATAACACTTTGTCTCCTACCTGAAACTCCAATGGCTTGCGTCCGTTATCTGCATAACTCTTTTGTCTAGCACGTGCTGCTTTCAGTCTTTCCTTGACTTGAATGATCTTGTCAGTCGTTTCTTGCACTATCTTAGGCCTAGATAGTTGCTTTTCCCCAATTTCTGCCCAACAGACTGGGGTTCGGCACTTTCGTCCATAAAGTGCTTCGAATGGTGCAGCATTGATACTGGTGTGATAACTATTATTATAAGAAAATTCTATTAAGGGTAAGTGATCGTCCCAATTACCTCCGAAATCAATTACACAAACTCTAAGCATGTCCTCCATTGTCTGGATTGTCCTTTAGCTTTGTCCGTCCGTTTGAGGATGATAAGCTGTGCTTAGATTCAACTTGGTTCCCATTGCTTTTTGGAAACTTGTCCAAAAATGGGAGGTAAAACGGCTATCCCTATCAGAAACAATTGATAAAGGAATTCCATGTAATGAAACTATTTCATTTATATATAACTTAGCTAACTGTTCCATACTGAAAGTTTCTTTCATTGGTAGGAAATGAGCTGACTTAGTTAGCCTGTCTACAATCACCTAGATTGTATCATTACCTTTTCTTGTTTTGGGTAATTTGGTAACAAAATCCATTGTTATTAATTCCCATTTTCATATTGGCATTTCTAACTGCTGTAACAAACCTGAGAGTTTCTAATGTTCAGCTTTAACTTGTGAACAGGTTAAACACTTAGAAACATAAGCTGCTATGTCCTTTTTCATTCCTATCCACCATAAATTCTTTCTTAAATCCTGATACATCTTATCACTTCCAGGATGCATCGTATACTTAGACTTATGGGCTTCTTCTAGTATACGGTGACGTAGGTTTCCTAATTTAGGTATCCACGTTCTTTTCTTATGGAATCTCCAAATCCCATCTATTCCTTATTCCAATTCCTTGATCATTCCTTTTAACTTTTCAGTATCATCCTTGATTACTGATTCTTGTGCTTTTCTAATTTGCTCATTTAAATCTACTTGTAGATTTAATTTAAGAGAACGTACCCTTTTTGGCTTTTCATGATATTTTCGACTTAAAGCATCAGCCACCACATTTGCCTTTCCTGCATGATACTGGATATTACAATCATAATCACTAAGAATCTCCATCCAACGTCTTTGCCTCATATTCAATTCCTTTTGCCCAAAAACATACCTTAAACTCTTATGGTCGGTAAAAATGGTAAACTTACTACCATAAAGGTAATGTCTCCAAATCTTAAGGGAAAAAATTATGGCTCCTAATTCCAAATCATGGGTTGAATAATTCTCTTCATGATTCTTAAGTTGTCTAGATGCGTAAGCTATAACCTTTTGGCGTTGCATCAATACACATCCGTAACCTAACTTAGAAGCGTCATAATATATTACAAAGTAGTCAGTTCTTTCTAGTAACGCTAGTATGGGTGCCTGGGTTAGTCTTTGCTTAAGAATTCTAAAGGCTTCTTCCTGTTTTGGTCCCCATTCAAACTTAACATATTTACAGGTTAGCTTAGTTAAGGGAATGACTATTTTAGAAAAATCTCAAATAAATCTTCTATAATAACCGGCCAATCCTAAGAAACTTCTAACCTCGGTGGTGACGCAGGGGTTTTCCATTTAGTAATTGCTTCGATCTTGGTGGGATCCACATGAATTCCTTCATGATCGACTAAGTGTCCAAGAAACTGTACCTGTTCTAACCAGAATTCGCACTTGGAAAACTTAGCATAAAGCTTTTCCTTCCTTAATAAACTTAAAAGTGTGTGCAAATGCTTTGCATGTTCCTCTTTACTCTTAGAGTAAATAAGAATATCATCTATAAAAGCAATTATGAATTTATCCAAATATGGCTTACATATTCGGTTCATCATGTCCACAAATGTCGTTGGGGCATTGGTTAAACCAAATGGCATGACAGTAAATTCATAATGGCCATACCTTGTTCTGAATGCGGTCTTAGGAATGCCCTCTTCCTGTACCTTTAGTTGATGATATCCTGATCGTAAATCGATTTTAGAGAAAAATCGAGCTCCTTGCAGTTGATCGAACAGATCATCGATCCTCGGTAATGGGTACCGGTTCTTAATCGTGACTTTGTTTAATTCACGGTAGTCAATGCACATACGCATTGATCCGTCCTTCTTTTTGACGAATAAAATTGGTGCTCCCCATGGCGATGAGCTTGGCTGTATGAATCCTTTCTCTAACAATTCGTCTAATTGTTTCTTCAGTTCCTGCATTTCTGCGGGTGCCAAATGGTAAGGTGCTTTGGCAATTGGTGTTGTTGCGGGTATCAGATGGATTCTGAATTCCACTTCCCTGGCTGGCGGTAGTCCTGGTAATTCTTCTGGAAACACGTCTGGAAACTGAGATACTACTGGAATATCTTTTAATTCTTTTCCCTTGGTGTTAGTGATTATAGAAATCAAATACATTATAGAACCTTTTCTTATACAACTTGCCATTTTCATCACAAAGATGAATTTTGTGGATTTGGATGGTTTATCTCCTTTAATTGTGATCTTTTCACCCTTTGGTGAATTTACTTGAATTGACTTTTGATCACATAAAATACTGGCTTTATTGGCTATTAACCAATCCATTCCTAATACAACATCAAATCCTGCCAGATTCATTGGGTAAAGGTTTGCCATAAAGTTTTGATTTAAAAATTCTATTCTTGCTCCGTGCAAGATTTCAAAAATCTTAATGGTTTCCCCATTTGTGGTCTCTACTAGACATTCTTGTGGGAGTTTAGTTAATGATTGATTTAGAAGTTTGCAAAACGAAGTATTAATAAAACTTTGGTTCGCACCAGAGTCAAATAATACTTTAGCAAAAACATCATTAACTAAAAACGTACCGGCTATCACGTTCGGAATCATCTTGGCTTCATCTGCAGTTAGAACGAATGCTCTAGCATTTTTAGTATTCTTGTTGTTTGTAGCTAGTTTCGGACAGTTTGGCTTGATGTGGCCTTGTTCTCCACAGTTGCAGCATATCTTGTTGTTAAGTTTATTCCTGCAGTCTTCTTCCTTGTGTCCAAATATTTTGCAGAAATTGCAGTATATGGAGCATCTTCCAGAATGCTTCCTTTTGCAATAATTGCAATGAGGTGCAGAGGTAGAACCTATAGTTTTCCCACGGTTGTAATTGCCAGAGCGAAATTCTTGGGTAAGCCTTTGAGCTAGGTTCCTTCTCTGGTCTTCTTCTCGAGTACGAACTAATTCATCTGTCAAGGTGTTTGCTAGTTCTACAGCTTCTTCTATGGTTTGGGGTCTAGCTGCCTTGACTACATGCCTAATCTCCCCGATTAATCCCCAGATGTAACGGGAGATTAATACTGGTTTAGGTGATGCAAGGGTCGGCACTATTCTAGCATATTCAAAGAATAACGTAGTATAACCCTTACTATCCACTCCGGTCATCCTAAGGTTCAAGAATTTATTTGCTATCTGTTTTTTTTTTCATTGGGAGGCCAGAATTTCCTTTCTACCATATTCTTAAATTCTTCCCATTCCATATTGTAAACGCTATCACTTCCTCTAGACTGGAGGGTAGTGTTCCACCATTCTAAGGCTGAGTTCCTAAACAGATTGGAAGCAAACATTATCTTATCTTCTTCCGCACACTTGCTTATTTTTAAGACTGCCTCAGTCTTTTCTATCCAGCGTAGAGTTGCAATGGGTCCTTCATTGCCCGAGAATTCTATTGGTTTGCAGGACCAGAATCTTTATAAGAACAACCATAAGATATGGTTCTTCTTCTTTTGGGAATGGGTGCTTGACGTGTGGGTCCATTGTTTACGCTGTGTTCCGGTTCAGTGGGTCGTTTACTGCTATGTTTACTTTTATTATCCGCTTCCCTAACTGTTTGGATAACAAATGACATTGCATCTATGATTCCTTGTGCCACTATGTGTTGGATGGCACTATTATCCACTTGGTTTCCATTGTTATTGTTGTTCGGATTCTCATTATTCAGGTTATTGTCATTCTGGTTATTATCATTCTGGTTTTCCTGGTTCACTTCGTTGTCCATCTGAATTTTAAACATTTACCACGCATTAATATCACAAAATAATATTTAATACAACCAATCACACAACGCATATTGATAAAAAACGTCGATCATTGCGACTTACTCTTTTTCTTATATAATATGCATCTAATACAAACTAGTACCAAAATTAAAAATTACAATATGACTTGAAATAAAGACTACACTACTAGTAGGCATCCATAGCTATGATTTTTTTTAACATACACGCATATTATATATTATATTATTATTATTATTATTATTATTATTATTATTATTATTATTATTACTACCACTTCCACCATTACCATCACAGATATGGATTCATCCAGAAATCCATATTGCGCTCGTCGTACTTCCAGACGAGTCGCTCTCCGACCTGCCTCATTCTCTCGCTACTCTCTAAAATCTCTTCTCCGAAAGTTCGGAGCTCTTGCACATTTTCTGCACTCATTGGGGGTGCAGGTGCTGGGACTGGGTTTGGGTATTGGGGTGCGGGTTCCTAGTACGGGTAAGGATTCTCTAAAATTTCCCTAATGAATACATCGTTATCGTAGTAGGGATCTAGAGGGTCCAAACCTAGGTAGGCTCCTAGATTCGGCATGGGTTCATTTTCTGCTATTGGGTATCGTTGCACATAGTCCCTATTGTCATCCCACCACGGGTCATAATCTGGGTCTAAGGGATTGGGTGCTGGTACCCTAGGTATCTCCTCCGGGTTAAAATCATGCATTTCGACTTGATTTTCAGGGTTGTTTTCTATTTCCATTGGTTGAGCGGGAAATAGAGGTAATGGTTGGGGTGCTATCAGTTGCTCCAGGTTAGGGTCGGCTGCTGTGGTTGCTAAGATATGGAAATTGGCTAAACCCCTATTAAGCATATCCTGGGCATGGGCATCTGTCTCTCTTTTAGCGGCTGCTAGGGCTCTCTGTTGTTGCAACTTTTTCATTCGTTTCCTACGTTCATGTGCTCCCCTACTGAACCATCCTCTCTTTTTAGGAGTGAATGGATCTTCAGACTGAGCCTTAAACACGAATATCCTGTCTTCATTATCAGCAGAATACCCTGAGAGGGCAGACTGTGAAAAGGTGGCTTCGCTTCTAGGCGAGCTGGACAATTGACGATACACGTCGGAAGTTCCTTGGTCGCTCATACTGTAAACGAACAAATAGTCAAATAACACATAACAATAAAATATATCTATGCACGTAGTTCTGTAATTTATTTCCTAATACTTTAGATAATATCTTGGTGTAAGCAGAACACTTCTGTGGCTGAATCAGTGGCTTAGCTCTGATACCACCTTCTGTCACAACCCCCGCCCCCAATCTGTCCCGGGAACGGGCGGCCGCGAGAATCAGTGTCGGTGGTATCGGTGTTTATCAATTTGGCAGCGGAAATTTCATCAGGACCGTAGTTAGGAAATATTTTATCAGAGTAAAACACCACATTTTATATAAATGAATATATTAGGATAAAATCCAAGTTTTCATTACAAACTGATTTATAGGGATAAACCCCATCTTATTGAAATTAAACGTCTTCTATATTTAGGTAACTTTTATAGCCACTTTTCCAAGCTTTCAGTGCTGTCCAACTGGCTTCTATTTGGCTTTCACATTTTGTTACCTGAAACGCGTTTAAAAACATTTTGTCAGTGGGAAATACTGGTGAGTGAATCCCAGTTTAATCAAGAAGAGTTTTATTGATTTGCAGTATTGAGAGCGATTACAATGTTTATATCTACACAATTACTCATTCAGTACTGTCAATCCTGATTGGTGGGTCATATTACACATTGGCTAACTCTTTGTCCAATGATAACGTTTCTCACATTTTGTATACAAAACCCCAACATACCGGCAGTAATTGAAGACTACAAAGACTCAATCACTGCTTAATCACATTGTAAAATATTTAAGGTTTTGTAAAAACAGTTTACAAAATGGAGATTACTCACATTGTTGTCTTAGGTTTTCTGTAAGGGTTTCCTGGTGATTATCTATAATTTACACAAATGCACACGTGTTAGTATAATAACCCTTAATATTTACATTAGTAATACCCTCCCTGAGACGGCATTCAAACGACTACGTCGGGCAGAAATACGACAGCCGTTACGGAACCTTGGATCAATCGGGCAGCGTATCTAATACGTAACCAGGGTTATGATACTTACAACGGAGCAGAACTTCGTTATTTAGGGGGTATTATACCCGAAAACTATAATTGCTATTCAGAAATTAGAGAGTGAGCTCGAGAGATGAACGAATTCGACTGAAGACTAGAGGTCTCCATTTATAGGGCCAGATTTCGAGTTTACGCGGCCCGCGTAAGACGTAGCTAAGGGCTACGTGGCCCGCGAGGCTCCCTAGGGTAGGCCCTAGGGTTGCTGATTCGACTCGTAGCCTCCACACGCGTCTCAACAAGTGGCGGCTCAGGGGCTCGCCCTGACCCCTTGCTGTCACGGCCCGCGTAGGCAGTAGCCAAGGGTTATGCGCCCCGTGAGAGACCCTGAAAATTTGTTTTATTTAATTTTTAATAAAATAAAGGTATTCGGGGTCCGTTTTCGCGTATGGGGTGTATTTTAAGACATATATGGACATTTTAAAATATATTAGGGTGTTGAAAATAATTAGGAGGGTTGTTATATGGTTCTTGCTGGAATCCTTAAACGTATCAAGTTGGGAATCAAACAGTGGAGGACGGAGGTCAAGATAAATGAAAATAAGGAGCTGAAAGAGATAGAGGGAATTATTGACAGTATTGAGAAAAAGGCTATTAGTGGGTCGTTATCTGCTGAGGAAAAGAAAACGAGAATTGAGCTCCATGTGAAGGCTAACAAATTGGAGTTGATTAAAGCTAAAGATTTTCAACAAAAGGCCCGTGTCAACTGGTTGAAATATGGTGATGAAAATAATACGTATTTTCATAAGCTAATCTCGGTGAAGTTGGCCAAAATCAGGATAAATGGTTTGAAGTTTCAAAACAGGGTGGTGTCGGATCCTTTAGAGTTGAAAGGGGAGATCAGAAATTGGTTTAAAAAACAATTTGCGGAACCGATTAGACGCAGGCCTGATTTTAATAATTATGGGCTGCCAAGTTTATCTGAACACAATGGAAATATCCTCTGTGAGCGGTTCACGGAAAAGGAAGTTCTTATGGTCGTTAAAAGCTGTGACGGAGGGAAAGCTCCGGGCCCGGATGGCTTTTCGTTGAAATTTTTCAAAGTGGTTGGGACAGATTTGAACACAAGATTCTGGAGGTTTTGAATGAGTTTCACATTAGTGGAAAGATCAGCGACGGGTGTAACTCATCCTTTGTCGCCCTTATCCCTAAATCGAATGACCCTCAAGACATTTCAAATTTTCGCCCGATTTCGTTGGTTGGTTCGATATATAAAATTATTGCTAAGGTCCTGGCTAATAGACTCAAGCTAGTTATAAATGAGATTTCGTCTCCCATGCAATGGGCCTTTGTTGGAGGTCGAAATATTCTGGATAGTCCGCTCATTATGAGCGAAACGGTGGCTTGGGCAAAAAAAAAAAAAAAACAAAGACAGAGTTGTTTGTTTTCAAAGTCGATTTAGAAAAGGCATATGATTCTATTAATTGGAAATTCCTCTTCCGAATGATGGAGAAAATGTCTTTTCCGAATAAATGGATCTCTTTGATTAAGGGATGTCTAGTCTCCGGTATGGGGTCGGTGCTAGTGAACGGGCCGCCAACTAAAGAATTCAAGTATAAAAGAGGTTTAAGACAAGGTGACCATCTATCCCCTTTTCTGTTCATCATAGCTATGGAAGTGATTAGTATGTTCATAAAAAAGGCAAGTAATTTGGGCCTATTTCAAGGATGCCAACTTCCAAACGATGGTCCGAATATTTCCCACCTTTGCTATGAGGATGATGTACACTTTATCGGTATATAGTCGGAACAAAATGTTATTGCTTTAAACTGGTTATTAAGGTGGCTCAATCTTGTTTCGGGTCTTAAAGTCAATCGTCGCAAATGCAAATTATTCGGTATAAGGGTTAATGATAGTGAAGTGGCTCGTCTCGCGAGTATGGTCAACTGTGAAGTTGGTTCTCTCCCTTTCATGTATCTGGGCATCCCTATTGGGGTTAATATGAAAAGAGCTAAGTTTTGAAAACCGGTTCTGGGTAGATTCAATTCAAAACTTTCAAAATGGAAAACTAGATATCTCTCGTTTGCGAGCCGACTTTAGCCAAGTCGGTCCTAGGTAGTCTGTCGTCTTATTATCTTTCTTTGTTTGCTGCTCCTAAATGCATTATTAAAAAACTTGAGAAGATTAGGAGGGGGTTTATTTAGGGAAAGACGAATACAGGTCAATAACTTAGATGGATTCGACCTAGGAAAGCCGGTGGTATGGGTATAGGGGTATCCAAGGATACAACCATGCAATGCTAACAAGTGGTGGTGGAGGATTAAAGCAAACCCAAACCAACTGTGGGCCGATGTGGTGGCTGCAATTCATGGCGGTAACACTACTATACACCCTACTCCTATGATTCCTTTAAAAAAACAATTCCAGGGGTATGGAAGGATATAGGTTCGATAGATACGGCTCTGTCAAAAATTGGTATCAATATTAAGGACAATCTGGTAGCGGACGGAGCAGTGTGGAAATGGCGAAGCGATCCGGGTGGGTCCTTTTTGGTTAAATAGGTCCGGGTTGACATCGAAAAAGCCATGGCGGAGGATACTAATGACAGTTTCGTATTCGGTTGGAACAACTGGGCTCCTCCGAAAGCAAATCATCTGCTGTGGAGGGCTATAATTGGTAAGATTGCTTCAAAAAGGGTCTGATTCATAGGGGTATCCCCCTCGTTGATAGTTTATGCCCACGATGTGGGTTATATGACGAAGACCCGGACCACATTTTCGTTAATTGCTTATGGGCTTAATGTATTTGGTGGAATATTTTGGCTTGGATACGGATTAACTTCATTGCTACCAATAACCTGAAAGATTTTTTATTCCACATCAAGTAGAATCCGAGAGATAAAGTGTGGAAAAGAATTGTTTACACGATTGTAATTGCGACAGTGTGGAGACTTTGGTGTGCTAGGAACGAGAAGATGTTCGAAGACAAATTCATTCCTATTAGCAATGTTAGTGCATGCATCTGTCGACTTCGTCTTGTATCGAGTCTTAGTTTACATTGTTTAGATTAGGGCATGTTTTACGAGAAAATAGGAAGTTGTTAGTGAGTTATATGCTGATTTCGGTCCTGGGGTCACATATGGTGATTTCGCCCGAAATCACTTTATTGTGATTTCGCTCCTAATGGTTTGTGTTGTTTGGGGCGAAATCAAACCCCTACATATAGGGTCATGTTGAGCGAAATCAGTATCGGAGACCTTGTATTCCATGCCGAAGTGCTGTCGGTGTGAAGACTGAGTGTATTCACGTTCTAATCAATACAATCAGTAGTTAAAGTGAAGGATCAGCTGTTTCTAAGTCAATTACTTGTTTTCCGCACATGTAATTGATCAAAACTCCTCTGAACGACTCATTCGGGTCAGCCATCACGATCCTACAAGCAAGATGGTTGATCAAATAAAAGAGGATGCGTTCCTTTAGATTTGTAATCGATCAAAGCTCAAGACGCCAAATTGGGAGAACTGGAAGGCTTTTGATATTATTGATCTAATGTAATCTGTTTCTTTGTTGTTTTCGTGGATTGTTTGTTGTTTTCAGCCTCTTGGTTGCTCTTTATATCTATCTACTATAACAAAAGAAACCAACTTTTGTACATGTGTCATTCATTGAAGGTATCCTTAAATCTATACTTATCTTATATTAACTAAATAAATAATAACTTAATATTAAATCTTATCATACTTTAATAAAATATATATTATCCTCAAATCTAAATTGTTAATTTAATATATTTTTAAAACAAATACATTTCTTTCCTATTTATCTTATATTAAATATATAAATAATAAATTAATATTAAATGTTACCCTAATTTATTAAAAATATATTTTTTTATTATTTAGTATATAAAATTATATTTATTCAACTTGTGTAGAACGCGGGGTTTTTAAAAATATAATTTTTTATTATTTATTATACAAAGTTATATTTGTATAACCCGTGTAATACACGAAATTTTTTAAGATATAACTTTTTTTTATCATTTGCTATGTAAAATTAGATTTAAGGATATAATTTTTTTATTATTTGGTAGATTTTTCAACCCGACTATACACGAGTTTTTTAAAGATACGACGTTTTTAGTATTTAATAAACAAAATTATATTTATTTAATCTGTGTAATACATATGGTTTTTAAAGATATAACTCTTTTTTAGATCTATTCAACACGTGTAATATACAAGGTTTTAAGGATGTAATTTTTTATTATTTGGTAGATTTATTCAGCCCGATTATATACGAGTTTTTTAAAGATACGACATTTTTAGTATTTAGTATACAAAATTACATTTATTTAATTTGTGTAATACACATGGTTTTTAAAGATATAACTTTTTTTATTATTTGATATATAAAATTACATTTATTTAACCCGTACAATATACGGGGTTCATACATATATATAATTTTTTATTATTTAATTTATAAAATTACATTTTAACTCGTGTAATACATGAGGTTCTAAGCTAGTTTATATTTAAAGTGTGGTTGCCGTTAAAAAAAATAATATCTAAATTAACAGTAGACAAGTCTTTCAAAAGCTGAAAAAGTTGTGATTAACTGTAAATAAAACTAATACCGAAAACAGAACAATTTGTTGTACACTAAAAAATATACAAATAAAAACAGAACAATTTGTTGTACACTAAAAAATATACAAATAATTAATCAGATATGTTTTACGCTTTTGGAAGGAGGTTTCATTTCAGCAGATGTATACTTGATTTCAAACCGTATTTATCAGAACTTTCCACGTAGAAGATGAGAAAAGAAACTACCAATCCTGACCCTTGTTCCAAAAGTCAAAAAAAGATGGTCTTTTTATGCTCGCTCGACTCACACCCACCTTTAAACAATTAAATTAAACCCTCACATTTTATTTTTCTCTCTCTCTATACTACACTGCCGGAGATATCTCAAAACATGATTTCAACCGGAAAAAACTATAAACCAGTTTTGTTTTTCATATTATTGCTTTCACTCTACTATGTGGACGCTCAACCCGCATCACCGCCGTCGGATTATCCATACGCTAAATTCAGCCCTTCAATGGCGATTATAATCGTTGTTCTTGTTGCTGCTTTGTTCTTCATGGGGTTTTTCTCGATCTACATCCGTAGGTGTTCGAGCGATGGAGGAGCAAGCGTCCGTGCTGCTCTTTCGATGCGCCGCGGGAGGCTAGCTGCAGCCTCCCGGGGTCTGGACGCGGAGGTCCTTGAGACCTTCCCGACATTCGCCTACTCAACCGTGAAAGGATTGAAGATCGGCAAAGGCGCACTAGAGTGCGCCGTCTGCCTTAACGAATTTGAGGACGAAGAAACAATCCGGTTGATTCCGAAATGCGATCACGTTTTCCACGCGGAGTGTATCGACGCGTGGCTCGAGCACCACGTTACCTGCCCAGTGTGCCGGTGCGATCTAGTTCCAAAACCTGGCGAGACAGCACAGCTCGCCAGTGATTTGGAACTAGCGGCCGGTGGGAATAATTCGTCTGCCGCGGAGGAAATAACCACCGACGTCTCTATTCGGATCAGCAACGAAACTGCTGATCCGACTACTTTGGCTCCGGTTCTTGACCGGAACCAGAGTACTAAACAGAGCCTGCCGCCACGGTCAAAATCTGTTCGTGGGCCGGCTCTGTTTGAAAAGTTTAGATCGCACTCCACCGGCCACTCACTCGTGCAGCCGGGTGAGAACATAGACCGGTTCACGTTAAGGCTACCGGAGGAGGTGCGGAAGCAGGTGATAACTACGGCCTTAATGAACCGGTCTGGAAGCACGGTGAGAATGGCCGGGGAAGGAAGTTCGAGAAAAGGGTACCGAACCGGAGAAGGTAGCAGCCGGGGAAGATCTTACCGGCGAATGGGGAGTTTGGACCGGGTAGCCGTGCGGTCGGACCGGTGGGTATTTGCACGGGCGCCGTCGTTCTTGTCACGAGCGTTTTCCGTCAGGCGTCAAAAGGTTGTGTCGGATGACGGTGGCGCGTCGACGTCGTCAGCGACTGGCGACAAGGCGGCTCTGAATAACGTTGGTCCGAAAAGTGACGTGTCCGGTACGAAAGGCGGTGATGTCGGTCGGCCGCCGGTTTAAGAATCATGTTTGCCGGTTAATGATTGGTCTGGATTCCAATTTGCAGGTGGCCCCGCACACGAGTTAAAAGTAGGTCGAAGTTGCCAACGTTGACCAAGCGCGTAGTGGTTATGAATTTTTAATTGGGGTATTGATTGTTTAATATATTTGTAAATTTTGAATGTTTATTAGATTTAAAGTTGTGGATATTTGTTTGCATAAAGTTATGTGGCAAATTAAATGGAAGTGCCTTCTTACGAAGATATTTGTTTCCATAAAGTTATGTAGCAAATTAAATGCAAGTGTCTTCTTAGAGCATTCACATACGTTCCATTATTTTTTTTTTATCCTAAACTACACTAAAAAAATTATATTTTCTCTCTCATTTTTAATTAAATAATATTTTTTTATCTTTATTATTACCTTTTTTTCTCCTCCATTCACAATTACTTTCAAAATATATTAAAAAATTATAACAGGTGAACAGTATCCCCCAAATATACAAATGAACAGTAACATTTTATTTCCCTCCACTCACAACCACTTTTTTTACTCTTTGTATTATAAAAACTTTACACACATAATTTGATGGCATGGATATGAATGCTCTTACGAAGTATATTTAAAGTTGTCAAAATTAATTCCTCTCACAAAAACCCCTAATTCCCCTCACATATTCATCTGCTCATTTAACCTAATTTATGCTGACATTTAACATTCTAACACCATCCACCAAAAGCCCTAATTCCCCGCGCCATCGCCTTCTACTGCAAAAGCCTGAGTGTCCTCCCCGGCAAGCCTGATGCCCTCACATGCTCTTTCACACTTAAAGCTTGCTCACGAGCCATGGCAGTTAATGAGTTGTTCAAATACATTCTCAGGTGGTTCAGTTCGGGTTTAGCGTTGATATTTTGTTGCAAACTACATTACTGCCTGAGAGATATGTGACTTGTTGGAATGCGATGATTGCGGGGCTAACGTAAGGGGACCGCTCGGATGAAGCTTTGCAGCTTTTTAAGACAATGAAAGATGCTAGGTCGATCGGGGATTGCCATCAGGTTATGAAGCTTGTTTCAATGGCGTATGAGCGTGAGATTATCGTGAGGGATCGAACCCGGTTTCATAGATTTAAAAACGGCCTGTGTTCTTGTAAAGATTTTTGGTGACTTGTATTGCTCTTTCTTTTACTTTGTTAACACTTTTTGTCGAAATGATGTTATATACATACGTTTTAGGAACATGAATCTGTTTTGAACATTGGTTGAAACGAGCCGGCTCTGCTTGTTGGAACATCACACTGCCGGCCTTCTTCTCATCCTAGGGTGGTGGTGGTGTGGTGGTGCAACGGTGATGGTGGCAACGTTAGGGTGTCGTTATGGTTATGGTGGCAACATTATGGTGGTGGTGGCGGCGACGTTAGGATGGTGGTTGTGATGGTGGCGGCGTTAGGATGGCGGTGGTGATGGTGGTGTGGTTGATAGAGAAGGGAGAGAGAGATGAGAAAGAGATATAGAGAGTAATCAGTGTGTTGTGTGAGTGTGTGTGAGATAGTTTATGTATTATTAACAATTAATAATAATAATAATAATAATAATAATAATATGCAGGGGCATTTCAGTCTTTTAATGAAAAGCTACCAGAAAATTCAAACAGAGTTAAAAATTTGGACTGAAATAGTTAAGAAAAGTGGCTATAGGGACTCAGGGCGTTAAACTTTTTGATTTTGGACTCAAGTGGTTAAAACTCCTAAAACACAGGGTCACAAAAAGTAATTTTACCCTAATAATTATTTCTTTACTTCTTAAGTTGGATAGGTTTTGTGTCAACCGATACTGGTATCGAAAATACATGTACGGTCCAGTTCGTTATCGATATATGAAGGTAAAAACCAGCACCAGCCTGGTACAGGTATCGGTACATGAAGGTAAAAACCGGCACCAGCCTGGTACAGAAAACGTCAAAAGTTGATACCGAAATGATTTTGAAAATCTTTTAGTTCGGGAAATTCGGTATTGCTACCAGGTACCATTTGTTCATCTCTGATCACGGGTAACGTACGAACAACAACGGTATCGTGCAACTTTTTTTGTTGATTTTCTTCAACTGTTAATGATTTCTTTTTTTTAGTTTCAGGGGTAGGGATGAGCCGGTGCCAACCGATACCGATAATACCGGTATATGAAGGTAAAAACCGGTAGGCGCCAAAAGTCGGTACCGAATTTGTACTTAAGATCTTTCGGTTCGGGAAATTCGGTACCGGCACCCATGTACCATTTGCTTATCTCTGACCACGGGTTTCATATGAACGACATCATTACCATACAACTTTTTTGGTTGATTTTCCTTCGGTTATCTTTTAGTGTTTTTTTCGATATTTTCTTTTTATTCTTGTCAGGCCCTCGTAGTGATTTCAAAACACATGTAAACACAGACTAAATAACAAAAGAAGCTCGGCGCAACACGACGATTGTGAAAAAAAGGTAAAAACCGGTAGGCGCCAAAAGTCGGTACCGAATTTGTACTTAAGATCTTTCGGTTTGGGAAATTCGGTACCGGTACCCATGTACCATTTGCTTATTTCTGACCACGGGTTTCATACGAACGACATCATTACCATACAACTTTTTTGGTTGATTTTTTTCGGTTATCTTTTAGTGTTTTTTTCTATATTTTCTTTTTATTCTTGCCAGCGGTTCCGTGTGCAACGCCCTCGTAGTGATTTCAAATCACATGTAAACACTGACTAAATAACAAAAGAAGTTCGGCGCAACGCGACGATTGTGAAAAAACCTAGTTTTTATAATCTCAGAACAAAGTAAAATAACATTTATAATTTTTTTCTGAACTAAATTATGGTTTAAAAAAAAATAAAACAATAATGTTGTAGGGGGGACTCGAACCCAGGTTACTAGGTTGTTAAAGACACATACTAACCAGCTGTGCTGCCTTAGTTTTGTTGATATAAAAGACTGCGTACAATATTTATGGTGTACCCGCGATTAAACCTAGTTTCCCAGACAGGATCGCACGAACCCTAATTTCCATTAGTCTAAATTTGAACATGATTTTGATACAGGAATTGAAATCAAATAGAGGGCTAAGGTTCAGGATGCTATAACGAGTCAGAAGCACATAACGAGTCAAGTTTTACTAATTAAAGTCATGTAATACACATCTATCTTATCTATAAAAAGAGGTTAAATGCTGATGTAATTTTGCCTATGTGTCATCAAATTAGGTATGCCACATTGGATCTGCTGATGTCATAATTCCGATTTATCTATAATATTATGTATTATGTATTATATATTATGTATTATAAAGGAGAGTTGCCAAAAAAAAACCCGGGTATTTCAAATTTTGAATTTTGAATTCATTTAACTCATCCCAAGACACCATTTCAATGTCGGGTCCTTTATATTCTTTTCTCTCATTCTTCTTCCTCATGCCATTCAATCCTTTTCCCTCTGCTCTTTCTGAAACCCTAACTGCAAATAACATCATCAGATCCAGTCAATCGATCCTTCGTGTGGTTCAAGGTTTCACTTAAATCGTCTCTCTCTTATGATCGTCTCCACCTATAACTTCAAAATCAATGTAAGAATCTCAATAATCTTCCATTAATCATCTTGATTCTTGAATTTTTATGGTTGATTGTCGATTATATTTCTTTCGTTTTTGTTTTGCATTCCTACGATCTTATCCGATTACTAAATCTGAACCTACTTCTGATGTGATCCCCTAACCCTTACAGTACATCTGTGTATGCGTGTGTGTTTGTTGTGGTGTGGGGGATGTTGTGCTGTTGCTTTTAGTGTGTTATATGTTGTTTTTTATTGACCGTACAAGTATTACCCGATGGAAAGAATAAGGTACTTAATGTTTTTGTTACTTTTAGTGTGTTATGTGTTGTTTTTTTAGGCTGATGATTTGTAATTTGGGATGATCTTATATGAATTTTGTTTAGATAATGTTGATTGGTAAACTATGAGATGCATTGTTTGAAAGAAACAATCTGAATCATCTCTCTCAGATCCTATATCGCATATGCTAATGATTTTTAATTGACTTTGGTGATTCGACAGAAGATTTCATGATTTCAGAGAAGTAAGGGGTTTAGCTAGATTTTCGATTTAGGGGTTTAGCTTTATTCGAGATTCTTGATTTTTGTGTTTATATTATTTGATTTATGATATTATGGTGTTTCATCACAAAGCTTTGATCTCACCATTATTTTGTTTCTTATGCGTCGAATCGTCCAGAGGTACAATTCCATCCGTTAATTAACTATATAAAGGCATTTTTAATCTTTTTATTGTTTCACCGTATTCGATTGTTATTTAAGAATTATTGATACGATTGTTATAGTTATCATCATATCGAAGGGTCATGATAGTATTAACGAGCGTTTGTTTATAGTTAATTTTTGGGTTTAGGGTATGGATTAGAACTCGATATGATTTGAGCTTGTTGTATTTGTTCAAGGGTAAAGATGATATTATAAGATTCAAAAGGATGCATATTTTCGAGTCAATCTTTTTTATAATTGAATTGATAAATGACAAATACTTGATATATTAGTTATAAACATCTTATTTTCATCAATTATTTGGTGATTTATGACGGAGAACGATGACACCAACAGCGATGGTGTAGTAGCCGCGTTCTCTTGACAGTTGCGTTAGGGTTTCTAATTTGTTATGTTTTGTTTTGTGATGTAGAACAATGAATCGGTTTCAGTTTTCGCTTTCTAATCCAATTTTTATTACTTTTATGTATCTAATAATCCGATTTTTGTATGGCTGCATTAACGCACTTCTTTCTCTGTAGTGATTATCCTTAACAACATTAAAAGGGACAACAGGATACCAATTAACAACGGCTCTTGCCTTTTTTGTGATGAATTTCTTTCAGAAAGGTATTATTTAGTAGGCGTCGTTGAATTTTTCAGTTCGTTTGTTTAGGGTTTCAATCTTTTTAATTTTCTTCAAGAATTTTATAGAACACTGACCACTTAATATGGTTTGTGTATTGAATATGTGAAATTACTTGATTAAGATTTCTCATGTATGATTGGTTCCTATTATTACTTGATTCAAATTTAAATTACTGATGCAAATAATTTTTTTTCGCTGGTAACATGGTGGTTCTGAGTTTGGTTATTGAGAACAATAAATTTGTTGTTTAATTTTGAAGTTATGATCAATTCATTGAGTTTATAGAGTTGTTGATTAAGATTATTGAATAGTTGCTACTATGGATACTTTTACAGGATGGATACGGATAATCCTGATGTCAACACTGTAAGTCCTTCTGCACACTCAATATGCAACTTTTTATGGATTATTTTTATTTGATCATGCATTTTTATTTTTTGTTAGCCTGAGCTATGTGAGGATGATGAGTTTATTGTGCTGACATGTGATGGTATTTGGTAAGGGTTTATATGAAATGGCACTATAATTTATGCAATGCAATTATTCTTTCTTAATCTTTTGGATCATTAATAAATTATTTTACTTTCATATGTTTAGGGATTGCATGTCAAGCCAAAAGTTAATGGATTTTATTCATGAGCAATTGATATCGGTAAGTTTGAGATAACTCATGTTGCCCTTTAAATTACATCAGGTTAGAGGTAACGTTGTTTGATGACAGTGTGATTCATCTTAAATTTGATGATTGTCATATATGTTGTGTTGCAATGATGTTCGAGGGTTAGTTAAGGAAAACAAATATCGGTTAAATTGTTTGTAGATTGGTATGAACTGGCATAAATTTACCTAAACTTGAGAGCATGGTTTATGTCATCAATTTCAATTTCTGACTGCTATAAATGCCAACTTTTTTTGTTTTGAGGTTTTTCCCTTCTATAAATGCCAACTTTATATGGCCGATTCTGAAAAAAAATATCTGAAATGTCGACTTAATGTTGTGTGTTGCAGATTTACTCTGTCAGGAATGTTGTTGACTTTTACTATACAAAAAATGCGCATTTCAACCCCAGCCCGTTTTCACTGCATAAAAATGGTCGCTTTTAACATCAAGTTGGAAGTTTAAATCATTTAGTAAATAATACATGAGGTTTGGTTTTGCTTTATCTCGAATCAATTAAATTGATCAAATTAAATTTATCAAATTTTATTATGTAACGGTTTGAATTCAGGATTCTGTAATTTTGTTTTGATTTGGTTGATTTTGGTTGAAATTTATTTATTTCATGTTATGTTTTATCTTACTTTGAAGTTTGCTTTATTTAAAAGCTTTATTTGTGTTAATTTCCTTAATTTTATAAATTAGGGTTCTAATTTGGGGATTTTGATTACATGTAGTGTTTTCAGAGAGCTCTGCAGTCAATTGTCTTCTATCAGGTATAAGATCTCTGTTTTAAAATTGCTGATGAAAATTGTTGATAATTAAATCTGATTGATTTGTTTATGTATCAGGTGCCGCTGTTAACCGTCAAGCTGTTGAAGTTCATGTTTGTGAAATTCAGGATGTATAGGTTTGTTTAATTAGGTTTTGTGTTTATGATCATTAACCTAAATGGATTCTCAATCGTTCTAAAAATTGAAAATGCACCATACGCTCTGTACCGTTTCCGAAATCTCGACAGATATATGTTTCGTATTTGGCCGACCAATAAAAATGTTCAGGGAAATTTTCAAATTGTTTACTACTTAATATAAATTTAGTTTTTTTTCTGTTATGTTGATTTCTGATGACTACAAAGTAATCGGGATATGACTCGATTGCTATTTGTGGTACAATTTGAATGAATTTAATGTTTTATCTAATTAGAAGTGTTCACTTTTATATAATTTAATTACCTTTTTTGTAGTAATTTGCTTAATTTTAGAAATTACAGTTCTAATTCGGGGATTTTGATTACATGTAGTGTTTTCACAATCTATACTATCTATTAAGGGAGATTAGAGGATGACCTCGATTTGCCTACGTGTCACGTTCTTAGCTATTAAGGAAGAGAGGAAGACACAAAGGATGTGTCAAACACAGTTGAGATGATACATGTTCAAGGTAATAAGAAGAAACCCTCTGTTGAAGAAGCAACCAGTGAGAGTGTTTTGCTGGAAATATGGAGGGGTCGGTGACGTTGTCGAGGAGTGTCAGGAAATGCTAAGTGATAGCATTTCCTGACACTCCTCGACAATGTCACCGACCCCTCTTAAAAATTCCATCCAAACTCTCTCACTGGTTGCTTCTACAACACAGGGTTTCTTTTTATTACCTGAACCTGTATCATCTCAACTGTGTTGACTGACCCTGTATGTGTTGTTACATCAAGATTTAATTAGGATTTTTTTATTTTGAAAATTGATCGATTCAGTTTTGATCACCACAGATGCTTTTGTCATCTGAGGCTATGATGGCGAGATCTGCCGTGTTGTTGCAACATGCCCTAATCGTTGTTGGCTGCCGTTCACGGCTGTTCTAGGTAGCGTTGGGTGTAATCGATGTTTGGTTGATGATAATTAGATCGATGTCACCTAAGGGATATTCAGTCAATGATGTTGATGAGATGCTTCTCACCTGAGACTAAAACTATGATGAAGCAAACGTCTGCCCGAATAAGCGAGGTCTGACATTTTCAAATCATTTGAATTACTTTAGCAAATCATTTAGTGTTGACTGTGAAGATGAATAGAAATGAATTCAAAGTGCATTTTTCTTGTTCTTTCAACATGAGGCTATGATGATTTGTAGATCTGAGTAAAAATTGAATGAAGATAGCATTATGGTATGGCAAGGTCGTAGGATGTCAGTTGTTCATGCAACCTCTCTTGCAGCCATGATGTTGTCATCTTTATGCACAATCTGAGCCTGACAGTCTGACAATATATATGTTTTGCAACTTCACCATGAATAGAGAAGAAAGAGAGAGTTGGATCTTTGTGATATTGAATAGAGAAGAAAGAGAGAGTTGGATGGAGATATGATTACTTCTGAGTGCATTAAATTGCTAAAACAACTCCCTATGCATTTTAAGTTTTGCCTCCTAAAAAAACAGATTATTACCTGAACCTGTATCATCTGAAATGTGTTGACTGACCCTGTATGTGTTGTTACATTAAAATTTAATTAGGATTTTTTTTTTATTTTGAAAATTGATCGGTTCAGTTTTGATCATCTTAAATGCTTTTATCATCTGAGGCTATGATGGCGAGATCTGGCGTGTTGTTGCAACATGCCCTAATTGTTGCCGGCTGCTGTTCGCGCCTGTTCTAGGTAGCGTTGGGTGTAATCGATGTTTGGTTGATGATAATTAGATCGATGTCATCTAAGGGATATTCAGTCAATGATGTTGATGAGATGCTTCTCACCTGAGACTAAAACTATGATGAAGCAAACGTCTGCCCGAATATATGCGAGGTCTGACATTTTCAAATAATTTGTATTACTTTAGCAAGTCATTTAGTGTTGACTGTGATGATGAATAAAAATGAATGCCTGAAGCATTTTTCTTTTCCTTTCAACATGAGGCTATGATGATTTTGTAGATCTGAGTAAAAATTTAATGAAGATAGCATTATGGCATGGCAAGGTCGTACGATGGCAGTTGTTCATGCAACCTTTCTTGCAGCCATGGTGTTGTCATCTTTATGCACAAGCTGAGCCTGGCATTCTGACAATATAAATGTTTTGCAACTTCACCATGAATGACCTTCGCTGATCCTGTGTTGGTGATCAAGGTTTTGAAAAGGGATCGTGTATAATTGTTGTCACATCTATACAAGAAAATGCGAGCAGGCAAAATTTGAAAATGATGAGGAGTTGTTTGGCCATTTAATGCACATCATAAGTAATCATATCAATTCTCTCTTTCTTCTGGATTCAAACTCATAGCCCACATTTCTCTCTTTCTTCTCTATTTCTCTTTTTCTTCTCTATTCTTCATCACAGGCGATTTCGATTCAAACTCTAGAGTTTCCTTTACAAATCTTCCACAGAGTGTTTTGGTAGTAAGCTAGGGTTCCGGGCACTTTCCGGTAACTTAGATGCGTTTCCGATGAAGCAAATGTCGGCCTGAATATACGCGAGGTCTGACATCGTTTGTAAATTGGTTCGTGTGGCCATTGATATAGAGTGACTATGAAGATGTTAAGGTTGAAGCAACTGTCTCCTACAGATCAGGTAGTTACTCTCAATTCTCGGTTGTTGTTCAATCAGAAAGATAAGGTACTTTTTCCATCCCTGAAGATGTTCTTGCTCTATTTGTTCTTAGTCGTGATTGGTAATTTTCAAGAATTTGTAGTTTGATAAAGGTTTCATTTTTTTTAATTCGTTTTATTTTTGGTGATGATTTTTGTTTTGGTGTAGTGTTTGATTTGTTTTTTAATTATTTTAGTTGGCTAATACACGAGAATCACCCATAGAACTCACCACCAGAACCATTGGGCATGTCAGAAACGATGATCATGAAGCCAACAACAACTTACATAAACAATCACTGGTTAATTCAACATACAGGCAAGTCTGGATGGGTTGTTTATAGATTCACTGATCTTTGTTTGTTTTTCATTCAGTTTACTTTTCCTTAAACTGGTTATACTTCAAGCTTTCTCGATCTGTTTGCAGGCGAATAGGTTGACTCGATGAGGTATGAAAAATAGAATTGATAAATTTAGGGAAAATCTGATTCAAAGATGATAATGCAATAGTGGAGGATCTAATTCTACAGTTTCGATAAATTCAGGTGTGTTTTCAAATAATGCTTCCTAGATGTTTGAAGACCGACAAATGTCCAACTAAGCAACACTGTGGACATTTGTCGTTCTTTGTCGGTTTTCAAACATCTATGAACCATTATTTGAGAACACCCTTGCATTTATCGGAGCTGTGGAATTAGATCCTCTACTGTTGGGTTATCATCTTTCAAACTCATTTTCCCTAAATTTATCGATTTTGTTTTTCATGCAGGATATAATCTGTTTTTTTAGTATTTGATTTGGCCGATGGCCCATGTTCAAGGATGCATTATGTTTAAGACTATACGAAGATTGCATTTGGTTATCATAAGGTTAAATTTTAAATTAATATGGTCTCATTTATTACTAAGCTTATAATTATACTTAAGCCATCACATTCTTTTTGTTAGGTCTCAATGCATCTAATCACAGCAACCATCATTGAGCCATCACATTCTTTCCCTCTGCATATCAGGTAACGGTTTTTCTTAATACATCTTGAAAATTAGTTTGTTATGTATGATTTTTCAATGTGGTTTTGAAACTTGTTGGATAGTAATTGTCAATTTCAGATAGGTTGGGTATTGAGACCAAGAAATTCAACGCCACTTGCAGTTATGGTTTTAAGGTCAATTATTGGCTTCAAACAGAGACAGGGGACCTTTGTTTCTGAATGTATTGTAGTTTCAATTATGACTTATGCCTGATGATGTTGTCAATTTATAAGTATAATGCGAGTGTGAATTCATTAAATAATTTAACATCATATTTTACATATAGATGTAGACAAAAGCTTTTATCATTATACTTGTAATACTAACACATAATCTCATTAACATTGTTTTATAAAGATATATAACTAAATGCAAAGAATTTAAACGATATATTATAATCTGTTTTATAGTATTTGTTTTCGATTGTTATTAAACATACCCATGTGTCCACACGGATATTACAACTAGTATAAAAATATAATAGCACGTGTATCATCTAACCAATAAAAAAAAGAGAATATTTGCTTCAAATGTAACATATTCTAGAATCAATAAAAAGGTTATAATTATCACAACTAGGGGTGCAAATGAGCCGAGCAGCTCGCGAGCTACTCGCGATCGGCTCGAGAAAAAGCTCAAAACGAGTCGAGCCTTATCGAGCCCGAGCCGAGCTTGAGCCTCAAAACAAAGCTCGTTTGTTTATCGAGCCCGAGCTCGAGCCTCGCATGTGAAGCTCGTTAGGCTCGTCGAGCCTTATCGAGCCTTAGTGTAAATGAGCCGAGACGAGGCGAGCTTATTTAAACTTGTTTCCAAGCCGACCTCGAACCTAAAAATAAGGTTATTTAGTAAACAAGCCCGAGCTTCACTTATCGAGCCCGCGAGCCTAAAAAGTCTATTATTTATATTTTTTTTATTTAATATAATAATTAATAGATAATAAACGAGCCGAGCTCGAGCTTGAGAAAATACAAACGAGCCGAGCTCGAGCTTTGAAAACAAAGCTCGAATCGAGCCGAGCTCGAGCCCGAGCTCTCATAAGTTAATCGAGCTCGAGCTCGAGCCTGGTCGAGCTCGAGCTCGGCTCGGCTCGTTTGCACCCTATTCACAACGCTTAAGTTATCAATGTAAGTTCTCTACCTCGTTTTTGCTTAAACAAGAGGGGGAAACTTCATTTTAGCAACCCATTTTTTTAACCAGTTTAATAAATAAAACATACGTTTGAAATAGTTTGAGTAAATTGTCATTTTAGTCATTCAAAATTGCCACTTTAGTCCAAATAGTTTTTTTTCTTGTCATTTTAGTTCAAATAGTTTTGTTTTATGTCATTTTAATCCTTGACTTTTGTCATTTTTTGCCATTTTCATCCAACCTACTAATTCCATTAAAAAAAATTAGTTAACCTAGGTGAATTTTGGCCAAACCATATTTTTCTTTCCTTTTTTTTTGCAGGTGCGATGGTATGAGGATGGTGTTGTGCCGGCTTACAGTGAAGATGATGGCGGTGGTTGTTGGTTTTACGATGACGGCGGTGGTGTTGGTTGATGACGTGGGTGGCGGAAAAATGGTCGGTGGTGGTGGAAATGGTGGTGGGGGTGGGTGGTGACGGTGTAGGCAGGTGGTGGCAATGATAGAAGGTTTTGATGGGTCGGTGGTGGTGGTGGTCGATGAAAATGACAAAAAATGAAAAAAGTCAGGGACTAAAATGACAGAAAACAAAACTATTTGGATTAAAATGATAAGAAAAAAAACTATTTAAACTAAAGTGACAATTTTGATTAAACCATACAAAATAAAATAGGAATTTACTCAAATAGTTTACATCGAGATTTGCTTTGTTTTACAAACATTTTTGGCCACAAAAACTATATAAATTTATACGACTTTGATTTACAAGTATTCTAATTTTATCGGACTTCATTTAAAGTTACTTTAATATTCCACTTTTGTTGAACTTTATTTGCCCTATCCACTGGATTGGACATTTAAAGATGGATGATTAAGCTTGATTGAGCATATCATGTGTTGATGCAACAAACACAGGACCAAGGATGGTAGCTTAGCTGGTCAGACAAAAGGGCTGAAGGGTTCAGTTTTGCCTAACGCAGGTCGCGGGGTCCCTCCACGTTTGCAAAACGTGGAAGGAGGTTCACTAGTATGATTGAGATATTTGCTTTGAAGTTCTTTCTTCGAGACTAGCTCGAATTCAGAAAAGAAAGCAAATGAGATGAATTTGATGAAGAGTACTTTGGAGGTGACAAAGAACTCTTGAATGACAAGAGATTAAGGTATCTCTGCTTTTTTTTGGAATGTCCAGGAAGTGTCTTCGAGCTGTCTTCTTATAGTGGAAGACACCTCTCGAAATGGTATGGTCCATACTAGCGGAACCTGTTTGCTTATGGAGGGTTTCCCCTTTTGGGGTTGAAGGCTTTGGACCCCTGGTTAATAGGGTGTGCCTGTGCAGACCTGCTCTGACTTTGTAAGTTGGTGAGCGTGAGTTGGTGAGATGAGTTGGTGGACATGACTAGTTACTGTTCCTCGATTCACTCATTATACAGCTTTTCATCCGATGAACCTTTCAACCTTTTAAGCTCTTTGCATATTGATGATTTTATTTGTCTTTGGGCTACCCCCGTCGTCAGCCCCCCAAGTCAGAGGTTTTTGGGGTATTATGCTCAAAGACTTCTGACTTTTATGCATGTCTTTTAAAGGCTTCAAGGGTTCGTTGTTTGGAGGCTTGAAGGGTTTGAGGCGGTTACTTTTTGAATTTTGAATTTTAATCGATTTGACAGTTGATTTGACATGTGTCAGGCGGCGGATTGGCAGAAATTACTTATTTACCTTTAATGCCCCTACTTTACTCTTTTATTTGTTTTAACTATTGTAAAGTTTCTTCACTTTCTTTGCAATCATTCACCGTTTTCCTCTTCTCAGGTTAGTTTCTCTCTTCCATTATCGCTTTTACTTTGTTCTTATCATGGGTGCCCTTAAGGATTTAGCGAGGTCATTCTCCCGGATGACACAAGAGGAAGTAGACCTGTTTTGCCTTGAATATGGCATTGATAAACAGTTTAATCCGACCGCCCCTGCTTGCGATGTTTCTATTGACAAACCGATTCCTGGTTTTATTGCTTTGTATTGTCGCCATTTTCAATGGTCCAACCTTCGTTACCCTTTTTCGTTTTTCGTTCTGAACTTGCTTGAATATTACCGAGTGTCCTTTGGGCAAGTTCATCCAAAAGGGATGGCTAGGGTTTTACATTTTGAAGTGCTTTGTCGTGCTCTTGGTTATGATCCCTCCCTGTTGCTTTTCCGGAGGTTTTTTCGTTTAGCCAAAAATGGCGATTGGTTCACGTTTGAAACAACAAAGATTGATACTTGTCTTGTTTCGTCCATGGTTACAACCCTTGGATCCTGGAAGGATACCTTTTTCTGGGTTTCTGACTCGATTGTTCCATTCAAAATGGTGTGGAGGCATCCGGATGCTGTTCTCAATGATCCGGAGCCTGCTGAGTCTGAATTGAACGATGCCTTTCTTTCTGCTATTCGGGGGTGCCCTTCGAGGGTTCGTCCCTTTCCCGAACATTTGTTAGTGCTTTTAGGGGTTAGTAAAATTTGGGCAAAAGTTGATCGGGATCCGGTGTTAATGAGAAATGGCTTTGGTATGCATTTTTTCCCTATGCCTTTTTATTTTACCTTGATTGTGGCTTATTTTTTCTTTGTTTGCTTTTTGGCAGTTATGTCTGCTTTGGACTTTATCAAGAGTGACGATACGTCCGATGTTGTGTTTGAAGATGCTTCGACTGTTCCGGGTGAAAATGTTGTGGTGAGAACCTCTGAGCAAAGGTTTGAGGGCTCGGGTTATGTCAGTGTTGAAAATGTGAAGGGTTTTACCAAGTCCAATGTTCCCAAGCCTTCAACTCGCCGGTTATCTCGTCGCTTACTGAAGGCTACTCCTCAATCCACTTCCACTGAGCCAGTGGATTTGAGTGATGACATCGAGGTTTCTGAGGATCAGGCTGAGGCAGAGGTTGAGAAGGAGAAGGAATTAGTTGTGCGTGGTAAGAAGGTTCGAGGGAAGAAGGGTGTTGCTACCCCTGTTCAAGAATCGTCGAGCAGGGACGTTGAAGGGTTGAACCCTGAGGGCACTTATGTGCCTACTTGGTTGGTTAAGAATGATGACTCTTTTAAGGATGCTGCTGTTTGCGAGGATGCTCTTAGTCATCTTGCTCCTCCCTCCGTTCGTGAAACTATTGCTGAGATGGATGATGACACTATGTTATCTCGCATGGTTTTAACTACTTGCAACCTTGCAGCCATGCTTCCCCAAGGGATTACACGTTTTCGCCAAAGGATGCGGGAGTATGAAGATTTTTCTAAAAAGAAAGACAAAATGAAATCCTCCCTTGCATCGATGAAGAAGGAAGTGGCTGGGTTTGCAGAGAAGGAGGCAGCTTGGAAGAAGGAGACTGAGGATCTGAAGAAGATGCATGCCATTGAGATGGGTGACTTGAAGAAGAGCTTTGAAGCTAATTTGCTGAAGTTGAAGGCTGATCGAGAGGCCTTGTCTGTCCAACAGAAGGCTTTTCGTGAAGAAAAGGAGGGGTTGAAGGCTTCTGTTGGTCAGGTGACTGCGGATAATCAGTGGTTGATCGAGCATGGGTTTCAGCAGGTTGTGACTTATCTTTTGCACTCTAAGGAATTTAACTCTGCCCTTGGTGATGTTTACACAAAGCTGCTGAACCTGGGGAAGCATCAGGGCCTTACTGCTGGCTATAAACTTCATGAATCTGGGCAACCTTTGGAGAAGTCACCCATGTTTCGCCCCGAGGCTTCTGATGTTTTCAAAGCTTCTGTTGAGCAGATGGAGAGGCTAACCTACCCTTACATTCATGAGGTATCTTCCTGTTTTGGCAAGCCTTTGTCTGTTTTACAGGGATTGAAGCCTGAAGGGTTGAATGAGAAGGTTTGTGCTGAGGTTTTGGGCTCTTTGTCAAGGAAGAGGTCCTACTCTGGGGACAGTGATGATACCCTTTCGAGTCTGCCTGAAACCTCGAAAGATGCTGGTTTGGAAACCTCTGCAGTTGGTGGTGAAGAAGGTGTGAAGGCGAAAAAGACCAAGAAAGCCAAAAAGTCTAAGGGTGAAGGTTCTAAGCCCTCTGGCAACTGACATTTATTCGTAGCTTTCTTAGCAAACACTTTAATGTTTTGTAATATTTTAAACAATGTTTAGGTTTTGGGAACCCTTAAGGTTCCTATGGTTGGTTAGGCCTTTATGGCCGTTGGACACTAGTTTTATCTGCAAGTCACTAGGGCTTGCTTTGACTATCTAATGAAGGTCTTTTATGGCCTTTCTGACTATGACATGATGGTTTGGTGTTTTTGTTTATTTTACTTGCTTGGTTTGTTTTGTGGGGTTTCAACCCTTCAAGCTTTTTTGTATGATTGCTGCCGGGTTGAAGCCTTTAACCTTTCAAGCTAAGTATCTGTTGGTTGAACGCTGGGTAGCTTCTGATTTGGTTTGTGTGTTTGGTTGGTAGGCTTGTGTATTTATTTTCTTGCCTTGTCTTTGTTTACTTTGTCTTTATGTTTTTTACACTTTAAAGGGTTCAGTGCTGCAGTCACTTTGCCTTAGTGTTTATCATCAAGACGTAGTATCTATCCTTTTCTTTTATTTCGTTGTGATTTGTTTGATTTCGTAAGTCTGTTTATTGGGTACATTTTTTTTTTAGACTTAAGGAACGATTGGTGTAGGCTGTTCAAACCTGTCTATGAGACACTATTGTTTTTCTTTTATAAGTCTCATGGAGTTGTATTGATTTAGGAACTCACCCCTTATATAGGTCCATTCAACCCTTGAACCTATTGAGCGATATGGCCTGGGAGCTCATCCCCTTACATGGCCCTTGCCATGGAGTTTTTTGCTAGGTTCTCAACCTGATATTAGGATAGAAAGACAAGTTTGATAAAGTAACTTCATTCATTCAAGCAACATTTGCTTTTACAAAAGGTTTTTGTTTTGCTACAAACCAAACTTTCTAAACATAAAACCTTCTAAGGGTTTTTCCGTTCCAGTGCCTTGGAAGCCTTTTGCCTTCTGAATCTGCCAGCTTATAGGATCCGCCCTTGTGTGCTTCGAGGATGGTGTAAGGACCTTCCCATTTTGGGCCTAGTTTCCCTTGGTTTTCCTTTTTGCTGGCTTCATTGTTTCTGAGGACTAGGTCCCCTGGCTTGAATCTTTCGTTCTTGACCTTTTTGTTGTAATAGGCCTCCATCCTTTGTTTGTACTTGGCTTCTTGTATTGCTGCTTGATCCCGGGCTTCTTCTAGGAGTTGCAAGTTCAACATGGTCTCTTGTGTGTTTACATTGGGATCCATGTTGACAACTCGTTGGGTTACAACTCCTATTTCAGCTGGGATTACGGCTTCGGATCCGAATACCAAGCTATAAGGTGTCTTTTTGTGACTTGTTTTTTCCGTCGTTCTGATTGCCCATAAAACGCTAGGCAATTCCTCCAGCCAATTACTTTCATATCTCCCCAATCTTGTCTTGATGCCTTCTACAATACTTCTGTTGGTTCTTTCAACCTGGCCATTTGATTGCGGGTAGGCCACTGAGCTGAAGATTTGGTTGATCCTGTACTCCTTGCACCAAAGGCTGAAGGGTTTCTCGGCGAATTGTTTCCCATTATCGGTGACAATTACCCCTGGTAACCCATAGCGACATATGATATTCTCCCAAACAAAGTCTATGACTTGTTTTCCTGTGATTTTGGCAAGGGGTTTAACCTCTGGCCATTTGCTGAAGTAGTCGATTGCTACCAATAGGAATTTTACTCCCCCTTTGCTTGGAGGGAATGGACCGACAATGTCCATTCCCCATTTATGGAATGGCCATGCTGAGGTTATGGGGACCAAGTCGTGTTTGGGACTTTTTGGTATCGGTGAGTGGATTTGGCAGGCATCGCATTTCTTTAGTTGCTCAGCGGTGTCACGATGCATTGAAGGCCAGAAATATCCCAAATTCATAAGCTTTGCAACCACCGATCTAGCTCCAAAATGAGCTCCACATATTCCTTCATGCACTTCTTTGATCAAATATTTGCTTTGTTCAGGGCCCACACACCTTAATAATGGTGCAAGGTATCCTTTTTTATAGAGGATTTCTCCTTGCAACACATATTGTCTTGCTTTGATCTTTACCCTTTCAGCTTCCATTTGGTCGTTGGGTAGTTCATTGTTTTGAAGGAACTTCTTTATGGGAGTCATCCAATTTGGATCTTCCTCGGTGACCACATCTTGTACTTCCAATTCATCAATTGAACGAGCCTTCAACACTTCAACCAACACCTTTTTTGTGAGGTGGGCGAATGTGAGGGACGCTAATTTGCTTAAGGCATCTGCCCTTTTGTTTTGGGATCTTGGAATTTGTTTGATGTTGCATGCTTGAAAGGTGTTCATTAATTCCTTGGACTTTTCTTTGTACCTTCTCATGTTGGGTTCTTTGGCAACATAGCTGTCATTGACTTGGCTTGATACTAGTAGTGAATCAGTGAACACGTCAAGCTTGTTGACTTTCATTTCTTTAGCTAGCCGGAGACCAGCAATCAGTGCTTCATATTCAGCCTCGTTATTGGTGGTCTGAAAGTTGAAACGAAGAGCATACGTGAATTCTAGCCCTTCAGGGTTGATCAAGATTATACCAGCTCCTGACCCTTCAACGCTTGAAGCCCCGTCTGTGAACAGTTTCCAGGCTTCAGGGTTGGAGGGTTCAGTGGTTGTGGTGTTTACTTCCTCAGTCTTTTGGCTTGGGATTTCTACTAGAAAGTCAGCCAAAACCTGAGCTTTGATTGCTTTTCGTGGGACATAGGTGATGTTATGTTCACCTAGTTCCACTGCCCATTTTGCCAATCTTCCCGAGTTTTCAGGTTTTTCAAGCACGTTCTTAACGGGTTGGTCAGTGACCACTTGTATAGGATGTGCTTGGAAGTACCTTCTAAGCCTTCTGGCTGTTTGGACCAAGGCTAGGGCTAATTTTTCAAGGGGAGGATATTTGGTTTCAGCCAGTTTTAAAGTTTTGCTGAAAAAATAGACGGGTACCTGAGCCTTATCCCTTTCAATGGTTAGGACGGCACTGATGGCTTCATCGGCGACTGAGAGGTACACCGATATGAGCTCCCCGGTTTCCGGTGCTGCGATATCTGGCAGTGAAGCAAGGTGCTGCTTCATTTGATTAAAAGCTTCCTCAGCCTCATCGGTCCATCTGAAATCTTTCTTATCTGAACAATTCTTGAGCGTTTTGTAGAATGGTAGAGATCTTTCGGCCAGTTTTGATGTAAAACGTTTCAAGGCTGCAAGCTTCCCATTCAGGCTTTCAACCTCCTTCTTGGTTCTTGGCGGTTTAGCTTCGAGAACAGCCTTTACTTTGTTGGGGTTGGCCTTGATGCTTTGCTTTCCCACAATATGACCCAAGAATTTTCCTTCATCAAACCCAAACGAACATTTTTCAGGGTTAAGCTTCATGTTGATTTTTCTAAGATTCTTGAAGGTTTCTTGGATGTCATCAAGCATCTGGTATTCCGTTTTGCTTTTGATCACCAGGTCATCGACATATGCTTCCATGTTTCTTCCAATTTGGCTTTCGAAGGCTTTATCGACGAGCCGTTGGTAAGTGGCTCCCGCGTTCTTGAGGCCAAAAGGCATTTTTTGGTAGCAGAAAATGCCCTTGTCGGTGTGGAAAGCCGTCTTTTCTTCGTCTTCCTTTTTCATGAGGATCTGATGATAGCCTTTGTATGCATCGAGAAAGCATTTGAACGGGTATCCCGTGAGTGAATCAACCTTGAGATCAATTTCTGGGAGTGGGTAACAATCTTTAGGACAAGCCTTGTTAAGATCTTTGAAATCTATACACATTCTCCAAGAGTTATCAGGTTTTCGAACCATAACAGGATTAGCAATCCATGACTGGTACTTAACTTCTCGAAGAATGCCAGCTGATACGAGTTTTTCAACCTCTTGGCAAGCTGCTAGGCTTCTTTCGGGTGCCAGGCTTCTTTTCTTCTGCACCACTGGCTTGACGTTTGGTGGTATCCTTAGCTCATGTTCAGCAATGCTTCGAGGAATCCCGGTCATGTCTTCGGGGGACCAGGCGAATACATCGCTGTGGTGTTTTAGCAGCTTTTCAAGGTATGAAAGAGTTTCTTGAGAAAGGTTGGGGTTGACCCTTATCCGCTGTTCGGGGTACTTAGGGTTGATGACTAACCCCTGCTTGTCTTTCTCGTCATCGGGACTTTCTCCTTCGATCAGGTAGGCTTCCTGAGAGGGTTGGAGGGTTGCAATCCCTCTCTCAGTGGGGAACTTGACAGTGCCATGGCCAACAGATACAGCCATGTAAAATGCACACTGTCCGGGCCTCCCTATGATCACATCATAGTTGGAAGGGATATTGATAACCACGAAGGTTAGTGATCGAGTCCTTTCCTTTAAACCTTCCCTGAAACATACGTTAAGAGTTATTTGGCCCAAAGGCTTCAAGGTTATATCAGCGATACCTTTTATGGAAGTCCCGGAGGGTTGAAGCCTTGAACGCTCCTCATTGCTTAATTGGTTAAAGAACTTTTCGAACATGATTTCAGTGGCTGCTCCCGTGTCTATGTATGCTTTGCATGTTTGTAAGGTCCCCACGAGGGCTTCGACCACAAGAGGGCCAGGTAGTGGGTCCTTCTTTGTTGGGGGAAAGCAGACACACTGAAGTTCCCAAGCTTCCAGGCGTTGTTTCTTGTAAGGGGCCTTGTCATCAGAGTACACCATGTTTACTTCCTTACCTTTGCTTTCAGCCATCTTGTCTCGAACTCCTTTTACCAAGTGGGCAAGTTCTCCCGACTTGACGGCCTCTTCAATTCTCTTTTTCAGTTGGAAGCAATCATTGGTGTGATGTCCCTTTTCTTCATGGAATTCACAGAACTGAGTGGAGTTCTCGTTTTTCCGACTTTTGGGAAGAGGCCTGGGAGGTCTGAAGTTTTGCTTGACCTCTTCCGTTGCCAGGATCTCCTGAGGGGTTTTGGTGAGAGGAGTGAAACTCATGTTTTTATCTCTGCTTGAAGGGTTACGCCCTTCAACCCTTCGAGGGTCTGAACCCTTTGGGCGTCTGTCGTAAGAGTTAAAGTTGCCTCTCTTTCTAGCTGGACTACTACTTCGCCAACCAGAACCCCTTTTCCTTTGTTCCTTGATATCAACAGCTTCTTCTCCTCGGATGTGAGCCTCGGCTCTTTCAAGGGCTTCTTCCAAGGTTTTGGGTAGAGATTTGTTGAAATCTCGTGTGAGATACTTAGAGGTTATAGCGTTCATAAAACCGGCAACCCTCATTTTCTCATCAGCCCCCACGTAGGTTAGCCCTTCTTTCTTGTACCGTTCAATGAATGCTCGTAGGCTCTCATCATCTCGTTGTTTTATTTGGAAGATTACAGTCGCGTCCTTAACGTATCTCCTTTGTTGGGAGAAGTTTGCCAGGAAGCCTCTGCTGAGATCATCAAAGCTTCGAATGCTTTGAGCAGGAAGGTCGTTGAACCAAATTCTAGCGGACCCAATGAGGGTTTGCATGAACATTAGGCAACATTCAGCATTCGACCATTTTTCTATTCGAGCAGCACCAGTAAAGATTTGAAGATGATCTTCTGGATCTTCAGTCCCATCATACGTTTTGATGTGGGCAGGCATTTTGATTTTTGACTGGAAGTCATAATCAGCTATCTGTCTTGAAAAGCATGAAAGGTTGCTTGGCTTGTAAGGTTTAGCCAAGTCCTCTTCAGGTCTCGTGCCTCCGTTGTTGTTATTGCCTTGGTTTCCCTGGGTGGCCAGCACTTGATTGATGAAGTGCTGCCAAGGGAAGTGGGCCATCATCTGAGACATCACATTGGGCACGAAATTGAAACCTTGAAGGCTTCCAGGACCAACCGAGCAACTTACCCCAAGAGGGGTGCTGGCAACAGCACTTCGTGCTAAAGGGAGCACGGACAGGGCTTGCTCCCATGTGGTACTCAGAGAAGTAGGACAACTAGTCACTGGGGATTGTAGGAGTTGGTCGAGGGTTAACTCGTGTCCCAGAGGAGTACCACTAGCGGTTGGTTGGGAAGAAAGAACGGGATGAACAGTGGGGTTTGTCATAGTAGACAAATAAGGATGAAAGTTTGAAGGGTTGCTGGGACCGGCCTCACCTCTTGTAACAAAGGGTGGTAGAGGTGGCCCAGGAGACAACGTTGGTTCAGGTTCGTCGTAATCGAGACGGATCCTTACACCTTTTTCCCTTTCTCTGTTCACATGTTGGTTAAGGAGTGATCTTAACTCAAGGAAGTTATTAGCGACCCCCTCGGGGGTAAGTTCAACGCGTGTAGGAGTGTCAGACACACCAACGTTGGGAGACGGAGCTCCAGATCTGGATGGGGTTGGTGTGTTAAAGGTGAGGAACTCGGGTGTACTCCCCGGAGTTGAAAAAGGCGTTGTTACTGTCGTGTGAGCTTGACCACTTCCCGGGGTAGAGGTGTTAGGAACCTGGTTCACCTCCCCCGGAGATCCACTTTCTGACATGGTGATTTTGAACGAAAGGAGCTACACGTACCAGGTCTCTTCTGAGGAGAAATAGCGGCGTAGCCCCACGGTGGGCGCCAACTTGTTGATGCAACAAACACAGGACCAAGGATGGTAGCTTAGCTGGTCAGGCAAAAGGGCTGAAGGGTTCAGTTTTGCCTAACGCAGGTCGCGGGGTCCCTCCACGTTTGCAAAACGTGGAAGGAGGTTCACTAGTATGATTGAGATATTTGCTTTGAAGTTCTTTCTTCGAGACTAGCTCGAATTCAGAAAAGAAAGCAAATGAGATGAATTTGATGAAGAGTACTTTGGAGGTGACAAAGAACTCTTGAATGACAAGAGATTAAGGTATCTCTGCTTTTTTTTGGAATGTCCAGGAAGTGTCTTCGAGCTGTCTTCTTATAGTGGAAGACACCTCTCGAAATGGTATGGTCCATACTAGCGGAACCTGTTTGCTTATGGAGGGTTTCCCCTTTTGGGGTTGAAGGCTTTGGACCCCTGGTTAATAGGGTGTGCCTGTGCAGACCTGCTCTGACTTTGTAAGTTGGTGAGCGTGAGTTGGTGAGATGAGTTGGTGGACATGACTAGTTACTGTTCCTCGATTCACTCATTATACAGCTTTTCATCCGATGAACCTTTCAACCTTTTAAGCTCTTTGCATATTGATGATTTTATTTGTCTTTGGGCTACCCCCGTCGTCATCATGATTTGGACATTTTAAGATGGACGATTCAGCTTTGATTGAGCATATCAGGATTCATCCATTATTAAGGAAAAAAATAGTTAAATGAATAGTCGATTCATGATCAAACCGTGATATCAACCATGGTACTTTTGTTTTAATCTTATTTCCCAACTTCTTACTATAGTTAAATGGTTCACACATGGCACGACTACAATAACAAACGTAATATTTGTTCGATAATTTTTTTGTGTAAATTGTTGTTGGCGGCCGATCTGTGGTCAATATGTAGCGTCAATTGTAAACCTTGCGTGGATCTTATTAACGTCTTCTTATTTTCATATGGCTATAACCTTGCAAGATCAGAATAACGAACTATGAACATATGATCCATTGTAACACTTCCATCACATGTTATTATTTTTATCATAACTTGAATCTATTCAATTATAATGCGAATCATATATGCACTAGTATTCTTATTTTCTATGACGACAATGACTAGCAACGTATACCATAAATGTTAAAAATATTTACTATGTGAACATGTAGCACAATATTTAGTTCCCTCTTTTGTCCAAACAAAAAGGGTGGTCTTTGATAACCCATCCTTAATTGATGCTCTTTGAGGATTTTCGTTGTATGCTTAAAAAATTATAACTATTATTCTCTAACCATTGTGTTACATACCAAACGAGAGAACTCAACCTAAAAGACTAGTTTGATGGATGAGAGAACCCATTTGGTATATAAACCCCACATTAGTTGCTCATACAACCGACGTGGGACAAGTCCCATACCTTGCAATGGTATTAGTCCATAACAATCGACCCTCCTTAAGGGCCAACGTCCTCGTTGGTCATGGCTGGCTCTGTCCATGCCACCACTCCGAGCCTCGTTGGTCACGGCTGGCTCTCTCCAGGCCACCACTCTGTGGGTCACCACTCTGAGTTATGGCTCTGATACCAATGTTACATACCAAACAAGAGAACTCAACCCAAAAGACTAGTCTGATGGGTGAGAGAGCCCATTTAGTATATAAACCCCACATCAGTTGCCCATACAACCGACGTGGGACAAGTCTCATACCTTGCAATGGTATTAGTCCATAACAATCGACCCTTACGTTATTTATTTATGTTTTTTAGTACCTTAACTTTGATTTTTAGTTTGAGGGTATTTCTGTTATTTTCTATTATGCAAGGGGTATGATTGTAACTTGCATATCTATTTGTGTTTAAACGTATGAAGGAATAATCAGATCAGATTTGGTGAATTATCCTTCTCTTTAGCTTCTTCTCCTCTAAAACTGTTCTAACCCTATCAAGGGTATCAGAGCCGTTCCGATCTCCGGTCGGAATTACTTTCGATTACCATGACTAACACTCGCAATCAAGAAATTGATAGCACTCTCAAGGAACATGGCAAGGCAATCTCAAGTCTCCAAGAAACCCTAGCCACCATGTTGAAACAACAAGAACAGTCGATGAAACAACAAGAAGAGATCTTACGAGCACTCAAGGAGCATTCAAGCGGTGGCAGCTTCAGCGGAGGCGGCCCTGATAAAGGGCTGTTTAGCGATGATTCGCGGACGGGTACTCGGCCTATGCGGGTCGGGAAGGTTGAGTTTCCTCGGTTTTCAGGAGAAGATGTGGACGGATGGATCTATCGCTGCGAACACTTTTTCACGCTTGATGAAACTCCAGATAACCTCAAGCTGAGATGTGTAGTTGTTCACCTCGACGGAGAAGCCATACAATGGCACCGGTCCTTTATGAAAGCAAGAGGGGTAACAGTGATGAACTTTCCATGGGCAGATTATGTTAGTGCAATATCTAGTCGTTTTTCGAATGCAATGTTTGAAGACCCTATGGAAGAGATTGCATCTCTCGTTCAACTTACCGATGACGCCAAGGGTCTACAAGAATATAATTCAGGTTTTGATCGCTTGCTTAACAAGGTTACCGTTAGCGAACCTTATGTTGTTAGCCTATATTTGAAGGGTTTGAAGCCGGAAATAAAAGGGTCGGTAAAGATGTTCAAGCCTCAAACACTACGTGAGGCGTATGGGTTAGCAAGAATTCAAACTATCAACAACACATACTTGATGAAGCGTTTCAACGCTGTGGAGGATGGGCTGCAACCCGAAGATGTCAAAATAACACCTCCGGTTAACGCTTCAAAACTTCCATTGCTACCAACTCCAAACGTGTCGTCAAGTAAACCAGGAATGCTTAGCTCGAGGCGTTTGACGAGCGATGAACTTGAATTAAAAAGGGCAAAGGGGGAATGTTTTTGGTGTACCGAAAGGTTTGTTCCGGGCCACAAGTGTAAGAACAAACAACTTTACATACTTAAGGTGATAGATGATGATGATCCGACACCGAATGAGCTGGTTGAAGATGATGGAAACAAAGTTCCTTTAATCACTTTTTTGAGGGCAAAAAGTGGGTTAAGGATGGAGTATTGTTACGTTATTTATTTATGTTTTTAGTATCTTAACTTTGATTTCTAGTTTGAGGGTATTTCTGTTATTTTCTATTATGCAAGGGGTATGATTGTAACTTGCATATCTATTTATGTTTGAACGTATGAAGGAAAATCAGATCAGATTTGGTGAATTATCCTTATCTTTAGCTTCTTCTCCTCTAAATCTGTTCTAACCCTATCACATTGTGGGAATTAATACTATAATACACTAATAATAGGGTCTAGGATGAGAGTGATTATGAAGTAACTAGCAATATGATTTGCGCGCGCTGCGGCGCGGGAAAATCACAAACACCGAACATATTAATCCAAGCGTTATGTGATTCGTTAGCCATATAAATACGCGTATTTCGACGTATCCGAATTAACTCGGTGTAACATATATAAGAGTATCCACAATAAGTGATTTTTTCTCATTTTTAGAAGCCATGTATGAGAGAGAGAGGTGAGGTGGAGGAGAGAAGATGTTGATTAGAGCATCCCCAATAACCATCCATTTTTTGATGTTTTTGGGTTGCCATGTTGGCATTGCCCAACCAATAACAAAGTTTCTCTTTCTTGCCCCTCTCACAACCTATAAAACATATTTTCTCTCTCTCCTCTCTACTCTCTCCTCTGTCTTCCTTCCCTCTCTCACAAACTCATTTTTTCTCATTTTTCACCACACAAATGACGAAAAGTGTAATTTACCCTATATAATAATATCTTGTGAATTATCACAACATACTAGAAAAAACACATTTTCTTGACGCGCATTGCGCGTTATAAAAGTGTAATTATGACACACAAAAACATGTCGTTGATAGACAAGTCATAATTAACATGACATGCATTTGTGTGTCATGTTTTTATGACACACATCAATGACACGCATTTATGACATACTTTAATGGCACGCATTATATTACACTCTTTAATAACACATGTTCATGACACTCATTTGTGACACATATATATGACATTCGTTTATACGTACGATGCTTTTAATTGTTTAAAAAAATGTTTTTTTTTTTATAAAATTACTAATTTACCCTGGATACATATATAATATGAAAACAATAAATCTATTCCGTAAAACAAATACACATATTATACGGCGACGGCGATGGTGAATAATAGTAATAATAATAATAATAATAATAATAATAATAATAATAATAATAATAATAATAATAATAATAATAATAATAATAATATCAACACCAAACAATAAGAATATAACCGAAGAAACTACAAAGTATCATGTTAATTGTGGTAAAATTTACTCAACTCCATGTATAACAATAATCCAACACCATTGAACAAAACAATAACGGAAGAAACTATAAAGTATCATGTCTTCCTGGTTTTTCTTGACCGCACAATCCGCGCATTCTCGAAAAGGCAAGTCCAGACTGTAACATCAGGAACGATTGGAACATCACGAACAACACGGTTGAGGGTCGTACCACCACCTTGTTGAAGTTGTTGTTGTTGTTGTTGTTGTAGTTGTTGCTGGCGTATAACATACGCTCTGCCAAATCCCTTTTCTCCATTAACATTTTGTTGATGATCTTCTCGCCCTACTCCACCGCTAGCCACTGGAGCACTTCCAACATGAACCTTATCCCCAACTGCTGCCAACTCCTTAATTCCACACCCTTCAACCACAGCGACCGACTCACTTTCAACATGAACCATATCACTGCCTGTAGCCAATGGCTCACTTTCACTTTCAACTCGAACCATATCATCACCTGCAGCCGACTTTTCGATTACAAATCCTCTGCAAGTCACTGGCTTAGTTGCATACGCTTGTTTTCCAACCAATCTTCGCTTACTTTCAACGTGCCTTGAAAGCAAAGGCCATTCTTCAGTCGATAGATCCATCCTCAAAACTAATACAATGAATAAAGAATTGTACGTGGTAATGCTATTTCGACTTCAATTGAATGATTAACATGTTATTAGCTCTCTGCTATATATAAGTACTGCGCATAGTCGGTATCCTAAATCGATATACACTCAAACTCAAATTAGCTTATTAGATAACTAGGCTATAACCCCGTGTATTACACGGGTCGAATAAATAAATTTTATATACTAAGGGGCTGTTTGGTAGCCTATTAATGACCATTCAGATGCTACCTCTTAATGGTTTAAAACCTCTGAATGAATAAGAGGTAACCTCAAGTCTGAATGGTTAAGAGGTCACCTCTGAATGGTAAACCATCACATGTCACATCCTTCTACCTTCTCATTGGTAAAATTCTTAATGGTTCCATTAAGAGGTAGCCTCTTAATGACCATTCAGAGGCTACCAAACAGCCCCTAAATAATAAAACAATATATCTTTAAAAACCTCCTTTATTACAAGGGTTAAATAAATATAATTTTATATATTAAATAATAATAGATATACTTTTATATACCAAATAAAAAGTTATATCTTTAAAACCACGTGTGTTACACGGGTTGAATAAATGTAATATTGTTTACCAAATAATAAAATAATACATCTTTAAAAAATCTCATTTATTACACAGGTTGAATAAATGTAATTTTATATACCAAATAATAAAAAAGTTACATCTTTAAAAATATGTGTATTACACGGGTTGAATAAATGTAATTTTCTATACTAAATAAAAAAAAATATATATCCTAAAAAAACCCCGTGTATTGTACGAACTGAATAAATCTAATTTTATATATCAAATAATAAAAAGTTATATCTTAAAAACTTCATGTATTACACGGGTTGAATAAATGTAATTTTGTATAGTAAATAATAAAAAAATATATCTTTAAAAAACCACGTGTATTACACGGATTTAATAATCTAATTTTATATACCAATAATAAAAAATATCTTTCAATATACTAATGGATAATACTCGATACGCGATGGTTATGATGATTGTGAAGATGGTTCTTGAAAAGAAGATATGTTATTCAAGAAGCAAATCAGCATCTATTTGAGTGATAAAATGTTGGTACCAATTCTGACAAATTGATTTATAAATTATGTAATAAATTTGATACAATTTAAATTTTAGAATAATATTTTATTAGAAAAATAGAAGAATGGTATTCGAAATTTAAAGTAGGATGAAATTTAGTATTAGCTCATTATTCATTTATTTATTTAATTAATATAATATAAGTTTGGAAGTGAGGCGAGAAAATCATAAAATAAATGCTTACAATTAACGATAGGTGTCACACATTAATGTTTTATTATATATTTAGATTGATATAAATAGATTATTCTATTGTAGTAAAATTTGTTAACGAAGTCCCAATAAATTTAACCCTTTATTTAAAACTTGTAAATGTAACGAAGTCTCAATAAATAAAACCGTTCATTTAAAACTTGTAAATGTAGAAATGATAAATAATATTAGTTAATTTTATTTTATGTTTCGTAAAATCCATTTGATACCAAACTAAACAAAACGTTCAAATATATAGTTAATATCAAGAGTAAATTACGATTTTGGCCCCTATGATATCACTCTTACCCTTTTAGCCTAAAAATGAATCTTTTAACATCTGAGCTTTCAATGTCTTTTTTTCTAACATTTTTGGCCCCTAACACTAACCCTATCAATTTACTTTTAGGGGCCAAAAGGGTTAGAAAAAAAAGACGTTGAGGACTCAGATGTAAAAAAAATTACTTTTTGGGCTAAAAGGGTAAAAGTGATATAACCACATGGGCCAAAATCGTAATTTACTCTAATATCAAATTAGATAACTAAGTTTGAATTTGAAGTAAATAGATAAATATAAAAGTAATAATTAAACTAAATAATATTTAGTAGGAGGGTTCCATAAGACATGGCCTAATATGATGATAAGTGTCCCTAAAATGGTTTCTTTTATTATATAGTATAGATGATAAACAATAAGATAAATATAATATCAAATAATATATCTATTTAATGTTATTCTTTTTTTTTTTAATTTTTCATGATAAATCGAGTTTGTTTTACAATAATTAAAATAATAATAATTACGATGAGGATTATGATAATGATATGATATTACTTCAATTGTTTTATAATAATTAAAACTAGGTTATAACCACGTGTATTACACGGGTTGAATAAATAAATTTTATATACTAAATAATAAAACAATATATATTTAAAAACCTCATTTATTTCATGGGTTGAATAAATATAATTTTATATATTAAATAATAAAAGGTTAAGAACCATATTGTATGGGTTGAATAAATGTAATTTTATATATATCAAATAAAAAAGTTATATCTTTAAAACCACGTGTATTACACGGGTTGAATAAATGTAATTTTATATACCAAATAATAAAAAAAATACATCTTTAAAAATATGCGCATTACACGGTTTGAATAAATGTAATTTTCTATAATAAATAAAAAAATGTATATCTTTAAAAAAAACCCTATGTATTGTACGAATTGAATAAATCTAATTTTATATATCAAATAACAAAAAGTTATATCTTAAAAAACCTCATGTATTACATGGGTCGAGTAAATGTAATTTTGTATAGTGAAAATAGAAAAATTTAATATATTAATACAAAGTTTGGTTTTCGTGATAAAAATAGATTATTCTGTTGTTGCAAAATTTGTTAACTCCGTAAATGTATAAATGATAAATAATATTAGTTAATTTTATTATAAGTTTCATAAAATCTATTTGATACCAAACTAAACAAAATGTTTAAATATAATTAATTCAAATTAAAATAAATAATATTATAAATGAGAAGGAGATTAAACTAAATAATAATTATTCATAAGATATTAAACTAATAATATTTAGTAGGAGGGTTATCTATAATTAATTAGAAAAGATTAAACTAAAATAATAATTATCTATAAGAGATGGTCTAATATGATAACAAGTGTCCCAAAAGTGGTTTCTTTTATTATATAGTTAGATAAGAGTTAATTACATAGTTAGTCACTGTGGTTTGCACAAAGTAACATACATAGGTATTAATAGTTTAAAATCACATTCTAGGGTATTAACTTTTCATTTTGTAACGTTTGGAGGTATTAACATTATTTAAAGGTTTAAAATCACATTTTATTAGTACCTAAGTATGTTATGTTGTGCAAACTACAGGGACTAACTATGTTAATACCCTATAAGTTAATACATCCAAACGTTACAAAATGAAAAGTTAATATCCTAGAAGGTGATTTTAAACTATTAGTACTTAAGTATGTTATTTTGTGCAAACCACAGGGACTAACTATGTAATTAGCTCTTAAAATAATAATAATTATGATAATGATATAATACTGCTTCAAGCCTCTGATTTACTTCCGTTTAGTTTATTTTTATTGAAATGATTTATGAATATCCTTGTAATTTAACTAGACTAAAGATCATTGCGTTTTAGAAAAACACATTTTAAAGTGTTTTTAGTCCATTGCATTTTAGAAAAGAAAAAAAAACACTTTCTTTTATGTTTTTAGTCCATTGCGTTTTAGAAATAACACTTTCTTTTGTGTTTTTAGTCCATTGCGTTTTAGAAAGAACACTTTGTTTTGTGTTTTTGATCCATTGCGTTTTAGAAAAAAAAAACGTTTTCTTTTGTGTTTTTTGTCCATTGCGTTTTAGAAATAACACTTTGTTTTATGTTTTTAGTCTATTGCGTTTTAGAAAAAAAATTTATTTTTGTTGTTTCTTTGTACATTGTGTTTTAGCCATCTGGGTTATCGAAAACTTTTTTTTCAAAAGTATAGCAATAGTGTGCTCATTTTAAAGATTAAAAAAACGCTCATTTTTCCCCGGCAACGGCACCAAAATTTGACGTGAGATCGAAGATTCACTCAAAAATAATCCAATTACACTAAATAGATAGTGATAAATGGGTAGCGAACACAAGGAGTTTGTGGAATACGTGTTTACTAAGTAGCTTGTAAATTACTTGATTAAAACTAAGTTGCAGAAAATAAATTTCAAAGTTTCAGTTGGTTGGTTTGTTTAACTAAGTTGGACTAAATTAAATCACAAATCACTATTAAGTTTTTAAACAGATAAAAGAGGTAGCGATCATCCCGAGTTTCAGGTTTTAAGTGACAACTAAAGTTCATGCTCAACTGGAAAGAACAACATAGACATGGCTCGTGTATGATCAATTGTTTGTGATGAAAGGGAACTAAATACTCGGATTTCTAGAACGCGGGGTTGTTACCCGATGATCAATTAACATATATCCAACCCTAATTCCTCCCACGATATCTCGATTGCAAACGGCACAAAGAATGTATAGTTTAGAACTATGATCAAGTATAAATTAACAAGTTACAAACAATCATTCAAACACCATTATAAACTAAACAACACATGCAAAGTCTATTATTCCAGAAATTAAAGAGCAAAACATAAGTGTCACAGGCAAACCTTACATTTGAGATGATCACCAAGCAAACTAGCCGCTCATGGTTCGGTGAATCATCTTAACAATCAAACCTTTGTTCATGCAAATCAAACACAAAGTCTTAATGTTTTTAATACTCAAGAACACTCCAAAACACCAGAAAATCGCCCTCAATCAGTTGCAAAACGGAAACAATGATAAGGATCCTCAAAAGACACACATAATTGTCTTTAATAAGGAGTTACACAATTGAAGCTGGGCGCCACCGTCTCGTAGCTTACGGTAGGTTCTGAAGTTGTTACGCCAGGATAATTCTGTCTAACGGTGGAAATATTGGGTCTTGGGGGCTACCATAGCTTACGGTAGTCATTGTAAGCTACGGTAGTGGCTGGCTTCAAATCCTTTGTTTTCTTCAATCTTCTATCCCCAATCTCCTTTCAAGCCAAGCTTTCTCCCAAGACTCGTTCTCGCTCATTTAAGCTCTATTTGTACCTGAAACACAAGCAACCGTAGTTATCTAATTCTAGACAGTTACTCGATTAAATGTAGGATTTTAATATCGTTTATATCACTTAAAGGTTGTCCTACGGACCACCCGTCAGAAAGAACATTTTGTTTTGTGTTTTTGATCCATTGCGTTTTAGAAAAAAAAAATACTTTCCTTTGTGTTTTTTGTCCATTGCATTTTAGAAAGAAAACTTTCTTTTGTGTTTTTAGTCTATTGTGTTTTAGAAAAAAAATCATTTTTGTTATTTTTTGTCCACTGCGTTTTAACCATCTGGGTTATCGAAAACTTTTTTTCAAAAGTATAGCAATAGTATGCCCGTTTTAAAGATAAAAAAACACTCGTTTTTATGGTGCAATTTTTATAAAAAAATAATGTCATTTGAAAAAATTATTAGCGTTTTAAAAATTGGTGGGAGGGGAATTGGAGGAGAAAGAAACTATTAACTTGAATGGACTAGAATATCCTCAAATTAACTTACACGGCTTCTTGTTTTTGTTTTGATTTCACTCATTTAATCTTAGCCATTGATTAGTTAATAGATGGTCAAAATTACTTCCTAGCCTTCCTACCTAAATAAACTTCCTATTATATCCTGACCTTTATTTATTAAGAATAAATAAATTGCTGCGAAATATTCTCAATTCAAAATATTATAAAATGGTTAAAAATGTAAAAAATGAAACCATACACAAAAATTCATCTTGGGTGAAAGTGTGAATTAATCTTGTATATTTTAAGCTTGTTATTATATAACTAATATTAAGCCCCTGCGTTGTAGTGGTCATCGTAAAACTGTGTTAAGTACTACCAACACAATACCATTGTTAGTGATGTGCGTGTAGTGTAATATATTTTAGGTGTATATTTTAAGCCCTTTTACACTTTTTAGCCAAGTTTTAAATTTATAAAACACGATATTTACTAACACTAAACACACATATGGGCAAGTGCACCCATCGTGGACGTAGTATAGTGTTGGTAAGATACTGAGGTCGTCCAAGGACACAAGAGCTTTTAGTACCGGTTTATCCTCAACGTCTAATCAAATCAAAATGTTAGAAAAAGGTTTTTAAACTAGAAAAATAGAACTAACTAAAATGCTGAAAAATAAAATAAAAGTAAAAACAGATAGACAAGATGAATCACTTGGATCCGACTCGTGTGTAATGTAACCTTTGATTATTTTCGTACTTTTGCACTTGTTTAAGAGATTATCTTAGTTATTGTCGTAGGCCCCTCTTTTGAAGATGACGTTACCCTCAACCCAGTAGTTTGAGTCAGCAAGGATACAATCCTAAAGGGTCGGATTATTGAAAGATAATTAATTAAGTTATTAATGCATAATGTGGTAGGCCCCTCTTTTGAAGACGACGTTACCCTCGGCTAAGTAGTCTGAGTCAGCAGGGATACAGTCCTAAGTAGCCGGGTTAAAGTTTTAATAGTAGTTTAACTTATGAGGGGATCAAAGAGTTTGGACCCCCGCCATCCAATACCGTTGGGTATTGAAGGAGATCCTACTAAATTTGACCCAGGTCCTTTGCAGGATCTATACACTGAACAATGCCAAGACTCTTACCAAACTGTTCCCTTAACTCCCGACCAGGTAGCCAACATACCTCCATATAGACCGTGGAGATATGAATGGTGAAAATCTTTTATTTTATATAGACAGTAAAATAATGCCAAGACACCACGGACAAATGATAAGGAAGAATCACCTTCAACATAAGAAACTAGTAATTAAAGTCATTAATACAAAACCAATTAAAAAGTGCAAAAGATTAAAAATAAAAAGTATTACATTAAACACTTGTCTTCACCAAGTGATGTAAGAGACTTAGGCAAACATGGCCTTTGATTGTTAAGAACTCTTACGATCAATCTTGGATCCCGAGACGACTCACACACTCTATGATGGAGAATGGATGATGGTGGTGGATGATAGTGTTGTGATGGTGGTGGGTGGTGGGTGGTGGGTGAAGTGTGAGAGAGGTGGTGTGCCAAGGGATGAGTTGCAATAGCTTCAAGCACTCCTATTTATAGGCTGAACAGAAGCTCGGGCACGGCCCCGTGTCCACTGGGCACGGCCTCGTGTCCATCCGACTCTCTCTCTTCATTAATTGCAATTTCATTAAATGCATCTGCAACAGTTGACCACGCCCCCGTGTCCGCTGAGCACGGCCCCGTGGTGGGCAATAGAAGCTTCTACTACTTTGTCTTTTCTGCTGACACTTGGGCACGGCCCCGTGCTCACTGAGCACGAGGCGTGTTCAGTCTTCTGTCTTCTTGTTTTGCTTGGGAAGATGTTGTCGGGAGGTTGGGCATGCCACGTTTGTTCCTTTTCTTGTATTTATGTTAGATTTAGCTGCCTTTTTGCTTCTTTTGTTTATTTGAGCTCATTTGATCCTGAAAATATAAAAGGAAGACAAAAGCATGCTTTTTCCAACGTTAGTACTAAAAAAGGGTTAGTTTTATGCCACGATTGATGTAATTTATATGTTGCATTTTGTGCACATCAAATACCCCCACACTTGAATCTTTGCTTGTCCTCAAGCAAAACTCTTTATAATGTGGCTTTTTCACTCCCAAATGGAATGGGTAGAAGAGAAGGTTTTTGGGCTTGTCATATAGTGTCGGGATTTCCAAGATTCTTTATTTAGGTTTTATTTTTATTTATTTACAATCCTATTCGTCATGATTTATTAAAAACGTTTCATAGGATAAATTACTTATTAGGGCATAACATACCTTTTTTAAAATTCCATTTACATACAAGTTCACATACCTCACGGGGGATCACTCAACACTCGGCCGAAGGTGTATTTTTAGTGAATCACTCGAGAGCGACATGGAACTTACCCCTACCATAAGCTTGCCAAGCAATCAATCCTCCTCCTTTTTAACTATATACCTTTGTAAATATCAAGAGGACTTTTTGGGTGAAGGGTTAGGCTTGGGCTAAAGGTGGGTGGTTGGGTTAGTGGTTATTAAAAGGGCGAAAAGCGTAAAAAGCATCTGTTTTTTAAAGACATTTTATTTTTCACAATTTTATTTTTATTTTGATGAACCATTTTTTTTTCAAACAAAGTTATTCTTGATGAACTTGTTTGTTTATTTGGTTTCATCAAATATATATATATATATATATATATATATATATATATATATAAAGTCATAAGAAAAACCGAGCTTTGTTACTAAAAGAAATGGTTAAAATAAAAAGGTTTAGGTGGGTAAAAAGGGTGATTGTTTTGGGTTAAGAAATGAAAAGGTTTAGGCTCAAAGGGGTTAACTAGGGGGATTTTGGGTAGGTGGTAAAAAAAAATGAAAAATAATGGTGTAGAAAGAAAAAGAGTTAGTCCTAATGCCTCCATCATTTACTTACTTGGGTTTAAGTTGGTAAGGACCGGGAATGCATTGTTGTGGCAAGTTCTAGAGTCGTACGAACCAAGCGGCTATTCACACAAGAAACGAAAAATGAGCATTTAGTGTAAAGATATGTATTTGTATGCTCAATAAAGACTCAAAACTCACTTTTGTGGGAATGGGTTTTTATGTGATCAAGTATATATAATCAAATTTTTACTAAGCTTGTCATGTCGTTTCATAATTTTCTTATATTGGTTCTTTTTATCACGACGCTATCGGTTGTAAATTTGTAAAAATATAACCTTGTTAGAACTTGAATTCCCAACTTAAACCTGGACAAGTAAAAAGAAAATAAAAATTTTTGAAAAAATTTGGGGTGATTAGCGGTTCCAATAGAGTTTTGTGTAAGGCTTGTTATTAGGACTTGCAAGATTCAAGGTTTTGGCATCCCCCACACACTTAAATTACACATTGTCCTCAATGTGTCACAAAAATAAGTTTTTAGGTTGATTGAATGTGTAAAAGGGTGTTAAAAGCAAAATTTTATGTTACTGGCATTCTGGACACGACCCCGTGTTCAACTGCCAGTAACGAAAACTTACAGAAGGTGGACACGGGGGCGTGTTGGCTGGACACGACCCCGTGTCTGGCAAAAAATCTGCAGAAATTAAACAAACAACAGGTCTGGGAGGTGGGCACGGGGGCGTGTCGGCCGGACACGACCCCGTGTAGACAGTCTGCAAGGTTGGAAAACAGGTTTCTAGCTCCGGTTTTCCTGCCCCGGCTTTAGTAGTACTAATGTTTAGTACTCTAAGCCTCGTATGTACCTGTTTTATCAATAAATACCACACCAAACAATACCAAACATCCTAGATTACCAAGTTCAACATCCAAACCATCAAGTTAAAAATAAAAACAAAAGCAGAAATAAAAAGAAGTTAGGGAAAGTAAATTGTTCAACACTCGGCACTCAGGCCGGAAATTGTTCGATAGAAAAGGGGTTTAACCTGTGGGATCACCAACCAGCCGCTCCTACTCATACTCCTCCCGCCTAGTCCATGTCTTCATCATCGTCACCACCTTCCCTCCATGGCCCGCCATGTACTCCCGGATGCTTGCGTTGTCGTCTTGCATGTCGGAGACGTTCCTTTCAATGGCTCCGACCCGGTTGTATGTGTTGTTGGCGAGGTTGTAGGTGTTCCGGGTGCACATAAGGTTTTCCTGCAAAAGATCATGTAAACTTTGAAAGTTAGGAAAACCGCCTCCTTGTGAGGAGGATTGGCCCGGATCGCCGTGAGGCTGGTATTGGTAGTGGGGAGGTGGTTGAAACTATGGCGTGAAGAACTAGTGCCTCTTGCGGGTTCCATGCATGCCCTTGCATCCTCTGAAAGCTAACCGACCCGTCTTCTGCCTTATAGATTAGGTTCATGGAGCGGCAGATGTCTACATCGACTCTTCCTGACCATGGGCTCCGTTCGAAAGACCTAGGTATGTTCATGAAGTGCTTGAAGAGACGGTACACCCATCCCCCGAAGAAGATAGGGGTTGGTGCAGTAGCAAGCCGGTTCAGATGCATGTTTCGGAGTAGGAGAAATGGAACATCGAGGTGTCTTCGGTTATGAATGCAGTGAAGAACTATCAAATCTCTCAACCCAACAACGCCACCACTATCATGCCTTTGGCTTAGAGAGTAACCGAGGACCCTATGGATGTATCGATAGAGTGGGTCCCTCAACTTGGTACTCTTCGTGCTGCTTGGGTTGTAGTGCCCTTCACCAATCTGAGCCCACGGCGCATGTTTTCATCCAAATCTCGCACCCCTCCGGTGTTCTCTTCACTTCCCGAATCTTCCTCCGTATACAGCCCAACTATTGCCCCGAATTGTGCCATCGAGATCGAGTACCTAGTTCCACCACACCGGAATGCAACCCCCTCATTGTCGAACGGTCGCACCTTGAATTGAAAGTGAAGGTGCTATAGAACTCCATAGTGCACTCGTGGACTGAGCGAAGTCGAGTGGTTAGGGCAACCCTTAGTGGGCTGGTAACGAGGTTGTTAAACCGGTCAAGTTGGTTCACCATTATCAAGAGATCCGTGCACACTTGTCTTGGGTATTCTTCCGGTCTCGTTTGAAGTATATCATATCTTGCCCTAGCATCGAGCTCATTCGCGTTGAATCTTGTGAACTTCTTCGACATCTGAAAGAACACACCAAAAGTTAGCACTAAATAATGAGATTTTCGGAGAAAACTGTAAACAATGGGCTGGACACGGCCCCATGCTCAGCGGGCACGGCCCCGTGTCTAGGCGTCTGTTACTCAAAAATTCCATTTTTCGACCCGGTCCCGAAAACTTGAAAATTTTTGGCCAAGTAGGTGCGGTTTACCCCGAAAATGAAACCCCAAGTGCCGTTGTTCCCAAAACAAACTGTTTGCCCTTTCGATTTTATCTTTTTCGGTTCAAAAACAAGGGTTTAGGGTTTTTTGTGAGAAATCGGGCAAATCTATCAACAATACAAGTGGGTTTACTTTCCATAACACTAATCTAAACTAATGCTAACAGATTTATGCAAAAATTTGAGGTTTGATCCGGATGAACTTCAAGAACCCTAGATTTTTTCCCAAATTTTTGAAGTTTTAACTATATGCAAGTAAATAATCTAACTACTAATGATGATAGAATCATACCTTGATGTTGTTAGAATGAGAGGAGACGTCGAAAATCTGCGGAAAATCGCCTGGACCAGAGCGTTTTTCGGGGAAATGGGGCGTGTGGAATGGTGTAACTGTTATGAAAAAGGGGTTTTATCCCGACAGTTGCGCGGACACGGCCCCGTGCCGAGCAAGTTTTTTTTAATAGTGCTCGTGTGAGTGCCCTATTTTCCCAAAACTCGGTTAGAAGACTTACCAGTTTTGATGTTCATCCGCTTGTTCGTAACCTACCAGGTATGATGTTGATGCCTTTATTCGTCAACCATTTGAAGCGAGATTTCTTCCTCCTCATCCTCAATGAATCCTTGATAGAGTTTCAGCCATTGGCCATTGACTTTGAATGGAATACTATTCCGAGATTTAATTTCTACTGCACCGTGAGGAAAAATATGGGTGATGTCCTGACCACCTAGATTTTAGTTTACCCGGAAATAATCGAAGTCGTGAATTAAACAATAGAACTTGATCTCCCACTCGAAATTCATTAGGTTTAATGTGTTTGTCGTGTAAATTTTTCATTCTTTCCTTATAAATTTCAGAGTTAGAGTATGCATAATTCCTTAATTCGTCTAATTCATTTATTTGACAAAATCGATTTTTACCTGCAATTTCTAAATCCAAGTTTACATTTTTATTGCCCAGTAGGCCTTGTGAGCTATTTCTACCGGCAAATGACAACTTTTTCCATAGATGAGCTTATATGGGGTTGTGCCTATAATTGTTTTATAGGCAGTTCGAAAAGCCCATAAAGCATCATCTAATTTATCGGCCCATTCCTTTTTTATTTAGTCCTACGGTTTTTTCAAGTATTCGTTTTAAACCTCTATTAGTCACTTCGGCTTGTCCGTTTGTTTGAGGGTGATATGCTGTCGAGACCCGGTGATAGGCCCTATATCTTGTCAAGATTTTTTCGAGTTGATGATTACAAAAATGGGTACCTCTATCACTTATTAATGCTTTAGGTGTTCCAAAATGAGAGAATAATTTTTTCAGAAATCTTACCACGACTCTTCCATCATTTGTTGGAAGTGCCTCGGCCTCGGCCCATTTAGACAAGTAATCTACTGCCACAAGTATATATTTGTTTCCTTTTGACGGTGCGAAAGGTGCCATGAAATCGAGTCCCCACACATAAAAAATTTCACAAACGAGAATGCCATTTTGTGGCATTTCGTTTTTGGAAGAAATATTACCTGATCTTTGGCAAGCATCACATGTCTTGACAAGATTTTGCGCGTCTTTGTAAATGGTCGGCCAATAAAATCCTGAATCAAATACCTTTCGTGCGGTACTAGCGGCACCATGATGTCCTCCGTATGGACCTTCATGACAATGGCGGAGAATTCTTCTTGCTTCACTACCATGCACGCACCTTCGGATGAGTTGGTCGGCACACATTTTGAAAAGATAAGGATCTTCCCAAAAGTAATGCTTCACATTAGCAAATATTTTTTTCTTTGGTGATGTGGCCATCCTTTGGTGACTTTACCGCTAGCCAAGTAGTTAGCATAGTCGGCATACCATGGTTCTTCCTTGTATTCCACCATTTCTAGGGATTCTGTTGGAAATTTTTCGTTGATTTGCTCGTCCCTAGTTGCCTCCAAAGCTAGGTCTTCTAAGCGCGAAAGATGATCTGCAGCGGGGTTTTCTGCTCCTCTTTTGTCTTTGATTTCAATATCAAATTCTTGGAGGAGTAGAATCCACCTGATCAAACGGGGTTTTGCATCTTGTTTCTTGAAAAGGTATCGAATGGCTGCATGATCTGTATAGACTATTGTTTTAGAAAGAACAAGATAAGAACGAAATTTATCAAAAGCAAATACCACAGCTAGTAATTCTTTTTCAGTTGTTGTGTAATTCTCTTGTGCATCGTTAAGTGTTTTACTAGCATAATAAATTGGGTGAAAATGCTTCTCTTTTCTTTGTCCCAAGACTGCTCCAACTGCAAAGTCACTTGCATCACACATGATTTCGAAAGGAAATTTCCAATCAAGCGCTATCATGATAGGTGCATTGACTAGCATTTCCTTGAGGGTTAGAAATGCTTGATTGCAATCCTTGTCAAAGATGAAATGCACATCTTTTTCAAGTAATTTTGTTAGAGGTCTTGAAATTTTAGAAAAGTCCTTGATAAATCGCCTATAAAATCCGGCATGCCCTAAGAACTGCTGATTGTTCTAACAGAGGATGGTGGAGGTAATCGAGAAATGGTGTCTATTTTTGCTCGATCAACTTCCATTCCTTCGCTTGAGATCTTGTGACCTAGTACTATTCCCTCTGTTACCATGAAATGACATTTTTCCCAGTTAAGGGTGAGGTTAGTTTCCTCACATCGGGATAGCATTCGTTTAAGGTTATCGAGGCATTGGTCGTATGAGTCTCCAAAGACAGAAAAGTCGTCCATGAAGACTTCCATTATCTTTTCTATCATGTCATGGAAGATGGCCACCATGAAACGTTGGAATGTTGCGGGGGCATTACATAGACCAAATGGCATGCGTCGATAAGCAAAAGTTCCATAGGGACATGTGAAAGTTGTCTTTTCTTGGTCTTCGGGCGCTATCGTAATTTGAAAGTAACCTGAAAAACCATCCAAGAAACAATAAAATTTATGACCGGATAATCTTTCTAACATTTGATCAATGAAGGGCAAAGGAAAGTGTAACAACTCTCACTAAAATCAATACCTATTATGTTAATTATCCCATAAGGAAACCCTAATTGAGAAACCCAAGTAATTCTGCACAAACCCTAAATTTTTCAGAACAATCAGAATCAGGATCAGGGCCCCTAAAACCCAGGGGGGGTAAACCCTAGCTAACGATTATCTTAATAACTTGTTGTCAAATTCGAATTTTGCAAAACTGTCAACTCAGCCAGCCTACACACGCAAAGGGCTACCCTATGGAGTAGGGTGACCCCTCGCGCTACGCGAAGCCCAAGGGGGTACCCCTCGCGTCCCCCGAGGGGGATCAAAATTCGTGTATAAATAGAGGACATTGGCAATTGAATTTTGGCACTGAAACGACGTAAAAACTCAAAGTATACGCTGAGTTATAGCAGAAACAGTCCTAAACACACACGATTCACGAATCGCTGCCGCAAAACAGGGTAATAACTCGATCGCTATTACGATTCAACGTCCGATCGATTGAAACTATCCAACGTATGTTTAAGTGCTGCTCAAATTGAGTTTATACTTTGTCATTCGCTGTGATTTCGACTTGAATGTTTGAGTGCTGTCCAAATTCGGGCTATACTCTGTCATTCGTTGTGAATCCGCTGGATGTTTAAGTATCGTACTTTGTCATTAGTTGTGAGGGTCTTAATCTCGTGAATTATCGTAACTGCTGTATTAGTTACTAACCCAGTTTGTGTGCATTGTTATTTAAATTAGGTTAAACAAGGCTAATCAGTAGGCTTATACACTGCTCGTTAAATCTGCAATGTGAGTCATTCTCTTTTTATCAACTATTTTACAAAACTCCAAGTTATTTTCAAAAGTTATAATTACAGGGATTAAGTCTTTGTAATCACCAAATTACAGCCGGTATGTGGGGTTTTGTATACATTACTTGATAATCTTCACCATTGGACAACGAGTTAGCCAAGGGGTGATATGACCATAGTCACAGACACCATTGGACGAATGGGCCAATGGGTCGAGTGACAAATACTGTGGGTAGTTGGTTGATATCTGAAACATTGTAATCGCTCTTAATACTGTAAATTATAACAAATGTGTCGTTTTCAGTAAACTGAATGAGTCACTCAGTATTTCCCCGCTGACAAAATCTTTTGCAAACATGTTTCAGGTGATCTGTTGTGAGCAAAGAAAAGTGCCATGAAGCACTACAAGCTTAGAGAAGTGGCTCAATATAAATAAATAAAGAAACATGTTTTGTAAAAATAAAGATTTCCCAGTGAAATCACTTTATTGTAAATTACGGGGTTTTATCCCTAAAATAAAGTAAACGGGCATTTTTACTATTAAAAGATCCTGTATTAAAGACTTCCGCTGTCGCCTAAATTAAATACCACGGGATTTCCTGCCTCGCGGCTCTGGACTGGGTCAACCCGGGGCCAAGGGCCGTGACAGGAAAAGGTGGTATCAGAGCCACTGTTTTAAGCTTATTACTGATTTTAGCCTATTAATGTAATTAAGAAATTCTTAGGAACTTCCAATTGCCATTCTGTGAATATGTGTTTTATTAACTGATTAATTGTTAAGTTACAGTATGGGTAAACAAAAACTTTCTGCCATCTACCACAAATTAGATACTGCACCCAAAGAAAAAGGAACCTCTTCCTCCAAATACCCAGCAAATCTGGAAGAAGGAATTTTTGTCCGTAAAGCACAATATGAGAATCCTCTTACCCCAGAGAAAAGAAATTCAATTATTAGGAAAAGTCAGAAACCCCAATTCAAGAAAGTGAGGTTTAATCCAGAAATCCAGGAAATAGGTAATACTTCACCTTGGGAAGATAAATTAGATGAAAAATGGGCAGACCTTTATATGTTAGCTACTGTAGCAAAAAATGCAAACCTCTAAAACTACCAATAAGCCTGATCTAGTATTATCATCTCTATCCAGAAAAACACTACTTTGTAAATAAATAAATAAATCCTAGTGTGTTTTAAATTTCCCGTTATCCTTTGTAAAGTTAGTCTTTCAGTATGCAATAAATGGAATGTTTATTTAAATTTCCTTATAAGATTTTAACTTAGCATTTTTGTGCATTTTTGCATATATGCTAAACGGCAGGCCCCACTTCCTAGGAAAATGAAAGCTGCAACGCCTGGTTGCACTTACAAAGAATTCCTTGCCTGTAAACCAGCGGAATTTACAGGCAACGAAGGGGCAACTGCAGCACTGCGTTGGTTAGAGAAAACCGAAGCAGTAATTGCAATAAGCAAATGTGACATGGACGATCAGGTCATGTATGCATCCAACTTGTTCAAAGAAGGGGCGCTAGAATGGTGGAACACGGTACTACAAGCAAAAGGAAGAAGGATGGCCTATAATATGAACTGGGAAGAATTTAAGAGTCTTGTAGAAAGAAAATTATGTCCCGAATATGAAAAAGAACAAATGGCGAATAAGTTCCTAAGCCATCGTATGGTAGGCGTGGATTGTCGAGGATATACTTCGACATTCTTTGAATATGCGAGAGTAGTACCAACACTGGCTTCGCCAGAACCGGTGCTCATCTCCCGTTATATTTGAGGACTAATTAGTGAAATCCGTAACATCGTTAAGGCTGCGAGACCACGCACTATTGACGATGCTGTGGAATTAGCTAACACCCTAACCGATGAACTGGTACGCACAAGAGATGAAAATAGGAAGAATGAATTGGCTCAGAAAATTACCCAAGGATTTCGTACGGGTAATAATAACAGCTTTAAAAAAAGAGGAACAGGGCAATCTTCAACCCCGCCTTTCTGCAGGAATTGCAGAAAGAAACATTTTGGAAAATGCAATGAAATTTGCAATTTTTGCAAAGCTATGGGGCATCGTGAGGAAGATTGTAGGAGAAAGACCAAGATCTGCTATAACTGCGGAGAAGCTGGGCACTTCAAACCTGAATGTCCCAAATTAGTAAAACCAGCAGACACCAAAGTTAAGACGACCGACGGAGCTACTAAGAAGAATGCCAGAGCATTCCAGCTGACCACCCAGGAAGCAGAACTCATTCCAGATGTGATAGCTGGTACGTTCTTAGTTCATGACGTGTTTGCAAAAGTATTATTTGACTCTGGTGCAAACCAAAGTTTTATCAATACTTCATTCTGCCAAGCTCTTAATTTACCCTTAACCACCCTTAGGCAGATTTTTACAGTCGAAACGGCAGATGGAAATTCTGTTAACATAAATAAGGTTTTGCAAGAAGGAAAGATAGAATTATTAGGCCATAAGTTTTCTGCCAACCTGTTACCTATGAAATTAGCCGGATTTGATGTGGTGTTAGGAATAGATTGGTTGGTAGCCAACCATGCTCGAATCCTGTGCGATAAGAATTCCATAGAAATTCGTACCCCCACAGGAGAGGTAAATTTAATTACAGGAGACAAACCTCGAAAGCCACTAAAATTCATTTCAGTAATGAAGTTGGCTAGTTATTCAAGAAAACAAGAAGAAGTGTATATGATTTCAGTAATCATTAACACTAAAAGTAAGGAACTTCAGGACATCCCCGTAGTCTCAGAATACCCAGATGTCTTTCCAGAAGAATTACCTGGATTACCACCCGATAGAGAAGTAGAGTTTAGAATTCATCTAATTCCTGGAACTACACCAATAGCCAAGGCACCTTATCGATTAGCACCCACCGAAATGCTAGAACTGAAGAAGCAGTTAGATCAATTACTAAGCAAAGGGTTTATACAACCTAGTTCATCCCCGTGGGGAGCACCAGTGTTGTTTGTTAAGAAAAAGGACGGATCCATGAGAATGTGTATCGATTATAGAGAATTAAATAAAGTTACAATTAAGAATAGATACCCATTACCTAGGATTGACGATCTTTTTGATCAACTCCAAGGTGCTAGGTATTTTTCTAAGATTGACTTACGATCCGGATACCATCAATTGAAGGTACAAGAAGAAGACATACCTAAAACTGCTTTCAGAACTAGGTATGGTCATTATGAGTTTACAGTCATGCCCTTCGGATTAACAAATGCACCTGCAGCATTCATGGACATGATGAATCGAATCTGTAAACCGTATCTGGATAAATTTGTAATTGTCTTTATCGACGATATACTTATTTATTCCAAAAGTCAGGAGGAACATTGCGAGCACCTGCATGCACTCTTAACTTTGTTAAGAAAGGAAAAGCTTTACGCCAAATTCTCGAAGTGTGAATTCTGGCTGCAAGAAGTGAAATTTTTAGGTCATATGGTGAATCATGAAGGTATTCACGTAGATCTTTCTAAAATAGAAGCAATCACCAAATGGAAGGTCCCACAAACGGCTATGGAAATTAGAAGTTTTCTAGGCTTAGCTGGATACTATAGACGATTTGTTAAGGATTTTTTTAAGATAGTTGTACCCTTGACTAAGCTGACTTGTAAAGCAGTTAAGTTTGAATGGGGACCTAGACAAGAAGAAGCTTTTAAAATTTTAAAGCAAAGGTTGACAAATGCTCCAATTTTAGCCTTGCCCGAAGGAACAGAAGATTTTGAAGTATATTGTGATGCTTCAAAATTCGGATTTGGATGTGTGTTGATGCAACGCAAGAAAGTAATTGCGTATGCCTCCAGGCAATTAAAGAAACATGAGGAAAATTATACGACTCATGATTTAGAATTAGGAGCTATAATTTTTGCCCTTAAGATTTGGAGACATTATCTGTATGGAGGTAAGTTTACTGTTTATACAGATCATAAAAGTTTAAGGTACATATTTGGGCAAAAAGAACTAAACATGAGGCAAAGAAGATGGATGGAAATCCTAAGTGATTACGACTGTGATATTCAATATCACGAAGGAAAAGCAAATGTAGTTGCAGATGCTTTAAGTCGTAAGTATCATGAAAAGCAAAAGCGAGTCCATGTTCTCAGATTAAATCTACAAGTAGATTTAATGGAACAATTGAAGAAAGTTCAAGAAACAGCAATCAAGGACGATGTTGAAGGAATGAAAGGTTACATAAAAGAACTAGAGCAAGGAAATGATGGAATTTGGAGATTCCACAAGAAACGAATTTGGGTACCTAAGCAGGGAGAATTAAGAAATAAGATCTTAGAAGAAGCTCATAAATCTAGGTATACCATGCACCCAGGAAACAATAAGATGTACCAAGATTTAAGAAACAATTTTTGGTGGATAGGAATGAAAAAGGATATAGCTGAATACGTATCTAAGTGTCTTACTTGTTCACAAGTAAAAGTAGAACATCAGAAACCTTCAGGACTATTACAACAATTAGAAATGCCTGTATGGAAATGGGAACTCATAACAATGGATTTTGTTACTAAGTTACCCAAAACTAGAAAAGGTAATGATGCGATTTGGGTAATTGTGGATCGATTAACCAAATCAGCTCATTTTCTACCAATGAAGGAAACTTTTAGCATGGAGAGATTAGCCAAATTGTACGTAGATGAAGTAGTATCTTTACATGGAGTTCCACTCTCCATTGTATCGGATAGGGATAGTCGTTTCACTTCCCATTTCTGGACTAGTTTTTAAGAATCAATGGGATCCCGACTAAATTTAAGTATTGCATATCATCCTCAAACAGACGGACAAAGTGAAAGGACGATACAAACCCTGGAAGACATGCTCTGAGCATGTGTAATTGATTTCGGTGGTAATTGGGATAACCACTTACCCACAATTGAATTCTCCTATAACAATAGTTATCATTCAAGCATTGAAGCTGCCCCATTCGAAGCACTATATGGACGAAAGTGCAAAACTCTAGTATGCTGGGCAGAAATAGGAGAAAGTCAATTATCAGGTCCAGAAATCGTACAAGAAACCACTGACAAGATAACTCAAATCAAGGAAAGACTGAAGACGGCTAGAGATCGCCAGAAAAGCTATGCAGACAATCGCCGCAAGCCACTAGAGTTTCAAGACGGAGACAAAGTACTTTTAAAAGTCTCTCCTTGGAAAGGAGTAGTATGATTTGGTAAGAAAGGAAAGTTGAGTCCACGATACGTAGGACCATTTCTAATAAAGCAACGAATAGGACCAGTTTCTTATCGTTTACAACTACCAGAAGAATTACCTGCAGTACATGATGTATTTCATGTATCCAATCTCAAGAAATGTTTATCAGACGAATCCCAGGTAGTACCTTTTCAAGATGTAGAGGTAAATGAAAAGCTGAAATTCGTAGAGAAACCACTACAGATAGAAGACAGGAAAGTTAAATTTCTCAAGCACAAACGTCTAGTGCTAGTCAAAGTCAAATGGGATTCAAAAAGAGGACCATAATACACTTGGGAGCTGGAATCAGAAATGAAGCGGAAATATCCTTATTTATTCCAGTAAATCTCGAGGACGAGATTTTTCTTAAGGTGGGGAGGATGTAACAACTCTCACTAAAATCAATACCTATTATGTTAATTATCCCATAAGGAAACCTTAATTGAGAAACCCAAGTAATTCTACATAAACCCTAAAATTTTCAGAACAATCAGAATCAGGATCAGGGCCCCTAAAACTCAGGGGGGGGGGTAAACCCTAGCTAACGATTATCTTAATAACTTGTTGTCAAATTCGAATTTTGCAAAACTGTCGACTCAGCCAGCCTACACACGCAAAGGGCTATCCTATGGAGTAGGGTGTCACGGCCCCCGACCTGGTTTGACCCGTTTCAGGAGCCGCGAGACAGAAATCCCGTGATATTTATTTAATTGAGTTTAACAGCGGAAGTTTATCATCAGGATCGTTGTAAAGCTAAAAAAACTTTTCCTGATTATTTTATTTCACAATTCGGGATAAAATCCCGGTAATTTACAATAACATGATTTTACTAATAAATCTTTATTTTTAGAAAACATATTTCTCTATTTTATAATGAGCCACTTTCTTAAGCTTGAAATGCTCCCCAGCACTTTTCCTGAATTACAATAGATCACCTGAAACATGTTTGAAAAAGGTTTTGTCAGCGGGAAATACTGAGTAAATCATTCAGTTTACTAAAATGACTCGTTTATTATAATTTATAGTATTAAGAGTTTTTACATATGTTTCTGATATCTACCAACTACCCACAGTATTTGTCACTCGACCGGATCTGTGACTGTGGTCATATCACCATTGGCTGCCCCAATGAATGACGTATATCACTTATTTTTAGGTTCGCCCACCTATTGTGATTAAAACAGTAGTAATGTGCACAATACCCCACATACCGGCTGTACTTTGATGATTACATAAACTTAATCACTGTAATTATAATTCTGAAAATAATTTGGAGTATTGTAAAACATTTGATAAAAAGAGAATAACTCACATTGCAGATTTAACACGGACAAAATATGGTTTAGCCTTGTTAACCTAATTTAAATAATAATGCACACAAAACCGGGTTAGTGATCAATACAGCATTTACGATAACTCACGAGATCAAATTCTCACAACGAACGACAAAGTGCAATACTTAAACATCCATCGATTTAACGACGAACGACAAAGTATAACCCTATGTGGGCGGCGCTTAAACATCCATTGGATATATTGATCAGTCGGAAAATGAATCGTAATAGCGATCGAGTGATTACCCTGTTTTGCGGCAGCACTTCGTGATCAGTGTGTGTTTAATTGTAGTGTTATAACTCTAATTCGACGTATACAGAAACTTTGGACGTCGTTTTAACTTCTGAAAGCAAGTGCCAATGTCTGCTATTTATAGTGATTTTTGGGACATGCTTACGGACCGTATGCCATTTCCCCTTACGGTCCGTAAGGGAAGCAGTCTAATTATATAGGCTAGCTGGGTTCGGGACTAGCTTGCATGACTCACTTTTAAAATGAATTTCAATCTGTACAACGAAAATTGTGGATAAATATCACTAGGGTTTATCCCCCCTGAGTTTTAGGGGCCCTGATCCTAATTCCAATTGTTCTGGAAATTTTAGGGTTAGTGCAGAATTACTTGGGTGTCTCAATTAGGGTTTTCTTATTGACTAATTATCATCCTAATTATGGATTTTAATGAGAGTTGTTACATCCTCCCCACCTTAAGAAAAATCTCGTCCTCGAGATTCATTGAAATAGATGAGGGTATTTCTGCTTCATTTCTGATTCCAGCTCCCAAGTATATTCTGGTCCCCTCTTCGAATCCCATTTGACTTTGACTAGCACTAGTTGCTTGTGTTTAAGAAACTTGACCTTCCGGTCTTCTATTTGTAAGGGTTTCTCTATGAATTTTAACTTTTCATTTACCTCTACATCTTGAAGAGGTACTACCAGGGATTCGTCTGATAGACATTTCTTGAGATTGGATACATGAAATACATCATGTACTCCAGCTAGTTCTTCTGGTAGTTGTAAGCGATAAGCTACTGGTCCTATTCGTTGGATCACTGGGAATGGTCCAACATATCTTGGACTTAGTTTTCCTTTCTTACCGAATCGTACTACTCCTTTCCAAGGAGAAACTTTCAATAGTACTTTGTCTCCTATCTGGAATTCTAGTGGCTTGCGGCGATTATCTGCATAGCTTTTCTGACGATCTCTGGCAGTCTTCAGTCTTTCCTTGATTTGAGATATCTTGTCAGTAGTTTCTTGCATAATCTCTGGACCTGATAATTGACTTTCTCCTATTTCTTCCCAACATACGGGAGTTCGGCACTTGCGTCCATACAGTGCTTCAAATGGAGCAGCTTCGATGCTTGAGTGATAACTATTGTTATAGGAGAATTCGATTAATGGTAAATGGTTATCCCAATTACCACCAAAGTCAATTACACATGCTCGGATCATGTCTTCTAGAGTTTGGATCGTCCTTTCACTTTGCCCGTCTGTTTGTGGATGATATGCAGTACTTAAATTGAGTCGGGTTCCCATTGCTTCTTGGAAGCTTGTCCAGAAATGGGAAGTGAAACGACTATCTCTATCCGATATAATGGAGAGTGGGACTCCATGTAAGGATACTACTTCATCCACATACAACTTGGCTAACCTTTCCATGCTAAAAGTTTCTTTCATAGGTAGAAAATGAGCAGATTTGGTTAATCGATCCACAATTACCCAAATCACATCGTTACCTTTTCTGGTTTTGGGTAACTTAGTAACAAAGTCCATTGTTATGAGTTCCCATTTCCATACAGGCATTTCTAACTGTTGTAGTAGTCCTGAAGGTTTCTGGTGTTCGGCTTTAACTTGTGAACAAGTTAGACACTTAGATACGTATTCGGCTATATCCTTTTTCATTCCTATCCACCAGAAATTCTTTCTTAAATCTTGGTACATCTTATTGTTTCCTGGATGTACAGTATACCTAGATTTATGAGCTTCCTCTAAAATCTTTGATCTTAAATTTCCCTGTTCAGGTACCCAAATTCTGCTTTTGTGGAATTTTCAAATTCCATCATTTCCTTGTTCTAATTCTTTTAGGTAACTGATGTGTGTAAAATGCAACATATAAATCACATCAATTAAGGCATAAAACTAACCCTTTTTAAGTACTAATGTTGGAAAAAGAGTGTTTTTGTCTTCCTTTTGTATTTTCAGGATGAAATGAGCTCAAATTCACAAAAGAAGCAAAAAGACAACTAATTCTAGCATAAATACAAGAAAAGGAATAAAAGTAGACTGCCCGGACCCTCAACGGCATCCTCCAAAGCAAAGAAGAGAAAGCAGAAGTCTGAACACGTCCCGTGCCCAGCCAGCACGGGGCCGTGCCCAAGAAGCAGCATAAAAGACAAACTTATAGGAAGCTTCCATTGCCCACCACGGGGCCGTGTCCAGCGGGCACTGGGGCGTGGTGAAAGTACAGCAGGCGCATTAATTGTAATTGCGAATTACAATTAATGAGGAGAGAGAGTGTCAGACGGGCACGGGGGCGTGTCCAGCGGACACGGGGCCGTGCCCAGCCTTCTGTTCAGCCTATAAATAGGGGTGCTTGGTTTCATTCCATCTCATCCCTTGGCACACCACCTCTCTCACACTTCATCCACCACCCACCACCACCATAACACCATCATCCACCACCATCATCCATTGTCCATCGTAGAGTGTGTGAGTCGTCTCGGGATCCAAGATTGATCGTAAGAGTTCTTGACAATCAAGGCCATGTTTGCCTAAGTCTCTTACATCACTTGGTGAAGACAAGTGTTTAGTATAATACTTTTTATTTTCAATCTTTTGCACTTTTTATTTGGTTTTGTATTAATGACTTTAATAACTAGTTACTTATGTTGAAGGTGATCTTTCCTTATCGTTTGTCCGTGGTGTCTTGGCATTATTTTACTGTCTATATAAAATAAAAGATTTTCACCATTCATATCTCCACGGTCTATATGGAGGTATGTTGGCTACCTGGTCGGGGGTTAAGGGAACGGTTTGGTAAGGGTCTTGCCCTTGTTCAGTGTTTAGAGGTCCTGCTTGGGACCTGGGTCAAATTTAGTAGGATCTCCTTCAATGCCCATAGGTATTGGATGGCGGGGATCCAAACTCTTTGACCCCCTCATAAGTTAACTACTATTAATACTATAACCCGGCTATTTAGGACTGTATCCCTGCTGACTCAGACTACTTAGCCGAGGGTAACGTCACCGCCGAAAGCGGGGCCTACCACAATTTGCATTAATAACTTAATTCATTATCTTTCAATAATCCGACCCTTTAGGATTGTATCCTTGCTGACTCAAACTACTGGGTTGAGGGTAACGTCGCCTTCAAAAGAGGGGCCTACTACAATAACTAAGATAATCTCTTAAACAAGTGCAAAAGTGCGAAAATAATCAAAGGTTATACTAATACACGTGTCGGATCCAAGTGATTCATCTTGTCTATCTGTTTTTATTTTATTTTATTTTTCAGCATTTAGTTAGTTTTTATTTTCTTAGTTTAAAAAACATTTTTCTCACTTTTTGATTTGATTAGACGTTGAGGATAAACCGGTATTAAAAGCTCTTGTGTCCTTGGACGACCTCGGTATCTTACCAACACTATACTACGTCCACGATGGGTGCACTTGCCCATATGTGTGTTTAGTGTTAGTAAATATCGTGTTTTATAAATTTAAAACTTGGCTAAAAGTGTAAAAAGGGCTTAATTATAGATCTAAAAAAATATATTACACTACACACGCATCAGTAACCTTTCATTCCTTCACCATCATCCTTGATTGTTGTTTCCTGAATTTCCTTCAATTGTTCCATTAAATCTACTTGTAGATCTATTCTAAGAGCACGGACTCGCCTTTGCTTCTCATGATCCTTACGACTTAAGGCATCTGCGACTACGTTTGCCTTTCCTTCGTGATATTGAATATCACAGTCGTAATCACTTAGGATTTCCATCCATCTTCTTTGCCTCATATTTAACTCTTTTTGCCCAAATATATACCTTAAACTTTTATGATCTGTATAAATAGTAAACTTACTTCCATACAGATAATGTCTCCATATCTTCAGGGCAAAAACTATAGCTCCTAATTCTAAGTCATGAGTCGTATAGTTTTCCTCGTGCTTCTTCAATTGTCTGGAAGCATACGCAATTACCTTCTTGCGTTGCATTAACACACATCCAAATCCTAATTTTGAAGCATCGCAATATACTTCAAAATCTTCTGTTCCTTCTGGTAAGGCTAAGATTGGAGCATTGGTTAATTTCTGCTTCAAGATTTTAAAGGCTTCTTCTTGTTTAGGTCCCCATTCAAACTTAATGGCTTTACAGGTTAGCTTAGTTAATGGTACAACTATCTTGGAAAAATCCTTAATAAACCGTCTATAATACCCGGCTAAACCTATAAAACTTCTAATTTCCATTGCGGTTTGCGGAACCTTCCAATTGGTAATTGCTTCTATCTTAGCAGGATCTACGTGAATACCTTCATGATTCACCATGTGTCCTAAGAATTGCACTTCTTGTAGCCAAAATTCACACTTCGAAAATTTGGCATACAATTTTTCTTTTCTTAACAAAGTTAAGAGTGCATGCAAGTGCTGACAATGTTCGTCCTGACTTTTTGAATAAATAAGTATATCGTCTATGAAAACAATTACAAATTTATCCAAATATGGTTTATAGATCCTGTTCATCATGTCCATGAATGCTGCAGGTGCATTAGTTAACCCAAAGGGCATAACTGTAAACTCATAGTGTCCATACCTAGTTCTAAAAGCAGTTTTAGGTATGTCTTCTTCTTGAACCTTTAATTGATGATATCCGGAGCGCAAGTCTATTTTAGAAAAGTACCTAGCGCCTTGTAATTGATCGAAAAGATCATCAATCCTAGGTAATGGGTATCGATTCTTAATTGTAACCTTATTTAGCTCTCTATAATCGATACATATTCTCATTGATCCATCTTTCTTTTTCACAAACAACACTGGTGCACCCCAAGGGGATGAACTAGGTTGTATAAATCCTTTGCTTAGTAATTCATCTAATTGCTCCTTCAATTCTAGCATTTCGGTAGGAGCTAATCGATAGGGTGCTTTGGCTATCGGTGTAGTTCCTGGAGTTAGATGAATCCTAAATTCTACCTCCCTATCTGGTGGTAACCCAGGTAAATCTTCCGGGAATATATCTGGGTATTCTGAGACTACAGGAATTTCCTTAAGTTCTTTACCTTTAGTACTAATGATTACTGAAATCATATATACTATTCCTTGTTTTCGTTCATAATTAGCAACTTTCATTACTGATATGAACTTCAGTGGCTTTCGAGGTTTATCTCCTGTAATCATGATTACTTCTCCAGTAGGTGATTGAATTTCTATAGAGTTTTTAGCACAAATGATTTAAGCATGGTTGGCTATTAACCAATCCATTCCTAACACAACATCAAATTCAGCTAATTTCATAGGTAATAGGTTTGCATCAAATTTATGACCTGAAAGTTCTATTTCTACTTTTTGCAAAACCTGATTGATTTTTACTGAATTCCCATCTGCGGTTTCGACTGTAAAGATCTGCCTAATGGTAGTTAAGGGTAACTTAAGAGCTTGGCAGAATGAAGTATTTATAAAACTTTGGTTTGCACCAGAGTCAAACAATACTTTTGCATAAACGTCGTGAACTAAAAACGTACCAGCTATCACATCCGGGATGAGCTCTGCTTCTTGAGTGGTTAGCTGGAATGCTCTGGCATTCTTCTTAGTAGCTCCTTCGGTCGTCTTGGGTTTGTTGTCTACTGATTTGACTAACTTAGGACATTCTGTTTTGAAATGTCCGGCTTCTCCACAATTGTAACAAATTATGGATTTCTTTCTGCAGTTTTCTTCACGATGTCCTATCGTTTTGCAAAAATTGCAAATTTTATTACATTTTCCAAAATGTTTCTTTTTGCAAATTTTGCAGAATGGCAAAGTTGAAGATTGCCCTGCACCTCTTTTCTTGAAACTACTATTACCCACCCTAAATCCTTGGGTAATTTTCTGAGCTAGTTCCTTCTTCCTGTCTTCATCTCTTGTGCGTATCAATTCATCAGTCAGAGTGTTGGCTAACTCTACAGCATCGTCAATAGTGCGAGGTCTCGCAGCCTTAACGATATTACGAATTTCGCTAATTAATCCCCAAATATAGCGAGAAATGAGTACCGGTTCTGGCGAAGCCAGTGTTGGTACCACTCTAGCATATTCAAAGAATGTCGAAGTATAACCACGACAATCCACACCTATCATCCGATGATTTAGGAACTTATTTGCCATTTGTTCCTTTTCATACTCAGGACAAAATTTTCTTTCTACAAGATTCTTAAATTCTTCCCAAGTCATAGCATAAGCCCTATTTCTTCCTTTAGCTTGTAACACAGTGTTCCACCATTCGAGTGCTCCTTCTTTAAATAGATTTGATGCGTACATGACCTGATCATCTTTGGCACACTTACTGATTGCAATTACTGCTTCGGTTTTCTCTAACCAACGCAGTGATGCAGTTGCCCCTTCATTGCCTGCAAATTCAGTGGGTTTACAAGCAAGGAATTCTTTGAAAGTGCAACCAGGTGTTGCAGCTTTCAATTTCTTAGGGAGCGGCGTGTGCTGGGATTCATTATCATGATTAACATGATTATTGCCCCCATTTATACTGTTACTGAAGTTATCTTCAGAAGTACGTTTACTAGGAACGATATGTTGTGGTTCGATTGGACTTTTTACAGCAGCAACAAATGCTGGAATAGCATTGGCTATCCCTTGAGCAACAATATTTTCAATATCTTGTCTAGTCATATATTGATCCCCTGGATGTTGCTCCGATTGATTAACCTCATTTACCGGTTCATTACCAATATTTGCCATCTGATAATATATATATACAGTCTTTTATTAGTATCTGATAAATAGCAATTATACACAAACAATCAGACAATTTACAATACACGTATAGTCAAAACTATCGATTTCTCGATTCCATTTTATATCTGTTATAGTATGCATCAATACACACCAATATTTTACAAAGTTTTATTCGTAGTTATGTTACAGACTGATTTCACTATTTCTTTTACTATTACACAACTATAGTTTTACCACCCTCCTATCTCTCACCACTTGTCGTTCTAAAAACGAAATTCCCTTTCATCATACTTCCAGGCAATTTGTCCCCCTATCTCCCTGATTCTATTTCCTGCATCCATCAATTCCTCACCATAATGGCGAAGTTCAGCCATATTTTCGTTACTCATTGGTGGATTAGGTAGGGGTTCTGGATCGAATTGTGGAAGAAAGGAATAAGGGTCGTTGATAATATTTTGAAATTGCTAATCGTTCGTCCACCATTCGTCTATTTCTACAGGTTGGGAATGGACTATTGGTTCTGGGATTGCTGGTTCAAAATTCATAGGGAGTGGATATTCAATAGGATAGGTAAAAACATTAGTATTGACAGGTTGAATAGTCTCACAGCTTTCCAATAGAAAATCTATTTCCTCCTGAAAAGTTATTCCCTAGTTTTGGTTGGAGCTCTCTCCAATTTCTATCTGAGTTAGTCTAGAACCTTGTCCTACTTCCATTTCTATATCTTTAGAATATTCCTCAAACTTTATTTCCATTTGCCTAGACTCTTTCTTGACTTCAATTTCCATCTCTTGCTGTTTAGAACTTTCTTTGAGTACAATTTCTTTTCCTTTTTCTAAAGGGTTGTTTATTTTAGGAAGTTTTGTGGCTGGCTTTTTCCTACGGATACGACTACCCCATACATAATTCTTTCTTTTCTTTCGTTTTGGCTTTGTCAAAGGTGGAGTATTGAATTCTACAGGTTGTTCGACATCAGCAAAGTATCCAGTGAAATATTTGGAAACTTCTACATTTACCGGGTAAAGATCGAGGTTCTGAAAGGCTTCAGATATCTCATTCATGCTGTGTAGCATATATGCAAAATGCACAAAAATACTAAGTTAAAACCTTGGAACAAAGTTTAACAAATAAACATTGAAGTTTTATTGCACACTATTTGTACAAAATAACAGGAAAGAACACACTCGGATTTATTTATTTATTTACTGGGAAGTGCTATTACTAGACTTAGGGTTTTTAAAGATTTGCATGTTCTGCTACTGTAGCTAGCATATACAGATTTGCCCATTTCTCATCTAGCTTGTCTTCCCAAGGTGATTTATTGATTAATTCCTGGGTTTCCCTTTTAATCCTCTTTTCTCGGATTTGCTCTTTACTTTTCTTAATAATCATACTCCTTTTTCTAGGAGAAAGCGGTTTCTCATATTGTGCTTTTCGCACAAATATTCCTTCTTCAGGAATTGTAGGGAGTTTTGAAGATTTGTTTTGGGATGAACTTCCCTCTTCACAGACTGACCTATATAATTTAAGATAGATATCTTGCAGCTTTTGCTTACCCATACTGTAACTAATAAATAATCAGTTTATAAAACACATAATCACATAATAGTAATCAGGAAAAATTAAGTATCTCTAAATACTTAATTAGCTTAACTCAGTGGCTCTGATACCACCTCATTTCTGTCACGGCCCCCGACCCGGTTTGACCCGTTTCAGGAGCCGCGGGACAGAAATCCCGTGATATTTATTTAATTGAGTTTAACAGCGGAAGTTTATCATCAGGATCGTTGTAAAGCTAAAAAAACTTTTCCCAATTATTTTATTTCACAATTCGGGATAAAATCCCGGTAATTTACAATAACATGATTTTACTAATAAATCTTTATTTTTAGAAAACATATTTCTCTATTTTATAATGAGCCACTTTCTTAAGCTTGAAATGCTCCCCAGCACTTTTCCTGAATTACAATAGATCACCTGAAACATGTTTGAAAAAGGTTTTGTCAGCGGGAAATACTGAGTGAATCATTCAGTTTACTAAAATGACTCGTTTATTATAATTTACAGTATTTAGAGTTTTTACATATGTTTCTGATATCTACCAACTACCCACAGTATTTGTCACTCGACCGGATCTGTGACTGTGGTCATATCACCATTGGCTGCCCCAATGAATGACGTATATCACTTATTTTTAGGTTCGCCCACCTAATGTGATTAAAACAGTAGTAATGTGCACAATACCCCACATACCGGCTGTAATTTGGTGATTACATAAACTTAATCACTGTAATTATAATTCTGAAAATAATTTGGAGTATTGTAAAACATTTGATAAAAAGAGAATAACTCACATTGCAGATTTAACACGGACAGAATATGGTTTAGCCTTGTTAACCTAATTTAAATAATAATGCACACAAAACCGGGTTAGTGATCAATACAGCATTTACGATAACTCACGAGATCAAATTCTCACAACGAACGACAAAGTGCAATACTTAAACATCCATCGATTTAACGACGAACGACAAAGTATAACCCTATGTGGGCGGCGCTTAAACATCCATTGGATATATTGATCAGTCGGAAAATGAATCGTAATAGCGATCGAGTGATTACCCTGTTTTACGGCAGCACTTCGTGATCAGTGTGTGTTTAATTGTAGTGTTATAACTCTAATTCGACGTATACAGAAACTTTGGACGTCGTTTTAACTTCTGAAAGCAAGTGCCAATGTCTGCTATTTATAGTGATTTTTGGGACATGCTTACGGACCGTATGGCATTTCCCCTTACGGTCCGTAAGGGAAGCAGTCTAATTATATAGGCTAGCTGGGTTCGGGACTAGCTTGCATGACTCACTTTTAAAATGAATTTCAATCTGTACAACGAAAATTGTGGATAAATATCACTTGGGTTTATCCCCCCTGAGTTTTAGGGGCCCTGATCCTAATTCCAATTGTTCTGGAAATTTTAGGGTTAGTGCAGAATTACTTGGGTGTCTCAATTAGGGTTTTCTTATTGACTAATTATCATCCTAATTATGGATTTTAATGAGAGTTGTTACATAGGGTGACCCCTCGCGCTACGCGAAGCCCAAGGGGGTACCCCTGGCGTCCCGCGAGGGGGGTCAAAATTCGTGTATAAATAGAGGACATTGGCAATTGAATTTTGGCACTGAAACGACGTAAAAACTCAAAGTATACGCTGAGTTATAGCAGAAACAGTCCTAAACACACACGATTCACGAATCGCTGCCGCAAAACAGGGTAATAACTCGATCGCTATTACGATTCAACGTCCGATCGATTGAAACTATCCAACGTATGTTTAAGTGCTGCTCAAATTGAGTTTATACTTTGTCATTCGTCGTGATTTCAACTTGAATGTTTGAGTGTTGTCCAAATTCGGGCTATACTCTGTCATTCGTTGTGAATCCGCTGGATGTTTAAGTATCGCACTTTGTCATTAGTTGTGAGGGTCTTAATCTCGTGAATTATCGTAACTGCTGTATTAGTTACTAACCCAGTTTGTGTGCATTGTTATTTAAATTAGGTTAAACAAGGCTAATCAGTAGGCTTATACACTACTCGTTAAATCTGCAATGTGAGTCATTCTCTTTTTATCAACTATTTTACAAAACTCCAAGTTATTTTCAAAAGTTATAATTACAGGGATTAAGTCTTTGTAATCACCAAATTATAGCCGGTATGTGGGGTTTTGTATACATTACTTGATAATCTTCACCATTGGACAACGAGTTAGCCAAGGGGTGATATGACCATAGTCCCAGACACCATTGGACGAATGGGCCAATGGGTCGAGTGACAAATATCGTGGGTAGTTGGTTGATATCAGAAACATTGTAATCGCTCTTAATACTGTAAATTATAACAAATGTGTCGTTTTCAGTAAACTGAATAATTCACTCAGTATTTCCCCGCTGACAAAATCTTTTTCAAACATGTTTCAGGTTATCTGTTGTGAGCAAAGAAAAGTGTCGTGAAGCACTACAAGCTTAGAGAAGTGGCTCAATATAAATAAATAAAGAAACATGTTTTGTAAAAATAAAGATTTCCCAGTGAAATCACTTTATTGTAAATTACGGGGTTTTATCCCTAAAATAAAGTAAACGGGCATTTTTACTATTAAAAGATCTTGTATTAAAGACTTCCGTTGTCGCCTAAATTAAATACCACGGGATTTCCTGCCTCGCGGCTCTGGACCGGGTCAACCCGGGGCCAAGGGCCGTGACAGAAAGTGATCTTTCCTTTTTGCTTCATTTAATCGTCTATAGTCTATACATACTCTCCATCCTGTGACGGTTCTCGTTGGTATTAGTTCATTCTTTTCATTAGTTATTGTAACACCTCGAAAATTTGCGACCTATAATGTATTGACACATGTCATAAGTTTGCACGTGGCAATAATTACTATAGAGGGACTAAAGTTGACAAACATAGAAAGTATGTGAATTTAAGGGTGCAGAATGTCAACAAGGGATAAATATACTTTACAGTAACCCTACATGATGCTCGTACCTTCAAACGATTGAATCATGGATCATACGGAACGAAATGTGGAAGAAAGTGAGGAATTACAAACTACAGGGGTCAAATGTGTCAACACGTTTAAGTTATACCTCTGAGTGACCCTTTTGCATACCCGAGGCTTTGTAATGGTAAAGTATGCTCACTAGAATGCACGATTTGAATTTCATCAAGTTCCGTTACAAAATGAGAAAGTTATGATCGAATTCGTACGCGAGGGGTTAAAAGCGTCAACATTGAAAGTTAGGACTTTTCGGGTAATAATAAACTAACCAAGGATTAATAAGTTGGGTAAAAGTCACGAGGCCCTTATACGTAAATAAGAAAGGCCCAAAGTGCAAAGTTACCCCTTCGAAACGCCAAGAGCCAGCTGCAATAATGTAAAAAGATTTGAAAAATCTTACTGCAGGTCTCAGGCGGGCCGCGTAAGAGTTTCATAGGGTTTACGCGGGCCGCGTGGACAGTAGAAAGATATGGGTTCTGTCAGAAGGATTCAGATGGGCCGCGTAAAGGTTAAGAGGACTTTACGCGGGCCGCGTCAAAGGCCCAGATACAGAAACGTGGACAGAAGCACTGTTTGCTGTTTTAACCGACTTAGAGCCATTATTACCAGCATGGGCGCCCCCTAAATGACCCCTAGGACTCAGGGACACTTGTTGGTGATCAGGGAACCCTTGTAGCCTTAGTTGTAATGATCCTAAGCTCATAAATTCACTATAAAAGGCCATGAGATGCACACATTGTAACCACACCTCATTCCTTCACTTCTGATCATTTCTGGAGCTCAAGTGTTCTCTCTAAGCATCTCTGGTCATGCATAAGACTTCAGTAAGTGTGCTCAACCCTTCTTAGTTAAGATTTTGCTTAGTTATTGCTTAAAAGTCAATCCGTCGTAATTGACGATTGACTTAACGATTAATCACAAATGGTCCAGTGATTAGTCGAATAAAAGGTAGTTATATGTTGGTAATTATGTGGGCATTAAACCCTTAAAAGGGCACCCTCTGATTCCCACTCTAACTAGTCCAAATGTCGGGTCAAAGTTGCTTAGAAAAAGTCAACAGAACGCTAATTTTCGATTAAATGCATAATTAACAATGTAGATGGCATGTAACCTATTTTATCACTCATATAACTTGATAATAAGTATAATAACTGGTCTAAGCTTGTTTGATCCGACCATTTACTGTTTTGACCCAGTTCGGAACCGAAAGTCGCAAAACTTTGACTTTTGCTTTGACTTCAGTTCTGACCCGTTTTGGTATGATTTAGATATGCCTTAGGACTCTCTAAAGACCAGGTTACATGATGGTATAACCCTCTGTGGCTGGTTCGTTGTTTGTCCGAGTCGTTTGCACATTTCCGTTATATGCTTAAAATTGACCATAATGCCCTTTTGACTTTAAAACGAGAATCTTGAATATGTGAAAGAACAATAACTTTAGTTACTGAATTCTAAACATGTCCCTAAAATTTCATGTCAATCCGAGGTCTAGAATAGGAGTTAGGCTAAATAGCGCAATTAAGAAAACTTTAGTAATTAAACGGCGCATTTAGCATAAAGCCTATCTAAACCCAAATTTCGACACCAAACCTTTTACACACTGATGTAATATAATATTTTGAGATTTTTAAAGATTTTTAATTATTTTTAACCTGCTCATAACCCACGGTTACGACCTTGATTCGGTGAATACCAAATATACCCTTTTCGAACATAAAATGAGTTCTACATGGTATTTTGACCCGAATCCAATTGCTACTGATTTTAAATAATAAATAAAGTATTTTGAACTTTATAACTTATTCAAAAAACTCAGATTTCCTGTATAACCCGGAAATCTCTTTTATAATCTTTAAAATGACCAAATTACCCCTACGGGGCGTATATTGGGATTAAACTCGTTATGGGCATAATGGAAGGTATCCTACTGATACCACAACCTCTTTAAAGCATATTGACTTAGGAAACCTGTGTAAGACTCTTACGGTTACCCGTTACGCCATTTACGCGTTCGGTTCAGCTTATGTAACTAGTTTACATAAATTAGCCGAAACGGGTCAAACCTTGTCGTTTTTATCTCAAAATCCAGAATGTGATTGGATTACCCATATTAAACAAGTCTTCAAACTTGTCGGGTCTAAATCGCATTTTTTCCGGTCTTCGCTTAATCATGCGTTCGAACCGTATCTTTCGTTAAAACTAACCGGTCTAAGCTAAGGCTAAATTAAAAGACCCGTTAGGATTCTAATAGGTTATTATAAACCTTCGTTCCAGAATAGGAGACCCGGTAAAAGCTACCTGCGTTAGCTGTTTGTGAATTATACTTGCAAAGGTAAATACTTTTAACTTATTTCCCTATACGGGCTTGGGGTACGGTATATAAAATACCGCTTGGTCGGGCTATTGACCTTAATCGATTAGTGGTTAAGTATTATCAATATGACCCGTTAGAAATTTGATTTGTTTGCTTAAAGCCTTTGGGGGGTTAATGACCATGTCCCGGATATCCCTGGCATCATCTCACGAGATGGCCACGACCTAAGCACGGGGTATAGGCGTACACCTGACAGCTGCATATGAAAAATGGTATCCCACTTAAGGATTAACCTTGTGGGCATTATACCTGTGGTGTGTCTATTAGTCTTTAACCCGGTCTATGGAACGGGCTACTGAATGCAAAGAAACATGTAATTCGTTTACAAGTATTACATTAGAATAATTATCCCAAGTTATAAAAGTCTGTGCCTTGTGCATTCAAATCAATTTTATTAAACCTTTTACAAAAGCGTCGGTTGAATGTATTTACCAGTGTAAACTGACGTATTTTCCCAAAAAAGGTTAACTGCAGGTACTAAACGAAATAGGCTGGCTTCCTCCTAGAGTCCACAATAAGTCTCGCAAGCTTGGACGTCAACCTATTGAACAATATTCCTATTTATTTTTGGATTCCCCTGTGGATTAATTCAACTATTTGTGATACTTAATATTACAATAACATTCAGTTGAAATATATCTGTTTTTGCTTCCGCTGTGCATTTACATGTTGTGTTGTTTGACTATATTGTTACCAACTACGTCACGATAGTCCCCCACCGGGCCCACCGGTGAAACGTGTGGAAATCGGGGTGTGACAGTTGTTACCGTCATACCTCCTTTCTTTGGAACTACTTGGACGAGACTTACCCAGGGACTATCTGAGATAGGGTAGATAAGTCCAGCGTCAAGTAATTTGATGACTTCTTTTTTAACCACTTCTTGCACATTTGGATTTACTCTACGTTGTGGTTGTATTTCTGATTTGTAGTCATCATTCATTAGAATTTTGTGCGTGCACATGGAAGGACTTATTCCTTTAATATCTACAAGCTTCCAAGCGATCGCATTTTTATGTTTTTTCAAAAGTTTAATTAATTTTTCTTTTTCTAAACTACTTAATTTAGATGAAATAATTACAGGTGAATTACCATCTTTGTCTAGAAAAGCATATTCCAAACCTTTCGGAAGTTCTTTGAGCTCAAGGGGTGGGTCTTTAGGAGACTCCTTATTTGGCGGCTCATTTTGATCAAGAACTTTAAAAGTTTGTTCTATGGTGACCTCTTCTTCAACAAAGTGGTCAATCTTTTCACTTGTATTGGGTGGCTCATCTTCATCTTCAATTAGGGGGTCATTGTTGCCAAAAGGATATTTCATTGAGCGCTCAAGATCTATGCTCCTTTTGAATGCCCCTAATTGAAGAGGTAGATTATTAAACTTCCGGTTTTTCAAAGCTTCGTGAGTTTTTACAAAAGGTCGTCCCAACACTAGAGGAGCGCCATCGAGGATGACAAAGTCGGTTGGGATTACCATTTGATTTGTTTGAACCAAGACATCCTCAACTACACCGATTGATTTTATTACTCTCCGATTGGATAGAAAAATGGGTATTTGAAGTGGAGAAAAATCACTAATACTTAATTTTTTGAAAATGTAGTTAGGCATTATGTTAACACAAAGATCCTTATCAATGGTGACATTACTAATAAATGAATTTTGAAAGAAACATGGAACCGGTGTAATGTTAATTTCAAAAGGGTCTTCTTTTATTAGCGAAGTTTGATCATTAGTTAACTTAACACTTACCATTTCCTCAATTTTTGTGTTAGTGTTTAACTCTTTTAAAAACTTAGCATGAGTTGGTACTAAACAATGATTTTCAAAAGAAGGCGACAAGAGATTAATTTCTTCTAAATTAGACTCTTCTTGAATTTTAACGTTATTGGCCTCACCTCTTTCGTTGTTTAACTCATGTGTCGGTTTTTCACTTATTTGTTCTTCCATTTTTAACTCTTCAACTATCGTTTCTTTATTTAATTCTTCTCTTGCGCGGGACTCCTCTTCCCTTGCGCGAGATTCTTTTATGTATCGTTCGATAGTTTTAAGTTTTTCTATTATCCTATCAGCCACTTCGGTGATAGAGAAAGGATCGGGATCCTCAAAGCTTGAATCTAGTTGTTCGATCCTAGGTTCCTCATAGTACTCATATGAAGTAGATGGTTCACACCATTGTTCCTCATTGTAAGCATATGATGGATAAGGGTCGTAATTTTGTTCTTTATAGTACTCATATGAGGTGGGTTGTTCACGCCATGGTTACTCATAATAAGAGTATGAAGGTGGTGGCTCATATCTTGATTCCTCAAAGTATGAGTATGAAGGTTCATACCTTGGTTCATCAAAATATGAGTATGAGGGAGAAGGTTCATACCTTTGGTCTTAATAGGATGTGTATGAAGTTGATGGTTCGTACTTGGGCTCCTCATAATAGTTGTATGAATCGGATGGTTGAAATAAGTTACAATATTGTACCGAGTGCGGGTTACCACAATTAGTGCAATAGTCTCCCATATAATCATCCTCCTCATAGGTGTAGTTGTAGCCTCATGAGTATTGATCCATAAGAATCACTCAGCAGACCACAACAGAGTCTCGGGACCAGAAAATAAAATTAAAGACGGAAACAGAAGCTGGACACGGCCCCGTGTTCGGTGGACACGACCCGTGTTCAGGGTCTGTATCTGGGCGTTTTAATTAAAGTTGTTGGTCTTGTTGAGCACGGGGGCGTGTTTAGTGAGCACGACCCTGTGTTCAGACTCTGTATCTGGGTGTTTTATGGAAAATATGTAGCACGGCCCCGTGTTCAGTGAGCATGGCCCCGTGTTCAGGCTACTGTAAACGCAAACTAAACTAAAATGCAGAAAAAATGTGCGCGCGTTTTGAAAAAGTTTTGTAAAACTGATTAGGCCATCGATTTTAAGCTTTCTTAAAATCCTTATGTCCCCGGCAACGGCGCCAAAAACTTTGATGTGCGTGTAGTGTAATATATTTTAGGTGTATATTTTAAGCCCTTTTACACTTTTTAGCCAAGTTTTAAATTTATAAAACACGATATTTACTAACACTAAACACACATATGGGCAAGTGCACCCATCGTGGACGTAGTATAGTGTTGGTAAGATACTGAGGTCGTCCAAGGACACAAGAGCTTTTAGTACCGGTTTATCCTCAACGTCTAATCGAATCAAAATGTTAGAAAAAGGTTTTTAAACTAGAAAAATAAAACTAACTAAAATGCTGAAAAATAAAATAAAAGTAAAAACAGATAGACAAGATGAATCACTTGGATCCGACTCGTGTGTAGTGTAACCTTTGATTATTTTCGCACTTTTGCACTTGTTTAAGAGATTATCTTAGTTATTGTAGTAGGCCCCTCTTTTGAAGATGACGTTACCCTCAACCCAGTAGTCTGAGTCAGCAAGGATACAATCCTAAAGGGTCGGATTATTGAAAGATAATTAATTAAGTTATTAATGCATAATGTGGTAGGCCCTCTTTTGAAGACGACGGTACCCTCGGCTAAGTAGTCTGAGTCAGCAGTGATACAGTCCTAAGTAGCCGGGTTAAAGTTTTAATAGTAGTTTAACTTATGAGGGGATCAAAGAGTTTGGACCCCCGCCATCCAATACCATTGGGTATTGAAGGAGATCCTACTAAATTTGACCCAGGTCCTTTGCAGGATCTATACACTGAACAATGGCAAGACTCTTACCAAACCGTTCCCTTAACCCCCGACCAGGTAGCCAACATACCTCCATATAGACCGTGGAGATATGAACGGTGAAAATCTTTTATTTTATATAGACAGTAAAATAATGCCAAGACACCATGGACAAACGATAAGGAAGAATCACCTTCAACATAAGAAACTAGTAATTAAAGTCATTAATACAAAACCAATTAAAAAGTGCAAAAGATTAAAAATAAAAAGTATTACACTAAACACTTGTCTTCACCAAGTGATGTAAGAGACTTAGGCAAACATGGCCTTTGATTGTCAAGAACTCTTACGATCAATCTTGGATCCCAAGACGACTCACACACTCTATGATGGACAATGGATGATGGTGGTGGATGATGGTGTTGTGATGGTGGTGGGTGGTGGTGGGTGGTGGGTGAAGTGTGAGAGAGGTGGTGTGCCAAGGGATGAGTTGCAAGAGCTCCAAGCACTCCATTTATAGGCTGAACAGAAGCTCGGGCACGGCCGCGTGTCCATCCGACTCTCTCTCTTCATTAATTGCAATTTTATTAAATGCGTCTGCAACAGTTGACCACGCCCCCGTGTCCGCTGAGCATGGCCCCGTGGTGGGCAATAGAAGCTTCTACTACTTTGTTTTTTCTGCTGACACTTGGGCACGGCTCCGTGCTCACTGAGCACGGGGCGTGTTCAGTTTTCTGTCTTCTTGTTTTGCTTGGGAAGATGTTGTCGGGAGGTCGGGCATGCCACATTTGTTCCTTTTCTTGTATTTATGTTAGATTTAGCTGCCTTTTTGCTTCTTTTGTTTATTTGAGCTCATTTGATCCTGAAAATATAAAAGGAAGACAAAAGCACACTTTTCCAACATTAGTACTAAAAAATGGTTAGTTTTATGCCACGATTGATGTAATTTATATGTTGCATTTTGTGCACATCAGTTAGCGACCACCAACACCGAAAAAAGCTGTAAAAACAAAATAAATAAAAATGAAAAAAATAACGCCAAGCGAAAAGCAGTAATAAAATCTTTGAATCACACACGCTCGTTGCAGATAAATTAAACTGAAACGTAAAACATAGAAAAAATAACTTAGTCAATCCAGGACTCGCGCGTTGCGACGAACTTACGAAGAAAAATAGATGTGTTACGACGGGTCAGGCAAACAGGAAAAATATACGAAAAAAATGTTGAACCTCACACGCACGTTGCAGTGCGTTAACTCACACAATTTAGAACGAAACGAAAAACTTAGGAAAGATGAAAAGTATGGTGGACCAAAATTGAAAATAAAAAAGAATGTAAATGAAAAGTATGGTGGACCAAACTTAGGAAAGATGAAAAATATGAAAAGCTTTAGGTTAAAAGTAAAAAAAAAAAAAAGACTCTAAATTACAAAAAAAAGAAAGGAAAAGGTTTTGGATTAGAAATGAAAAAAAAAAGAGTTAATTACACAGATGGACCCTGTGGTTTATAGCTAGTTTCATGTTTGGGTACTAACTTTTTTTTTTAACAGGATTAGGTTTTTTGGTTTCAATTTTGTAACAACTTTGGGTATTAACACCAAAATTATCAATATAATGACTAAAATACCCTTCCATTCTTTTTAATTTTATCAATGTAACACGTTTGGGTACTAACACCTATTTTTTTATAAGTTTAAATCAATTTTACAAAATCTATTTTTTTATTTCATCTTTTTATTATATCTCTTAATTAACATAAAATCTATTTATTTTTTATACGTAAATATTTATATATTTTTTTAATAAATGATAAATAATTTAGCACGATGGAAGTTACTCAAAATATTAAATAATTAAAAATTCAATAGGTATAATAATAGTTGGTAATCTGCAAATAAATTATTATCAAGATATTAGGTTAAAACTCCGTGTATTACACGTGTTTAATGTATAAAACTTAGTTTTAATTTTTGTAATTTTAAATATATGGGATTAATAATATAAAACCAATAACAATAATAATAAAAGACTGTATCTCATCGGAACTAAAGTGTTTCCTACGCACATAGATACACAAATAAAATAGAGACGTCATGGTTTAATCACACCGTCTCAAAATGTGCTAAGTAATTGATCGTAACAGACAAATCAATTAGGTTATACATTTTTACGATTTTACTAAAAAATATATTAAATCAGTTGTAGTTATTTTTAAACAGTTTTTTTCTTGATTATGCTACATATCTTGATATATTAATTTAACTAATTTTCAGATATTATATTCGTGTGTTTTCAAGATTGCTATGGATTTTAATAGATACTTATTATATCATTTGTTTCATTATTTAATTTATATTTTAAAGATTTTTTATATATTCATAATATTAGTCAGATATTTATCTAGTATTATTTAGTAATATTATTAATAAATAAAAAATGGAGCCGACGTTTTCTGACTTTTTTAATTTATATTTATAAATAAAAAATAAATAGATTTTATGTTAATTAAGAGAGATAATAAAAAATGAAAATAAAAAAAAAAGATTTTGTAAAACTGATTTAAACTTAAATAAAATTAGGTGTTTGTACCGAAAAGTGTTACATTGATAAAATGAGTAAATTACGTTTTTGACCCCTGTGGTTATATCACTTTTACTATATTAGCCCAAAATAGGATTTTTTAACAACTGTGCCCCCGTGGTCTCTATAACTAACTATTTTGGCCCCTAAGTCTAACTCCACCCCTTACCCTGGTTAATTATTTGTCACACGCAAGGGTATTTTTGTAATTTCCCCTCCCCTTTAAATCTAATTTCTATTTCTAACCCAAATTTCAAGAACACATCATCATCTGCATGAACTTGAACAAAATCAAAAAAACAAAAGTTTCAGATCAGTTTCAGATCTTCATGAACTTTAACAAATAAAAAAAACAATAAATAAATCAACAGTTTAGTTTCAGATCTTCATAAACTTGAACAAATAAAAAAACAAAACCCAAATTCAAGAACAAGAACCCATCATCTGCACATCATCATCTTCTAACCCAGATCTTCAAGAACACATCATCATCTTCAAGAACACTTCAAACCCTGAGATTGGGGTACTGCAGAAACAGATTGGGGTTTCCTTTGATGCGTTTCAGTAGTAAACTCCTTGACCCTAAGATTTGAGAGCATAGGACTATATTTAACCAGCAATCTGAACCCCACTTTGATTGACATGGCTTCTAGAGGATCTCGTGAATCCATGGGCTTTATCAAATTCTTGCTGGATTTTTGCATCCTGAGCGACATGAAGTTTGCAAATTGCATCTAATTCCTCATCACCAGATGAGGTATTAGAACCCCTGCTCCTGATAGACTTGAAACCTTTCTTAGGGGAGCCATTCTTAGCCTTTTTTGGAACACCATTTTCAACCTCCTCAATCCCCAGTGATTGATTAACAACTTTTGGGGAATGAATTAGAGGGGGGTTAATGCTGGAAATCGCTTCACTTGGATTCAAATCTTCTAGAGACGAGAACAATTTCAGCGGGGGGCACTAGGGTTAGCAATCGCAGGTGGCGGCTGTTGTGCGATGTCACCATGCGGCTCCAAAAGAGGCCCAAGACCACTATCTTTGGCCGAATTTAGAGGGGGCTGAGATAAACTAGATGGAGGATCAGGTGGTAGAGGGGGAATCAGAGGTGATTGGACTGGGATTTGTCCGATCGTTGAAGATTTCATGAAGGAAATGGTCACGGCGGCTGACTTCACTCTTCTCTTCCTCTATGTTGATATCTGAGCTCTTCCTGGAAAGCGAATATGGGGGCTAGGGTTTTGAGAAAGTGAAAAGGGGAAGGATAAAGATGATGATGTGTTTTTGAAATCTGGGTTAGAAATAGAAATTAGATTTAAAGGGGAGGGGAAATTACAAAAATATCCTTGCATATGATAAATAATTAACCAGGGTTAGGGGTGGAGTTAGACATAGGGGCCAAAATAGTTAGTTATAGAGACTACGGAGGCACAGTTGTTAAAAAATCATATTTTGGGCTAATATAGTAAATGTGATATAACCACATGGGCCAAAAAACGTAATTTACTGTTGATAAAATTAAAAAGAATGGAAGAGTATTTTAGTCATTATATTGATAATTTTAGTGTTAGTACCGAAAAGTGTTACAAAATTGAAACCATAAAACCTGAACCTGTTAAAAAAAAGTTAGTACTCAAAGGTGAAACTAGCTATAAACCACATGGTCTATCTGTGTAATTAACTCAAAAAGAAAAGAAAAAAACCTATACATGTTGTTAGTAGTATGATATCAAGAGATTTCTTTTGTTTGTAATTTGTATATAGCTATAGTGAATTCACTTAAAGATGAAACTAATACTTAAAATTTTGATTCATTAAAACTTTAGAAGGAATACGATACGTGATTTATTTGACATATGCCATTCTGTTTTCACGGAATGGAATTTAATTTTGTTCAACTAGTCAAAATTTTAGCATTTTTAAAAGGATTCTAGAAATCAATAATTTGAATATACAACATAACAAAATATGAATATTTTCGTATGGAAATACAATGATCTATAGTCAATGAACCTTGTTGATCACTATGTTATATATGTAGGTTTGGAAGCAGTCAGGACCAGAAGCTTGATAGTGGAGTGTGGATATAGATAATTTCTCATATTATTCCAGATAACTTTATGTAGTGTCGAATACCCAAATTCTTGGTGATGTTCAAAAGGTCTTCGTTGACGTCAAGATATCCCGGCCTTCGTTGCTACAAAAAGATAAACCGTTAGCCTCGTCACGGAGGGCCCAGGGAGGGGGATCCGTGACCAAGCTCCGGTATGAGAATAAGTAAACTTGCCGGAAAGTTTGAGGAGCTCATTCCGATGAGTGTGATCACCGGAATGTTCCTCTATGGTGTGAATCCAATAAATGTGTGTGTGTTTAATATAGGAGAATATTGGTCGGAATAAATGAGGGAGCTCTTAATGCGATACCTTGAGTATGCTGTGATCCCCGCTCCTCTCTCTTATATAACCATGAAACCTTATCTCCCATGTGAAAAATTTTATTGAGACGATCTAACGGGTTTCGAGGGTCTTCGGGGGGCTCAGACACGTGTCTGACCCCCAACAGTGGGATTATGACTTCATTTAATGTTTCCGGCCTGAGAGGTACAATGCCAGTCGAGATCCTTTTCATATCAGGCATTAAATGTGGCCTATGTTCTCTGAATCCTTGTTTCCCGCTCATTTCCTAAAGAGAAAACCTTAGTGGACAAGCAAAACTGTATCTTGGGCTTTATCTGTTGGGCCCGTGTGGCAATGGCCCAAAGACGGATAAATGGGTAACCCATTGGCCCGTCGTCAAGTCATCTTTAGTCCCTGGTAGCGAGACTCAAATTTCGTAATCCAGGGCTGAGTTATAATTATCAACAGGGTTAACCTGTTTGGGCTAAGAACGCGGGCCCACCTCCAGTTAATCATTACGTGTCTCCTTCTTTCTTTCCAGGGTATCATTAATCGTCAGTAATCGACGGCTGGGGTTTAATCTTATTGGAGCACGTGTTGGGTGGTTTAAATTTTGAAATGAAGGCGATGTGACGGTTTGCTACATACTAGTCAGTTATTTCCCTTAAATACCCCCCTTATTTCTTGAATCTTCCTTCAACTTCCACCATAACCCCCTTTTTCTCTGTTTTCTTTACATTCTTCGGATCACCATTTTCCCTAATCATGAGTCGCACCGGTCGCTCAATGATCCGTTCCGTTTTGACATCGAAGGACTTAGAGTCCTTTGTCGATACTTACAAAATACCCAAGCCTCTCCAACATTGCTAGGCCTCGATGAATCGGCCGAGTGTACACCAGATCGGATCGCCCTTTATACCTTGGAATTTTCTTCCTGTGGAGTTCGGTATCCCCTTTCACCCTTCAAGATAGCCTTATTGCGTCACTTCGGAGTTCATTTCTCTCAATTGCACCCCCTAGGGTTTATGAGAGTAGTACATTTTGAGTTGTCTTGTGTGGCCGTCTCCGGCGAGCCGTCTGTCCCCTTGTTCTGCATGTTTTACAAACTGATTTCTGATGGGGATTGGTTTACCTTTGCCAAACGGCAGAACAGTGTGTCTCGGCCTTGCTATTCTTTTATGCCAACTTCCACTTACCCCAAAGAATGAAAGAGTCGGTTTATCTTTGTTTCCGTTGCCATGATACCAGAGTCTCCATCGCTGAAGGATGCCGAGGCTGCTATTGAAGACAATATTCACATTTTATCTGCTGACGAGATCGTCCAATGGAAGCGCATGTATGAAAATCCGACGAGGGCTTTCACTTTTTCTGAGGGAATCCTGGTATGGGGGGTTTGAGTCCTTCTTACTCAGTTCGCCCTAAGGCTTTTTTCGGTAAAAAAAGGTATCTTTTTGCCCTGGATTTGTTGCGTCTGTTTTACTCTTTGGGATCGGTGTAGTCATCTTTAGTGTTTCTCTTGTGTAGAGTTGACTTTGTGGAAACTGCTCCAAGGGGATTCTAAAGATGTTAAGTTTGTGGTTGGTGATGAAGTTGAGTTGGGTTTGAACCGGAGTGTTGAGATGCAGGTTGCAGGGGTATCCGTTCAGGCAGGGGGATCTGCTGTTGTGGAAGGAGGTGAAGGGACCTCCTCTGATGGAGAAGAGAGTTCCTCTGATTCTCTTCCAGTCAAACATTCTGGTCATGGAGATGAGGAGGGTCTGGAGAGCCGTTTGGCTCACAAACGAAAGGCTGCCAGTCCCAAATAAGCCCTGGTCCCGCGTGACATCCGGCAGAGGCTCCGGAGTGCCAGTGGGCAGAAGATCCCTCCTGCAATGAAAGCTGCTTCTGAACTTCCCCTATTTGTGTTAAAGGCTCTTTATTTAAACACTTGCAGTCCTCCAGCTTTGCGAGTGAACCCTTGTTGGTGAGTTTGCCTTTTAGAGCATTCACATCCAGCCCCCTAAAATTATACATACATTCCACTAAAAAACAACTCCTATATCAATATATTTCCACTAAAAACAAATACTTTTTCTCTCTCCTTTTCAATTAAATAATATTTTTATGCCTTTATCATTACATTTTTCTCTCTCCTTCACTCACAACAACTTTCAATATATATTAAAAAATTATAGTGGGTGAACAGTGTCCCCCCAAATATACAGATGAACAGTAACATTTTCTCTCTCCTCCACTCACAACCATTTTTTATACTCTTTATATTTTAAAAACCCCACACTCACAATCTAGTTCTTTGGATGTGAATGCTCTTAGTGTGTTATTTTGCCTTTGTTTTGTTTTGGCTGACCTCTGATGTTCTTTTTCCTTTCTTTGTCTGAGTAGGGAAGTTCTCATGCTCCGATAGAGATTCCCACTGGCCCCTCCTCTTCCCGTGTTCGAGATAAGACTCCCGAAGTAAGCATTGCTCGTATTAACTCAGCTTTTGAGATTTCTCCTCATCATGCTACTGGGACCAGCAAACCTTCTTACTTTGAGGGTTTTACCTCTCGATCTCCTCTTGCTCCTTTGTTTGCCGATGCTCTCCCTGCCCCCTATATTCCCAAGTGGAAAATTACTCCGTCTTCCGTGGTGGGCAACCCTGAAACTGCTCGGGACTTCTTGACCCATGCTGTTCCTCCCTCCCATAAATTTATGAATTCCGCCTTGAGGGATGATCTTTTTGAGGATCAATACAGGATGTCGCTTTGTGAGGGTCTTTTCAGGGGCGTTGGCATGTTGCAGCGGGTTGATGATCTGAGGAAAGAGAATGAAGGACTTAAGAGTGACCTTAAGGCTTTTCAATCTATTGCTGCTGAGCTCCGATGTCAAGTGGTTGAGGCTGAGCGTAAATTGTAGGAGGAAAAGGTGCATAGCCTTTCTCCCTTTCTCTCTCTTTTTTTGTTTGATTCCTTTTGGAATTTTTGCAATATCTTCTGTTTAGGGGGCTGGAGCTATGCTGGAACAGAGGGAGCGAGCCTGGGAGAGGGAGATGGCAGCTTTGGTAGAGGAGAAGGAGGAATTAGCCGCTGAGCTGAAACATCTGAAGGAGGTCGGTTCCGTTTCTCAGGAGCAGCTGAACACTATGTATGCTGATTATGGGATAACTTTTGATGATAACCAGTGGTTGGCTAAGGAGAAGCATTGGTTGATTACTGAAGGATTCGGAGCCTTTCTTACTGCTGTCTCTCAATCGAAGGAGTTCAAGAGCGGTCTTGAGGAGGTGTATAGGGCGTACCGGGATATTGGGTACCAGGCAGGGCTGAAGGATGGGTATATTTACTCTGCTCAAGGTCTGGACAGGAAGGAAACTCCGCTTTACAATTCCAAAGCTAAGAAGCGATTGTCTAAGTTGGACAAGGAGTTTGGGGGTAAGACCCCGACCCTTCTCGAGAAGATCCTGGAGCATCCCATGATATCTATTGATGAATTGAAAACCCTGTTTTCTTCCGCTGGTCCCTCGTCTCCGAAGTCTTTATCTGGAGGTGGCTCCCAGTAATTTCTGAACATTAACCCACTTCGATATGGTTGTAATCTGAATAATTATGCACTCTAGGATACTTTTAACTTTTTGATGCTTGGGAGGAGAACCTTTCTGTAGGGGTTCTCCTGGTACTTAATCATATGACTTATGACTGTGTGTTGCTATGTTGCTTTTACCTGTTTTTTGTTGTGCTTTTTTTTTTTTGCAGGAGCTTTTGCCAAGGATCAGGTCGGCATTTTCCTGAAGACTTTTGGTTGTTTGCAAGAAACTGTGCTTTAGTCTGTCTGTTATGCTTTCTAGCTTGTATGTTAGTTTTTCTTGTCAAGGCCAATAGGGCTTCCTATTGTACATTCATTTTGCAATAATAACTTCTCTTTGTAGTTTGTTTACAAAAGTGTGTTGTGTCTTTGGTTTGCTTTATAAACCAGGATTGTCTGTTCGAGGACAATCACTGGACAAATCTTATAATGTGAGATTATGTTTTTGGCTTGTTTGTCCGTTTTCTTCGGGTTAGCTAGACCCTATTTTGCCCCACAACCGGGCGTTTGGTATGTTTGGGATACCTTGTACACGTGTGTTTGTTTGTTTATTAGGCTTATAGTCTTTCTGGGCACGTGTGCCTTAGTATAACACCTGTTATTTTGCCAAAAAGGGACAAGTGGATTGTCCGTTTGTCATTCATTTCTTGGGGACCAAGTTTCCCCAGTACAAGTTTTTACAAAAGACTTTCCTTGGGGTAAACCCCTGATTAGCAGTTAATCATCACAAAAGTGGCTCCCTGGCCGTTTTTCCTAAAAAATCTTTTTATGCTTCATATGTGGTACTTTCTGAGCTGCATGAGGTTCCATGTTCTTGGAACTTCCTTGCCTTGAAGTGTCTCCAACTTGCAACTTCCTTTGCCGTTTGCCCATGTAACCCGATAAGGTCCCTCCCACTTTGGTCCTAGCTTTCCGGTGTTCTCCTGTAGGCTGGCTTTGTTTGCTCTTAAGACCAAGTCTCCTGGGACGAGGTTAAGCTTTTTCATCTTTGCATTGTAATAGCTTTCAAGCTGCTTTTTGTACTTGGCTTCCCTGTCTGCTGCCACTTCTCTTCTTTCTTCAAGCAAGTTCAGGTTCATCCGTAGGTCTTGTTCGTTTTCGCCCCCCCCCCCCCCCCCCGAGGTTCATCCTGGCAGTTGGGGACCTTATTTCAGCCGGGATAACTGCCTCTGTCCCATAAGTTAAGCTGAAGGGGGTTTCCCCGTTGCAGTCCTTGGGGGTGGTCCTGTATGCCCATAGCACAAATGGTAATTCCTCCAGCCATCCTTTTTGTTTCCTTCCGAGTCTCCCTTTCATTCCCTTGATAACGCTTTGATTTGCTCTTTCCACTAGTCCGTTGCTCTGGGCATGGGTGACGGAGGTAAATACTTGATGTATGTGCATCTGCTCGCACCATGGTCTGAAGGGTTTTCCAGCAAATTGGACACCATTGTCACTCACCAGTTCCTTCAGGACCCCATATCTACAAATGATGTTGTCTAGTACAAATCGTCTCATCTGCTCCCCCGTTATTTTTGCCAGTGGTCTTGCCTCTATCCACTTGGTAAAATAATCGATGGCAACCACCACATACTTAACCCCTCCCGGGCCTTCTGGGAATGGCCCAATTATGTCGATGGCCCACTTTTGGAAGGGCCAAGACGTTGAAACAGGTATCATTGGGTGTTTGTGGCGGTGCGTCATAGGTGCATGGATCTGGCAATTGTCACATCTCTTGATCTCCTCTGATGCTGTCTCATACATTCGAGGCCAATAGAATCCCGCATTCATTGCCTTCGCCACTATTGTCCTTGGCCCCGAATGCATCCCACAAATCCCCTCATATATTTCTCTAATCACATACTTAGCTTCTTCATTATCAACGCACTTCAGGGATGGGCCTAGTTATGACCTTCGGTAAAGTTCTTCATCAATCAGCTCATATTGTAAGGCTTTAATTGTTACCTTCCTGGTTGCCCAGTCTCCCTCAGGTAATGTTCCATCTCTTAGGAATCTTATAATCGGTGTCATCTATGTTTCTTGTGTGTTCTCGATTGTAGCCACTTCGACTGTGTTGAGGGAGGGGGAAGTCAGGACTTCCACTTTGACTTCTTTCGTTAGGTGGTTAAATGCCACGGAGGCCAGCTTGCTGAGAGCGTCAGATTTTCTATTTCTCCCGCGAGAGATATATTCTAGCTTAAAGGTCTTGAAGGCCTCAGCTGTTTCTTTTACCTTTGCCACGTACTGAGCCATGGTGTTGTCTTTAGCCTCATACTCCCCTTGGTATTGTTTAACCACCAGCTGCGAGTCGGTACTAGCTTCCACATGTTTTGCTTTCATCTTTTTCGCTAGCCTCATCCCTGCTAAAAGGGCTTCGTACTCCGCGGTGTTGTTGGCATTCTCAAAGTCCAGCCTGACGGCATAGGTTAGCTCAACCCCTTCAGGACTGATCAGCGTAATGTCTGCCCCGCTTCCTTCTTCGCTGGAGGCCCCATCTGTGAGCAACTTCCACACTGCCTCGTCTTCCTTCTCTTTCTCTTCCTTCTCTAAGGATTCCCACTTTAAAAGCTCTTTTTCTTCATCCTCGGGGACCTCTGCCAAGAAGTCAGCCAGTATTTGTCCCTTCATGGCAGTTCTGGCTTTGAATTCCAAGGAGTGTTCTCCTAATTCGACTGCCCACTTAGCCAGTCGACCCGATAGCTCCGGCCTCCTTAGCACTTTTTGGAGAGGTTGATCTGTCATTAAGGTAACCTTGTGTCCTTGGAAGTATCTTCTAAGTCTCCGGGACGCGAAAACAAGAGATAAAGCTAACTTCTCCAGGGGCATATAGCGTTCCTCAGGACCCTTAAGGATCCTGCTGATGAAGTATATTGGTATCTGCTTCCCTTCCCGTTCCACCATCATAACCGCACTTATGGTTGTTTTTGAAGCAGATAAATACAACAGCAGATCTTCCCCGGGCACCGGGGTGGCTAAGGTTGGGAGCTTGCAAATGTAATCCTTCATTTCTCGAAAGGCGGTTTCTGCCTCAGAGGTCCATCTAAACCTGTCCGTTTGGAGGCAATCTTTCAATACCTTCATGAAGGGGAGGCTCCTGTCGGCCACCTTTGACAGGAAGCGGTTCAGGGCGATTAACCTTCCATTCAACTGCTGAATGTCCTTCAAGGACCTGAGGGATCGCATTTTGGCTACGGCTTAAGTTTTCTCCGGGTTAGCTTTAATTCCGCCCTTAGTGACCACTACTCCCAGGAATTTTCCTTCTTATACCCCGAAGCAGCATTTTCTAGGGTTCAGCTTCATATTCACATCTTGCATGGTTCGAATAGTCTCGGCTATGTCATCTATCATGGCCATCTCGGTCAAGCTTTTGATAACGATGTCATCAACATATACCTCCAGATTTCTCCCCCGTTGTTCTCTGAAAAGGGCATTCATGAATCTTTGATAGGTGGCTCCAGCATTTTTGAGTCCGAAGGGCATTTTGGTGTAACAAAATGTCCCTTCATCTGTGATGATGGCGGTCTTTTCCTCGTCTTCCATTGACATCTGTATTTGATGATACCCTTTGTAGGCATCCAAGAAGCATTTCAGGGGATATTGAGACAAGGAGTCCACTTGGACGTCTATCTCTGGGAGGGGGTAGCAGTCCTTGGGGCATGCTTTGTTTAGATCTTGAAAGTCAATGCACATCCTCCACCCTCCGTCTTTCTTCTGGACCATAACCGGGTTAGCAAGCCAAGATGGGTATTTCACTTCTCTTACTATTCCAGCTCTAAGCAGCTTCCTGGTTTCTTCACAGGCGGCCCTCCTCTTACTGGGGCCCATACTCCGTTTCTTTTGCCTGACTGGCTTTGCCCAGGTGTACGTGTTGAGTCGGTGTTCGGTCAAGCTCCTTGGGATTCCTGTCATGTCTCCATGTTGAAATGCAAATACTTCTATGTTAAGAAGGAGCATCTCCTTGAGAGCACTTTTACACTTGTCACTCAAGTGACTTCCCACTTTAACTGTCTGCTTCGGGAACCTGTCACAAAGGACCCACTCTTCGACCCTATCCTTTTGGGGTTTTCCAGGTATCTCTCCCTCAGATACAGAAGAGACTACTTCATATGCAGATTTTACCCAAGCCAAGCCTTTTGGCGTTTTGAACACTAAGGCTCTGTGTGGGGTTGATGCCTGTGCTTGCAGGTCCCCAATCCCAGGTCTTCCCAGGATTGCATTGTATTTTGAGGGTGCTCAGACCACTGTGAAAGTTAGGTTTATGGTTCGGACACGATCCCCTACCTCGACTGTGAATGGGAGTCTGATCTTTCCCAAGGGGTGTGACACATTGTTGTTGAAACCTACTAGGGGGATAGAGTCCTCCTCGAGCCTATCTCTTACGTCCCTGTCAAATCTGAGAAAACAGTGCTCATATATTACTTCTACCCTGGATCCCCCGTCCACATGTATTCTGGCCACCTTGTGGCCAGCTATTATGGCTGAGATGTTAAGGGGGAGTTGCTGCACCTCATTTTCCTCCAGGTGTGGCATCAAGATAGGAGCTTTCATGCGGTCTGGGGAGCCCAGAATTCTGGCCTTTACACTCCTGGTGGTATCAAATTCATCCATTCTTCGAATCATGTCTACATCTGCCCTTCCAGGCTCCCTCGCATCTTTCCCTTTGCGATCCCCTCCTCCTTCCTTAATTTCTTTAATCAAATGGGCCAGCTTACCCGTTTTCATCGCGGCTTCTATTTCCCTCTTTAGATACATGCAATCGTCAGTTTTATGACCAAACCACTTGTGGAAATCACAATATTCGTTTGGTTGTGCCTTCGGCCCTGGTTTTATAGGTGGTGGTCTTGGGAAAGAACTCTTCAGCCTCTTAGTGGCTAGTATTTCACTTGGGGTTTTGGTGAGAGGGGTGAACCTGTCAGAGTAGGGGGAGAGGGGTTCCGTGACCAAGCTCCAGCGTGAGAATAAGTAAACTTGCCGGAAAGTTTGAGGAGCTCATTACGATGAGTGTGATCACCGGAATGTTCCTCTATGGTGTGAATCCAATAAATGTGTGTCTGTTTAATATAGGAGAATATTGGTCGGAATAAATGAGGGAGCTCTTAATGCGATACCTTGAGTCTGCTGTGATCACCGCTCCTCTCTCTTATATAACCATGAAACCTTATCTCCCATGTGAGATATTTTATTAAGACGATCTAACGGGTTTCGAGGGTCTTCGGGGGGCTCAGACACGTATCTGACCCCCCAACAGTGGGATTATGACTTCATTTAATGTTTCCGGCTTGAGAGGTACAATGCCAGCCGAGATCCTTTTCATATCAGGCATTAAATGTGGCATGTGTTCTCTGAATCCTTGTTTCCCGCTCATTTCCTAAAGAGAAAACCTTAGTGGACAAGCAAACTGTATCTTGGGCTTTATCTGTTGGGCCCGTGTGGCAATGGCCCAAAGACGGATAAATGGGTAACCCATTGGCCCGTCGTCATGTAGTTTTAAACTTTTAGCTGTTATTGTGTCGTATTAATGGAATTCGGGTTTTGTTTGTGAATGTGTGTTTGTGTGATCAGTGAGGAGGAGAATGGTGTTGATTTATGTTAGCTTTTGGCAATTGATGTGTTTTTAAGAGGTATAATGGGCAATCGAGAAGAGAAAAAGTGTCATTTTATGTTAAAAGTTATGGTTTATTATAGTAAAGTACTAGGTTAGTTCCCCGTGTGTTACACGGGTTGAACAATTTAAACTATATAATAAATATTTCTTGTAAATGCAAATTAAAGACGGAGACATTTATATATATTTGATAAATAATGAAACTAATAATAATAGTAAAAAAATCTCATACATGTGTACAGAGTCGTCTGTAAGAATTCATGTACCCTGTTTGAGCTCGAAAAAATATGTTCTTTCGTAATGTTTTAATATTATTATTTAATTCTAAAATAAAATGAGTATTGGGCTTAGTAAGAGCATGTTTGGTTATGTTTTTTGAAACAACTTATAGACTTATTGGGGTTTTGGAAAAGTCAGTATGGAGTGACTTATTAACTTATTGGTTTTTTCCTCTCACATACACCCATATTGTCAAACATCATTTTGTAGATGCCAATGGGTATTGGGCTCACTAAGAGCATGTTTGGTATGCTATTTAAAAAAAATTAACATAGATATCGGTTTTTTTTTTTTATAAAAAACACCCCCCTCGAAATCACAGACCCTGTGCGGTGGTCCTCCCCGCACACCCTTATCACCGCCCATGCATGTGTATACTCATTTAAGTAATCGATATACATTTGATGATATCCTATATTTTTTTGTATTCAATTAACATTTTTCTATTTAGTATTATTTGCAATTATTAACATTTTTCTAAATGTATATATAGAGTATGGATGTTACTGAATTTTTGAAGAATAATTTTTAATTTTGACATATATATTCAAACTTATAATTATATAATGTAGTCATGAATTTTAATAAAATCCAAAAAAACGTAAAACCCTTTTCAAATTTCAATAAAAGGGTTATAATTATCAGATAAACATTTTTCTATTTAATATTATCTACAAATTAGAAGATAAATTATTAGAAAATAAATATGAAAAAAAGGCAGGAAAACCCAAAAATAGGTGCATCCAATGAATGACACGTGTCACACATTGGTTTACTTTATTATATGTATAGATTACATGATTATACTAGGTATCCATTTGCACTAGGGGTGTTGTGTTCTCCCACACCCCAAACACAAATCCGCTCAAATCATCCTCTTAGGCCCATACTTTGCTACCAATAGAGTAGGCTTCATAATGAAATTACTTGCGTAGTTCATTTGTGAACTGGTTTTGTTTGCTTTTTTTGTTTTTTTTATGTCTTTGTTTATATAGATTAAATGTGTAATTTGTATTGATATTTACATGCCATCCAATTTTATGTATCATGCAGGTTGCTCCTTATAAGGAACCTTTAATCAAAAGAATTAATGATTTACAAAAGGTAGCATCTTACCCTCCCAATTCTTTTTATTGCTGAATATTAGTCTGGCTCCAATGCACATGTGAGGGGATGCATTTGATGAGTTGGCATGCTGCGCTTAGGAAGGATAGAGTGAAGTGAAGATTAAAATAAGATGCATGTATATGGGGAAGTGCATCCAAGTGGAGAGAGAGAAGGTGGACCCATTCATTAATAAATTAATTTTAAGCTAAAAAAATAGAAAAATAGAGGAGAGAGAATACATGTGGGAATGATGGGTTGGAGTTAAAAAGAGGAGAGGAAGTGCATGTGTTAAGAATGTGTAAAATGCTGATGTGACAGTGATGACTAGGATGCATGTAGTAAATGCAGGCCGATGCATTGCAGACAGTCTTAGTTTTATGTAATTTTGGGGCGATTATATCGAAATGTCAATAACCTAAGAAAGTATATAGGGGAAGGATCCACTAAAAAGTGGATTTTGCCTAAGTAGCCTAAGAAGGATTGTGATGATGACATGTAACACTCCTAACAAGTAAGAATAAAGGCATTTTGGTCCTTATAAATAGGAGTGAAAATGACATGTGGCACCCCTTTTGTTTTTTAAAAATACAATAAAAAAGTCTAGCACAAAAATGTAGTACAAAAAAATATCATAAAAAAATCTATTACAAAAAAATATAGCACGAAAATATTCAGCAAAAAAATGTAGTACAAAAATATCCAGCACAAAAAATTGAGAAAAAAAATTCAAGGCAAAAAAATTCAGCACAAAAATATAGTAAAAAAATCCAGCATAAAAAAATGTTATACAACATAGAAATACAACACATTTTAGTGAGTTTTTTTAGTCTTCATATTTTATATAACAATATGGTACTCAAATTAAAGATAAAAAGACGGTCGATTTTACGGTGAAATTTTTATTAAAAAATAATATCGTATAAAAAAGTTATGAACGTTTAAAAAATGGGGGTGAAATATGCATGTGCCTTGTATGTGGACAGAGAAAGTCCATAAATATGATTTTTCCAAGATACCTCCCACCTCTCATTTCTCCTACACTTTCATCTTAACCGTTGATTTGAAAAATGAATGATTAAGATTACTTCTCAGCCTACTCAGGCAAAACAAACTTTTTATTTGATAAAACCCAAAGTATATAATTTGTAAAGTTGTTAGTTGATTTGCGTTGTTTATTCAGAATCATGACCATCATATATTTGGTGTTGATTCAAAATGACTGATAAAACAATTCCAACTTTAATTGGAAAAAGAGAATGAACTTTTCATAAAGAATCAAGAGAAATACCTCTAATGAAAGGATTTAAAATGTTAGTGGATGAGTTTTGCAGGTAGTTATTGGGATGAATGTTGCTGCATATGTGTTTCATGAAAACATGGTTAAAGCCGATGATTTGAACTTGAAGGAGGAGAGTTACCGGGAGATTCTTTTTTTATGGCTAGATCACCTGGTTAGGCCTTTGGCCTTTGATCATCTAGGTCACGAGTAGAAATCCCGTGGTTGGCATATTATTGTCAGTTTGAACCGGTGTCACAGTTCGCCCCTACAAGATTCGACCTTGAGACCTCCCGGGCAGGAACCCCACATAAGTGGGTAAACCTTCCCCCCTCCCCCAAACAAATTGGTCTGCGGATCATTGGATGTTACCGGGAGATCCTAACTTTCTTAAAACTTTTACTTATTAGTTTTGAACCAAAACATGAAATAGTTTAGTAAGGGAACGTTTGAAAAACATCTACGATCCTTCATGTCTGATTATCCAATTCTCACTCGTCAATCCAGCTGGATATAGCATATCCGCATTTTGTAGAACATGTTAGTTCTCACGATTAAAGTTAGTCACTCAGCAGCAAATGATTATGTTGATTGCACTGTTCATTTGTTTAATGTTAGCTCTCCCAATCAAGTTATATGATTCCTTATAAGTGTATTTTTCATTCTTTTTTGTGACTAGATGAAAGAGCAGCTAGGCGCCAAAGATCAAAATTTCAAATATCGAACTATTTCTTGTGTCTGGCAACATTGGTATATGTTTAAACAAGATTGTTATGTTAAAATATTATATTCCCATTTCAATTTAGATGGTTCGATCACAACCTTTGATTTTCTATTGTATGATTGTGATATTGGGACCTGTTTAGAGGTAGTCTGTCACACCCCGACTAGCAGCGGAAGTAAAAAGGGGATGAACAGACACCTCTGGTACAAACACATTGTTTATAAAGATACTATATTGTCATTTAATTGTATGTCAAATTACATTGTTGATTACATACTACGGGTACGCTACAACAATATGTTCCCGTGAACTACGTTAATCTTCTAATCAGCATGCTTCTATACATGTATTTATCTGTAAAGCAAAACTTGAAGCAGCAAATGTAGGTGTCACACAAGTTCCAAGTTACCTGAAAAGCATGTTTAAAAATTTAAACGATAAACTACAAATAGTTGGTGAGTTTCACTAGTTTTTTTGTATCAAATCAGAGTATACGCAAATCGAGTTTAGCACATATGATTTAATTATACTAAGCCCACAAGTAAGTCCTCGAATGTGCATTCTCAATCCCGTGGTCTACATCCACCACGTCACTGCCCCTGTGTAGCTATCGCTAACATCCCATAGCCTATGTATGAACATGTTCAATTGTGATGTATCCCATGGCGTTCCGTGCCATCGCAATTGGGTTTGTCAAACCAATAGTACTATTTACACATTCACCGGCCTACGGTTAGTCATTTGGGTTTGTGGGTACTTTTCGTGTGTTAGTGTCAACTTATAGATAATTCACATCAAATTATGCTTTCATGTGCAAGTATGTACGTTTGTAACATGCAATTCACCCCAAGTAAAACAGTTTGGAAAAAGGGGTAATGAAACTCACCTGATAGGTATGTACACAGAAAGCAAGCACAGTATAGACGTATGTTCGTACGCTACTTTGATCCTAGTATCAGTTAATGTTCGGTTAATTACCGAAAAACAGTGGACGGCTCGGTAATCATTATATACCAAGTTTGGATGTGAATCTCTATCCGAGAATGGGCGCATAGCCTAAAAGTATGGTGATGGGTATTGTCTTAGTGTCAAATTCATGGTTGTTCGTGTTAGGTGTTCGGGAGATGGCATGATTATATACGATGTTCTATTGTGTTAACTAATATAAAATTATTTGTTTTATAAAGAAATTTTGGGCGTTACTAACGTCTAGTTCGTTTAAATCGCAGTTTTCGTTTTCGCCGTTTGGGGACTCCTCAAACTAGCGTGCAATGCTCCCCAGTTACCTAATTTACCCTAGAACAGTTTGGAATTACTTTGACTTTCAGTTATCGTCAATTAAGCCATCGACCAGCTCACAAGTCCCGGCAGGTTCGTTAAACAATTAAAATGCCACTTTCTTATTAAAATAATATATTTTAATTCCCAATTTCATAAGTAATCATGTATATTGTAGGAAAATTATTTCCAGAAATTATTAATTTATTTATTATAATTAATAACTAGATTTGTTGCCGTCGCGCGTTGCGGCAAAACGGAGCAAATGATAAGGTAAAACAAACGTTATTTGAAAAAGTAGTATGTTGTTTAGAAAGCCCAACCGTCAGAATCGGTTCAGTTTATCATCGTATCGTTTTATGATACCAAATAAATACTCTATTTTAAATATATGTTTGTTTTTAACAAAATTTATACATGAATGTTAAGGGAAACAATTTAACGAACGTAAGTTATTAAAAGAATATAACATTAACTAAAAAAGGAAATATCATTTAAAAAAGAAAAAATGTTATTAAAAATAGAAAATAAATGGAAGAGGAAATATGGTTTAAGGAAAGGAAAAAATGAAAATATGTAAAAAAATTAATAGTAAATATAATAATCAAGTATTACAGTATTAAAATAATAAATAATTAAAAAGCTATACATTATTATAAATTTAAAATTACTACCCATGGTTGTTTGTCAACAATATATATATAATTTCGTTTTAATCAGCTGTTTAATCAAAAAATTGGCAGATAATAACATCTGACCCTAAACAAACACTCGGGTATCGGTCCAAGTTAGTCTCGGGTATATTGGTTTTAACAATTAACCATAATCGTAAACTATTAAAAGATTTAATCGAGTCGGTCTTTTAACTTTTAGTTTTCTTCAAGACCCACGAACCAATCCGAAACCGAGAATTCAAAGTTATAGGAACCAAAGATCAACCCTAATTAATATACCAGTCTCAGTTCCAGTTTATTTTTGGTTCGGTTTTCGGGTAATGCGGGGTCGGAGCAATTTTTGCTCACCCCATGTACACATTTGACATATTGTAGGGGGCAATTGTGTGCACGATGATAATACCCAAACTTTTTGTTCACAAATCAATCAAATCACTTGAGTTCCATCACTTTCCAAACGCTTTCAAATTTGAAATGTGGAACCCTATAACGGTGAACATAATCTCCGATGACGAAACAACCCCACGCCCATTACAATCCAAGAAGCAAAGAACCAACTTTAATTCAAACCCTGCAACCGTTTTCATAATCGATGACGAACCCACTCCTGCCAAATCCACCACTACGAGGTCCACCCCATCTGTTGTACCCGAAACCCCGTCAGTTGTACCAGAGACACCAATGGTCAGATGCAGTAATTCTGTGTCCGATCCTCAACTCAAATTTTCTTCATCGCCCGGACCAAAGTCCTCTGGTATGTTGTTTGGCCTCTTCTTATTACACAGTTTGTGTTTGGGCATTTTTGGGTTTTTATTGTCATTTTGGAATGTATCTTTGTGTTGTTTCTTATGAGTTCTTTGAGTGGAAATTTAGTGGTGATTGAATACATATCCGACCCTTTTGACCCGTTATCAATAATGTGTAACATGAATCAAACTGTTTTTATATAAATGTGTTGGAATTGTTGTCTCTAATGTGTATTTTGGCTATGCTAGCTAGTAAAAGCCCTAGCTTCATGCACCGAATCGCATTTTTCAGGCCGGGGCTCATTAATTGCGCCTCTAGTCGCTTCAGCTCTCCAGACCATAGTTGTTGATAGCGTATAGCGAATGATAGCGACAAGCTACCTATACGCTGTGTAGCGATAGCGATGATATAGCGAGCGCTATTTCATGTTTAGCGATACACTAGAAAAATTTTTTAGAAGTGCTTTATATGTATATATTTACCAAAAAAATATAAAAAATCTAAAAAAATTACAAAAATCTTGATGTTTATCGCTATTAGCTATAGCGACACATGAGCGCTACGCTATGCTATTTGCAATGGTGGGCACTATGCTCGCTATTAACAACTATGCTCCAGACGCACTAAATACCGATTTATTTTTTTTCTTTTATTATTTAATGCTAAACTTTTTTTATCTTCTCTACGGTGTAAGCTTCCACAATGCCGATTGAAGCAACCTTTATTCCAATTTCTGATCCAGTTTAGAACTTTAGAACTTTCAAGTTTTGGATTTGCATTTGAATCTTCACTATGGTACTAATTAGATGATAATAAATGTTATATAATAGCTTTTGTTTATTTTATTTGAAGAATATTATTATTCCAATACATAATATATATTTTAGTTTTTTCATTGAAGTGCGCTCTCTTTGCGTCTAGTCCCCAAGTGAGGCCTATGCGCCTTGAGTGCACCTAACGTCTTTGATAACTATCGTTGATAATCTTTTTGGGAGTGGGGATTGTAGAGAACTAGAGATGGTTGATTGGTGTGTGTTAAAGCATTATTCTTTTGTTGGATGTGAAGCTCAAGCGTGCATTCCCATGACAGCATTGAGCTTAATCTTTTGTCCAACGTAATATGCAAGAGTGCAAATTTTGTTTTTGGGTGCTCAGTCAATGAAATGAAAAAGATTAACAAGAATTGAAAAATGTCGCCTTCTTGATCTTCTTCTAGTAATGATCTAGCAGAGTTATTTGGTCTATAATTGTAAATTCCGTATATCTTTTATGTAATCAACTTGCTTATTTACAACAATAAGTGGTGGGTGTTCAGTGTTCTTACTTCTTACTTGAGAACTGAGAAGCCAAGTGATTTTGATATAGTCACATAAAAGAAGCATATGTATGTAATTGTGGAATCTTTTTATAAACGAGTATTTTTAGTTTTTTAGTATCAAGTTTTGCAATATATATGCATTAACTAAAGTCTTTATTGACTACAATATTTTATCTTTAAGCATCATACTTAACACTATATTGTTGGCATCAGCTGGACCCGAGACGCCGTCAGTTGTACCGGAGACGCCCATGGTGGAATCATATGTTCCATTGGTCAGATGCAATAACTCGGTGTCGGATCCCCAACTCAAATTTTCTTCATCACCCGGCCCTAAGCCCTCGGGTATGTTGTTTGACTTGTTCTTATTACATAATTTGTGTTTGGGCATCCAATTTAATTAGTTAACCTAGCCTTTGAGTTTTGAATGCTGCGAGTATTGTTTTGAGTTTTGCGGTGAAGTTAAAGAAGTTGAAATGGGTTACTATTATGGGTTTTGATTGTTATATTGTCATGTACTTTTGTGTAATTGTTTGTGCTTCTTTTTAGACCATCTCTAACGGGACGTCCATCAGGCGCTTGGGGGTGAGGTGGAAGAGAGAGGAAGGCCGCCAGTTGACGTGGCTAATTTTTTTTAATAATAATCAATTTTAAATACACGAAAACGATTTGGGAGGTTTTGAACATTTTGTGTGCGTCTATCACTTTCTTTCATTTAACATCTCCATCCCATTTGATCCACTATTTTGATAGCTAATTCTCTCTGTTATGTTTGACCCGTTGTCAGTAATATACAACCTGAATCAAACTGTTTTCATATAAATGAGTTGAAATTGTCACCTCTAATCTGTATTTCTGCTATACTAGTTTGTTGTATCCAAGGTTTAAAAAAACGGAAACGAGTTTCGAGGCGTTTTCCCTTCGCCTCACGAGGCGTAAGCCTCGAGGCGAACCGAGGCGGAGTTAAAAAATAAATATAAATATTATATATCTTATAAAAATAGTAATACCTAAATTCATCATCAAATTCATCAAAATAATAAAAAACACACATAAAAAAGACATAAATTGCTTGAAATTGACACAAAAACTCAAAAACAAATATCAAAAACCCCTGAAGCGCACCTGAGGTGCAGCCTTTTTAGCGCCTCAGCCCCTCTGACGCGCACATACACTATAAACCCCCTGAGGCGCGCCTCAGAATCGTTTTTTTGGCCATTTCGCCTCGAGGCGCACGCCTCAACCGTTTTTTAAAACCATGGTTGTATCATGTGAAGAGTGATCAACTTTTTTGGGAGTGGGGAAATTTGCTGATATTTAGAGATGATTGGTTGGTGCTTGGGATCTAGAACTCATGCTATGAGCCTATGAATTGAGTCATGCATTCCCATGAAAATATTTAGCATTAAAGTTTGTCGAAAAACGTATAAGAGCGCTAGTTTGGTTTTTTGGCCTGGATAAGTCGGAGAATATGAGAAAGATTAACAGGAACTGAACAACTTTACCTCCTTGATCTTCTTCTAGTAATGATCTAGCAGAGTTATTTGGTCTTTGATTGTAGATATCATATATTGGTATGCAGGGCCGGCCCCGAGAATTCGTGTACCCTGTTCGAACTCGAAAAAACGTGCCCTTAGGCCTTAAAGAAATTGGGTTTTAGGCGGTCTAAACCTAATGACAATGGGCTAATTACTAATCTAAACCATAAAAACAGTTTTGTAAGTGGGCGTATGTTGGTGTTTATATGGGTATACCCTATTAATTTATTTTTTTTTACATATAAATATCGGATTTTTTTGAAATAAAGTGCCCTTCAAAATATCGGGCCCTGGTCGGTGGTCCTCCCCGCTCACCTTCAGGGCCGGCCATGTTGGTATGTAACTAACCTGCATGCTTACAACCAGTGGTGGGTGACTGGGTGTTCTTCCTAGTAATTATATAAATATTCAAGATGTTGTTTTACAGGATTAATATGTTTGGAATCTGACGAGGAGTCAGAAGGGTCCGGAAGCTGTCCTGGAAGACCACACCAGTCGAAACCAGTTACTCTAGAAGTGGAAAATGGTTTTGCTAAGCCTTCAACATGTGCAGAATCCTTAATATTACGGGGTTAGGACGATTTACTTTTTTTTCTTATGTGGAGTGTGCTTGTCGTTGTATAAATATCGGGCCCATGGGCCAAACACTCCCAAACCTTAAGGCCCAAATGTAGAATGCATGATAAATACTAATACTAGATATATGTGCAGACAGCTCTTCCTCCCCACCTATAGTACAAGATCATCTTCCGCAGGTACTCTCATTTAACGTTTTATCCCGCTTTATTTTGTATGTATGTGCGTGTGTATATATTAGGGCTGATGTGTTATTCAGGTTTCTGATCATTCTGAAGAAGATGATATTATGGATCTGACAAGTGAAAGTATTCCGGCTTTCGATGATTTCGGAAACGATGATATTATTCTGCCCCTGGCAAGTAAAAACAATAGTACGAAAGATAAAACTACGGGTCTTGCAAATAAGAAAAAAAATGCTGGTGCAAGAAACACGAAAGAAGAAAAAGCTCGTTTGATGAACGAGAGGAAACAACAAAAGGAGGTATGCGTTTTAGCCAATTAAAGGAGATATCACTTTGGATTTAATTTGTTACAAATTCTGAATATATATATGCATGCATATACGAATTGAAGCAAGAAAAATTGGAGAAAATAGCTCTAAAGGCACAAGCTGCAGAGATGAAGAAGATGCAGAAAGAAATCGAAAGATGGGAAAAGGGGAAGTTCGCTCAACAATCCATCGTGGCAAAAATCGATACTAAAGTAGTAGAACAGGGATCAATTGGAGGTAAGATTGATTTTTTTTATATATAATATTATTTAATTTAATTTAATATTTGGTATGTGAGCATGTGCTTGTCTCTTAGTTTAGGACAACTGCTTACAAGGTTGGCTGAAAAAGGTATCGCCTTTCAAATTACTTCAAATCCCGTTGAAAGATCAATTATTTGGACCATGTCTGTTCCAGAAAACATAGCCCAGGTAAAAAAAAAAAAAACTATTGATATTTTTTTTAATTATTTTGTTGTGACCTTGGTTTTAGAAAGCGCGCCTCACGCTTTTTAAAACCAAGGTTGCGAGTAGTAAGTAGTTGAAAGTATAAACAACTTAAGTGCATTGGATTATGTTGCAGGGGTTGACTCGTGGGACCCATATCCCGTATGTGTTACTTGTTTTTGAGGCAGAGGAGTTTTGCCACCTTGCTGTAGATGATGATGGATGCCATTTGATGGATCATGTCTCTCGTGTTCAATCCATATATCCATCTCATACACTTTGCTACCTCACTAATAGGCTTCTTGCCTACATCAACAAGAGGTCCCACCCTCCGTTCTTTTCTTGTACATTCAAAAAACATATGTTAATCAGCTATAATATTTTTTTTTTGGTTTTGAATAGAGAACAAGAGCATTACAAAAACCCCGCGAATAATAGTGGGTGGAGTCGTCCGCCAGTGGAAAAGGTTACGTCTTGACCCTATGCAGATGCAAGTAATTAGTTTAAAAGAAATCTTTTTCATTTTAGTAATTTAGTTTTAATGTTGTACAGCTGCTGTCAAAATTTACTACACATTTTGTTGGAGTACATTCAAGATTATGCATGGATGAATCTGAATTAGCAGAACATGTCGTAGGTCTGACATGCAGCCTCGCCTCATGCCAGTTCAGGTACCCTTTTTTAACATTTTTCTCGCATCAAATGGTTTGATTTTATGCATAACCTTGGAGTAATCATAAAAAATGCAGAAAGAAGCTTACTCGGCTATCTGTCAACGCTAATGGTTCCCTTATCTCCAAAGATGCTACTGACCGAGCTCTAATAAAAAAGAGCACTTGGTAAGAACTCTGCTGTATCTCAAGTTAAAAAGTTATACAGGGGTAATTATTTTCCTAAATTAGTAAATTTTACTTTTTTCCCTCATAAAAAGCGTAGTTATTAGAGTTAATTTGTTTTTGCACAACCAAGTGAACCAACAAACTCTGCAAGTGACGATTACTTCATGATTAATTTGGTTTTCGTATGTGTCAAACGGGTCGGGTTGGGCCAACCCACAAACATTTTATTATTCTTTTGTTATATATTTTTTAAGTACTTAATTTTTTAAATGACAAAACTACATTATTATGATAACCTTTGGAGATATTTAAAAAAACGACTAGGAAGATTTTATTCATTTGAATTCATATCAGATGGCTCTCAACCTGTTTGATCTGTTTCTTTCTTAGCTTAACCATTTAACCTGTTAGAGATCGACCCGTTTGTGTATAAATGGGTCAAGTTACCACCATTGTGAATGCCTGAGTTTTGTTTTCTTTAGGTTAAAAGCACTAGTAGCCATTCCAAAGGTACAACCTCGATTTGCTGTAGCAATATGGAAGAAGTATCCAACCATGAAGTCGCTCTTGAGTGTCTACATGGATCCAACCAGATCAGTAAGTATTAGGTTTCTTTTTTTCCTTAAGTTTGAGTTTTGCTTTCATTGTTTTCCTACCATATCTTCTTTAAGGCCACCTGGCGGCACCTGCCCAGCGCAAATGGCGGTTTACCTGACCGTGGGGTCCCGTGAGTTTTCTAGTAACCGGTTCTCATGGTTACCAAAACAAGTTTTTTTTTTCTTCTTTAAAGCTTTAATTTAAAAAACCAGGACATAATTGATGGTACATAATTATGTTTGTTGAGTTAGAATTTTATTATTAGTAGTTGGTGATTTAGGGTTGTTTAAGATATATATAGAACAATCTTTTTTATAGAGAACTGTGAGAACCGCATAAACAGATGTAAGTTTTGCTTTAAATGTGACGCATAAGACAGTTTTGTAACTCACCTCTCTGTGTGTATGTGTATGTATTATACATATGAATTCTAACTCTTCACGAACAGTAATAGAATTTTAATAGTATTTTATTAATAGTTTCTTTTCACACTATATAATTCATATATTTCTTTTGTATCTTTTGATATAATATAACATGAGATAAATATATATTATTATAAATATCGTTTGATATTATGCAATGATATATATTATATATCATGCAATGTTATCAGAGAAGAAATAAAACACTAATATCACAAAGTAATTACGTAATTAGAATGATATCGGCATCGTACCGAGCAACATCGCTATCGGTACACGTATTCATTTTTATAGATTTCGGTTTCATAATATTTGATTTATACAACTGTGTTTGCAGTGATAAATAAAATATTGGTACCAGTACAGTGATGATTTGAACCGATCGATATCGTTTGATCATTAGTGTCGGTACCGATGTTCTCTTTTATTGTATTCAGTCGATATAAAACACGTGTTGATTTCTATACTGATTGCATGTATCGTACCCGTACCGTAAAGAATTGAACCAATATCCATCGAATGCGCGCGGTAATGTACCGCCGCAACGCGCGGAGAAATACCCTAGTTACTTATTATAGTGTTTTGAATTTTTGGAAAGTGTTTTTTTATATTATTATTAGAGTAAAATGCACGAATAGTCCCTGTGGTTTGGTGAAATTTCACCTTTAGTCCCCAACTTTTCAAAATTACACTTTTAGTCCCTGTGGTTTGACAAGTTGTTACTCGGATAGTCCCTAAAGCGGATGAAGGTTACTCGGTTAGTCCATGTGGTTTGACAAGTTGTACTCGGATAGTCCCTGTGGTTTGACAAGTTGTTACTCGGATAGTCCTTGTCATTTCACACCCACTTTACAAGAAAAACTAACCTCCATCCGCTTTGGGGACTATCCGAGTAACAACTTGTCAAACCACAGGGACTAAGAGTGTAATTTTGAAAAGTTGGGGACTAAAGATGAAATTTCACCAAACCACAGGGACTATCCGTGCATTTTACTCTTATTATTATTTTTTTTATTTTCATCGCAAATAAACCATCACAGATAAACCATAATAGTTTGTCAAAACTTTGAAAATGTAACCAGTGGCGAAGCTTGAGATTTCCGGGGGGTCGAAAACGTATATACCAAAAATTACTATAAAACCGGGGGGTCAAAAAAATATATACCCAAAAATTTCTATACGAAAACAGGGGGGTCAAAAAAATACATGCCCTCCACTACTGAGCGAAAAGTTCAGGGGGTCGGCCGCCCCTCCCGCCCTCACAAAGCTACGCCCTTGAATGTAACCCTCTTTCTATGTGTGTTTACACGCACGAATGCATATAGGGAATGGAACTGATTTGTTTTGCATCTGCAGGAACGCGAGAAAGAACTTTTACTTGCGAATTTGATAACAGAAGGGTTAGTTGGAGATAACAGAAGATTAGGAGAGATTTGCTCAAAGAGAGTGTACAGGATATTAATGGCACAAAGTGGAAGCACCAAAACTGATGATGTCGAAAATGGTGCTGATTTCTTCATCCAACAATCGTCATAAAATTCATATGTTGTAGTAATGTTTTGAGTTTGTGATGTTGCTGGTTCAATCTATCGTTGTTTGGCAATGTTGTTGGTTTTGATTTAATCAGGTAGTCAGATTCAAGTTCATATTCAGAGTTGTACTTAGGTAAGAGTCATGGGCCGGAACAACACCCTTTATGTGACCGTTAGGCGAACAACACCCCTGGGCCTTTTTTTTTTTGAAAGGGGAACTTAAAAAAAAAAAAAAAAAAAAAGAAAAGGTGGTTAATGAGTAACTTATTGGAAAATTTTCTCTTCTTAGTGATTAAGCTTATTGATACGAAGGCTGATTAGAGTTGGTTTAAGGTTAAACCCATCTATGCAAACTCTTAGTGATTAGCTAAGGCCTAGGGTCCTCGCAAAAGTTTGAGTTTCAAGTGTTCTTACTTTATGACATGTGAAAACCGGCATGCTGGTTCAATCCTTGCAAATTACCAATACTCGATCTCTATCGCTTTTCTTTTTGCATGAATCACCATGAAAAACACCACGAATAATTGAAACCGGTTCGGTTATAGATTTGACAACCGTGTTAGCCGGTGGCATCCATTGAATGCGGTGGCAGCCCCGAGGTAGAGATGACAATTGAACTCGAACCTGATGGCAATTGAACTCGAACTTGATGGGCAAACCTGAAACATTTGGGGCTGGTAAGGAGATGAGTATTGGACCAAGTATGGCGTTAGTATTGTAAATACTCACGGGTATGAGATTAGGTGATACTTGAACCAATTACCTGAAAACATACACCCAATACATATACCTATTTTTTTTTCATCAAAAGCTTATTATGTGAGAAAAATTATTTTTTAGAATATTTATTTTATAATACTAGGCTAGGGTTCTAGAGTGAACACTAGTGTATTTGCGAACTGAGTGAACAAATCCTGGCCATTGATCTACACACGTGTATGGTCAGGATCTCATCATCAAATCGTAAAATACACTAGTGTTTTTCAACATCAAATCCTGGCCATTGATCTACACACGTGTATGGTCAAGATTAGTTCACACAGTTCGCAAGCTACACTAGTGTTCACTCTTGAACCTAATCCTATAATACTATTTATATTTTTTCATGTGAAGTATTAACTTTTCTTTTAATTTATAATATCATGATTTTTTTTTCATATATAAATATTTCAAACTTTTTATAGTGTTACTGTTAATGATACCTTGTAACTGATTATATTTTAAATTATTGTTGTTGTAACACATACATGCCCCCACTTGCAGTGTGCGCATATAATGTATATATGTGTGGGCCCTGTTAATGGTACCAACTTTAATGCTATTTTACTAAAACTAAAATTGGCGAATGGTTAATCATGCATGATGGGGTGCCGTTAATAGCTGAAAGACACGGGCGTACATGCACCAATTGGTCTTTGTCTTGATTGTTTGAATGTTATGTGCCTTAGGTCCAATGCTTGAAACAAAACTATTATCGAGCCGGGGGTCTCACGGGAAACAACCTCTCTATTCTTCCGGGGTAGAGATAAGGTTGTCTACATCTACCCTCCTTAGACCCTATCTTAGCTTTGCTATTGGTAAGATTTACTGAGTATAATGATGTTGTAACAAACACAACACTATGTAAAAATCTAGAATCGTATGAAAAAACTAATTGGTTTTTGTAAGAAAACTAACGGGGTATACGACATATACCTTATGGGTGTTGAGCCAAGTATGAGACAAAATTTTACAACCAAGTATGGGACTGAGTAATCCTAAGAAGTTACTTGGGCTCAAAGTTAACTTTTAACTTAATCCCCCGTTAGAATTATAGGTTGTTATAGAGTTTGTTAATAAGTTTATTCTAGGCTAGATGCGATTTATATATATTCTAGTTAATTAAATACATATCATCCTCCATCAATTGAGATGAATTTTCACAAATCGTATAGTACATAACATGCAGTACGTTGACAAAAGAGTGAGGTACAGTGTTTCTTCATCCTTTTTCGGTAGAAACTTACATTATTTTGTAGCATCTTGATATAACCTATATAGGCATATACAATCATTTGAATACCATTAAACTTGAACTTGAGGCTGGCCAAGCTGAATATCCTTATCCACCTTAAAAGCAGGTTCAAACTCGCCCAGATAACCTCCTAGCTGACTTGACAAACCCATCTTATCGATCGGTTCACGATGATATGACTTACAAACAAGATAGAGCATCGTTTGCGCAACGTAACCAAGAAGAAACAAATTCATCAGTAGAAAAACACACAGTAGTCCCATCATTAGGCCAAAAAATCCATACCACGCGAACGAAAAAAACATGATCAAGATGCCTCCAAAGATGCAACATAACCCAAAAAATACAAACCATGATAACCACCTTTTCCCCTTGATGAGACTGTTGCCTCTCAATATTGCTTTGAGACCGTATGAGCTTTCCAAAACAGTAACCACACTAGCCAGCTGCCATAGAGCGGTTATATATATAAACCCTACACAATATAAAGCTAGTAAGATGTAAAGCACCACAATGGCAAAGGTGGTATACGTGGTGGTGGTCTCCCAAATGTAGTACACCTATTAATCTGTAATCATTTATTATATATGGGTGTATTTTGTATTTCATGCATTGTTGTATCACCCAACTGTAACTTGATATTCTATTTATTCTAATTGTTCCACCCATTGGTGGACATCAGTGATCATTTACACATGGTATCGAGCCACCTTTCCTAAACCCTTTCTTTTTCCCACCCTCTTCCTCTCCTCTGTCTGTTCGTTCATCTCCATGGCCTCTTCCTCTTCTGATCCCAATTTCTCCCATTCAATCTCCCACATGATCACCATGAAGCTTACTTCCGATAACTACTTGGCATGGGTTCATCAAATATCCACCATACTCAAGTATCATAAGTTGATCACCCATATCGACGGCTCCTCGTCGGCCCCCGTTTCCACCATCACAAGCAATGATAAAACTGTTGAGAACCCCGAATACGCAGCATGGGCTATCAATGATCACCGTACCATCATAATCCTCAATGCCTCCTTGTCCGAGGAGGCCGTCACCGTCATCATTGGTTTACCCACTGCTCGCGATATGTGGGTTGCGTTAGAAAACGCTTATGGTAATACGTCCATCGAACGTGTTCATAATCTCCGGGACCAACTCCGGTTAATTCAGAAGGGACCAAAAACTGTTGCCGAATTCGGCCGCACTTTTAAAAACCTTTGTGATCAACTCTCTGCGATCGGGTATCCGGTTGACCCTAATGATCAAATCCATTGGTTCTTGTGTGGTCTCGGGCCATCTTTCGAGACCTTCTCCACAGCGGTAAGATCTACCAGACCCGCCCCGTCTTTTCCCGATTTACTTGCTCGTGCCGAGAGTCATGAGTTGTTCGCTCGTGCTCTTCATGGAACCCCTTCGCCTCCCGTTGCTTTCTCGGTTCAGTCTCATCGTAACCCCTCTTCATCGCGCGGACGAGGAGGTCGCTCTTTCCGTGGTTCAAACCCACCCGGTGGTCGTGGTGGTCGTGCCCGTGGTCGCCGCCCACCCCACTGTCAATTGTGCCGCCGTGATGGACATTATGCTAATGCTTGTCCAAATCTTGCAACCTTTGCCTCTCAAGCTGTTCCTACTGATGAAGGCTTGGCTAATGCCTTTTTGTCTCAATGCAATTTACATGGTCCAGATTGGTGTGCAGATTCTGGCGCAACCGATCACATGACACCCCACACTCAACATGTCAACAACCCATCAGCCACAACAGGTAACGATTTTGTGACTTTTGGGAATGGCAACACCCTTCCTATCACACACAAGGGCCACTCTATTATTTCCAACAAGATCAAATTAAACGATGTGTTAGTTGTTCCAAGCTTGACCAAAAATTTATTGTCCATAAGTAAATTAACGAAAGATAATTGTGTGGATGTTCTTTTATCTTACCCTCTCTTTCATATTCAGGATCGTCACACAAAACAGGTACTAGCCCGAGGTCGCTGTGAAAACGGGCTCTATATCCTTCAACCGGGTCATCATGCTTTAGTTTCTTCCTCATCAAGACCTAAAGCCTCTTTTGAAGTTTGGCATTCCCGGTTGGGACATGTCCATTTTGATGTTATTTCTATATTACAAAAACTTGGAATATTATCTATTACTTCTTTGTTACCTAAACCGGTCACTTGTAGACCGTGTCAACTTGCTAAGAGCCAACGGCTACCTTTTGAACTTAATAATAAACGGGCCTTGCACCCGCTTGATCTTATTCATTGTGACCTATGGGGTCCCTCACCGGTGGTTTCCGTTGACAACTACCGATATTATGTGGCTTTTGTGGATGATCATTCTCGTTTTTGTTGGATATATCCTTTACGCCTAAAGTCTGAATTCTACAAAGTATTAACCATATTTATGAAATTTGTCCAAACTCAATTCTCACGAAAAATCAAAGTTTTTCAAAGTGACGGTGGAACCGAATTTGTCAATCACAATGTTCGGTCGTTATTTGAAGAAAATGGCACTTTTCACAGATTATCATGTCCATATACTCCTCAACAAAATGGACGTGTAGAACGTAAGCATCGACACATTGTCGAAACCGGATTGGCTATGATGTTTAATGCCAAACTCCCCTCTAAATTTTGGGTTGATGCTTTCTCATCCGCAGTTTATATAATAAACCGCCTTCCTACTCCTCTTTTAAACGGTAAATCTCCTTTTGAAGTATTATTTTCCGAAACACCAAACTATAATGTTTTTCGGGCTTTTGGTTGTCGTGTGTTCCCATATTTGCGTGACTACTCGGAACACAAATTAGCACCGAGAAGTATTCCATGTATCTTTATTGGTTATAGCCCAACTTACAAAGGGTATCGTTGCCTTGACCCAACCTCATCACGCGTCTACATTACGCGTCACGCCCGGTTTAATGAGAATATTTTTCCTTTCCATGGCACCACTGATAACCAACCATTCTCCACTCTTCCCTTAACTTCCTTTGATGAAGATACCTTCTTTACACCACATACCCACTGTCCTAAACCCACACCTACACCTACACCTACTCCTAACCTAACGAAAACCCCTTGCCATCTTTGCATGGACTTTCCACCACCACCCCAACCCATACCTGAAACAACTCCTTCTTCACCTCCTCCCTCACCAAACAATTCAACTACACCAAATTCCCCACTATCACCTCACACTTCCACTTCACCAACAACTGATATTTCCAGCCCCATCCCCACTCCACCTCCACCTCCACCCCCTCCCCTACCCACTCACCCTATGATCACTCGCGCCAAAGCTGGTGTTTTCAGACCCCGGCACATTGCTGACCTTTCCCATGTCACTCGTCACCCACTCCATCAAGCCCTATTTGCGTCCAATGATCCTAAAGGATTCAAAACTGCCATTAAGGATGCAAAATGGTCATCCGCTATGCATAAAGAACTTGATGCTCTATATAAAAATAATACTTGGTCTTTGGTTCCTCGACCAGTGAATCGCCATGTTGTTGGTTCGAAGTGGCTCTTTCGGACCAAATACCATTCTGATGGCTCTGTTGAACGACATAAAGCGCGTCTTGTGGCTCAAGGATTTAGTCAATTTCCGGGTATTGACTACTCTCACACCTTTAGTCCCGTTGTTAAAGCATCTACAGTTCGCATTATTTTGTCTTTAGCTATTCTTAATGATTGGAGGTTACATCAACTTGATGTAAACAACGCCTTCTTACATGGCCATCTAAACGAATGCGTGTACATGGAACAACCTCCGGGTTTTATCAATCCAAATTTCCCGAATCATGTGTGCAAATTGAACAAGGCTTTATATGGCCTCAAACAGGCTCCTCGTGCTTGGTTTCATCGTTTGAGCACCTTTCTCATCTCCAATGGCTTTAAGTGCAGCCGGGCTGATCCATCTTTGTTTATATTTAAACGGGATAATTGCATAATGTATCTTCTTGTGTATGTTGATGATTTAATATTAACAGGTAATCAAGATAACGTCCTTAGATCCTTTATCAACCGTCTACACAACGAATTTGCTATCAAGGATTTGGGCGAACTCAACTATTTTTTGGGCCTTGAAGTCACGTATACTTCTAATGGGTTATTTTTGAATCAATCAAAATACGCGAGTGACATATTGGTTCGTGCTTGCATGATGGACGCCAAACCCGCCACCACACCCCTTGCGACTAATGTCACCTTCAGCAACAGTGGAGAACTCTTTTCGGACCCTACACAGTACCGGTCTATTGTAGGTGCTTTGCAATACCTAACGATCACAAGGCCTGATATATCCTACGCAGTAAATCAAGTAAGCCAATTCTTACATGCCCCTACCATTGATCATTTTCAAGGGGTTAAGCGAATTCTTCGGTACATCAAAGGAACGTTGTCGTTCGGTCTCACCTTCTCCAAACCATCTCAAAATACTCTTATAGGATTCTCGGATGCTGATTGGGCCCGATGCCTTGAAACTCGGCGTTCTACCTATGGTTATTCCATTTTTCTTGGAGGCAATCTTGTCTCTTGGAGTGCTAAGAAACAACCCACCGTTTCACGCTCAAGTTGCGAATCTGAATATCGGGCTATGGCTAACACAGCGGCTGAAATTATTTGGATCACTCATCTTCTTCGTGAACTTCACGCTTTGCCCGCAAGTCGCCCTACAATTCTTTGTGATAACAGAAGTGCTATTTTTCTCACACAGAACCCGGTCTCACACAAACGAGTCAAACATCTTGACATTGACTATCATTTTATACGTGAACTTGTCTCTGCTGGGAAGCTCCACACTCGTTTCATTCCATCCAAGCTCCAGGTAGCGGATATATTCACCAAAAGTCTTCCATACCCTCAGTTTGATACTTTTCGGAAGATGCTTCGCCTTGGTCCGCCACCGTCTCGCTTGAGGGGGGATATTAATCTGTAATCATTTATTATATATGGGTGTATTTTGTATTTCATGCATTGTTGTATCACCCAACTGTAACTTGATATTCTATTTATTCTAATTGTTCCACCCATTGGTGGACATCAGTGATCATTTACACAACACCACTCCTGCAATGACATTGTACATGAAGAAACCAAGGTAAGTCCACAAGAAAGTTAAAGCTAGTCTCTTCCACACTTTAGGGACAATCTTCAAGACTTTCTTGAAGGTCACCTCGTTGCCCGAATACAGCGAGGCGATTGTATAAACGATGGCGGCTGTCGAGAGAAGCGAGAAAAGGAGGAGGAAACTCAAGTACGTGAATTTGAATACCCAGTACCCGATATACGCAGTTGATAGCCTATGGTAGAAGCGCTCGCTATCGACGTTATTGTAATATATTTGGTCTTCGGCACGGGAGATCCTCCATTCGAGTATGTATGCAATGATAAAATGAGCAAGAAAGATGAAGGACAAGGGTAGGATGAAGGTTAGTGTGATCTGGGTGAAGATCTTCTTCCATGAAAAAATGGTTTTGAAAGATTCTTTGTAGATGCCAAAGAAGCCCACCTCTTGCATTTCTTCTTGAGGTTTATCCATGGTGTAGTTTGATGAAAAGAGGTGAAAATAAATTGGAGAAATGGGCGTATATTTATAGGGAAATTTACTGGTTTGGTTCATAGATTTGTCCGAGGTTATTTGAAGTATTACTATGTTGTGAAGATTTCTATGTGACACCACATTGAGTATGAGTTGTCTATATTAATCGCCGTAGTAGATGCTAAGAGTTATAGAGGTCGGGTTAAGTATTTCATTAATTATTTATTACGAAATTTGAGTACCAATTAGCATTTGGGGTGATTAACACGAACATGAGACATATATTTAGTTGTGTACAACATTGATCTAAAATGAGGCAAAGGGAGTGTAAGATTATAAAAAAGTTTGACACTTATAAATTTGTCATAAAGTAGCAATAAGATCCGCGCGTGTTACAACGTGGATACATCGCAAACATCGAAGGGATTAATCCAAACGTTATTTGATGCATTAACCATATGAAAACGTGCATTTCGACATATTTGATCGAACTCAATATAACCTATATAAGCATTGCAATTAGATCAAAACATAAAGTAAATCAATTTTATACCGTACAATCATAACGTATTATATGGGACCCGACTCATACATAGAAAACTTAACGGGTATAACGGAAAAGCTGACACATATTATCAAAAGAGATTAATTAGAACTTTTGAAAAAAAGAAAAAAGAAACGTATTATATTTGATGTGACTTGTTTCCAGAAAAAAGTTTACGTCGATAGAGCATATCGAATTCGAATTCATACTGACACATACATAAAAATATGCATGTAAAAATAGTTTTTTTTAAGTAAAGGAGGTATATGGGGGTAAACTCGAAACAAATTATTTTTAGTAAAAAATTTAATAAGTTAAACACGTTTGTAAAATCGTACCAAGTAACCCCAATGCCACACCATCAACAACAGAAGAGCTCGCAAAATACAAATAAATAAAAAAAGAAAAAAATATCACTGAACAAAAAATAGATGTAAAATCATTGAATTACGCACACCATTGCGGTGTATTAATGCGAAGAAATTAGACTGAAATGTAAAACGTAGAAAGAAAAAAACTAAGTCGATTTAGGACCCGCGCATTGGAATGAACTTGTCAAACAGAGAATAATAGACGCGTTGTGACGGGCCTGTCAAATGGGAAAAATAGACAAAAAACGTTGAACCACACACACCCACACACGTTGCGGCGTGTTACTCGCAAAATTTGAACGAAACATAAAACGAAAAACTTGCGAAAGATGAAAAGTTTAGGGGACCAAAGTTGAAAATAAAAATAAAATGTTGGGGTTAAATTGCAAAACATGAAAAACTTTGGGTTAAAAGTAAATATATCAAAAGGGTTAAAATGAAAAGATAAAAACCTTTGGATTAAAAATGAAAAATCAATTTTTTTAAAACTCCATATGCATATGGTACAATAACATAAAGCAACAAAGTGTTGCTTATTTATAGTATGATACTGATAATGATAATATGATAATGAGTTAAAGGGTTTTACATCATTCACATTGAATTTTTTATCGACAAAATTGCAAAAATCAACTTTTATGGTATACCTAAACTACACTTTATATCTTTAACTATGAAATCGGCCAAACCCAACCTTTATGTTCATGTTTTGCTACAGAGATCAACCTTTAACACAAACGTCGTTTGTTTTCCTGGTTAACACCCCTCACATGCAATGCATGTGAGGGTGTCACACCCCCAAATTTCCACCTGCGGAGTTACATCGCGAGGCATGTGACATACCATCCTTTTGGAGTGTTGGTCATAGTATTGACCTCATCCATCATGGCAATTTTGTCGGAAATCATTGCCACCAAAGGCATCCCGTCTTCATCTTCCATGTGCGCGCGCTCACACTTTGGTTTCTTGCACTGGTTAGACTGATGCCCCGGCTCGTCACAGTTGTACCAAGTCCCTTGGAACGCATGAGGCTTCTTTTTCACAACCCCTTTCTTTGGTCCAAGCTTTCTAGCCTTTGCTTTCTCTTTGTCCTTCTTCCCTTTACCCTTGTTGCCTTTAGAGGATTGCCCAAGTTTAACCATATTTCCGCCAGCAATAGTTTGCGCAAGGCTGCCTTTTTGGGTATTTCTATTGTTCTCTTCAATCCGAATACGAACAATAAGATCCTCTATAGTCATCTCCTTTCATTTGTGTTTAAGATAATTCTTAAAATCCACCCAACTAGGAGGTAACTTTTCAATCACTGCTGCCACTTGAAATGTCTTGCTAAGTGTCATGCCTTCCACAAGGATGTCATGCAGTATAATTTGCAACTCTTAGACTTGATTCATAACGGTTTTAGTATCAACCATTTTGTATTCAAAGAAACGAGTTACCACAAATTTCTTTGTGCCAGCATCCGCCGTTTTGTACTTTTTGTCCAAGGCATTCCACAAGTCTTTGGAAGTCTTGACATTATAGTACACATTATACAATGCATCCGACAAGACGTTTAACACATAACCTCGACATATGAAATCCGAATGCTTCTAAGCATCTACCGCGTACAGAGTTTGGGCGTCGGTCTCCCCTTCCGCAGGTTGGGGAGCGGTTTCAGTCAAGAATCTCGCAAGGTTCATGGTGGTCAAGTAGAAGAACATCTTCTGTTGCCACCTTTTGAAGTGTAAACCCGAGAACTTCTCAGGTCTTTCAGCGTGAATGGCCACTGTGGACGCTCCCACAGTGTTGGCGTTCAAGGGGGTTCCCGTCACAACCTTCGTATTGTTGTTGACATTGACGTTTTCAGTCGACATTCTGAAAAATTAAAATTCCAAGCTTAGTTCAGAAATAAACTATTTAATTTTAATTTTTTAAAGTCAAGTTGGGTACACCTCCGAGGTTTTGCACGCTGATTTAACAATCAGAGATAACCCGGGGGTTAGGTCTAGTGCAAACAACCCAGGCGTTTCTTAGTCAGATTTACCACAAATTTACTGTTCGGCTTCTAAGTCCAACTTTGAAGACCAGAACAGAAAATTATTATAGGTATTAAAACAAACTTACTGTTCGGCTTCTAAGTCCAACTTTGAAGACCAAGACAGAAAGTTTTATGAGTTTTAGGACGGAATCTGAAAGTAATCAGCACTGTTTTCAACCAAAGTCTCTCCTTTGAAGATGAAAACAGAAATAAAATATTATTTTAAAATACAAACTGTGTGAAACAAAACTGGTTTTAATCACAAACAGAGTGCTTTTAAATACACGGACGGTGTTTTAAAAATTTGTTTTAAGATTGTAGAAACCGTTCGCGTATTAAATAAAATAAAAACAATTTTATTATGTAATTACAATACAGAAGTAAAGAAAGCTGGAAAAACAGTACAGTTGTAACTGAAATAAACAAAATACAAGAATAGAAGATGAGACAGAATTGAAACTGGCTGAGGGTTGTGTTTAACACAGGGCCCTTAAAACAAATTCCGAGTCTCTCAAGAGAACTCGTTTTGTTTCCCATGGTACAACAGCCGAAGCAGTGTGTATTGTCGGAGCTGGCTCGAGGACCCGAAGTCTACCTTGAAACAAGAAGCAAAAGAATCAGAAGATCGCAGAGAGAATTTTTCGTAAGCTGTTGGTGTAGCTGGTGTCTTCTGCAGTGGATGAGATGTTGTATTTATACAACATCTGAGTTGAAACAGCCAAAAACCGAATTAAATGAGAGAATTAAATTGCATTGAACGTCTTCAATGCACTATAATTCGTCATTCAATTCTCAGTCAAAACCGCTGACTCATCCGTTTCAAATACTGAAATGAAACTATTCTGTCATTAAAGTCTGGAAGCTTCTGTCGCGCGCTCGCGCATGACAGACACTCTGGTGCGCGTGCGCCACTTTGGCTCACTTTCATGCGCCCCAGGCCTGCACCACTCATGCGTGTGCGCCAGTTTAGCTACTTTCATGCGCGGGTAGGTCTCCACCGCCATCAAAGCGCCACATTGCGCCCATCGTCCACGCCACGCGCGCGCGTGTGCAAGTTAGGGTGCTTCGTGAGTACACTTAGTGTGTGCTTCTATGAAACAATAAGGATGGAGTGTTCCCACTTAAATACTTCTTTAAGTTTCATCTCTACTCTTCTGTGAGACAAAGGGTCACCGGTCACCTTCCCATTATTTCAGCATTCTATGTTTCAAACACCAAACTTTGAGCATCGATATCTCATTCATCTTAGCTCCTTTTTGGATGCAGTTTAGTTCGTTGTGATGCTTTTCCAACATAGAACGCAAACCCACAAATAAATATATGAAATCTCCTTCGTTTCTTATATTTATTTCTTGTCTAAAATTAGGAAAAATGCATTTCCTATATTTGTGAACATTGCTATTTTCACAAAATTTCCAACATCTTACAAATACATTTTTAATAATTCAGGTTCTAATCCCGGTTACAAAGGCTAGGTGTTTAAAAAAAAAACTTCAGGGTAAAAATAAACCTACAACTAAAGATTAAAACAAATAAGCACATACAAGAGGAAGAAGCCATCGTAAAACATCAAAACCTTTTTGCTGTAAACGACATTGCCCCATGCTTAATTAAGAAGTACAAGTTTAACCTAGTTTTTTAAGCTTTGTTTTATTATTTCAACTTTTTTTATATAAAATGAAGCTGTAATGTGCCGAACTGAGCCAGTTTGAATTTAAATCGACCTCGAGCTCATATTTTTTTTTACTCAAATAAGAAATCAAGTGTCAAGCTGAGCCAACGTGTTTAGAAATCAATCTAAGCTTGACATGGCCTTGGCTTCGCTTGGCTCGTAAGCAACCCACACTTGAAAACCTCATAATCTGATCCTGCAAAAATAAAAAAGGTTTTGACCTTTTTTGGTCATGAACCTAACTTAATTAAATAAAATATAATCTAGAGGATTTAAAGTTTAAGCTCATATAATTTCTTGTGTTATTTTAGATATTTATCATATGACTGTTCTTTTTTGTTCATTACTAATTAATAATATTAATTTAATATTGGTTAATCTCTAGTGGATCGGGCATGGATCTTGGAAGCAAAGCAAAAGTAATTAGATTTGTTACTTATGATTTATTTGATTTAAACTCTTTTTTTTTTTTGTGTGTGGTTGACTACTGGTTGTAGGTCCATGAATTTCTCAGGCATACCAAAAGATGTTTGGCTCTGGTATACCTTTTTTTATATGTGTTTTACATTAGTATTTCAACATCTAGGTGTTCATATCTTAAAAAAAAAATTATGGCTCAACTGTTGTTGATTTTGTGCGTTTGCTACACTTGAGCATACTGTTACAGTCTTGGTTTGATTGTGTTTTATCTTTGCTGAAAGTTATTCTTTTCAGCTCATCATTTTTAGCTCTTTTGGAATTACATATCAGCCCCATATAATTGTTTTTGAAATAGTTGTTCTAATCTTTTTTTTTTTTCTGCAGGAATATTATTAAAAGAGTTTGATTAGGAATATTATTATTAAGCTTATGTTAAATAGTTTACTCTTTAGTATTCTTAGTTATTTAATTAGGAATATATTTCCATCGTAAGTATGTGAATGGGTTAAGCTATGATGTTGTGAAATAATTATATATTGGAATGGAATGGAATGGTACTCCCCAGCAGCTGACTCAACACCTCATTTATTAATATTTGGTTTTTATAATTTATGTCATAGAGGGGAAGAAGAGATGATAATGAATTCGTTACATTAATAAGGTTATAATACTACGTGGTGTGTAGAGGCTTAAGAATGAGGCGTTATGCGATATGTGGACGACACGTAAGCACGCGTTAGAAACGAGGCGTGGTGCAATAACAGGGAATGGGACGGGGTGTGGAAGAGTGACGTTATTCGACACATGACACACACTTTTTGTTATTATTTTATATATACAAATTTTCAAAATATCTATTTAAAAAATACATCAATTTAAAATAAAAATTACACAAACATTAAACATTGTCTTCGTCTTCATCTAGGTCGTTTCGCAAAACTCTCTATGTGTGTTCAACCAAATTCGCTCGAAGGATGTGATGTGTTGTGTTGTATTATGTTTTAATTTCTTGTAAGTTCGTTTCTTTCTCTTCATCACTTAATTCCACGGTGTTTAGTTGACTCGCCTCCTCAGAATATTCGCAAATTGCGCATCACTGATCCTCCGTAATCATGTTATGTAAAATAACGCACGCGTACATCACATTTCGAATTCCATTTTTTTCCATAATTCTACACGGCGTCTTCAAAATGTGTCATCTTTTCTGCAAAACACCAAAAGCTCGTTCGATGTCTTTTCATGCCGCCATTTGAGCACCGTTAAACTTATGTCTCTTTTCATCTAACGTTGTCCCCCGTATAAATGATTTTACAACCATTACATAATCTGGGTAAATACCATCCGTTAGATAATAACCATATTTATACTCCACACCGTTAACATAAAAAGAACCTATCAGTCCAACCCCGTTTATATAGTCGTTGAAAATGGGTGATTAATTAAGAATAATTAAATCGTTATTTGCAAGAAGCACACCAAAGAATGCATGTCAAATCCCAAGATCTTGAGATGCAACCGTTTCAAGCATCATAGCCGGGTTTTTATAATATCCACCGGTGTGTTGCTCGCGCCACGCAGTTGGACAATTTTTCCATTCCCATTTCATACAATCTAAACTATCGATCATCTCAGGAAAACCATGTCACTCTTCATGAGCCTCCAAAAGTAGTTGTATGTCACTAAATGTAGGTTTTCTCAGATATCTTTTTTAAATATAGTTCAATGACATACTCATAAAAAATAATGTAGGCTTTCCCTCGCCACTCGTTCCGACTTTTTTATAAATTCATCCATAATGTCGAAAGCTATCCCATAAGCCAATTGTCTAAGCGCGGTCTTGACTTTTTGCAACGTGCTAAATCCTAGATAACCACGCACATCCTTTCTTTGTCTAAAAAATTCATATTTACTTGATAAATCGTTTAACATTCTAAGAAGTAATTCACGGCTCATACGAAATCTACGCCTAAAAGTACTATCATTATAAGTCGGGTTGGGTGAGAAATAATCACTTACCAATATATCGTGTGCGGCAATTCGGTCGCGTACTATGTATTTCCTCCTCTTGGGTTTTGAGGAGCACCATTCGTCTTTCATTATAGTTTCAACCACTTTTTGAACCGTTGTAATTAGAAGTGTCGGTTCCTTGTCATCTGATGAGAATAAAATAAAGTTCTCAAGCTCAGACGACGACGAAGAAGTTGAACATGAAAAATTTGAGCCTTCCATTTTTTTTTAAAATTTTCTTAAGAATGGGAGAGAATATGTAGTTGGAAAGAGAGAAACGGATGATTTGGTCTGTGGTTTATGGGAGATATATGTGATTTTTTTTTTAAAAAAAAAGTTTTTTTCTACTCAAACTAGCCGTTCAAACCCAACGGCTAGTTTAAAACCACCAATACCAACAGTCCACGTCGTCTTGCCGTTTGCCCTCCACATCGGTGGAAAATCACTCACTCACACACAACGCCATTTACAACGCGAGGCACGGAGTGGTTTGGTAGGCGTGGACTGACAACAACGCTATATTTCAACACTAGTGTTGCTATCTCATAAATTCACTTTGTTGTTGTCCCACATCGGTGAAAAACAAACCTTAGATAACATTCCACTATAAAATACAAGGTAAATCCACAAGAACAAGTAATGAACCTTCTTTTGTATATCTAACGTTTTTTAAACAAATTATACTTGCGTATTTGGCATGCATAACCAACAATGAGTTATGCGGTTATACTTATGGCTAACACTTTTAGATCAACAGATCTAGAACTCACGGTTAACCAACTTTGTACATCCTGTATATATCACCAACACGCTTCAAAACAATGTATATTAAGAATAAAACAATTAACATAATAAAATTTTATAAATTATAACAGAAATACTATACAATATATCATGAAATGATTGATATAAAAACAAAAAAACGAGTATCGTGTGATTAATTGTCGTCACCTCCAAATCATGTAGGTTTCCTATTAGTTATTAGTTAATAGAAAATCAAATAACTTTGTTTATCATCATCAAATTGACTAGCGATCTACTTACTCTTATTTTATATTTCAAGTTTCATAATTTATTGGATATGATTAAACAAAAGCTATTTAATATGATTAAGTTAAAAGTCAATTTTTTTTTAATTTGACTAAAGCAAAATATATGTTCGTTAGAATCGTATGAATCGGTCTTTATATATTAATTTTTTATGCTATAATTAATTTTGAATATATTTTTGCATTTCTTTTATAACTTTTAACATATGCCAAGTTATGAAATTTGGAGTATGTCATTGCGACTGTTATCTGTCTCGGTATGAATTATTTTTGAAACCGAGTTGTGAATAGTAATATACAAGTAATCAAAGCACAAACTTATATGTTATCAAAGCTATATCATATTTAGCTTTTTTTTTATTATAAATGTACGTCATTTACCCATCCGAATATACGGTTGCGACATGTTTATTTTTATCTACGTTTCTATAAAAGCTTTGCTCAAAATCGAACCTTTCAGATATATATATATATATATATATATATATATATATATATATATATATATATATAGAAAAAGTATATCGTACATTACGGCTTAACGTACTTCACGTACAATAACGTGCGTGATTTGTCCTATAACATGCGTGATTAATGTTTTCAATATGCGTGATTATTGTGTTTCAACATGCGTGATTTTGGATTTTTGAGTTATAACGTGCGTGATTTTAAAATGAATGTGCGTAATTACCTGTCGTACGTGATGTACGTTAAGCCGTAATGTACGTTAACCTTCCTATATATATATATATATATATATATATATTGATGCGTGTGTAGTGTAATATATTTTTGATGTATATTTAAGCCCTTTTTACACTTTTAGCCAAGTTTTAAATTTATAAAACACGATATTTACTAACACTAAACACACATATGGGCAAGTGCACCCATCGTGGACGTAGTATAGTGTTGGTAAGATACCGAGGTCGTCCAAGGACACAAGAGCTTTTAGTACCGGTTTATCCTCAACGTCTAATCAAATCAAAAAGTTGGAAAATATTTTTTTTAAAAAAAAAAATGAAAACTAACTAAATGCTGAAAAATAAAAATAAAGTAAAAACAGATAGACAAGATGAATCACTTGGATCCGACTCGTGTATTAGTATAACCTTTGATTATTTTCGCACTTTTGCACTTGTTTAAGAGATTATCTTAGTTATTGTAGTAGGCCCCTCTTTTGAAGGCGACGTTACCCTCAACCCAGTAGTTTGAGTCAGCAAGGATACAATCCTAAAGGGTTGGATTATTGGAAGATAATGAATTAAGTTATTAATGCAAATTATGGTAGGCCCCGCTTTTGGCGGCGACGTTACCCTCGACTAAGTAGTCTGAGTCAGCAGGGATACAGTCCTAAATAGCCGGGTTATAGTATTAATAGTAGTTAACTTATGAGGGGGTCAAAAAGTTTGGATCCCCGCCATCCAATACCTATGGGCATTGAAGGAGATCCTACTAAATTTGACCCAGGTCCCTTGCAGGACCTCTAAACGCTGAACAAGGGCAAGACCCTTACCAAACCGTTCCCTTAACCCTCGACCAGGTAGCCAACATACCTCCATATAGATCGTGGAGATATGAATGGTGAAAATCTTTTATTTTATATAGACAGTAAAATAATGGCAAGACACCACGGACAAACGATAAGGAAAGATCACCTTCAACATAAGCAACTAGTTATTAAAGTCATTAATACAAAACCAAATAAAAAGTGCAAAAGATTAAAAATAAAAAGTATTATACTAAACACTTGTCTTCACCAAGTGATGTAAGAGACTTAGGCAAACATGGCCTTGATTGTCAAGAACTCTTACGATCAATCTTGGATCCCGAGACGACTCACACACGCTATGATGGACAATGGATGATGGTGGTGGATGATGGTGTTATGGTGGTGGTGGGTGGTGGATGAAGTGTAAGAGAGGTGGTGTGCCAAGGGATGAGTTGCAATGAAACCAAGCACTCCTATTTATAGGCTGAACAGAAGGCTGGGCACGGCCCCGTGTCCGCTGGACACGCCCCCGTGCCTGTCTGACACTCTCTCTCTTCATTAATTGTAATTCGCAATTACAATTAATGCGCCTGCTGTACTTTCGCCACGCCCCCGTGTCCGCTGGACACGGCCCCGTGGTGGGCGATAGAAGCTTCTATAGGTTTGTCTTTTCTGCTGCTTCTTGGGCACGACCCCGTGCTGGCTGAGCACGGGGCGTGTTCAGTCTTCTGTCTTCTCTATTTTGCTTGGGAGGATGCCGTTGAGGGGTCGGGCAATCCACTTGTGTTCCTTTTCTTGTATTTATGTTAGATTTAGCTGTCTTTTTGCTTTTTTTGTGAATTTGAGCTCATTTAATCTTGAAAATACAAAAGGAAGACAAAAGCACTCTTTTTCCAACATTAGTACTTAAAAAGGGTTAGTTTTATGCCTTATTTGATGTATTTTATATGTTGCATTTTACACACATCAAATACCCCCACACTTGAACTTTTGCTTGTCCTCAAGCAAAACTCTTTAATATGTGGCTTACACTCCCAAATGGAATGGGTAGAAGAGAAGGTTTTGGCTTGTCATAGAGTGTCGGGAATCCAAGATCTTTTTGGGTTTTATTTTTATTTATTTACAATCCTATTCGTTATGATTTATTTAGAACGTTTCATAGGATAAATTATTTATTTGGGCATAACATGCCTTTTTTTTTTAAATTCCATTTATATACAAGTTCACATACCTCACGGGAGAAATCACTCACACTCGGCCGAAGGTGTATTTTTAGTGAATCACTCGAGGGCGGCATGGAACTTATTCCTACCATAAGCTTGCCAAGCAATCAATCCTCCTGCTTTTTAACTTGTTACCTTTGTAAATATCAAGAGGACTTTTTTGGGTAAAGGCTTGGGCTAAAGGTGGGTGAATGGGTTAGTGGTTAGTAGAAAAGGGCGAAAAACGTAAAAAGCGTCGGTTTTCGTAAAACATTTTGTTTTAGTGACTTTTTATTTTTAGTGAAGTATTTCTTCAAACAAGTTTTTTGTTTTAAGAGCTTTGTTTGTTTATTTCAAACTTCATCAAATTTTTTTTTAGTCACACGAAAACCGAGCTTGTTACTAAAATAAAGGGTAAAAATAAAAAGGGTTTTGGTGGGTAAAAGGGTTTTTAGGGTAATGAAATAAAAGGTTTAGGCTCAAAGGGGTTAACTAGGGGGGGTTTTTAGGTGGGTGAAAAGAAAAATGAAAATAATGGTTTTGAAAGAAAAAGGGTTAGTCCTAATGCCTCCATCATTTACTTACTTGGGTTTAAGTTGGTAAGGACCGGGAATGAATCGTCGTGGCAAGTTCTAGAGTCGTAAGAACCAAGCGGCTATTCACACAAGAAACGAAAAATGAGCATTTAGTCTAAAGATGTGTATTTGTATGCTCAATAAAGGCTCAAAACTCACTTTTTGTGGGAATGGGTTTTTCTATGTGATCAAGTATATATAATCAAATTTTAACTTAAGCTTGTCATGCCGTTTCGTAATTTTCGTATGTTGGTTCTTTTTATCACGACGCTATTGGTTGTAAACTTGTAAAAATATAACCTTATTAATCTTAGAATTCCCAACTTAAACTTTAGACAAGTAAAGAAAAATTGAAAATTTTGAAAAAATTTGGGGTGATTAGCGGTTCCAATAGAGTTTTGTGTAAGGCTTGTTTTTAGGACTTGCAAAATTTCAAGGTTTTAGCATCCCCCCCACACTTAAATTACACATTGTCCTCAATGTGTCCCAAAAATAAATTTTTAGGTTGATTAGATGTGTAATATGGTGTTAAAAGCAAAGATTTTATGTTACTGGCAGTCTGGACACGGCCCCGTGGGGACCGGACACGGCCCCGTGTTCAGGTGCCAGTAACGAAAATTACAGAAAAGAAACAGAAGCCTGGACACGGGGGCGTGTCTGGTGAACACGGCCCGTGTCCAGTTACCTGAACTGGGCATTTTTCTGCAGGGGGTGCAGCACGGGGCCGTGTTGGTTGGACACGGTCCGTGTTGAACCTTCTGTGTCGGAGAAATTGATGTCGGGTTGCCTTGTTCTTGTGCATGGGGTCATGTTTCTCGTTCCCCTTTTCATCCTTTACCACCATGAGTGTGTTTTATTCCTGCAAATTAAAACTAAAAGATTAAACTAAACTAAGGATAGTTCCGCGGAATGCCTCCGTGGTGCGCCACGTTTATAAGGGTCCTTGGCTAGACCCAATGTGAGGTTATATATTTTCTGAGTGGGATGTTTGGCATCCCATGTTGCACCGTTGGAGAGCAGCATCCAAACTCGAATCAATAACCTTCATGTAGTTGACCGGGTCGTCGTCCTCTATTCTCTTCCCAACCCCGAATTTTACTTCATCATCTCCGTACCTTAGGGTGAGCGTTCCGTCATTCATGTCTACCACTGCTTGTGCGGTGGCGAGAAATGGTCTCCCTAGTATGAGGGGGACTTCGGTGTCTTCTTCCATATCAAGTATGACAAAATCTGCCGGATAGACAAATTTGTTTACCTTTACTAGGACGTTTTCAATGACACCTTGCGGGAATTTGACGGATCGATCAGCAAGTTGTATGCTCATTTTTGTAGGACTCGTTGTTCCTAGGCCGAGTCTTTTAAACATTGATGAAGGCATGAGGTTAATGCTAGCCCCAAGGTCGGCTAGTGCATTACGAACGGGGGAGTCCCCGATCGAGCAGGGAATCGTGAAGCTTCCAGGATCGATTTTCTTTTGGGGAAGTTTGTTGAGTACGAGGGCAGAGCATTCTTCGCCTAAGTTAACTAATTGCAAGGTTTCAATTTTCTTTTTATGAGTGAGGAAGTCCCTCATGAACTTAGAGTATTTGGGCATTTGGGTTAGGACATCAATAAAAGGAATATTGACATGCAATTGTTTTAATAGACTTTCGAATTTTGCGAATTGCTCATTGGTCTTTTGACGAATTAACCTACCGGGGTACGGAACTCGAGGAGCCTTGGTAGGCTCTGATGATGGAGGGGAGTTCTTCTCCTGCAGAGGCGGGGGTACAGTCTCTTCTGTCGGTGGTGGTGCTTCCGCAGGCCCCACGGTGCGGTTTCGTAAAGTGATGAGATGAACTTGCGCTTTTGGGTTTGTTTCGGTATTGCTTGGTAATGCACCTTGTGGTCTCTCGGAAAAATTTTGAGCTAGTTGATTTAATTGTTTTTCTATGTTTTGAATACTAGCTTGTTGGTTTCTAAAATTTGATTCTAATTGTAGAAACCTTTCCGAGTTTTTCTTTTCAGTGTCGGAGATGAGGCGATATATAGTATCTTCAAGCCTTTCTCATCCACCTTGTTGTTGAGTGAAATTTTGTGACTCATTTCTTGGTTGTTGAAAGTTTGTTCGTTGGGTTTGTTGGTTACTACCATTGCCGGGCTCTCTCCAACCAAGGTTAGGGTGGTTTCGCCATCCTTGGTTGTAAGTGCCCGTTGGAGGACCCGTCGGCCTAGGTCTATTTTCAATGTAGCTAACCGACTCTTGTTGATCGTCTGTTTCTTTCATACAACTCCAATTTTCATGTGGCCCACCACACCCTTCACAAGCCATAACCGAGACTGTTTTTGTCATTTCCAATTTTTTTATTTTTGAAGAAAGAGCCTCGATTTGGGCTTGTAAAGAAGTGCTTTCATCAACCTTATGGGCGCCCGGGGCAATAGATTTATTGCCTCGAGGAGTGTGCCACTGAAAATTGGTTTGAGCAATTTCCTCAATTTGGTTATATATTTCATGCGGGCGGCGATTACCTAAAAGTCCCCCGGAGCTAGAATCAAGTGTCTGCCTTGTGTGTGGCAACAACCCATTATAGAAAGTGGATACTTGTAGCCATATCGCAAGGCCGTGATGTGGACACTTTCGCAGTAGCTCCTTGAACCTTTCCCAAGTTTCATATAAGGATTCCCCATCCTCTTGTGAATATGTATTAATTTCAGTCATTAATTTAGCCGTTTTAGCGGGAGGGAAATACTTATATAGAAATTTTTGGGCTAGTTCATCCCAGGTGTTTACCGATCCAGCTGGGAGGGCGTTGAGCCAAGCTTTTGGTCGGTCTTTTAGTGAGAAAGGAAACATTCGAAGGCGGATGGCGTCATTTGATGCTCCGTTGATCCGAAAGGTATCACATATTTCTAAGAAATTAGTAATATGTAGATGGGGATCCTCGTCCGCAAGCCCTTGGAAGGTTGCGGAGTTTTGAAGCATTTGTATCAAATGCGGCCGAAGTTCGAAGTTATTGGCTTCAACATTCGGTGCGTTGATAGCGGCGCCTAGGTTACCTACGGTGGGTCGTAGATAATCCATGAGGGTACGTTGGTCCGCCATTGGAAGTGGATTCCCCGAAACTTTCTCTTGGTTCTTGGCTTTTAGTCTTTTTCTGAGAAAGCGTTCGGGTTCTTCTAGAGGTTCTTTTATGTCCTTATTAGAACTGGAGCTCATACACTACGTAGGGGTGACGTCTGGTTCCAAGTCCTGCAATAAAAACAAAAAGGAATGCTGGTCAGAAGGTTCACCACGGCCCCGTGCTCAGTGAACACGACCCGTGGTTGGAGTTACAGTGATTGTTTTCCAGATCCCAGTTACTGGAGAGTTGGACACGGCCCCTTGTTGCACCGACACGGCCCCGTGGTCAGCCGTCTGTAACTTGGAAAACTAAAAACTGCCAGTAACAACGCTGGGCACGGCCCGTGTCCGACCAGGCACGGCCCGTGCTGAGCTCTGCAGAAGCTAAAAAAACTAAGAAAAATCCTAAAAATTAAAAAGAAAAATAAAAATATGATTAGGCCGTTGATTCATAACTTTCTTAAAATCCTTGTGTCCCCGGCAACGGCGCCAAAAACTTGATGCGTGTGTAGCGTAATATATTTTTGATGTATATTTAAGCCCTTTTTTACACTTTTAGCCAAGTTTTAAATTTATAAAACACGATATTTACTAACACTAAACACACATATGGACAAGTGCACCCATCGTGGACGTAGTATAGTGTTGGTAAGATACCGAGGTCGTCCAAGGACACAAGAGCTTTTAGTACTGGTTTATCCTCAACGTCTAATCAAATCAAAAAGTTAGAAAAGATTTAAAAAAAAATGAAAACTAACTAAATGCTGAAAAATAAAAACAAAGTAAAAACAGATAGACAAGATGACTCACTTGGATCCGACTCGTGTATTAGTATAACCTTTGATTATTTTCGCACTTTTGCACTTGTTTAAGAGATTATCTTAGTTATTGTAGTAGGCCCTTCTTTTGAAGGCGACGTTACCCTCAACCCAGTAGTTTGAGTCAGCAAGGATACAATCCTAAAGGGTTGGATTATTGGAAGATAATGAATTAAGTTATTAATGCAAATTATGGTAGGCCCCGCTTTTGGCGGTGACGTTACCCTCGACTAAGTAGTCTGAGTCAGCAGGGATACAGTCCTAAATAGCCGGGTTATAGTATTAATAGTAGTTAACTTATGAGGGGGTCAAAGAGTTTGGATCCCCGCCATCCAATACCTATGGGCATTGAAGGAGATCCTACTAAATTTGACCCAGGTCCCTTGCAGGACCTCTAAACGCTGAACAAGGGCAAGACCCTTACCAAACCGTTCCCTTAACCCCCGACCAGGTAGCCAACATACCTCCATATAGATCGTGGAGATATGAATGGTGAAAATCTTTTATTTTATATAGACAGTAAAATAATGGCAAGACACCACGGACAAACGATAAGGAAAGATCACCTTCAACATAAGCAACTAGTTATTAAAGTCATTAATACAAAACCAAATAAAAAGTGCAAAAGATTAAAAATAAAAAGTATTATACTAAACACTTGTCTTCACCAAGTGATGTAAGAGACTTAGGCAAACATGGCCTTGATTGTCAAGAACTCTTACGATCAATCTTGGATCCCGAGACGACTCACACACTCTATGATGGACAATGGATGATGGTGGTGGATGATGGTGTTATGGTGGTGGTGGGTGGTGGATGAAGTGTGAGAGAGGTGGTGTGCCAAGGGATGAGTTGCAATGAAACCAAGCACTCCTATTTATAGGCTGAACAGAAGGCTGGGCACGGCCCCGTGTCCGCTGGACACGCCCCCGTGCCTGTCTGACACTCTCTCTCTATCTCTTCATTAATTGTAATTCGCAATTACAATTAATGCGCCTGCTGTACTTTCGCCACGCCCCCGTGTCCGCTGGACACGACCCCGTGGTGGGCGATAGAAGCTTCTATAGGTTTGTCTTTTCTGCTGCTTCTTGGGCACGGCCCCGTGCTGGCTGAGCACGGGGCGTGTTCAGTCTTCTGTCTTCTCTATTTTGCTTGGGTGAGGGGTCGGGCAATCCACTTGTGTTCCTTTTCTTGTATTTATGTTAGATTTAGCTGTCTTTTTCCTTCTTTTGTGAATTTGAGCTCATTTAATCCTGAAAATACAAAAGGAAGAAAAAAGCACTCTTTTTCCAACATTAGTACTTAAAAAGGGTTAGTTTTATGCCTTATTTGATGTATTTTATATGTTGCATTTTACACACATCATATAAATATATGTGTATATATATATATAGTGAAGAGTTCAAATGAGAAGAAACTTTTTGTAAGAATAAAAAAGAAAAATTTCAACCAATAACAATCCTTTATTTTACTTTATTTAATTTTTGTATTTAATATTAGTGTAAGAGTATATTGGTAAACTTAGATAGATTATTAATTGGCAGTCTTCATTTTTAATAGCTAACTACATTAAATTTGTATCTTATTTTCAAAAAATATATATATATATTTTTTAAAGAAGAAAAAAATTAATTTAAAGTGTGTGTAAAAAATCAATCCGTACAATATGGTTATAGGACACTTGTAATCATATTAGTTCATGTCTTATGGATAATTATTATTTTAGTTTAATCTCTTTCAGTTAATTATAGATAACCCTCCTACTAAATATTATTTAGTTTAATATCATATAGGGATGGCAATCAAACCCGAACTCGCTGGGTAAACCCGAAACGCGACACATTTGGGACGGGTTTGGGGTCGGTTAATCGGGTTTGGGAATAGTTTTTATTTTTTTTTCACGAGTTTGGGGCGGTTTTGGGATTTAGTGATATACCCGTTTACCCGACCCAATTACCCGATAAAGTGTACCCGTTTACCCGATTGTATACCCAATATAATTTCTTTTATATTATTAAATATGTAGATATATGATACATCCATTTTTACACATATATGTATTCTATTCCGTATACATTGTAGTTATTTGATATATATTTTTGTAATGACAATACAAATTGTAACCGGTTAGTAGTTACCCGATAGATACACAATGAGTTTTGAGATGAGTATACCCAACGAGTAAACTTTTTAAATTAACGGGTTTACCCGATACCCAATGGGTATTTCCCCGCTAGAAACTCGACGGGTTTTGGGACAAGCTTATCTAATCAGGTTTGGGTTTGGGATTACCTAAACCTGTCCCAAACCCGACCCATTGCCATCCCTATGTGTAGGATGAATTACGAGGTGTGTAGGATGAATTATGAGCTGTGTAAGATAAATTTCAATATGTGTAGGATAAATTTCAAAACGTGTAGGATAAATTTTGATGTATGTAGGTAAAAAATTTAGTGTGGAGGATGATAGTCTTTATGACCAATTAATTAGTCAAAGATGATAATAAATGAAATGAGAGAAAAACTATTTAATGTTTTACAATTGTACCCATCGTTCTAATTCTTCTCAATCTAATTTTCTTCTCAAATGAACCCCCCATATATATATAGGGTCAGGATTTAGAGAAAACGGTGAAAAGTGTGAGAACGCTTATGGGTCGTCCGATCAAAACAATCCATGGACTAGATTGCGTGGTGACGTTTTTGTAAATAACATCAATTTTATTATGTGGGACGCGCTTCATTAAGGGTAAAAGGGTCTTTTAACCCTCATATTCTATACACAATGAAATTAATCACACCCAGAAAACATAAACGCCATATCCTCTAGAAACCACTCACTTTTAAACGCCACAGATGGCAAAGCTTTCACTGAAATGGATCCTTCTTCTGAGGGGGTTATCTCAATAATATTTTGCTGAATGAGATGGACAAATATTCAAGAAAAAGAGACTAATGACAGTGATATGCCATCATGTGAGCTTTGTTCTTGATGAATATCGGCATGGAATAAAGGGATCAACACAAGGGTAAAATGCTATTTTGGACTCCATTATTACAAATAGCATCAAGCAAGAGTTGATATTCAATGACATGCCACCAAACAAGAATATCACACCAAAACACTGGATGCCACTAAGCAGCTTCTTCTGAAAAAGACGGGGTTTATGTAGGAAAGTTGGCATCTAGATAAAGTATTCAAAAAAGGTTCAAAACGCCAAAAACAAATTCAAGAAGAAAGATGCTGATGACAGTGAAGATTCGGAAGAAAAATTAGATTACCATTTTTTATTATTTTTGTTTTTTTTATATTGTTTTGATATCAAGTTATATGCTATTTTGTTATCTAATTCTCTATAAATAAAATACATTATTATATAAAACGCTAAAAACTACAAACACCAAAACGCTAGTAGAATGAAATCTGGGAGAACAGGTGCTGGCAAAGCACCTTGTAAAGGGTATTAAACGCCAAAAAATTCACTAAACGCCAAAAAAATTGGTCTTATTGTAATCTTATGCAAATATTAATAAACGCTATAACGCCAAAAAATTATATATGTGACACAAAAACAATTAATTCAACGCCAAAAACTTTAATAAATACAATTAACGCTAAAAAAAACTTAGACGCCAGAAAATATTATACCGCGTTGGGAAAATAAAAGAAGAATGAAAAGACAAAAAAGCCCGTCCGCCCTTCTCTATGCCGCGAGACACGTGTTGGGCCAGGATGCGTTCTCACCGTTCTCACACTTTTGGGCGTTTTCTCCTGATCCCGAAACTATATATATATATATATATATATATATATATGTGTGTGTGTGTGTGTGTATGTATGTATAGAAAGGGATCAGGAGAAAACGCCTAAAATTGTGAGAAAGGTGAGAACGCATCCTGACCCAACACGTGGCGTGGGATATGATCAGGGGGTGAGGGGTTTTTTGTCTTTTCTGTGACAACTGTCAAATTTGCATGCATCCGTACATTTAATTAATATTGATTTATGCTTAATGACTGTGCTTAATTACAACTGTTGATTATACTGCTTTCTGATTTCTGTTACATACATACACATGCATCACATTCATACTGTCACTCCATTTATTGTATACAAACATTAGTGACAGACTTGATGCACAAAGCACAGCTAGCACAGTGAGCGGATAACCCAGAAAATATGCTGACAATGCCAGCACCTAGACAGAGAATGTCATTAAGGCCAGTATGAGCCAGAAATAGAATACTACACTAGTAGGGAGTGTAGGGAAGTGAGGATCATAAAACTGCGTCACTAGGTGATAGTTATAGTGCCGGGAAGTGCCAAAACATACTTTAAGTGCAGAATTCTGCACTAAATAACCAAAATTCAGCATTTAACAATGCTAGTAAAGTGCAAAAACTTGGTAAAATAGTCCTAGATACTTTCCAAAGTGTTGGGAATTTATTGTGTCATTAAAAGTAACATAAAAGACACTTTAAAGGTTAATTTAGCACTTTAACGGACAATACCAAACCGAACAACCAGACTTTATCCGGAACATAAAAATATTGCCAAACACATTGTTTTTACTTTTCTGAGCTAGTTAGGGTCCCCGAACACCCTAACACACCTTATATTACATAACACACTTTAACATACAAATTTAACCTTTAAATCCTAACTAAATCCTAACTAAACTTGTAACCAAGGATTAAAACCCAACCCTATACCCCCCCCCCCACTCTACGGTTATAAGGTGTGGGGACACCCTCACTTTCTTTTGATTAATTTAATTGTTAGTGTTGGAAGATTAGGGACATATTATATGTTGGATAAAGAGGAAGATTGGATTATAAATAAACACTTGGGGTTTAACACTTCTCTCATCAAACACCCATCAACCAAACTCTTTCTTCTTCTTCTTCTTCCCTTGAGTTCGGCCGCCACCTATCACCACCATACCACCACCATCAACTTTCCATTCAAGCAATTTCCATACACTCAAAGGTGTCAAAGGACTTGCAAGCAAGCTTGGTGTGTTCGGAAGCTCAAAGACCGCTCTTGTTTTCTTTTATCCACCACTTTTACGCTTTGAAACTTCCCTAGCCTTGTGCTAGTAGTAAGTGCTTTAAATCATCATCTTGTTCTTATTTTTGGTGGTTAATAGTTGAAAGAATGATAAATATTAAGAAACTCCAAAGAACATAATCAAAGTCTATGAACATAAACTAACTAATGATGAAGTAGTGTTAGAATGAGGTTGAAATCATGTTGTTCTTGTGTTGTTATGATTATTGGATGTTGTTTGTTAGTAAAAGTAAGATGGTTCATCACCTAGACTTGCTAGATCATGTTTAAAGACATGAACTAGCAAGATGTGAAGGTTAAAGATATGAAGGATGATGAAACCATCCATACATAAGCTTTGGACTTGAATAAATGAAAGTTTTCTTGAAAAATAAAGTTATAAACTTGTAGATTCAAAGATCTATGAGCGGTTTTTCAAAAGAACCAAGTGAAAGGAACAAGTTTTGTTAAAACTTGGATATTACATGAAATAAACACATTTTTAGTGGGTAAACAAGGGTAGGAACACTTGTGTAGAAAGAAAATTTAACAAAGAAATATTTTTAGAAATATGACTAGAAGTTGTGAAAATACAAACTCTTTAAAAATAAAGTTTTTAAGAAACTAATCACATTTTTAAAGGTAACAAGACTTACTAATTGTGCTAGTAAGTTACTACATATTTTTACAAACTTTCAAGTTCATAAGTTTATAGTTCATGTTTATTTTTGTCAAGTTTGGTGATTAAAAATTTGTATATTGTTGATTATTAATTGTTTAAATGATTTTACAAAAGAAAATGATATGCTAAAAAGCATGGACACCTCCATTTCCAAAGGAAACTCTGGCGAAATTTTTCTAGAATTTCAAAATATTTTTCTAGTAATTGTTTACAAATATATTTCTAACCTTGTTTTCAAAAATAAACTTCGCCATGATTTTATTTAAAAAATTACCAAGTATCGGAGGTTGATTTTCGTAAATAAAATTTGTTAAATATATATTTAGAACATATATTTTATACTAAAACGCTTGTGTGATTATTTGATTATTTTGTGAACTAGGTATATATTATTTTTAGGGCAAAAATAATATAACTTACAAAATACCATGGAAATTACAACTCCAAAATAATACAAAAAATTACAAGGAATAAAATATTTAAGTTACACACGTAATATTGAGAAGCCGAACAAGAAAACATAACTTATGAAATATTCTGGGATATACCATTACACTATATTTTTGGTAAATATTATTTTGGAAATGAAAGAAGTGAAAATATGATTTCGTAAATATTACTAAGTATATCATATTTTTGACAACGAGAAAATATATTATTTTTGGGAGATAAAAATATATTTTCCTAGTATATTTAGAAGATATATAATTTTTGGGAAAAATATATATTTTCTGGGACAATACATGCTTAAACAAAATAAGGTTTATTTATACATTTTTAAGTGAGATTTGAAATATATGGTTTTGGAAATATATATTGGGAATATATTAACATATTTTCATTTAGAACAATACACCGAAATACGACGCCATTACTTGGCGAGTTATACAAATACAAAAACGAAAATACATGTATAAGATACCCCCATCATTGGGAAGGAAATACGAAGTTAAAATACTTAAGAAGTATTAATACAGAGATATTGCATAAACAATTATTCCAAACTAAATATAATTATTATAACTTGGAATAATAACAGAAACGTAACCCAAAGACACAAATACTAAGACAAGCCACGACCCGTTCGTCTAATAGACGTTAGTACACTGTAGGTAGTCGTGTTGGCTGAAGGGACTTGGGTTACACATACTGAAGACGCAATACTGTGAGTTCATGTCCCCCTTTTTCTCTTTACTGTTTTCAGTTTTATACTTCGGGGGTGAAATACATGTTACAATTATTACGGACATTACTTACATGGTATGATTAGCTTAAGGAGGGTTTATACTACTTAGATCATGTGAGTGGGTAGGTAGAACTTAAGGCCATTAATCCTCGTTGTAAGACCAAGGGACATGAGTGACAGATCTATTCGGGTGTAGCGAGCCCCACTCCTGAGTCCGCCGAGTGGACCATGTGGTGACTATGTGCCCGACGCACAAATCTGCTAGGTTTGAGTCTTCCTGCATCACTTCACACATATCATTGGCTTTGCAACCCAATGGTGATCTCTTTTTCCTTAATTGCTACATACCAGGGATTTTCATACATACAAACACACTATAAAGGTTTATACATACTCACTTACACATGAACTCGCTCAACTTTTGTTGATTTTTCAACTTACATGTATTTCAGGAAAACTAAGGGATCTGGAAAGTGTCTGCATTTGTGTCAAGCTGAGTACTAAATAAAGACGTCATCCACGGTAGAAGGTTCAGGAGGTGTAACCCTTACCTGGACGGGTTACACATCCTTAAACCATGTTTTTATTCAAGTCTTTTATTGTGTCGTATAAACACGTTTTAAATTATGTTATGGTTGTATCTCGTTTTATGAGTCGACATTTTTTTTTAAAAAAAAATGATGTGTGGTATTATTTCTAAACCTTATTAATGGATGAACATCTCTTGTTTTTATCATATAGTATTGTTATGATTGATTGCTATGGTATTAAGAAGTCACACCAAATAAACCCACGCTTCCGCAAAAGTCAGGGTGTGACAGCTTGGTATCAGAGCCTCGATCATAGCGAACTAGGATTCTTTCTCGAGTCTAGACTATGATCATCAGGGCTCTCACGAAAATATTTTCAAAACATTTTTACATTGCATACACTAAACGTCCAGATCCAGGGTACAAAACATTTTTACAAACAAAGCAAAACATTTTTACAAACAAAGGGCACAAATGCACTTTTCAAAAATTCGTATTTATAATTCAGTCTTAGAGACTGAGGGATTCAATCTTAGAGATTGGGGAGGTTCAGTCTTAGAGACTGAGGGATTCAATCTTAGAGATTGGGGAGGTTCAGTCTTAGAGACCGAGGGATTCAATCTTAGAGATTGGAGAGGTTCAGTCTTAGAGGATGAGGGAGGATTAGCCTTAGAGGCTGGGGATAATTAGTCTTAGAGACTGGGAGGATTGGTCTTAGAGGCCAGGGAGCTGGTCTTAGAGACCAGGAAATTAGTCTTAGAGACTGGGAGGATTGGTCTTAGAGGCCAGGGAGTTAGTCTTAGAGACAAGGGAGTTCAGTCTTAGAGACTAGGGAAGTTTAGTCTGAGAAACGGGATGTGTTAGTCCTAGAGACTGGGGAGGTTTGGTCTGAGAGACGGGATGTGTTAGTCTGAGAGACTGGGTGGTTTAGTCTGAGAGACTGGGAGATTTGTCCGAGGGACTAGGAAAGATAATGTGAATACATGACTATGTGATAAATTACTCTTATTTGCATACACTAATTGTTAGTAATTACTATGGATATACATGCTATGACTGTTATGTACCGGCACACATGTCACTTCATTTTGAAAGCGTATTCTCAAACATTGATAACCCTACGGCCACCGCCACAGATGATGTGACATCTGTGCTCTGTAATCTCTGTACGATGAAAAAAAATGTTGATTATTAATAAAAAAATGTGATTTGGTGTTATTATATGTGTTTTGTGTGTATTTGTGTTTGGTAATTTTACAATTCGATTCGATTCCAATTTCAAGCTCTAAATCGCTTTCTGGAAGGTTATACGCGCACTAATGCGTAAATATAACCAGTTTAATGCAACAAACACTCCGGAATAGTGAAATAGGCTTAACATACCTTAAATAACCTCCACATAACTTAGAAATAAGTTTTGGATGGTTTGGTGTGTCGAAAACAAGTTTGTTCGATCGCAGGGACTATTTGTGTCAAATTGCGAAATTATACCGATTCGTATAGTAACGAACATTCCGGAACTTGATCATATGTTAAACATACCCTAAATAACCTTTACATAGCTTAGAAATAGGCTTTGAGGGGTTCGGTATGCTAAAATAAACTTTATTGATCAATAGGGACTAAAAGCGTCAAAAAGTGCACAAGTTTGCATTTTCGCGCATATCTTACGTTCTGAATACATCCGGACATCCAAAAATTTATGTAAGCATTAAAATATTATGTTTTAGTGTTTGGCATAATAAAAATCCATTCGTCGCGCAATTTGGACCGTTTTTGCGTTCGTTACGACTCCCATCGTAATTAACCGAACAACGCGATCGTACGACCAAACGAGCCGACATCCGAGATATTTTTGAGCAAATTTTAAGTTCCCTATACTTTAACTTCATTTTAGAGCCTTAAAATGGGGTTAACGGGGTTTAAACGTGCCAAAAATGCTTAAAAATCAAGTTTGGGCTGCAGGGGCCTGTTCTGCCATTTTTCAAACTTGGCTGATCTGCACAAGGCTTACGGACCGTAAGCACATCTCCATACGGTCCGTAAGGACCTCCCAGATCAGCAGAATGTGTTTTCCAGCCATTTCCAGCTGTTACACACTTATGCACTTGGTTTTGGGCAATCTATGGGCTGGTTTGAAGGCTCCCGTGGTATTCAAATCAGTGGGTATGATGTGTAGGGCTAGGATCAAAGCACGTTTTCCAAGAAACGATCCTAACGGTTGTGAATTTCCTATAAATACCCAACCCAACTTCATTCTTCCCCACTTGATTTCTGAGATTTCTCTAAGTTGGGGTGTTCCATCACCTCATACCTGAGAATACTTGGAAAATCAAACTTGCCGGGACCTTCTGTAAGTATTCTTTCGCGTTTTTCATTCGTTTTAGCGTTAAAGTCAAACTGTGTTTGACTTTCTGCTTTGACCAGTTCATGGTCAACGCAAAGTTCATTTGAACTTCATAACGTGAGCGTAATCACGATGGTTATAGTCCCTAGTGACTATACCTACTGATTACCACGTTATCTAGGCTCAGTGACGAGTCGTAGTTTCGGCCAAAATGCGTTTCCTCGCGTATTTTGTAACCAAACTACTCTAGGATATCAAAACCGTTTGTTTTGATATCAAAACCCGTTTTCTAACTTAACTAAACACGTTTCGACATGTTTAGCTCGTCACTTGTTAGTTTAGTGCTTGTGTTGAGTCGTAAGTCAAGCGGACTAAACACCCGCTTAGACTTTCGAACACGACCCGTTTGGTCGATCATTAGGATCCGACCAAACACGTTTAGTGACCATAGTAGCGTAGGGAATAACCTTCCGGGGTTATACCTTATGGTCACTTAGGTTTGATTAGTCGCATGATAAGTAGTTTATGTGCCCTTGGTAAATTACCGAAATACCCTTTTCATACATAATTGGTAATTAAGCATATGTAACTTAAACTTTTGTCACGTAGCTGATTATGTAACATAATTAAACATGTATGGGCATATAATACTTGTCATAGGACTAGTTAGACGTCTCAAACGCGCTTTTGCGCGCACGACGCGTTAAAGTAGCGTAAGCTACCTTAATGGGTCGCGACAGGGTCGAAAGCACTTAGGTTAGGTTCCGATTTAGGATGTAGGCTTTGTTAAACCATATCACATGAGTTCCAACACTCATTTGGTTTACAAGACCTCATTCTATCCGATCTTCCGATTTAGGCGTCTATTGTTTGACTAGTGGTTCGATTACTAGGGGCTACTTGATTTCTCTGGTTTGCTCGAGTTTGTTGAAGTTCTATTTGATCAAGGATACTTTGCACTACATGTGAGTACATAGTTCCCCTATTTTATTGTTTTTAAATGTTTTGGGGTGATTCATATGTACAAAATGTTTTCAAGGTTTAAACGATGATTTCAAAAACGATTAAAACGATTTTTACTAAACTAATAACGATTTCAATAATGTGAACAAAACTTGATGGTTGTAGTTACATAACGAATGACATTCATTAATTTTGGCCGAACCGACCAGTATTAGGTTATGGTACCATAGGATCTGACAAATCCCGTTATTGCACTGCACCCATGGTTATGTGTGGGGGTTGTGGGTAACGACTGAATCTGATGATTGTTAACTTATCCTTTGGTGGTTTGTTAATACGAAACGAGAAACGAGTTAGACGAGTCACGAAGGTTTGAATGTTGTTAACGAGACGACCAAAAGTAGTTTCACTATTAAAACGAATACGATTTCGGGACGAGTTAAACGAATTGAGACGATTTAAACGAGATAAACGATTTGGATAAACGATTGGTTTTGGGGTAGTGATTAGATAATGAAACGAGTGTAGTATGCTAGAATCATGGTAGATACGCCGCTGGTACTTCTTATATATAAGTGATTCTATCATATTATATTGCGTGTCATTATTTAGTTCACTTGGGAAAACGATTTGAAACGATATCACACAACGAGGTTTTGAAACGATATAAACCATACGAGTTTTATTAACGAGTTTTTACGAGATGTTTCCGAATTATTTTACTAAAACAAATGTTTTTGGGTTAAGAATCATGGCTACGAGATTTTATAAACTATAACTAATTTGATTTGAGTTGGTTATTTATGTTGCAATACGCTTTTCAAAACGAGGTTTGTATTTTGACTCTTGTAGTCTAACGATGTACTGCAACATATAAACGAGCCATGAATCCGATACTCCTATAAAACCTATGTACTCGCCAGCATTTCTTTGCTGACTAAGTTTTTACATATGTTTCAGGTGTTGATGCTTGAATGACTACTAGGATGCATGCGTCACATAGGATCTGGACAAGGCCTTAGTGACATAATAACTATGATAGACAATATAAAACTTGTTTGTTCTATGTGTTAAGACAGTGTAATGTTTAATATTATCAACTAAACGAAACTATTTTTGAATCCATGGTTGTGAAACAATTATTCTGTTGCAACACTCTCCGACGTTTCCGCCACGGTTTGTTGTCCTACGTGGTCGGGGTGTGACAGAAAAGTTGGTATCAGAGCCAATGGTTATAGGGAATTAGGTTATTAGTAATGCTTTGACCTAGACTATAACTTTAGGACCCTAACACAAGTTTACTTGTGTTTAGATTTTAAAACAATACCGTCACCTATCCTTAGGTGATAACCACAACAAGAACACAAATCCGAATCTGCTTCGAAAATTAATCATCCATTCTAGGATGATTGATTACTAGGTTTTGAACCCTTCCAGTTTGATTCATGTTTGGCTTAGTGCCTTTTGAATTTTCAAAAAATCTCGTCAAAGTTTGGGTTAAAATAATGTGAACACGTGCAAACTGGAAGAGTGAATGCCTGTACCCTGAGTTTTCTGTCTAAGGCTAGAGTGTTCGTACAAATCCACATAATCGGACCAGTCACTCTTACCTGGGAACTCTTGGGGTGAGTGTTCACTTATAGGCGAGCATGTCTTCGCGATGCATTATTTTGATTCATTTACTTTGATTAGTCACTGCGTGTCGTTTGTTTGTTCGAGGTAACAAACAAATGATCGCCTTCCTTGTGATTTGTCGATACATCTTTTTGCTTTTCCTAATTATCAACCTTACTCGTTTATCATATTTCCTTGTTAGACAATGCCTCCACGACGTGAAGCACAATCTTTCACCATTGAAGAAATCGCAGCCCTAGTCTCTCAGCAAGTGGCTGCTGTGCTTCCCGGTGTTGTAACTCAAGTTCATGAGATATACAACAATAACAATAATAACCACAACAATGCGCAGTGTAATTTCAAGAACTTCAATTCTGCTAAGCCTCTTAAGTTTTCTGGGTTGCAAGGAGCAACTGCGCTCCTACAGTGGTTCGAGAGTATTGAGAACACATTCAGGCATGTGCAGTGTCCGAATGCACGTAAGGTTGAATTTGCTACCAGCGTGTTTGAGAAGCGAGCGCTTACCTGGTGGAATGGTATTATGCGCGATAGGGGTGCCGAAGTGGCGTTGGCACAAACGTGGGATGAGCTTCGGGCTCTCATGATGAGAGAGTTCTGTCCCCGTCACGAGATTCGAGCTTTGGAGCGAGAGTTTGACGATTTAAAACAAGATGGGGCTGAGCACCGTGCGTACATGGATCGCTTTGAGGAACTCAATCTATTGTGTCCCACCATGGTTACCCCACCAGACAAAGCAATCGAAAGATATATCGATGGTCTACCCGATTCTATGCTGGATATTGTGACCGCTGTTAATCCTACTACCCTTCGCCAAGCAATCGAATTGTCTGCTACCCTGACTGAATCCCAAGTCAGAAAGGGTAAACTCACTCGCAAGGGTGACAAGAAGAAATCCTCTGATTCTGCTAAAGACAAGAAGAAGGGTAAAGGTAAAGAAGGTGAGTCGTCGAAGAAATCAAGGAAGCGAAAGGGTGCACAGAACTTTGCTGTTACGATACAGGCTGAACAGAACACACCGGCTCAACCACCTGCGAAAAAGGCGTATGCCGGTACCGCACCTCATTGTGCTCGCTGTAACGGTCATCATGTTGCACAGCAAGCTTGTAAGCAATGCACGACGTGTGGTAGACTTGGGCATTTAGCCAATGTTTGTCATTCAGGACAAAATCAGGTTGCCCAGGTTCAAGCTCCGGCACAAGGGAATGCTGCTAGATTCCCACCAGGTTCATGTTTTAATTGTGGAGAGTTTGGCCACTTCCGCAACAACTGTCCGAGGCTGGAAAATGCTAATGCGAATCCGAATGCGAACGTCAACACCAACGTGAATCCTGCTCGAGGGCGAGCATACAACTTGAATGCAAACGAAGCGAGGGCTGACAACGAGGTTGTCAATGGTACGTTTCTTGTTAACAATCAACCCACATCTATTCTTTTTGATTCTGGTGCCAATCGAAGTTTTGTTTCATTATCTTTTGAGCCTTTGCTTGCGATACCTAGAACTAAATTGAGGAAACCCTTGTCTGTCGAAGTTGCTACTGGTAAACCTCTTGTTCTCGATTCTGTTATTCATAACTGTCAGCTGAACCTTGATAACCATCTTTTTCCGATTGACCTCACGCCAATGCAACTTGGAAGCTTCGACATTATCGTTGGAATGGATTGGTTAACCAAACACCACGCTGAGGTGGTTTGTTTCGATAAGATTGTTCGTATTCCTTTGTCTTCTGGCGATATTTTGGAAGTTCGTGGCGAGAAGCCATCTGGCGGATTGAAGCTTATGTCATGTGCAAAGGCCCAAAGTTATTTGAGAAAAGGATATGTTGCTTTTCTAGCACATGTCACCGAGGAGAAAGTCAAGCGCAAGAGTATTCAGGATATTCCGATTGTTCGGGATTATCCAGAGGTGTTTCCTGATGAACTGCCTGGTTTGCCTCCAGTTCGTCAAGTTGAGTTTCATATCGACCTTGTACCTAATGCCAACCCGATCGCGAGAGCACCTTATCGTCTTGCACCTTCAGAGATGTAAGAGTTATCGAAACAGCTTCAAGAGTTATCTGATAAAGGATTCATTCGTCCGAGCTTTTCACCTTGGGGAGCTCCTGTCCTCTTCGTGAAAAAGAAAGATGGGTCTTTTCGAATGTGTATCGATTATCGTGAGCTTAACAAGCTTACCATCAAGAATCGATATCCCCTACCTCGAATTGATGATCTCTTCGATCAGCTGCAAGGTGCTTCATGTTTTTCTAAGATCGATCTGCGTTCTGGGTATCATCAACTTCGTGTTCTCGAAGAAGATATTCATGGGCATTACGAGTTCACAGTCATACCTTTTGGTTTGACGAATGCTCCAGCTATCTTTATGGACTTAATGAATAGGGTTTGTAAACCTTATTTAGACAAGTTCATTATTGTGTTCATCGACGATATTCTCATTTGTTCGAAGACTCGAGCCGATCACGAGCAACACCTTCGCTTAACGTTGGAACTCCTTAAGAAGGAACAACTTTTCGCTAAATTCTCCAAGTGTGAATTCTGGCTTAAAGAAGTTCAATTTCTGGGTCATATAGTCAATGAGCAAGGTATTCGTGTGGATCCATCCAAGATTGTTGCTATTAAGGATTGGAGTACGCCAACGACACCTACAGAGATTCGATCTTTTTTTGGCCTCGCTGGCTACTATCGTCGATTCATTTCTAATTTCTCGAAAATTGCGGTTCCACTCACTTCTTTAACTCAGAAGAATAAGCCTTTTGAGTGGGGACCCAAACAAGAAGAAGCGTTTCAAACGCTGAAGCAAAAGTTGTGTAATGCTCCTGTTCTATCTCTGCCCGAGGGAAACGATGATTTCGTTATTGCGATGCATCCAATTTAGGCCTTGGTTGCGTCCTCATGCAACGAGGTAAAGTTATTGCATATGCATCTAGACAGCTGAAAATCCACGAGAAGAACTATACGACTCATGATCTCGAGTTAGGAGCTGTGGTTTTCGCGCTTAAAATCTGGAGACACTACCTCTATGGAACGAAGTGTGTGGTTTTCACAGACCACAAAAGTCTCCAGCATATTCTTAATCAGAAAGAGCTGAACATGAGGCAACGACGTTGGGTTGAACTCTTGAACAATTACGATTGCGAGATTCGCTACCATCCTGGTAAGGCGAATGTCGTGGCTGATGCGCTTAGTCGAAAAGAGCGAGTCAAACTTCATTCCGTTCAAACACTATCTAATCTTCAATCTCGTATTCTTCAAGCTCAGCAATTTTGTGTTTCACAGAATTTGATGGGTATGGAATTACCACATCAGCTTGAGCTTAAACTCGAAGCAAAAGGCGATGGTTTGCTTTATTTCAAGGATCGTTTGTGGGTCCCGAAACAAGACGATCTTCGCACCCTAGTGATGGACGAATCTCACAAGTCTCGATATTCTATCCATCCTGGTGCCGATAAAATGTACAAGGATCTTCGTACTAAGTTCTGGTGGCCTGGTATGAAGAAAGATGTTGCCTTGTATGTATCGAAATACCTAACTTGTCTTAAAGTCAAGGCTGAACATCAACGACCTTCTGGTTTGCTTGTACAACCAGAGATACCGGTTTGGAAGTGGGAGAGCCTTGCGATGGATCTCATCACTAAATTACCGCATACATCTAAAGGTCATGATGCTATTTGGGTTGTTATCGATCGATTAACGAAGTCAGCTCATTTTCTCCCGATTCGCGAGGATCTATCTGCTGATAAACTTGCAAAAATTTATGTTGATGAGATTATTTCACGACATGGTGTTCCTTTGGATATCATTCCGATCGTGATGCTCGATTTTCATCTCATTTCTGGAAAACCATGCAAACTGCTATGGGAACCCAACTAAATCTAAGCACTGCTTATCATCCCCAAACAGATGGTCAATCAGAAAGGACGATTCAAACTTTGGAGGATATGCTTAGAGCATGCGTGATAGACTTTGGTGGTAATTGGGATTCTCATTTGCCAATGATCGAGTTCTCTTACAACAATAGTTATCATGCTAGCATTAAAATGGCACCATTCGAAGCTCTCTACGGTCGAAAATGCCGTTCACCTGTCTGTTGGAACGAGACCGGTGAAGCTCAGCTTACTGGACCTGAGCTCGTTCTGGAAACAACAGACAAAATCAAGAAAATTCGCGATAATCTGGTGACAGCTAGAAGCCGTCAAAAGAGTTATGCGGATTTAGGACGCAAGCCCTTAGAATTTCAAGTCGGAGACCGTGTCCTACTCAAGGTTTCACCTTGGAAAGGAGTCGTGAGATTTGGAAAAAAAGGAAAACTTGCACCTCGATATGTGGGACCATTTAAGATTGTGGAAAGAATTGGGAAGGTTGCCTATCGACTAGAGCTACCTCCAGAGCTTGGAAATATTCATCCGACTTTTCACGTGTCCAATTTGCGAAAGTGTTTAGCTGACGCTGATCTTCACATACCTCTCGACGAGATCCGAATCGATGATACAATGCACTTTGTCGAGAAACCCGTGGAGATAGTGGACCGTACATTCAAGCAGTTAAAGGACAAACGGATTCATTTGGTTAAAGTTCGTTGGGAGTCCAAACGTGGCCCAGAATTTACTTGGGAACGTAAGGATCAAATGATGACCAAATATCCATATTTGTTTCCACAAGCTTCCTCTAGTTAAAATTTCGGGACGAAATTTCCTGAAGTAGGGGAGACTGTGACAACTGTGCTCTGTAATCTCTGTACGATGAAAAACAATGTTGATTATTAATAAAACAATGTGCTTTGGTGTTATTATATGTGTTTTGTGTGTATTTGTGTTTGGTAATTTTACAATTCGATTCGATTCCAATTTCAAGCTCTAAATCGCTTTCTGGAAGGTTATACGCGCACTAATGCGTAAATATAACCAGTTTAATGCAACAAACACTCCGGAATAGTGAAATAGGCTTAACATACCTTAAATAACCTCCACATAACTTAGAAATAAGTTTTGGATGGTTTGGTGTGTCGAAAACAAGTTTGTTCGATCGCAGGGACTATTTGTGTCAAATTGCGAAATTATACCGATTCGTATAGTAACGAACATTCCGGAACTTGATCATATGTTAAACATACCCTAAATAACCTTTACATAGCTTAGAAATAGGCTTTGAGGGGTTCGGTATGCTAAAATAAACTTTATTGATCAATAGGGACTAAAAGCGTCAAAAAGTGCACAAGTTTGCATTTTCGCGCATATCTTACGTTCTGAATACATCCGGACATCCAAAAATTTATGTAAGCATTAAAATATTATGTTTTAGTGTTTGGCATAATAAAAATCCATTCGTCGCGCAATTTGGACCGTTTTTGCGTTCGTTACGACTCCCGTCGTAATTAACCGAACAACGCGATCGTACGACCAAACGAGCCGACATCCGAGATATTTTTGAGCAAATTTTAAGTTCCCTATACTTTAACTTCATTTTAGAGCCTTAAAATGGGGTTAACGGGGTTTAAACGTGCCAAAAATGCTTAAAAATCAAGTTTGGGGCTGCAGGGGCCTGTTCTGCCATTTTTCAAACTTGGCTGATCTGCACAAGGCTTACGGACCGTAAGCACATCTCCATACGGTCCGTAAGGGCCTCCCAGATCAGCAGAATGTGTTTTCCAGCCATTTCCAGCTGTTACACACTTATGCACTTGGTTTTGGGCAATCTATGGGCTGGTTTGAAGGCTCCCGTGGTATTCAAATCAGTGGGTATGATGTGTAGGGCTAGGATCAAAGCACGTTTTCCAAGAAACGATCCTAACGGTTGTGAATTTCCTATAAATACCCAACCCAACTTCATTCTTCCCCACTTGATTTCTGAGATTTCTCTAAGTTGGGGTGTTCCATCACCTTATACCTGAGAATACTTGGAAAATCAAACTTGCCAGGACCTTCTGTAAGTATTCTTTCGCGTTTTTCATTCGTTTTAGCGTTAAAGTCAAACTGTGTTTGACTTTCTGCTTTGACCAGTTCATGGTCAACGCAAAGTTCATTTGAACTTCATAACGTGAGCGTAATCACGATGGTTATAGTCCCTAGTGACTATACCTACTGATTACCACGTTATCTAGGCTCAGTGACGAGTCGTAGTTTCGGCCAAAATGCGTTTCCTCGCGTATTTTGTAACCAAACTACTCTAGGATATCAAAACCGTTTGTTTTGATATCAAAACCTGTTTTCTAACTTAACTAAACACGTTTCGACATGTTTAGCTCGTCACTTGTTAGTTTAGTGCTTGTGTTGAGTCGTAAGTCAAGCGGACTAAACACCCGCTTAGACTTTCGAACACGACCCGTTTGGTCGATCATTAGGATCTGACCAAACACGTTTAGTGACCATAGTAGCGTAGGGAATAACCTTCCGGGGTTATACCTTATGGTCACTTAGGTTTGATTAGTCGCATGATAAGTAGTTTATGTGCCCTTGGTAAATTACCGAAATACCCTTTTCATACATAATTGGTAATTAAGCATATGTAACTTAAACTTTTGTCACGTAGCTGATTATGTAACATAATTAAACATGTATGGGCATATAATACTTGTCATAGGACTAGTTAGACGTCTCAAACGCGCTTTTGCGCGCACGACGCGTTAAAGTAGCGTAAGCTACCTTAATGGGTCGCGATAGGGTCGAAAGCACTTAGGTTAGGTTCCGATTTAGGATGTAGGCTTTGTTAAACCATATCACATGAGTTCCAACACTCATTTGGTTTACAAGACCTCATTCTATCCGATCTTCCGATTTAGGCGTCTATTGTTTGACTAGTGGTTCGATTACTAGGGGCTACTTGATTTCTCTGGTTTGCTCGAGTTTGTTGAAGTTCTATTTGATCAAGGATACTTTGCACTACATGTGAGTACATAGTTCCCCTATTTTATTGTTTTTAAATGTTTTGGGGTGATTCATATGTACAAAATGTTTTCAAGGTTTAAACGATGATTTCAAAAACGATTAAAACGATTTTTACTAAACTAATAACGATTTCAATAATGTGAACAAAACTTGATGGTTGTAGTTACATAACGAATGACATTCATTAATTTTGGCCGAACCGACCAGTATTAGGTTATGGTACCATAGGATCTGACAAATCCCGTTATTGCACTGCACCCATGGTTATGTGTGGGGGTTGTGGGTAACGACTGAATCTGATGATTGTTAACTTATCCTTTGGTGGTTTGTTAATACGAAACGAGAAACGAGTTAGACGAGTCACGAAGGTTTGAATGTTGTTAACGAGACGACCAAAAGTAGTTTCACTATTAAAACGAATACGATTTCGGGACGAGTTAAACGAATTGAGACGATTTAAACGAGATAAACGATTTGGATAAACGATTGGTTTTGGGGTAGTGATTAGATAATGAAACGAGTGTAGTATGCTAGAATCATGGTAGATACGCCGCTGGTACTTCTTATATATAAGTGATTCTATCATATTATATTGCGTGTCATTATTTAGTTCACTTGGGAAAACGATTTGAAACGATATCACACAACAAGGTTTTGAAACGATATAAACCATACGAGTTTTATTAACGAGTTTTTACGAGATGTTTCCGAATTATTTTACTAAAACAAATGTTTTTGGGTTAAGAATCATGGCTACGAGATTTTATAAACTATAACTAATTTGATTTGAGTTGGTTATTTATGTTGCAATACGCTTTTCAAAACGAGGTTTGTATTTTGACTCTTGTAGTCTAACGATGTACTGCAACATATAAACGAGCCATGAATCCGATACTCCTATAAAACCTATGTACTCGCCAGCATTTCTTTGCTGACTAAGTTTTTACATATGTTTCAGGTGTTGATGCTTGAATGACTACTAGGATGCATGCGTCACATAGGATCTGGACAAGGCCTTAGTGACATAATAACTATGATAGACAATATAAAACTTGTTTGTTCTATGTGTTAAGACAGTGTAATGTTTAATATTATCAACTAAACGAAACTATTTTTGAATCCATGGTTGTGAAACAATTATTCTGTTGCAACACTCTCCGACGTTTCCGCCACGGTTTGTTGTCCTACGTGGTCGGGGTGTGACAGAAAAGTTGGTATCAGAGCCAATGGTTATAGGGAATTAGGTTATTAGTAATGCTTTGACCTAGACTATAACTTTAGGACCCTAACACAAGTTTACTTGTGTTTAGATTTTAAAACAATACCGTCACCTATCCTTAGGTGATAACCACAACAAGAACACAAATCCGAATCTGCTTCGAAAATTAATCATCCATTCTAGGATGATTGATTACTAGGTTTTGAACCCTTCCAGTTTGATTCATGTTTGGCTTAGTGCCTTTTGAATTTTCAAAAAATCTCGTCAAAGTTTGGGTTAAAATAATGTGAACACGTGTAAACTGGAAGAGTGAATGCCTGTACCCTGAGTTTTCTGTCTAAGGCTAGAGTGTTCGTACAAATCCACATAATCGGACCAGTCACTCTTACCTGGGAACTCTTGGGGTGAGTGTTCACTTATAGGCGAGCATGTCTTCGCGATGCATTATTTTGATTCATTTACTTTGATTAGTCACTGCGTGTCGTTTGTTTGTTCGAGGTAACAAACAAATGATCGCCTTCCTTGTGATTTGTCGATACATCTTTTTGCTTTTCCTAATTATCAACCTTACTCGTTTATCATATTTCCTTGTTAGACAATGCCTCCACGACGTGAAGCACAATCTTTCACCATTGAAGAAATCGCAGCCCTAGTCTCTCAGCAAGTGGCTGCTGTGCTTCCCGGTGTTGTAACTCAAGTTCATGAGATATACAACAATAACAATAATAACCACAACAATGCGCAGTGTAATTTCAAGAACTTCAATTCTGCTAAGCCTCTTAAGTTTTCTGGGTTGCAAGGAGCAACTGCGCTCCTACAGTGGTTCGAGAGTATTGAGAACACATTCAGGCATGTGCAGTGTCCGAATGCACGTAAGGTTGAATTTGCTACCAGCGTGTTTGAGAAGCGAGCGCTTACCTGGTGGAATGGTATTATGCGCGATAGGGGTGCCGAAGTGGCGTTGGCACAAACGTGGGATGAGCTTCGGGCTCTCATGATGAGAGAGTTCTGTCCCCGTCACGAGATTCGAGCTTTGGAGCGAGAGTTTGACGATTTAAAACAAGATGGGGCTGAGCACCGTGCGTACATGGATCGCTTTGAGGAACTCAGTCTATTGTGTCCCACCATGGTTACCCCACCAGACAAAGCAATCGAAAGATATATCGATGGTCTACCCGATTCTATGCTGGATATTGTGACCGCTGTTAATCCTACTACCCTTCGCCAAGCAATCGAATTGTCTGCTACCCTGACTGAATCCCAAGTCAGAAAGGGTAAACTCACTCGCAAGGGTGACAAGAAGAAATCCTCTGATTCTGCTAAAGACAAGAAGAAGGGTAAAGGTAAAGAAGGTGAGTCGTCGAAGAAATCAAGGAAGCGAAAGGGTGCACAGAACTTTGCTGTTACGATACAGGCTGAACAGAACACACCGGCTCAACCACCTGCGAAAAAGGCGTATGCCGGTACCGCACCTCATTGTGCTCGCTGTAACGGTCATCATGTTGCACAGCAAGCTTGTAAGCAATGCACGACGTGTGGTAGACTTGGGCATTTAGCCAATGTTTGTCATTCAGGACAAAATCAGGTTGCCCAGGTTCAAGCTCCGGCACAAGGGAATGCTGCTAGATTCCCACCAGGTTCATGTTTTAATTGTGGAGAGTTTGGCCACTTCCGCAACAACTGTCCGAGGCTGGAAAATGCTAATGCGAATCCGAATGCGAACGTCAACACCAACGTGAATCCTGCTCGAGGGCGAGCATACAACTTGAATGCAAACGAAGCGAGGGCTGACAACGAGGTTGTCAATGGTACGTTTCTTGTTAACAATCAACCCGCATCTATTCTTTTTGATTCTGGTGCCGATCGAAGTTTTGTTTCATTATCTTTTGAGCCTTTGCTTGCGATACCTAGAACTAAATTGAGGAAACCCTTGTCTGTCGAAGTTGCTACTGGTAAACCTCTTGTTCTCGATTCTGTTATTCATAATTGTCAGCTGAACCTTGATAACCATCTTTTTCCGATTGACCTCACGCCAATGCAACTTGGAAGCTTCGACATTATCGTTGGAATGGATTGGTTAACCAAACACCACGCTGAGGTGGTTTGTTTCGATAAGATTGTTCGTATTCCTTTGTCTTCTGGCGATATTTTGGAAGTTCGTGGCGAGAAGCCATCTGGCGGATTGAAGCTTATGTCATGTGCAAAGGCCCAAAGTTATTTGAGAAAAGGATATGTTGCTTTTCTAGCACATGTCACCGAGGAGAAAGTCAAGCGCAAGAGTATTCAGGATATTCCGATTGTTCGGGATTATCCAGAGGTGTTTCCTGATGAACTGCCTGGTTTGCCTCCAGTTCGTCAAGTTGAGTTTCATATCGACCTTGTACCTAATGCCAACCCGATCGCGAGAGCACCTTATCGTCTTGCACCTTCAGAGATGTAAGAGTTATCGAAACAGCTTCAAGAGTTATCTGATAAAGGATTCATTCGTCCGAGCTTTTCACCTTGGGGAGCTCCTGTCCTCTTCGTGAAAAAGAAAGATGGGTCTTTTCGAATGTGTATCGATTATCGTGAGCTTAACAAGCTTACCATCAAGAATCGATATCCCCTACCTCGAATTGATGATCTCTTCGATCAGCTGCAAGGTGCTTCATGTTTTTCTAAGATCGATCTGCGTTCTGGGTATCATCAACTTCGTGTTCTCGAAGAAGATATTCATGGGCATTACGAGTTCACAGTCATACCTTTTGGTTTGACGAATGCTCCAGCTATCTTTATGGACTTAATGAATAGGGTTTGTAAACCTTATTTAGACAAGTTCATTATTGTGTTCATCGACGATATTCTCATTTGTTCGAAGACTCGAGCCGATCACGAGCAACACCTTCGCTTAACGTTGGAACTCCTTAAGAAGGAACAACTTTTCGCTAAATTCTCCAAGTGTGAATTCTGGCTTAAAGAAGTTCAATTTCTGGGTCATATAGTCAATGAGCAAGGTATTCATGTGGATCCATCCAAGATTGTTGCTATTAAGGATCGGAGTACGCCAACGACACCTACAGAGATTCGATCTTTTTTTGGCCTCGCTGGCTACTATCGTCGATTCATTTCTAATTTCTCGAAAATTGCGGTTCCACTCACTTCTTTAACTCAGAAGAATAAGCCTTTTGAGTGGGGACCCAAACAAGAAGAAGCGTTTCAAACGCTGAAGCAAAAGTTGTGTAATGCTCCTGTTCTATCTCTGCCCGAGGGAAACGATGATTTCGTTGTCTATTGCGATGCATCCAATTTAGGCCTTGGTTGCGTCCTCATGCAACGAGGTAAAGTTATTGCATATGCATCTAGACAGCTGAAAATCCACGAGAAGAACTATACGACTCATGATCTCGAGTTAGGAGCTGTGGTTTTCGCGCTTAAAATCTGGAGACACTACCTCTATGGAACGAAGTGTGTGGTTTTCACAGACCACAAAAGTCTCCAGCATATTCTTAATCAGAAAGAGCTGAACATGAGGCAACGACGTTGGGTTGAACTCTTGAACAATTACGATTGCGAGATTCGCTACCATCCTGGTAAGGCGAATGTCGTGGCTGATGCGCTTAGTCGAAAAGAGCGAGTCAAACTTCATTCCGTTCAAACACTATCTGATCTTCAATCTCGTATTCTTCAAGCTCAGCAATTTTGTGTTTCACAGAATTTGATGGGTATGGAATTACCACATCAGCTTGAGCTTAAACTCGAAGCAAAAGGCGATGGTTTGCTTTATTTCAAGGATCGTTTGTGGGTCCCGAAACAAGACGATCTTCGCACCCTAGTGATGGACGAATCTCACAAGTCTCGATATTCTATCCATCCTGGTGCCGATAAAATGTACAAGGATCTTCGTACTAAGTTCTGGTGGCCTGGTATGAAGAAAGATGTTGCCTTGTATGTATCGAAATACCTAACTTGTCTTAAAGTCAAGGCTGAACATCAACGACCTTCTGGTTTGCTTGTACAACCAGAGATACCGGTTTGGAAGTGGGAGAGCCTTGCGATGGATCTCATCACTAAATTACCGCATACATCTAAAGGTCATGATGCTATTTGGGTTGTTATCGATCGATTAACGAAGTCAGCTCATTTTCTCCCGATTCGCGAGGATCTATCTGCTGATAAACTTGCAAAAATTTATGTTGATGAGATTATTTCACGACATGGTGTTCCTTTGGATATCATTCCGATCGTGATGCTCGATTTTCATCTCATTTCTGGAAAACCATGCAAACTGCTATGGGAACCCAACTAAATCTAAGCACTGCTTATCATCCCCAAACAGATGGTCAATCAGAAAGGACGATTCAAACTTTGGAGGATATGCTTAGAGCATGCGTGATAGACTTTGGTGGTAATTGGGATTCTCATTTGCCAATGATCGAGTTCTCTTACAACAATAGTTATCATGCTAGCATTAAAATGGCACCATTCGAAGCTCTCTACGGTCGAAAATGCCGTTCACCTGTCTGTTGGAACGAGACCGGTGAAGCTCAGCTTACTGGACCTGAGCTCGTTCTGGAAACAACAGACAAAATCAAGAAAATTCGCGATAATCTGGTGACAGCTAGAAGCCGTCAAAAGAGTTATGCGGATTTAGGACGCAAGCCCTTAGAATTTCAAGTCGGAGACCGTGTCCTACTCAAGGTTTCACCTTGGAAAGGAGTCGTGAGATTTGGAAAAAAAGGAAAACTTGCACCTCGATATGTGGGACCATTTAAGATTGTGGAAAGAATTGGGAAGGTTGCCTATCGACTAGAGCTACCTCCAGAGCTTGGAAATATTCATCCGACTTTTCACGTGTCCAATTTGCGAAAGTGTTTAGCTGACGCTGATCTTCACATACCTCTCGACGAGATCCGAATCGATGATACAATGCACTTTGTCGAGAAACCCGTGGAGATAGTGGACCGTACATTCAAGCAGTTAAAGGACAAACGGATTCATTTGGTTAAAGTTCGTTGGGAGTCCAAACGTGGCCCAGAATTTACTTGGGAACGTAAGGATCAAATGATGACCAAATATCCATATTTGTTTCCACAAGCTTCCTCTAGTTAAAATTTCGGGACGAAATTTCCTGAAGTAGGGGAGACTGTGACAACTGTGCTCTGTAATCTCTGTACGATGAAAAACAATGTTGATTATTAATAAAACAATGTGCTTTGGTGTTATTATATGTGTTTTGTGTGTATTTGTGTTTGGTAATTTTACAATTCGATTCGATTCCAATTTCAAGCTCTAAATCGCTTTCTGGAAGGTTATACGCGCACTAATGCGTAAATATAACCAGTTTAATGCAACAAACACTCCGGAATAGTGAAATAGGCTTAACATACCTTAAATAACCTCCACATAACTTAGAAATAAGTTTTGGATGGTTTGGTGTGTCGAAAACAAGTTTGTTCGATCGCAGGGACTATTTGTGTCAAATTGCGAAATTATACCGATTCGTATAGTAACGAACATTCTGGAACTTGATCATATGTTAAACATACCCTAAATAACCTTTACATAGCTTAGAAATAGGCTTTGAGGGGTTCGGTATGCTAAAATAAACTTTATTGATCAATAGGGACTAAAAGCGTCAAAAAGTGCACAAGTTTGCATTTTCGCGCATATCTTACGTTCTGAATACATCCGGACATCCAAAAATTTATGTAAGCATTAAAATATTATGTTTTAGTGTTTGGCATAATAAAAATCCATTCGTCGCGCAATTTGGACCGTTTTTGCGTTCGTTACGACTCCCGTCGTAATTAACCGAACAACGCGATCGTACGACCAAACGAGCCGACATCCGAGATATTTTTGAGCAAATTTTAAGTTCCCTATACTTTAACTTCATTTTAGAGCCTTAAAATGGGGTTAACTGGGTTTAAACGTGCCAAAAATGCTTAAAAATCAAGTTTGGGGCTGCAGGGGCCTGTTCTGCCATTTTTCAAACTTGGCTGATCTGCACAAGGCTTACGGACCGTAAGCACATCTCCATACGGTCCGTAAGGACCTCCCAGATCAGCAGAATGTGTTTTCCAGCCATTTCCAGCTGTTACACACTTATGCACTTGGTTTTGGGCAATCTATGGGCTGGTTTGAAGGCTCCCGTGGTATTCAAATCAGTGGGTATGATGTGTAGGGCTAGGATCAAAGCACGTTTTCCAAGAAACGATCCTAACGGTTGTGAATTTCCTATAAATACCCAACCCAACTTCATTCTTCCCCACTTGATTTCTGAGATTTCTCTAAGTTGGGGTGTTCCATCACCTCATACCTGAGAATACTTGGAAAATCAAACTTGCCGGGACCTTCTGTAAGTATTCTTTCGCGTTTTTCATTCGTTTTAGCGTTAAAGTCAAACTGTGTTTGACTTTCTGCTTTGACCAGTTCATGGTCAACGCAAAGTTCATTTGAACTTCATAACGTGAGCGTAATCACGATGGTTATAGTCCCTAGTGACTATACCTACTGATTACCACGTTATCTAGGCTCAGTGACGAGTCGTAGTTTCGGCCAAAATGCGTTTCCTCGCGTATTTTGTAACCAAACTACTCTAGGATATCAAAACCGTTTGTTTTGATATCAAAACCTGTTTTCTAACTTAACTAAACACGTTTCGACATGTTTAGCTCGTCACTTGTTAGTTTAGTGCTTGTGTTGAGTCGTAAGTCAAGCGGACTAAACACCCGCTTAGACTTTCGAACACGACCCGTTTGGTCGATCATTAGGATCTGACCAAACACGTTTAGTGACCATAGTAGCGTAGGGAATAACCTTCCGGGGTTATACCTTATGGTCACTTAGGTTTGATTAGTCGCATGATAAGTAGTTTATGTGCCCTTGGTAAATTACCGAAATACCCTTTTCATACATAATTGGTAATTAAGCATATGTAACTTAAACTTTTGTCACGTAGCTGATTATGTAACATAATTAAACATGTATGGGCATATAATACTTGTCATAGGACTAGTTAGACGTCTCAAACGCGCTTTTGCGCGCACGACGCGTTAAAGTAGCGTAAGCTACCTTAATGGGTCGCGATAGGGTCGAAAGCACTTAGGTTAGGTTCCGATTTAGGATGTAGGCTTTGTTAAACCATATCACATGAGTTCCAACACTCATTTGGTTTACAAGACCTCATTCTATCCGATCTTCCGATTTAGGCGTCTATTGTTTGACTAGTGGTTCGATTACTAGGGGCTACTTGATTTCTCTGGTTTGCTCGAGTTTGTTGAAGTTCTATTTGATCAAGGATACTTTGCACTACATGTGAGTACATAGTTCCCCTATTTTATTGTTTTTAAATGTTTTGGGGTGATTCATATGTACAAAATGTTTTCAAGGTTTAAACGATGATTTCAAAAACGATTAAAACGATTTTTACTAAACTAATAACGATTTCAATAATGTGAACAAAACTTGATGGTTGTAGTTACATAACGAATGACATTCATTAATTTTGGCCGAACCGACCAGTATTAGGTTATGGTACCATAGGATCTGACAAATCCCGTTATTGCACTGCACCCATGGTTATGTGTGGGGGTTGTGGGTAACGACTGAATCTGATGATTGTTAACTTACCCTTTGGTGGTTTGTTAATACGAAACGAGAAACGAGTTAGACGAGTCACGAAGGTTTGAATGTTGTTAACGAGACGACCAAAAGTAGTTTCACTATTAAAACGAATACGATTTCGGACGAGTTAAACGAATTGAGACGATTTAAACGAGATAAACGATTTGGATAAACGATTGGTTTTGGGGTAGTGATTAGATAATGAAACGAGTGTAGTATGCTAGAATCATGGTAGATACGCCGCTGGTACTTCTTATATATAAGTGATTCTATCATATTACATTGCGTGTCATTATTTAGTTCACTTGGGAAAACGATTTGAAACGATATCACACAACGAGGTTTTGAAACGATATAAACCATACGAGTTTTATTAACGAGTTTTCACGAGATGTTTCCGAATTATTTTACTAAAACAAATGTTTTTGGGTTAAGAATCATGGCTACGAGATTTTATAAACTATAACTAATTTGATTTGAGTTGGTTATTTATGTTGCAATACGCTTTTCAAAACGAGGTTTGTATTTTGACTCTTGTAGTCTAACGATGTACTGCAACATATAAACGAGCCATGATTCCGATACTCCTATAAAACCTATGTACTCGCCAGCATTTCTTTGCTGACTAAGTTTTTACATATGTTTCAGGTGTTGATGCTTGAATGACTACTAGGATGCATGCGTCACATAGGATCTGGACAAGGCCTTAGTGACATAATAACTATGATAGACAATATAAAACTTGTTTGTTCTATGTGTTAAGACATTGTAATGTTTAATATTATCAATAAAACGAAACTATTTTTGAATCCATGGTTGTGAAACAATTATTCTGTTGCAACACTCTCCGACGTTTCCGCCACGGTTTGTTGTCCTACGTGGTCGGGGTGTGACAGATGATGAGACTGTACATGCGCCGGAGATATTTACGACAGACACTGAGAGTGACCCGGACATGCTGACCAAGGACGAGGACAATTTCCAACCGTCCGCGCTGCCATATTTAGGTGATGAATTACCCTTGCTGATGGTTTCCTTGACGCGAGTCTTCCTGTCATTCTTGATTCGGTCCACGACCGCCTTACCAGTTGGACACTTCGGTGGGGAGCACCCCTTGACTCCAATCCTCGACAATGCGCCTCCTGTGGACATTCCTTCTGAAGATTGACTACTTAACGAATAATTGATGATGACATGGGCATGTTATTGATGGCCCTTCTGATAACACCTATGATGATGGGAAAGTTCGACGAGCATGTTGTAACTAAAGTTCACTTTTTGAGACCCCTGTTAACAAGCTATCCTCTGATTCTAGCATACACTCGATCTCAGACTCCTTTGAGCCTGTGCCATCTGCAGCCTTACAGACAGCCAAATCACAGCTTTCGACTACTGACGTGGACGACGACGTCGTTATGACTGTTACACCAACACCTGCTCAAGACGCCACACCTTTATACGACCCAGAACCTGCTCCTGAGACAGCTCCTGTTTCTTTTGGGGTCAGCTTGATGTTGCACCTACTGACCCTTGATGTGTGCTAAACAGACTCTAAAAATTAACTAAATTAGACTCTCTAAGCTAGACACTAAAAAGCTTTAATTCTAGACTCGACCTAAACCACACAATCGGCAAGTGTACCGATCAATGTAGTATAACCCTAGGAAGTCCGGATATCGAACCACGAGACTCTATAAATCACGTAAACTAGACTCTAACAGACATTAACAGACACGACTTAACTTGTTTAATTGTTTGGGGGGGGGGTTACGGAAAATCTAGGAAATCTATATTAAACTACTAAATTAACTAAAACTAGACTAAATACGAATGAAGACTGAGGACTTTCCTTATATGAAAACGAGACCACCTAGACAAGAATCCTGGATTGTTTTTAAGAGATTACCGATTAAGTTAAATGCACGAATTATGGAACCGGGATCTTTAAGTACTAAACCTATTAAGAACCAACTAAGCCCTTCGACCCTTCTCAAGGAGAAACCTGTGGAACTACCTAGGCCGTTAATCCTACCGGTTATTAGACGCCTTCCTAGTTGTCTAATTATTGTGCAAGTACCCTAATGTTGACCTATTCTTTTCCAATCATAGATCTAGGGTAGTTTGAAGTAATCAATTTGACTTGATAGACTAATAAAACCGACATGTAAACCAAGACATGACCTTTTCCAAGGACTATCTAAAGCAATTCGCCGGGTAAGACCTACCAATAGTCCCTCACTTTCCAGGTATTAGGACTAGTAGAACACTAAGATTTAGCAAATTATTATCAGTTACTTCTAGGGGTTATTGCGCAATTCTCCCTAAAGAGTTAAGGTTTTCTAACGTGATATAGAGACTCACCGAAATCTTAAACCCTAATATGACTCTATGTTGTGATATAGACCGTCACTAAGAATCATATGAAGCAAGTAATAACAATAAACCAAATCAAAGCACGCATATACATCAAATCATTAAATCAAACCTTTTACAAATCACAATTAGTCCATAAAAATCATGCAATTAATAAAACCGGTAAAAAACTTCATATTAATCCATTCATCAAGTCTAGGTGGCTTAAATGTTTAGCCAAGCATACTAAAACGTGAAAACAAAACAAAGATGTCTAAACAAGAATTCATTGTAACAAGTTCAAGAAAAGAAATCGCCAAAACAAGGGATTAGAAAACCCGATATATTCTTCGATTCTTCGCCCTTGACTCGTACCAATGATTCCAAAGCCTTGAGATTTCCGATTGTGTGCCAAGAATGCTCCAAGATTACCCAAAGAAGTCTCGATTTCGTAATTAGGGTTATCTCTTGTTTTCTTGGAAAAAAATCCTTCAAACCCCTAGCTGCTAACAAAATTTCTACGAAATAAGGCCTAGACGTTGCGCGAGGGGGCTAGGCGTCACGCGGCGCCCCCCTCTTATGAATATTTTATTATTTCCTTAATTTCCAGCTTTCCAACTCGCATTCAAATCCCGTTTTTCCTCCAAACTGTTCGTTTTGACTCGTTTTTCATCACTTTAAGCTACGGGACCTGAAATCAAAGCTTAACGTCAGCAGTATCGAAATTCTAACCTAAACTAGACTCAAAATAACCGAAAACTGACCAAAATATACACTAAAAACATATGTACTTTGCAATACATCAAACATCCCCACACTTACTCTGTTTTCGTCCTCGAAAAAAAATTATGCAACGGAATCATAGACAAATAATCACTTGGGCCGAAAATTATAGGTATATTTACTTAAACCAAGGCTTGCGTTAGCCGCGATTGCGAATATGCTTGTCCCCTTAAACCCGAATCCAATCCTAAGCCCTTATCATGTGAATTTAATTTAAGTGTAGTGTGTCTACCTAGGGTTTCACACTAGAATTTACAGTCTATCTACTCCCACCTCAAGCTTATAGGACTAAAGGAACGATCACTGGACCAATTCCCAACCGTCTTATATCAAAACCAAGAGAGTTTACAATCAGATTTTTCTTCTTCTTTTTTCCTTTTTTTTTCATTCGTGAGTTTAGACGATGCTTTCCCTAACCAAGAGGTAATCCGGCTGTAGAGTCGCTATCCCCAACCACAGATTACTTAGGTTTCGGCTCTTTTTTACTTTTTCTTTGCACGGTCGATTTCATACACCCTAGCGGTAATTCGGTTGTAGAGTCACTATCCCCAACCCAAACTACATAGGAATGCGCTACTTTCATTTAGTTTCTAGCTCAATTTTTTCTATATTTTTTTTTCGCATGATCACAAACTCTAACGGTTTTAATTTATAACGGTGCCCCTTATACTATTATCGGCAGTTTTAATTTCCCATATCTCCCAGGCGAAAACCCACTAGCAGACCGACAATTAAGGTATATTAACTCAAAGGGACTTAAAACCAAACCCGGGCCTATCCACACATCCCTAACTAGACGCAAGCTCGATTTATTATAATCTCATATTATTATTATTTCAACCCGAGCAAAAATTCATCTTTTCTATCATTTTCCATTTAAAAATGCAAACTTCTTTTTTATTCGAAGGACATATTTTTTCAATTTTTTATTTTTTTTTGTATTTTTCAAAAAATTTTTAATTTTTTTTGTGCTTTTCATAAATAAGACTCGATTATTTAAATGTATCCCATCCCCACACTTAGAGATTGCATTGTCCCTAATGCAAGAACGAAAATACGACTCAACAACTACCTAAAAAAACTGCAAACGAAATAAATAAAAATATACAACAACAAAGGAAAAACGACTTAACTGAATATGTGAGACTGTCAAAGTGCCAGTCGTTTCCACATAAACGCCCTCCAAAACCGAACGTGCTCAGCAAACAATACCAAAACTCTCTCTCACACGAACGGAAAGCGGCTCCAATCATCACCCTAAAACAAACATACCATACCAAGCAAACTACTACCAAACGTTCAACATACCAACATCCGAAGTTCAAACGAAAAATAAAAACATATGTCTTACTAATACAACCCAAACGAACTACTAAAATAGCATAAAGTAAAATAATCAAAAGGATATATGCTGCTTCAGTCTATCTCCATCACTCCTCATCTGTCTCCTCCTCCATCTGCTGCACTCCCGAACCTCCAGCCTGCTGCCATCCATACTGTCCAACATAACCATAACCACTCTGTCCACCCCACTGACCGTACCCCGGATACTGTCCATAGACGTACGGAGTCTGCTGCTCACCTCCATAAACTGGTGGATGAAGTAACCCGGAAAAAGGTGGACGAACCTCTAGGCTCATACCTGACATCATGTACCTAAGCATGTCATCCTGGCGGTGGTGGCTCTGCATCGTCCACTGATGATCAACTCTCATCCTGTCCTCTAGCTGATCGAGTCGCTGCTGGGTCATGTCATAAGCAGCTTCAGGAGTGAATGGGTCAGGTCGAGGCTGTCGAGGTGGGTGCTCTGGAGCCGGGAACTCACGCCTCTGCCGAGGTACCGACTGACGTGGCGGAGGAGCGCCCTGCGAGAAATTCCATTCCGGCGGGTCTAAAGATGTTAGAACACCCGCTAACTGTAGATCCGGAATACTCCAGACAGTCGTTGGAAAACTCTCTCTCATCTGCTCCACCTTGTATTTCGTGAGAGCTCGCAAATTCGTTGCCAACCTAGCAATGTATGGCCCAAGATCCATCGCAGCCCGTTTTCCTCCCCGGCAACGGCGCCAAAAACTTGATGTGTGCTAAACAGACTCTAAAAATTAACTAAATTAGACTCTCTAAGCTAGACACTAAAAAGCTTTAATTCTAGACTCGACCTAAACCACACAATCGGCAAGTGTACCGATCAATGTAGTATAACCATAGGAAGTCCGGATATCAAACCACGAGACTCTATAAATCACGTAAACTAGACTCTAACAGACACTAACAGACACGACTTAACTTGTTTAATTGTTTGGGGGGGGGGGTTACGGAAAATCTAGGAAATCTATATTAAACTACTAAATTAACTAAAACTAGACTAAATACGAATGAAGACTGAGGACTTTCCTTATATGAGAACGAGACCACCTAGACAAGAATCCTGGATTGTTTTTAAGAGATTACCGATTAAGTTAAATGCACGAATTATGGAACCGGGATCTTTAAGTACTAAACCTATTAAGAACCAACTAAGCCCCTCGACCCTTCTCAAGGAGAAACCTGTGGAACTACCTAGGCCGTTAATCCTACCGGTTATTAGACGCCTTCCCAGTTGTCTAATTATTGTGTAAGTACCCTAATGTTGACCTACTCTTTTCTAATCATAGATCTAGGGTAGTTTGAAGTAATCAATTTGACTTGATAGACTAATAAATCCGACAGGTAAACCAAGACATGACCTTTTCCAAGGACTATCTAAAGCAATTCGCCGGGTAAGACCTACCAATAGTCCATCACTTTCCAGGTATTAGGACTAGTAGAACACTAAGATTTAGCAAATTATTATCAGTTACTTCTAGGGGTTATTGCGCAATTCTCCCTAAAGAGTTAAGGTTTTCTAACGTGATATAGAGACTCACCGAAATCCTAAACCCTAATATGACTCTATGTTGTGATATAGACCGTCACTAAGAATCATATGAAGCAAGTAATAACAATAAACCAAATCAAAGCACGCATATACATCAAATCATTAAATCAAACCTTTTACAAATCACAATTAGTCCATAAAAATCATGCAATTAATAAAACCGGTAAAAAACTTCATATTAATCCATTCACCAAGTCTAGGTGGCTTAAATGTTTAGCTAAGCATACTAAAACGTGAAAACAAAACAAAGATGTCTAAACAAGAATTCATTGTAACAAGTTCAAGAAAAGAAATCGCCAAAACAAGGGATTAGAAAACCCGATATATTCTTCGATTCTTCGCCCTTGACTCGTACCAATGATTCCAAAGCCTTGAGATCTTCGATTGTGTTTTCTGGGTGTGATTAATTTCATTGTGTATAGACTCCTCTCTTATAGGAGTTTTTTGGCGCGTAGTTTAGGCGGGACTTTTTATTGTAATAAATGATAGTAATAAAGTAACTGTCTTTTTAGTTACTATTTTTGTATTTACTGTGTTGATCAGCTTTTATCAGTTTTATAGGTTATAGACGTCCCATCTTCTAGGTTTGGCGTTTTTTAAATGGCGTTATGCAGACTAAGATGGCAAAATACAATAACGGAGTAAATAAAATATTAAGCAGGAAAAATATTTTTTGTTATTTTTGGCGTTTTGTAAGGGTTAACCATTTTTAGTATTTTTTGGCGTTTTGCTAATAAAGATAGAAATATATCATTTAATTATCTTAAAAAAAAAGAAGATTACGTAGAAGAAAAAAAAGAGGAAAAAAATTAAAAGCCTTCGTTAGAAGGTACTTTATCCGAAAAGTATCCATCACTTGCGTCATCTTCTTCCTCCTCGGAGTCTTCATCTGGATCTTCATCCATGTCATCATCTTCATCTTCATCAGCTTCTTGTTCCTGAAGATTCTGAAGCCTCCACCTGAACATGTCTTGCATTAACTCCAATTTTGAGTCTATTTCTGTGTTGGTACAAGTGGCGTTATGCAATTCTTCCATGAAACATATATATATATATATATACATATATATAGGGGAAGGTTCATTTGAGAAGAAAAAGAACAAAGGGTAATTTTGTAAAACATTAACTAGTTTTTCACTTATCTCATTTATTATCATTTTTGACTAATTAATTAGTCATAAAGACTAGTATCCTCCACACTAACTTATTTTTGCCTACACACATCAAAAGTTATCTTACAAATTTCGAAATTCACCCTACACCTTAAAATTTATCCTAAACAACTCGTAATGTATCTTACACAACTCGTAATTTATCCTACACTTTAAATTATTTTATTTCATTTTTTTGAAAAAATATACATATTGAAGATAAGTTACAAAAAAATTAATGTAGTTAGCTATTAAAGAGGAAGACTACAAATTAATGACATATGTATATTTACCAATGTACCCTTATTGTAACATTAAATACTTATATTAAATGAAGTAAAATAAAGCATTCTTATTGGTTGAAATCTCTTCTTTTTTCTTCTTACAAAAAATTTCTTCTCATTTGAACTCTCCACTATATATATATCTATATATATGTATATGTATATATATAGGGGACCGCTAAAATGAAAACCACCTCCAGTTGTAAGAACCGCGAGAACCAGTTCCTAACCATTAGATCAAAAAAAAAAATAGATGGATGGGATTAAAAGTAACTAAAATGAATATTAAATACATTTTGTCTTATTATGTCTTTAATATTTTAATCCAAAAGGGTAGTTCAGTAAAATTACTCTATTTTGTCTTTTTATCTTTATTATTTTTTTTTCCTTTTTTGTTTTATTATATTACTTTCTGTTTTTTTAAAAGAATTTTTTTATTAAAAGAATTTTTAAATTCAAAATATTTTAACAAAGGCAGATTTTTTTGCGAGCCGGTTTTTGCACGCCGGGCTTTTTCAAGCGTCGTTTTTACACCGGGGCTTATCAAGCGTCATTTTTTTAACGTGACGTTTTTTACGCGCCATTTTTTCAAGCGTAGTTTTTTACACGTTTTTTTAACACGCTGTTTTTACACGTTTTTTTACACGCCGTTTTTTACACGTTTTTTTACGTCGTCGTTTTAGCGCGCCGTTTTTTCACTTTTTTTTTAACGCGCCGTTTTTTACACTTTTTACGTTTTACGTTTTACGTTAAACTTTTTAAACTTTTTATGTTTTAAGTTTTACGTTTTACGTTTTACGTAAAAAAATTTACGTTTTTCGTTTTACGTAAAACTTTTTACGTTTTACGTTAAAATTTTTACGTTTTTACGTTTTTACGTTTTACGTAAAACTTTTACCATTTTACGTTTTTACGTTTTTAGGTTTTACCTTAAAAAGTTTACGGTTTACGTTAAAAAGTTTACGGTTTAATTTTTTTTACAAAAACTTTTTTACACAAAAACGAACGCACCTAGAAATCGCAAACTCGGTGAGGTGTCTCAGATATATTGTTATCATCATCGACTAGGGGGGCAACATCAAAACAAAGTGTATCTCGAAAAAGAAACGGGGTTTGGCTCAGATTATCCGATAATCAAAAGGCAGCAAAAGTGGGGTTGCAGGTTCAAAAAATCTACCCTCCGCCGTCTTTGCCGCGCCATTGTCATCAAAATCTACGTTTTTTTTTTCGTCATCATCGCCACCCCAAAAATCCAACCGATCAAAACCCACATAGTTCACTAATCGAAATTACCGGCAACACATTAAATTCACCAGCAAAAATGACCTGTTGTTTTTTTTGTTTTTGCATCATCAGCCACAAATATCAAAATCACCGGCAAACAACAGGGACACAAGATTAGAACCAAAAACAGGGACACAAGCAAAAATCAGGGATACAAGATCAGAACCAAAAACATCAAAATCACTAGCAACAAAGCAAAAACCTTACCACCACCGTCTCCGTCAATCACCACCACCACCGCCGCCTTCAAAAACCCACCACCGTCACCACCGTCTCAGTCAATCCTCCACACCACCACCGTCTCCGTCACCGTCAAACCCCACCACCACAGTCGCCCTCGAAACCCTCCACACCACCACCGCAGTCGTCATCATCTTCAACATCTCCACCGGCAGCCGTCGCCGATGTACAGTCGGTGACCGGCTGTGTTTCTTGGTCGTGACCGGGTGTGCGTGTGGTTGAGGGAGGAGGAGGATTAGGTAGGTGTGGTGTGTGTGGGTTCACTGGAACAAGAACGGCCGACACCCAATTCGTCAAACTTGGGTTTGTACTTGGGAATGGTGGTGTCTACAAACTTGGGGATTTCAACACCAGTACAGAGATATAGAAGCAATCAACCGCACCGTTGAAAAAATTGTAAAATAATAACATAATCTTGCCAAATCAAATTAAATGCTCCATATCATGTGTTGGTGCACTTTGTGTCTGTACTTTGTCTATATTTTGTAATGTATAAAACGATGTCTTTTGTCGGTTGTGTTTACGTCCTTTATGTGTGTTTATGTATTGTAATGTGTTGTTTGACCAAGTCAACCATCCTCCTGGTTTGACTTGGCCAAACTTCAACACTTAGTATTTGAAAGATAGAGTGTCACGAAGGATGTCTTCGAAGGATGATGTTTATCCTTCGAAGACTTCGAAAGATGTCTTTCGGAGGATCTTTATGGACCTCGAAGGATACACTATCCTTCGAGGTATGTCTAGATCCTTCGAGATCTTTCGATAGGTTTTCTGGTCGACAGATGATCCTTCGACCAGGACATCTATCCTTCGTGCATGGGAATCTGTTTTGGGTATATATATCCATGAAGGGTTTCACTTTCACAGTTAGTTCTGATAAGTTTCTGTCCAAAGTGTATGTTCTTCATAGAGAGCTTTTGTGTGTGAAACCCAGGTCTTTGTTAGAGTGTATTTTCAGTTTGGTCAAGGTCTGTAACCGTGTCCACTGAAATACAAGAGAAAACTTTGATACTTGCTTGTCTACTCTTTCTCTTGTTCACTTTGCTTACATATAAACTCCGGTTTGCTTGCTAGCTTGGATTCCGCACTTGCTAGTGGGTTAAACATAACAAGGAATAGGTTAAACCTCAACCTCCGAGAGACCTACAAGTGGTATCAGAGCCGTGGCTCTTTTCCTTGTTAAAACCGGGTTTTTGTGCAAGACTTGGTAGTTTTTGGACAAAAAGTTTCTTGGTTTAGCACCCGTTTTTAGTGTGTTTTCTGGATATTTAACCATAAAAACGTGTTCTAAACTAACCGGGTGTGTTACGGGAAGGTTTGGGTAACTTAAAAATCATATCCGATAGTTTTTCTGTTCTCCGGCCATTATTCCGGTCAAATTCCGGTTGCCTTGGTGAGGATAAGAAACTTCTATTTTGGGTATTTTTTTAAAGTCAAATCTGTGTTTGGAAAAGTAGTTGTCAGATCATACCCATTTGCCGAAAGTTGGTCACCTACCACATCAACTTTTCACCAACTTTTGTACCTTCTGTACTTGTGTCAGAACCGTCGAAAGATAACTTTCGAACTCGAAAGATCATCCTTCGAACTAGGAGATTCGAAAGATAGCCATCCTTCGAACATCCTTCGAAGTCAGTAGGTTATCCTTCGAATCAAGGAATCTTTTTGAAAGATCATCTTTCGAGCTACTGTTCATTTCGAAAGATAAGGATCCTTCGTGAAGGTGAATCTTTCAAGTTTATCTTTCGAGATCATCGTTCGAATCTCAACAGTGATCCTTCGACCACTGTTGATCCTTCGAACAGGTGTGATCTTTCGTGGATCCTTCGAGTCTTAATTGTTTAGATTTAACAGTTTGTGAATTTCAGGTCTTTCGATCCTACATCCTTCGGCTGCTTGTTATCCTTCGAAACTTTTAACATAGTTTGTGAAAATCAATTTTTTATTAAGTTAATTTTCACAGAATATATTAAAATATAAAATGGGAACTAACAGTCAGTGGGACCCATCCGCATGGACGACAACAACCTTGAATCCACAATCATCCTCTACGCAATCTGCGTCAGATTTCGATAAAAATGCATGGATGCGGGCTATCGCTCCACCTCAAACTGCAATGATAACTGCAAGTCAGTGGGCGTTAGTTACAAATCAAAGCAACAGCATTCAAGCCATGATGCAGAACGATAGTGAAACCGGTACAAGTACAAAACCACCAAAATTGAATCATATCAATGACTGGGGATGGTGGAAGGAAAGGCTAAGAACGTATGTACAGGGGCAAGGTCAAGATCTCTGGATGTGTTTCTTCACTCCATTTGAAAATGAATTAGAAGTTGCAGGATCAAATCCAGAAACGTATAGCACCATGTCTGATGACGACAAGAAGAAGTTTGAATTAGAAAAGAAGGCATTCATGATTCTTACGCAAGCTCTTCATAAAGACATATACCACCAATTTGTTTACTGCACAACGACTAAAAGCTTGTGGGATATGTTAACTTTGAGATGTGAAGGAAATGCTCAATCAAGGAAGATTAAACAAGAGCTGCTGAAGAAAGAATTTGAAGGCTTTACATGCATGGAGAATGAGGGTTTAGCTGAGTTATCTACAAGATTTCACCATCTGCTGAGTGAAATGTTTGCTTTCAAAGTCACTGCCTCCCCACAAGAACTAGTGAAGAGATTTGCTGATAGCTTACCAGCAAAGTGGAGCAGTTATCTTGAAATCCTCAAGGAAAACGGTGTTCTGGATACGATTACCGTTTATGAGCTTATTCAGAAGTTAGAAAACAAAGATGTTGAAGAAAAGCTCAAGGCGAAAAGAACAGTCACTCCTCAGAATCCAGAGATGTATTTTGGGATTGCAGGTGGTATTAGTGGAGAAAAGCCAGCTTCTCAACATGCTAAGCTGCAAACTGCCTTCATTTCTAATTCCGGACCGTCCACAGCAGATCAGTTTGATCCATCAGCATATACTATGATCTCAAGACCAGATTCTTCTTCTTCTCAACAACAACAGTATATGCAACAGACAGCTCAACAGTTCACTCCACCATCTTTCCTAGATCCAAACAAAGCTCAACAGCAACAGGCACAACAACAAGGATTTTATGGAAGTTCTTCAAGCTTTCAAGCTACTTCCAATCCGAACACTGTCAGATTGGATACTTCAAATTTTTCTAAAGTCAGTGTTGAGATAGCCAAGGAACATATGGAGATGCTAAACACCTTGGTTAGTGCTTATTGTGGGATGGTTGCAGGTCAGATTGGAAACATCAATCTAACCAACGAAGATTACCAGCAAATTGACAAAGAAGAGTTTGAGATGATGGATATAAAGTGGGCCCTTGCTAGTGCCATTCGTAGAGCTAAAGAGTTTATGGAGAGAACAGGAAGAACCAGCTTGGAAAGCAACAACAACACCAAGTATGGTTTTGATAAAAATGCTGTCACCTGCTTCAACTGTGGTGAAAAGGGTCATTTCAAACGGGAATGTCAGAAGCCACCCAAGCAAGGCAATCAGAATCCTTTTAGGAATTCAAGACAGCCTCAGCAACAACAGAACAATTCTGACAGACAATTAGTTCCCGTGGGAGGAAATACTTCTGGATCCGCAAACTCTAATCCCCACAGAGGATTAGTTGTTCAAGCTGATGAGATTTGTAACTGGAGTGTTCAGCTTGGAGAAGGAGGTAATGGAGGTAATGGTGGCACAGCTTGTTATGCCAAGGTAGTTGAAAAGGTTGAAGAACCCGTGTCTGCTGGCGAATCTTCAGAAGATGAAGATAGCTCGGGTTACAGTGGAAGTGTTGATGGTGAATCACTTGATACTGGTGATATGTCAAGTGATGCTTTAGATCTGGAGGTTGATGAATTATTGGCTGATGCTGAAGCATTATGCAAGAGAAAGTCTATTCTTTGCCAGAAAGCTGCTGGAACTTCTGAGAAGCTTTCTCAATTTTTCTCTGAAGACGGATCTTTCTCTTTTCTTACAGCCTTCATGGCTCATGTTGAAGGACAAACCTCACAGGTATGTGATTCTAAACCTGACTCTGTTTCTGCTGTTGTTGAATATGCTAAATGTCTAGAATATGCAGAAAAGGAAAGTCTGTTTGAAATCACACAAAAACACAATCAAGAATTGATTGTTGATCTTGCCAAAGCATCTGAAGCTAACTTCTTTTTAACCAAAAATGAAAAAGAATTTAAAGAAACAATTAAGTCATTAAAACATGATGTTTCTGAATTACAAAAGGCTGTTTTGAGAAAACAACATGCTAATAATAACTTAATTGACACAATTGAGAAACAAATGGTGGAGTTAGCTACAGCTCGATGCGAGTGTGATGCAATCAAGTAGAAATTGGACAGTTATTCCAATTCCCGCTTTGTTTTGGATCACATCATCAGTGTTCAAAAGGAAAAGGGGGATAAAAAATGTATTGGATACAAAAAATGTCCTCCCCCAATGAGCCACAATTATTCAAAACAGCCTGATGACGAGGATATGCCCCGTTTTGAACCTACTGTGCCACTTGCGCGAGATGACTTTGCTGCAGGCCTCGGGTTCAAAACTGGTACATCTTCCTCGGAACAATCAGCTTCAGAGAATGTGGAAAATTCATCGTGTGAAAAGGAACAGAGTCCTCCCATCATTGAGGATGCTGACTCTTCAGACGATGAATCTGAAGAAATTGTGAAGCCACAGTCTAACTCGGTTACATCAGACATTCCAATTGAGAATCACATCTTGTGTGATCCACCAGTGAAACCGAGTAAGGCTGAAACACCAAAGGCAATGAAGCCTAGTGTACCTAGCAGTGAAAAGAATAACTTGTTGTATACGCTCAAGGGAGACAGCAAAATTTATTCTGACAGAGATTTTCCAATCAAAAATGTAAATCAAGATTTAATTGAGAAAATTTTTGAAGGACGAACTGATAAGTTTTTGGGAAACAAAGGTAACAAAGTCACTGTCACTCAATGTGAACCAGTTCCACGTGAACAAATTAGAAAACAATGTGGAAACCAAAAACTGCCAGTTGAGCGAAAACAACAGGTGAATTCTGGAAAGGGTAAGGGGCAGGTACAAGAAAAGAGGGCTCAGAACAAGAATGTTCAAGCACCAAAAGCTCAGTCGCCTAAGACTGAACAACCAAGGGTTCAACAACCTAAAGTTGAACAGTCTAAGGCTCCACAACCTAAGGTTGCACAACCTAAAGTTCCACAATCTAAGGTTGAACAATCTAAGGTTCAAAAGGTGCAAAACAGGAAAGCCCCTGTTAAGAAACAAAAACCGATAGTGAAGTTTGTTGAATCAAAGGGTACGGACAAACTTGAAACATTTCAAAACAAATCTAACAATGAATTTGTAAAACAAGTTAGAATTTTGAAACGAAATGAGCAAAACAATTATACCCAACACACAAACGGATGTGATTTAGGTCCAAGCACATCCAGATCACAAACTTCAGTGTCTGGTTCTTCGTCTGGTCATCAACACGTTTCTCCGAGGTTTGTAGAGCGGAGAATGTGTTTTGAATGTGGAACAATTGGGCACATCGTAAGATACTGCCCATACTTGAAAAAGTTGAAAGGACAAACAAGTGTTCCCCAAGAAACCAGTTACCAAAAACAATCGGTTTCCCCGAAACAAGACCCACGTGTCTTGAAAGAAAGGGAAAAGAAAGAAAAACAAAAGAACAAAAAGGTAATTGAGAAGGCCTTAAAATCGGAGGTCAAGAATGAGAAACCTGTTCAAGCTAAACCTACAAATGCAAAACCAGTAAATACAAAATCAATTAATTCAAATACTGGTAAACAAAAACAAGCTTGGAAACAAAAACAGGTAATTAAGTCAGGGGGAGCACCAGAAATTTTATTTCCTAATCATCAAGTGATTGAGATCACTTTCCTTGATGATCAAGGACGACCCAAGTCAACAAAGGCTTGGGTCCCCCTCTCAAACTGATGTGTTAATTGCATGTGCAGGCGGCTCCAGGAGGAACTATTAATAGTCTTTGGATTGTTGATAGTGGGGCTTCCAGGCACATGACTGGCGACTATCGTCTTCTTTTCGATGTGAGAAGTATAAGAGGAGGATATGTTGCGTTTGCGGGAGATAAGGGAGGTTATATCACCGGCGAGGGAATGATCTCTAATGGGATTGTGAGTTTCGACAAGATCAATTATGTGAAGCAATTGGATCACAATCTCTTGAGTGTTTCTCAAATCTGCGACAAGAAGTTCACCGTGCATTTTGATGATGCCGGTTGTTATGTGCTGAAGCCAGGTTTCAAGATCCCCCCAGAATGGATTCTCTTATCAGCTCCAAGGGTGAATGATTTGTATGTCCTTGATATGAGCCAAGCAGTAACGAATTCCAAACAAGTTACTTGCTTTGTTTCAAAGGCCACTGAAAAGGAGACAATCTCTTGGCACAGACGAATGGGTCATATTCACCTCAGAAAAATGAATCACCTTGTCAAAAACAACTTGGTGAGAGGTGTCAATGTGAAACACTTTCAACTTCAAGATGTCTGTGTGCCATGTCAAAAGGGAAAGCAGACCAAGAAATCTCATCCATTGAAGAAGGTTAACACTGTCAACATGCCACTCGAGCGTTTGCATATGGATCTTTTCGGCCCTGTCAAACACAAGAGTGTGCACGGAGAAGTTTTCTGCTTGGTAGTTACTGATGACTACTCAAGATTTTCATGGGTTGACTTCATGGTCCACAAGAGCGAGACTCCAGAAATTCTGAAGAATTTGATCACCCTGTTGGAAAATCTGTATATTCTAAAGGTGAGGCGAATTCGAAGCGACAACGGTACCGAGTTCAAAAACAGGGTTATGGATGAGTTTTGCACTGCAAAAGGAATCCTTCATGAATACAGCTCTCGGTACACGCCACAACAAAATGGAGTCGCTGAAAGAAAGAACAGAACCTTAATAGAGACTGCAAGAACCATGTTGGTTGAGTCTCAGCTTCCAGTTCGATTCTGGACTGAAGCTGTTGCCTCAGCTTGCTACACGTTAAACAGGGTTCTCACAGTGAAAAGACATGGAAAAACGTGCTTCGAACTCCTACACAAGAAGACTCCTGACTTGGAATATCTAGAACCTTTTGGTGCACCATGTACCATGATTGAGCCTGACGGGAAGTTTGGTGCCAAAGCTATCGAAGGTTATTTCCTTGGGTATGCTACTCCTAATCTGCGAGTATGGAACCTGACTACCAAAAGGATTGAAGAATGGGGTGAAGTAAGAGTCCAAAGATATTCTAATCCTCCGAAGCCTTCTGGTGATCCTTGGATGTTTGACTATGATGGTCTTTTCGACTCTTTTAATCTGCCGACATTTGACGATGATAATGCAATAGCTCAAATGTTGTCTGAAAGCGAGAACGCGACTGGCTCTCAGCTGGTTCGCCCAATCCTTGTTGACTCACAAGCAACATCTTCTGTCAACAATCTCGTTTCAAATGAGGTGTTTAATGATGCTGTCGACTACAATGTGTCGTCGGAAGATGAGGAGTTTGTTGATGCTAATGATGGTGAAACACGGGCTCCAGTGCAAGGTACTTCAGAAGCAACGGATCCAGTGTCTGCTCCTATTATTCAAGAAGAAAATGCATCATCTTCTACAACTCACCAGCTTCAGAATGATATCGGGAATTTAAATATCACTAACTTGAGGTCAAATGTTGAAGTTCCTCAAGTCACTGAAACCCGAATTCATAACATTCATCCTCAGCAGAATATAATAGGTGATGTTCTCAGTGGTGTAAGGACAAGAAATCAAATCAGAAACAACGAAAATGCTGGCTTGTATGCTGAGATACGAGAGTCGGGACAACAGAATCAGTGGTCCTTTGCCTGCTATGTTAGCCAAGAAGAACCTAAATCTTGGAAAGAGGCATTGAAGGATGATTCTTGGGTGGAAGCAATGCAGGAAGAACTTCAGCAGTTTGAGAAACTGGGCGTATGGAAATTGGTTGATAGGCCCGATAACTACAAGAAAATCGGAACTCGCTGGGTGTTCAAGTGCAAAAAGGACGACCGTGGGGTTGTTGTCCGAAACAAGGCAAGGTTAGTGGTGCAAGGTTTTAGTCAGGTTGAAGGAATTGACTACAATGAAGTGTATGCTCCTGTTGCACGTCTGGAGGCTATTAGAATCTTTCTAGCCTACGCATCCTTCAAGAAATTTAAGGTGTACCAGATGGATGTTAAGAGTGCTTTTCTACACGGAGTAGTCGAGGAGGAAGTATATGTCGAGCAACCACCGGGGTTTGAAGATCCATTACATCCTGACAGGGTTTTACTTCTCAACAAGGCGTTATATGGTCTTCATCAAGCACCTCGGGCTTGGTATGAAACGTTGTCTACCTATCTGCTCAGCAATGGTTTTAGACGGGGTTTGATCGACTGTACCCTCTTCATCAAAGAGAATGGTGAAGATCTTCTGTTGGTACAAGTGTATGTCGACGACATTATCTTTGGTTCTACCGATGATAAGTTGTGTAAAGAATTTGAAAAGGTGATGCAAGATCGATTCGAGATGAGTGCGATGGGTGAAATGACGTTTTTCTTGGGTTTGCAAGTAAATCAATCCGAATCTGGAATTTTTATTCATCAAACCAAGTACGTCGGGGACATCTTGAGCCGGTTCCAGATGTCCGATTCGAAGCCAATTTCTACTCCTCTTCCTCAGAATCATGGAATTACTCCGGATGACGAAGGAGATGCTGTGGATTCTTCACTCTATCGTGCTATGATTGGATCTTTAATGTATCTCACCGCATCAAGACCCGACATCATGTATCCAACTTGTCTTCTCGCTAGGTATCAAGCGAATCCGAAGGTCTCTCACTATGCTGCTGTCAAAAGGATCTTTCGTTATCTGAAGACTTACCCTGACACCGGGTTATGGTATCCTAAGGATGATAACTTCGATCTTATAGCTTTCAGTGATTCTGATTTCGGCGGCTGCAAGAAAGATGGAAAATCAACTACAGCAGGATGTCAGTTCTTAGGCAATCGCCTAGTCACTTGGCAATGCAAGAAGCAGACATGTGTGGCTACGTCTACATGTGAAGCAGAATACATTGCTGCGTCTAGTTGCTGCTCCCAGGTTCTATGGATCCAACAACAGATGCGGGACTACGGTTTTGAATTCCTAACTACTCCTATTTATGTTGATAATGAGGCTGCCTTACAGATCACTAGAAATCCAGTACAGCACTCGAAAACGAAGCACATCGATATTAAATATCACTTCATACGTGATTGCTTTGAAAAGAGACTTATCGATGTGGTTCATATTCATACCGACCACCAACGTGCCGACCTTTTTACCAAAGCATTTGATAAATCAAGATTTGATTATTTACTTTTGGTAAACGGCATTAAGGTGAAGCAAGAGTAACCGACATCAGGAAATCGTTTTTGTAAATATTTTTCTAAAAACCAAAAATCCAAAAATATTTTTCATTTTCTTTATTTTTGAATTTTAGGGGGAGAAAGTTTCAAGAAAAATACAAAAACATTGAAAAACCACAAAAATACAAAAATATGTCTTTAATTTATTTACTTTCTGCATTTAAGGGGGAGAAAATTCAGAAAAACACAAAAACAATAGAAAAACAAAAATGAGTTTCTTGGCAATATAAGAGAAAGTGATATTACATCAGAGGTCGGTTGAAACATGTTTCCAGAAATCAAAAGAAAAAGAAAATGATAAGTAGCTCTACTAATGATGTACCGGTAGACTCACGATCATTTTAAAGTATGCAGGAGATATAAACATAACAGACTGAAAACCGCGTGGGAACCGTTCATTGGCATATGGTCTTGGTACCGAAATTTCGTTTGATAGATTGCCGAGGTTCTGAGATATTCGGGGTTTATGCTTTTTATCATCCGGGTATCATGGTTGCTTCTATAAATAGACTAAGTCTAAGTTCTTCCATGATACCATACATACGTGTACATATCTCATACTGCATTCGACCTCAATAAGTGATAAACAATCACATGTCCCAAAATAAGTGATAAAATATCACATTCATCCGGGAGTCAAGTTCGTCTCTCTGCTGTACGAAAGTACTGACCTGTTCACGGACTTGCTCTTGTGCCCTCATGCATTGAAAATCAAGTTCCTCATCAATAAGTGATTATATCACAAAGGGCTTGTTTTCAAATCAAATAAGTGACTTGTTCACATTGTATATATATACGTCAAAAACGGATGATAAACGGTATACTCCCCAGTATGATGAATTCTCGTGCATACCTTGATACGGGAATGTGTCGTGAATGGATGAACACCGGTCGGTAAGTATAAATCATACCTTAAACGTATCTCATTGTATTATGATTACACCTGATCGTTGAGTTTAAGTGGACAACAATATCGGTAATTGTGGTAGAATACTTATCCGCTTCTGTAAAAGAATTTTAAAAGGGAAGTGTGTTTTGACAAAAGACCGCAAGCTGATATGATTCTCTTCGCCAGAAACTCGCAAAAATATTGTTGTGTTTGTACATATTTACTTTCTGCTTAATTTACTGCTTTAATTTTAAAACAGTTTTTGTCGTTTGGTGCATATCAGCACGACATTAGCGGTGATGTCGTTTGATAACATTCAAAGGATTTTAAAATTGTTGCCTTTTATTTTTATCAAACTTCAAAATCCAAAAAGATTTTCATCTTAACTTTATTTTTGATTGAATGATGTTGGTGCTCGATCCGATACCTGACAAGCCGAATTACTTCATAAAATTAACCTTGCTGAACTTCATAACGGACAATTTTCAACATGGTCATTTCTGAAAAACCTCAAATGTTGAAGGGTTAAATTGGAAATTCCCTAAAAATCCAAGTGTTGGTGAAAATCTGATCCTTCGAGGAAGCAATGGCCCTCGAAAGATCAGATGGTCAAAGAAAGTCAATGAAAGTCAACAGTCTCCATCGAAAGATACTTGGTCAACGAAAGATTTGACCAAGTGATCCTTCGGGTTGACCAAACTTTTGAAAGATGACTTTATATCGAAGGATATCTTTCGAAGAATTCAAAAATATCTGGCATCCTTCGATCCAGATCCTTAAAATATCTGGATCCTTCGAACCTTATATGGATCCTTCGAACAAAAGGGGATCCTTCGTGACAGCTGTCCATCTTTCGAGTAGTTTTGTGTCCTTCGAGACGGTTCGACTTTCAAGGTGGAATATAAATAGTTATCTTCTTCATCACTCATCATTATCAGTTTTCAAAAACCTCAAAACCCTCTCGAAACTCTGCCGAATTTTTCTTCAAACTTGTTCGATTTTCAGGATTTCATAACATTATCTTGGTAGGATGTTATGCTTTAATCTATTAACGAACATCAAAACAAAACTTCATAATCATATCACTGATTCTGATTCATTCTTTAATGTTCTTATTTTTATTCATGAAATTTTGAATGTTTAGACTATGATTCAGTGTTGTTGGGATTATGTATTGCTACTATATCTGTTGTGGATGTTATGTTGTTTTGTTTGATCATTGTTGTCTGAATGTGTGTTTTGAATAATCATAACAGGAGACTAGGGTTTGGATTAAAACAGGGGAGGTTAGGGTTTGGGTAAAAAATGAAGTGTTTGATCTTGTGTTTTTGTCCGGTTTGGGTTAGATGTGTTGTGATTTGATATTGGGAATTATTTTACGGGTGTTGATATGTCAATGATTGGTATAAAACACAACCAAAACTTGTTTAAAATGTGACCGGAAAAGCAGAAAGCCCACCGGAAAATGAACAGTGTCGCCTTTATCGGAAAATGAACCGTCACCGGATCAGATCGAAGGAAGATGATGAGTCATCACCTCGAGAGATGTGCCAAACAGCATCCTTCGAGGTGAAGCTCGAAAGATGGTGGATATCTCGAAAGATCATCTTTCGATGGATCAAGCCTTCGAATGATCAGGATATATTTCAAAATATTCAATCATTCGAAAGATGATCCTTCGACAAGTTGACATCTTTCAAGATAAATAAAATCCTTCGAGCTGAATCAACATCCTTCGATTCATTCATCATCCTTCGGACTGTTTTTCATCCTTCAAGCCACATTTCATCCTTCGATGGAGATAATATATCCTTCGACAGTTTAACACTTAGGAAATTTTCAAGAAATTGAGAATTTTTCTAAGTGTAAAACTCAATGTTGACTGTTTGACCCGTGCTTATTACGTGTAATTGTGATGTGCAGAAATGGCACCAAAAGTTAAGTTTGAACGGGCCAAACCCACCAAGAAAGTAAAATCTGAACTGGAAGCTATGTCTAAACCTAGACATAATATGGTGGCGTACTTACAACCAGAAGGAGGCATCAGTCCTGAGTTTGCTGGAATTATGGAATATCTTCATCGAGCGCGAATCAACTATGCTATCACCACACAGCATGTCGCCTATCAATCACATATCAAGGCATTCTGGAGTACAGCTGGGGTGGAAACAGTGGATAATCAGGAAGTAATCAGGGCAATCGTTGCCGAAAAGCCAGTAGTCATTACTGAGAATTCTATTAGAGAACGTCTTCAACTTGGTGATAAATCTGAAGACCCAACTTCAATAGACTTGCAGTGTCAAAGGGGGTTATTGTTAAGGCTCAAGTACAGCGACAACGTCCTTACAAATCAAATCAACAAGAAATATCTGCCGCTTAAGTACAAGTTCCTTCTGCACATTCTGATTCACTGCCTAAGCAACAAGCGCTCTGGGTACGACTTATCTCCTATAGATCTGACGGGATTGTTTACGGCGTTGATTCTGAACAAGCCGTTCAACATCTCTCGTTATATTTTCAACAATCTGAAGGAGAACTCTCAGAGGCCACTTCCGTCCGATAAGCAGCGAACTAACACCAAGTTTTGGTTATATCCTCGCTTTCTGCAAATGTTGATAGACAATCAGATTCCTGATCTTGCTAAAGCCGAGGCAGATGTATTTCCAGTGAATCCTATGAACGAGCGCACACTTCTAATTGTCAAGTCTATGGGGGTTTACACGGGAACGCATCCAGATAGGAAAATGATTGGTCATCTTGATGCTCCTGAGTATGAGCCTCCACAGAACAACAGATGGCGACGTGAAGGAAGTGTGTCTGACGATGAAGAACCAAGATTGATTGCTATGGCTGATGAGCAACTCACATGTAAGCATGGAATCAAAGCCACTAGAAGATCTGCTGGCAGTTCTGGTGCAGCAGCTAGTGCTAAGGTTGATGTGAATGTGACTGCTGAAGTGGCTCAGGACATGCCTGTTGATCCTGATGTTCCAGTTGTTTCTGGTGGTGATGTTGGTGCTGGTCAGTCGAGTGTTGCTGCGACTGACAAGGGAAAGGGCAAAGTGGATCAGCCGAGAACACTTGTTGATGATAGCAGTTCATCTTCTGAAGATGAAGCAGGTGGTTCTGGTGATGATGATGGTGATTCTTCGCCTGATGATGATAATCCTACTCCTCCGGGGTTGAGGAAATACAAGGATAGTCGTGGGAATACCAGGTTTGAAAGAATTAAGAAGACAGGTGGTACTGGAGACTCCGATAAAGATGATGAAGATTATACGCTCACATCTCCAGGCTTTATTAGGAAAAGGAAGGCTCAACGACAGGGTGGTCGTGGATCAAAGAAATCTACTGCTGACACTTCTGTTCCAGTGTCAGTTCAGCCTTCATCTGATCCTGAGCAGCAGCTTCCTCCAATTGGTGATCAGTTAACTGCTTCTGAGACAATTAATCTTATGTCTTCTCCACAGAGGTCTTCGGGAGCTCATCAGGTGTCTGTTGATCAACAGCCACCTGAAACTCCCACCACAGGTACACAACCTCGACCTACCCTTGTTATAACTGGTCCTTCAGGTGGTTCGGGTCAGGCAGGTCAATCTGGTTCATCGAGACCTGAGCCCTCTAGGCCATCTCTGGCAGAAACCTTGTCGGGTTTCTCTGAAGCTGATAAGGTACAGTTCTTGATTGAACAAATCAGTGAACTGGGTGATATAGTTGGCCGTCATACACGAACGATTGAAGAACATCGTGTACAACGAGTGAAGGATGCAGAGGCTCACAATCAGCTGTGTTCTATTGTAAATGCTCAAAGTATGAAGATCATAGAACAAGCTGAAGAAATTGATAGATTAAAGAAGGCTAACTTGGCAAGAGATAGAGAGGTGGAGATCATGAAAAGACACAGTACTAATCTGGAAAGTTCAGCAAAATTGTTAAGGGAAACAGTTAACAGTCGTGATGAAAGACTGAAGAAAGCATTCCAACCTATGCATGAAAACTTTGGTAGGGTTCATAAACAAGTTGGGATATTATGGAGAGAGAGGTGCAACGCTCAAGGGATAGTACTCCCAAGACGTCAAGATGATCAGGATGATGATTCTGCTAATCCTGATCAAACAGCAGCCTCAGGCTCCGGTGCAGCTGCATCCGGTGCTGCAGGCGGGTCTAGCACTGCTCAAGATACTCCATCTGCTCCTACAGTCTCTACAGGGCCAACTGAACAGACCGAAACATTGGAAGTGTCTGTGGATCCTTCTCAGATCAGTCTAGATCCAGAAAACTTTACTGAAGATCCTCCTGAATCGTCAAGTGCTCAAAGGTTTCATCCTATCACGGGTGAAGCACTGGAAGAGGGAGAGTTTGTATCTGAGATGACAGATGAACAATTATCAAGGTTGTTTGAGTTGAATGATGTTGCTGAAGGTGTGATTGATGCTACTCCTCTAGTACAGGATCAGACTGATTTCTCTACAATTGATGAAATCTTCATCAGTTCTGATCCTGAACGTCCTGTGTATGTTCGAGAGGATGATGCTGAAATGAATGTTCTTGATGATAACTTCATTGCTGAGAAGACAGCCGAGTTTGAAAATCTGTCTTCTGATTCCCCTACTGCTCAAGAAAGCCGTGAAAGAACTATTAATGAATGGCGAGCGGATTTCCTTGCTAGGAATCCTCCTCCGCTTGCCCCATTGGAACAGGCTAACTACATGTTGTTGGAGAAAAATCAGGCAAGAGGTCGAATCATCAGCTGGATGTTTGTGAAAGATCTGCATTGTATGGTTGTGAAGAGAGAATCTGGTCTTCAATACTTCGAGACTCTCCTGAGTATTCTCACACTTCCATATTATGATGTGGCAGTGTTGGCGCAGCTTAATGTTATCAATCGAGCTAAGGAATATATGGTGGATTTATTCGCAAAGAAAATCAGGCTTGAAAGGCGTTTGGGTTGGAAGGATCCTCTGTACAAGCCTCAATTTCCAAGATACGAGCAAATCAAGTTCACTCTTGATCCAGAGACTAACACTGCTCGTTATCGTCTGGTATATGATCCTCCTAGGGTGATGAAGAAGATTCCGCTGTTGAAGATGAAAACTGACTTTCTTGAGAATTTCCGCTGCTGGGTTTATGATGCGGATACCGGTGAAGCTGTGATCTTGTTCAGAGACAATGCAGAGAACTTCAGGATAATCGATCCGATGTGGATTACAAACATGTCCAGATCGGATATCATTGTGTTGAAGGATCATGAAATCAATTACCTAGTTCAAGATCGAGATCAAGCCATGAAGTTTCAAAGGATGGCTCGCTACTGCTTCAACTTGTTGATCAATGCAGGAAGTGCATGGTCGGCGCATCATGTAGCCGTGGAAAGGGCGTTAGAGACTTAAGACTTGAAGACGAAGACAAAGCTACAGCCAAGGGGGAGTTTGTTGGTGCACTTTGTGTCTGTACTTTGTCTATATTTTGTAATGTATAAAACGATGTCTTTTGTCGGTTGTGTTTACGTCCTTTATGTGTGTTTATGTATTGTAATGTGTTGTTTGACCAAGTCAACCATCCTCCTGGTTTGACTTGGCCAAACTTCAACACTTAGTATTTGAAAGATAGAGTGTCACGAAGGATGTCTTCGAAGGATGATGTTTATCCTTCGAAGACTTCGAAAGATGTCTTTCGGAGGATCTTTATGGACCTCGAAGGATACACTATCCTTCGAGGTATGTCTAGATCCTTCGAGATCTTTCGATAGGTTTTCTGGTCGACAGATGATCCTTCGACCAGGACATCTATCCTTCGTGCATGGGAATCTGTTTTGGGTATATATATCCATGAAGGGTTTCACTTTCACAGTTAGTTCTGATAAGTTTCTGTCCAAAGTGTATGTTCTTCATAGAGAGCTTTTGTGTGTGAAACCCAGGTCTTTGTTAGAGTGTATTTTCAGTTTGGTCAAGGTCTGTAACCGTGTCCACTGAAATACAAGAGAAAACTTTGATACTTGCTTGTCTACTCTTTCTCTTGTTCAATTTGCTTACATATAAACTCCGGTTTGCTTGCTAGCTTGGATTCCGCACTTGCTAGTGGGTTAAACATAACAAGGAATAGGTTAAACCTCAACCTCCGAGAGACCTACATCATGTGTATTACGTAATCCATATTCGTAATTCATCACATCCAAATACTTCAAGCATCGAACAATTGGTTTTGAAGGAGTTTGAGAGATAATCTCTTGTTTTTGAAGATACGAGAGAGAGATGAAAGAGATTGAGATTTGACAGAGAGAGAAAACATTTAAAGACAGACACAGACATAGAGAGAGATTTGACATATATGGAAAATTACTAAATTGGCCTTTATATTTTAAAATTATGTTGCATACGTGTCGTAATCTTATTGGTGTAGAGTGGTTCTCTCGGTTCTTACAACTGGGGGTGGTTTTTATTTTAGCGGCTCCCTATATATATATATATATATATATATATATATATATATATATATATATATATATATATATATATATAGGTAAAGAGTACTGTACAATATTGCTTATCGTACATTACGTACGCTTCAATCTCAGCTGTTAGATCATCTTCCCGCAATTTAAAATCGCATGTTGTTTTTTTTATAACAATTTCGCATGTGATAATTTTTGATGAATTCGCATGTTGTTTTTTTGTACCAATTTCGCATGTGATAATTTTGATGAAACAACATGTTGTTTTTTTTATAACAATTTCGCATGTGATAATTTTTGATGAATTCGCATGTTGTTTTTTGTACCAATTTCGCATATGATAATTTTGATGAAATAGCATGTTGTTTTTTTGTAACAATTTCGCATGTGGTAATTTTGATGAAATCGCATGTTAAAAAACCAACATGCGAAATTGTTACAAAAAAAACATGCGAATTCAATGCGGGAAGATGATCGGACGGTTGAGATTGTAACGTATGTAATGTACGATAAGGACATTTGTACGTTAACCTAGCCCTATCTCTCTCCCTCTCTCTCTCTCTATATATATATATATATATTAATAGTGTTAATAAAAAACATAAAATTCCATTTATCGTTACCAAATTTGACTTGTGATTTACTTTCTATATTTTTAAATTATAAATGTTATAATTTTTTTGATGTGATTATAAACTTAAAAACCAAATTATTTAATTTAATTTAAATAAAGCTAAATCTGTGGATGTTTATTAGTCATCTTTGTTCATACATACATAGCGATTTGATATTTCTCTATATTTTCGTTAGGATATAACCCCGTGTATTACATTGGTTGAATAAATGAATTTTATATATTAAATAATAAAATAATATATCTTTAAAAACCTCTTTAATTGCAAGGGTTAAATAAATGTAATTTTATATATTAAAAAATAAAAAGTTATATCTATAAGAACCATATTGTACCGATTGAATAAATGTAATTTTATATACCAAATAATAAAAAAAGAGTAAATTTCCGTTTTCGTCCCTGAGATTGTCCATTTTAACTCGTTTAGTCCAAAAATCTAATTTATAACAAAACCATCCCTAAGGTTTGCATTTCTTAACGCTTTTCATCCCTAAGAATTAAATGAAAAAGCACCCTTATGGATGAAAAGCGTTAAGAAATGCAAACTTCAGGGCTGGATTTGTTATAACTTTGATTTTTGGACTAAACTAGTCAAAATTTACAAACCTCAGGGACGAAAACAGAAATTTACTCTAAAAAAATTATATCTTTAAAACCACGTGTATTATACGGGTTGAATAAATGTAATATCGTTTCCCATTTAATAATAAAAAAAGTTATATCTTTAAAAACTCTCGTGTATTACACGGCATGAATAAATATGATTTTATATACCAAATAATAAGAAAATTATATTTAGAGTTAAATGCCCGGATAGTCCTTGTGGTTTGGCCTTTTTTCACCTTTAGTCCCTAACTTTCTAAAATTACCTCTATAGTCCCCAACTTTTCAACTTTCGTTCCCAGATAGTCCCTAAAACGGATGGAGTTAGTTTTTGTTGTTAAATGAGTGTAAAATTACAAAATACCCTTAATATAAAAAATAACTATTAAGTCATTAAAAAATAATTAATATATTAAATTAGGTGGGGCCCACATGGTTTATTATAAACCTATCCCTCTTTCTCTTTCTCTGTGTCTTGTTCATTGTACCCACCATCACCTACAACCACCACCACCCTCCACAGGAGAACCACCACCACCACCACCTACCGGCTAACCCACTCTAATTAAAAAGTTAAAAAAATATAGAGCCTCTTCATCACTTAAGTATTCAATGCCTGGTTGCTTAAACACACGTACAACACCACTTTGTAAAGGTGCATCAATATCTTCTTCAAGCATGTCCCTCTTTTGGTTGCTTTCAGCAGAAAATGAGGTTGTTTGAGTTTTTGTTCTTAAAGTTTCTTCCTCAGGCTTGCTTTCATTGTTCATCCCAGCTTCATGTACTACACTCTTTAATGTAGTAGAACCTGTTTGACGCCTATACCCACTTCTTGTAGAAGTCCCCATACCTCTATTATTTAGCTTGTCATCAAACCCTGAGTTATTAGTATTGTCATAATCAGAAAACAAAACCACCAGATATTTTGAAATTGGTAAAGAATAATATGAATTTGATATGAATAAATTACAGATCGGTGAAATTGGTGACGATCTTCATTTTTTCGAACCTCAAATTTGGAATTTGTGTATTTGAGGTCGAAAATCAATCAGAGGTGAGAGGTGACGATGCTTCTTACCGGAACACGGTGAACGGCGACGGTAAATATTGATCGGAACTGCAATCGGATTGCAACTTTATCTCTTCGGCCAGATTCCGGTGTCGAAAATGCCGATGATGACGTCAGAACCGTAGTTCGATTCGGACCAGAGGCCTCTCTGGTTTCTTAAACCAACAAACTACGGTGAACGAGTGGTGTGAAGCTCTCGCCGGCGATCTGGAAGCCAGAACATCTGGATGTTTTTTTCTAAAGAGGATGCTTGTGATGGAGTCATGGAAGCGGAGAAGCCGTTGAAAACGGTGTCGTATACATGGAGAATGGTGCTTGATTCGGTAAACTCTAAGGTGTACCAGTGGTAGTGTGTGGGGAAAATGGACGGTTTGGATTCACTATTGAGTGTGTGTAAGTGTGTTCTTGTGGAAAAGATTGGGGTGATGGAGTTGCAGGGTGAAGAAAGAAGAAACTCAGAAAGGGAGAGGAAGGTGGGGGTGGGGTTGTTATTTTGTTTTTTTAAGGAGTGGGTCCTACAAATGAAAAAATCTATTAAGTTATTTTGTTTTATAGTAAGGGTATTTTTGTCATTTCACACTTTCTTAACTGAGAAAACTAACTGATATTAGACACAGGGACTATCCGGGAATGAAAATTGAAAAGTTGGGACTATAGCTGTAATTTTAGAAAGTTAGGGAAGGTGAAAAAATGGCAAACCACTGGGACTATCCGGGCATTTAACTCTTATATTAAAAAAACTAATGGATATACTCGGTACGCGATAAATATGGTGATTGCGGAGATGATTATTGAAAAGAAGATACAGTGGTCAAACATGTTATTCAAGAAGTAAATAAGCAGCCATTTGAGTGATAAATATAAATCATATTTAAAAGAACCCGTAATAAATCTAATTTTATATATAAAGTAATATTAATATTATAAATGAGAAGTATACATTAAATTTAAACTAAATAATAATTATCTATAATTAAGTAGAAAAGATTAAACAAAATAGTATTTAGTAGGAGAGTTATTGTCACACCCCCAAATTACCACCTAGGGCGTGTCCCTAATGGAGGTGTAACGATTCAACAAAGAGCCACCAATCATATCAAACACAAGTTATAATGTATTGAAATACCCAATTGAAATAAATGTAACGTTTGAAAAGTTAAACCAAAACCAAAGTATTGAGCGGAAGCATAAAAGTATAAATGTATCTAAACCAAATCAATGTAATTGTTTATCATGACCATAACCACTCCAGCAGCATCAGACAGCAAGCTCCCAAGTTCCTTCAATAATTATCTACAAGCATGTAAACAAGTGTGTCAGACTACGCTGGTGAGTTCAAGGTTTTGTTAACAGGTTATGTTACCATATGTATGTTAATGCGATTTAATGTTGCGTTACGATGTTGCTCATGTTAGATACCCTAGGGAGTGTGCCCATAAGTATCCGGGGAGTGGGTACCCCTTAACGACCGTTTGCTATGTTGCCTTCGTTAGATACCCTAGGGAGAGTGCCCATATGTATCCGAGGAGTGTGCCTCTAACAACCATAGCCATACCCAGATAATTAGTTCACGCCCGTCCTTACGGCCCGGTGTGAGGTTTCCCACCTAATAGCGCTATCAACTAATTACCCCATTGCCCTCCAGGCAATAACCAAAACCGATTAAGTTGTTTACCCAATGTTTCCCTTCCAAATGTTTACCAGTTGTCCCAAACCACCGGGACGCATGCTTGAGAAAAGTGCAGTGAACTCACCTTTGGTTTGCTCGGTGTGTCTATTTATATATTCACGTTGATCAATCGAGTCCCGCAAATAAGTTTGGCTAGAATGATGTTACTTGAGAAGGAGTCTACTGCCGTATGAACGCTTGAAGAAGGTAGGGTTAGCGTAGGGTTTGTTATGTTTTTAACTTGACAGAATTTGATTTGGAATATAATACGTACATATGATCCTTTAAGGAGTTGGGCTGATTATTCGATCTAAACAAATCAATAAATAAGTTGGGCCGGTTGCAAATGATTCCACAGTGGGCCGATTTTCTTTGCCATACCTCTATTAGTATATTGGGCCAAGGTTATGTTATTGAGCCAATGTTATATTTAAATAAATGGGCTATACGAATAGAATGCTTTAACGTATTAAAGAAAGATAACGAAGAGTAAGGATCAAAAGATGGAGCGTTACTTGCCTTGAAAGTTCGGGTTGTCACATCATCCCCAACTTGAAGGGAATTTCGTCCCGAAATTGGCAAGCGTCAAGCGTGAGAGAAACGAAGTGAGAAATCAGAGTTGTTGCGGGTTTTGCTCAGTTGTGGCATCATCCCCAACTTGAAGAGGAATCTCGCCCCGAAATTTAGCAAACAGTCACTGAGGAAGCTAGTTTTGTTAAGCGTTTTCGCGGGGTGTCACATCATCCCCTACTTGAAAGAATTTTCGTCCCGAAAATTGATCTAAAACAATGGCTTGAAGTGAGTTCCGACGAACTCGATCTATAGATACTTTACAACGCCTGGGGGGGCTAATCTTGTGACGGCGGAAATCATGGTATGGTGGTTAGCGTTTTGTTATATCAGTTGCCAATCAAAGAAACAAGGAATTAATGAGGTTCGTACGAAGATTCGAGCGAAACAGGGGTCCATTAAACATCCGAAGGATTTGGCCAGCAAATTTGTTGTCAAGAAGTAATTTCCAGTAGTGGTGCATGGCGGCATGACACAACAGGGAGGTTCGTTACCTTGCGGTCGCGCGAGTGTATCATTTGTCCAAAACAGAATTTGGTGGGTAAAGGTTAGTGTTGCAAAACGACAAACGCGTGTAACTGTGACTGCTTCACTTCTAGCGGCGATGACAAGTGAAAGTGATAAGGTTCGTCTACAGGGATGCGTGGGTATAGTTCTCCTAATCCCGTGTTCGTTCGGAAGTTCCATTCTAGCGATGCCTTCACATGGTTAGCTCTATTGAAACAAGGGTGCACTGAAGGCCCTTGTGATCGGTCTAATTGGTGCCTTCGGTACCGTCCAAGCAATGCCTCCCACTTAAATCCAATGACCACGGTTTCCACCGGAGGTTGTAGGTCGTGCAGTTCCTCTCCGTAACACCATCATGGTATATCGCTGGATCATCGGTACCCTCGGATAGTAGCGATGCTTCGCGTGTTGTAGGGTTGGGTTTCAAAAGCTGTAAGGACGTTCTCCGATTTTATTTCTCAGGAATTCACAGCTCCCCGCTATGTTAAAGGGGTTGAAGTTGCGAAACCTTCGAAAATCCTATGATGAAGCTGTGATAGTATCTAGCAACCCTAAGGGATTTCGGTTTCCCATAAGGAATCTGAAATTGCATAAGGTCAACCTGAAATTCCGCCGAACAATGTGGAAGTAAACCAGCTCACTCTTCAGGAGGCATGTCAGAAAATTCATGGATAAGTGGAAGACACTCGATCTTCCTTTCTTAAAGCGGCAAATCGGTGACAAGAGTTAGTATGGCAGGGTAGCCCTTCCGTAGACACTTCTGGGCTTTCATGACTGTGACAATGCCAACAACGACACCACTACGATGATCTTAAACTGATAAGGATTCCCTACTGGGGAGAGGGGACGCATGATTTTCTGTTTGCAGAGAATTTTCCGCTTGATACCTAGATAACCAAGTCCATGCCAACGACCATGTCAAAACTTACAAGAGTGTCGCATCCACCAATAGAGGCATTGCATCAACCCATAGGCACCGGATAGTACAAAGGCCAGCGAGAGGTTTTCCATAATTAAGGTAACTGTCGTAGAGTCAAAGATGTGACTCTTGTGGTGCAAGGGTAAAAAGAGGTAAGATGACGACTCAATACAAGGAATATCCCTTAAACGATAGAATAAGAAATCCATTCAAATTAAACCATATTAGTCACTACATCGAATATTCGCAAAAGTTTTAATCACTATGATTGTTTATACGAAAACAACTGAAAGAAAAACAACTAGATAAACGATTGAAAGACGAGTCAGTCGTCCACGTCGCCATCCCCGAGGTCACTACCATCATCATTGTCTCCGTCATTATCCGAGACCTCCTCTGGCTCTTCTTCCTCCTCTTCCGGCTCTTCCTCCTCCTCTTCGGGCTCTTCATCAGACCCTTCCGCCTCTGGTTCGGGAGGTGCCGGGACTGGGGCTGGCTCGGGTTCAGGTGCGAAGCGGGCTTCCTCCAACTGATGGACCCTCCAATCCATCATACCTATGCTTTCGGCATGCGAGTTAAGCCTTTCATGATCTACTCGAGCGTCTCTCAGTATCAGACCTTGTACCTCACGCCCTTTTAGGGCTTCTGCCTTCAGGTCAGTAGTCCTCCTAATAAGTTCCTGTATCTGCTTCTCTTGAGCTTCCAATCGCCCTCCTTGGGCATCAACCTTTCTTAGCAATTTCTGATTTTGCTCCATTAAGACTTGGTTTTGTTCTATTAGAATCTGGTTATAATCTCGGAGGGCCTTACTCACAGCCGACTCGGCCTGAGCGCTGAGGGAGTTAACTGGTAGTGCATGCGTAGGTCGGGAGGACGACTCCCCGCCCTGCGCGAGTCTCTTCCTATAAGCAGCACGTGTCTCCATCTGACGCGGGGGTGAGTGAGTATCAGCGGGTGCCTTCCCTGGCGCCCGGGATTGGTCGGAAGATGCGGACGATGTAGACATGCCTGTCGAGTTGATGACGTAACACAAGTTAAACGAAAGAATGCACACTCACCAACGTTCCAAAAGAGGGTATTAACGCAGAAAGGAAAAAAATGACAGAAAGAATAAGCACACAAGGTTTCAATCAATAGTTGCTACGTCCGTTTCCTCGTCCACTCATGTTTCTATATATGGAAATGAACTGATTCAGGGGTCGAAAACGAGGAAAGTGTTCAGGTTTATCACGTTGAGAACGATTAACTATCATGTTCATACACAAACAGGGACGAACCCCTCTTACATTCGTTAAGCCTCATTGGGATTTGCATGCACCACGCGTTATTATTATGTGTGCACCCATAATAATAAGGCGGTTTGCTTGCTCCTCTCGATGCTTCTTAACTTATGTTTGAAGTTTCTCCCACCCCAATCAACACAAAATAAGCACTACCAACAAGATTAGAATTTACTAGATGCAAGTGTTAGGTTACACTATCCATGTGTCATGATGCCTACCATGTCGTATCGTGCATGCTATAAATATAATTACGTTTACTAGGCATATAATGCATAAGCTAAGGAGGAACGAACCTTGCAGTCTGAAGCTGAGTGTCATGGTCATCGTTTGGATCAATTCGGTTATAGTCTGGTTTTATGAAAACATTTTTTTAAAACCGAGTTCTCTATAACCAGTGGCTCTGATACCAAACTGTCACACCCCCAAATTACCACCTAGGGCGTGTCCCTAATGGAGGTGTAACGATTCAACAAAGAGCCACCAATCATATCAAACACAAGTTATAATGTATTGAAATACCCAATTGAAATAAATGTAACGTTTGAAAAGTTAAACCAAAACCAAAGTATTGAGCGGAAGCATAAAAGTATAAATGTATCTAAACCAAATCAATGTAATTGTTTATCATGACCATAACCACTCCAGCAGCATCAGACAGCAAGCTCCCAAGTTCCTTCAATAATTACCTACAAGCATGTAAACAAGTGTGTCAGACTACGCTGGTGAGTTCAAGGTTTTGTTAACAGGTTATGTTACCATATGTATGTTAATGCGATTTAATGTTGCGTTACGATGTTGCTCATGTTAGATACCCTAGGGAGTGTGCCCATAAGTATCCGGGGAGTGGGTACCCCTTAACGACCGTTTGCTATGTTGCCTTCGTTAGATACCCTAGGGAGAGTGCCCATATGTATCCGAGGAGTGTGCCTCTAACAACCATAGCCATACCCAGATAATTAGTTCACGCCCGTCCTTACGGCCCGGTGTGAGGTTTCCCACCTAATAGCGCTATCAACTAATTACCCCATTGCCCTCCAGGCAATAACCAAAACCGATTAAGTTGTTTACCCAATGTTTCCCTTCCAAATGTTTACCAGTTGTCCCAAACCACCGGGACGCATGCTTGAGAAAAGTGCAGTGAACTCACCTTTGGTTTGCTCGGTGTGTCTATTTATATATTCACGTTGATCAATCGAGTCCCGCAAATAAGTTTGGCTAGAATGATGTTACTTGAGAAGGAGTCTACTGCCGTATGAACGCTTGAAGAAGGTAGGGTTAGCGTAGGGTTTGTTATGTTTTTAACTTGACAGAATTTGATTTGGAATATAATACGTACATATGATCCTTTAAGGAGTTGGGCTGATTATTCGATCTAAACAAATCAATAAATAAGTTGGGCCGGTTGCAAATGATTCCACAGTGGGCCGATTTTCTTTGCCGTACCTCTATTAGTATATTGGGCCAAGGTTATGTTATTGAGCCAATGTTATATTTAAATAAATGGGCTATACGAATAGAATGCTTTAACGTATTAAAGAAAGATAACGAAGAGTAAGGATCAAAAGATGGAGCGTTACTTGCCTTGAAAGTTCGGGTTGTCACAGTTATCTTTAATTAATTAGAAGAGACTAAACTAAATAATAATTATCCATATGATAATAATGATATTAAACTAAATAATATTTAGTAGGAGGGTTATCTATAATTAATTGGAAGAGATTAAACTAAAATAATAATTATCTATAAGACATGAACTAATATGATGACAAGTGTCCTATAACCATATTGTACGGATTGAATCAATGTAATTTTATATACCAAATAATAAAAAAAATTATATCTTTAAAACCACGTGTATTACACGGGTTGAATAAATGTAATATTTTTTACCATTTAATAATAAAAAAAGTTATATCTTTAAAAACTCTCGTGTATTACACGGCTTGAATAAATATGATTTTATATACCAAATAATAAGAAAATTATATTTAGAAAAATTAATGGATATACTCGGTACGCGATAGATATGGTGATTGCGGAGATGATTATTAAAAAGAAGATACAGTGGTCAAACATGTTATTCAAGAAGTAAATAAACAGCCATTTTAGTGATAAATATAAATTATATTTAAAAAAACCCGTAATAAATCTAATTTTATATATAAAGTAACTAAGTTATCACCCGCGAACTTCGTGGGTCGGAAAATTTAATATACATTATCACAAAGTGTACAAATAATATAAATACCAATAAAGTGACATATATTTATTACATAAATTACTTATTGACAAAGTGAAAATATAGTTAAAATGCATAGAAGGATAAAACATTATATTTTTTTTTTACTTTTATTAAGGATTAAGGTGCCCCCGACAAACAACATTTACTGTTTCTCTAACTCATGTAGAACTTCTGGCTACGGCCATCACTTAGATCTGCAAAATAAAAGACAAACATTAAATAACATCACAAAGTAACTAACCTCTCGATGAAAGATATGTTCGTAATCCAATCTAAACCTTAAACCTAAACAATACAAAAGTTTAAAGATACTAACAACATTTAGTTAGTTGACTACACAACTCCCTACACCACATAAGTCATCATTAGGCCTTGTAATTAAAAAATAAGATTTCTATATCTAAATATTATTTATTATACACAAATTATTTCAAACTAAAAACATTTGTGTTAGATTAGCAGCTTATCCAAATCATTGTAGCAATTAAAAAAACTATTGTTTATCATAAAAAAACAATATTGTAAAAGTAAGTGTGTAGATTAAAGGTTTAAATGCATCTCCTCTGCAATTACTAAAGATCATTATGTTTGACAGAACACAGACATATACAAAATATGCAAGGTACCTAGACGAAGGTTGGTTTAGTGGCTCTTGTTGAACCTTAGACCATTGCCTCACATGGGTCAAACGGGTATCCATTTTTCCCATTTTTCAGTACCGGTACCGGTATTTAAGGGCAAAACACCGGTAAATACCGCTACCATACCAGTACCGATACTTTCGGTACCGAATGGGTACCATGCTCATCCCTAATTTAGTGTCTGCATCTCTAAGTGATCTTACTCTTGGAAGAGCAATTAATGTTTTTACGTCTATCCATTATCTCCAAATCAGTTAAGCTTTATTAACAATAAAGCCACCCACGATCACTTGCATCCTGAAAAGGAGTGAAAAAATAAAGCATGCTTCTAAATATATCAAAAATCAATAAACATCCATCTTTATATCTTCGAAATTTTGAAAAAAGAATCTAAATTGCAGCACTATATCATTTATCATTTTCAGGATACCAAATTAGTAGTTAAAATGTGAATAAAAACTAAGTGGAAATACTGCATAGTCTTTTCTTTATTATTTAGCACCCAAAATGGGAAGATAAGAACACAAAAGCAGCTGCTCCTATAACATTAGCATCACACCAAAAAAAACATATAATAAATTTCAGTTTTCACCATTACACATGAAAGCTAAAAAATTTAAAATACCACATGAACATACCCGTGCCTAGCCAAATACAATTATAGCAATAAAACCCATAAAATCTACAACAATAAGCAATCCAGAAACCCTTGGTGTAACCACGCACCCTCTCTTCATTCCAGCCTAACAAATTAGTCTCCTTAATCTACTTCAAATTTAGTATAACTCTATAAAATATATGCTTTCATCAAATATAAAAGCAGGCAGTCAGTTAGTAACACATACCCGATGCCGAATCAAAACTCACGAAGCCGAAACTGCACCATCATGTCCATCGATCTGATCATCAACTACTTTAGCAAGCTTCTTTTTAAACTTCTCAATCGCATTCGCCACTTCCGCAGACATATATTCCCTATCATGCCGAGCCAAAACCTCACTTGCCAAAAAATAACAATCGACACTCCTCACCTTACCTGACAGTACTCTTTTTCGGTCACCTCACTCTTATTTCTCCGTAATCAGCTTCACGAAACCTTCAACCATAACATAATGACCTAAAAATGTTGCAGTATTTATTTTTAAGCGTCCATTTAAGTTGAAACTATATGTATATGTTTAAATCTATGTCAAAAAAATATGCTTAGCCATATATGTTTAGCAAGATTTGCTTTTTTCTAATACGAATACCTTTTAGAGGCTTGCCTAATAATCAAGGCTGCAGATTATCCTAAATATAATTGAAAACCTGTGAAGAGTTTTGGATTGAAAACCTGTGAAGAGTTTTGGATTGAAAACCACCAAATGCAATTTGAAAAAAAATAAGATTGATTAAAAACTAAAATTAAAATTAACTCAAAAATTAAATGAGTTTAATTATATTAAAACTAATTAATTAATAAGAGAATTTCTTCATTCTTATTCATGCAAATAGATAAAGTTTCGAGTCATGGAACTAAAAAAGGATTTACAATTCACCTTTAGGTGCTAATACTGTATATTTCAAAGGGTTCAAAAGGATTTATGCATTTGGTTATATTTCAAAGGGTTTTCACCCGTTCGACCCATCCCATTTAGCACGTTTCCTTTAGTTATAAATAAGTTAGCTCAACTCATTTGACCCAATGAGATAGAGCATAACATAAACCGACCCATTTGTATATAAACGGGTCAAGATTGCCAAAATAAAAAAAAACTAAACAACCAGCAAATACCAGACCCTTTGTTCTATACCTGATGATGATATTTAGCAGCTGATTCAAGAGAAATTAACTATTCGCAAACCTGGTAATTGAATCATTGGAATATTGAGTTTTCTCACAAATCGTTGGATAATTCAAACAAAACTTCAGTCCATATCATATACAGAAACCTATATGCAATATTTACTTATTTAAATAAGTAAAATCACCGATCGCGAGAGTGATTTTGCAAAAGGCAAACGTCTGTAATAGCGTGCCACCGAAATTGGTTTCCCACAACTATAATCAACTAAACAAAAGTCAAGAACACTGTTGATTGATGAAAAAATACACTTCATTACCATATTATTAAGATATTAAACACACTATTCATTCCATAAGTTAAAAACTACAAATAAAAAAATTAGTATGGTTCAGGAACAATCAATCATTAACTGAAGAAGTTTTTAACAAATTTTTCGATCACACTCTAGTAATTGATTAAAATTAAACTTCATTACCATAAACTTTAGATATTAAACACATAACTCATTCAAGAAATTAAAGAAAATAAAAAAGTTCCCAATATAGTTAAAAAATAATCAGTCATTTGCAGACACAATACTATTTTAGTTTACCAATTTCTTCAGTCACATTCAGTTAATTGATTAAAAATTCAACTTCATTACCATAAAAACTTGTGTACCTACTTGTAGAAGTCACGTGGAAGACCAGCGAGTATTTCGACACCGTCACTGGCGTTCGTCTCACATCCACAGTCAACCAACATCTCAATAGCCTGTAAAACAAATTTCACCATTTCAACATCCAATTGCACTTTAAAACAAATCACAAAAGCAAATATAAATTCTACTCGGAGTAACGAAATAAACCTGATCTGATTTGTAGGATCGTTTTCGGACCCGAACGAGTCGATCAGAAGAGTTTATGCTCAAAACGAAAGGCGGAAACAGTCGTTCTGAGGTCAATTCAGCACAATATACTCATTAACTGTCGTTTTTATTGATTTGATGACAATTTACAGCGAGACGACACTTCGGCAGCACTTCGTTGCACAAACCGGAATTGTTACATCTAATATCGCATGAATAGGGTATATATAGGCCTGCTAATTCCGTTTGAAAGGGTTCACACGAAATTAGATTCCAAGCGGAATCTAATTTCGAACGGAATTACCTAAGGTAACCTTTCAAGCGGAATTACCTCACTACATGCGAAATTACATTTTCTCGAAATACGTGCCCTGTTCTAACATTCTAAGTATATGACTCGATACAAGACGAAGTCGACAGACGCATGCACTAACAGACTCCCCCTCGAATGTTGACGAGTCTTAAGTGTCGAGTCTTTAACATCTTCAGTCTTTATCAGTCTTCGGGCTTCTCTTTAAAGTATCTGACACTGTAAAGCATCCTCAAATCTCTCTCTTTCTCTCTATCAACACCAACAGACTCTCCTCGAACTCCTCTACCAGGATCTGAACTTGGCTTTTGCTTCTCTTGATCAGATCTCTTGATTCCTTAAGTTCATCAGCATTGTCAGCTTGCGTGAACTTTATCTTCAGAATTGTAACCTGGCTCAAATCTAATCAGGATCGAAATCTGGCTCTCTAATCACAGAATCCTCAGGAATCAGAACCTGGCTCTTCTTAGATTTCATACCTGCACAATCTCTACCACACAATTAATTTCCCAAATTTTAAAATCTGACAAATTTATAATTTCTGCTTACCACTTGCAAGAACACGATTAGCCAAAGAATGATTTTTCATTTGAAAAACTTCTGATGACCATTTGCAGACAAAATCTTCCAAAATTTTATTCATATTAAACAAACTCCCCCTCAAATTAAGGATCATCATGTTTAGCACTTGGAATTTTGAAAATCAGCTCTCCAACACCAGTTGTCAAAAATCTTTTTGACTTTTTCAAAATTTATGCTAAAACACACTTAAAATCTTTTTGGAATTTTTGAATAAAATGAAATGCAGTAAAGGAATATTTACAGACAATCTTTTTGTGAGTTTGTGTAAGAGGATCATATCAGTTTTTGAGACAAATCACTAACACCGTTAAGCTTTAAACATTTTAAGTTCTAAACAATTCACCTAGATTGTCAGTATACTGGTCCATTTAAATTTTCACACAAAGTTCAACTGTTTCGAGATACGAGATTAGTGTTTTAATGACTTAAACTTATCCGCGTGTCCCACCACTTGAATATACTCCCGTATCCAGATCCCAATATTCAGTCTTACAGGTGAGTATACCTAGAGGATATCTGTTAAAGGGTTAAATGCGAAACCGTGAGAGCTTAGGTCAGAACTTCCGTTCAGCAAAGAGATGACGGCTCGACTTTTGGTGTGTTCCCTTTAGAGAATCTTTTCTTTAACAATACATGATTAGCATTTTTCAATGTTTCATCAATTTTTGTACTGAGGGCAGCGCTATATTTCAAGCAATTCCAAAGTATTATACGGAGACTAGGCCATTGCTTCCGCAATATCAGAAGTCCCGGGATAATACCCCAGATATCACTGAGTATAAAGACCTAGTATCTCAGAAAGAGGGACCTTTCAAACAAGATTTCGGGGGTTACCCATATATCCAAGAAATGTTCCCCACGAGATAAGCAAGTTTGAAATTTATGTTTATATCTCGAAAACAATCTACTAAATGTATAAAAACTTACTGGCACATCCACAGTGAGATCGTTTATCACATTTTTGACTTTACATTTCTTTAGCGTGTTGTGATAGTCCATTGATGTACTATCATTTCCTCTTTTCTCAACAAAACTCATTTTTGATTTTATCATGTTTTTGGATTTTTCAAATTTTCTAATGTTTTTGGATTTTCTGAAATTTTTACTCCCCCTAAAATGCAAACACATTTAAAGAAAACTTGAAAACAAACTGTACAAGTAAATTGACAACTGTTGTGAATTGCTTCAATTCGCCATCCACTTGGCATAAACAATCAGAACTCCTTCTCTCAACAAACTATTTTCTCATTATAATTTCAAAACACTTAAGTTTGTTTTAATCAAAATGTTTTTCCAGAAAATTAGTTTTGTTGATTTTACAAACCATTTGTAGGTTCGGGGTTCATCACATTGTTCTCAACCACTTGTAAATTCACCAATCAAACATACCATTTGTAGAAAATCAAGTATAACTTAATGTCCCTGATTTACCATTTGTAAGTCAAATCAACTACTACTTGTAGGTATGCACAATCAAACCTCATACATAGAAAGATGCCGATTCCTACTCCACTCTTACCAACCTGGGAGCTCCGACAAGTCACACTTAACCATTTTTCAATTTTTCAAAAACAATTTTCAATTTTTTTTAAGAAAGATGCCGATTCATGCTCCACAATTACCCACTTGGGAGCTCCGGCAAGTCAGGTTTTTCATTCAAAGAATATATCCACCCAAGCCTGACCAGCCTTGGGTGATACCGAGTTACCAACGCTCGGTTTCTTACCTCCCATCTTCTTCTCATAGAACTCTTTAACCCCTTTGACTTTTCTGTCAATCATTTTACCAAAGATGTGTTTCACTTTGGGGTTAAAGGCCTTTTCAACATCAAAAACCTTCTTATCAGAATAAAATTGGTTTGAAATTTCAACTTTACCAATTTTCTTCTTAAAATTTTCAGCCCGAAGTGGTAGAAAATTCACATCATCCATAGTCGGAACTGATTTTTCACCTTTTTCCTCAACCCGTGGCTCATCTGACTTTGTGGAATCAGATTCATCGCCAGAAAATAGCTCCTCTGATTTTGATGAACTAGAATCATCGCTAGAACTATCACCAGATCTCTTAACAACCCATTTCTGATTGTCAAATTTAGCTTTTTTCTTGTAAAACCTGTTTGAACATTCACCAATTTCAAATTTTGAATTTTTGAACAGTTTAGTTCTCTCAATCGGTGGTTCAAACTCAATCACTTTTTCTTTCAGTTTAGAAACTCCCTGTTTGATTTGTTTTGCCTGTGAACATTTCATGGCAATATGACCACTTTTACCACATTTGAAACAGGTTCGAGTTTCCTTCTTCTGATCAACAGTCTGCTTCTCTTCTTGCTTCTTTGCAAGGAAATCTCTGTTTGACTGCTTTCTAAACAACTTTTCTTTCTCTTCTTCAGAAGATGTACCTGAAACAAAAAACATTTTTGATTTAAAATCTCGAACATATTTTTCATTTTTATGATTTTCTGGTGGAATAAAACCAAGACCTTTCTTTTTGAAATTACCGTTATGGTTTGGTTTCTTTCGATAACCAGAACCAGAACTGTAACCCTTTTTCTTGTTTTCTTTTTGTTGAACTCTTGAGGTGTATTTTTTAGGTTTTTCAGTAAGATTTACATCTTTTATTTCAGAAATATTAATTTCTATTAATTTGAAAACCTTGTTGATCATTTCAGGTTTAACACCTCTTATTGGAAATTCCTCATCAGAATATAATTTGTCTGAATCATTCAAAGTATATGCAACTTTAAACGTTTCATCATCCAAATTAGATTTTGATAGAAGAAATTCTTTATTGTAAACTCTTTTGCCCTGTTTATCATTTTGACTCGGAGTGCTGGACTCAGACTTTGACTCCGACATAGACTCCGACTTTGACTCCTCTGTTTCATCGTTATCTAACACATGATCCACCACTTTCATCATCAATTGAGATTGTTGATCAGTGTCAGACGATGTGAAAGTAACATCAATATTTTCTGGCAAATTGACTGAGGATTCCGACTCCCACTTAAGTTTGTTGCCTTTTTGACTCTTTCTGAATTTGGATTTCTCGGAGAATATCCATTTTCAAGCGGGGGTGGACACTTGTTGTAACTGACACCTTGTTTCTTACTAGATGTCTTTACTTTAGTATCCTTCTTCTTTTCTTTCTTCTTTTCAGGAGTCTTTTCTTCAGAAACTTTCTGTCACACCCCGACCACGTAGAACAACCAAACTGGCGGAAACGTCGGGGAGTGTTGTAACAGAATTATTGTTTCACAACCATGGCATACAAAGTTTATATTTTATTTATCAAACAAGCGTGTTACATTGTCTCAAAACAGGAAATAAAGAGTTCAGAACATAATTAAACTAGTTCTATCTTTATTTTAAGTCTCTAAGGCACAGGTCCGCCCTAGTGTCACGATCATCTTCCTAAGCAACAGCTCCTGAAAACACATGTGAAAATAGGTACGTCAGCATAAAAATGCCTGTGAGATACATAGGTTTTGTGAAAATAAGATTCAAGACTTGGGTTTTAGAAGAAAGGTTTAATAAAAATTAGTCATGAATCTCGTTAAATGTTTTCTTTTATAAATCATATGAAAACTCGATAAGAAATCAGATTATATAAAAGAAAGGTGTATGGTTAATGAAATAACCAAGTAAAATGAGTTGTATAAAATAAACTGTTTTGTAAAACAATGTCTTGTGAAGAATATGTTATTTGTGTAAAATGTAATATGTCTATGCTAAAATGATTTAAATAACGCTACGTTATGTAATATTATACAACCACTTATATATAGGAAGTACCAGCGGCGTATCCACCATGTTTGTATCATGTTACACACGCCTCGTTACTCAAATGATTTACCCAAACCAACCCCCAATGTAAATTTGTTCATGTATAAATCAATTGTCAAGTGTTATTGTGTAAACCATATCAAAATGTCCATGTCTAATGTAAACCACCAAATGTGTATATCAATGTCAAAAAGTTTATGTTTAATGTAAATCATATAATGTGTATCCAAAAATATCATGTATGGCATGTGAAATATATCAACTAAGCCATAGGTAAAATGTACAAAACAGGGTATTGAATTAAACATAGTTTAAGTCAAAGTTATGTTTTTTGGAACAAATGCATGCTATACTGATACAAACATCTATGCGGTATTGTGAAAATTCATACATTCAAGCCTTGTGACTGTGGTGATAGACCTTTAAACAAATTAAAGGTTTATCTGTGTTATGTTTAACGAATTCGGTCATTCCTTCCACCCAAACAAACCTAGGGTTCAGGAACGGGAGTTATCAATTCCTATGGTACCACTACCTACTAACGAATGGCGTGATCAATGTTAATGAATGTATTTTTGTCCCATTTAAACAAACCAAATGTCATACCAAAAATGTAAGCATGTGAAAACAATGCACTAAGTATGTAATCAAATGAACATACATAGCGTGAAATGTAATGTAAAACAATGTACTAAGTATGCACACAATGGACATACATAGCATGAAATGTAATGTAAAACGATGTACTAAGTATGCACACAATGGACATACAAAGCATAAAATGTAATGAAATCATGTACTATAATGTACTAATGAACATAATAAGCATATGATATGAAAACATGAAAGGCACAAAAGTAACAACTAGGCACATGTGTTTCACCCCAAAATAGTTTGAAAATAGTAAAAGAGGGGTCTATGTACTCACTTGAGATTTCTCAGTAGTCCTTGAGTAACAACCAAACAATGCTAGAGATCACGGATATCAAACGACACCTAATATAGGTAACTATGTTAATATATCGGACCTAAATCGGAGGATTGGATAGAATGAGGGTTTGTAAACCAAACGAGTATGGAGACTTGTGTAATATGGTTTAACAAAGCCTTCATACTAAAATGAAACCTAACCTAAGTGCTTACGACCCATTACGACCCGTTTAGGTAGCTTATGCTACTTTAACGCGTCGTTCGCGTGAAACGCGTTTGGAATGCTTAACTAGTCCTATGATAAGTAAAATATGCCTTAACATGTCTAATATTGTTACCAAATCAGTTTAGATACCAAAAGTTATTGTACATATGCTTAAAATGAATTTTGACGTAAAAAGGGCATTCTGGTAATTTACCTAAGGCATATATACTACCTATCATACAACTACTCAAACGATGTGACCATAAGGTATAACCTCGGAAGGTTATTCCCTATACAACTATGGTCACCTAATGTGTTTGGTCGGATCCTAATGATCGACCAAACGGGTCGGGTTCGAAAGTATAAGCGATTGTTTAGATCGCTTACCTTACGACCCTATATAAGCACTAAACTAAAAGTGACGAGCTAAGCATGTTAAAACATGCTTAACTAAGTTTAGAAAACAGGTTTGGTATCAAAACAAACGGTTTTGATACCTAAGAGTAGTTTGGTTACAAAATACGCAAGAATACGCATTTTGGCCGAAACTACGACTCGTCACTGAGCCTAGATAACGTGGTAATCAGTAGGTATAGTCTCTAGGGACTATAACCATCGTGATTACGCTCACGTTATGAAGTTCAATCGAACTTCGTGTTGACCATAAACTGGTCAACGCAGAAAGTCAAACATAGTTTGACTTTCGGACTAGAAAAGCGATAAAAGAACGAAGGAACACTTACAAAGGGTCCCCGCAAGCTATTCTTGATCCAAGTAGCTCAGGTATGAAGCAATGGCTTCAACTTAGATCTTTTAGATCAGATTTTGTGGGTTTTGAGTTGTGAAAGGGTTGGGTATTTATAGGAATGTTGGAACCGTTAAGATCGTTTATCTAATAACGTGCTTCAATCTCAACCTTACACTTGTTGCAATTTCCATGGAACACCACAATTGGCCCCTCATTATCCTGAAGAGGCAAGTGCAAATTGGCCCCTCATTATCCTGAAGAGGCAAGTGCAAATTGGCCCCTCATTATCCTGAAGAGGCAAGTGCAAATTGGCCCCTCATTATCCTGAAGAGGCAAGTGCAAATTGGCCCCTCATTATCCTGAAGAGGCAACAGCTGATTAAACTGATCTGCTGTTCTGGGGACCCCTTACGGACCATAAGGGTCATGGCTTACGGTTCGTAAGCCATTAACTTCGGCAGAATTACATTTTCAGTCCCTACACCTTGTTTCGTTGCGTAACGGCACTTCTAACACCCGTCAATCCCAATTCAAGCTCCACAATGATGTTAAGACATACAGAACATGAAATATGCTTGAAAACATCTCGGATGTCGGTTCGTTTGGCCGTACGGTTGCGATGTTCGCTTAATTACGACGGAATGCGCATAAGCGCGAAAAACGATCCAAATTGCGTGACGAATGGATTTTTCTCATGCCAAACACTAAAATAAAATATTTTAGTGCTTACATAAATTTTTGGATGTCCGGATGTATTCAGAACGTAAGTTATGAGCGAAAGTGCAAACTTATGCACTTTTTGACACTTTTAGTCCCTGAATGAGCCAAAAGTTTATTTTAGCACACCGAACCCCTCAAAGCCTATTTCTAAGCTATGTAAGGGATATCTATGGTATGTTTAACTTATGGTCATGTTCCGGAATGTCTGTTACTGTTCAAATTGGCATACTTTCGCAGTTTGTCAAGTTTAGTTCCTGTAGGCGAATTAACTTGTTTTTGCCATACCAAAGCCTTCAAAACTTATTTCTAAGTTATGTAAAGGTTATTTAAGGTATTTTAAGTATATGTTGATGTTCTGGAGTATTTGTCATGTTAAACTGAGTACGTTTACGCACCAGTTTGCGTATAATTCTCCAGAAAGCGATGTAGAGTTTGAAATTGAACAAAAGTCAAAACATGAAAAATGTAAAACATAACCAAACAAACATTGGGATCAAATAACATTGTTTTATTGATAACTGAACTGTTCACAATGATTACAAGCACAGATGATACAGTCTCCCCTACTTGTGGAAATTTCGTCCCGAAATTTATTTAGAGGAAACTCGTGGAAAAAGATGCGGATACTTCGTCTTCATTTGATCTTTGCGTTCCTAAGTAAACTCGGGTCCACGTTTAGATTCCCAGTGAACCTTGACCAAAGGAATGCGCTTGCGTTTAAGCCACTTGACTTCACGTTCCATGATTTCCACCGGTTTCTCAACAAATTTCAGTGTTTTATCAACACGAATTTCATCAAGCGGTATGTGGAGGTTCTCATCAGCTAAACACCTCTTGAGACTGGACACGTGAAAGGTTGGATGAACATTTCCAAGTTCAGGAGGTAACTCAAGTCTGTAGGCTACCTTACCAATTCTTTCGACGATCTTGAATGGTCCAACGTATCTAGGTGCAAGTTTTCCTTTCTTTCCAAATCTGATCACACCTTTCCAAGGTGAGACCTTAAGTAATACACGATCACCGACTTGAAAATCCAAGGGCTTGCGTTTTAGGTCCGCGTAACTCTTTTGACGGTTTCTAGCTGTCTGAAGGTTATCACGAACTTTCTTAACCTTATCTGTTGTCTCTAAAATGAGGGCAGGTCCAGTAAGCTGAGCCTCACCGATCTCATTCCAGCAGACTGGTGAACGACATTTTCGACCATAGAGAGCCTCGAAAGGAGCCATGTTGATGCTGGAGTGATAACTACTGTTGTTGGAGAATTCAATCAACGGAAGATGTGAATCCCAACTACCACCAAAATCGATCACACAAGCTCTAAGCATATCCTCCAGAGTCTGGATTGTTCTTTCAGACTGACCATCCGTTTGCGGATGATAAGCTGTGCTCAGATTAAGTTGGGTCCCCATAGCAGATTGCATGGTTCTCCAAAAATGAGAAGTGAAGCGAGCATCTCTGTCAGAAATGATGTTCAAAGGAACACCATGTCGAGCTACAATTTCATCCACATAGATTTTAGCAAGTTTGTCAGCAGAAAAATCCTCACGGATTGGCAAGAAATGCGTTGACTTAGTAAGACGATCAACGACTACCCAGATGGCGTCATGACCTTTCTTTGTGCGCGGAATTTTGGTAATGAGATCCATAGTAATGTTTTCCCATTTCCAAACTGGGATCTCTGCTTGCTCCAATAAACCAGAAGGATGCTGATGTTCAGCCTTAACCTTAAGACAAGTAAGGCATTTTGATACATATAAGGCGATGTCTTTCTTCATACCAGGCCACCAATACTGAATACGAAGATCCTTATACATCTTATCTAAGCCAGGATGAATAGAATAACGAGACTTATGGGCTTCATCCATAAGCAAGGTACGAAGATTATCTTGGCTTGGGACCCACAACCGGTCCATGAAGTAATACGATCCATTGTCCTTCAGTTCAAGAGCAGGTGTTATGTGATAAGGAAATTCCTTATCCATCAAACCTTGTGAAACACAAGTGTGTTGAGCCTGAGAAATGCGGGTTTGGATATCGGATTGAGCTTGAATAACAGATTGGACACGAACACAATGAAGCTTAGTACGTTCCTTACGACTCAATGCATCGGCTACGACATTTGTCTTACCCGGATGGTAGCGAATTTCGCAGTCATAGTCGTTTAGAAGTTCAACCCAATGTCGTTGCCTCATGTTGAGTTCTTTCTGATTGAAGATATGCTGAAGACTTTTGTGGTCCGTGAAAACCACACATTTTGTACCGTACAAATAGTGTCTCCAGATCTTAAGAGCAAAGACACCTGCACCCAACTCAAGATCATGAGTGGTGTAGTTCTTCTCATGTATCTTCAACTGTCTTGATGCGTAGGCTATGACTTTGTTCCTTTGCATCAGAACACAGCCAAGACCCAATTTAGATGCATCGCAATAAACGACGAAATCATCATTGCCCTTAGGCAAAGTCAGAACAGGTGAGTCGCAAAGTTTTTGTTTCAAGTTTTGAAAAGCTTCCTCTTGTTTGAATCCCCAATCAAAGGGTTTGTTCTTCTGAGTTAGAGCAGTTAGAGGAACTGCAATCTTTGAGAAGTTTTCTATGAAGCGGCGATAATAACCCGCTAGACCAAGAAAAGAACGAACTTCAGTAGGAGTAGTAGGCGTATCCCAATCCTTAATCGCACTGATCTTGGAGGGATCTACATGAATACCTTGTTCGTTGACAATATGTCCTAAAAATTGAACTTCTTTAAGCCAGAATTCACACTTGGAGAATTTGGCGAAAAGTTGTTCTTTCTTTAGGAGTTCCAAAGTAAGACGAAGATGTTGCTCGTGATCAGCTCGCGTCTTAGAGTATATCAAGATGTCGTCAATAAAAACAATGACGAACTGATCCAAATAAGGCTTGCAGACCCTATTCATTAAGTCCATGAAAACAGCAGGAGCATTAGTCAAACCGAATGGCATGACTGTGAACTCATAATGCCCATAACGAGTGCGGAATGCTGTCTTGGGAATATCTTCTTCATGTACACGAAGTTGATGATATCCAGAACGTAGATCAATCTTTGAAAAATAAGAAGCGCCATGTAACTGATCAAAGAGATCATCGATGCGAGGTGGGGGATATCGATTCTTGATGGTAAGCTTGTTAAGCTCACGATAATCGATACACATCCTAAAAGATCCATCCTTCTTCTTGACAAAAAGAACGGGAGCACCCCAAGGTGAAAAGCTAGGACGGATAAAACCTTTGTCAGAGAGTTCCTGAAGCTGCTTAGACAACTCTTGCATCTCAGACGGTGCAAGACGATATGGAGCTCTAGCAATGGGATTTGCACTAGGTACGAGATCAATACGGAACTCGACTTGGCGTGCTGGGGGTAGACCAGGTAAATCTTCAGGGAATACCTCAGAATAATCCCGAACAACAGGAATATCTTGAATAGACTTACCTTTGCCCTCATCTGCTACAACATGTGCCAAAAAGGCCACATAGTTCTTTTGCAGATACTTCCGAGCTTTAAAACAAGACATGAGTTTGAGACCCCGGCAGGTTTCTCACCACGAACCTGTAGGATCTCGCCTGACGAAAGTGGCACACGAACAATCTTCTCAAAACAAATACCTGTGCGCGATGCTTGGCTAACCAATCCATACCCACAATAATGTCAAAGCTTCCAAGTTGCATAGGCGTGAGGTCGATAGGAAAAAGATGGTCGTTAAGGTTCAACTGGCAGTTGTGAAGAACAGGATCAAGAACAATGGTTTCACCACTAGCAACCTCTACTATCAAAGGTTTACCTAGTTTCGTTCTAGACACGCGAAGTAATGGCTCAAAAGATAATGACACAAAACTCTTATCGGCACCCGAATCAAAAAGAACAGACGCAGGCTGATTATTAATAAAGAACGTACCGTTCACCACTTCATTGTCTGCTTGTGCCTCTTGTGCATTCATGTTGAAGACTCGACCTTGAGCCTGAGCCTGATTCTGATTTGGATTAGCATTCACCAATCTGGGACACTGATTACGGTAGTGGGTCAGATCCCCACAATTGTAACAAGAACCTGGGGGGAAGTGTGGTCGTGCAGCTTGACCCTGTTGCTGAGCAGGAGGCTGAGCAACTCGTTGGGCCGGGTTCTGAACTGCCTGATTCTGAGCAAAACGATAAACACCAGCAAGATGACCTGACTTCCCACAGTTAGTACAGAAACGACATGGAAATTGCGGCTGATGGTGACTGTTGCATCTATTTCCTGCATAAGGTTTCTTCGCTGGAGGCTGTGCGGGTTGGTTGGGAGCTGCCTGGTTAGCTTGGGCAGTGATAACAAAATTTTGGGAAGCCTTACGCTTCCTTGACCCCCTTGAGGAAGCAGAATCCTTTCCCTTCTTGTTTTGACCTTTCTTGCTATCTTCTTTGTCAGCTGCCTGCTTCTTACCCTTGTCACCCTTTTTGTGCAGCTTTCCCTTTCGAACCTGTGACTCAGTCAATGTCGCTGCTAACTCGATCGCCTGACGGAGTGTGGTAGGGTTACTACCAGTAATGATGTCTTGTACTGAGTCAGGTAGACCATCGATGTACCTTTCGATAGCCTTGTCGAGTGGGGTAACCATTGTTGGGCAAAGCAGACTCAGCTCCTCAAACCTATCAGTATACGCCCGATGTTCGCCACTATCTTGTTTCAAATCATCAAACTCTCTTTCCAATGCTCGTAGTTCATGACGAGGACAAAACTCCCTCATCATAAGAGCCCTAAGTTCAGCCCAAGTATGTGCTAGAGCAACTTCTGCACCGCGATCTCTCATAACCCCGTTCCACCACGTAAGAGCCCTCTTCTGAAACACACTCGAAGAAAACTCGACCTTGCGATTGTCAGGACACTGCACGTGACGGAAAGTATTCTCAATGCTCTCGAACCATTGAAGAAGCCCAGTCGCTCCCTCAGAACCACGGTTTAGCCGAGTTAAAATTCTTGAAATTGCATGGAGCATTGTTGTTGTTGTTGGCTTGGTTCCATTGAGCAAAGAGGTTTGGGAATTGAGCAGCCATTTGCTGCGCAATGATTTCTGCCAGTTCGGCAGTCGCTATCTGGTTTTCGCGTCGAGGAGGCATTCTAAAAGAGGAAACATGAAACGAAACGAGTGAGATGATTGGATGAAGAGAATGGGATGAAACAAAATCAACAAAAGCAAAGATGGTGGTCATTCGCCCGCATCACAAAGCAAACAAACGACACACAGTGACCAATCAAAGTAAATGGGTCAAAAATAATATATCGCGAAGACATGCTCGCCTATAAGTGAACACTCACCCCAAGAGTTCCTAGGTAAGAGTGACTGGTCCGATTATGTGGATTTGTACGAACACTCTAGCCTTAGACAGAAAACCCAGGGTACAGGCATTCACTCCTCCAGTTTGCACGTGTTCACACTATTTAAAACCCAAAACTTTGATGAGATTTTTGAAAATTCAAAGGGGTTCAAAACCTTACAACAGAGGGTTCAAAACCTTGTAATAAATCATTTAAAAACAGAAGATTGTTTTTCAAAGATCGTTTCAGAAAAATTGGGTTCTTGTTTTGATAATCACCTAAGCATAGGTGATGTGCATGTTTTAAGATCTAAACACAAGATAACTTGTGTTAGGGTCCTAGAAAGGTTATAGTCTAGGTCAAAGTATTACTAATAACCTAATTCCCTATAACCATTGGCTCTGATACCAACTCTTCTGTCACACCCCGACCATGTAGAACAACCAAACGTGGCGGAAACGTCGGGGAGTATTGTAACAGAATTATTGTTTCACAACCATGGCATACAAAGTTTATATTTTATTTATCAAACAAGCGTGTTACATTGTCTCAAAACAGGAAATAAAGAGTTCAGGACATAATTAAACTAGTTCTATCTTTATTTTATGTCTCTAAGGCACAAGTCTGCCCTAGTGTCACGATCATCATCCTAAGCAACAGCTCCTGAAAACACATGTGAAATAGGTACGTCAGCATAAAAATGCCTGTGAGATACATAGGTTTTGTGAAAATAAGATTCATGACTTGGGTTTTAGAAGAAAGGTTTAATAAAAATTAGTCATGAATCTGTTAAATGTTTTCTTTTATAAATCGTATGAAAACTCGATAAGAAATCAGATTATATAAAAGAAAGGTGTATGGTTAATGAAATAACCAAGTAAAATGAGTTGTATAAAATAAAGTGTTTTGTAAAACAATGTCTTGTGAAGAATATGTTATTTGTGTAAAATGTAATATGTCTATGCTGAAATGATTTAAATAACGCTACGTTATGTAATATTATACAAACACTTATATATAGGAAATACCAGCAGCGTATCCACCATGTTTGTATCATGTTACCCACGCCTCGTTACTCAAATCATTTACCCAAACCAACCACCAATGTAAATTTGTTCATGTATAAATCAATTGTCAAGTGTTATTGTGTAAACCATATCAAAATGTCCATGTCTAATGTAAACCACCAAATGTGTATATCAATGTCAAAAAGTTTATGTTTAATGTAAATCATATAATGTGTATCCAAAATATCATGTATGGCATGTGAAATATATCAACTAAGCCATAGGTAAAATGCACAAAAACATGATATTGAATTAAACATAGTTTAAGTCAAAGTTATGTTTTGTGGAACAAATGCATGCTATACTAATACAAACATCTATGCGGTATTGTGAAAATGCATACATCCAAGCCTTGTGACTGTGGTGATAGACCTTTAAACAAATTAAAGGTTTATCTATGTTATGTTTATCGAATTCGGTCATTCCTTCCACCCAAACAAACCTAGGGTTCAGGAACGGGAGTAGTGAATTCCTGTGGTACCACTACCTACTAACGAATGGCGTGAACAATGTTAATGAATGTATTTTTGTCCCATTTAAACAAACCAAATGTCATACCAAAAATGTAAGCATGTGAAAACAATGCACTAAGTATGTAATCAAGTGAACATACATAGCATGAAATGTAATGTAAAACAATGTACTAAGTATGCACACAATGGACATACATAGCATGAAATGTAATGTAAAACGATGTACTAAGTATGCACACAATGGACATACAAAGCACAAAATGTAATGAAATCATGTACTATAATGTACTAATGAACATAATAAGCATATGATATGAAAACATGAAAGGCACAAAAGTAACAAGTAGGCACATGTGTTTCACCCCAAAATAGTTTGAAAACAGTAAAAGAGGGGTCTATGTACTCACTTGAGATTGCTTAGTAGTCCTTGAGTAACAACCAAACAATGCTAGAGATCACAGATATCAAACGACACCTAATATAGGTAACTATGTTAATATACCGGACCTAAATCGGAGGATTGGATAGAATGAGGGTTCGTAAACCAAACGAGTATGGAGACTCGTGTAATATGGTTTAACAAAGCCTTCATACTAAAATGAAACCTAACCTAAGTGCTTACGACCCATTATGACCCGTTTAGGTAGCTTATGCTACTTTAACGCGTCGTTCGCGTGAAACGCGTTTGGAATGCCTAACTAGTCCTATGATAAGTAAAATATGCCTTAACATATCTAATATTGTTACCAAATCAGTTTAGATACCAAAAGTTATTGTACATATGCTTAAAATGTATTTTGGCGTAAAAAGGGCATTCTGGTAATTTACCTAAGGCATATATACTACCTATCATACAACTACTCAAACGATGTGACCATAAGGTATAACCTCGGAAGGTTATTCCCTATACAACTATGGTCACCTAATGTGTTTTGTCAGATCCTAATGATCGACCAAACGCGTCGGGTTCGAAAGTATAAGCGATTGTTTAGATTGCTTATCTTACGACCCTATATAAGCACTAAACTAAAAGTGACGAGCTAAGCATGTTAAAACATGCTTAACTAAGTTTAGAAAATAGGTTTGGTATCAAAACAAACGGTTTTGATACCTAAGAGTAGTTTGGTTACAAAATACGCTAGAATACGCATTTTGGCCGAAACTACGACTCATCACTGAGCCTAGATAACGTGGTAATCAGTAGGTACAGTCTCTAAGGAATATAACCATCGTGATTACGCTCACGCTATGAAGTTCAATCGAACTTCGTGTTGACCATAAACTGGTCAATGCAGAAAGTCAAACATAGTTTGACTTTCGGACTAGAAAAGCGATAAAAGAACGAAGGAACACTTACAAAGGGTCCCCGCAAGCTAATCTTGATCCAAGTAGCTCAGGTATGAAGCAATGGCTTCAACTTAGAGCTTTTAGATTAGATTTTGTGGGTTTTGAGTTGTGAAAGGGTTGGGTATTTATAGGAATGTTGGAACCGTTAAGATCGTTTATCGAATAACGTGCTTCAATCTCAACCTTACACTTGTTGCAATTTCCATGGAACACCACAATTGGCCCCTCATTATCCTGAAGAGGCAAGTGCAAATTGGCCCCTAATTATCCTGAAGAGGCAAGTGCAAATTGGCCCCTCATTATCCTGAAGAGGCAACAACTGATTAAACTGATCTGTTGTTCTGGGGACCCCTTACGGACTGTAAGGGTCATGGCTTACGGTCTGTAAGCCATTAACTTTGGCAGAATTACATTTTCAGTCCCTGCACCTTGTTTCGTTGCGTAACGGCACTTCTATCACCCGTCAATCCCAATTTCAAGCTCCACAATGATGTTAAGACATACGGAACATGAAATATGCTTGAAAACATCTCGGATGTCGGTTCGTTTGGCCGTACGGTTGCGATGTTCGCTTAATTACGACGGAATGCGCATAAGCGCGAAAAACGATCCAAATTGCGTGACGAATGGATTTTTCTCATGCCAAACATTAAAATAAAATATTTTAGTGCTTGCATAAATTTTTGGATGTCCGGATGTGTTCAAAACGTAAGTTATGCGCGAAAGTGCAAACTTATGCACTTTTTGACACTTTTAGTCCCTGAATGAGCCAAAAGTTTATTTTAGCACTCCGAACCCCTCAAAGCCTATTTGTATGCTATGTAAAGGATATTTATCCTATGTTTAACTTATGGTCATGTTCCGGAATGTCTGTTACCGTTCAAATTGGCATACTTTCGCAGTTTGTCAAGTTTAGTCCCTGTAAGCGAATTAACTTGTTTTTGCCATACCAAAGCCTTCAAAACTTATTTCTAAGTTATGTAAAGGTTATTTAAGGTATGTTAAGTATATGTTGATGTTCTGGAGTATTTTTCGCGTTAAACTGAGTACGTTTACGCACCAGTTTGCGATGTAGAGTTTGAAATTGAACAAAAGTCAAAACATGAAAAATGTAAAACATAACCAAACAAACATTGGGATCAAATAACATTGTTTTATTGATAACTGAACTGTTCACAATGATTACAAGCACAGATGTTACACTTTCTGTTCTTCAGTTACTTCATCATCCTCAAATGCCTTCTTGCCTTCAATAGTTGGATAAATCCTGTCAATGACATAAGAAGTACATGAGTAACTTTTTAACAAACGATTAACTCTTTCTGTTTCAATTCTTTGAGTTTCCAGTTTTTGTTCTAGAGCAGCACACTTCTCAATATAATTGTTTACAACTTTTTGCTTTATCATAAACGCTCCTTGAAGTGTCTTCATTGCTGTTGCCTGTTCTTCGCTTGTATCGTTGTACATATTCATGGCTTTGTTCAGCACATCATAAGACTCCTTCAATCTGTTCATGTTGTGAACCAGAGTACTGTTTTGTTTCTTTACAACTTCACAATTTTCACAAATCACCGGACTCTTCCTTGCATCAGCTTCTTCATCAATTTTGAAAGCTGGAACTTCTTTCACTTTTCTTCTCACCACCGGAACATCTTCCTCATCACTACTAACTGGTGTTTTAACCTTCTTCTTTTTCTTTTTAGCTTTTTCATCTTCACTATCACTTTCAACCATCATTTTCAAATGTTTTTCCATCATTCTTGCATAATACTCAGTAACATCATTACTATCTTCTTCAATTCGAGCAACAAAAGCCTTTTGAGTTGAAGTTTTATTTGGATGATAATCATCCCAATTGATGTTTTCCCAGCTAAAACCTTCTGGCAACTTTTCATCATCTTGATCTATCAAACAAGCTTTTCCATCAGCTGAAACATATTTGTCCCAATTGAAACATGTTGAAGCTGTTTGATCATCTTGATTCACCAGACAAGCTCTCTTTGAAGATTCTTCAATCACTTTTCTACCATGTGCCACTTGGGGTTCTTGTTGTTGTTGAGCAACTTGATGATAGATGGCCTTCCGGTAGTAATCATTGTTGTTGAACGGATTTTGAGCTCCACTTGCTTCGCGATTAGTGCACTCTCTCTTGAAGTGTCCTTTTTCCCTGCAACGAAAACAAGTGACTTTAGATTTATCAAAGCCTAAAGTAGAAACATTAGCTTCACGTAAATCATCTCTTCCTGTGACCTGCTTAAATTTCTCAGCTCGTCTTAACACACTTGCCAAACACCATTTAATGTCCATCTCCTCAACATCAATTTGATCGTAATCCTCTTTTGTCAGCATTGGATTACCGATCCGACCTGCAAAAAAACTTCCATAAGACTCTAACACAGTCCCTAACAATGACATATGGCTTTTGGCTAATTCTTCAGAATACTCCTGATCATTCTCCAGATTCAATACAATGTTGCATTGAAGCTTCTTGCCATTTTTCTTTGTTGAAATGTTCGGATCAAATGATGGATATGATGAAAAACTTGTGTTAATGTTTGATCCTTTGGATGAACTTCCTGATGAACTCTTGGCATTGAAAGCAGTTTCAACCTTTGGTGACATGTTGTTAGATTTATCATTCAATCCTGCTTTGTAATAAAGCCCAATGTCTTGCTCACCATCGAAGTCTTTCATTCTTGAGATCTTTCTCTGTTCCATCTCTTAAGCCTCAATCTTTTTAATAAATTTGCTAAGTGTCAGATTGCTAAAACCTTTCTTGTTCCTTAGCATCATGAGATATGTGCCCCAAGTCTCGTGTGGCAACGCATCTGCTAATTTCTCAATCAACTCCTCATTGTCTTTATTGATGCTCACCCTTCTCATGTTTATCAACAAATTGCAGTACCTTTCAATTATCTGCTTTGTACTCTCATTTTACAAACCATGAAATAGATCAAACTCTTTCTTCAGAAGCGACTTTTTGTTCTTTATCATCTCTTGACTACCCACAAACTTTGATCTTAAAGCTTTCCAAATCGAATAAGCACTTCCATTATGTTGCAATAAGACCAAGATGTCTTCTTTCACTGTCACACTCCCCAAAATACCACCTAGGGAGTGTCCCTGCTAGGCGTGTGACTGACTGACAATGAGCCACTAATTACATTGAACCCACAAGTTTCTAAATGAAGTTCTGAAATTAATAGTAAAATCCCATCATAAGTTTATACGAAAACCAATATGTCAGCGGAAGCAAATAATAAACCAAAAATAAATAGAAAACTAAAGTCAAACAGTATCAATAAACCAAGTTATAATATCAAGAACATCCCATGAATCTCCTCAGTCGACCCATGACCACTCCAGCTTCCTCAGACCGCAAGTTCCTCAGACAAGAATACCTAACGACCTGCGAGCATGTAACAAATGTATCAGACAAAGCTGGCGAGTTCACAGTTTTAATAAAACATTGATTACTAAGTGTTTAGTCCAGTTTGTTTAACAAATACGAAAGCAATGTTGATAATATCTCGATACTGAACAAGACGGCTCCTGATGTATGTTTTGCCCGTTCCCCAGTGCTCCTATCAAAGCACTGGGCCTGACTGGGTCATTAGTTCACACCCGCCCTCTCCTAGGAATGGGGTGAGGGTGCCAAACCTAAGTAGCGCTACCAACTAATACCCCGCTACCACCCACGATAGCAAAAGATGGGACTTAAAAGATAGAGAGTGAGAATATTATCCAACATCCCGGTTTTACCCAAAAGATTTATCCCTCCCCGGGATACCCACTGACTGTCCCAACCACCGGGACGCATGCTCAAAGTAGTGAACTCACCTTAGAGTGCTCGATAGGTTATGTTACTTGTTTAAGAGTTGGTTACTATCATGGTTTACCAACAACAATGAGTTTTGTATTCGCGTTTAATCACGTACTTCATCACAAATTACATTCATGCAATATATGCACATAATGTCACGTCATAAGCAATATTTGATCACGTAACATATTTAGTCATAACATACATCCTAACATTTCATATACTAAACATTTGAGTCACATAGAATTTATATCACATCCTTTCACCATTTGTATATAACTTCACGGGTTAAGACTTTCTCACCCGAATGCTCACTGGGCCGCCACCCTTGGCCCAGTGCAGCTCCTTTAATTTGTTGCAACATCAGTCATCTTCAACACCCTAATCTAAGTTGTAACAATCATACATCATCACATTAACATATTTATTCTTTTGGGTCACGTACTACTTTATATCACAATCAAATTCAATAATCAACAACTTGATAGCCCATTTCAGCACTTGCATAATCATGTAACCCAAAAGGGCCGGCCCGGCCTCACAGCGAAGCCCAACAGTCCTGGCCCAAAAGAAATGTAGGGTGGTCCAATAGCCCACTGTTTATTTCCACCAATGAACCCCCTATACCCAACCCACTTTCTCGATTAATATCATCCATCCACAGCCCACAATCCTAACCCCACCAAATCTGAACCTATGCTTGTTATCGGTTCTCACCCAATACATATAGCGAATTTCAAATCAATAATCACAACAACCTTCTGATGGTGATATGATTATTCCCACCCCAACATGCAATAATATCCGAACCATTAAATATATATATTTGTGTACCCCTAAATCTTACATCACCGTATTAATGAAAGCATGTGAACCCTAGGACCTATGTATTCAGATCCCATCCTCAACAAGCAAGACACCATCACATCAATTTAGTCACATAATATTATTATCCTTGACTTTCCTGACAACTCTAATAAGATGTGCACATGGTATGATTTGTTCAAGGTTACAAATACATATGGGCCGCCACATTATGAAATCACATATATCAACAGTAACTAACATCTATCCTCTCATATAACATAAATAATCAATATTCATGCATCATTATACAATTTTCATATATTCAATATTTAATTATATAACATGCCAATCAAGTTCACATAACCAAGACGTACAGACAATTATCATCACAAGTCATTCATGAACAAACACCTAAGGAACAATCAATTAGTAATTAATATGGCATAGATTTACTAACCAAGATGATATCTCACGAGAGGGGAAGGGGTCTCGCTAGTGCCGCACGTAAACAGGGAAGAGGTAGGGTTTGGGTTTGATCTCCTAATCTTTCTAATCCTTCACGTAAGAAACAAATATATGAACAAGGGGTCTTGGACCGGTTGCAAAGACTACTCACACAATTGACTTGGGCCGAGATCTAGGATTCACATTTCCGGTTTTTGGGCCAATATCCACTACATCGATGGGCTTTAGATAAACTAACACACACACACACACACATATCATGGCTCAATTATGTCTTGCGGCTCAACGTACACACGACCTAGAAGTTGGCTCATTATACACGCGCATACACACTCAACTACAATATACGTTAGCACATTTAACAAGGTCACGGGTTGAACAAGTTAATTAAAACTAGGACTGGAAGATCACAAGACCGAAGGTACTAACCTTGAAACTTCGGGTTGTCACATCATCCCCAACTTGAAAGAAATTTCGTCCCGAAATTTGATAAGTAAGTACAGAGGAGTGAAGTGAGAAATCAAGATTGTTGCGGATTTTGTTCAGTTGCCACATCATCCCCAACTTGAAGAGGAATTTCGTCCCGAAATTCACCTGCTTTACCAGATTTAGACTTGTCTTTAGGGAAAAGTTGAGGATATTTAAGCTTCATCTGGTCCTCACGCTCCCACGTGAACTCCGGTCCACGTCTTGAGTTCCAACGAACTCTAACAATCGGAATACGACTATGTTTATGCACTTTGACCTCCCGATCCATGATCTCAATAGGCTCTTCGACAAACTGTAACTTGTTGTCGATCTTTAACTCTTGAAACGGCACAACCAATGTTTCATCAGACAAACATTTCTCCAACTGTGAGACATGGAAGACATCGTGAACATTGCCCAACTCAACAGCCAATTCAAGCTTGTAAGCGACTTTACCGATACGCTCCAAGATTTTAAATGGCCCAACGTAATGTGGATTAAGCTTGCCACATTTCCCAAAACACACCACACCCTTCCAAGGCGAGACTTTCAACATGACACGATCATTAACTTCGAACTCCAAAGGCTTTCTACGCTTGTCGGCGTAGCTTTTCTGACGATCGCGCGCTGCTGCCATATGGTTTCTGATCTGAACGATCTTTTCTGAAGTTTCAAGTACAAGCTCAGGACCTGTGATCTGACTGTCACCCACCTCAGCCCAACAGAGAGGAGAACGGCATTTCCGCTAGTACAATGCTTCGAACGGAGCTGCCTGAATACTAGTGTGGTAGCTGTTGTTGTAGGAGAACTCTATCAACGGCAAGTGTTTCTCCCATCCCTTCCCAAAATCAATCACACACGCCCGCAGCATGTCTTCAAGCGTCTGAATGGTGCGTTCACTCTGACCATCCGTCTGTGGGTGATAAGCAGTACTTATATCGAGTTGTGAACCGAACGATTTATGCATTGACTGCCATATATCCAAAGTGAAATGTGGATCTCGATCTGAGATGATAGAAGTTGGCACCCCGTGCCTAGAAACCACCTCCTTAAGATAAACTGCTGCAAGCTGTGAAAACTTATCTGTTTCCTTGATTGCCAGAAAATGCGCTGACTTTGTGAGATGATCAACAATCACCCATATATTATCGTTTCCAGCCTGAGTCCTCGGTAACCGTGTAACGAAATCCATAGCGATCTGTTCCCACTTCCACGTGGGTATCTCTGGCTGCTGACTTAGACCCGAGGGCTTCTGATGCTCTGCTTTGACTTTAGCGCAAGTCAAGCATTTACTCACGTATGTGGCAATGATAGCTTTCATATTCGGTCACCAATACAAAACTTTAAGATCTTGATACATCTTATCCGACCCCGGATGAATAGAGTATCGTGACTTGTGCGCTTCATCCATCACAATTTCTCTGAGGTCACCAAACAGAGGAATCCATACCCTTTCCATAATATAATAGATGCCATCCGATCTCTGCTCGAGCTGCTTTTTCATACCTCGTAAACCCTCAGCTTCGATGTTTTCTTCCTTCAATGCCTCAGTCGGAGCCGTACGAATCTTATCAGGAAGGTTAGAATGAATAGTGAGCTGTAATGCGCGAACACGTTTAGGCTCCGTCTCTTTTCGGCTAAGTACATCAGCTACCACATTAGCTTTACCCGGATGATACTTGATAGCACATTCATAATCGTTCAAAAGCTCTATCCAACGCCGTTGCCGCATATTCAATTCTTTCTGGTTGTAGATATGCTGAAGGCTTCTGTGATCGGTGTAGATGGTGCATTTGGTACCGTACAGATAATGCCTCCAGATTTTCAACACGAAAACCACAGCCCCCAACTCCAAGTCATGAGTCGTATAGTTCCTCTCGTGTACCTTCAGCTGACGAGAAGCATAAGCTATCACCTTCTCGTGTTGCATCAACACGCAACCGAGACCCTGAATCGAAGCATCACAGTAAACCACAAAATCCTCGGTACCCTCTGGTAGAGATAGAATCGGCGCGCTGCATAATTTCTGTTTCAAAAGCTGGAAAACATCCTCCTGTTTCGTTCCCCAAGAGTAAACAACGTTCTTCTGTGTCAAGGAGGTAAGAGGTTGAGCAATCTTCAAGAAATCCTGAATAAACCGACGATAGTACCCTGCAAGACCCAGGAATTGTCGCACCTCCGAAGGATTCGTTGGTGCCGCCCAATTCCTAATAACATCGATCTTAGCAGGATCCACATGTATACCCATCTCGTTAACAATATGCCCAAGAAAGTGTACTTCCCAAATCCAGAAATCACACATAGAAAACTTCGCGTAGAGCTGCTCCTTCCTCAGGAGTTCCAAGATAAGCCGTAGATGTCGCTCGTGGTCCTCCTTGCTCTTGGAGTAAATCAAGATGTCGTCGATGAAAACAATAACGAAGTCATCAAGATACGGCTTGCACTCGCGGTTCATGAGATCCATGAAGACCGCTGGTGCGTTGGTCAATCCAAACGACATAACCATAAACTCATAGTGGCCATACCGCGTCCGAAAAGCTGTTCTGGGAACATCCTCCTCTCTAACTCGTACCTGATGGTAGCCCGACCTTAAGTCGATCTTGGAATAATGACTTGACCCTTGCAGCTGGTCAAACAGGTCGTCGATACGTGGCAAGGGATAACGATTCTTGATCGTCACTTTGTTAAGCTCGCGATAATCTATACACATCCGAAAGGACCCATCCTTCTTCTTCACAAATAGTACAGGGGCTCCCCAAGGTGAAGAGCTAGGTCAGATAAAACCTCTATCCAACAGCTCTTGGAGTTGATTCGACAACTCCTGTAACTCTCCTGGCGCAAGACGATAAGGAGCACGAGCAATCGGGGCTGCTCCTGGCGCTAGTTCAATCTTGAATTCCACCTGACGGTGTGGAGGTAAACCAGGGAGTTCTTCAGGGAATACATCAGGGAATTCATGAACAACTGGAAGATCCTCGATCTTCCTTTCGTCAGACTGCGAATCGGTAACAAGAGCTAAAATAGCAGGGTAGCCCGTACGTAGACATTTCTGAGCGTTCATTGCCGAAATAATGCTCACTGTGGCACCACTACGATGACCCTGAACCGATAAAGATTCTCCGCTAGGGAGAGAAACACGCACGATTTTCTCCTTGCAGAGAATTTCCGCCTGATGTTTGGACAACCAGTCCATGCCAATAACCACATCAAAACTTCCAAGAGTAATAGGGAATAGATCAACGTCGAACACTTGACCCATGAGGTCGAGTTTGCATCCCACAAGAACGTGTGAAGCTTCAATTGTTTTACCATCAGCTATCTCTACTATGTGCTTGGTTACAAGTGGTGTAGGACTCAACCCTAACTGACGACTGAATCCCAAAAATACATAACTCCAATCGGCACCAGAGTCAAATAAAATAGAAGCAAATATACCATTTACTGAAAACGTACCGGTCACTACGTTGCCATCATTCCGAGCCTCCCCAACTCCAACAGTAAACACGCGCTCACGCGCACCATTTCCCCCGTTGTTCCCATTGTTGTGCCCATTGTTGTTGTTATTACCCGCATTCTGATTCAACTGAGGGCAATCCTGCCTGAAATGACCCTCGTCACCACACTGAAAGCAACTCTTGCGATTACCCTGATTCTGCTGAGGTTGCTGTCTGTCATGTTGCTGTGGCTGCTGCTGCTGCTGTCTCGGAAGTGAAACCCTACAATCTTTGGCCATATGCCCCACTTTGTTGCACCTGTGACATACTCGAGTACACTGCCCCCGATGGTGATAGTTGCACTTACTGCACTTTGGTAGTTTTCCCGCATAAGAACCCTGACCGGAACTATTACCCTGATTCTGATTCACTGAAGAAGACTGGCTGAAACTACGATTGCTGCCAGTATCTGCCCTTTTCTGCGACTGCACTGAATTGGACGCCTTGTCCACATCGCTCCACTTACGCTTGCTGTCAGTGGCGGGGGTAGTAGCTGTAGTAGCGGTAGCAGTAGTAGTAGCAGTAGAAACACGTGGTGGCAGCGGATTGCTCTCCACCTCCTGATCAACGATCTTGTGAGCCAAATGGACAACCTGAGTTAAGTTATTGAGGTTTGCTGCAGTAACCAAACCCTTCACTCGTGGAGGTAATCCCTTGATGAACAACTCAATTCTTCGAGACATAGGTCAGGACAAATTCGGGCACATGTCAGCCAACTCATGCGACCGCTTCACGTATGCTTCAATCTCAGATCCCACCATCTTCAGATCATAATACTCGTTCTCCAATTTCTGAATCTCATCGCGAGGACAATACTCCTCCCTGATCAACTCCTTAAAGTCGTCCCAAGTAGTGGCGTTCGCTGCCTCGATGCCCAACAGCTGAACCTGGGCATTCCACCATGTCAGGGCACCATCCTCGAGTGTGCCCATAGCATACTTCACTCTGTCCCCAGCAGGACAGTTACACATCGCGAATACGGACTCTGCCTTTTCGAACCATCACAGGAGTCCTACAGCCCCTTCAGTCCCACTGAAGGTCTGCGGCTTACAATCCATAAAGGTTTTGAATGTGCAGACAGGTAGATGGTGCGGATTTTGCTGCACCTGTTGACCTATTAACGAAAGAGCATAAAACAAGCAAGTAAGACTCAAGCATACGACACAAGGGATAAGAGTGGTTGGCACATATCGTACCAGCCTGATAAGCCGCTAAGGCTTCAACCACGCGAGTGTTGATGAGATCGGTTAACTCAGCTTGAGTCATAGCAATATGGCCACGTCCACCATTTCGGCCTACTCTACGTCCACTCATGATTCTATATAAGAGAAGGGAAAATTTAAAATGCAGTTCAAGTAGGAGTCAAGTATTACTATGATCTCCACAGGTTTCTGAGTTCTAACATAACATCAACTAACATAACGGAACCCTTTTTCACACTTGTTAAGTTTCGCTGGGACTCACATGCACCCCACATTATTTTTATGTGTGCACCCACAATAATAATCCAATTTGCATGTTCATCTCAGCTCCACTCAATTCGTGTTAGAAAGGTTCCCCGAATTCAAGCAATAAGGCTTGTGACACTACAACATAGATCGTTAAAGTTCAAGAAGAGTCGCATTCTTAAAACACGTAACATGGGTTGGTAACATAGAAGTTCATACTGCAGTGCTAAGTGTGCATTCACGTGTGATGTTATTCATAAACAAACACTAGATAGACTATGCAATAGTAAACGAGAAACGAACCTTGCAGTCTGGAGCTGAGTGTCATGGTCGATTTCAGATCTGTTCGGTTATAGTCTAGTTTTATAAAAACGTTTTAAAACCAAGTTCACTATAACCAGTGGCTCTAATACCAAACTGTCACCCCCCCCCCCAAAATACCACCTAGGGAGTGTCCCTGCTAGGCGTGTGACTGACTGACAATGAGCCACTAATTACATTGAAGCCACAAGTTTCTAAATGAAGTTCTCAAATTAATAGTAAAATCCCATCGTAAGTTTATACAAAAACCAATATGTCAACGGAAGCGAATAATAAACCAAAAACAAATAGAAAACTAAAGTCAAACAGTATCAATAAACCAAGTTATAATATCAAGAACATCCCATGAATCTCCTCAGTCGACCCATGACCACTCCAGCTTCCTCAGACCGCAAGTTCCTCAGACAAGAATACCTAACGACCTGCGAGCATGCAAAAAATGTATCAGACAAACCGGGCGAGTTCACAGTTTTAATAAAACGTTGATTACCAAGTGTTTAGTCCAGTTTGTTTAACAAATACGAAAGCAATGTTGATAATATCTCGATACTGAACAAGACGGCTCCTGATGTATGTTTTGCCTATTCCCTAGTGCTCCTATCAAAGCATTGGGCCTGACTGGGTCATTAGTTCACACCCGCCCTCTCCTAGGAACGGGGTGAGGGTGCCAAACCTAAGTAGCGCTACCAACTAATACCCCGCTACCACCAACGATAGCAAAAGATGGGACTTAAAAGATAGAGAGTGAGAATATTATCCAACATCCCGGTTTTACCCAAAAGATTTATCCCTCCCAGGGATACCCACTGACTGTCCCAACCACCGGGACGCATGCTCAAAGTAGTGAACTCACCTTAGAGTGCTCGGTAGGTTATGTTACTTGTTTAAGAGTTGGTTAGATACGTCCTATCATGGTTTACCAACAACAATGAGTTTTGTATTCTCGTTTAATCACGTACTTCATCATAAATTACATTCATGCAATATATGCACATAATGTCACGTCATAAGCAATAGTTGATCACGTAACATATTTAGTCATAACATACATCCTAACATTTCATATACTAAACATTTGAGTCACATAGAATTTATATCACATCCTTTCACCATTTGTATATAACTTCACGGGTTAAGACTTTCTCACCCGAATGCTCAAGGGGCCGCCACCCTTGGCGGAGTGTAGCTCCTTTAATTTGTTGCAACATCAGTCATCTTCAACACCCTAATCTAAGTTGTAACAATCATACATCATCACATTAACATATTTATTCTTTTGGGTCACGTACTACTTTATATCACAATCAAATTCAATAATCAACAACTTGATAGCCCATTTCAGCACTTGCATAATCATGTAACCCAAAAGGTCCGGCCCGGCCTCACAGCGAAGCCCAACAGTCCTGGCCCAAAAGAAATGTAGGGTGGTCCAATAGCCCACTGTTTATTTCCACCAATGAACCCCCTATACCCAGCCCACTTTCTCGATTAATATCATCCATCCACAGCCCACAATCCTAACCCCACCAAATCTGAACCTATGCTTGTTATCGGTTCTCACCCAATACATATAGCAAATTTCAAATCAATAATCACAACAACCTTCTGATGGTGATATGATTATTCCCACCCCAACATGCAATAATATCCGAACCATTAAATATATATATTTGTGTACCCCTAAATCTTACATCACCCTATTAATGAAAGCATGTGAACCCTAGGACCTATGTATTCAGATCCCATCCTCAACAAGCAAGACACCATCACATCAATTTACTCACATAATATTATTAACCTTGACTTTCCTGACAACTCTAATAAGATGTGCACATGGTATGATTTGTTCAAGGTTACAAATACACATAGGCCGCCACATTATGAAATCACATATATCAACAGTAATTAACATCTATCCTCTCATATAACATAAGTAATCAATATTCATGCATCATTATACAATTTTCATATATTCAATATTTAATTATATAACATGCCAATCTAGTTCACATGTCACACCCCTATTTTTCACGTGTCACCGGTGGGGAGTATCGTGACGTAGTTGATATCATCATAGTCAAACAACACAAATAATGAATGCACAGCGGAAGCAAAAGATAAAATATTACAACCCGATATAAAGTAATATCCAAGTATTACAAACGGAATGTAAAGGATCCACAGGCGGATCTTAAAACATAAAGATAAACACTGTTCAACAGACTTTAGGCATCTAGAACTTGCAAGATTCCCCATTAACGCCCTGAGCTCCCAGCCAATTACGTACAGTACCTGTCACTTAACCTTTTTGGAAAATACGTCAGTTTACACTGGTAAATACAACTTAACTGACTCATTTTGAAAATAGTTTAGAAAATTGATTTGAATGCTCAAGGCACAAAATTCTTTTATAACTTGGGACAATTATATAAAAATAATCTTGTATACAGATTTACATGTTCGTTATACATTTAGGGCCCGATGTAGAAACCGGGTCAAGATTAACAGACACACCACAAGTATAGGCCCACATGAGCGTGAGATACCGTTTCCCTTATGCAACTGTCAGGTGTATGCCTACACCCCGTGCATAAGACGTGGCCATTTTATAATACAATGATGCCAAGGATATCCGGGACATGGTCATTAACCCCTAAAGGCCTTTATTTCAAACAAGACAGATTAAAGCGGGTTACCTCAATAATTTAATCACAATATGACTAAACATTCAACACCCGACCAAGCGGTATTATCATAATACCGTATCCCAAGCCCGTATAGGGAAAATAAGCTAAGAGTATTTACCTGAGCTAAATATAAATTCAATCCCAGCCGTATATCAAATCAGCAAGCACACGTACTTCTACTGGGGCTCCTAATCTGGAACGAAGGTTTTTTAATAACCTATTAGATTCCTAACGGGTCTTAATTAAGCCTACGCTTAGACCGGTTAGTTTTAAGGAAAGGTTTACGGTTCAAAACGCAAGATTAAGCGTAGACCAGATTAGAATGTGATTTAGACCCGACAAGTTTGGAGACTTGTATAATATGGGTAAACTAAACACATTCTAGATTTTGAGGTGAAAATGATAAGGTTTGACCCGTTTCGGTTACTTTATGCAAACTAGATACATAAACCGATCCAAACGCGAAACGGGTAACCATAAGAGTCATATACAGGTTTCCTAAGTTAATATGCCTTAAATATGATGTGATATCAGTAAGATACCTTCCGTTAAGCCCAAAATGAATTTAAAACCAATTTATGCCCCGAAGGGGTATTTTAGTCATTTAAAAGGTTATAAAAGAGATTAAATATAAATCTGGGGTTCAGGTATGATTTGATTAGTAAAAATACTTAATTTACTAAGTTATATCAGTAGGGTATTACATATATGTGAAATTTATCATTTATAACCAAACTATGCACCGTAGGGGCATTTTGGTAATTTCACATAGGCTTAAAAGGTCAAAACTGGAAACCCGACTTTAAAACTTTTCCTTACTATTAAAATGTAAAAATTTACTGAATATATCAGTAGGCATCAACCCTTATATGCTTAAAATAGTTTTGATACATACTATGTGTTAAAAACGCTTAAAAGGTGATTTAGAGCCATTTCCGGGTTTTCAAATAAAAGCTGATATTTTTATTATTCCAGAAGGCTCAAAATATTTTATTTATCATATTAGATTAGTAGAAAAAGGTTTGGGGTCAAAAGGATTTGTAAAACTCATTTTATAGCCCAAAACGGCAAAACCGGCGATTACCGAATCAAGCTTAAAACCCTATGTTATGCTCAGCCTAAAAATAATTAAAAATCTTCAAAAATCCCAAAATATTATTTATATCAGTGGGTAAAAAGTTTGGTATCAAAAAAAGGGTTTAGATAGGTTATACGCTAATTACGCCGTTTAATTAATAAAAAGCTTTTTAATTACGCTATTGAGCATAACTCCTAATCTAGACCTCCAACTGATGTCAAAATTTAGGGACATGTTTATATATCAGTAATAAAGGTTTCTATTCTTTCACATTTTCAAAAATATCATTTCATGGTCAAAAGGGCATAACGGTCAATAGTTAGGCATATAACGGAAACTTGCAATGAATAGGATACTAAGGATCTAGGTTGTATAACCTCAGAGGGTTATACTAACCTATAATATGGTCCTAATGGAATCCTAAGGCATATCTAAACTAAGCTAAATCGGGTCAGAACTGAAAGTCAAAGCAAAAGTCAACTTTTGCGATTTTCGGTTCCGAACCGAGCCTATACTTAGAATTGTCGGGTTGAACATGCTTAGGCATGTTCAACTAATATTTACCAAATTATTAATGTGGCAAAACTGATTTTATGACTTTTAATTTAATAGTTATGCATTTTATTTAAAACTAACCCGTTTGACTTTTATTTGACCCGACAATTAAACTAAGTAAACGTGGTAATTAGGAGGCGCCCTTTTGAGGGTTAATCACCTACCTAATTACGGTCACGTAGCCACGTTCGTTGCGAACCATGGCTTAGCCGTTTAAAAGTCAAAGCGTTTATCGCAAACGCTTGACTTTTCGGCTTAAAACGCTAAATAATTAAACTAAGCACGAAGGAACACTTACAAAGGGTCCAAAGGACAGAAGGAGGTTCTCAAGAAGCTCAAGATCCTCCAAGAATTAGAGAACAAGCAGAAAAGGTGTGAATGAAAGCCAAGATCAAGTGGGTTTATATAGGATTTCAAGAACCGTTAGGATCGTTTCTCGTAACCCGTGCTTCAATCTTGGCCCTCCATGTGTGCCCAAGGTTTCTAAATACAATGGGTGTTGAAAACCAGCTCATGGTATTGAGAATTTTACCTAAAAGCCCTTGAAAAATGACAAAAATGCTGAAATTATGAATCTGCCCAGACCTGGGCGTAGGCCACGCTGCAGGGGGTGTAGCCTACGGCCTGCACAGCTCAAACAATACTTTCAAAAGTGCAGTTTTGGTCCTTGCTTGCATAATAATGTGTTTCTGACACATCTAAGGCCTGTAACATCATTTCAAGGCTCTAACATGATGCCTAAATATAGGGTACATGAAACATGCTCAAAAACATGTCGGATGTCGGTTCGTTTGGCCGTACGGTCACGTTGTTCGTCTAATTACGACGAAACACGGACGGGCGCGAAAACGATCCAAACTATGCGACGAATGGAATTTTATCAATCCAAACACTAGAATAAAATATCTTAGTGCTTACATAAATTTTTAGGTATCCGGATATATTCAGAAAGCAAGATATGCGCGAAAGTGCAAACTTGTGCACTTTTTGACACTTTTAGTCCCTGCATGACATAAAAGTTTATTTTTGCGCACCAAACACCTTTAAGCCTATATCTAAGTTATAAAAAGGATAAATAGGGTATGTTTAACTTATGGAGATATTCCAGAAGGTCCGTTACCATAAGATTCGACCTACTTTTGCAGTTTGACGCAATTAGTCCTTTAATTGCGCATTGTAGCGCGAAATGTCATTTAATGATATCCAAGCCTTCTATGGCCCATAATGGGCATTCCCAAGCATTTACTTAATATTACTATGCTCTGGTTTGCCTAGATGGTCACCGAAAGGCGTAGATTCAAAAGTTGACGCTTTAGGTCCCTCTATTGCGCAAACTTGCGCATCTCATCATTTAATAGCATTAAAGCCTCATCTAATCCATATTAGACCTTCTTGAAAGTATTATTGAACATCACGATGCTTCGGGCTCGCTAAAAGGTCATTCAGAGGTATAATTTAACATATTGACACTTTTAGTCCCTCTAACTTGCACAGTTGCACGTAACTTTACTTATAGGCATAAAAACCTTAGATGGCCATTATTTGGCATTCCCGAGAGTATAATCAAATATCATGAAGCTCCCGGTTGGTTAAGGTCACTCAGAGGTAATAATTAACATGTTGACGCTTTTAACCCTTTATTGCGCAAACTTTCAATTAATTACTCAAACGGCTACACTTGATCAACAAGTGGCTCATTTGTGAGTATAATCATCGTGAGAGGTTATTTAGAAACTTATTTTAGGTATGCTAACTCTTCTAGTCCTTTCATAATCAAAGTTTTTGATTTTTTCGAAAAAAATTATTCCCTAAATTTCAATGTTTGACTTCATTAAGGTTCATTACACATGTCAATACTTCATTGGACGTGATTTTACGAGGTGTTAGATCCTCACCCCCTTAAAAGAAATCTCGACCTCGAGATTTGCTAAAGTATTGGAAGTACTTTTTGTCTTATATTGGACTTAATTTTCCCCAGTACATTTGGGCCTCTAAGGCACCCCCGTTGACCTTTCTAACAGGTACATGTATCCTTTTGGAGCTTCTTAACCTGCCGATCCTTAATTGATACGGGTTTCTCGTCCAATCATAAAGTTTCATTAATCTGCCTATTATTACATGATAATGTGTTTCGACTTATTGGCGAAACATATCCTTAAATCATCAGCGTGGGTCGCATTGCATGCTCCACTAAGCTCCTTATATAGGTTTTAGCTTATAGGCTATTGACCTTTGTTACATTCGATTTCCGAATGTTCATACATATCTAGGGCTTATCTTACCCTGAGGAATTTTAAAATTTAGCACACCCTTCTTAGGGCGATACCTTCGATTGAACCTTATTCCTTATTAAGGACTTAAGAAGGTTGCGACTTTTATCAATCCTCAATTTTTTTCTGTTGATTACTGGCAACTTTTAGATGATTACGAATTCGAACGATCTTATTTGTTATCTCCAATGCAACTTTCAGATCCTGATAATTGGACTTACCAATCTATTGTCCTAACAATAAGTGTTTAATATTCCATCTATACAAGGTCCCCAAAGGAGCAACCTTGATACTTACATGACAACTATTATAGAAAAGCTTATTTAAGGTGAGATGGGTATTCCAACCACTGCTTAAAGCTAATCTTTACAGTTAGTCAAACAAATTGACGATCCTGGGTAGTTTGATGGCGATTCTTAATCGTTGCCTAAAGAGGGTTGCGGTAATCATTGCCTAAGCAAAATGAACCGTCTTTCTTAATTAACTATACCGAATTCTCAAAATATTAAATTTGGCTATAAAAATCCTCTATTTTAAAACTTACTTAATCAGGGTTTCGACTATTCCCTAATTGGTTGTACTAATCAAGATGGAGATTTCATAATACTGCAGCCCTAAGCGGGATGTTTAATCTTAACTCTACTCGCCTCTCAGGAGGTAAACGGGGTAATCTTGGAGAAGATAGTCAAAACGCAAGGAGGTTACAGAGATTTTCCAATTCTCAGGCTCCAGTTCATTTACCACGGTCTGCGTCAGATAAGTGATACATTCGTGTTACGAGTCCACGGATATCTTACTCAGGGACATTTACTTGGATAATTCCATTTTAGATATCTTCTTTGAATACCATTAGCTGACTTTAATACCGTATGACCATTGGAATATCTTTGGGGTTCCATGCATTAAACCTCCATACTGATCAGGCATGGAAGCAATCTATGGAACATATTAAGATACACCAATCCTCATATGACGCTTTTGTCGTACCATCTGGTATTCGCAATCGATAGAGATCAAGAGATATCAATTACTTATGATGATGCACTTCATCTGGAGAGAGGGTACACTAGAATTTCATGACTGAAGACTTTGGACAGGAGCAGAAGATATGGTTCCTATGCTTTTCGCCTGTAAGTTTTACCTTACACTTAATATCTAGGGTTCTCATGGGAGTCTTTAAGAGTTTGCTATACTTACCATCTATGAAGGATTGATTGGTATCCAAAATAAAGCAGAACTCCTAGCGTTTTATTCAACTTCATATTTTATGCTTAGGGTTCTAACAGGTAGATTTAATAACTTACAAAATCTATTCCACGAACGACTTATCTGCAACTGAAACAAACATTACCTTTGCACTTACATCATAGACAAGGACGTACCGATTATAACATTGTCATCTTGTATGGCCTCTTTTGCATCCATCTGAGAGACCTTAGCATTGGTCTTCTTATCTCCTTTAAGCTTCTTAGCATACCTTGGGCAATTTGATTTGATATATCCTTTCTCGTTACAGTTGTAACAAGTCGCATATCCTATCTTCTGGCATTCCAATGTTTCATGCTTACTAGATTTGCAGATCTCACAAGCCCTGGGCTGTGATTGGGATTTTGATTCGAACCTGCATTTCCCATAATGGTGCTTTTTGCAGGTCTTGCATACAGGTTTTTGGTTGGACTTTTGTTTGTTCTTCTTTTTAGAGCTCTTGGAGTTATCTTTCTCCCTTTTCCTTTTTAGTTCACCCTTTACATTGGAGGCATGAATGAGATCCTTCTCGTGAGTAATGAAGGGTGGTCTTGGTTGAGATTTGGAGCAAGTAGCGTTGGGCTCCTTGAGATTTTTCACAGCCTTCTTCACAGCTTTTCCAACAGCTGCGTCTATCATAGTCTGAAGAACATCTTTGGAAATTCTAAGGTTCACAATTGTAGTGTCATTAGCATGTGTCGCATCATCCATAACACGATCAACGGCTGTCTTATCCGAGTTTGTCATACTCGATATTTGGTTCCTAACACCAAATAAAACGATTAGTTGCAATCCAACAACCACTATTCATCATCCTGAGATCTAATATATACCAACTATGGTATCGTTAAACCATTCAGGCTAATATAGTACGAACATTCTCAATGAACGTCATTTAGATATGTGTATATATCAATCATACTTTGCCTAGGCCATAAAAGACCATTAATGACAATTAAGATTTGGACCTAGTCCATCACCTTTTTGACAGGGGATCAATTGTCACGTCTGTCTTGATCATATTGATGATTTTGGATAGCTTGAAAGCTTGACATTAGGATATAGGATAAGAGTGTTTCCTATTGGATATAAAGCATCCATCTAAGGTTGCTGAAGCAGTCTCTAAATGTTATCGGCCAATTCTACCTTGCGCTATAAGCCTAAGATTCTAATAGGCGGATACAACAGCTTACAATATTTATTGTCCTCAATAGACTTTTCTGCGCCAGAATAAAATAATCCTCATATAAGCATCATTGATGAGGAAAGGTACCTTTTATGATGTCATCCTCCTGTATTGCCTCCTGGTGTTCATCTGGAAGACTCATGCGTTTTCTTTCTTGGCCTCTTCGGACTTCTTCTGATTCCTAGGGCAGTTAGTCTTGATGTGCCCCTTTTTGTTGCAACCATAACAGGTTGCGTCCCTTAACTTCTTGCATTCCAAGGTCTTGTGCTCCTTGGACTTGTAGATTCCACAAGGTAGAGGCTGAGATTCAAATCTGCATTTCCCGAGGTGATATTTCCTACATGTTTTGCACCTGGTCCTTTCACTTGTCTGCTGGTTATCCTTTTTAAACCCGGAACTCTTCTTATGATCAGAGTTCCCCTTTTTCTTCTTATTGGAGCGATGATAATCCTCATCCCCCCTCTTTCGTTTTCCATCTTCAGAAGCTTTGGCAGCCTTGCTTCTGACCACATCAAGTGTGAGAGATAGCGATAGATCTGCTGCTGACCTAAACGTAGTAGGTCTTGATGCTTTCACACTTGCCTTTATTTCAGGGGCTAGACCCCCAATAAAGCAGGCTATACGCTTTGGTTCTGGTGTAATCAAGTAAGGAACCAATCGAGACATGGTATTGAAACTTGTAAGATATGCCTGGCAATCTAAGTCCTTCATGACCAATGCCAAGAAATTAGTTTCAATTTTCTCAACTTCATGTTGAGGACAGTAACTTTCCTTGATAAGAGCAACAAACTGTTCCCATGTTAGATTATACAACGGGATTTTCCCAGTAGCCTAGATTAGCGACCTCCACCAAGCTAGAGCTTCTCCTTTAAAAGATTGTGAAACAAACTTCACAATGTCTTGCTCTGCACATCCGCTAATATCAACAACAGTGTCTATCTCCTCGAGCCACGTCATGCAGTCGATGGCTCCTTTTTCTCCTGTGAAGTCTCTGGGCTTGCAGGAGACAAATATTTATACGAACAGGCTTTAACATGTGGCTCTTGGTTAAGCACAACCTGTCTAGGCGGATCACTCCTCTGATTTGATGAGTGATGACCATCGTCCTCCTTTGACTCATGCGTTTTAGAAGGGGGGTTACTACGAGCCACAGATGGAGTCTTAGGGTGTGCACCACTTGACTCATTATACTGTCTGTCAAGAGCTCGAGTAACAACATTATCTATCAATGCCTGTAGTTCCTCACCAGTTATATTAACTCTGGTAGTGTCATTATTCTCCTTCGGGTGGCTGTTAACCTCATCTGATCCAGCCATGTAGCTTGATTGCTACATAAATATTAACAATGATTTATTTAGAGTTTATTATGGAATCATCATTTTTGAATGATTCATTAACCATGATAATATAAACCATATTGGTTAATTTGTTAGTTACAATTAATCAGTATTTTCATTATAGTTTATCCTAATTATAAAACATTAAGGATATTAAAGTGGCGCAAAAGGCCTAGTCACAAAGATAGTTTTTAAATTTATAAGCCATGATTTCAGAGAATCGAGGCATTCAGGTTTGAACATATTTCATTACCTTTTCTTGACAGAGAGTCAAAGACTACAACTGTCTTTTGTCCCTTAGGACTATAGGTATGGCACGTAGGCATTCCATCATTTTAGGGATGATTATATAAATAAGGGAAATTGAAATATCCCAATTTAAAGATGACCTATGTGATTTTATCATATCACAGTTTGTCAAAAATGTTAACATGCTTTCAGATGTTAACAAGAATTTGAATCTTTGAATAGGTTTTACCATCTCGGTCGTGTCTGAAATGACAGGTAGGCTAGGTTTTACCTTTAAGATTCTTTTTAATATTAAGAGCAGAAAATCGTAAATTGAGATGTTATCAAGGAGCTGAATCTACTTGAGGAACTGCCATCTTGGCCCTGTTCTTAAAATGACACATGGGCTAGGTCTTGTCTTTTTTAGATTTTGCCATTTTATAATAATGGTAGATCTTGTAATAGGAATGTTATTTTAATTCTAATCGTTCCATTTAAAATTTAAACAAGTAAGTGGTTGCCCTAAACAGGACTTTTAACTGAAATGACTCGCCCATGCAAGGGCTAATCTGAAAATAACAAAAGAACAAATGAATGATAAAAACGAATCAGGAGTAGTCCTAAGTTCTTTGTCTAGACTCAAGAATGTGCAACTGAGATTAAACACAGAAGGCTAGTGTTTAATTCACTCAGTGTTGGCTCTGATACCAACCTGTCACACCCCTATTTTCCACGTGTCACCGGTGGGCCCGGTGGGGAGTATCGTGACGTAGTTGATATCATCATAGTCAAACAACACAAATAATGAATGCACAGCGGAAGCAAAAGATAAAATATTACAACCCGATATAAAGTAATATCCAAGTATTAAAAACGGAATGTAAAGGATCCACAGGCGGATCTTAAAACATAAAGATAAACATTGTTCAACAGACTTTAGGCATCTAGAACTTGCAAGGTTCCCTATTGACGCCCTGAGCTCCCAGCCAATTACGTACAGTACCTGTCACTTAACCTTTTTGGAAAATACGTCAGTTTACACCGGTAAATACAACTTAACTGACTCATTTTGAAAATAGTTTAGAAAATTGATTTGAATGCTCAAGGCATAAAATTCTTTTATAACCTGGGACAATTATATAAAAATAATCTTGTATACAGATTTACATGTTCGTTATACATTTAGGGCCCGATGTAGAAACCCGGTCAAGATTAACAGACACACCACAAGTATAGGCCCACATGAGCGTGAGATACCGTTTCCCTTATGCAACTGTCAGGTGTATGCCTACACCCCGTGCATAAGACGTGGCCATTTTATAATACAATGATGTCAAGGATATCCGGGACATGGTCATTAACCCCTAAAGGCCTTTATTTCAAACAAGACAGATTAAAGCGGGTTACCTCAATAATTTAATCACAATACGACTAAACATTCAATACCCGACCAAGCGGTATTATTATAATACTGTATCCTAAGCCCGTATAGGGAAAATAAGCTAAGTGTATTTACCTGAGCTAAATATAAATTCAATCCCAGCCGTATATCAAATCAGCAAGCACACGTACTTCTACTGGGGCTCCTAATCTGGAACGAAGGTTTTTTAATAACCTATTAGATTCCTAACGAGTCTTAATTAAGCCTATGCTTAGACCGGTTAGTTTTAAGGAAAGGTTTACGGTTCAAAACGCAAGATTAAGAGTAGACCGGATTAGAATGTGATTTAGACCCGACAAGTTTGGAGACTTGTATAATATGGGTAAACTAAACACATTCTAGATTTGGAGGTGAAAATGATAAGGTTTGACCCGTTTCGGTTACTTTATGCAAACTAGATACATAAACCGATCCAAACACGAAACGTGCGTAACGGGTAACCATAAGAGTCATATACAGGTTTCCTAAGTTAATATGCCTTAAATATGATGTGATATCAGTAAGATACCTTCCGTTATGCCTAAAATGAATTTAAAACCAATTTATGCCCCGAAGGGATATTTTAGTCATTTAAAAGGTTATAAAAGAGATTAAATATAAATTTGAGGTTCAGGTCTGATTTGATTAGTAAAAATACTTAATTTACTAAGTTATATCAGTAGGGTATTACATATATGTGAAATTTATCATTTATAACCAAACTATGCACCGTAGGGGCATTTTGGTAATTTCACATAGGCTTAAAAGGTCAAAACTGGAAACCCAACTTTAAAACTTTTCCTTACTGTTAAAATGTAAAAATTTACTGAATATATCAGTAGGCATCAACCCTTATATGTTTAAAATAGTTTTGATACATACTATGTGTTAAAAACGCTTAAAAGGTGATTTAGAGCCATTTCCGGGTTTTCAAATAAAAGCTGATATTTTTATTATTCCAGAAGGCTCAAAATATTTTATTTATCATATTAGATTAGTAGAAAAAGGTTTGGGGTCAAAAGGATTTGTAAAACTCATTTTATAGCCCAAAAGGGCAAAACCGGCAATTACCGAATCAAGCTTAAAACCCTATGTTATGCTCAGCCTAAAAATAATTAAAAATCTTTAAAAATCCCAAAATATTATTTATATCAGTGGGTAAAAAGTTTGATATCAAAAAAAGGGTTTAGATAGGTTATACGCTAATTACGCCGTTTAATTAATAAAAAGCTTTTTAATTACGCTATTGAGCATAACTCCTAATCTAGACCTCCAACTGATGTCAAATTTTAGGGACATGTTTATATATCAGTAATAAAGGTTTCTATTCTTTCACATTTTCAAAAATATCATTTCATGGTCAAAAGGGCATAACGGTCAATAGTTAGGCATATAACGAAAACTTGCAATGAATAGGATACTAAGGATCTAGGTTGTATAACCTCAGAGGGTTATACTAACCTATAATATGGTCCTAATGGAATCCTAAGGCATATCTAAACTAAGCTAAATCGGGTCAGAACTGAAAGTCAAAGCAAAAGTCAACTTTTGCGATTTTCGGTTCCGAACCGAGCCTATACTTAGAATTGTCGGGTTGAACATGCTTAGGCATGTTCAACTAGTATTTACCAAATTATTAATGTGGCAAAACTGATTTTATGACTTTTAATTTAATAGTTATGCATTTTATTTAAAACTAACCCGTTTGACTTTCATTTGACCCGACAATTAAACTAAGTAAACGTGGTAATTAGGAGGCGCCCTTTTGAGGGTTAATCACCTACCTAATTACGGTCACGTAGCCACGTTCGTTGCGAACCATGGCTTAGCCGTTTAAAAGTCAAAGCGTTTATCGCAAACGCTTGACAAATTTTAGGGACATGTTTATATATCAGTAATAAAGGTTTCTATTCTTTCACATTTTTAAAAATATCATTTCATGGTCAAAAGGGCATAACGGTCAATAGTTAGGCATATAACGAAAACTTGCAATGAATAGTATACTAAGGATCTAGGTTGTATAACCTCAGAGGGTTATACTAACCTATAATATGGTCCTAATGGAATCCTAAGGCATATCTAAACTAAGCTAAATCGGGTCAGAACTGAAAGTTAAAGCAAAAGTCAACTTTTGCGATTTCCGGTTCCGAACCGAGCCTATACTTAGAATTGTCGGGTTGAACATGCTTAGGCATGTTCAACTAATATTTACCAAATTATTAATGTGGAAAAACTGATTTTATGACTTTTAATTTAATAGTTATGCATTTTATTTAAAACTAACCCGTTTGACTTTCATTTGACCCGACAATTAAACTAAGTAAACGTGGTAATTAGGAGGCGCCCTTTTGAGGGTTAATCACCTACCTAATTACGGTCACGTAGCCACATTCGTTGCGAACCATGGCTTAGCCGTTTAAAAGTCAAAGCGTTTATCGCAAACGCTTGACTTTTCGGCTTAAAACGCTAAATAATTAAACTAAGCACGAAGGAAAACTTACAAAGGGTCCAAAGGACAGAAGGAGGTTCTCAAGAAGCTCAAGATCCTCCAAGAATTAGAGAACAAGCAGAGATGGAATGAGGTGTGAATGAAAGCCAAGATCAAGTGGGTTTATATAGGATTTCAAGAACCGTTAGGATCGTTTCTCGTAACCCGTGCTTCAATCTTGGCCCTCCATGTGTGCCCAAGGTTTCTAAATACAATGGGTGTTGAAAACCAGCTCATGGTATTGAGAATTTTACCTAAAAGCCCTTGAAAAATGACAAAAATGCTGAAATTATGAATCTGCCCAGACCTGGGCGTAGGCTACGCTGCAGGGGGTGTAGCCTACGGCCTGCACAGCTCAAACAATACTTTCAAAAGTGCAGTTTTGGTCCCTGCTTGCATAATAATGTGTTTCTGACACATCTAAGGCCTGTTAACATCATTTCAAGGCTCTAACATGATGCCTAAATATAGGGGACATGAAACATGCTAAAAAACATGTCGGATGTCGGTTCGTTTGGCCGTAAGGTCACGTTGTTCGTCTAATTACGACAAAACACGGACGGACGCGAAAACGATCCAAACTATGCGACGAATGGAATTTTATCAATCCAAACACTAGAATAAAATATCTTAGTGCTTACATAAATTTTTGGGTGTCCGGATATATTCAGAATGCAAGATATGCGCGAAAGTGCAAACTTGTGCACTTTTTGACACTTTTAGTCCCTGCATGACATAAAAGTTTATTTTTGCGCACCAAACACCTTTAAGCCTATATCTAAGTTATAAAAAGGATAAATAGGGTATGTTTAACTTATGGAGATATTCCAGAAGGTCCGTTACCATACGATTCGACCTACTTTTGCAGTTTGACGCAATTAGTCCTTTAATTGCGCATTGTAGTGCGAAATGTCATTTAATGATATCCAAGCCTTATATGGCCCATAATGGGCATTCCCAAACATATACTTAAATATTACTACGCTCTGGTTTGCCTAGATGGTCACCGAAAGGCATAGATTCAAAAGTTGACGCTTTAGGTCCCTCTATTGCGCAAACTTGCGCATCTCATCATTTAATAGCATTAAAGCCTCATCTAATCCATATTAGACCTTCTTGAAAGTATTATTGAACATCACGATGCTTCGGGCTCGCTAAAAGGTCATTCAGAGGTATAATTTAAATATTGACACTTTTAGTCCCTCTAACTTGCACAGTTGCGCGTAACTTTACGTATAGGCATAAAAACCTTAGATGGCCATTATTTGGCATTCCCGAGAGTATAATCAAATATCATGAAGCTCCCGGTTGGTTAAGGTCACTCAGAGGTAATAATTAACATGTTGACGCTTTTAACCCTTTATTGCGCAAACTTTCAATTAATTACTCAAACGGCTACACTTGATCAACAAGTGGCTCATTTGTGAGTATAATCATCGTGAGAGGTTATTTAGAAACTTATTTTAGGTATGCTAACTCTTCTAGTCCTTTCATAATCAAAGTTTTTGATTTTTCGAAAAAATTAATCCCTAAATTTCAATGTTTGACTTCATTAAGGTTCATTACACGTGTCAATACTTCATTGGACGTGATGTTACGAGGTGTTACATCACATAACCAAGACGTACAGACAATTATCATCACAATTCATTCATGAACAAACACCTAAGGAACAATCAATTAGTAATTAATATGGCATAGATTTACTAACCAAGATGATATCTCACGAGAGGGGAAGGGGTCTCGCTAGTGCCGCACGTAAACAGGGAAGAGGTAGGGTTTGGGTTTGATCTCCTAATCTTTCTAATCCTTCACGTAATAAACAAATATATGAACAAGGGGTCTTGGGCCGGTTGCAAAGACTACTCACACAATTGACTTGGGCCGAGATCTAGGATTCACATTTCCGGTTTTTGGGCCAATATCCACTACATCGATGGGCTTTAGATAAACTAACACACACACACCCATATCATGGCTCAATTATGTCTTGCGGCTCAACGTATACACGACCTAGAAGCTGGCTCATTATACACGCGCATACACACTCAACTACAATATACGTTAGCACATTTAACAAGGTCACGGGTTGAACAAGTTAATTAAAACTAGGACTAGAAGATCACAAGACCGAAGGTACTAACCTTGAAACTTCGGGTTGTCACATTCACAGCTTGTTGTAGTAGACTTAGCATCATTTTTTCATTCTTGTATTTCTTTTTATCATCAGCACTCATATCTTTGATAGCAATTTCCTCTTCATCGTCATTCGTCGGTCTAACATATTTCGTTTCAACGCATTCCCAAGCATCCAAATAATTTGCTTGAACCCAGTTTTCAAACCGTCCTTCCCAACCTTTATACTCCTCAATGTTCATGAGCTTAGGCGGTTTTTGCATAGCCCCCGTTTCATTTTCCAACATTGTCTGCTGAGTCACAGTGATCGGGGTAGCAAAGGCGTTATAAAATTCCTCTTCCATGTTTCGGTTTTCAAATTTCACAAAGTTGCTCTGTTCAAACGGAATTAACCTTCAAAGGAAATCACTCTGATGCAGAATTACTGCTTTTAAACGGAATACCAGTTCAAAAGAAATCCTGTTCAAACGAAATTAGCCTTGAAACGGAATTACCCTAATATCGTTTGAAGACAACACTCGTTCAAGCGGAATTATAATTCCTTGCGAAATTACCAAACGAAATCAAGTCTTTTAAGCGGAATTACTAATTTCGCGCGAACCTCTCAAACGAAATTATACCACAGAAACGGAATTACCTAATTCCGTATGAGATTTCAAACGGAATTAATCTGTTGAAACGAAATTACCCCTAATTTCGTGCGGAATTAGGCTGACGTCATCATCTCGATGTGAAAAATGTCAAATTTGTAGGATCATTTTCAGACCCGAATGAGTCGATCAGAAGAGTAATTCACCAATACAAAAGGCGGAAACAAGTGTATTAGTGTTATTTCAGCTGTATTCACTTAAAAACTGTATTATATATTGATTCTGGAACAATTACAATTCAAAAGACACTTCGATAGAGCTTCACCGTCGGAAAACTATCTGCTAATTCCGCTCCAAATGGCACCTAAACATCAAGTATATATAGGCCTCGAGATTCCGCTTGAAACTGTTTCAAGCGAGATCTGATTCCGCTTGAACATAACTCAAGCGAAATTAACATGATGACTCGAGCGGAATTAATCAGTATGATTTCGCTTGAAATGACGTAGTGTCATTTCAAGCGGAATTACCTCTAATTCACACTTTCTTGATTTCCGAGCCCTGATCTATCTAGTTCTATACAAGACTCGATACAAGACGAAGTCGACAGACGGATGCACCAACAAACTCCCCCTCGGATGTTGACGGAGTCTTCAGTGTCGAGTCTTCGGTTGTCAAACCTTCAGTCTTTATCAGTCTGCTTGCTCTTTTTCAAAGTATTCTTCATTGTAAGCATCCTCACTCAATCTCTATCTTCTTTCTTCTATCATCAGAATCTCGATCTGGCTTTCTACATTTTTACACTCCCTCTCGATGTCTTCAGACTCCCCCTCTCAATCTGCTGGGATCGCAGTCTGGAAATCACTATCTTCAGGTATTGGAACCTGTCATTTCCTGTACAAACTCTACCAAACACATAAGTTTCTTAAAGTTTAAAGATTTAAAATTTAGAAACCATTTGCAGGAAACATTCAAAATGATTTATACTTTAATGACCACTTGTAAACATAACTTCTTCATACACTCTCTCCCAAACCTATTCATCAAGTTTAGCACTTGGAATTTTGAAAATCAGCTTTTCAACATCAGTTGTCGAAAATCTTTTTGTATTTTTCAAAATATATGCTAAAACACACTGAAAATCTTTTTGGATTTTTGTATTTAAAAATGCAATAAAAAAATATTTACAGACAATATTTTTGTGAGTTTGTGAAAGAGGATCATATCAGTTTTGAGGCAAATCACTAACACCGTTAAGCTTTAAACATTTTCAGTTCTAAACAATTCACCTAGATTGTCAGTATACAGATCCTCTTAAATTTTCACACAAAGTTCAACTGTTTCGAGATATGATATTAATGTTTTAGATACTTAAACTCATTCGCGTGTCCCACCACTTGAATATACTCCCGTATCCAGATCCCAATATTCAGTCTTACAGGTGAGTATACCTAGATGATATCTGTAAGGGGTTAGATGCGAAACCGTGAGAGCTCAGGTCAGAACTTCCGTTCAGCAGAGAGATGACGACTCGACTTTTGGTGTGTCCCCTTTAGAGGATCTTTTCTTCAACAGCATATGATTTAGCATTTTTCAATGTTTTATCATTTTTATGCTGAGGGCGACGCTATGTTTCAAGCAAAAGCAGAAAGTATTATTCGGGGACTAGGCCATTGCTTCCGCAAAATCAGAAGTCCCAGGATAATACCCTAGATATCACTGAGTATAAAGACCTAGTATCTCAGAAAGAGGGACCTTTCAAACAAGATTTCGGGGGTTACCCATATATCCAAGAAATGTTCCCCACGATATAAGCAAGTTTGAAATTTAGATTTATATCTCGTCACAATCTACTAAATGTGCAAAAACCTACTGGCACATCCGCAGTGAGATTGTTTATCGCATTTTTTACTTTCCATTTCTTTAGCATGTTGTGATAGTCTACTGATGTACTATCATTTCCTCTTTTTCACAACAAAACTCATTTTTAAATTTTTAGATGTTTTTGCTTTTTCAAATTTTCTAATGTTTTTGGATTTTCTGAAATTCTTACTCCCCCTAAAATTCAAAAACATTTAATGAAACTGAAAACCAATTGTACAAGAAAAAGACAACATGATGTGAATCACTTCAATTCTCCATCCACTTGGCATAAACAATCAGAACTCCCCCTTACAACAAACTATTTTCCCATCATGATTTCAAAACACTTAAGTTTGTTTTAATCAAAATGGTTTTTCCGGAAAAGTAGTTTTGTTTATTTTATCATTTGTAGGAAATGGGGATCAAATCATCACATTGTTTACCAATTCTTTTGAATGATAGTTAAATCAAGTTCAAATTAATGACCTTGATTAACCACTTGTAATAACAACCATCAAACATTTTCAACCAATTCACACTTGATGGTTGAATTCTCAAGATGTCGATTCCTACTCCACATTTACCAACCTGGGAGTTACGGCAATACACACTTCAATTTAAAAAAAACATTTTAAGAATGATGTCGATTCATGCTCCACGATTACCAACTTGGGAGCTCCGGCAAGTTAGGTTTCTATTCAACGAAGAATATATCCACCCAAGCCTAACCAGCCTTGGGTGTAGCTTGTTCAGTCTCACTTGGGGTTCCATCTTTCCTTTTTGATTGATAAAAATCCTATACCCCTTTAGCCTTTCCCTCAATCATTTTCCAAAAATATTTTTCACTGCAGGGTTAAAGGCTTTTTCAACATCTAATTCTTTCTTTTTAGAAAAGAATTGGTTTGAAATTTCAACTTTCCCAATTTTAGATTTCAAATTTTCAGCTTTCAGTTGTGGAAAATTCACATCATCCACTGGCGGAACTTTCTTCTCTTCTTTGACAACAACATGCGGCTCCTCTGATTTTATGGAATCAGATTCATCACCAGAACTGTCTCTTGATTTTTTAACAACCCATTTTTGGTTGTTAAGTTTTTCCTTCTTTTTGAAAACATTTTTCGAACATTCACCAACCTCAAAAGTTGAATTTTCAAAAACTTTAAGTTTGTTCGTTGGTGGTTCATTTTTCTCAACAATCTTTTCTTTCAGTTTCTCAGAAACTTCCTGTTTTGGTTTGAATGTTTTCGGACAATTCCTAGCAATGTGACCAGCAGTTTTGCACTGCAAACAGGTTCTTGTTTCAATCTTCTTTTGAACAACAATCTTCTTCAATTCTTCTTGCTTCTTAGCAAGGAATTCTTGGTTTGTTTGTTTCCTGAATGCTTGCTCTTTTTCAGCTTCTGATGATTTTCCTGAAACAAACACAGTTTTTGGTTTATAAACTTTTTTCATTTTTATAATTTTTCGGTTGATTAAAACCTAACCCTTTCTTTTTGAAATTACCATTATCTGTCACACCCCAACCAATGGCGGAAACATCGGGATGAGACGAAGTGTGAAGATTGTAAGAGACATCATAACGCTATTTGTGACAATATTTAATAAACCGATTTCATTTCATAAAGTAAATTGTCAACATTACAAGAAATTCAATTACAACAAGTTCAAAGAAGTACATAACAACATAAGCAAAATTGATACAACATATTAAACCTAAACGTCTATATGTGTATCTAGGCATCAACGCTACTTCTTTTCATAGCATCGTCATCATCAACCTGTAACATGTTTAAAATACAATTCAATGCGAAAGCAAAGGCGAGTATACAAGTTTAAGCATAAGTATAATTATAAGTATAAGTATAAGTATAAAAGTTTAAAATGAATCCACATGGCAACTTAGTCTATACGAGATCAACCTAACGTGGCATGCAATATTTCTAGCCAACCTCTGTTTACGCAAGAAAGTTTAATTAATTCAACATGACCCAAGTTTAAGGGGGGCGGTGCGTTACTCCTATGGCGCTATACATGTCAAATGGAGGCTCGTGAAAGCTAATGACTAAAACATATCACATAAGTATGGTCCACGTATAAGCATCAAGTATAACAATATAGTATTCATGTATAAGGATTGTTTTTTGTGCATTGCATAAAGAATAAGTTTAAGTGTAGTTTAATAGTTAAACATATTACACCCCAAAAGTGGTAAACATAAAAAGGGGGTTGCGAGTATACTCACAAAATTGCATATGCGTTTCGATTATCCAAGAGTGACGAGTTTGCTTGTGAGTGAGGATTTGATGGTAGGGTTACGTGATTTGTAGGGAGTGGTATGATTCGGAATTTAGAAATTAAAGTAGTAAAAGTATGTATATATGAAAGTAATATCTAAGCCCTAAGAGTTTGCTTATGACACCATAATTAGTGGTTTCATGGGTCCCAAATTGCCCATTAGAATTATAACTAGAACTCCAGAATCTTTGATATGATAGCTTAGGTTTATGATGGCTAATCATGGTATGATTAACACCACAAACTCAGCCATGTTTTTATATATTTATGTATAGTTTATTTAGTAATAACACATCCTAAAACTAAGTCCAATCAAGTATTGTCATATAATATCATGTATGTCAAGCATGGAGGTTAGAAAACCTCATTATATGATTCACCACTACACACACCATCATGAAGATGGTAGGAGGGTCATGAATAACAAGAAAGTAATTCTAATCTAACAAGTCATGAGAGTGTTCACAAGGTTCAAATGAAGGAGTGGAACTTAGTTTGGAAAGCCAAAGCTTCCATTTGTTCACACTTCACAAGTCACAAGTTCATCATATAGAAGATGATGTCTTGTGCTTGTTTTCATCATTGGTAAACCATGTATAAACAGAAAATAAAAGGGGTATTTGAACCCAAAACTTTGATGGAAATCCCCTAAACACAAACCCACAACCATAGACTAAGTTGTGAGCTTGGTGAGAATAAGATTCCACCAAGTTTTCTATCAAAACATGAACATATAAAGAAATAAAAACGAGCAGAAAGTTTGTTGCACTTTGGGCCTCAAAACTGGTGAGGTTTCACCTTAGTTTGCCCAAGAAAACTTGTGAAAACCTTCCTAGAGGTTATCCAAGTGTTAAGAAGAAAGAAATGAGAAGAAAATCGAAGTAGAAGTGAGTTAAAACTCACTTAGAAGGCTGAAAATTTTCTGATATGTTGCTGAAAACTCAGCTGAGTTTAGAGAGGTTTTTAAGTGATTTAGAGTGTTGTAAAAGTGGAAAAAGGGCTGGATACATGTATTTATAGTGTAGTAATTAGGGTTTAAGTTGGTTGGCATTTAAGATAAGTTGGGTGGAGGTTAACATTAAGAAAAAGGAGTTAAATGTATGGGACAGCTTCCGATCGGAACTGCTGTCTTTGTTTTATTTTTTATTCTTTGCAAACTAAGTTATATATTTGTTGTGGCATTAGAATGTGTTAATTATTTAAACAACCAAAAACAATTATATGTAGTGTGAATGTGGTAATTAATTGGAACAAACAAACAAACAAACAGCCACAATTGCGGCCGCATGTGTTATTTTTTGGCAGCCTTCATTTATATTTTTTTTATAAAGTTAATTGTATAATTATGTTTTGTTAGAACATATAATCAATCAAAATAGGTGTAATATCCCTTGGTGGGGGTTCCAGATGGTGGTTAAAAAGTTAAAACAAAACAACATCATCTTATATATATTATCTTTTTTTTTGTTATTAGAAATCCTATTGAGTTTAATATTATATGCTTCATGTCTACTTTAATTAATTAATATAAAGTGCGGGGGGTGTAAAGCATATAAATAAGTGAGATATATAAAAATAATAATAAAAAAAAACAAACAGTAAGTTGGTCAGCCAATTTGGTTTTCATGAGCTGGCCATAAGGCCTTCTCCTTTTTGGCCGCTTATATTTTCCTTTGAATTGCAACTAATATACATTTAAGAATATGTATTTGCCATTTGCCAAATGACAAAAAATAGTCATTTACCACATGACAATCTATTTATATTAGATCAATGCTAACGTATTTAATGCACATATGTTTGATTTCCCCCTTTTTTACATACTATAAGGTAAATTATTAATATATGAAGAAGTGATTTACTAACCTTAACAATATAGTTTTATATTAATTTTTTTATATAAAACATGAAATTAAGTAATAGGTTTGTAAAAAGTATAGGTTGGGTATTGTAATATCAAACATTTGCATAAATTAAACGTCTAAATTCATGTACTTCTTTACGAGAAGCACAAATATTTATCGAATGTATGTATCAAATGTATAAACGGATTTAAATGTAAAAAAATAGGCACATGAATAATCTTTCTAGTTAAAGTAAGTTTTGAAAAGCGAGGCGTTACAGTCTCCTCTCCTTTAGGAAATTTCGTCCCGAAATTTATTTAAGAGGAATACTTTGAAAAGACATTTCTGGCTAAAAGAATGATTATCTAAGATTGAGGCTTGGAATTTTTGAAATGTGTGAAAAAAAAGTATGAAAATTGAGGAACAAAAAGATAGGTTTGCAAAGGAGTTCGTTTGCCTAAAATGATTTGAGGTACCAAACATAATTGGAAACGTATAGTTGCGTATATGGAATTGAACGATTGACTCTTAATAAACGAATGCAAGCATAGGAATGGCATATGTATTGGATAGACGAAAGTAGCGTGCTTAAGGATGAAGTCTCGTAGTGGATAATCGGATAAAATGCGTTTGTTAGTTGTTTTGTGAGTTGTTTGAAGTTTAAATTAGGTCCAAAAGGTCTGCAAAACACTAAATTTCTCATGGCACGTTTTATGAAATTTTGGTAACATGATGAAAACACTTATATATAGGAAGTAACAGCGGCGTATCCACCATGTTTTGACCACATTAAGTCCGTTTCGTATTCGGTGTCATGTTACATTCTGTGTCTCACCATACACAGCAGTACACTCTAGGGTTCTCATGCGCTTATCACTATAATCCCGTGTGCACCCGCGATTATATTGATCGTCGCATAATCCGCATAGCTTGTACTAGTTGTGTATGAATTAGGGTATACATAATTTAAAAAATTAAGAATGTGTACGTGTAAGAATGTGGTATCTAAGCAAGTCCATGTTTAAATATGTATGAGACCCACGTAAGCGAATTCCTCGGATTCCACTCGCGTACGGGTACGAATGCATGTATCATGAGTATGCATGAAAATATAAGCATAAAAAGTATGAATATGAGCGTAGGTACAAATAAATAAAAAAAAATTACGTATATGGTATGTGTCGAAACATAACGAATTTAGGCATATAAAACGTTTAAGAAATTTGAGTATGTAAGATGATATAAACGAAAGCGTCGCGATGTATTGACTAAAACGTGTGTGATGATTTACATGTATAGTTGTTTAAGCGAATGTCGAGTTTATTGAGTCAAAATAGATCAAGTTTGATTTGGAATGTAGAATATAGTTTGTAAATGTAAAGGAACATAAAGTACTCATTGGTTACGCATAACGTATTTTGTAATGAATGAAATGCTACTTTTGTTTAAAAAAAGGGAATTTACGTATGTTGAAGATTGTCGGTCCCCATGAAGTCTTCTAGCCCACGTGTTTTGAAATTTGAATGACAAATTAAGCGGTGTAGAAAAGGTTTTTGAAAATAACGGGTTTGTTTCATTTGCATCAAAACAAGAAATTTTAAATTTTGAAGGTTCTTCTGAAAACGTCGACCCTTAGAAAAGAAATTTAGCAAAAGGACTTAGTGATTATTTAAAAAAAATTTAACAAATGATTTGTTGATGTTGGAAAGCCTCTTTGGTAAAACGGCCGTATGATATCTATAGTATCCTACAAGTATGTGAGAAGGTTGGTTTGAATTCCGTTTGAGAATGAAAGTCCTTAGTATGGTGATATAACGTGAGTGTGTATTCTAGTGATGAAGTCGAATATGATGTTTGTGGGTAAGAGATTCATTGGGCCAACTAAATTGATAGGTAGCATTTCGTAAGGTTTTGAAATTTGGGTAATAAAATGTTTTAAGACATGATTAAGAATCTCGTGTATATGAGTTGAGTGAAAATAGATTGTAGAATAAGAAGTACGTTTGATAAAACAATGTATTTTGAAATCGGTATAAGTATGTATTTTGAATAATGATAAATGATTTAGGTATAAAACATGATCGGGTTTGCATAATAAAACACTTTGAAAGAAAGTTTTGGTAACGATCACCTAGGTAAGGGAATCACCCCTAACTCGTTGGTGAGGTCGTTTTAAGGAAAGAATGAGTGGAGCTAATAGTCAAGGTAAGGAAATCACTCCTTTCTCGATGATATGCCTCCATTAATTTGGTGTTACGAAGAATGTAAACAAAATTGAGTGACATTTTGAAATCATGCCTATGTATAAATGTATGAAAAATATTTAACATGTTGTGTGTGTGTGAGGAGTAAATATCGAAAGTAAATTTGAGTTTGATTAAAATTTGGGATGGTTCCAAAACGGAACTTTGACTAACCAAGGTGGTCGAAAAGTCTTTCGAATTTGAGGAGCATGCTTTGGCCTAATAGGTGAAATATTCTCGCCGACAAGTCGGTTAACGGTATTTACCCTTCCGGTTACTACATATCCCCAATTCAATTGAATTTCGAGACTTGGTGGGATTAATGAAAATCAAGGAGTGGAACTAGTCGACAAGGTGCGGGTTTCACCCCTAACTTGGCGATTTACTATCCTAAGTGTGGTTGGTACTCGTCGGGTCAAAATTTAATTTCAACACTTTGACGAGGGTCCACTAGAATTTGGATTTTAATTTCTCCATCAAGGTGAGGATGTCACTCCTAACTTGATGGTGAGTTTCGTGCAAGAAGAGAAAAGTAGAAGGATTGAGAGTCATTCACCAAATTGAGGGTTTCACGCCTATTTTGGTGAAGTCGTCTCGTTTGTGTATTACGAGTGGTTTGTAAATTTAGAATAGTCGAGTAAAATGACGTATTCTCAAAATAAGTATAGGCACATAAAGCATCTCAAGAAAATCACACGTAAAAGACATTTCAAAATGGCACATAAAGAATGACATATTAAAACAAATATTAACACATATTAAAACATGTATTAAAACATAAGAGTAGCATGCCAAGTATGATTCATAAGGATAAAATGCCATATATGTTTAAAAGACTCAAAGAAAATGTATAAGAAACACATAATGTGGCATGCGTGTAGTTTCAAATAAAACATAAGAAAAAGGCTCTAAAACTATAGACTAGGTAAAAGCATTCCTACTTTTCCTAATTCCCTATAGTTATGGCTCTGATACCAATCTGTCACACCCCAACCAATGGTGGAAACATCGGGATGAGACGAAGTGTGAAGATTGCAAGAGACATCATAACGCTATTTATGACAATATTTAATAAACCGATTTCATTTCATAAAGTAAATTGTCAACATTACAAGAAATTCAATTACAACAAGTTCAAAGAAGTACATAACAACATAAGCAAAATTGATACAACATATTAAACCTAAACGTCTATATGTGTATCTAGGCATCAACACTACTTCTTTTCATAGCATCATCATCATCAACCTGTAACATGTTTAAAATACAATTCAATGCGAAAGCAAAGGCGAGTATACAAGTTTAAGCATAAGTATAATTATAAGTATAAGTATAAGTATAAAAGTTTAAAACGAATCCACATGGCAACTTAGTCTATACGAGATCAACCTAACGTGGCATGCAATATTTCTAGCCAACCTCTGTTTACGCAAGAAAGTTTAATTAATTCAACATGACCCAAGTTTAAGGGGGGCGGTGCGTTACCCCTATAGCGCTATACATGTCAAATGGAGGCTCGTGAAAGCTAATGACTAAAACATATCACATAAGTATGGTCCACGTATAAGCATCAAGTATAACAACATAATATTCATGTACAAGGATTGTTTTTCGTGCATTGCATAAAGAATAAGTTTAAGTGTAGTTTAATAGTTAAACATGTTACACCCCAAAAGTGGTAAACATAAAAAGGGGGTTGCGAGTATACTCACAAAATTGCATATGCGTTTCGATTATCCAAGAGTGACGAGTTTGCTTGTGAGTGAGGATTTGATGGTAGGGTTACGTGATGTGTAGGGAGTGGTATGATTCGGAATTTAGAAATTAAAGTAGTAAAGTATTTATATATGAAAGTAATATCTAAGCCCTAAGAGTTTGCTTAGGACACCATAATTAGTGGTTTCATGGGTCCCAAATTGCCCATTAGAATTATAACAAGAACTCCAGAATCTTTGATATGATAGCTTAGGTTTATGATGGCTAATCATGGTATGATTAACACCACAAACTCAGCCATGTTTTTATATATTTATGTATAGTTTATATAGTAATAATACATCCTAAAACTAAGTCCAATCAAGTATTGTCATATAACATCATGTATGTCAAGCATGGAGGTTAGAAAACCTTATTATATGATTCACCACTACACACACCATCATGAAGATGGTGGGAGAGTCATCAATAACAAGAAAGTAATTCTAATCTAAAAGTCATGAGAGTGTTCACAAGATTCAAATGAAAGAATGGAACTTAGTTTGGAAAGCCAAAGCTCCATTTGTTCACACTTCACAAGTCACAAGTTCATCATATAGAAGATGATGTCTTGTGCTTTTTTTCATCATTGGTAAACCATGTATAAATAGAAAATAAAAGGGGTATTTGAACCCAAAACTTTGATGGAAATCCCCTAAACACAAACCCACAACCATAGACTAAGTTGTCAGCTTGGTGAGAATAAGATTCCACCAAGTTTTATATCAAAACATGAACATATAAAGAAATAAAAACGAGCAGAAAGTTTGTTGCACTTTGGGCCTCAAAAATGGTGAGGTTTCACCTTAGTTTACCCAAGCAAACTTGTGAAAACCTTCCTATAGGTTATCCAAGTGTTAAGAAGAAAGAAATGAGAAGAAAATCGAAGTAGAAGTGAGTTAAAACTCACTTAGAAGGCTGAAAATTTTCTGATATGTTGCTGAAAACTCAGCTGAGTTTAGAGAGGTTTTTAAGTGATTTAGAGTGTTGTAAAAGTGGAAAAAGGGTTGGATACATGTTGTATTTATAGTGTAGTAATTAGGGTTTAAGTTGGTTGGCATTTAAGATAAGTTGGGTGGAGGTTAACATTAAGAAAAAGGAGTTAAATGTATGGGACAGCTTCCGATCGGAACTGCTGTCTTTGTTTTATTTTTTATTCTTTGCAAACTAAGTTATATATTTGTTGTGGCACTAGAATGTGTTAATTATTTAAACAACCAAAAACAACTATATGTAGTGTGAATGTGGTAATTAATTGGAACAAACAAACAAACAAACAGCCACAATTGCGGCCGCATGTGTTATTTTTTGGCAGCCTTCATTTATATTTTTTTATAAACTTAATTGTATAATTATGTTTTCTTAGAACATATAATCAATCAAAATAGGTGTAATATCCCTTCGTGGGGGTTCCAGATGGTGGTTAAAAAGTTAAAACAAAACAACATCATCTTATATATATTATCTTTTTTTTTTTGTTATTAGAAATCCTATTGAGTTTAATATTATATGCTTCATGTCTACTTTAATTAATTAATATAAAGTGTGGGGGGTGTAAAGCATATAAATAAGTGAGATATATAAAAAAAATAATAAAAAAAAACAAACAGTAAGTTGGTCAGCCAATTTGGTTTTCATGAGCTGGCCATAAGGCCTTCTCCTTTTTGGCCGCTTATATTTTCCTTTGAATTGCAACTAATATACACTTAAGAATATATATTTGCCATTTGCCAAACGAAAAAAATAGTCATTTACCACATGACAATCTATTTATATTAGATCAATGCTAACGTATTTAATGCACATATGTTTGATTTCCCCCTTTTTTTACATACTATAAGGTAAATTATTAATATATGAAGAAGTGATTTACTAACCATAACAATATAGTTTTATATTAATTTTTTTATATAAAACATGAAATTAAGTAATAGGTTTGTAAAAAGTATAGATTGGGTATTGTAATATCAAACGTTTGCATAAATTAAACGTCTAAATTCATGTATTTCTTTACGAGAAGCACAAATATGTATCGAATGTATGTATCAAATGTATAAACGGATTTAAATGTAAAAAAAATAGGCACATGAATAATCTTTCTAGTTAAAGTAAGTTTTGAAAAGCGAGGCGTTACATTATGGTTTGGTTTCTTTTGAAAACTATAACCATAATTGTAACCCATTTCTTGTTTATTCTTTGTTGATCTCTTGAAGTTTATTGTTTAGGTTTTCCAGAAAGATTTAAATCTTTTATTTCAGAAATATTAATTTCTGTGATTTTGAAAACCTTTTGAATCATTTCAATTTTAACACTTCCTATTGGAAAAATCTCATCAGAATATAATTTGTCAGAATCTTTCAAAGTGTATGCTACTTTGTCCGGTTCGTCATTCAAATTAGATTTTGATAGCAAAAATTCTTTATCATAAACCCATTTGTCCTTTTTGATTGTTGACTTTGACGTGTCGGACTCAGACTTTGACTCGGATTTGGACTCCGTTTTTGACTCCTCTATGTCATCTTTATCCAACACCTGATCGACCACACTTTTTATCAACTCAGACTCATGATCAGTGTCAGACGATGTGAACGTAACATCAATATTTTCTGGCAAAATATCTGACGACCCAGACTCCCACTGTAAGTTTGTTGCCTTTTTGACTCTTTCAGAATTTGGATTTTGAGGAGAATATCCATTTTCAACCGGGGGCGGACATATATTGTAAGCAACACTTGGTTTCTTACCAGAAATTTTCACTTCATCATCTTCTTTTGTTTCGGACTTCTTTTCTCACCAAGTCTTCTCCTCTTCAAACGTCTTCATTCCTTCCACGATCGGGTAAATCCTGTCAACAATAAAAGTAGAACATGAGTAACTTTTCAACAATTCATTTACTCTATTTGTTTCAATTTTCTGAGTTTCCAATTTCTTCTCAAGTTCAGCACATTTTTCTGTGTAGTAAATGACATTGTCAAGCTGCCTCATGTATGCCCCTTTGAGTGTATTCATTGCTACAACCTATTCACTGTTTGATTCTTGATACTTATTCATCTCTCTGTTCAAGATATTATATGATTCTTTCAGCCTTTTTATGTTGTGGAGCAATTCATTGTTTTGCTTTATCAGAGAATCACAATTCATACACTTCTCAAAAACCTTGACTGCATCAGTATCTGTTTTAATTCCAAACTCTGGAACTTCTTTGACTACGCTCACTTGAACTTCTTCTGCTCTTTTCTTTTTCTCAGCTTCAGCTTTTCTCCTTTCTTCTTCTTCTCCTTCATATCATTTCTGTCACACCTGAGCAAAATCCGCAACAATCTTGAATTCTCACTTCATTCTTTCGTGTTTACTTGTCAAATTTCGGGACGAAATTCTTTTCAAGTTGGGGATGATGTGACAACCCGAATTCGCAAGGTTAGTAGCATTTAATTAATACTCGTGCCATAACTCCGTTAAACTAAATACGATAACGTGTTAATTAATATTTTGGGCCACATATGCATTACTTGATTTTGATACGTTAAAGTTTGTGTATTAACTTTAAACGTAAGTGACAACTGATTGCGTCGCGGACCACGAGTAACGCGAGTCACACATGTCACCTTAGACTCGAATCACTTGGAAGTAGTGTGGACCGATCACTTGGACCCTGATTACTCCACTCATGGGCCGGCTAGGGGGACCTCATCCACATATACACACCACACGCACACATTGAATTAGTGATTGGGCTAAGTGAAGCCCAAAGGGCTGATTGTTTTGATTAAGGGCCGGTTACCTTAGGTTATATACACACACAGGAGGCTACGTGACTTAATACCACACATATTCAAACCCTACTCCCATACATTGCGTTCGGCAGGAGAAACCCCTCCCACTTGATCGAAGCTTCCTCCCTTGGAGATCATTCTGTGTGTCTAAATCATCTCGGTTAGTAAGCAATACTTCAGTCTCCTTATGTGTGTTTAATTGGTATCTAATTGGTATGTGATTAGACTTTTGTTGTTACGTGTATAATTGTGTATGAACTGGAAATCATTCACTGCCATAACGAATGTATAAGATGATTATATGCGACCATGTGAAAGTGTGTATGATAAAGTTTAGAGTCACAAATCCCAACCTCTAGCACATGTGCAACCGATTGCTGATGATGATAATTCATGTGATTTTAATAAAAATGATGCATATTGAGATGTGTGATGGACTTCTATGCTAGGATGATGTCAAGCCTATCAAATAATATTGTATGTGATAGAATAGGTTTGACTATTCTTGACTGTCATGATAATGATAAATGTTTGTGTTGATAAATTACATGAACTAATAATAGTAATATGTGGGCTACTGTGGTATTATTAAGTAGATGATTTTGAGGCTTAAAGGTCCAATAGGATTGAAGTGATCAATAATAAAACTTGATGCACTAGTGGAGTTAGAGGTCCAATGGGATTGAAATTACATAAAACTGTAATGATAAATGGCGGCCATGTATAATTATGATCTAGATCCTTACACTTGTTGGAATACATGCACACTAGACTAATTTGCTAAATAATACTGACATGAAACTCGATCCAACTGTTGATGTATTTTGAAAATATGAAAAGTGTGCTTGCAAGAAATCAATAATAGTTAGTGGCATATTTTAATGGATTACACAACTCTGTGATTGCACATGTCTTTGAACCTTTGAACCACAAATATGGTCTCACGCACACACCCGACAGGCCGTCTTCTGTCTAGGCCGGGCCACGACGATATGGGTTGGGCCGGAGATTCGGGTGGTGCATTGGCTCTTCGATTGAGCACTTGTTTGAGGATATATGTAAACCGATTAGTGTAGGGGGCCAAGTGAAAACTATTTTATGATTTGGGTTTCAGGTGTTGGGCCGAACACATGAGTTGGTCACACACTTGATGGGATTTGAACTGATGAGCCGTACACAATAGGCATTGCATGTTTGATGGAATTATTGTTTATGTAACACATGAAACCTGCTTATCTATATTGGTAATTAGAATACGAGTGTGGCTATATGTTTTACCGGTACGTAACTCGTGAAATGTGAACGAAGAATATGTGATCGATGTGTTATGCGTAACCCCAAACATTGATTGTGACATAATATGTGATGAACGTCGGAACATACCATTGTTAGTTGATAGTTGGGAACATGAATCTGGGTTGTGAACCATTACGTGCACTAAGTGACTAGGGTGTATATTGAGATCTTATGCATAATATTCAAGGTGTTTATCATACAAGTTATGTGTACGTGAACTGATTGTTATACGTAACCATCATAGGGCTTGATTGACCAACTTTGTTGAACAAGTAATTATCAATCTTACCGAGCAAACCAAAGGTGAGTTCACTACATTCGAGCATGCATCCCAGTGGTTGGGGACAGTCAGTGGGTATCCCATGGAGGGATAAGTCTTTTGGGTAAAAACAGGTATATTGGTTAATATTCTCACCTATCATTCTTGTAAGTCCCTTATTATGTTACCTGGAGGGTAACGGGTATTAGTTGGTAGCGCTACTTAGGCTTGGCACCCTCACACCGCTCCTAGAGAGGACGGATGTGAACTAATGACCCAGTCGTGGCCCAGTACTAGATAGGAGTACGTGGGAAGGGCAATCATGTATTTCAGGAGCCGTCTTGTTCGGAATTGAGATATTAACAATATTACTTGCATTGGTTATTGAACTGTTTTACATACAACCGGTAACAATCGTTTCCTAAAACTGTGAACTCGCCAGCTTTGTCTGATACACTTGTTACATGCTCGCAGGTCATTAGGTGATTGGAATAGGAGCTTGTTGGCTGGAGAGCAGGAGTGGTCATGGTCATGCTGAGGACTTAATTATCAAACACTTATTTATTATGATCGTTTAGTATTTACTTTATGATATCTTTACGCTTCCGCTGAACTTATGGTTTTGGATAACTTATGTTTGGGATTTCAATATCATTAAACAATGGAATTTTATTTTAAACTTGTGATTCAATGTAACTGGTGGCTCATTGCTAGTCGTCACACGCCTAACAGGGACACACCCTAGGTGGTAATTTGAGGGTGTGACAGTTTGGTATCAGAGCCATTGGTTATAGTGAATATGGTTTTAAAATGTTTCATAAAACCAGACTATAACTGAACAGATCCGACATTGACCATAACACTCAGCTCCAGACAGCAAGGTTCGTCTCTTATTTACTATTGCATAGCATACTTAGTACATACTCATGATTAGTATCACATTTAACCGCACACTTGACATTACAATACGAACTCACATGCTATCGGTCTATGCTACGTGTTTTAAGAGTAGGACTCTTCTTGAATATACATGCTCTATGTTGTGATGTCATTGGTCGTGCAGCTTGCATTTGGGGAGACCTTTTAACACGAGTTGAGAGGAGCCGGGATAAACATGCAAATTGGGTTATTATTATGGGTGCACACATAATAACAACGTGGGGTGCATGTGAGTCCCAGTAAATTTCGACTAGTGTGAAAAAGGAATTCCGCGTTGTTAGTCAATCATGTATTAGAATGTCGAAAACTGGGAATACCATAGCAATACTTGACATCTACTTGAACTTGTCTGTTAATTCGTTCCTTTTTCCCATATTTATAGAATCATGAACGGACGTGGTGGAGGTCGTCGTGGTGGACATGGTGGAGGCCGCGGTGGTGGACGTGGCCATATAGCTATGACTCAGGCTGAGTTAACCGATCTTATTAACACTCGCGTGGCTGAAGCCTTAGCGGCTTATCAGGCTGGTACGATGGGTACCAAACATTCTTTATCCTTGAGTCGCATGCTTGAGTCTTACCCGTTTGTTTTATGTTCTTTCCTTGATAGGTCAACAGGTGCAACAGAATCCGCACCATCCGCCTGTTTGCACGTTTAAAACCTTCATGGATTGTAAGCCGCAGACCTTCAGCGGGACTGAAGGGGCTGTAGGACTCTTGCGCTGGTTCGAAAAGGCAGAGTCCGTATTCGCGATGTGTAACTGCCCGGTTGGGGATAGAGTGAAATTTGCTGCAGGCACGCTTGAAGATGGTGCCTTGACCTGGTGGAATGCCCAGGTTCAGCTGTTAGGCATCGAGGCGGCGAACGCCACTACGTGGGACGACTTTAAAGAGTTGATGAGGGAGGAATATTGCCCTCGTGATGAAATACAAAAATTAGAAAATGAGTACTATGATCTGAAAATGGTGGGGTCTGAGATTGAAGCATATGTGAAGCGGTCGTATGAGTTGGCTGATTTGTGTCCGAATTTGTCTCGACCTATGCCTCGAAGAATTGAGTTGTTTATCAAAGGGTTACCTCCTCGGGTGAAGGGTTTGGTTACTGCGGCAAACCTTAATAACTTAACTCAGATTGTTCGTTTGGCTCACAAGATCGTTGATCAGGAGGTGGAAAGCAATTCACTACCACCACGTATTTCCAGCACTGCTACAGCCGCTACTACTTCCACTGCATCTGCTGCTGCTGATAGCAAACGTAAGTGGAACGATATGGACAAGGGGTCCAACTCTGCTCAGCCTCAGAAGAAGACGGATACTGGCAACAACCGTAGCTTCAGTCAGTCATCATCAGTGAATCAAAACCAGAGTAACAAGCCAGGGCAGGGATCATATGCGGGGAAACTACCTTTGTGCAACAAGTGTAACTATCATCACAAGGGACAGTGTGCTCGGGTTTGTCATCGTTGTAACCGATCAGGGCATGTGGCTAGGGATTGTAGGGCCACACTTCCAGCTCAGCAGCAGCCATCACAGCAATCGGGTAGGCAACAGACTCAGCAGAACCAGGGTACTCAGAAAGGGTGTTATCAGTGTGGGGCTGAGGGGCACTTCAAGCGAGACTGTCCTCAGCTGAAGCAGAACACAGGGGGTAACAACGGGAATAACAATGCTGGAAACAATGGGGGTAATGTTGCGCGTGGGCGCGGGTTCGTGTTAGGAGCTGGGGAAGTGCGGAACGACGGCAATGTGGTTACTGGTATGTTTTCAGTGAACGGTGTATTTGCTTCTATATTATTTGACTCTGGTGCCGATTGGAGTTACGTATCTTTGGGGTTTAGTTCTCAGTTAGGGTTAAGTCCTACACCTCTCGTAATGAAACACATAGTAGAGATAGCAAATGGTAAAACAATCGAAGCCTCACATGTCCTAGTTGGGTGTAAACTCGATCTTCTGGGTCAAGTATTCGACATTGACCTACTTCCCATTACTCTTGGAAGCTTCGACGTGATTATCGGTATGGATTGGTTGTCAAAGTATCAGGCGGAGATTCTCTGTAAGGAGAAGATCGTACGTGTCCCCCTTCCTGGTGGAGAATCTTTATCGGTTCAGGGTCATCGCAGTGGGACCCCAGTTAGTATTGTTTCAGCAATGAAGGCTCAGAAGTATCTGCGTAAGGGCAATCCTGCTATTTTCGCTCTTGTCACTGATTCACAGTCTGATGAAAGGAAGGTTGAAGATCTTCCAGTTGTTCGTGAATATCCTGACGTATTTCCTGAGGAACTCCCTGGTTTACCTCCACATCGTCAGGTGGAATTCCAGATCGACCTCGCCCCAGCGGCAGCCCCGGTTGCTCGTGCGCCATACCGTCTTGCGCCAGGGGAGTTGCAGGAATTGTCAAACCAACTCCAAGAGCTGTTGGATAGGGGTTTCATCCGAACTAGCTCTTCCCCTTGGGGAGCCCCAGTCCTATTTGTGAAGAAGAAGGATGGGTCTTTCCGGATGTGTATAGATTATCGCGAGCTCAACAAGGTGACGGTTAAAAACCGTTATCCTTTGCCTCGTATTGACGACTTGTTTGACCAGCTGCAAGGGTCAAGTTTTTATTCAAAAATCGACTTAAGGTCGGGATATCATCAGGTGCGAGTCAGAGAGGAAGACGTTCCCAAAACAGCGTTTCGGACGCGGTACGGTCATTATGAGTTCTTGGTTATGCCATTCGGGTTGACCAATGCACCCGCAGTCTTCATGGATCTCATGAACCGCGTGTGCAAGCCATACCTTGACGACTTCGTTATCGTTTTTATCGACGACATTCTAATTTATTCCAAAAGCAAGGAGGATCATGAGCGGCATCTACGCCTTATCCTAGAACTCCTGAGGAAGGAGCAGCTGTACGCGAAATTTTCTAAGTGTGATTTCTGGATACGGGAGGTACAATTTCTGGGGCATATAGTTAATGAGATGGGCATACATGTGGATCCTGCCAAGATCGACGCCATTAGAAATTGGGCGGCACCAAGGAATCCTTCGGAGGTGCGGCAATTTCTCGGTCTAGCAGGGTATTATCGTCGTTTTATTCAGAACTTCTCGAAGATTGCTCAGCCACTCACCTCATTAACACAGAAGAAGGTAGTTTACTCTTGGGGAACGAAACAGGAGGATGCCTTCCAGCTTTTGAAACAAAGATTATGCAGCGCGCCAATTCTATCTCTACCAGATGGTACCGAGGATTTTGTGGTTTATTGTGATGCTTCGATTCAGGGTCTCGGTTGCGTGTTGATGCAACGCGAGAAGGTGATAGCTTATGCTTCTCGTCAGTTGAAAGTACACGAGAAAAACTACACGACACACGACTTGGAGCTAGGAGCTGTGGTCTTTGCGCTGAAGATTTGGAGGCATTATCTATACGGCACGAAATGCACCATCTATACTGATCACAAGAGCCTTCAGCATATCTTCAACCAGAGAGAATTGAATATGCGTCAGCGTCGTTGGATAGAGTTGTTCAATGATTACGAGTGTGCCATCAAGTACCATCCGGGTAAAGCTAACGTTGTAGCGGATGCTCTTAGCCGCAAGGAACCAAAGCCGAAGCGTATTCGTGCCCTACAGCTTACTATTCACTCTGATTTACCTGCTCGGATTCGTTCAGCTCAGATTGAAGCATTAAAGGAAGAAAATATCGAAGCTGAAGGATTACGAGGTCTGCACAAGAAGAAGTTCGAGCAACGGTCAGACGATATCTACTACTTCATGGAACGAATATGGGTTCCTTCATTCGGTGATCTTCGAGAGCTTGTGATGGACGAAGCACACAAGTCACGATATTCTATTCATCCAGGGTCCGATAAGATGTACCAGGACCTCAAGGTTTTGTATTGGTGGCCGAATATGAAAGCTATCATCGCAACATACGTGAGTAAGTGCTTGACTTGTGCTAGAGTCAAGGCAGAGTACCAGAAACCTTCGGGTCTACTTCAGCAGCCAGAGATACCCATGTGGAAATGGGAACAGATCGCTATGGATTTTGTTACGGGGTTACCTAGAACACAGGCTGGGAACGATACTATATGGGTGATTGTCGACCGTCTCACAAAGTCAGCACACTTCCTAGCGATCAAGGAGACAGATAAGTATTCACAGCTCGCAGCAGTGTACCTTAAAGAGGTGGTTTCTAGGCACGGGGTGCCGACTTCTATTATTTCTGATCGAGATCCTCGTTTTACCTCGGAGTTATGGCAAGCTATGCATAAGTCGTTCGGCTCGCGTCTCGATATGAGCACGGCCTATCACCCACAAACGGATGGTCAGAGTGAACGCACTATTCAGACGCTAGAGGATATGCTGCGGGCATGCGTTATTGATTTTGGGAAAGGATGGGAGAAGCACTTACCGTTGGTAGAGTTTTCCTACAATAACAGCTACCACACCAGTATCAAAGCGGCACCATTTGAGGCACTGTATGGGAGGAAGTGTTGTTCACCCCTCTGCTGGGCTGAGGTGGGTGATAGTCAGATCACAGGTCCTGAAATGGTACTCGAAACTTCAGATATGATCGTGAAAATCAGAGAACGTATGGCAGCTGCTCGTGATCGTCAAAAGGCCTATGCGGACAAGCGTGCCAAAGAGGTAGTGTTTGAAGTGAATGACCGAGTCATGCTGAAAGTCTCACCGTGGAAAGGGGTTGTACGCTTTGGGAAACGTGGCAAGCTGAACCCACATTATGTTGGGCCGTTTAAGGTTCTGGAGTGTAACGGTAAGGTGGCTTATAGGTTGGAGTTACCTACTGAGCTGGGTAATGTTCACGACGTATTCCATGTATCACAGTTAAAGAAGTGTTATGCTGATGACCCGTTAGCGGTACCTTTTCAAGAGTTAAAGATCGACGACAAGCTGCAGTTTGTTGAAGAACCCATCGAGATCATGGACCGTGAGGTCAAAGTGCGTAAACACAGTCGTATTCCCATCGTTAGGGTTCGTTGGAACTCAAGACGTGGACCGGAGTTCACGTGGGAGCGCGAGGATCAGATGAAACTAAAGTACCCTCACCTCTTTCCCAAGGACAAAGCAGAGTCAAGCAAAACTGGTGAATCTCGGGGCGAGATTCCCCTTCAAGTTGGGGATGATGTCACACCTGAGCAAAATCCGCAACAATCTTGAATTCTCACTTCATTCTTTCGTGTTTACTTGTCAAATTTCGGGACGAAATTCTTTTCAAGTTGGGGATGATGTGACAACCCGAATTCGCAAGGTTAGTAGCGTTTAATTAATACTCGTGCCATAACTCCATTAAACTAAATACGATAACGTGTTAATTAATATTTTGGGCCACATATGCATTACTTGATTTTGATACGTTAAAGTTTATGTATTAACTTTAAACGTAAGTGACAACTGATTGCTTCGCGGACCACGAGTAACGCGAGTCACACATGTCACCTTAGACTCGAATCACTTGGAAGTAGTGTGGACCGATCACTTGGACCCTGATTACTCCACTCATGGGCCGGCTAGGGGGACCTCATCCACATATACACACCACACGCACACATTGAATTAGTGATTGGGCTAAGTGAAGCCCAAAGGGCTGATTGTTTTGATTAAGGGCCGGTTACCTTAGGTTATATACACACACAGGAGGCTACGTGACTTAATACCACACATATTCAAACCCTACTCCCATACATTGCGTTCGGCAGGAGAAACCCCTCCCACTTGATCGAAGCTTCCTCCCTTGGAGATCATTCTGTGTGTCTAAATCATCTCGGTTAGTAAGCAATACTTCAGTCTCCTTATGTGTGTTTAATTGGTATCTAATTGGTATGTGATTAGACTTTTGTTGTTACGTGTATAATTGTGTATGAACTGGAAATCATTCACTGCCATAACGAATGTATAAGATGATTATATGCGACCATGTGAAAGTGTGTATGATAAAGTTTAGAGTCACAAATCCCAACCTCTAGCACATGTGCAACCGATTGCTGATGATGATAATTCATGTGATTTTAATAAAAATGATGCATATTGAGATGTGTGATGGACTTCTATGCTAGGATGATGTCAAGCCTATCAAATAATATTGTATGTGATAGAATAGGTTTGACTATTCTTGACTGTCATGATAATGATACATGTTTGTGTTGATAAATTACATGAACTAATAATAGTAATATGTGGGCTACTGTGGTATTATTAAGTAGATGATTTTGAGGCTTAAAGGTCCAATAGGATTGAAGTGATCAATAATAAAACTTGATGCACTAGTGGAGTTAGAGGTCCAATGGGATTGAAATTACATAAAACTTGAATGATAAATGGCGGCCATGTATAATTATGATCTAGATCCTTACACTTGTTGGAATACATGCACACTAGACTAATTTGCTAAATAATACTGACATGAAACTCGATCCAACTGTTGATGTATTTTGAAAATATGAAAAGTGTGCTTGCAAGAAATCAATAATAGTTAGTGGCATATTTTAATGGATTGCACAACTCTGTGATTGCACATGTCTTTGAACCTTTGAACCACAAATATGGTCTCACGCACACACCCGACAGGCCGTCTTCTGTCTAGGCCGGGCCACGACGATATGGGTTGGGCTGGAGATTCGGGTGGTGCATTGGCTCTTCGATTGAGCACTTGTTTGAGGATATATGTAAACCGATTAGTGTAGGGGGCCAAGTGAAAACTATTTTATGATTTGGGTTTCAGGTGTTGGGCCGAACACATGAGTTGGTCACACACTTGATGGGATTTGAACTGATGAGCCGTACACAATAGGCATTGCATGTTTGATGGAATTATTGTTTATGTAACACATGAAACCTGCTTATCTATATTGGTAATTATAATACGAGTGTGGCTATATGTTTTACCGGTACGTAACTCGTGAAATGTGAACGAAGAATATGTGATCGATGTGTTATGCATAACCCCAAACATTGATTGTGACATAATATGTGATGAACGTCGGAACATACCATTGTTAGTTGATAGTTGGGAACATGAATCTGGGTTGTGAACCATTACGTGCACTAAGTGACTAGGGTGTATATTGAGATCTTATGCATAATATTCAAGGTGTTTATCATACAAGTTATGTGTACGTGAACTGATTGTTATACGTAACCATCATAGGGCTTGATTGACCAACTTTGTTGAACAAGTAATTATCAATCTTACCGAGCAAACCAAAGGTGAGTTCACTACATTCGAGCATGCGTCCCAGTGGTTGGGGACAGTCAGTGGGTATCCCATGGAGGGATAAGTCTTTTGGGTAAAAACGGGTATATTGGTTAATATTCTCACCTATCATTCTTGTAAGTCCCTTATTATGTTACCTAGAGGGTAACGGGTATTAGTTGGTAGCGCTACTTAGGCTTGGCACCCTCACACCGCTCCTAGAGAGGACGGATGTGAACTAATAACCCAGTCGTGGCCCAGTACTAGATAGGAGTACGTGGGAAGGGCAGTCATGTATTTCAGGAGCCGTCTTGTTCGGAATTGAGATATTAACAATATTACTTGCATTGGTTATTGAACTGTTTTACATACAACCGGTAACAATCGTTTCCTAAAACTGTGAACTCGCCAGCTTTGTCTGATACACTTGTTACATGCTCGCAGGTCATTAGGTGATTGGAATAGGAGCTTGTTGGCTGGAGAGCAGGAGTGGTCATGGTCATGCTGAGGACTTAATTATCAAACACTTATTTATTATGATCGTTTAGTATTTACTTTATGATATCTTTACGCTTCCGCTGAACTTATGGTTTTGGATAACTTATGTTTGGGATTTCAATATCATTAAACAATGGAATTTTATTTTAAACTTGTGATTCAATGTAATTGGTGGCTCATTGCTAGTCGTCACACGCCTAACAGGGACACACCCTAGGTGGTAATTTGAGGGTGTGACAATTTCCATTTCTCTTCTTCAGCTTTCCTAATTTGTCTGTATTTTTCTGCCCAATATTCATCGGTATAATCATTAACAACGTGAGCAACAAAACCTTTGGCCAGGAATTCTTTGTCTGGGCAATAATTGTCCCAACTGAAACCTTCTGGCAATTTTTCATCTTCTTGATCTGCCAAACATACTTTACTATCCTTTGGAATGTATTTATCCCAACTGAATCCACTTCCTTTGTCCTGATTAACAAGACACGCTCTCTTTGAATCTTCAATTTCTTTTCTACCATGTGCAGTTTGTGCCTGTTGTTGTTGATGTGGCTGTTGTGTAACTTGATGATAAATCGCCTTTTTATAGTAGTCGTTGTTTCCAAAAGGATTTTGAGCTCCACTTGATTCACGATTGGTGCACTCCCTCTTGAAATGCCCTTTCTCCATGCAACGAAAACAAGTAACTTTAGACTTATCAAAACCTAAAGTTGAAACATTTGCATCACGAAAATCATCTCTGCCTGTAATTGGTTTAAACTTTTTAGCCCGTCTCAACACACTAGCCATGCACCATTTTATATCCATTAGTTCCATCTCCTCAGCATCAATTTGATCGTAATCCTCTTACGTTAACATCGGATTCCTGATCCTCCCTGCAACTAAACCTCCATAGGATTCAAGCACAATTACCAACAAAGACATGTGACTTTTAGCAACTTCCTCAGTATAATTCTGACCATTTTCAAGATTTAAAGCAATGTTGCATTGAAGAACTTTGCCACTCTTTGTTGTAGAAAAATGTGGATCAAACGATGGAAACGAAGAGAATCCCATTTTGCTACTTGATCCTTGAGATGGCTTTTCAGAAGATCCCGTTGTATTGAACGCAGTTTCAACTTTTGGAGAAAAATTGGTCTTCTCATTAACACCACTTTTGAAATATAATCCGATGTCTTGTTCTCCATCATAGTTCTTCATTCTAGCAATCTTCCTTTGCTCCATCTCTTGAGCTTCAAGATGTTTAATGAACCCTCCCAGTGTTAGGTCGTTATATTCCTTTCTATTATTCCTCAACATCATCAGAAACGTTCCCCAAACATCATGTGGTGACATATCTGCCAGCTTCTCTATGAGCTCATCTTTACTTTTGTTGATGCTGTTGGGATTGAACCCTACCAGAGGAACAGATAATGTAAAGCCAAAACCTGATCACAACAGTGGATTCACAATAAGCAGATGTTTACACTAAGCTCTCCCCTTGACAGTGGTTACCTATCTGCTGATACACTCTAAACACTGCTCAGAAGAACAACTGATGAACCAAACACTGATGAAATAACTAAAGACTGCTAAAGGCAAACGCTGAGCTCTATCTACTGCTGTTTCTTAAGTGCTGCTGAAGATCCAAGCACTGCTCATTCAAAGACTGATCACCTTTTGAAGAAAGCACTGTTGATTCAAGTAATCAGTGCTTAGGCTACAACAGTGGAACGTGAACAGTGTTAGACTTGTTTTGTATTGTATTGTATTATCAATCAGTTGTTTAGACATCAGTAGTTTTGTATAGATCAGTGTTTATAGGTTGTTAAGCTGTTAGATGTCACTATCATGGTGACGTCAGCTGAGATACATCAGTGATTTGGTTTGCCTATAAATGTAACAGTACCCTGTACTGTTACATTTGATTGACTGAGTGGATTCTTCTTCTTCAGTCCAATCCTTTCATCTTGTGCAACCAACCTTGGGGTATCAGGCTGAGGGGGAGTTTAGTCTGTAAGCTTGCATTGTAATCTTTTGCTTTTAATGTAATCTTTCGACTCTATGAAAAATCAATTGTTTATCAAACTATATTCTCCTTTGATTGTGTTTAACAAAGTTTGTATTCATTTCCGCTGCACTTTACATCATTTCATATACTCTGAATGTTCAACTCATACAAACAAGCACAATCATGAGAGCCTCAGATCCTAACAATTGGTATCAGAGCCTGGACAGTCAAATTCGATCTAACAATCAATTTGACATAATAGTTCGGCTCAAAATTCATTGATACTAAGGATGGTTGCATTCAGTTGAAAAACAGAGTAACGAGTGAATCATGATCATAATGGTTATTCAAAACTCTGTAAATCAACCAAGATGTCATATGACACACAAATTTCACGAAACAAGTGATATCATGCACAAGTCACTCATAGTTCTCAGATCTGTAAAATATCTGATAAATTATGGGATTGTTCGATATTTTCAAAATTGATTGTTGTTTTGATATTTGTGATGTTTTCACTAAATGCTAAAGTATGAACCTCAGATTAACAAAAACCTATGTTCTTAAAACATTAGTGTTGTTGTTAACATAAAAGAGGGAAATTAAAACTTTAGTCATTCAGATCTTATGTGTTGAAAACAGGTTGAGCTCCTCAAAAGGACAAAATCAACTATGTTAAAATACATTAAGAAAATCAGGAGTCAAAAAATGTCCAGATCATAGGTAATGAGAAGGTTGGCATAAGCATGTGCAGAAATGACCAAATCTCTCAAAACATTACTGCAAAATGATTCTGGAACAAGTATTCCTTCAATAAATACCCCTCAGTAAGTATTTCAATACTTATGATTGGGAAGGGTAAAAAGGGAAGAAGAAAATGAACTAATCTCAAAGTGTGGTTATCTCAAAACTTTTGAAATCAAAAGAAAAGAGTATAAGCATAAAACACTTATGAGGTCGAAATTGGGTAAACAGTGGTCAATCATGCAACTGTGTGATTTCATCAAATACAGGAATCGTTCAGGTATCTATGGCATCTCCAGTGATTGTTCTTAAAAGAAGAATTTACAATCAATTGTCAAAGAAAATGACCCCAAACAATGGTCAAAATAACTTGAGAATGATATGATCATGAACTTATTTGAGAAGCTGTCAGATCCTTTTTGATAATCTTCAAAGCATCCTTTATTTTTTTTAAAAGGTGTTTTTCTCTAAATAAAACCAGATATATATTACCTTTTATAAAAATATATTTTGTACTTTTACTCGTTTTTTATAGTAAAAGTTGTAACAACTCTCATTAAAATTAATAATTAGAGTGATAATTAGTCGATAAGGAAACCCTAATTGAGACACCCAAGTAATTCCGCATTAACCCTAAAATTTTCGGAACAATCGGAATTAGGATCAGGGCCCCTAAAACTCAGGGGGGATAAACCCTAATTGATATTTATCTATTCAATTTGCTGTCTAAAATTCGTTTAAGAAAAATGTTGAGTCACCCAAGCTAGTCCCGAAACCAGCTAGGCTAGGTAAATAGACTGCACCCTTTACGGACCGTAAGGGTAAGTCCTTACGGACCGTAAGCCTACCGGTTTCCTTACGGACCGTAAGGGTTAAGTCATACGGTCCGTAAGCATGACTATTTTCTGGCTATAAATAGCCGACATTGGGACTTGAATTTTGGAATGAAAACGACGTTGATACGCTCTGTGCACGTCGAATTAGCTCAGTACATCATAATTAAACACACACTGTATTCGAATCGCTGCCGCGGAACAGGGTAATTACTCGATCGCTATTACGATTCATTTTCCGAGATCAATATATCCAAAGAATGTTTAAGTGCCGCCCACATTGGGTTATACTTTGTCGTTCGTCGTTAAATCGATGAATGTTTAAGTATTGCACTTTGTCGTTCATTGTGAGAATTTGATCTCGTGAGTTATCGTAACTGCTGTATTGATCACTAACCCTGTTTTGTGTGCATTATTGTTGAAATTAGGTTAACAGGGCTAAATCATATTCTATCCATACTAAATCTGCAATGTGAGTCATTCTCTTTTTATCAAATGTTTTACAATACTCCAAATTATTTTCAGAATTATAATTACAGTGATTAAGTTTATGTAATCACCAAATTACAGCCGGTATGTGGGGTATTGTGCACATTACTATTGTTTTAATCACATTAGGTGGGCGAGCCTAAAAATAAGTGATATACGTCACTCATTGGGACAGCCAATGGTGATATGACCACAGTCACAGAGCTGGTCGTGTGACAAATACCTATTCTTGAAAGTTGGTTGATAATAAACATATGTAAAAACTCTTAATATTGTGAATTATAACAAAAGTGTCGTTTTAGTAAATAGAATGATTCACCCAGTATTTCCCCGCTGACAAAACCTTTTTCAAACATGTTTCAGGTGATCTACTGTAAATCAGGAAAAGTGCTGAGGAGCATTTCAAGGCTTAAAATAGTGGCTCATTATAAAATAAAGAGATATGTTTCGAAACAAGGATTTATCACTAAAACTTATGTATTGTAAATTATCGGGGTTTTATCCCGAATTGTAAAATAAAAATGATCGGGAAAAGTTTTTTTAGCTTTACAACGATCCTGATGTTAAAATTCCGCTGCTAAAATCACATAAATAAATATCACGGGATTTCTGTCCCGCGGCTCCTGAAACGGGTAAAACCGGGTCGGGGGCCGTGACAGAAATAAGGTGGTATCAGAGCCACTGAGTTAAGCTAATTAAGTATTTAACAGATACTTAATTTTTCCTGATTACTGTTATGTGATTATGTGTTTTTAATTGACTATTTGTTAGTTACAGTATGGGTAAGCAAAAGTTGCAAGATATCTATCTTAAACTAGATAGGTCAGTCTACGAAGAGGGAAGTTCATCCAAAACTAAATTTTCAAAGCTCCCTACAATTCCTGAAGAAGAAATATTCGTGCGAAAAGCACAATATGAGAATCCGCTTTCTCCTAGAAAAAGGAGTATGATTATTAAGAAAAGTAAAGAGCAAATCCGAGAAAAGAGGATTAAAAAGGAAACCCAGGAATTAATCAATAAATCACCTTGGAAAGATAACCTAGATGAGAAATGGGCAAATTTGTATATGCTAGCCACTGTAGCAGAACATGCAAATCTTTAAATACCCTAAATCTAGTAATAACACTTCTCAGTAAATAAATAAATAAATCTGAGTGTGTTCTTTTCTGTTATTTTACAAATAATGTGCAATAAAACTTCGATGTTTATTTGTTAAACTTTGTTCCAAAGTTTTAACTTAGCAATTCTGTGCATTTTGCATATATGCTACACAGCATGAGCGAGATATCTGAAGCTTTTCAGAACCTCAATCTTTACCCGGTGAATATAGAAGTTTCCCAAGAGTTTACTGGATACTTTGCTGATGTGGACCAACCTGTAGAATTCCATGCTCCACCTTTGACAAAGCCAAAACGAAAGAAAAAGAAGAATTACGTGTGGGGACATCGTATCCGTAGGAAAAAGCCAGTCCCGAAACTTCCTAAAATAAACAATCCTTTAGAAATAGCAAAAGAAACTGGTAAACAGCCGGAAATGGAAACTGAAATCGAGAAAGATTCTAGGCAAATGGAGATACAGTTTGAGGAATATTCTCAAGAAATAGAAATATAAGTAGGACAAGGTTCTAGGCCAAAACAGATAGAAATCGGAGAGAGCTCCAATCAAAACCAAAACCAGGGAATAACTTTTCAGGATAAAATAGATTTTCTATTGGCAAACTGTGAAACTATTCAGCCTGTCAATACGAATGTTTTTACCTATCCTAGTGAAAATCCACTCCCTATGAATTTTGCACCAGCAATCCCAGAACCAATAGTCCACGCCCAACCTGTAGAAATAGAAGAATGGTGGACAAATGATTGGCAATTTCAAAATATTGTCAACGACCCTTATTCCTTCCTTCCGCAATTCGACCCAGAACCCCTACCTAATCCACCAATGAGCACTGAGAATATGGCTGAACTTCGCCATTTCGGTGAAGAGTTGATGGATGCAGGGAATAGAATCAGAGAGATGGGGGGACAGATTGCTTGGAAGTATGATGAAAGGGAAATGCGTTTCTAGAACAACAAATGGTGAGGGATAGGAAGGTGGTAAACTATAGTTGTGTAATAGTATAGTAAATAGTGAAATCAGTCTGTAACATAACTCCAAATAAAACTTTGTAAAATATCTGTGTGTAGTGATGCATACTATAACGGATATGAAATGGAATCGAGAAATCGATAGTTTTGCCTATACGTGTATTATAAATTGTCTGATTGTTTATGTATGATTACTATTTATCAAATACTAATACAAATTATTATATATTATCAGATGGCAAATAGTGTTAATGAACCAGTAAATGAGGTTAATCAATCGGAGCAACATCCAGGAGATCAATATATGACTAGACAAGATATTGAAAATATTGTTGCTCAAGGAATAGCTAATGCTATTCCAGCATTTGTTGTCGCTGTGAAAAATCCAATCGAACTGCAACAAATTATTCCTAGTAAACATACTATTGAGGATAACTTCAGTAATAGTATAAACGGGGGTAATAATCATGCTAATCATGATAATGAAACCCAGCACACGTCGCTCCCTAAAAAGCGAAAGGTTGCAACACCTGGTTGCACTTTCAAAGAATTTCTTGCTTGTAAACCCACTGAATTTGCAGGCAATGAAGGGGCAACTGCATCGCTGCGTTGGTTAGAGAAAACCGAAGCAGTGATTGCAATAAGCAAGTGTGCCAAAGATGATCAAGTCATGTACGCCTCAAATCTGTTTAAAGAAGGAGCACTGGAATGGTGGAACACTATGTTACAAGCTAAAGGAAGAAATAGGGCTTATGCTATGACTTGGGAAGAATTCAAGAGTCTGGTAGAAAGAAAATTTTGTCCTGAGTATGAAAAGGAACAAATGGCAAATAAGTTCCTAACTCATCGGATGATAGGTGTGGATTGTCGTGGTTATACTTCAACATTCTTTGAATATGCTAGAGTGGTACCTAACCTGGCTTCGCCAGAACCGGTACTCATTTCTCGGTATATTTGGGGATTAATTAGCGAAATTCGAAATATCGTTAAGGCTGCGAGACCTCGCACTATTGACGATGCAGTAGAATTAGCTAACACCTTAACTGATGAACTGATACGCACAAGAGATGAAGATATGAAGAAGGAATTAGCTCAGAAAATTACCCAAGGATTTAGGATGGGTAATAGTAGTAATTTCAAAAAGAGAGGAACAGGACAATCTTCAACTGTGCCATTCTGCAAAATTTGCAAAAAGAAACATTTTGGAAAATGTAACAAACTTTGCAATTTTTGCAAGACAATAGGACATCGGGAAGAAAACTGCAGAAAGAAATCCATAATTTGTTACAATTATGGGGAAGCCGGACATATCAAACCAGAATGTCCTAAGTTAGTTAACCCAGTAGACAACAAACCCAAGGCAGCCGAAGGAGCTACTAAGAAGAATGCCAGAGCATTCCAGCTAACTACTCAAGAAGCAGAACTCATCCCGGATGTGATAGCCGGTACGTTTTTAGTTCACAACATTTATGCAAAAGTATTATTTGACTCTGGTGCAAACCAAAGTTTTATAAATATTTCATTCTGTCAAGCTCTTAAGTTACCTTTAACTACCGTTAGGCAGATTTTTACAGTCGAAACCGCAGATGGGAATTCCGTAAAAATCAATCAGGTTTTGCAAAAAGTAGAAATAGAACTCTTAGGTCATAAATTTACTGCAAACCTATTGCGTATGAAATTAGCCGAGTTTGATGTTGTGTTAGGAATGGATTGGTTAATAGCCAACCATGCTCAAATCATTTGTGATAGAAACTCTATAGAAATTCAAACACCTACTGGAGAAGTAATTAAGATTTCAGGAGATAAACCTCGGAAGCCACTAAAGTTCATATCAGTAATGAAAGTTGCTAATTATGAACGGAAACAAGGAATAGTATATATGATTTCGGTAATCATTTGTACTAAAGGAAAAGAACTTAAGGAAATTCCTGTAGTCTCAGAATACCCAGATGTTTTTCCAGAAGATTTACCTGGACTACCACCAGATAGAAAGGTAGAATTTAGGATTCATCTAATTCCAGGAACTACACCGATAGCCAAGGCACCCTATCGATTAGCTCCTACCGAAATGTTAGAATTGAAAAAGCAATTAGATGAATTACTAAGCAAAGGATTTATACAACCTAGTTCATCCCCTTGGGGTGCACCGGTGTTGTTTGTGAAAAAGAAAGATGGATCAATGAGAATGTGTATCGATTATGGAGAATTGAATAAGGTTACAATTAAGAATCGATACCCATTACCTAGGATTGATGATCTTTTCGATCAATTACAAGGCGCTAAATATTTTTCTAAGATAGACTTGCGCTCCGGATATCATCAATTAAAGGTTCAAGAAGAAGACATACCTAAAACTGCATTTAGGACTAGGTATGGACATTATGAGTTTACAGTCATGCCCTTTGGATTAACTAATGCACCCGCAACATTTATGGACATGATGAACAGAATCTGTAAACCATATTTGGATAAATTTGTAATTGTTTTCATAGACGATATACTTATTTATTCAAAAAGTCAGGTCGAACATTGTTAGCACTTGCATGCACTCTTAACTTTGTTAAGAAAAGAAAAGTTGTACGCTAAATTCTCAAAGTATGAATTTTGGCTACAAGAAGTGCAATTCTTAGGACACATGGTGAATCACGAAGGTATTCACGTAGATCCTGCTAAGATAGAAGCAATTACCAATTGGAAGGTTCCGCAAACTGCAATGGAAATTAGAAGTTTTATAGGATTAGCTGGATATTATAGACAGTTTATTAAGGATTTTTCCAAGATAGCTGTACCATTAACTAAGCTAACCTGTAAAGCCACTAAATTTAAGTGGGGACCTAAACAAGAAGAAGCCTTCAGAATCTTAAAGCAGAAATTGACCAATGCTCCAATCTTAGCCTTACCAGAAGGAACAGAAGATTTTGAGGTATATTGTGATGCTTCAAAATTAGGATACGGATGTGTGTTGATGCAACGCAAAAAGGTAATTGCGTATGCTTCCAGACAATTGAAGAAGCACGAGGAAAACTATACGACTCATGATTTAGAATTAGGAGCTATAGTTTTTGCCCTTAATATATGGAGACATTATCTGTATGGAAGTAAGTTTACTGTTTATACAGATCATAAGAGTTTAAGATATATATTTGGGCAAAAAGAGTTAAACATGAGGCAAAGAAGATGGATGGAAATCCTAAGTGATTACGATTGTGATATTCAATATCACGAAGGAAAGGCAAACGTAGTCGCAGACGCCTTAAGTCGTAAGATCCATGAAAAGCAAAAGCGAGTCCGTGCTCTTAGAATAAATCTACAAGTAGATTTAATGGAACAATTAAAGGAAATTCAGGAAACGGCAATCAAGGACGATGCCGAAGGAATGAAAGGTTACCTAAAAGAATTAGAACAAGGAAATGAGGGAATTTGGAAATTCCACAAAAGCAAAATTTGGGTACCTAAACAAGGAAATTTAAGATCAAAGATTTTAGAGGAAGCTCATAAATCTAGATATACCATACACCCAGGAAACAATAAAATGTACCAAGATTTAAGAAAGAATTTTTGGTGGATAGGAATGAAAAAGGATATAGCCGAATACGTATCTAAGTGTTTAACTTGTTCACAAGTTAAAGTCGAACATCAGAAACCCTCAGGTCTACTACAATAGTTAGAAATGCCTATATGGAAATGGGAACTCATAATAATGGACTTTGTTACTAAGTTACCCAAAACCAGGAAAGGTAACAATGCCATTTGGGTGATCGTAGACCGACTAACCAAATCCGCTCATTTTCTACCAATAAAGGAAACCTTTAGTATGGAAAGGTTAGCCAAGCTGTATGTAGATGAAATAGTATCCTTACATGGAGTTCCACTCTCCATTGTATCGGATAGAGATAGTCGTTTCACTTCCCGTTTCTGGACAAGTTTCCAAGAATTAATGGGAACTCGACTGAATCTAAGTACTGCATATCATCCACAGACAGACGGACAAAGTGAAAGGACGATCCAAACTCTAGAAGACATGCTCCGAGCATGTGTAATTGACTTTGGTGGTAATTGGGATAACCATTTACCATTAATCGAATTCTCCTATAATAATAGTTATCATTCAAGCATCGAAGCCGCTCCATTCGAAGCACTGTATGGACGCAAGTGCAGAACTCCCGTATGTTGGGCAGAAATAGGAGAAAGTCAATTATCAGGACCAGAAATCGTGCAAGAAACCACAGACAAGATAACTCAAATCAAGGAAAGATTGAAAACAGCCAGAGATCGCCAGAAGAGCTATGCAGACAATCGTCGCAAGCCACTTGAATTCCAGATAGGAGATAAAGTACTATTGAAGGTATCTCCTTGGAAAGGAGTAGTACGATTTGGTAAGAAAGGAAAACTGAGTCCCACATATGTTGGACCATTTCCAGTGATCCAACGAATAGGGCCAGTTGCTTATCGTTTACAACTACCAGAAGAGCTAGCTGGAGTACATGATGTATTTCATATATCCAATCTCAAGAAATGTCTATCAGACGAATCCCTGGTAGTACCTCTTCAAGATGTAGAGGTAAACGAAAAGCTGAAATTCAAAGAGAAACCTTTACAAATAGAAGACCGAAAAGTTAAGTTTCTCAAACACAAGCGACTGGTATTGGTGAAAGTCAAATGGAATTCAAAGAGAGGACCGGAATACACTTGGGAACTGGAGTCAGAAATGAAGCAGAAATACCCTCAGTTGTTTCAATGAATCTCGAGGACGAGATTTTTCCTAAGGTGGGGAGGATGTAACAACTCTCATTAAAATTAATAATTAGAATGATAATTAGTCGATAAGGAAACCCTAATTGAGACACCCAAGTAATTCCGCATTAACCCTAAAATTTTCGGAACAATCGGAATTAGGATCAGGGCCCCTAAAACTCAGGGGGGATAAACCCTAATTGATATTTATCTATTCAATTTGCTGTCTAAAATTCGTTTAAGAAAAATGTTGAGTCACCCAAGCTAGTCCCGAAACCAGCTAGGCTAGGTAAATAGACTGCACACTTTACGGACCGTAAGGGTAAGTCCTTACGGACCGTAAGCCTACCGGTTTCCTTACGGACCGTAAGGGTTAATTCATACGGTCCGTAAGCATGACTATTTTCTGGCTATAAATAGCCGACATTGGGACTTGAATTTTGGAATGAAAACGACGTTGATACGCTCTGTGCACGTCGAATTAGCTCAGTACATCATAATTAAACACACACTGTATTCGAATCGCTGCCGCGGAACAGGGTAATTACTCGATCGCTATTACGATTCATTTTCCGAGATCAATATATCCAAAGAATGTTTAAGTGCCGCCCACATTGGGTTATACTTTGTCGTTCGTCGTTAAATCGATGAATGTTTAAGTATTGCACTTTGTCGTTCATTGTGAGAATTTGATCTCGTGAGTTATCGTAACTGCTGTATTGATCACTAACCCTGTTTTGTGTGCATTATTGTTGAAATTAGGTTAACAGGGCTAAATCATATTCTATCCATACTAAATCTGCAATGTGAGTCATTCTCTTTTTATCAAATGTTTTACAATACTCCAAATTATTTTCAGAATTATAATTACAGTGATTAAGTTTATGTAATCACCAAATTACAGCCGGTATGTGGGGTATTGTGCACATTACTATTGTTTTAATCACATTAGGTGGGCGAGCCTAAAAATAAGTGATATACGTCACTCATTGGGACAGCCAATGGTGATATGACCACAGTCACAGAGCTGGTCGTGTGACAAATACCTATTCTTGAAAGTTGGTTGATAATAAACATATGTAAAAACTCTTAATACTGTGAATTATAACAAAAGTGTCGTTTTAGTAAATAGAATGATTCACTCAGTATTTCCCCGCTGACAAAACCTTTTTCAAACATGTTTCAGGTGATCTACTGTAAATCAGGAAAAGTGCTGAGGAGCATTTCAAGGCTTAAAATAGTGGCTCATTATAAAATAAAGAGATATGTTTCGAAACAAGGATTTATCACTAAAACTTATGTATTGTAAATTATCGGGGTTTTATCCAGAATTGTAAAATAAAAATAATCGGGAAAAGTTTTTTTAGCTTTACAACGATCCTGATGTTAAAATTCCGCTGCTAAAATCACATAAATAAATATCACGGGATTTCTGTCCCGCGGCTCCTGAAACGGGTAAAACCGGGTCGGGGGCCGTGACAAAAGTTCTTCTCTGGTCAGGATGCAATTTCCTTATTTTTGTGTGAAATTACTATCCTTAATCTGATGAAAAGGAAATGGCACACATATCAGGGTCATGTTAAGCTCAAGTTTGGTTATCATAAATTGATTGCAAATTGATTTTGAACTACTGAGATACTCATGTTCTAGTTCAAGTAATTAGACACAAAATGAGTAGCTCTAGTAGAAATATCTTCATCATCTGGGATGCTTAACCACTGTCTGGAATAATGGACATTTGGCAAAACCTTGAACATAATTTCTGTAGATAACTGCTGGCAATTTAATCTTGATAATATACATCTAAAATGTATTTTGTTAAGAATAGCATCTCTGGTGCTCAACAGATGTTAGATAAGATATTGTGCTTTCACAAGACAAAATCAATTTATACATCTGAACAAGCAGATGCTGACATTATTTGTCAAAAGTTAAAACACTGCTGAACTATCAGTTGTTGCAATAAAAGTCTTCACTTATTTTCTACCACTGTTGTACCTTAAATGCTGTTGTGCCTCAACATCTGTTCTCTAAAGTCTGTCCACTGCTGATAGTCAACCTCTGTTCTTGCAAAAACACTGATGTTTAAAATCTTTGTTCCATCCACTGATACACCCACTGCTTCAGTTCATTACCGTTGTAACTACTGATGATTGATCCATCAGCGGTTGTCAAAACAACTGTCCTCCATTATTTACCATTTCATCAGGGGTTGGCACGTGGTCAGTTTTTAGCTGTCATATTTTTATAACCGCTGCCACATCAGCATTCATTTTTTCCCTGAATAAAACCCTGATTAAACCCAAACAGGGGCTCACACTGTCGAATTGAATTCCAAACATTCTCTTCACAAAGCAGTTTCCCTCTCATAACTCCAAAACCTTCTTCGATCTTCTTCATAAAAAATGATGAAACCAAAATCGAAATCAAAATCAAAACCATCTTCTTCCTCCACCCCATCAGACGCCACTCAAATGGCCGCTGAAACTACGGAGATTCGCTACAAATCTCCTCACAACTATGTGGGTATACTCACAAAACCCACAACCGACAACACCTTCGACTCCATCCTGGATACCCTATCTGCATCAAAGTACAAAACTTTGATAACAGCAGACGCTCCCATTTATCTTCAAATCCGGAGAGAGTTCTGGAAGAATGCCACCCTTGAAAAACAAGGAGACATCATCACAGCCATCAACTCCTCGATACAGGGTAAGAAGGTTCAAATCTCTCCACAATCCATTTCTGAAATCTTTAAACTCGATGATTTGAAAGGAAAAACCTCATTTTCTAAAGACGAGTTGAAAAAGGATTTCATAAACAGGGGCTATGCAGAGCAACCTAAAAGGGATACCTTACAAAAAGGTTATTTTCCTTCTGCACCCAGATTTTTATTTCACACATTGTTAATGTGTGTTTCTAATAAAACAACGTCTTTTAATGAAATACCAACAAAAATTCAATGCCTGGGGTATGCAATTTTAAACAATCAAAACTTTAATTACTCCTAGGAAATATTTGATGACTTGGTAAAAAACGTTGATAATAAGGCATTTCTGCTCTTTCCACGATTTCTAAGCTACTATTTTGAACAAAAATTTGTAAAGGAAGATGCAGAATTGCCCAAACAAGGTGCCTCTTTTAAAATAAACTGCTTAACACTTGAAACATTCTCTAGAATGTTGGCACCAATAAAAACAAAAGCAGAGGTGCCTGAGCAGAATTTAGCAGATGAAACTGCTCCTCAGGTATCTGCTGCTGAGCCCACTGCTCCAGGTGATCAAACAGCACACCCACTGCTTTGAAACCCACACCTGCCACCAAAAAGACAAAAAGAAAAACATCCAGAAAACCCACCATACCCAAAACAAAGGCATCTCTGGAAGATGAGATCCCAGAGACAATGCCAGTGACAGCACAAAAGTCACAAATAACCACTGCTGTTACTTCCTCACAGCAGTTGGAAGAAAGATCTCAACCTCAGCCTCAAACTCCTCCTCCATCCTCACAAAAGGATCAGGTTGTAACCACAGGGACACCAAATTATGAAGCTCTGGATCCACTCGGATCTATCTTCCACAGTCCTGATCCCAAGGACATGTCTCTTTCAACACTCATACCCTCACCAATCATAATGCCACAATCAATAATACCACTGTTGCATGCAGTTGATATTGCACAGACACAAACCAGTTCCTCTCTATCACCCATTACTGAGAGTATACCTCCACAAGTGACTGGGTCTGATGCTTATACCTCTGCTATCCCGGCAACAACTGAGGAGGTTACACCCCCTGAGTTACAAGTAACTCTCGGTGGTAGTTCAAGTGGAGCTGCAACTACAACTGATGGATCAACAGATGTTCAGTTGGACAGTTGTTACATTAATAACACTCCCTTGAAGGCAATTTCTTCCATGGCAACATCGGTAACCACCAGTGAGTTGATTCTAACCACCGGTACCATCAAAGGTTTATCGAGTGCTGAAGAAAGAAGTCCCCAGTACCAAGAACAAAGGGCATCAATGGATGATTTTTGGGACTCAGTTCCTAAGTCACACATTGGTACAACCACCACTGGTGGGGATTCAGATGATCCTACAAATGTAGGTGATGATTCAAAATATCAGGAATTGACGAAAAGAGTTGAAAAACTTGAATATTCAGTTGCTGAAATTAAAGATATGGTGCAAGAGATTTTAAAAGCTCAGAAAGCACAAGCTACTGCTGTTCCTGCTCAAGCACCTGCACAACATGCATTTGCTGCAAATGAGCTTTGTAATATTTTCCAACCCATGCTTGAAAAACAGCAACACATGGCTGATCAAAAGCATGCTATTCAAGTAAAAATGCTGACCAACATGGTGGAATCAAGGTTTAAAGACACTCAAGCAGATATCAAGGCTATAAAGGCCAGCATACAAAAGACTGCCCACAGTGAAAAAGTTCCATCTTTTATCCTCTTCATGGATACACCCCTTGCAGATAATGCCAAAAAGGGGGAGAAAATCAAGTTAAGAAAGAAAGGAATAGAAGATGGGCTGTATATTGAACCAGAAGATACATCAGTAGTTACAAAAACAGCTGATACAAAAACTTCAAATCAAACAGCTGATACATCAGTAGTTACAAAAACTGCTGTCAGTAGCCAAACAGCTGCCATATCATCAACACACACACCTCCAACACACACCACTCCATCACACACCATCACAACCACTGTTCCACCACCATCATCATCTACAATTATATCACCACCACTGCCTCCTGCCATAAAGCAGAAGACAGCAGATGTTACAATATCTGCTGTAATGACAACAGTGATTGAAACACTAGTTGTTTCAACCACTGTCAGTCAATCACAATCACAAACCACTGCTATCCAATCTCAAACCACTGATCCACCCAAAACATCATCAGCCTCCCCTACATTAAAAAGGAGAAGGGTTTTCATTCCTGATGATTAGTCACCACCACCATCACCACCATCAAATACTATCTCACATCTTCCATCCCCTGCTCAAAAGCAGAAGACATCTGCTGACATATCAGCAGTTGTAATGACAACAGCGGTTGAAACACCAGTTGTTTCAACCACTGTTAGTCAAACATCCACCACTGATCTCATCATTCCGACACCACAACCTCAAAAGCCTCACAAAAGAAAAAGAGAAACAACACAGGCTACTGATGAAAAGTATGATCCTGTTGCTGCTAAATATCCATTGGAATTAGAAGCTGTGAAAAATGAGATGAAACAGTTTTACACTGAAGATGATCCTACAAAAAGGAAATTTCCTTCTCTCATAGGTTTCATAATTCCAGAAAACATGGATGAATATCTCGAAATGAAAGCAAGACAAGCAAGGATAAGAGCCAAAGTTGAATGCAAGGATCAAGGTGATGAAGCCATTTTGGAAAGAAGGAAATTCCTGCTCAACAAAGTCAAACAGATGGAAGAATATGCAAGTAATCTGAACAAAGAAATGTCAAGTTTATTCCCTGAAGCACAACGAAATGAATTGAGAAAAGATTATCTTGCATACATAATGAAAAAAAGTTCTATCCTGCTGAAGAAACAGAATTCAAAGACTGGCCAATCGTTGCACTAAAGCATGAGGCTAACAGAATTGAAAAGATTAAACTTGATCCACGGAAGAAAAAGACAGCTCCAAATTGGAACAAATACAACAAATTCATAGCTGATCTTGTCTCTGAGCATAAAAGAAAGAAGCAGGAGTTGGTGGATGGAAAGGTGGATACTGCGGATGCCATAGCAAAATGGTCGAAGCAGCAAACTGATGAAGCTTACGAAAGACTTGAGAAGCAGAGGTTGAAAGTCTCTGACATTCCTAAAAAGTCTAACTACAAAAAGCTACAGGAGCAGGTCAAGACCTTTGAAACACAGATCAGCACAGCAGAAGCCTTTGTCACAAAATTGAGAGAAGAAAGGAAGGAAATGCTGTCTGCTGGAGTAGAAAAGAATAAAGAAGCTGATCAGATTGAAGAAGCTATCAAGAAAATAGCTTTAGATAAAGAAAGATTAGCAAAACTACAAGACCTTGCCAAAAGGGTCAAAGTAGTAAGCCAAAAGTCATCAGCAGATGTCACAAACAGTGAGCTGTATGACAAAGAAGTTGAAGCAGACATAGCTACAGCTAATGAGATTATTGAAAAAGCATTCACACGAGTGTCTGAAGCTCATGATACTGCTCTACACTTCTTCTCTAGGCCAAACACTTTAAGTTCATCAGTAAATAAACCTCTCCCAAGAAACCCATTTGGTTTAAAAATACTAAAGTGGCTCTCTGATCAAAAGACCCACGTATTGACTCTGATCAGAACCAATGGAGAAGTGAGGCATATATCAAGGAATCAAGCACTAGGCCTAAGTGTTGAAGATCTACAAGATCTTCTTGAGCTTACACTGTGCAGGGATGAGGCTGATTTAAGTTCCAAAGAGTTTGAAGAAGAATTTAAAAGAAAAGCAAAGGAACTTCTGATGAAGAATAAAAATCCAGAATAATGACAGGTTTTGGCATTATCTGTTCCAGGGGGAGATTGTTGGAATTGAACCCTACCAGAGGAACAGATAATGTAAAGCCAAAACCTGATCACAACAGTGGATTCACAATAAGCAGATGTTTACACTAAGCTCTCCCCTTGACAGTGGTTACTTATCTGCTGATACACTCTAAACACTGCTCAGAAGAACAACTGATGAACCAAACACTGATGAAACAACTAAAGACTGCTAAAGGCAAACGCTGAGCTCTATCTACTGCTGTTTCTTAAGTGTTGCTGAAGATCCAAGCACTGCTCATTCAAAGACTGATCACCTTTTGAAGAAAGCACTGTTGATTCAAGTAATCAATGCTTAGGCTACAACAGTGGAACGTGAACAGTGTTAGACTTGTTTTGTATTGTATTATCAATCAGTTGTTTAGACATCAGTAGTTTTGTATAGATCAGTGTTTATAGGTTGTTAAGCTGTTAGATGTCACTATCATGGTGACGTCAGCTGAGATACATCAGTGGTTTGGTTTGCCTATAAATGTAACAGTACCCTGTACTGTTACATTTTATTGACTGAGTGGATTCTTCTTCTTCAGTCCAATCCTTTCATCTTGTGCAACCAACCTTGGGGTATCAGGCTGAGGGGGAGTTTAGTCTGTAAGCTTGCATTGTAATCTTTTGCTTTTAATGTAATCTTTCGACTCTATGAAAAAGCAATTGTTTATCAAACTATATTCTCCTTTGATTGTGTTTAACAAAGTTTGTATTCATTTCCGCTGCACTTTACATCATTTCATATACTCTGAATGTTCAACTCATACAAACAAGCACAATCATGAGAGCCTCAGATCCTAACAGATGCCCAATCTTGTCATGTTTTTCACCAAGTTACAGTATCTTTCAATAATCTGCTTGGTGCTTTCCGTTCTCAAACCACGGAATAAATCAAATTCTTTCTTCATTAGCGACATTTTGTTTCTGAGCAAATCATCATTACCAATATAATTTGCTTCTAATTCTTTCCAAATCGAATATGCACTACTATCATGTTGAAGTAAAATCAAGATGTCTTCTTTAATCGCCTGCTGCAACAAACTAATCATCAACTTCTCATCTTTCTATTTCTTTTTCTCCTCAGGATTCAAATCTCTAATTGGTATTTTCGCTCGATCACTCCAAGTGGTCTAAAATATTGAACTTCAGTATGATGCCAAGCATCCAAATGATACGCTTCAACCCAGTTACAAAAACGTTCGGACCAACCATTATAATCATCAATATCCATAAGCTTAGGCGGTTTTTGAGTTGCTCCAGTTTCATTTTCAAGCATCGTGTTCTGAGTAATTGTCATCGGACTAGCAAAGGCATTGTAGAACTTGTAGGATCGTTTGATTGACCCGAACGAGTCGTTCAGAGGTGTTTTCGTCAAGTACAGGTGCAGAATAACAAGTAAATGACGTAGGAATAGCTTGTATATCACTTTAAACTCCTTTTCTATTGATTTGACGATGAGTACAACCTGTTTTCGATCTGGCAGCACTTCGGTACGAAAATCAGGAACTGTTCCATATGAGATCGCTCTAAGGGTATATATAGGCTACTGGAGCCGCTTATTGGACAGGCCCAATAAGCGGTCCAGATACATGACATATTAGCGGTCCAACATCTTGTCCCAAAAGCGGTCCATCATGTTGACTAATGAGCGGCCCAACTACCTACATGTATCTATGAGCGATCCATAACCCTAAAACTTATACAATCTCACTATTTCTCGTATATTGTGCCCAGATTTAACATTTAAGACTAATGACTCGATACAAGACGTAATCAGCAGATGTAGTGCACCAACAGTAGAACTCGTTGTCCATGTTTCGGTTTAAAAAAAAATTCACAATCTGCCAATTTCAAGCGGAATACTCCTTTCAAGCGAAATCAACAACAACACAATTTCAAGCGAAATTGCCTTTTTCAAGCGGAAACACAAATTGAAGCGGAATAGGTGATTTCAAGCGGAACTACTCAAGCGGGATACCAGTTTCAAGCGAAATAAGCACTTTGAGGTGGAATCAACTGGACTGTCCAAGCGGAATTAGCTTTGAAGCGGAATCAGGTTGATTCAAGCGAAATCAACAAAACCTTTCAAGCGGAATACTGTTCAAGCGGAATCAACAAGACTATTCAAGCGAAATAACGATTTCAAGCGGAATCAATCCAAAATCTCAAGCAGAATACCAATTTCAAGCGAAAACACTGTCTGATTCCGTTTGAAATGTAGATGACGTCAGCAAGATCAAATAACTTTTCAAGCGAAATAACTAAAATATCAAGTTTTAGATCAATTTTAATTCTGAAACTTTCCAGGGTTTGTTAAAACATGATTACGCGTATTATGTGTGAAAATGAGCCAATTTTAACCGTGAAAAAATTTTCAATTTGAAAAAGAAGGTGTAGAAAACAGAAAATGCAGCTGAAATGGTAAGAACTCTTCCTCCTGGGCTCTGATACCACTTCTAGGATCGTTTTCAGACCCAAATGAGTCAAGCAGAAGAGTAATTCACCAGTACAAAAGGCGGAAACAAGTGTATTAGTGTTATTTCAGCTGTATTCACTTAAAAACTGTCTTGTATATTGATTCTGGAACAATTACAATTCAAAAGACACTTCGACAGAGCTTCGCCGTCGGAAAACTATCTGCTAATTCCGCTCCAAATGGCACCTAAACATCAAGTATATATAGGCCTCGAGATTCCGCTTGAAACTGCTTCAAGCGAGATCTGATTCCGCTTGAACATAACTCAAGCGAAATTAACATGATGACTCGAGCGGAACTAATCAGTATGATTTCGCTTGAAATGACCTAGTGTCATTGCAAGCGGAATTACCTCTAATTCACACTTTCTTGATTTCCGAGCCCTGATCTATCTAGTTCTATACAAGACTCGATACAAGACGAAGTCGACAGACGGATGCACCAATAAAATTGATCAAGTTTTAAGCCGTTTTTAGTTCTGAAACTTTCTAGGGTTTGTTAATACACAAATGCGCACATGATGTGTGAAAATCAAGACATTTTGACCGTAAAAACAAGTTCAATTTGAAAAAGAAGGTGTAGAAATCAGAATTTGCAGCTGAATTGGTATGAACTCTTCCTCCTGAGTTCTGATACCACTTGTAGGATCGTTTTCAGACCTGAACGAGTCGATCAGAAGAGTTTATGCTCAAAACGAAAGGCAGAAACAGTCGTTCTGAGGTCAATTCAGCACAATATACTCATTAACTGTCGTTTTTATTGATTTGATGACAATTTACAGCGAGACGACACTTCGGCAGCACTTCGTTGCACAAACCGGAATTGTTACATCTAATATCGCATGAACAGGGTATATATAGGCCTGCTAATTCCGTTTGAAAGGGTTCACACGAAATTAGATTCCAAGCGGAATCTAATTTCGCACGGAATTACCTAAGGTAACCTTTCAAGCGGAATTACATCACTACATGCGAAATTACATTTTCTCGAAATACGTGCCATGTTCTAACATTCTAAGTATAAGACTCGATACAAGACGAAGTCGACAGACGCATGCACTAACATGATTCACGAAACCTGATCTTGATGCAATGTACCATCTTTAACAAAAAGAAAGCCATCAAAGCATTTCGTCAAACACCTTACATGCACAATTTTAAAAGCAACAAATGAGTTATGCGAAGAGAAAATAAGGTATTAAAACCCCTAAACAGTAACAGTGGCAACCAAAGATGAAGACAACTGTCTTCAGGAGACGAAGCATTTCGACTCAATTGATGGTATCACACAATCACAGAACATAACATGTCGTGATAAAACATAATAAATCCTACCATTATGCACCAATATATATACAGTTAGGGTTTAGGATAAGAACAAAATACGTACAAACAAAAATATGTTTAGGGTTGCTGATAGTAACAAAAAAATCCCCAAAATAAGGGGAAATCAGAAACAAATCGATGTATACAGAATCCTGGAAACACACGGAAACAAAGATTGCATATACGAAAACCACATCCATAAAAGAAAAGCAAAGATTGCATATACGAAAATCATACCCATCGATGTATATGGAATCACGACAACACACGGCTGATGTGAAATATTTGAAGACCTATCAAGTTCGGATAATAAAGGCACAAAATTAGGGCATATAATCTGCAAATCTGCAAAGATATCAATGATCGATTTCATGATGGAAACTTTTGCCGATTGAGAGAAAGGTGTAACTTGAATCAAAGAAGATGGATTGGATCATATGGAAGATCGATTTCACAGAAACATCTAGAGGGATTTAGGGTTTCAGAGATTTTTGGTAGGATGAATTGTGTGCGTTTTGAGAAGTGTGGTTGTGAAGCTTTAGGGTTTGTCAACATATATGATCCATTTGACATCGGGTCGCCCCATTGTAAAAACGGATCCCGCGTCCAACTAAGGTTTTTGTTTGTGTTTTGATAAATTTGGTTTGTGTATAGAGAATGAGATGAATTCCCTCCTAAAATCACACTCAATTTAACCATAGGATGCCACATCATCAAAATGGCTTTACCATTCAAGGACACATAGTTCACATCATCTCATTTATTAATATATATAGATATTAATATTATAAATGAGAAGTATACATTAAATTTAAACTAAATAATAATTATCTATAGTTAAGTAGAAAAGACTAAACAAAATAATATTTAGTGGGAGAGTTATCTTTAATTAATTAGAAGAGACTAAACTAAATAATAATTATCCATATGATATTAAACTAAATAATATTTAGTAGGAGGGTTATCTTTAATTAATTAGAAGAGATTAAACTAAAATAATAATTATCTATAAGACATTACCTAATTTGATGACAAGTGTATTTTAACCATATTGTACGGATTGAATCAATGTAATTTTATATACCAAATAATAAAAAATTATATCTTTAAAACCACGTGTATTACACGAGTTGAATAAATGTAATATTGTTTACCATTTAATAATAAAAAAGTTATATCTTTAAAAACTCTTGTGTATTACACGGCTTGAATAAATATGATTTTAAATACCAAATAATAAGAAAATTATATTTAAAAAAACTAATGGATATACTCGGTACGCGAAAGATATGGTGATTGCGGAGATGATTATTGAAAAGAAGATACCGTGGTCAAACATGTTACTGAAGAAGTAAATAAGCATCCATTTGAGTGACAAAATATAAATTATATTTAAAAAAACCCGTAATAAATCTGATTTTATATATAAAGTAATATTAATATTATAAATGAGAAGTATACATTAAATTTAAACTAAATAATAATTATCTGTAGTTAAGTAGAAAAGATTAAACAAAATAATATTTAGTAGGAGAGTTATCTTTAGTTAATTAGAAGAGACTAAAATAACTTTAGCATATCTACTAAACGTGTATAACAGATGCATAAAATGAATAGATAACATAACTTACAAAGCGGCGATCAAATTTCCATACAAACTGTACCGGATGATAATCAGGATCATCTTTAGCATCATCAGAAGAACCACCACTATCTTCATCCTCCTCATCATTAGAAACATCATCCATAGAAACGTCACTGCCAGAAGAACCATCACCTGAGTCATGATAATCACTATCCTTGTCCAGTGAATCAGATTCATCATCAAAGGCTGGTTGGTTATCAGGTAACTCAACTACTACAGGAGTAGCATTAGATGTCTGACCAGCAGGCTTATCAACACCACCAGCCGTGTTTTTCATTGCAGCTTTAGGTACCAAAACCTCACATTGATTTACATCAAAGAGAGTCAAATGAAAGTTGTACTAAAAAGGTATCTTATAGCAACAACACTTTTTTCATTAAAACCTAGAAAACCTACGACCTCCTTCCATCTATCACCAAAGAAATAACACTTTCTAATACGATTCTTTTCAATAAACCATCATCGCTCCCTTCAGCTTAGAAACACCAATAGTGTTCTTCACAAAATCGGTGGGTAGAAGCTACAATAAAATAATCGTTAGCATAAACTAAAGTTATGATTGTTGTGACAGTTAAGATGATCACAATGGAAGAAGATAAAATAGAAATGGAAATATATGCAGCAGAATAACAAACTTTTTTCTCATAAGAATGAGAGGAATGTTTTCATGATCATGCTTTTAACCTTAGCACTTCTAATAATGGATGACAAATTGTTTGGAAACCTCTGTTGGGCAACAACAGAGGTTGGAAACAATAGTAAATCAACAGTCATTAGGATAAACAAAAGTTATGACAATAGATGATACCTTTTTGCAGTTGTTTTCAGCAGTGGTAAATGAACAGTCGTTAGGATAAACAGTTGTTTCATAAGAATGAAAAGAATGATGTCAGCAACATGCTTATAGAAAGATTGTAATTACAAATATTCACCTAGTGAGCAACATATAATAGCCTAACAAACTCCCAACATCTGCTAGCCTAACCACTGTTACTAATAAAACCTTTGTTGAGCGGGATATTTTGAATATTATCTGTTGTTCGTTAACATCTGTTCACCCAAAGCAGACCTTTGTGGCTTATTTCAGACATTCTTCATCAGCAGATGCTCTCTTTTGCCAGACTTTAGCTACAACAGCAAGTATTGACTCTTTGTAATTTGGAGCATCAAATTCTTCAAAAAAAACTCTTATTGATGATCAAATTTTATACATTATTTTGTCTTTACACTCATCTGTTCACCCTTAAACCAACCTTTAATCCTATTAAACCTCTGTTGACTTACCAAACATCTGTTCACACATAATTCAACATCAACATAATCCAAATTAAAGTCAGACAATTACACATCTACATCAATTTCGGTCTGCAATCCTCAGATGATATTCAAAACTATATAATAATACTTTTGCTTGCTAAAATAAGTAAAAGTAAAATGCGACAACAAAGATTAAGAGGATTAAAATTTATTCATTTATTCAGCAATGGTAAATCAACAGTCATTAGGATAAACAGTTGTTTCATAAGAATGAGAAGAATGATGTCAGCAGCATGCATATACGAAGATTACAATTACACTGTTCACCTAGTGAGCAACATCCAATAGCCTAACAAATTCCCAACATCTACTATTAGCCTAACCACTGCTACTATGAAAACCTCTGTTGAGCAACATATTTTGAATATCATATGTTGTTCATTAACATATGTTGGCCCATAGCAGACCTTTGCGACTTTAGATAATCTTCATCAGCATATGCTCTCTTTTGCCAGACTTTAGCTACCACAGACCTTTTACAACAGCAAGTATTGACTCTTTGTAATTTGGAGGATCAAATTCTTCAAAAAACTCTTATTGATGATCAAATTTTATACATTATTTTTGTAACAACCCGCGTTCAGAAAGTCAAAGTATAAGTCAAAGTCAAAGGAAGAAAGGATTGCTAATTGCGATCTGTCACTCCTTGCTTAACTATTGATTTTACTTCATTGACTTGTAATCTAATTCTTTTATTTGCATACTTTAGTTGTATTATGTGGAGTATCTATAATAATCGAGGTTTAATCACATGTTTAATCGCTAACCTATTTATCGCTTTATCGCTAATCGCATCGCAATCGCATTCGCAGCTTGAATTATAGGTTCTGTATATTGTTTTACGTTTGTGTGCTATTTATGTGTTACTTGTGCATGTTTATTTTATGTTTGTGGTGATTAATCGAAACGCAATCGCAAACTCTATCGCAACGCAATCAAATCGCAGACACTAAACGCAAGGTTATTTATGTTGTTGTATGTTAGTTATATTATTTGTGTGACTATTAATTAAATCTATTGCATCGCTAATCGACACTCACTTAAACACATCGCAACGCTCAACACGCAAAACGAAACGTCGAAACCTACTCGCGGCAACCCTTCGATCGAATGACTATTCGATCGAATGGTCATCCGTACGGATGACCATCCGATCGGATGGCCATCCGCTTGGTTTGCCATCCGATCCGACACTTGTGCACACCTTTCCTCTTTTGGTAACATATAAACACCCCTGTCACATCAAGAACACTGATGTGACAGCTCTCTCCTCCGACCAGCACGTTCCAACCCTCTTTCTCTCGATGTCTCGCAATTCTTGTAAGTTTTCAACTCAAATCTTGTACATCTATCATCTACACACACCTTCATCATTTTCACCTTTGAATCTTAACTTTTAACCGTGAAATCAGCGGATTTGAGGTGTTCTAGTTAGATGTCATCATGGAGTTCTTATGAACTTCATGTTTTGGCCTCATTCCACCAAGAACAACTCAGATCTAAGAGATTTCAACATGATTTAACACTGTTTTCGCATAGATCTAAACATTTTCATGATTAGAAGGATTGAAATATGGTTTCATAACTTTTTTTCAACTCTTTTACACTCAATGCACTCAAAACCGATAGAATTGGAGCTCATTCAGGCCTTCCACTCATTCCTAGTGAAGTATCGGTCTGAGATCTGATTCCTGTCAAAGAGATAACCGAATTAGCGGGTTGAACATGAAAGACCGTCAAGAACAGTTAACTGGTCAAACGGGGTGATTCCCATCCGATCAGATAACTTGGGCTTGGTGGGGTTTTCGTTGTTTAGCACGTTGTCATACCTTCTCGATCAAACCGCAAACTTTTCAAACTTAGCAAAATATTCAAGTTTTCAAAATGATCAAATTATTGGACGGATTGCCGTTAGATCGGATTTCCATCCGATCGGATTGCCACTCGATCAGAGGACAATTCGATCGGATTGCACTTGGTCTTCAACACTTAAAACTTTTTATCAATTTTCAAAGATCATCAGTTTTCTAAACAGATTGCCATCTGATCGGACTGCCATCCGATCGAATGACCATCCTGCTGTGAACTTGTTCTCACTGGAAATGTCTTGCCGATCGGATCGCCTTCCGATCGAACGATCATCCGATCGGATTACTGTTCGATCGAACGACCTGAAGGGTAGAGATACTTCTCTAATTTTAAAATGCTACAACGAAAACTTCAAAGCCATCATACACAAACACATCCATCTCAAACGAATGTCATTCCGACCGAATGGCCATCCGATCGGATGACCATCCGAAGGGATTGACATCCGATCGAATGACCATCCATTTGGATTGTCATCCGATCGGAAGACCAGTCGTCACTCATTCACCATTTAACGCGCTGTTCATCGCTTATGCTATCAGGCTAACTTTCCAGCGTTCCCTTCAATCCAAGACGGTGTTTACTTATTAAACGCTATCTGTGAGTATACTCGAACCCTTTTTGCTTTATGCACTTTTGGGTGTTACATACGTTACTTATTCAAATCACAATCGACACACAACGCAAACACTTTTATACGCTGACCGGCATTGCATGCTACGTGTTATTCGATGAATGCTTGTATGTTATGTTTACACAGTGATTATTGCCTGACACCTTAGCAACAATAGTACTATAGTTTGGACTCAGCACCTGTCGTGGACAGGGGTTGTTAAGGGCTTTACTTCACGTGTCCCAGTGGGGATATGTGTTGCGCATTCTACAACTCGCAGTCACGTCTGTGCATATTTCATTGTTGATAACCTACTAGCTTCACTTTGCTACATGTTACATGCTGTTTATGCGTAAACGTTTTCGCAATCTATTATATTATTAAACTTGTATGCTCACCTTTACACTATGTGTATTGACCTCTATTTTAACGTATGTGACAAGTGTTTAGGATGTTGTGCTTTGCTTGCTATCTTTTGTGGAATCAAGATAGGATGAGTCTAGAAACAAACAATTTAATTTTATGAGTTGTCGGAACAGCCTTTTATTTGTTTAGAGATATTTGGTCTGTAATAATTATATTGCTGAATATGTTGTGGTATGGGACATGACTTATAAATATTTGGTAATTTTAGTTGTTATGGATTTCTCCTGGACAATCTGTTTCGCTCAGTGCCTCACCCCGATGTTTCCGCCATCGATTGGGGTGTGACAATTTTGTCTTTACACTCATCTGTTCACCCTTAAACCAACCTTTAATCCTATTAAACATATGTTGACTTACCAAACATCTGTTCACACATAATTCAACATCAACATAATCTAACAAACTCCCAACACCTGCTATTATCCTAACCACTGTTACTATAAAGACCTCTGTTGAGCAGCATTATTTGAATATCATCTGTTGTTCTTTAACATCTATTGGCCCATAGCAGACCTTTTTTTCTTCAGACTTTCTTCATCAGCAAATGTTCAATTTTACCTTTTATAGCTACAACAAACCCTTTACAACAACAAATACTGATGTGTTCGTAATTTTGAGGAGCAAATTCTTCAAAAAACTCTTATTGATGATCAAATTTTATACATTATTTTGTCTTTGCACTCATTTGTTCACCTTAAACCAATCTTTAATCCTATTAAACCTCTGTTGACTTACCAAACATCTGTTCACACACAATTCAATATCAACATAATCTAAATCAAACTCAAACACTAAATAAGTAAAAGTAAAAAAGCGACAACACAGATTAATAAGAAAACACTTGCATTCATTTATTCATGACATTAAAATATCAACAGCATATGTTCATCAGCAGACCTTTTCTTCTTCAGACTTCCTTCATTAGCAAATGTTCACTTTTACCTTTTATAGCTACAACAGACCCTTTACAACAGCAAATACTGAAGTGTTTGTAATTTTGAGGAGCAAATTCTTCAAAAAACTCTTATTGATGATCAAATTTTATACATTATTTTGTCTTTGCACTCATCTCTTCACCTTAAACCAACCTTTAATCCTATTAAACTCTGTTGACTTACCAAACATCTGTTCACACACAATTCAACATCAATATAATCTAAATCAAACTCAGACACTAAATAAGTAAAAGTAAAAAGAGACAACAAAGATTAATAAGAAAACACTTGCATTCATTTATTCATGACATAAAAATATCAACAACAAATGTTCATCAGCAGACCTTTTCTTCTTCAGACTTTCTTCATCAGCAAATGTTCACTTTACCTTTTATAGCTACAACATACCCTTTACAACAACAAATACTGATGTGTTTGTAATTTTCAGGAGCAAATTCTTCAAAAAAACTCTTATTGATGATCAAATTTTATACATTATTTTGTCTTTGCACTCATCTGTTCACCTTAAACCAACCTTTAATCCTATTAAACCTCTGTTGACTTACCAAACATCTGCTCACACACAATTCAACATCAACATAATCTAAATCAAACTCAGACACTAAATAAGTAAAAGTAAAAAGCGACAACAAAGATTAATAAGAAAACACTTGCATTCATTTATTCACGACATTAACATATCAATAATTACATAACATACTGAACAACGAAACTTTCAAATCTAACAATAACAGCAAGAATTAAGAAATTGTAGCTTCAACTCCATCGATTGTTGAACCTCTCGATGTATATCCTTGAGCATCGTAATGAACTCCACGCCTCTATTACCACACTCTGTATTACCGACAACACAAAGGTCACGAACGGAAGTTGAAGGAATCCGCATCAGGTTTCTGGAAACCTGCTCTCTCGTGAACAGACCAACATGCAGTCCATCAAAACATCTCTTCAACTCTTGAAGTGTAGCCCTATCCTCATACACATGTTCCCGAATTTGCCTGATAAAGCGCTGCTTTAAATCATCAGACCCTGCAGAAGTGTATGACGCCATTTTAACTTATATATTACTCAAGTAATGTGAAAGAATGTTATCTTCGTAGCAAAACGTAATAGTAAACAGGTGAAGTGGTAATGTGTTTATATAGTGAAATATCTAACAGCCCAAGAGATCAAATTTAAACTCATTGTACATTTAATAATCTAACCAAGCAAAACGTGTAATTTTAATATAAACATATAAATTTATTTTTCAAAACAGCAGCCTTTTAATGCAAAAACCTACCCCAGCTTTTACAGGAAAAGTATAAAACTAAATATCAAGAAACTCAAAGGACAGATTTTAAAGCTTGAAAGAAAAAACAGGCTATCATAATTACAATTAACCTCTTCATTTACCACATAGAAGCGTTTTAAACACTATAAAACACCGATGATTAGTTTGATTCAAAACATCAACAAATTGTCTTACAAATCACTGTCAGTCAAAAACAAATCAAAATTAGTAAATCCAACAAAAATATAGATGGCAAACAGATGCTTCTATCACCGGTCAGACACCAGCGATGTTAAAACACAATTCTCGATCTGGTCACTCAAAGAAAAAAGATCAGATGAGGAACTAAACAGAAAAGTCGGCATAATCAGTGACAATAATTACAATAGAACCTGGAACAACATAGCATTACTTGATGAAATCCTCCACTCTCCTCCATCAGATTTCCAGAAGAATGCAGAAGAGTTTCTGTCACAACTACTAAAACATGATCAAAAAATCTGCGACATGCTAACCGATCTGAAAAATAAAAGAGAGAATGAAATCACATGGAGAAGGGCAAGAGTATACGAAATCCTTTGTTGGGATTGAACCCTATCAGAGGAACAGATAATTAAAGCCAAAACTGGATCAGAGCAGTGGATCCAGAATAAGCAGATGTTATGTATACAAGTCTCTCCCCTTGAAAGTGGTTTCAACATCTGATGACCTCCAATCCACTGATCTTTACATCTGCTGACCTACAACTGCTGATCAAGTCAAAGACTGATGAAGACTAAAGCTCTGCTGATCAATCTACTGCTATGGTTCAAGCACTGCTGGATATATCAAGTACTGCTGGGTTCACATCAGTGGAAGGATAAAGCAGTAGTTTAGCTTGTTTTGTGTAATGTATTGTAATCAGTAGTTAGCATAAGCAGTGTTTGTATTAGATCAGTTGTTTAGAGTTTGTTAGGAGGTTAGATGTCACTTTCATGGTGATGTCAGTAAAGATGCCACAGTGGTTTGTTCGTGCCTATAAATAGAACAGTACCCTGTACTATTCTATTAGCTCTCTTCATCACTTTCATTCCTGTACGAACAAATCACTGTGAGCTCAGACTAAGGGGGTGTTTGTTACATACCTGCATATTGTAATTGAATCTTGTAATAAATTCAAGCATTCGGTTCAATGTTAAACTTGTATGTTAAAAGCAATTCTCCTGTTTGATTGTGTGCAAAGTTTGTTTCCATTTATATTCCGCTGCACTTCTCATTCATATTTCATCTTAATTCAAACGTAAAACACAATCAATCCAAACTCAGATCCTAACAATTGGTATCAGAGCTTGGACAGTCAAATTCGATCTAACAATCAATTTGACATAACAGTTCAGCTCAAAATTCATTGATACTAAGGTTGATTGTAATTGTTGAAAAACAGAGGTAAAGGGTAATCACGTCCAAAGTTGATTATTCAATAACTTCTGTAAAACAATCAAGATGTTACATATCACATAAGGTTCACGTAACACTGTTAGTTGATCTAAACCACCGAAGAATGTTAGATCTATTAAAATATCTAATATTCTTGGATTGGGTACAGTCATTCATCGACTTATGATACTCTCAGTGTTTCTGATGAAAATTATGTTGATTCCATGTTTGACTGCTGCTAAGGTCTCATCTCATGTCATTAAAGACCTATGTTCAGAAAATTGGCATGTATGCCCTTGGTAACATAAGAGAGATAAACACAACCTTAGGAACAAGATTTTATATGTATACAACAATTTTGAAAAACCTTCAAAAGTTAAAAACAAAATTGTTTAAAATTAAGATAATATTCAGTAGTTTCAAATTTGAATCAGACATAACCATGGATCAACTCAAAACTATGAGAATGAAATATCTGTGTTGTAAAGAGTTTGAAATTAAACCAAATCTCTTGTGAGAAAAGGGGTGAAATCCTACAAAGGTTATGTGTTGATGTTTAGAAAACCAGATCATGGGTAATGTGAAATTTGGCATAAGCATTAGCAAAAATGTCCAAATCTCTCAAAACATTGCTGAAATGTATTTGGATTGAGTATTCTTTCTTTGAAAACCTTCCAATAAAAGTTTCAATACCTTTCTATGGAAAGGGTAAAAAGGGAAAGAAGAAAAATTACAAAAACTCAAAAGTGTGTTTATCTCAAAACTTTTGAAATCAAAAGAAAAGAGTATAAATCTAAAATACTTAAGAGTTCACAGGTGGGTCCTACAAAAGGAAAAACCAAAAATAAACATACATCCTTGGTCAAACATATGTCATCAAAACAACTATGTACAATCACTGTTTCAGGAAAGCTTCAGGTAAAAAAAAGGTATCATTAGATAATTATCTGCAAAAGAGGAATTGGCCAAATTTTATAAAAATTCTTCACGTGGTACAAAAAGTTCACAGATGATTTTCAAAACCATCCTCCTAAAGTTGAGAATGTAGTGATTCTGACCTAATTAAAAGTTACACTGTCTTTTGAAAATGCACTAGATCTAATTGATGTTGTTTTAGAAAATCTTTACTTATTTTTCTTGTAAAGATTTTTCCTAATAAAACAGGATATATTATTCTTCATTTTTCTTAAAGAATGATATTTTGCATTTTTACTTGTTTTAGATGATAAAAATTCAAATTCCTATCAGGATGTATAACCCTTTTGTTTTTGCCTAAGGGTAAAATATTCTTCGATAATGAGTCAAGAGGAGTTGGTGTCAAGGGCCTGGATCATTTCATTCATAAACTCAGGACTAATTTAGAAATTAACAAAATATATGATTGTTAACAAGCTTCAAATATTTGGCTGCACATGTTTAAGTCTAAATTTTCAAAAGATTAAAACACAAAATGTGTGGTCAGAAGTAATATGTGATAATCATCTGGATACTCAGCTAATGTCAAAATCTATAAAATGTTTAAAGCATAAATAGATGTGTGGTAAAACCTTGAATGCTAAAACCAATGAATTCTCTGCATTAACAATCCATGTAAACCCTGTTATTATGATTAATTCTGATAAACTTGCATCTAAAATGTGTTTGTCAAGAATTTGATTCTGCAGTTAACCCATATTCACCATCAACAGATGCTGGACATGATACTAAAATCATTTCCCTCATCAGAGCAGCAGATGTACAAAACAGCTGTTAAAGCTCATCCACTGACGTACAAACAGTGTTTTGACCAAGATAATTTTCTAAACCTTTACCACTACTTCACCCCAAACCACTTTTGATAAATATCCATCAAAAATGGATAAAAATTATCAGTTGGTAAAACCTTTCTTTCAGATCCCTTCACTTTCATTTCAAACAAATGTTGGATCATCAAAAGTCACCAACAGATGTTAGCTCAGGTGATTTACATCTGCAGCCTCACATTTTGAACATCAGTCCCTTTTTAAACCTCATCCATTGTACCAAACCTTGACAACATCATTTGAAAAGGGATTCTCACATAAAGTTTATCCCAAAACTTTTGTCCTCTTCTTGATCTTCTACCATTCCATCAACAAGTCAGGTACCATTGAGGGACTAAAAGACAAAAAGTTGGGTGCTTGTCAGGTAAGAGGAGTTCCAACAGTTCAGGGAAAGCAAGTCTGAAATCTTGCACCAATACCAAATGATGAGAGTCAAAATTGGTAAAAAGTGGGTACTTAAAGAACTTTGAATATGTTGGAACATGGTTGTCAAGGCTCATGTTATTCCGACTAAGCACTAACGGCAGAAGTTGTCATAACCACTGATTGAAGAATATTATGATGTTATGGCAAGCTGAAAAGTCCAGTTGTCTTGGTCACTTCAAAATATATTATTGAACTTTGATATAATTACTCAAAATACTTCTTTTATGCAGGACAGTCAAGTAGTTGAAATATATCATCAAAAAGTTTCAATATCCCATTGATTTATCATTAATCATTATCAGACATCACTTTGTGAGGGATTGCTATAAAAAAGGTTTGATTCTTCTGTCTCATTGTCCAACTAAAGATCAGCTGGCAGATGTGCTAACCAAAGCATTGGACACATCCACCTTTGAAAGCTTGATCTCTAGGTTTGGCATGCTAAACATGGAATAACAGGCAAAATCCTGTTTTTCTATGAGTAAAAGCATTAAAATGTTTTCAGAAAATCAAAAATCCATCCTTAAAAATGGCTAAAATGAATTTTTCATTAAATCCTTAAAAGTTTGCCATAACCACTGTCTTGGATCAATCATCTGTTTGATAAAAACTATCCACTGCTGAAAGTCAACCTCTGTTTCCTCTTTTCATTGATAAATACTGTTGTCAAACATGAGTGTTTCTATCCACTGATAAAGGCTATCCACTGATAGTTAAAGTCACCCATTGTTTTCATTTTCCCTTTAAAAACCACTGGTACTGCTCCATCAGTGGTTTCCTAAACAACTGTCATCCATTTCCATCAGAGGTTGTCACGTGGACAACGTTTTGACCATCAGATCTTTGTAACCGCTGCCACGTCAGCATTCACTTTTCCTGTCTATAAAACCCTGATCAAAAACCCCAAACAGGGTTCTTACTATCGAATCGAATTCAAAATTCCTTTCTAAAAACAGTTTTCCCCAAATATCTTCACAACCCTCATCGTCCTCATTTCATCTTCTTCATTCCTGATTTAATCATGATGAAACAATCCAGTAAAACCAAACAAAAGGACTCAACTACGATTGAGATTCCATTCAAATTTTCACACAATTACTTGGGCATATTTGACAAACCTAGTGAAACCTCAACCTTTAATTCCATCATCGACACACTTTCATCCACAAAGTACAAACTTTGCTTACCTACGATGCAACCGTCTACCTTGCTACTCAAAGGGAATTTTGGAAAAATGCAACTCTTGAAACGGTGGATAAAAAGGTTGTAGCTGTAAATTCCGCAATAAAGGGAGTCAAATTCTCAATCACACCTCAAACTATTCCTGAAGTTTTTGAACTCAACGATACTCAAGGTAAAAACTCTTTTCCAAAAGCAGAGTATCAAAATGATTTTCAAGAAAGAGGTTATGAGGAGCAAATGAAGAAAGATACTCTGCAGAAAGGCAACTTTCCTGTTGATGCACGGAATGTCTGTTGACTGCGTCTACAAAAAGTCCAAAGTCAATATTAGTCAATAGGGGGTCAATGTGTAAATATTGTGTGAAATAGGTTTAGAATCGCTTATATGTCATTGTAATGTTCTGGACCGCTTATTTGTCACTTATATGGATCGCTTATGTGTCAAGGGATCTGGATCGCTTATATGACCTGTCACATAAGCGACCCAGGAACTCTATATATAGGGGTGAGCGGTTCATCATTTGTAACGATGTATGTGTGTGCTACGGTGCTGAAACTCTGCCAAATTTTTATCAGAAAGCAATAGAAAGGATCGGAATTGAAAGGATATGTTGTTGTAACTTCATATATGTTGATTCCGCCTTCATACATGAAGATGAACTACTTCGACTGACTTTTCGGGTCATAGAACGGTCCAACAAGTGGTATCAGAGCTCAGGACGAGGAGTTCATACTACTACAGCATAGATCTGCAGAAATCTCTCTTTTCTACTCACTTTCTCTCATACTTTTTCGGTTTCTAGTGGTTCCAACGGTCAAAATTGTCTGAAATTCGAGTATAACGTGTAAAACACACTATTAACAAACCCTAGAAAGAATCAGGTGAAAATACGGACTAAAAATGGTAAAAAACAGCTAAAACAGTGGGTCACGTTTTCGGACATTCGGATCGCTTATCTGGACATAATCTGTTTGGATCGCTCGAAATTTAGCTTTTGGATCGCTCTTTTGGACAATTTTACCATCAGGATCGCTCAAACGGACACCACTTGAACCGCTCGAACGATCATATCCGGACCGCTCGAACGATCATATCTGGGCCGCTCGAACGATCAATTCTCTAGACCGCTTGAAAGAATTGGTCTGAACCGCTCGAACGGACACAATTGGATCGCTTTTCTGACATAATTGTGGACCGCTCGAGAGGACACATTTGATATTGTCTGGTCCGCGTATTTGAACATCTCTTGATTCGCCTATCTGTCATCAGTATAGACAGGATCGCTTTTGTGGTTCTGTTATTTTTTCAAAATTAAAAATTGTTCTAAGTGTTGTTTGATTTTGTAGGTACGTTCACGATGGACGATATTTTCATGAATCCGTTCAGCGATATGTATGCATTCACAGGTAGTTCGGGAAACAATGATACGACATCGAACAATACGAACGAGAATCAATCAAAGGAGAAAAAGAAGGAAGCTTGGGAGTCTGAGAGTGCATTCGGTACATTCAACAAACCCCCAAAGCTTATGTCAATCGATGAATATAGTCGTTGGTCGAGAAAATTTGAGGATTGGTTGAAGGCTTTCGCATATGCAAGTTGGAAGAGTTTGAAAACTGGATATGTTCATGAAGACAAAAGTGGAGAAACTTTATCATCAGCTGACGAAATTGAATCCTTTGTGGCAGAGCAAAAGTGTGTGGCATTATTGTTTCAATCAGTGCGAGAGGATATCATTTCACTGATAGATTACACCAATGCTAAAGATTTGTGGAAAAAGCTCGAAACGAAGTGTATTGGAAGTAAAGAGATTGTAAAAAATAAAACGAAACTTCTTAGAAAAGAATTTGATATGTTTGGCTGTCTTAAAAATGAATCGGTTAGTAAAATGATTAAAAAGTTCGGCCATCTGAAGCTGGAACTGGCACGACATGATATTAAGTATTCTCCGGAAGAACTTGTTGATAAACTGTTCGATTCCTTACCAGATGAAGTGGATTGGAGATATTACGCATTAATGTTGAAGAACACTATTTCTCCTGAAAATTTGACTCTAGATTTGGTGATTGAGAAACTTGAAAGTCATGAGCTTGAATTGAAGAAAACTTACAAAGTCAATCACTCATCCTATCAGCAAAACTTGGATCTTTATTATCCGAAAAGCTTGATGCCGAAAGCTACTTCTCCAAAAACTACATTTTCTGCTGAGAATGTTTCTTCAGCTAACAAAGAAAGTCAAAGCAGTTCAAGCAGTGGAAACCACAGTGGTTATCACAGTGGATCTACGTCTTCTACAAATCGTTCTGATGCGAAGTTTTCGTGCAACATCGCTATAGATCTGAAGAACGCACAGAATTTTGATGAAGAGTCAGCCAAGCAACAAATGGTTTTTCTGGCATCTATGTTGGAGTCCTATGAAGGTTTGGTGGCCGGAAAGATCGGGAACACAAATCTGACAAAAGAAGACTACGATCAGATAGACCCGGAGGAAATGGAACTGATAGATATTCGTTGGGCGATGGCAAGTGCTGTTCGACGTGCTCAGCGTTTCATGGAAATTACCGGGAGAAAAACGATCGGTGGTCCGTCTACAAAGTTGGGGTTTGATAAATCAAAGGTGACATGTTTCAAGTGTAAGCAGAAGGGTCACTTCAAGCGAGAATGCAGAAATGCGTACGCTGATGAGCCAGAGAATCCGTTTTGAGATGACTATTACAAGAAGGCAATTTACCATCAGAATAAATCTGAGCCGCCCAGATTGAAGCAGCAGGAAGAGAACAGAGACAAATCGAGGGCTTTAGCTGTGATTTATGATGATGAGGGTTACGATTGGAGCAAAGAGGTTTTACCAGAAGATGATGCTGTTGGTTATGCTTTTATGGCAAAGAATGAGCCTATTCCATGGAAAGATAATCGAACAGACGAACAGAAGTATAAATACCGGAAGATGGTTGCTGAAACCAAGATTATCAGACTTTCTGGTATATATCTAGAGGTAAAAAGAGCGAATAGATGGGATCCAGACAGAGAGTGCTACCTTGATAAGTATGGCAACATTGCAATTGATGACAAAACGCTTGATATTGAGGCCATCATCAAGGAGTATAAAGAAGAAGATGAATATTGGCAGCACAAGTGGTGGGGAACACCAACATCAAAGAAGATTGAAGAAGAGAAAGAGAAAGAGAAAGAGGAGAAAGAAAAGAAAGAAAAAGAAGAGATTGATGAAGTGAAGAAGATTGATACGGGTTTGATCGATGTTGGGCAAGAGTTGACAGCTGAAAATCTGGGAAAGATGGCTGACAAAGTGCTAGCTGCAAAAGCACTTGAGGTAGATCCTAATTCTGTTTCTGAGTCTAAGGATCAGGTCAGTCAAAATGTGTCAGCTAATGCGTCAGGTAAGAAGATTGATGGAAATATTGACTGCAAAAATTGCACAAAAGAATGCAATTTCTGTAGTACTGTCACGTACCTCAACAATGAGAAAATTAAAAACCTGACAGCCAAGGTCAGCAGTGTTGAGGATCAAATACTCGGTGGTGACAAAACTATGAGAGCTTCAACTGAACGGATCAAAGAGTTAACTTCTCAAATGGAAAAAGATAAAATTGATCATGAAAAGGTTAAAACTGAAAATGAAAAATTAATTCTTGAAAACCGTAAAATTTCTGAAAAATTTGAAAAGCTCAAAACCACAGTTAAAGAAAGTGATGAACAAAATGGTAAAACTTTTAAAGAAAATGAACATTTGCGAGCTGTGGTGAGAATAAAAGAAGTATCAATTAATAAACAATTAGATGAGATCGCTAAATTGAAACTCAAAGTTCAAGAAGCTGAAATAGAGAATGAGCGAATTCAGTTGAAACTTAACAGTTATAACTCTGCAAGCTTTGTGTTGCAGAATATTGTTCCTAAACCTATAGGAAAAAACAAAGCTGGAGAGGATGTGTTTTCAGATGGTACTGGTGTAGGGTTTCACAAAGTTCCACCGCCGATTTTGCACAATTACACTAAAAAGGATTCTGGGTTGGTTGAACTTGAGGAAGAAAGTGATGTTACACTTCCTGAAAACATTGATGTCACGTTCACGTCTTCCAATGACGAGGGTGTCCAAAGTGATGTGGTGAAAAGTGTGGTAGACAAAGTGCTTAAACCGGATTGTGACACTTCTGAGGAGGATGGGTGTTTTCTAGATAAATACATTCCGAAGCAAAAGTCCAAAAACAACTTACATGATGAATCTGATCTTGTCATGTACAAGATGTCGGGATCGGATAAGTTGTTTTCGGATTCTGAGTTTCCATTAGAGAATGTTAATTTGAACAAATTGACAAATGTTTTCAAACTGGTCGAAGTCGAGTTGTCAGCAGTGAACGATCTGAGTCGAAAGAAAGAGAGGGTTTACAACAAGAAAACTGTTTATCCACCACGTTTTTACAATAACAACAGAAACAACTGGTCGGGTGGTTATCAGGGGGGTAAACCATATCAGAAAAGAAATATTTCAAACAAGAGGTTTGTCGAAAAGAAAAAGTTTGTGAACAGTTCAAGTTCACTTGCTGATGAAGAAAAGGAAATTTTTACAAAATCAAACAAAGAATTTTTTGAGAAGAGAGCTTCACAGGCTCAGTCTGAAGGCACGAGTCGAGTAGCTGATACTCGTACTTGTTTTAGATGTGAACAGGTTGGTCATATTGCACGAAAGTGTACATATGTGAAGCCTAAGACTGAAGCTGTGAAGGTTCAACAAAAGAAAGTTGATGTGAAGGGTAAAACACCGATGTATGTTGAGAAGAAAGTTGTTGGGAAGAAAAATGTTCAAATTGACAACTTGAAAGTAAAAACTGAACCCGTAAAGAAGTTGGTAAATCAAAATGATAAATTTTATAAGAGGGTTGCTGTAGCTCAACAGGTGTGGAAACCTAAAATTGAACCTAAAGTTGAGAAGATAGTTTCAACTTCCGAGGTGAAAAAGGATGAAGAATCAATTACGGTTGATTATGATGCACAATTTCCACCTCTTAAGTCTAAGAATTTCAAAATTCAAATTGCTAAAGTCACGGTTACACCTAAGGCTGATGAGGCCTGGGTGGACACCATGTTTGACTAAACAGTTTGAATTGCCGGAGCTTCCTGGATCGCGAAGCATGAATCGGCATCTTTCTTGAAGTTGTTTAAATGATGATTTGTTATGTGCAGGATCTTCCAAAACTTGTATCCAGGTGGATAATGGATAGTGGAGCGTCAAGGCATATGACAGGGAAGACCGCATTGCTGTATGATGTGAATAACATTAATGGTGGTTATGTGGGTTTTGCTGGTAATCAAGGAGGAAGGATCATAGGTGAAGGAACATTATCAAATGGCATTATAACGTTTGAAAGAGTTAACTACATCGCTGAGCTGGAGAACAACCTGCTAAGTATCTCCCAGATCTGTGACAGGATGTATACTACTCATTTCACCGACAAAGAATGTTTGATCTTGAAACCGGGATTTGTGATACCTGAAGAGTGGATCATCATGAGGGCACCAAGAGTCAATGATCTGTACGTGTTGGACATGAGCGTTGCTACTACAACCATGGGTCAGGCTCATTGTTTTGTGTCCAGAGCAACGGAAAAAGAGTCAAGGTTATGGCACCGAAAGATGGGGCATATTCACCTAAGGAAAATGAATCACTTAGTGCATAACGACTTGGTCACTGGAGTGAATATTAAAGGTTTTCATCTAGAAGGGGAGTGCATAAGTTGTGTCAGAGGCAAACAAAAGAAAAAGTCACACCCTACAAAGCAAGTCAATTCAGTTTCAAGACCTTTGGAAAGACTTCATATGGATTTATTTGGTCCAGTGAACGTCAAAAGTATAACAGGAGATTCCTATTGTCTGGTCGTGACTGATGACTACTCCAGATTTTTGTGGGTCATGTTTTTGAAAACAAAATACGAAACCTTTGATAGTTTGATGGTATTGTTTAAGAAAATTGAGAATCTATACCAGAGACCGATTTGTAGAATTCGAAGTGATAATGGTACTGAGTTCAAAAACAGTAAGATGGAGGAATACTGTGATGAAAGAGGTATACTGCATGAGTTTAGTGCTCCGTACACTCCTCAGCAAAATGGAGTTGCAGAACGCAAGAACCGGACGCTAATCGAGACAGCCAGAACGATGCTTGCAGATTCCAAGTTACCAATTAATTTCTGGGCTGAAGCTGTTTCTGCTGCATGCTATACTCTCAACAGAGTTCTTACTGTGAAGAAGTTCAACAAGACGTGTTTTGAGCTAATCAATAAACGCAAGCCAAATTTGAAGTATCTAGAACCGTTTGGGTCACCCTGTACGGTGATAGAGCCTAATGGCAAGTTTGGTTCAAAGAGCTTTGAAGGAATATTTGTTGGATATTCAGGTCCTACACGGCGTGTCTTTGTTCCAAGTGAAAAGCGTATTATTGAAGCAGCGAATGTTGAATGTCAGGGTTACACTATGCCGCCACAGAATCCTGGTGATTCATGGCGTTATCATTATGACAAACTTTGGGAATCGTTTGACATGAGAGAAGAATCAGAGGAAGAGGAAGATTTCTTTGATGAGCTGGATGTTTTACGAGAGTATGAATCATCGCTCAGGTTTCCAGCGGAGTATTCTAGAAGACCTCGGGAGACTTCAAATGATGATGAAGCAGGTCCTAGTAACGCTGGTGAACATGATGATGAAGTTGCTCCTAGTAATCAGTCGGAGGTGAATGATGATCAAGAAGCTGAAAATATGCCAGTTTTTGACCATGGTGATTCAGATCTTGAGGGGGAGCAGTTCCAGTTGTCAAGTCAAACAAACCAAGTTGGTGATCTAGATGCAGAGCAGAATGTTACTAATCTGGAGGGAAATGTAGAAGTTCCAAGCGAAGTGATGCCGCGAACTCTTTCTTATCATCCAGAGGAGTTGATAATAGGAGAATTGCAATCGGGCGTTCGAACGAGACGTCAAATTGACCAGGGCTTAACATGTTTTTATTCTACAATAGCACCTTTACAAACTGAATTTTCATTAAGTTGTTTTATCTCGCAGGTCGAACCGAGAACTTACAAAGAGGCGCTTACTGAAGACTCTTGGGTCATAGCGATGCAAGAAGAATTAAGTCAGTTTGAAAAGTTGGGGGTGTGGAAGTTAGTTGATTTGCCGGATGGTCAAAGGAAAATCAATACAAAATGGGTTTTCAAATGTAAGAGGGACGACAGAAGAGTGGTTGTAAGGAACAAAGCTCGACTCGTTGTTCAGGGCTTTAGTCAACAGGAGGGGATTGATTTTACCGAAGTCTATGCTCCTGTCGCACGACTAGAGGCTATCAGAATTTTCCTAGCATTTGCGTCTTGGAAGAATTTCAAAGTATTTCAGTTAGATGTTAAATCAGCGTTTCTTTATGGGAAGGTCAAAGAGGAGGTTTATGTTGGTCAGCCGCCGGGCTTTACTGACCCAATCCACAAGAACAAAGTTTATCTGCTGGACAAAGCGTTGTATGGTCTACATCAGGCGCCGAGAGCCTGGTACGAGACTCTGTCTCAACACCTACTCGCTAACCAGTTCATACGTGGAAAAGTGGATGCCACTCTCTTCACTAAAGTCGTTGATGGTCATCTTCTGATAGTACAAATTTATGTGGACGATATAATTTTTGGGTCAACAAATGAGAAATTATGCAAAGATTTCGAACAGGTGATGAAGCAGAAATTTGAAATGTCTTCAATGGGGAGATGAAATTCTTTCTGGGTCTACAAATTGAACAACTTCCTGAAGGAATTTTCATTCATCAAACGAAGTACGTGCATGATATTCTAGAGAAATTTGGAATGTCAAGTTCTACTCCAGCTGCTACCCCACTTGCGACTAATCATGGGATTCACCCAGATCTCATCAGAGACAGGGTTGATGAGACACTTTATCGATCCATGATAGGTTCTTTGATGTACCTAACTGCTTCACGTCCTGACATCATGTACCCAACGTGCCTCGCAGCAAGATTTCAGTCTAACCCGAGAGAATCGCACATGATTATTGTCAAGAGGATTTTACGATACTTGAAAGGCACACCCACATTGGGGTTGTGGTATCCTCAAAAAGGCGATTTTACACTCGAAGGGTTTTCCGATTCAGATTTCGGATGCTGCAAAATCAACGCGAAATCAACAACTGCAGGATGCCAGTTTTTTGGTCCGAGATTGGTCACTTGGCAGTGTAAGAAACAAACATCTGTGGCGCTATCTACATGTGAAGCGGAGTATGTTTCTGCTAGCAGTTGCTGCTCTCAGATTCTGTGGATACAGCAACAGATGCGCGACTACGGTTTGCAGTTTCTTAACACACCTCTGTTTGTTGATAATGAGGCCGCAATTAATATAACTAAAAATCCAGTACATCACGCTAAAACTAAACATATTGAGATTCGTCATCACTTTATTCGCGATTGCTTTGAGAAAAAGTTGATACGAATTGAGAAAATCCACACTGACGAACAAAAAGCTGATTTACATACCAAAGCTTTTGATAAAAATCGGTTTCAATATTTGTTAAAACTTAATTGTATGAAATTGCTTTCGGTGTCGGATGGGGTTGTGAGCGTTGATGAGAGTACTGTTGCGGATGAAGATGAGAAACAATCTGCGATGGTTTGTTGGTTTTTTACGTGTTTTGGTATTTAGGGGGAGATAGATAGATAGTTGTACATAGTTTAGTTTCAAGAAAAATACAAAAACAGTAAAAAATGCAAACATACAAAAACATGATAAAATTGAAAAAGAGCTTGTGTATATAGGGAAAATGATAGTACATCAGCTAGACAATTACAGTATGCTAAAGATTTGGAAAGACAAAATGAGTTAAACAGTCTCACTAACGATGTGTCGATAGGTTTTCGTACATTTAGTAGATTTATTCGGGATATAAACCTAAAAATTTCAAACTGGTGAAATTCGTGGGGAACACTACTTGGATATATAGGTAACCCCTGAAATCTCGTTTGAAAGGTCTCGTATTCTGATATACTAGGTGGTTATACTCTATGATGTCTGGGGTATTATTCCGGGACTTCTGCTGAACGGTAGTTCTGACCTAGTCCTTGGCTAATACTTTCCGCAAAATGCTTGAAACATAGCATAAAGCCCTCAGCTGATTAGACAATAAAATTGATAATCAGTTGTTGTAGCTGAAAAGATCCTCTAAAGGGGACACACTGCTAAGTCGAAGCTGATATCTCTCTGCTGAATGGAAGTTCTGACCTGAGATCCCTCAGTTCTCGTATTTAACCCCTAATTTATGAACAGACATCATTGTAGTATTCTTGCCTGTAAGACTGAATATTGGGATTCTGGATACGGGAGTATATTCAAGAGGTGGGACACATGAATTGATCTAAGTTCTTAAAACACTTAAACAGTATCCTGAATAGATTGAAGCTTGTGTGAGAATTTAAGATGGATCAGTATATCGACAATCGAGGTGAATTGTTTAAGTCTGAGTGTGTAATGTAGCTTAACGGTACTTGTAATTTGTCTGAAAAGCTGATATGATTCCCTGACACGCTTACCAAAAATAATTGTTGTAAATAGTTTACTTTCTGCAATTTAAGTTTTCTGTTATTTCATTTCTTAGTTTAGATCATTTTAAAATCCAAAAAGATTTTATTTCTGCTTTATTTTAGACAAACCAGAGTGGAAAGTTGATTGTCGGATTCTAGAAAGATGAAGCAGATGCAGGAGATTCTGAGCTGAAGAATGAGGAGAGCTTACATTGTTGGAAATTTGTTTGTTTTCAAAGTCACAAACAAGTTCATTAAGTTGATACTTGTTATTTTTAGAAAAAGTTGAAAATGATTTTTCTAAAAATCAGTTTGATTCGTCAACAGATCAACCAGAGTCATTAAATTGAACTTGGTAGATTAATCAAGTATTCAGGGTCATTAACTTGAACTTGAAAACTTGAGTGGATTTCTAAAGCTGATTGAATTAGTGTTTATTGCTAGAAAAAGATTAGACTGTAATGATTATTGGTTGAGAAACAGGTTTGGACATTATTTCCCAATGGAGGCAAATTGTAAAAGCTTGAACCAGATATTTCAAGATTCCAGCATAATGAGAGGGGGAGTCTGTGAAAGGGGGAGTTTGGATCAACAGCTATTGGGAAGTTGAAGTTAGAGCAAGGTGATGCTGAAACCTCTAAAGAATGCGTGTGAAGATAGACAGAGTTGGTGAAAAGACAAAGACTGAAGACTATGGATCTGAAGATGCTAAAAGACTACGTCAACATCCAAGGGGGAGTCTGTTGATGCACGGAATGTCTGTTGACTGCGTCTACAAAAAGTCCAAAGTCAAGATTGGTCAATAGGGGGTCAATGTGTAAATTGTGTGAAATAGGTTTAGAATCGCTTATATGTCATTGTAATGTTCTGGACCGCTTATTTGTCACTTATATGGATCGCTTATGTGTCAAGGGATCTGGATCGCTTATATGACCTGTCACATAAGCGACCCGGGAACTCTATATATAGGGGTGAGCAGTTCATCATTTGTAACGATGTATGTGTGTGCTACGGTGCTGAAACTCTGCCAAATTTTTATCAGAAAGCAATAGAAAGGATCGGAATTGAAAGGATATGCTGTTGTAACTTCATATATGTTGATTCCGCCTTTATACATGAAGATGAACTACTTCGACTGACTTTTCGGGTCATAGAACGGTCCAACATTTCCTCCTGCCATGAGATTTTTCTTTCACACTCTTCTTATGTGTGTATCTAATAAGACCACGGGATTCAATGAAATTCCATTAAAAATTCAGTACTTGGGATATGCTATTTTGCAAGAAGAAAATTTTAATTACTCCCAAGAAATTTTTAATGACTTGGTCAAAAATGATGATAAAAAGGCTTTCTTATTATTTCCTAGATTTTTGAGTTATTATTTTAAGAAAAAGTTTTCAGAAGATAATGCCTATGTGCTTATACAGGGTGCTCCTATTCAAATAAACAGTTTAACTGCAGAAACATTCACAAGGATGTTAAAACCTTCCAAAACACAAGCAGAGGTACCTGAGCAGACTTTAGCAGCTACCACTGCTCCTCAGGTATCTGCTGTTGAGCCCACTGCTCTAGGTGATCATAGTAGCACAACCACTGCTATGAAACCAACACCTGCCATTACCAAAAAGCCCAAAAAGAAATCATCCAAAAAGCCCCCTAAACATGCAAAAAGGGTAACTCTGGAAGATGAGATCCCAGAGCAAATACCTGTCACAACACAAACGTCACTAATAACCACTGCTGCTACTTCCTCACAGTAAATGGAAGAAAGATCTCCACCTTTGCCTAAAACTCCTCCTACATCCTCACAAAAGGATCAGGTTGTAAGCACAGGGACACCAAATTATGAGGCTTGATGGAGGGTGTGAAACCCGAGTGTTAACGTGCATATTTTGTGTCATTTATTGTCGTTTACATGATTATACGTTTGGAATATATTCACTATGAAAGTTTGTGGTTTTACATGTCAACCGTGTAATTTGGTGAAGTTAAAGTGGTTAAAAGATGAAGAGGAACAATCGAAAATGATAAACAAGGAAGGAGTCAACATAGAAGACTTTGGAGGGCACCATTAACTGTTTTGGATGGGACATCATCATATGCTACATGGCAGGGACTTTTGGGGAGGTTTGTTTTGAGATAAAATCATCGTGACATCAGCAATATAAGATATGTATATGTTGATCTCCTCTTCACAAAACAGCCATCATAATCATCACATGCTGGACAAGGAATTAGGCCGCCATATTTATAAGAGGACTGTTTGTGGATTATTTTGATTGGGCCGATAACAAGGCAGACATATTGGGCGGCCAACATTGAAAAGAAAAGGGGTAGTCACGTGAAAGAGGAGGCACATGGGAGACTCGAACATGCACCTCTTGGTTTTTGGCGGCTGATATAGGAAGAAGGAGCATCACGACATCATCATTAGCAACACACATCATCACAATAATAGAGATAGTGGGCCGACATCAAAGGAAAGATGAGAACACACGTGGCTTTGGGGTGGTTTAAAAGAAAACATCATCATCATCTTTGGACAGTGGGTGAGAAGACAAAAGAGTCAACAACATTAAATCTTCATCATCACATCACAAAAGTTGAAGGCACATGTTGGTGGACTTCTTTTGTGGGTAATGAGAATTGGGCCGACATCATCAATCGTCATCTCACATGCACATGGGCTTGGAGAAGATGAAACATCTCGTTGACTGATGGGCCGACATGTTGGATCAAACATTGGGAGGAGCCAACATCACGTGAACAAGAGACAATACACCTGGGCCGTCGCCGATGGTCGATACAAATTGTCGTCGCTCGTTTTGTCCGTAGACAGTGACTTTGGCCGTCGGCCACTTCTGAAAAAGCATGAGGCGTCGCCGACGGGGCTTCAGGCCGTCGGCGACGGCCTCCCAATATGTTGACGCGAGAATTTTGTTCTTTTGAGTATGGGAACGAATAAAAGATGGGGATCATCATTATTCGAGAGTTACAGATTAGTTTTAAGTTTTAAAAGTGATCTTGGGGGCCATTATCATCCATCATCTTAAACACCCGAATCATTAACACTTTTCATTCCATAACCCTAATCATCATTCATCCTTCATTCCATTCATCACCACCAACCATTCCCAACCCTAACCACCATTTTCACAACTTCAACGCTTCAAGATGATGATGTTCAAGTTCTTGACTTCCGGTGATAGCGTTCGTCCTTCCATGAGTGGCTAATTTCTTGGAGGATTCACCCCGGTGTAGACTTTTGTATGAGTTAGGGTTTATTATGTTTTGATGTTTGCTTTGTGACAACTTGAATTACATTTGAATCTTTAGAAAATTGTCCTACGTTTGTATTGAATTTGCGAATTTTCGAGTGAATGATTAAATTTGACTTTGTGAAATGAATACACGTATTTATGCCTTGTCTTTTGATAGGATTTGCTAGTCCAAAGTAACGAAGTGTATCGTGGTCTGTTGTCTATGACGTTGATAGCGATTGGCACCTAAGCTTTGTGATTGTGACCCGTTAATGAATTATTTCGAGTAAATCAAATTAAAACACATAGTAACCCTAAGCCTTACATTTGTTGAAACCGGGTGTGATCCTTGTTTACTTATCTTGTTTTTAAACCATCAATCACATTTCTTGCAATTGTTTATTTCTTTTAGTTAATCCACCCAATTTGCTATTCACATTTCAACATCTTTCAAAATCAATTAAAAATCACAAAAACAAATTAGCAAGCTTCATAATTGTGACACCTTTTAAGAATTCATCCAAATCCAACCGCAAACCACATACTCTTCGTGGTTCGACCCCTTGCTACCACTAACTATTAAATTTGACTTTGTGAAATAAATACACGTATTTATGCCTTGTCTTTTGATAGGATTTGCTAGTCCAAAGTAACGAAGTGTATCGTGGTCTGTTGTCTATGACGTTGATAGCGATTGGCACCTAAGCTTTGTGATTTTGACCCGTTAATGAATTATTTCGAGTAAATCAAATTAAAACACATAGTAACCCTAAGCCTTACTGTGACACTTCGGACTTTCCCGAACAATCCTTCGATGTAACTTACGTGTGTATATTTATTAAATGAAAACCCGTGAACTTCGTGTTACATGTTATGTGTATCTACGTGTTGGTGTATTTAGATATGTATATATATATGTGTGCGTGTAATACATATGAGCCGAAACCACAAGCAACCCGACTCGAGACCACGGTCTCGAGTGAACATTAGTGACGGGCCGGTTTGGGCCTTGCAACACTTCTTAGCCCACCCCCCCCTTATGACCGACACACACACACACGCACCCTAGCCCACTCGCAACTATATAAGCCAACCTTTACCTCCCTAAACCATTTTACACTCTCCTCTCATCTTCTTCACTAAACCCTAAAACCCTAAATTTCTAGTAACCAAAATCAACTCCCCATTCCTTCATATCTCTCGGATCAAGTAAGCTATCAACAAGGAGGATCGGCCGAGCCAAGAGACCACCCGAACACCCCTTTTCTCTCAACCCCGAGTAACCGGTTAGTGTGTTTATGTTCATGATTGTTGGTGATTGCTATGGTCTTATGCTTGTTGATGTGATTAGAGGTTTTAGTATGAATATTAGGCTTGTATGTTCATAAATATGCTAAGGAAGGTGACTACTTGATGATGTTTGTTGTGAATGCTTATGATATCCGGTTTGTGGATTGTTACGGTTTTGGTTAAATGTTTTATATTGTTAAGTTGATGGGTTTTACTATCCGATGATGTTCAAGGATTTAGGCTTGATTGTTAGTTAATGTCCATGTTTGTGGCTACTAAAATGCATGTTTGGGTTAATCTTGTTTATGATTTTGTCCGGAAAATAGGTAGGAGTTTTAAACAGGATTTTGGGTTGTTTGTGAATGAAATTTGAACATGATTGATGAATATATGATGAACAGCTTGAATGTTGCTAAAATGTTTTGAATCTGCTGATTTTGATCTAAAATGTGCACAAAACCGACCAAGAAACATGTTTAGTGGCATAGTACAATATTTACATGAAATAGCAATTCCATTGGGTCGTACACTGCAGGTTCTAGAAGGGATTGCCATGCACGTTATCACGGTTGCGAGTCGCAACCTTTGGTTGCTACTCGAAACCACGCGTGACCAGTCGAAACCTCCCAGTTGCGAGTCGCAATCAGCACGCATCAAACCTGGTTGCGAGTCGCAACCAAACCTGCTAAGTCGCAATCTCCGGTTACGAGTCGTAACCAAAGCGTGACGGACCGAGACCGCAGTTGCGAGTCGCAACCTCGGTTGCGAGTCGCAACCACCTTAGTTTCGACTGGGCTGTTTTATGTTATTGGGCCTTGACTGTTTGTCTTGTTGTTTTGGGCTTCAACTGTTGGGCCTCCTATTGACTGGGCTTCATTCTGATCTGCTACTGTATGTACATATGTTACTGTTTGTAGTTCTGCCTGTTAACTGTTTGTATACGTGCATGCTATACGTGTTTACTTGTACCCGACTTGACCCATATTTGGTAACCATGTTAGGACGTGGTGACCAACATACTTAACCAAGTAACGTATCATACCGAGCAACCCAAGGTGAGTTCACAACTTAAAAGCATGCGTCCCGGTGGTTTGGGACACGAGACTAAAACAACCCTATCCCCTTGTAAAGGGGATACCGTCTACACTCCTTCCCTAGTTATTGGGAAACAACTTACTTTATCTTCCCTTGTATTGGGAAACCTTTTTAGTTAATTACTGTTTATACGGAATGCAACTAACGGCACTAAACGCAACTCTATCACTCAAGTCCCTACTACATAATACCGATTAGTCGCCGGTGCCAGGCGAACGGGTTATTAGTTGATAGCGCTATTTAGGTCTTACCAGCCTCACACCGTGCCATGGTATGGGATCGGTCGTGAACTAATGTACTCAGGCATCCGTCAATGATGATAGAACATTGACATCGGGGCATCCTGCGGAAACGCATTCGGTTACCTAGTGTTCGGTATTGGAAAAACAGTTTAGTCGCTAACTTTTGGGGTAGCTCCCCATGGCATGTATAAACGGATAAGTTAACTGGTGAAACGAGTTTTTGGTAATTAAAACTGGACAACTAGTGAACTCACTCAGCATTATTGTTGACCCCCTTACTGCATGCTTTGCAGGTGGCCAGTGACTGGAGCAGCTGCTTGGGATGTGTAGTGGTCGTCTGCCCGTGTGTTGGGCATTTATTATGTTTACCTTGCGAACAATGTTCAAAACTGTTAATTATGCTTCCGCTACATTTTTCTCTGAACTTAAAACTCTGAACTTGATATTTGCTAATCGTATGGTTAGTAAGTGTTACTTTAATATTAACCAATGCTTAGTATAATTGGTGGCTGGATCCTGGTCAGTCACGCCCCCGAAGCGGGTGTTATCCGCGGGTGGATTTTGGGGGTGTGACAGATTGGTATCAGAGCCATTGGTTATAGTGAACTTGGTTTTAAAAAAGGGGAAAAATCTTTTGAGAAAAACCAGACTATAACCCGTGACTCGTGGCGACACTACACTCCAAGTACAAGGCTCGACTTATCTGACCTCATAGCTCGGACCCATAGTTACTTGCTTACTTGTCTTATGTTTCTGCTTTGCTATACGTACTAGTTTGCCTGATTAGATAGATACACCTTCTCTCTTCTATCTTATTCTCGCTATGTTGCGACATCACGCTCATACTATGTTTTCTGGTTATGAAGACAATGAGTGGACGCGGACGAGGAAACGTCAACATGACCCCGGCTCAGTTCACTAGCCTGCTCAACACTGTGGCTGCAGCTTTCGCAGCTCACCCTATAGGTAAACTCGTTGTCTTAGGATGTTTAGATCCTACCGCCGCATCGTCTTTTCGCCTCTAAACCTATTTCGCTTCACTCCTCACAACAGGTCAGCCTGCACCTGTGCAACCACGTGTTTGTACCTTCAAGACCTTTATGGATTGCAAGCCTCTTCCTTTCAATGGCACGGAGGGTGCCATAGGCCTTCTGCACTGGATTGAGAAGGTCGAAGCTGTTTTTGCTGTCTGTGAATGCCCAACTGCTAACTGGGTGAAGTTTGCTACTGGTACTCTAGAGGGAAGCGCACTTTCATGGTGGAAAGCGCAAATTCAAATGCTTGGCTTGGAGACTGCAAACGCTACTGCGTGGGAAGATTTCAAGGATATGATCAAGGAAGAGTACTGTCACAGGGACGACATCCACAAGCTGGAGAATGAGTACTATGAACTCAAGATGGTTGGGTCGGAGATTGAGACCTACACCAAGCTGTCCAACGACTATGCTGCTCTTTGTCCAAACATGTCTCGACCCATGTACCGAAGGATCGAACTGTACATCAAGGGTCTGGCCCCAGAAATCCGAAGCCATGTAACTTCAGCCAACCACACTACCATTCAGCCGATCGTTCGACTTGCTCACAAACTCACGGATCAGGCTGTGGAAGAGGGCAGGTTGCCCAAAAGGATCAGTGCTGCGGAAGGAAGTTCTAGTGATGGCAAACGAAAGTGGGATGGAAATCAGGGTAAGGATGCTAACCCTACTCAAGCCCCAGCTCAGCAAAGGAAAACTGACAACAGCAAAGGCACTCAGCAACAGGGTGGCTACCGGGGAAACTACCCTAAGTGCAACAAGTGTAACAGGCACCACAATGGGGCATGCAACAAGGGTCAATGTCAGCGATGCCACAAGATGGGGCACGAAGCAAAGGATTGTAGAAGTCAGTTCCCGGCAAGGCAGAATCAGCAACAACCCCAACAGCAACAGCAGCAGGGAAACAACAGAGTATGTTTTAAATGCGGGGCAACGGGGCACATGCGAAAGGATTGCCCTGAACTGAATCAGAATCGCAACAACAACCAGGGAGCTGGGAACAATGAGCAGAATAACAATGCTGGAAATGCAAGGGGCAGAGCTTTCGTGATTGGAGCTGGAGAAGCTAGGAACGATCCCAACGTCGTGGCGGGTAAGTTCCTACTTGATGATCGTTATGTTTCTGTGTTATTTGATTCCGGTGCCGATGCCAGTTATGTATCCCTTCGCATTAGTAAGAAACTTAAGCATTCGCCCGCATTATTAAGTTCTAGGCATACCGTCGAGATAGCTAATGGTAAGAACATCGAGGCCACGCACGTGATCCACGACTGCACCCTAGAATTGTCTGGCCATACGTTTAGTATCGATCTTTTCCCTGTCAAACTCGGAAGCTTCGACGTCGTCATTGGTATGGATTGGTTATCCAAACATCGCGCTGAGATCCTCTGTCAAGAGAAAGCAGTTCGTATACCTCGTCGTTCTGGTCAACCCCTCATCGTCAAAGGCAACAAAGGTGGAGAAGTCACAGGCATTATCTCGCTTCTAAAAGCCCAGAAGTGTTTGCAGAAAGGGCACACCGCTATCTTAGCACTTGTCACCAACGCCCACGATAAGGAAAAGAGGATTGAAGATTTTCCTGTAGTACGCGACTATCCCGAGGTATTTCCTGAGGAATTACCTGGACTCCCTCCTCACCGTCAGGTCGAATTCCAAATCGAGCTAGCTCCCGGAGCAGCACCCATAGCTCGTGCACCGTACCGATTGGCTCCTGCAGAACTGAAGGAACTCTCTACGCAACTACAAGAACTATTGGATAAAGGATTTATCCGTCCTAGTTCATCACCCTGGGGAGCCCAGTGCTCTTTGTCAAGAAGAAGGATGGCACATTCCGAATGTGCATCGACTATCGTGAGCTGAACAAGGTTACCATCAAGAATCGTTACCCCCTCCCGCGCATCGACGACCTATTCGATCAGTTGCAAGGATCGAGCTACTATTCAAAGATTGACCTGCGATCAGGCTATCATCAGCTGAGAGTTCGTAACGAAGACATCTCCAAGACTGCATTCAGGACTCGTTATGGTCATTACGAGTTCCTCGTCATGCCTTTTGGAATGACTAACGCACCTGCAGTGTTCATGGATCTTATGAACCGCGTATGTAAACCTTACCTCGACAAATTCGTGATTGTGTTTATCGACGACATCTTGATTTATTCAAAAAGTCAAGAAGAGCATGAACAGCACCTACGCCTTATCCTCGAACTCCTTCGCAACGAGCAACTGTACGCCAAATTCTCTAAATGTGACTTCTGGCTTCGGGAAGTCCATTTCCTCGGTCATGTAGTTAATAAGGACGGAATTCACGTCGACCCAGCTAAGATCGAATCGATAAAGAACTGGCCTACGCCTAAGACTCCCACTGAAGTACGCCAATTCTTGGGCTTGGCAGGCTACTACCGCAGATTCATTCAGGGATTCTCCAAGATTGCACAACCTCTCACAACACTCACTCAGAAAGGCGTCGCCTACAAGTGGAATACAGCACAGGAATCTGCCTTTCAGAGGCTTAAGGATAACCTCTGTAGCGCTCCTATTCTCACGTTGCCTGACGGCACTGACGACTTTGTGGTTTACTGCGATGCGTCTATTCATGGGCTCGGTTGCGTGCTAATGCAACGCGAGAAAGTTATCGCCTACGCCTCTCGACAACTCAAGACGCATGAGAAGAACTACACGACGCACGACTTGGAACTAGGAGCAGTGGTTTTTGCTCTTAAGATATGGAGACATTACCTGTACGGTACCAAGTGCACTATTTACACCGATCACAGGAGTCTCGAGCATATCTTTAGGCAAAAGGAATTGAACATGCGACAGCGCCGATGGGTCGAACTCTTGAATGACTACGAATGCGCCATCAAGTATCATCCGGGCAAGGCCAATGTCGTGGCAGACGCCCTCAGTCGAAAGGACACCGTACCAAAGCGCGTGCGAGCACTGCAACTTACCATCCAGTCTAACCTCCCTACTCAGATTCGAAATGCTCAGGTTGAAGCATTGAAGCCGGATAACATCAGGGCTGAGTCTCTGCGAGGGTCGAGACAGCAACTAGAACAGAAAGAAGATGGTGCTTACTATGTAACAGGACGCATCTGGGTTCCACTCTTTGGAGGTTTACGTGAACTCGTGATGGACGAAGCCCACAAGTCCCGCTACTCAGTACATCCTGGTTCGGACAAGATGTACCATGACTTGAAGACTACGTATTGGTGGCCTGGTATGAAGGCCCACATAGCAACATACGTCAGCAAATGTTTGACTTGCGCGAGAGTCAAGACAGAATACCAGAAGCCAGCAGGTCTACTCCAACAACCAGAAATCCCGAAATGGAAATGGGAGCAAATTTCCATGGATTTTGTTACAGGGCTACCTAGATCTCAACGCGGAAATGATGCTATTTGGGTGATAGTGGATCGACTAACCAAGTCCGCGCACTTTCTGGCTATTAAGGAAACAGACAAGTTTTCTACCTTGGCAGAGATTTACTTAAAGGAAGTAGTCTCGAGGCACGGAGTGCCAACCTCAATTATTTCCGACCGAGACGCTCGATTTACCTCGGAACTGTGGCAAGCTATGCACAAATGCTTTGGCTCACGTTTGGATATGAGCACTGCTTATCACCCGCAAACGGATGGACAGTCCGAACGTACCATCCAAACTCTAGAAGACATGCTTAGAGCGTGTGTGATCGATTTTGGTAAGAACTGGGAGAAGCATCTACCGTTAGTAGAGTTCTCATACAACAACAGCTACCACACCAGTATTCAGGCAGCACCTTTTGAGGCATTGTACGGTCGTAAATGCCGGTCACCTCTCTGCTGGGCGGAAATCGGTGATAGTCAAATCACGGGCCCAGAGATGGTGGTAGATACAACGGAAAAGATTGCCCAGATCAGACAACGCATGGCGGCAGCTCGTGACCGTCAGAAGAGCTACGCTGATAAGCGTAGGAAACCATTGGAATTCCAGGTCGGTGACCGGGTTCTACTTAAAGTCTCACCCTGGAAGGGTGTGGTTCGCTTTGGTAAACGGGGCAAGCTTAATCCGCGATATATCGGACCATTCGAAATTACCGAGAAGATCGGTAAGGTTGCTTATAGATTGAACCTGCCTGAAGAACTGAGTGCGGTACATAACGTTTTTCACATATCCAACCTGAAGAAGTGTTTGTCGGATGAAACACTTGTGATTCCTTTTAAGGAACTGACGATTGACGAACAGCTACACTTTACTGAGGAACCGATTGAGATCACTGATCGAGAGATCAAAATCCTCAAACGTAGCCAGATACCTCTTGTACGAGTTCGTTGGAACTCGCGACGTGGCCCAGAGTATACCTGGGAGCGGGAAGACCAGATGAAGCACAAGTATCCCCAGTTGTTCCCTAACGAAAACCCCAGCACTGAAGCTACGAACGAATTTCGGGACGAAATTCCAAACTAACGGGGGGATGATGTGACACCCCGTTGAAACGCTTTCACTTACACTAGCTTGACAGTGGCTGCCTTAACTTTCGGGACGAAAGTTCCTAAAACTTGGGGATAATGTGACACTTCGGACTTTCCCGAACAATCCTTCGATGTAACTTACGTGTGTATATTTATTAAATGAAAACCCGTGAACTTCGTGTTACATGTTATGTGTATCTACGTGTTGGTGTATTTAGATATGTATATATATATGTGTGCGTGTAATACATATGAGCCGAAACCACAAGCAACCCGACTCGAGACCACGGTCTCGAGTGAACATTAGTGACGGGCCGGTTTGGGCCTTGCAACACTTCTTAGCCCACCCCCCCCTTATGACCGACACACACACACACGCACCCTAGCCCACTCGCAACTATATAAGCCAACCTTTACCTCCCTAAACCATTTTACACTCTCCTCTCATCTTCTTCACTAAACCCTAAAACCCTAAATTTCTAGTAACCAAAATCAACTCCCCATTCCTTCATATCTCTCGGATCAAGTAAGCTATCAACAAGGAGGATCGGCCGAGCCAAGAGACCACCCGAACACCCCTTTTCTCTCAACCCCGAGTAACCGGTTAGTGTGTTTATGTTCATGATTGTTGGTGATTGCTATGGTCTTATGCTTGTTGATGTGATTAGAGGTTTTAGTATGAATATTAGGCTTGTATGTTCATAAATATGCTAAGGAAGGTGACTACTTGATGATGTTTGTTGTGAATGCTTATGATATCCGGTTTGTGGATTGTTACGGTTTTGGTTAAATGTTTTATATTGTTAAGTTGATGGGTTTTACTATCCGATGATGTTCAAGGATTTAGGCTTGATTGTTAGTTAATGTCCATGTTTGTGGCTACTAAAATGCATGTTTGGGTTAATCTTGTTTATGATTTTGTCCGGAAAATAGGTAGGAGTTTTAAACAGGATTTTGGGTTGTTTGTGAATGAAATTTGAACATGATTGATGAATATATGATGAACAGCTTGAATGTTGCTAAAATGTTTTGAATCTGCTGATTTTGATCTAAAATGTGCACAAAACCGACCAAGAAACATGTTTAGTGGCATAGTACAATATTTACATGAAATAGCAATTCCATTGGGTCGTACACTGCAGGTTCTAGAAGGGATTGCCATGCACGTTATCACGGTTGCGAGTCGCAACCTTTGGTTGCTACTCGAAACCACGCGTGACCAGTCGAAACCTCCCAGTTGCGAGTCGCAATCAGCACGCATCAAACCTGGTTGCGAGTCGCAACCAAACCTGCTAAGTCGCAATCTCCGGTTACGAGTCGTAACCAAAGCGTGACGGACCGAGACCGCAGTTGCGAGTCGCAACCTCGGTTGCGAGTCGCAACCACCTTAGTTTCGACTGGGCTGTTTTATGTTATTGGGCCTTGACTGTTTGTCTTGTTGTTTTGGGCTTCAACTGTTGGGCCTCCTATTGACTGGGCTTCATTCTGATCTGCTACTGTATGTACATATGTTACTGTTTGTAGTTCTGCCTGTTAACTGTTTGTATACGTGCATGCTATACGTGTTTACTTGTACCCGACTTGACCCATATTTGGTAACCATGTTAGGACGTGGTGACCAACATACTTAACCAAGTAACGTATCATACCGAGCAACCCAAGGTGAGTTCACAACTTAAAAGCATGCGTCCCGGTGGTTTGGGACACGAGACTAAAACAACCCTATCCCCTTGTAAAGGGGATACCGTCTACACTCCTTCCCTAGTTATTGGGAAACAACTTACTTTATCTTCCCTTGTATTGGGAAACCTTTTTAGTTAATTACTGTTTATACGGAATGCAACTAACGGCACTAAACGCAACTCTATCACTCAAGTCCCTACTACATAATACCGATTAGTCGCCGGTGCCAGGCGAACAGGTTATTAGTTGATAGCGCTATTTAGGTCTTACCAGCCTCACACCGTGCCATGGTATGGGATCGGTCGTGAACTAATGTACTCAGGCATCCGTCAATGATGATAGAACATTGACATCGGGGCATCCTGCGGAAACGCATTCGGTTACCTAGTGTTCGGTATTGGAAAAACAGTTTAGTCGCTAACTTTTGGGGTAGCTCCCCATGGCATGTATAAACGGATAAGTTAACTGGTGAAACGAGTTTTTGGTAATTAAAACTGGACAACTAGTGAACTCACTCAGCATTATTGTTGACCCCCTTACTGCATGCTTTGCAGGTGGCCAGTGACTGGAGCAGCTGCTTGGGATGTGTAGTGGTCGTCTGCCCGTGTGTTGGGCATTTATTATGTTTACCTTGCGAACAATGTTCAAAACTGTTAATTATGCTTCCGCTACATTTTTCTCTGAACTTAAAACTCTGAACTTGATATTTGCTAATCGTATGGTTAGTAAGTGTTACTTTAATATTAACCAATGCTTAGTATAATTGGTGGCTGGATCCTGGTCAGTCACGCCCCCGAAGCGGGTGTTATCCGCGGGTGGATTTTGGGGGTGTGACACTTACATTTGTTGAAACCGGGTGTGATCCTTGTTTACTTATCTTGTTTTTAAACCATCAATCACATTTCTTGCAATTGTTTATTTCTTTTAGTTAATCCACCCAATTTGCTATTCACATTTCAACATCTTTCAAAATCAATTAAAAATCACAAAAACAAATTAGCAAGCTTCATAATTGTGACACCTTTTAAGAATTCATCCAAATCCAACCGCAAACCACATACTCTTCGTGGTTCGACCCCTTGCTACCACTAACTATTTGTTAAGGGTAATTTGGGATTATAAATCTTATCTTTGACCGAAGCGCGTGTTGGTGCATGCGTCTGTCGACTTCGTCTTGTATCAAGTCTTGTTTGTATTTAGATATATCAGGGCACGTTATATGAGGAAAATGTCAAATATAGGGTGAATAGCAATTTCAAGCGAAATTACATCTTGTAATTCCGCTTGAAATGATCATATCCAGTTCAAGCGAAATCATATATGTTAATTCCGCTTGAAGCTGATTTCGCTTGAAGGTAATTCCGCTTGAGACGTATTCAAGCGAAATTACATCCCCTATATATACCTTGTGTCTTGATTTAATTTGTATCTTTTCCGGTCTGAGCAACGAAGTGCTGCCGAAGTGTCGTCTCGCTGTAAAACGTCATTATATCGATAATATCGATAGTTAAAGTGTAAATCTAGCTGAATTGACCTCGATACGTCTGTTTCCGCCTTTCGTATTGAGAAAAACTCTTCTGATCGACTCGTTCGGGTCTGAAAACGATCCTACAAGTGGTATCAGAGCTCGGGAGGAAGAGTTCATTCCAATTCAGTTGCAAATTCTGATTTCTACACCTTCTTTTTAAAAATTTACAACTTTTCAAGGTCAAAATGTCTTGATTTTTACACATCATACTCGGAATTGTGTTTTAACAAAACCTTGAGAGTTTCAGGCTAAAATTCGATCTAAAAGTGACAAAATTTCTAATTCCGTTTCAAAATCAGCGAGAGAATGATGACATCAGCAGCATTTCAAACGGAATTAGAGCTTAATTCCGCTTGAAACCGGTATTCCACTTGAAATTTCATCCTTATTCCGCTTGAAATTGGCTAGTTCCGCTTCAAGTCGTGTTTCCGCTTCAGTAATCCCGCTTGAAATCTGCTATTCCGCTTCAATCTGGTATTCCGTTTGAAAAAGGTGTTAGTTCAAGCGAAATTAGTTATTCCGCTTGAAAAGATATTTCGCTTGAAAGGAGATTTCGCTTGAACGTACTGATTTCGTTTGAACAGGGATTCCGCTTGAGATTGTGATTCCGTTTGAAAACACTGTTTGACAATCTTTTGAAAACCGAAACATGGACGAGGAATTCTACAACGCTTTTGCTACCCCGATCACTGTGACTCAGCAGGCAATGTTGGAAAATGAAACGGGGACTATGCAAAAACCGCCTAAGCTCATGAACATTGAGGAGTATAAAGGTTGGGAAGGACGGTTTGAAAACTGGGTACAAGCGAACTATTTAGATGCTTGGGGATGCGTTGAGACTAAATACGTTAGACCGACAAATGATGATGAAGAGGAGATTGCTATCAAGGATATGAGTGCTGATGATAAAAAGAAATATAAGAATGAAAAAATGATGCTAAGTCTGCTACAACAAGCTGTGAAAGAAGACATCTTGGTCTTGTTGCAACACAATGGTAGTGCTTATTCGATCTGGAAGGCTTTAAGATCAAAGTTTGTTGGTAGTCAAGAAATGATAAAGAACAAAAAATCACTTTTGAAGAAGGAGTTTGATCTATTTCGAGGTTTGAAAAGTGAGAGCACAAATCAGATAATTGAAAGGTACTGCAATTTGTTGGTAAACATGAGGAGAGTGAGCATCAGCAAAGACAATGAAGAGTTGATTGAAAAATTAGTAGATGTGTTGCCACACGAAACTTGGGGCACATACTTGATGATGCTAAGGAACGAGAAAGGTTTTAGCAATCTGACACTTAGCAAATTTATTGAAAAGATTGAGGCTTAGGAAATGGAACAGATAAAAATTTCAAGAATGAAAGTGTTTGATGGTGAACAAGACATCAGTTTGTACTACAAAGCAGGATTGAATGAAAAGACAAACATGTCACCAAAAGTTGAAACTGCATTCAACGCAAAGAATTCATCAGGAAGTTCGTCTAAAGGATCAAGCAGCAAAACGAGTTTCTCATCATTTCCTTCATTTGATCCAAATTTAGCAACAACAAAGAATGGCAGGAAATTACAGTGCAATATTGTTTTAAATCTTGAGGATGATCAAGATTATACAGAAGAAGTTGCAAAAAGCCACATGTCTCTGTTGGGAACTGTTTTAGAGTCGTATGGAAGTTTTGTTGCAGGTCGGATCGGAAATCCAATGCTGACTAAGGAGGATTACGACCAGATTGATGCTGAAGAGATGGAATTAATGGATATTAAATGGTGTTTGGCTAGTGTGTTGAGGAGAGCTGAGAAATTCAAGCAGATCACAGGAAGAGATGATCTTCGTGAGGTTAATGTTTTAACTTTAGGTTTTGATAAATCTAAAGTCACTTGTTTTCGTTGCAGGGAAAAAGGACACTTCAAGAGGAAGTGCACTAATCGTGAAGCAAGTGGAGCTCAAAATCCGTTTAACAACAATGATAACTACCGGAAGGCCATCTACCATCAAGTTGCTCAACAACCAACTCAACAACAGGCACAAACGGCACATGGAAGGAATGTAATTGAAGAATCTTCAAAGAGAGCTTGTATGGTGAATCAAGATGAAAAGAAGACATCAACAGGATTCAACTGGGACAAATATATACCAGCTGACGCTAAAGCATGTGTGATTGATCAAGATGATGAAAAGTTACCTGAAGGGTTTAGCTGGGAGAATTTCAATTGGGATGATTATGATCCTAACAAAGCTCCAGTTCACACAGCTTTTTTTGCTCGAATTGAAGAAGATAGTGATGATGACACTGAATATTATGCAAAAAGAATGAGAGATCATTTTAAAATGATGGCAGAAAGCGACAGTGAAGATGAGAAAGCTAAGCAGAAAAAGAAAAAGATCAAAACACCGGTCAGCAGTGATGATGAAGATGTTCCAGTGGTCAGAAGAAAAGTAAAAGAAGTTCCAAAGTTCAAGATTAGTGAAGATGTTGATGCCAGTGGGATTCCTGTGAACTGTGGAACCTGTGAAATTATGAAAAAGAAAAACAGTGAGTTGATCAACAACATGAACAGGTTAAAGGAATCTTATGATGTGTTGAACAAAGCAATGAATATGTACAATGACACAAGTGAAGAACAGGCAACAGCAATGAAGACACTTCAAGGAGCTTTCATGATCAAACAGAAAGTTGTGAACAACTACATCGAGAAGTGTGCTGTTCTAGAACAAAAACTGGAGGCTCAAAGAATTGAAACTGAAAGAGTTAATCGTTTCTTGAAAAGTTACTAATGTACTTCTTATGTCATTGACAGGATTTATCCAACTGTTGAAGGCATGAAGGCGTTTGAAGATGATGAAGTAACTGAAGAACAGAAGATTTCTGAAGAAAAGGCTCCTGAAAAGAAGAAAGAAAAGAAGAAGGATAATAAAGAAAAGACATCTGGTAAGAAACAAGGTGTCAGTTATAACAAGTGTCCACCCCCGCTGGAAAATGGATATTTGCCCAGAAATCCAAATTCTGAAAGAGTCCAAAAGGCAACAAACTTACAGTGGGAGTCGGAGTCTTCAGTCAATTTGCCAGAAAATATTGATGTCACGTTCACATCGTCTGACACTGATCAACAATCTCAATTGATGAAGAAAGTAGTGGATCATGTGTTAGATAACGATGGAGGAGTCAAAGTCAGAGTCTATGTCGGAGTCAAAGTCTGAGTCCAGCACTCCGAGTCAAACCAAAAAACAGGGCAAAAGAGTTTATAACAAAGAATTCCTGATATCAAAATCTAATTTGAATGATGAAACATTTAAAGTGGCTTATACTTTGAATGATTCTGACAAATTATATTCTGATGAGAAATTTCCAATAAGAGGTGTCAAAACTGAGATGATAAAAAAGGTTTTCAAACTAACAGAAATCAATATTTCTGAAATAAAAGATTTAAATCTTACTGATAAACCTAAAAAATACACCTCAAGAATTCAACAAAGAGAAAACAAGAAAAAAAGGTTACGGTTCTGATTCTGGTTATCGAAAGAAACCAAACCATAACGGTAATTTCAAAAAGAAAGGTCTTGGTTTTACTCCAACAGAAAATCAGAAAAATGAAAAATATGTTCGAGATTTTAAATCAAAGATGACATTTGTTTCAGGTACATCTTCTGAAGAAGAGAAAGAAAAGTTGTTCAGAAAGCAGTCTAACAGAGATTTCCTTGTGAAGAAGCAAGATGAGATGAAGAATGTTGATTAGAAAAAGAAAACTCGAACCTGTTTCAAGTGTGGAAAAAATGGTCATATTGCCATGAAGTGTTCAAAGGCAATTCAAACCAAACAGGGAGTTTATAAACTGAAAGAAAAAGTGATTGAGTTTGAACCACCAATTGATAGAACCAAACTATTCAAAAATTCAAAATTTGAAATTGGTGAATGTTCAAACAGGTTTTAGAAGAAAAGAGCTAAATCTGACAACCAGAAATGGGTTGTTAAGAAGTCTGGTAATAGTTCTAGCGATGATACTGATAGGTCAAAATCAGGGGAGCTATCTTCTGGCGATGAATCTGATTCCTCAAAGTCAGATGAGCCACAGGTTGAGGAAAAATGTGAAAAATCAGTTCCGATTGTGGATGATGTGAATTTTCCACCACTTCGGGCTGAGAATTTTAAGAAGAAAATTGGTAAAATTGAGATTTCAAACCAATTTTATTCTGATAAAAAGGTTTTTGATGTTGATAAGGCTTTTAACCCCAAAGTGAAACACATCTTTGGAAAAATGATTGACGGAAAAGTCAAAGGGGTTAAAGAGTTCTATGAGAAGAAGATGGGAGGTAAGAAACCAAATGTTGGTAGCTTGGTATCACCCAAGGCTGGTCAGGCTTGGGTGGATATATTCTTTGAATAGAAAAACCTGACTTGCCGGAGCTCCCAAGTTGGTATCGTGGAGCATGAATCGGCATCTTTATTAAAATGTTTTTTTTAAATGGTTAAGTGTGACTTGCCGGAACTCCCAGATTGGTAAGTGTGAAGTAGGAATCGGCATCTTGAGAATTCAACCAACAGATGGTAATTGGTTGAAAAGCATTTTTTACAAGTGTTTGGTTGTTGATCTTACAAGTGGTTAATCAAGGTCATTAAGTTGAACTTGATTTAACTATCATTCAAAAGATTGGTAAACAATGTGATGATTTGATCCCCATTTCCTACAAGTGGTAAAATCAACAAAACTAATTTTCCAGAAAAAACATTTTGATTAAAACAAACTTAAGTGTTTTGAAATCATAATGGGAAAATAGTTTGTTGAGAGTGGGAGTTCTGATTGTTTATGACAAATGGATGGAGAATTGAAGCGATTCACATCATGTTGTCATGTTTCTTGTATAGTTTGTTTTCATAGTTTTTTTTTTAAGAAATGCTTTTTGAATTTTAGGGGGAGTAAGAAATTTCAGAAAATCCAAAAACATTAGAAAATTTGAAAATGCCAAAAACATCGAAAATTTCAAAAATGAATTTTGTTGTGAAAAGAGGAAATGATAGTACATCAGTGGACTATCACAGCACGCTAAAGAAATGGAAAGTAAAAATGCGATAAACAATCTCACTGCGGATGTGCCAGTAGGTTTTTGCACATTTAGTAGATTGTGACGAGATATAAATCTAAATTTCAAACTTGCTTATATCGTGGGGAACATTTCTTGGATATATGGGTAACCCCCGAAATCTTGTTTGAAAGGTCCCTCTTTCTGAGATACTAGGTCTTTATACTCAGTGATATCTGGGGTATTATCCTGGGACTTCTGATTTTGCGGAAGCAATAGCCTAGTCCCCGTATAATACTTTCTGCTTTTGCTTGAAACATAGCGTCACCCTCAGTACAAAAAATGATGAAACATTGAAAAATGTTAATCATGTGCTGTTGAAGAAAAGATTCTCTAAAGGGAACACACCTGAAGTCGAACCGTCATCTCTCTGCTGAACGGAAGTTCTGACCTGAGCTCTCACGGTTTCGCATCTAACCCCTTACAGATATCATCTAGGTATACTCACCTGTAAGACTGAATATTGGGATCTGGATACGGGAGTATATTCAAGTGATGGGACACACGAATGAGTTTAAGTATCTAAAACATTAATATTGTATCTCGAAATAGTTAAACTTTGAGTGAAAATTTAAGAGGACTAGTATACTGACAATCTAGGTGAATTGTTTAGAACTGAAAATGTTTAAAGCTTAACGGTGTTAGTGATTTGTCTCAAAACTGATATGATCCTCTTTCACAAACTCACAAAAATATTGTCTGTAAATATTTCTTTATTGCAATTTTATTTCATTCAAAAATCCAAAAAGATTTTAGTGTGTTTTAGCATAAATTTTGAAAAATACAAAAAGATTTTTGACAACTGATGTTGGAAAACTGATTTTCAAAAAGTGCTAGACATGATGAACAAGTGGTTTGGGAGAGTGTGTTTTGAAAAGGAAAATAATAATTTTTGCAAATGGTTCATCAAAGATTAACATTGCAAAATCATTGTTTGAATATCTTATCCATAAGTGGTCACCAGAAAATTGTGCAGGAAACAGGATAAGAGCTAGGTGATCTTGTGAACCTGTGAAAGCCAGACTACGATCCCAGCTTACTGAGAGGGGGAGTTTGAATGACAAAGAGCCAGGTTTTGTTCCTGAGAATGCTGATGCTGATGATTTTAATGAATCAAGAGATCTGATCAAGAGTAGATAGAGCCAGATTGTGATTCTGGGATTGAAGATTATTTGTTCGCTGAGAGTCTGTTGGTGATAGAAAGAGAAGAGAGAAGATTTGAGGATACTTACAGTGTCAGATACTTCAAAGAGTTCGAGAGGACTGATAAAGACTGAAGATGCGAAGACTCGTCAACATTAGAAGGGGAGTCTGTTGGTGCATGCGTCTGTCGACATCGTCTTGTATTGAGTCTTGTTTGTATTTAGATAGATCAGGGCACGTTATACCAGGAAAATGTCAAATATAGGGTGAATAGCAGTTTCAAGCGAAATTACATCTTGTAATTCCGATTGAAATGATCATATCCAGTTCAAGCGAAATCATATATGTTAATTCCGCTTGAAGCTGATTTCGCTTGAAGGTAATTCCGCTTGAGACGTATTCAAGCGAAATTACATCCCCTCTATATACCTTGTGTCTTGATTTCATTTGTATCTTTTCCGGTCTGAGCAACGAAGTGCTGCCGAAGTGTCGTCTCGCTGTAAAACGTCATTATATCAATAATATCAACAGTTAAAGTGTAAATCTAGCTAAATTGACCTCGATACATCTGTTTCCGCCTTTCGTATTGAGAAAAACTCTTCTGATCGTCTCGTTCGGGTCTGGAAACGATCCTACGGCGCGACACACCGATCAAATTTTGGCGCCGTTGCCGGAGAGTGCGTGTGCTTTATGTTTGGATTATTGTTTGAATTTGCGTGATTATCTGTTTAAGTTGTTTAGTTTCTTTTTGCACTTTGTCTTTTTCCTTGTTACGCGGGTGTGTTACTTGTGCGGATTACAGGTAGTGTATGCATATGCGGAACTCCGGGAGGACTTCACCGTTAGTCTACGAACCGGAAATCGAAAGAGTTGCAAGAAGGAATTTAGCAAGCCGATTGGAAGCAACACTTGCTTCTAATCAAACCAATCAAACACCACAGTTCACACCGACCATTGAAACCGACTCAATGGCAAACCAAAACTCAAACCAAAACCAAAACCTCAACCGGAACCAATTCCAATATCGAAGCAACTTCAATCCCGCCCAAAATGTTCAACCTATACCTCAAGAGCGACCGGGTGGTAATAACAACACCGGACCACCCACACCACCTTTCCAAAACCAAAATCCCAACAACACCCAAAGAACACCCCAACAACAAAACCTTCATCGACAAACTTCCTTACCTATCAACCTTGATGACCGGAATGTCAATTCCGACCGTCAAGGTAATCGAGATCGTGGCAATCCCGCGAACGAAGACCCATTCTTCAACATAGACGATTTGAGGAACGCCATCCCCGATGACGAACCGTATAGTGTTCCCGGTTATCAATCGGCAGAGCATGTGAGTGTTCATACGGAAAATTCGGACGATGGGGGATATTATGATGATCGGGCTAATGATGACGAAGATTGGGGGTATGTGAATCAGGGTAACATCTACAACGCAAGAGGGTTTGAAGATGATGAGTTTGGCTATCAAAACGCAAATTTTGTGGGGAATGATGACTACGGGTACGGGGATAGGAGAAATGACGGTTACGAAAATAAGCGCCAACCACGAAACAACAATCAAAGGAACCGGAACGACGGGTTTTACAACAACAACAACAACAACAATGCTAACCCTAACCGGATTCCTCGTTTCGTGGGAGGGGGTAATCAAAGGGGTAACCAAGGTGGCAACCGAAGAGGTGATAGAAGGGATAATCGAAGACCGGTCGATCAAGAGGTTAACGGTCCACAACGTCGTCAACAACCTCCACAGGGAGTGAATGGCCGTTTCCGACCGGTGGTCACCGATAATGACTCTCCAATTGTGTGCAAAAGGAGAATGTTCGATTGCAAGCCCCACTACATCAACATACTTCCCCATTTCAATGGGAGGTCTAATGATGAGCCATACACGCATTTGGCGGAGTTTTCCTCCATTTGTAACACTATCGGGGGGCACAACTTTGCATTGGAGGAGGTCAAACTTCGATTGTTCCAATTCTCGCTAAAAGACAAGGCAAAGCAATGGTTTCTCACACTTCCAGCGAATAGTATCCGAACATGGGGTGAGATGCAACAAGTCTTTCTCGATGAGTATTATTCAATGGTGAAGACCGATGATGCACGGGATGAAATAAAGCCGTTTCGGCAATTATCGAGTGAACCGTTGCATGAAGCGTTCACTCGATACAAAGAGTTAATTCGGAAATGCCCACATCACCAAATAGAAAAGTGGGAGTTGGTTAAGTGTTTTGTACGGGGATTGGATGATGCAACGTGGAATCGCCTCGAGTCAACGAGCAACGGAACGTTATTGAGCAATCATGAAGATGATGATTGGGAATTCCTTGAGCGGATGAGCAAGCGGTCTAAAGAAAAGGAATCGGCCGATAGAGCCAAGAAACATCCCGTTTCCCGGTCACTTCCCGATCTTGATTCTAAGGATCGAATTTCTACCTTAGAACGGGAAATGGCTCGTATGAAGAAGAAGGAGGTGAACGCGGTACAATTCGCGGTGTGGAGATATCGGCCATAGAACCGAACAATGTCCAATGGGGTTAAGTGATTACACTGAGGAGGTAAACCAAGTGTATGGGGATCGAAAGCAATATGACATGAACTCCAACACTTACCATCCAGGTTTGAGAAATCACCCTAATTTCCGGTATGGTAACGCATCAAACCAAATGAATCCGAATTTCCAATCGGGTAATCAAGGTGGCTCATCGTATAACAATCGTCAAGGTGGTAACCAAGGGGGTTACCAAAGGAATTACAATCAAGGGGGAAACCAAGGGTATCAAAGCCGAGAAAACAATTATCAGCAGGGTTACAATTATTTTGAAGGTTTGAATCACATCTTGGAGCCTATTCTCATCATCTTTCACCCACCAATCTACCTACCATTATTCCTACAACCCGAATCAACAACGAAATCATCACAATTTCCATTCGATAACCCTAATCACCATTTTTCATTCCAATCCCTCATTACCACCTTCCATAACCCTAACCATTCATCCATTCATCCACCTCCAAGCTTCAAGATGACCCAATTCAAGCTTCCATCATTCGTTGATCATGCCTTTTTCACCATGAGCGGCTAAATTCTTGGAGGTTTCACCCCGGTGTAGGTTTTTGTAAGTTCTTAGGGTTTAAGCATTGTATTTGAGATTAGATTTGTGACAAGTTGTGATTTGATTTTGAAACTTATGATAATTGTCTTGCATTGGTATTGTATTCGTGAATTATCGAGTGAAGATTAAATTTGACTTTGCGAAATGTTTATGTGCAATTATGCCTTATCTAAGTTAGAGTTTACATGTTCTTGGTAACGAAGTGCATTGTGGTCCGTCATTCACGACGTTGATAGCTCTTGGCACCTAAGCCTTGTAACACTAAATTTGTTAATCATATTTGCAATTGAATCGAATCTAAAACGTGTAGAAACCCTAGGACTTCAATTACCGAACCGGGTGTGAACCTTGTTTTCATTATATTGTTTAATCAATCAATTTCATTTCTTGCAATTTATTAATCGTTAGCAGTCAATCAATCCAATTATTTTTGTAATCTTAATTCACATCTTTCAACAAAACAAAAATACAAAAATATATCATAGCAAGCTTCATAATTGTGACACCTTTTCATAATTCAATCGAATCCATTCGTAAACCACATACTCTTCGTGGTTCGACCCCTTACTATCACTAACTATTTGTTAAGGGTAATTTGGGACTATAAATCTTATCTTTGACCGGAGCGCGACACTCACAACAAATTACCCGAACCGGTTGATTTGATATCTCATGTTAGTGTCGTTTTATCGAGTGCCCTTCCTCAAAAAGCTCATGACCCAGGAGATCCTCTTATTTCAATTTAAATTGGAACATTTAAAATCGAGAGGGCACTCCTCGATCTTGGAGCTTGTGTGAGCATTTTACCTGGGAGTTTGTATGACCAATACGATTTTGGTCCATTAAAAAAATTTGATACTCCCGTGGTATTGGCCGATCAGACTCCCACACATCCAAGGGGGATGGTGGAAGACGTGATTGTTAAAGTGGATGATTGTTACTACCCAGTTGACTTTTTGGTAGTAGACTATGTTGGGTGTGTTGAGGACACCCAACCGATAGTTATACTGGGTAGACCGTTCCTGGCAACTGCTAATGCCATAATAAATTGTGCAATGGGAACGGTAAGAATGAAATTTGGGGACCGGGAATTAAATTTGAATGTTTTTCCAAATTTTACTAACCCACTCGGTGAGGATAAGTGTCCTAAAAAGGACATGAATCCAAACAAAAAGGTTTGTGCTATGGTTGGTAGGTTTGGAGAAACAAAGAAGAAGACGGTCAAGAAAAAGAAGACGAAGAAGTCACCTATAGAAAAGAAGAAGGAAGAGGAGATGAGGAAGTTTGGACCGTTTGGCAACAAATGGTATGAATCACCGGTGGGTGATTTCGAGGAGTTCGTAGGCGGCAAGCACGCCATTCGACCACCATGAGGTGGTAAGTCAGTTGTTGTTGTATATTTTCTTTCACAATTAGTTTTAGTTTTTCTTTGTAGTTTTGTTGTTGTTGTATGATGTTGTTATTTAGTTTTAGTAGTTAAATGAACGTTGTGGGTGTGTTCCCTATATAACCCTCACGAGACCTCTCGTCCTCCCAAGCTATTGGGGGCTTTAAAAGGGCTTGTTGCATAAGCTAAATGCAACCGTAATTCCTACGAAAGTGAGTTAGGATTGTTATTATTGTAAACTATTTTTCCACAAAAATCAAGGTAATTTAACGCATGATTTGGTAAACTTTCATAAAAATGGTAGAACTAAGAACCTAACAAATTTCAATGGTTGTGAGAAGCATGCTTCTACACAAGGGTTAAGATTTGTAGGTATAACATGTTCGCGGGACAACCGTTTTTATGAAGAGAAGAAGAAGACAGAAGCATCTAGCGACAAAAATCAGGTGCATGCGTTTCCTTTTTACCTTGATTCTTAGATTAGTAATAAGTGGAGTGTAATTGTATATTATTTTTCCGGGGTGGAATTTTTGGGAAGTTAGCCGTGTCACATCCCTTGTGTGTTTTAAAACTCTAGTTCTTACACATTGAGAACAATGTTTACCTCAAGTGTGGGGATGGGGGAGTAGTAAAAGTTTTTGATTTTGACCCGTTCATTTAAACACTACACATTGAGGACAATGTTTACCTCAAGTGTGGGGATGGGGGAAAATTTCAAAAATTTTTCAAAAACGTCTTGTTTCAAAAGCGATCTTAAAGCACAAGTAACTAAGTCAACGAGGGATGTCACAACCCATTTGGTCTTTTGTCATGGTCAAGTTCAAATTAATAGCATGTCGGGTATTTAGCGGGTGGTTATTTAGGAATAATCCGCTTAAGAAACTAGCATTTTATGCATATCACATACCATACCCTTATACGTGAGGTCTTGAGCCACTTTATATCATAGATTTACATATACATGTTTCTTTGTTTGAGTGGACCATTAGTCGCGTATTGTAGAACTTGCAACTTTTAATACGTTCGAGACCATAGACCGAATACAAGCACGAGAATGATTAAGGCATTAGGTAAAACTTTTCATTTTACACCATTTATATATCCTTACCCAAAAACCATCCCCTAGTAGCCAACTTTGAGCCAAAACCTTTGCCCATAACCATAAGCCTTTTCTTTTTAAACCCGTGTGATGAAGATTCGATTGTAGGATTATTTGTTTGTATAGTTGTGATTTATTCATATATATAAAAAATTAAAAAAAAAAGAGCAAAAATTTCAGAAAATGTTATGAAAAAAAAAATGAAAAAGCGTTGAGAAAAACACAAAAAGATGTGTTAGTAGTTGTTAAATAAAAGGCGAAAGTTGTTACCTCATAGTTGATGTTTATATTTAGTTTTGTTTAGTTTAGTGGTTTGTAATAAAAATAGAATTTTCATCACCTTAGCCACTTTAAATATCATACTTCCTACCCTTAGCCTAGCCCCGTTACAACCCTCCAAAGACCTTATGACTTGCTCTTAGTATTCGTGTTCAGTGGTGGAGAACGATTGAGTTGCAAGCCTATGCGGGTACGTGCTCTAATCGGTTTTGAGTGATTACGTAGAAAGTGATAGTTCATTATCTAATTAGCCAAATTTTAAACCGAGTGTAGAGAACAGTGTGAGGGATGTGCATGATTTGTCGGTTTCACAGGCGGGTTAATCTTGGATAACCATTTTATATGTGAATATTCACTTTACCATTAAATATGTTGAAAAGTGTAAAGAGTTTGAACTTGTGCATGACATTAAACCTTAACCTTAGTCTCGGGAATGTGATGTGTGTTTCTTGTTCGACCCACGTGAAAGTGAGAAACATATTTGCTAGAGGGCAAGCAAACGACAAGTGTGGCGATGTAACGGAGGGTGTGAAACCCGAGTGTTAACGTGCGTATTTTGTGTCATTTATTGCTGTTTACATGATTATACATTTGGAATATATTCACTACGAAAGTTTGTGGTTTTACAGGTCAACCGTGTAATTTGGTGAAGTTAAAATGGTTAAAAGATGAAGAGGAACACTCGAAAATGATAAACAAGGAAGGAGTCAACATAGAAGACTTTGGAGGGCACCATTAATTGTTTTGGATGGGACATCATCATATGCTACATGGCAGGGACTTTTGGGGAGGTTTGTTTTGAGATAAAATCATCGTGACATCAGCAATATAAGATATGTATATGTTGATCCCCTCTTCACAAAACAGCCATCATAATCATCACATGCTGGACAAGGAATTGGGCCGCCATATTTATAAGAGGACTGTTTGTGGATTATTTTGATTGGGCCGATAACAAGGCAGACATATTGGGCGGCCAACATTGAAAAGAAAAGGGGTAGTCACGTGAAAGAGGAGGCACATGGGAGACTCGCACATGCACCTCTTGGTTTTTGGCGGTTGATATAGGAAGAAGGAGCATCACGACATCATCATTAGCAACACACATCATCACAATAATAGAGATAGTGGGCCGACATCAAAGGAAAGATGAGAACACACGTGGCTTTGGGGGGGTTTAAAAGAAAACATCATCATCATCATCTTTGGACAGTGGGTGAGAAGACACAAGAGTCAACAACATTAAATCTTCATCATCACATCACAAAAGTTGAAGGCACATGTTGGTGGACCTCTTTTGTGGGTAACGAGAATTGGGCCGACATCATCAATCGTCATCTCACATACACATGGGCTTGGAGAAGATGAAACATCTCGTTGACTGATGGGCCGACATGTTGGACCAAACATTGGGAGGAGCCAACATCACGTGAACAAGAGACAACACACCTGGGCCATCGCCGACGGTCGATACAAATTGTCGTCGCTCGTTTTGTCCGTAGACAGTGACTTTGGCCGTCGACCACTTCTGAAAATACATGAGGCGTCGCCGACGGGGCTTCAGGCCGTCGGCGATGGCCTCCCAATATGTTGACGCGAGAATTTTGTTCTTTTGAGTATGGGAACGAATAAAAAGATGGGGATCATCATTATTCGAGAGTTACACATTAGTTTTAAGTTTTGAAAGTGATCTTGGGGGCCATTATCATCCATCATCTTAAACACCCGAATCATTACCACTTTTCATTCCATAACCCTAATCATCATTCATCCTTCATTCCATTCATCACCACCAACCATTCCCAACCCTAACCACCATTTTCACAACTTCAACGCTTCAAGATGATGATGTTCAAGTTCTCGACTTCCGGTGATAGCGTTCGTCCTTCCATGAGCGGCTAATTTCTTGGAGGATTCATCCCGGTGTAGACTTTTGTAAGAGTTAGGGTTTATTATGTTTTGATGTTTGCTTTGTGACAACTTGAATTACATTTGAATCTTTAGACAATTGTCCTACGTTTGTATTGAATTTGCGAATTGTCGATTGAATGATTAAATTTGACTTTGTGAAATGAATACACGTATTTATGCCTTGTCTTTTGATAGGATTTGCTAGTCCAAAGTAACGAAGTGCATCGTGGTCCGTTGTCTATGACGTTGATAGCGATTGGCACCTAAGCTTTGTGATTGTGACCCGTTAATGAATTATTTCGAGTAAATCAAATTAAAACACATAGTAAACCTAAGCCTTACATTTGTTGAAACCGGGTGTGATCCTTGTTTACTTATCTTGTTTTTAAACCATCAATCACATTTCTTGCAATTATTTATTTCTTTTAGTTAATCCAACCAATTTGCTATTCACATTTCAACATCTTTCAAAATCAATTAAAAATCACAAAAACAAATTAGCAAGCTTCATAATTGTGACACCTTTTAAGAATTCATCCAAATCCAACCGCAAACCACATACTCTTCGTGGTTCGACCCTTTGCTACCACTAACTATTTGTTAAGGGTAATTTGGGATTATAAATCTTATCTTTGACCAGAGCGCGACACACCGATCAATGCTCTAGAATCACTTGATTCTATCATCCACAGCCCACCTCCCGGGGCAAATTTGCTTTCTACACCCAACCTCACCTCCACAATTCCCCCACAAACAAAAATATTGTTGGATGCTCTTGATTTGAACCAGGCACAAACCAGTCCTTCTCACTCACCTGTCAATGAGAACATACCTCAACAAGTGACTAGGTCTAATGTATCAATCATTGCTACCCACCAACAACATCTGAGGAGGTTACACTGCTGGAATTACCTGTAATTCCTGTCAGTAGTTCAAGTGGAGCAGTAACTACAAGTATTGGATCAACAGATCTACATTTGGCCAGTTGTTTCATCAATCAGACTCCTTTGAAGGCAATTCTATAGCACCTCTGATATCCACTAGTGAGTTTATTTTGACCACTGGTACCATCAAAAGGTTATCAAGTACTGAAGGAAGAAGACCCCAGTACGAAGAACAAGGGGCATCGATGGATGACTTTTGGAATTCGTTCCCAAAGTCAAACATTGATACAACCACTGCAAGTGGGAAATCAGATGATCCCATTAACTTGGGTGATGGTTTGAAATATCAGGAATTGACGGAGAGGGTAGACAGAATTGACTCAACTGTTACAGACATCAAGACAATGCTGCAACAGTTGTTAAATTCACAAAAGTTCACAACCCCTGCTGCTCCAATTCAAGCATCTGCACAACCTGCACCTGCTACAAATGAGTTATGGAACTTATTTCACCCACTGCTCCAACATCAAAGACAATTGGCTGATCAGCAGCATGAGATACATGTTCAAAAGCTGAGAAACATGATGGAGTCAAGGTTTAAAGATACCCATGCTGACATCAAGGCTATCAAGGCCCACATACTTAACACCACTGGCACTGCTCCTCCCACTGTTCTCTTTATTGATAATCCCCCACCAGATAATGCCAAAAAGGGGGAGAAAATCAAGCAGTGGAAGAAGAAGGGAATTGAAGATGGTCTTTATATTGAACCAGAAAAAGATTGTATGACTAAAGACATTCCATTGCCAGATGCTATTAAAAAGATTGATGTTACCACTAATGCTATTGCTGAAGCATTAGCTGAGGTGAAAAGGGATAGAAAGGCTAAAGATAATGCCAGGTGGGAACAGGAGAAAAGAGCTTTTATGGAGCTGAATGTATAGGGTCCTTCTGAACCTATGGATGATAAAAATCCTAAGGATGAAAAGAAGAAGCCCATTAGACAAGTGAGGCAACCCAAACACACACCATCCAGACCCACAAAGCATGCTTCCAAACCACCTTCCAAAGGCTCCAAATATCAAACTTCCACCCAAACAGCTGTTGTAACTCCTACTGTATCAACAACTGTTGATACTCCAGTAGTTTCAACAACTGCTAGCCAAACACCTGCCATCACTTCAACGCACACCACTTCAACACACACCACAACCACTGCCTTACCACCACCACCACCAAAAATCACCTCACCACCTAAAACATCTTCACAACCATCATCACCTCCTGCTAAAAAGCAGAAGACATCAGATGTTACAACATCTGTTGTAATGGCAACAGTGGTTGAAACACCAGTTGTTTCAACAACTGTTAGTCAGCCACATTCCACCACTCAAATCAATACCTCACAACCATCCAACACACCACCAGCCTCTCCTAAACTAAAAAGGAGAAGGATAATTTTGCCCGATGATGAGTCTCCATCACCACCACCTACATCTTCACAATCTCATGCACTTGTAAATATTTCAAACCCTGTTCCTCTCTCTTCAGCCCAAGTTCAACAGCCAATCCTTGCCATCACTCCTGCACGATTTCAATTTCCTCTAGAACTTATAGCAGTCAGAGAAGAGATCAAATCCTTCTACCTTGAGGATGATCCTGCTAAAAGGAGTTTGCCGTCAGTTGAAGGATATCCTAGGCCTAACAACATTGAAGAATACTTGAAAGTTAAGGCTCAACAGGCAGAGGATATCTCCAAAAGGAACTCACAAGGAAAAACTGACAAAGAAATTCAAAGGCATTATCAATTTCTACTCACTCAAGTCAGATCCTTGGAGCATTTTGCAAAGAATGTTTGTCAACAGATATCAGAAAGAGCAGATGAGTCATTAAGAAAAGACTACCTTGACAACATTATGGCATACAAGAAATACAAGGGGGAAAATACATGTATAAAGATTGGACCATTCCTGAGCTTGAAAGTGAAGCAGCCAGGATTCAAGAAATGATTAAAAACAAGGTCAAACACACTCCTCCTGATTGGGTTAAGTATAAGAAGAATGTACCTGAAAAAACATTGGAGCTGAAGAGAATGAAAGAGGAATTAATTGCTACTGATTATGGGTCTAAAAATCAAGTGATGAGATGGAAAGAAGATAAAGTCAGGGCCACCTACAAAATGTTGGAGGAACTAAGGAAGAAAGATCCAAGGGTTCCACAAAAACCTAACTATCCTGAAGCAGAGGTTTCAACAAGACTATCAAAGCTGCAAATCAGGAGAGCCACTGCTCCAGCTGGTGCTGCCATCTACAAAAGAAGACAACAAAAACAGTTGGATGTTGAAACAGTGAAAGAATTAATGGCAGGAGATGACCTTGTAAAAGAGGGCATTAAGAGGATGATAGCAGAAACTCTTGGATTGAATCAACCTGCAAGCACTGCTCAGTCAGTCATCACCAGGCCAGCATCACCAAACTCCTCATCAAATAAAAATCTCCCAAGAAACCCACCAGACTCAAAAGTACTAAAGTGGAAACTGACAAACAGACCCATCTACTGACTGTGATCAAGTCTAGTGGAGAAGTGAAGAAAATAACAAGGGAACAATCACTTGGCCTAAGTGTTGAAGATTTGCAGGATCTCCTTGATCTTTCACTTTGCATGGATGAAGATGATACAGATGCCTTAGACTTTGAGTTACAACTCAAAGGGCAAATAAGGGAACTGTTGATGAGGCAATAAAGATCTACAAATAATGAAGGGTTTTGGCATTATCTGTTCCAGGGGAGATTGTTGGGATTGAACCCTATCAGAGGAACAGATAATTAAAGCCAAAACTGGATCAGAGCAGTGGATCCAGAATAAGCAGATGTTATGTATACAAGTCTCTCCCCTTGAAAGTGGTTTCAACATCTGATGACCTCCAATCCACTGATCTTTATATCTGCTGACCTACAACTGCTGATCAAGTCAAAGACTGATGAAGACTAAAGCTCTGCTGATCAATCTACTGCTGTGGGTCAAGCACTGCTGGATATATCAAGTACTGCTGGGTTCACATCAGTGGAAGGATAAAGCAGTAGTTTAGCTTGTTTTGTGTAATGTATTGTAATCAGTAGTTAGCATAAGCAGTGTTTATATTAGATCAGTTGTTTAGAGTTTGTTAGGAGGTTAGATGTCACTTTCATGGTGATGTCAGCAAAGATGCCACAGTGGTTTGTCCGTGCCTATAAATAGAATAGTACCCTGTACTGTTCTATTAGCTCTCTTCATCACTTTCATTCCTGTACGAACAAATCACTGTGAGCTCAGGCTGAGGGGGAGTTTGTTACATACCTGCATATTGTAATTGAATTTTGTAATAAATTCAAGCATTCGGTTCAATGTTAAACTTGTATGTTAAAAGCAATTCTCCTGTTTGATTGTGTGCAAAGTTTGTTTCCATTTATATTCCGCTGCACTTCTCATTCATATTTCATCTTAATTCAAACGTAAAACACAGTCAATCCAAACTCAGATCCTAACATCCTTGCAAGTGTTAACTGTAGTGTGTAATATTTTATGCATTTATATCTTTCTATATATATGCTTTTTATTTAATACTATCTGTGACAACCCTCACTAAACCAGGTATCCGTACGATTTAATTAATAATTAATTACTGCTTAATTACTGTGCTTGATTGAAATTATGGATAAACTGCTACTTGAATACTGATACATGTACTTACTTGCATCATACTTTACTTGCTGTCACTCCATATTTTGCTTATAGCACCTTAGTGACAACCTTGATGCACAAAAGCACAGTAGCACAATGAACGGATAACCTATTGAACATGCTAATATAGCCAGCATCAGGCAGACACTGCCTCTAAGGCCTGTATGAGCCAGAGATATTTTGCTACACTAGTAGAGAGTGTATGGATATAAGGGTTGTAGAACTGCGTCACTAGAAATAAGTTACAGTGACCGGATGTGCCTAAAACGTACTCTAAGTACAAAATTCAGCACTTTAACAAAAAAATTCAGCATTTGGTTAACTAATAAAGTGCCAAAACATGAGAAAAATATTACTAGACACTTTCCAAAGTGTCGGGAATAAGTCGTGTCACTAAAGATGATAATAACGACACTTTAAAGCTTTGTTAAGCGCTTTAACGGATCACTACCAACCGAACAACCGGACTTTACCCGGAACATAAAAATATTGCCATTTACATTGTTTAGCTTTTTCTGAGCCAGTTAGGCTCCCTGAATACCCTAACACCCGCTATAACGCATAACACACTAGTAACCAAGTTAACCTCCACACTTAACTAAGTAATACTTAATGTTTAGTTGAAATGGAACCGGGTAAACCCCCCCCCCCCCCAACCGAACCGTCCCCAAGGGGGACACCCCTTTGTACTTTGGTGATTAAACTAATCACCCTTGTCTCATATCAAGATAACACATGGTCCAGTGGTTAATGATCATTTGATTTTGCCTATAAGATCTAACCTAAACACACATAACATTTTCACTCAACACTCACCAACACACACTCTCTCCCTCTCTTCCCAAAGCTCTCGGCCGAACATCCCCAACACCATCCATCCATCTTTCGATCTTGATCATCTCATTTCAAGAGCATACAAGTGTTGAGGATCACATACGAGGAGGCTTGGTGCATTCGGAACGCGAAGGACCTCTTCTCATTGCTTTTATCCACTCATTCTTCGACTAGATTCTTCCCTAGCCACGAGCTAGTAGTAAGTTACTATAAACGCACTCTCGATCTATTTCAAGGTGGTTAAAACGATATATGACGGTTAAAACTCGTGAACTTACAAGAAGATGTGTTAAAAGTCTACTAAAATGTTAATAATGATGGTTAAAAGCTAAGTTGTTGTGTAAATCTTGTAAGATTTGTTTTGTGTAACTATTTAGTGCCGATCTATGTTGTGGTAGCTCGGATCATCGTCTAACCCGGATTGGTCATGATCATGGATCATGACATAGAGTTTGTTTAAGTGTAAAAAGGGTTAAGTGATGAAACTCTACCACACACTAAACATGAACTTGGGTAAAATCGATTTTACTTATGAAATAGTGTTTAAAACTAGTAGATCTACGGATCTACAAGTGGTATTTACAAAGAACCAAGTGTCAAAGAAATTATATTTTCTAAAACCGGATCTTACATGAACAAGAATGATTTTTACACACACAAGTGTATAAACACTTGTGTAACACTAAGTTTCGACAAAGAACTAGTTTTGTCAAATTTTACAGGAAGTTGTAAAGATGGAATTTCTTTAAAAACGAGGCTTTTACGAAACCGGATTGATTTACACAAAGATCCACTAAAATTAATGGGATTTACTTCATATTTCGGACAAACCACAAGTTCATGTAATTTTTGCGATTTACATATATTTTGACTAGTTTGATGCTTTGGATATTGTTTTGGTTGAATGAGAAAATTGTTGAATTGAATTTTAAAAGAAAATGATACGCTTGAAAGCGTGGCCACCTCCAGTTACAGGGGAAACTCTGGCGAAATTTTTCCAAAAACCTAACACTTAGAAATATTTTCATTACAAGTGTTAGAAATACATTTTTTTTACTTGTTTTCGCATTATAGATTTCGCCACGACTTTATTTACAAGATTTCTAATTATCGGAGGTGGGATTTTCACAAAATAAAAACTTGCTAAAAATATATATTAGGTATATATTTTCCGTAACAACACTTGTGAAATTTTATGATTATTTTGTGAACTATACAAATATTATTTTTAGGGTAAAAATAATATTACCGGATGTTAACGATTCCAAAATAATACAAACGCCTTTACGAAAAATATTTAAGTTACAACGGTATAGTTAATACCACCCGACCTTTAAAACGTAACTTACGCATTTTAAGGAAATACTAGTGAACGCGTATTTCGTCAAGGTATTATTTTTGGAAAATTATGTGTATTAAAATATAATATTTTTGAGAAAAATATTTATATTTTGGAGTTAGAAATAAAATATATATTAAGTGAGACTTAATAATATATTTCTAAGTTATACGAACGCACGTGTATTAAATCCCCCATCCTTGGGAAGGAAAATAATTACCAAGTATTTACAAAATATAAACACGAAATAGTTGTCTAACTATTTCCCAAAAACTTAAACCATGAAGCTAAGGCACGGCCGTCCGTCTAATAGAGTAAGTACGTGTAGGTCGTCGCACAGCTGCTTGATCAGGAGATATACTTGGTAGAGATGCACCACTGTGAGTTCATGCTCCCCCTTTTCTTTTAACTGTTTTTAGCTTTAAAACTGCGGGGGTGAAATACATGTTGCTATGTTTACAAGTACTTTTTACATGGTATGGATAGCGTAAGGAGGGTTGTTATTTAGATCATGTGAGTGGGTAGGCAGAAACTTGAGGCCATTAATCCTCAGGGTAGGACCGAGGGGCAGGAGCGGTAGATCTATCTGGGTGTAGCGAGCCCAACCCCAGGCCCAGCATAACGGACCTCGGGGTGACTTTGTACCCAATGCATAAATCTGCTAGGTTTGAGTCTTCCTACTTGCACTTCACACATATCAATGGCCTTGCAAACCATTGGTGATCTCTTTTTCCTTATTTGCTACATACCAGGATTTCATACTTACAAAGGTTTTATTACTCACTTACACATGAACTCGCTCAGCATTATTGTTGATTTTTCCAACTTACATGTATTTCAGGGAACTAAAGATCTGGCGCGGTATGTTACGTTTTCCTGCTGCATAAGAGTTCGAGGTCATCCAAGTTTAGGGGATGTGACTTTTACCTGGACGAGTCACAGTCCTTAAACTGCGTTTATTTCATATTGATGTTTGTGTCTTCTGAACAATGTTTTATGTTATCAGGTTGTAGTTTCCGTTGCATGAGTCAACGCCCTAAGACAATGTTGTTTTACTTATGTTTTAAAACTTAATTTGATGGATGATCTTGCGCGGTTTTTATTTCATATAGCTTGTTATGGTTAGGCTATGGTATTAAGAAGTCACACCAAATTAACCACGCTTCCGCAAAGCCAGGGTGTGACAGCTTGGTATCAGAGCTCTGATCATAGCGAACTAGGATTCCTTCTCGAGTCTAGACTATGATCACTAGGGCTCTCACGAAAACATTTTTACACTGCATACCACTTAAGTCCAGATCCAAAACATTTTTACAAACAAATGTCGAGCACATTTCATTTATTATTTATAGGCTCAGTCTGGGAGGCTGAGGCTCAGTCTGAGAGGCTGAGGCTCGGTCTGGAAGGCTGAGGAAGTAGGCTAGTGGGACTAGGAAGAACAATCCGAAAGGCTGGGAAGGTAGTTTGAGAGACTAGGAGATTCAGTCTGGAAGACTGGGAGGCTAGTGGGACTAGGAGAACTATATGATTGCTTATTGGTGACTAATATGTTTATTTGACTATATGATTGATTATTTGTGCATATGTGTGTTTGTATTACAAAACGTCATGCCTTCATCAGATACTGGAGAGTCGGACACTACAGATCCCATGGCCATAGTATCAGGCAACATAGTTTCATCGGAGCACGAGGTGTACATTTCCGATACTACCAGCACAGACGATGATGACTTTCAGCCCTTTGCGCTGCCTGATATCGTAGCAGAGCCTGCTGATGGCCATCTTGTTTGGGATTTGCCACTCGCGGTGATCCCTGCTCCTGTGCCCCTTGCCACTTATCCCATCGTTGATATGCCCCCCGATGTTGTCTCCAACGACGATGTCGAACTATTAGAGGAGGACCCACTTGAGGGTGAGGCCCTATTGCTGCTGGTAATAGCCTACTGCTTGCGGACGCTCCTGCAGAGGAAGCTCATGCCCTTTCCCCTGTCCCAGACTCATTTGAGTTTCTGACGTCCGCATCTTCGCATATACAGGGAGTGCAACACCATTCACATGACGCCGACCCTGATATGGCGTCATCAGCTGCACCAGTTCCCGCACATAGCTTTGAGTTTGATCACGATATTAAGGATGATCCTGTTTTTCCACCTAGTTTTGATCCAGACCATGACATTGAGTTCATACACTTAGACCAGCCCTTGGAGGATCCTGTAACCCCGGTGTTTGTTGATCCAGCTGATTTTGAGATGGAGTTTGTTGATCCGGAGCCAGCCGTGGCCCCTGAGCCAGGCGTTGCTCTTGACCCCGCATTGGAGCATGACCCTGTTCATGCCGATGCACCTGCTGTTGCTCCTTGATTGATCATCTGCTTGGACGAGAGAAAATTTGGGGTAACTGTGCAAGACAATTTATTATTACGGGGGCCCACGTAATAACGACTTGTAGTGCACAGAAATCCTGGTGGACTCTGCGGGTCAAGCTAATGAAAACCAATGTAGCAGGAAATAACTCAAACACGAATGACCAAGGCGATGTAGCCTCGAGTTCATTCTATTTCAAGCAACGAGCCAAATTGGCAAACCTATGTGAAGGCTCAGAATTTATTTCCTCACTCATACATTGAGTATATTTACGTGTGAAATTGGGTGATTACATGATGGCTTATGGTGCTATGTATCTCATAGACAATTGAAATGTTGTCTAACCCGCTTCATGCCACTTCGGCAGAAGAGAATGCCACCCAGGCGTGACACAAACACCAGTACGTTGCCAAGGATAGAAGCCGAGCTGCAAAAACGCATCTCACAGGCAATTGCACGACATGAAGCCCTCCGCTTTAAGCACAGCGATGGCACTACTGGAAATAACCCTCTAACTGACTGCACCTATAAGCAGTTCCTGAACTGCAAGCCTTTGAACTTCGACGGAACAGGAGGCGCCGTTGCATTTGTTCGTTGGCCCGAAAAGATTGACTCCATTCTAAGAATGACTAACTGTTCGCCCCAACAGAGTGTTACCTTTACCTCGGGGTCATTTCTAGATGGCACACTCTCATGGTGGGACCATCAGGTTCAGGCCCTTGGCACAGATGCTGCTTATGCACTGAGCTGGGACGAGCTCAAGGAAATGATTGAGAAGAAATGTTGTTATAGGACTGGAATCCAGAAGCTTAAGGTGGAGTTCTGGAATTTGAAAATGGACGAACCAAGGATTCCTGAATACGTCCAGCGATCTCACGGCTTGCCTAGGGTCGTCCCCTAGTAAGTCATTGAGGTTGTATGATACAGTTGTGTACTTGAAAACTTTACATTGTGATCTCGATTTATGGCAATGCAATCGCAGTATTCTCATCACTTGTGATGTTTGATCTACTGTTTAAGTTCTATGACGTGAGATGTTATGTGGTTGATTTATTTTTAGCATGAGATGTTATGTGTTGATATTGATGAATACATACGTGCACTTGACTTGCTATGACCTAACCTACGTGAAACATCTTTTAGAAGATGCCACCAAGACGCGAAATGCGCATGCCCACCTCGGAGGCAGAACTTCAAGAGATAATTGCTGCAGCTATAGCACAGCACGAGGCCCTACGCTCCGAACCTAGCAGAGGCACCTCAGAAAATAACGGTTGTCCCTACAGGCACTTCCTCAACTACAAGCCTCCGAAGTTCGACGGCACTGGGGGTGCCATAGCTTTTGTGAAATGGATTGGAAGTATGGAATCCATCTTTCGAATGAGTGGTTGTACGCCAGAACAACAAGTCCCATACGTTTCTGAGTTGTTTCAAGATGGAGCTCGATTATGGTGGAATCTTCAGGTTCGAATAATGGGCCTAACTACAGCATACGCGTTAACTTGGGATGAGTTGAAAGGAATAATGCCTAAGAAGTATTGCACCCAAACAGAAACCCAGAGGTTGGAAGGTGAATTCCAGAGCCTGATAATGGAAGGTCCGAAAATGTTGGAATACATGCAAAGACTTCATGATTTGGCACGAGTCGTTCCGTACTTGGTGGAACCAGAATTGAGGAAATTAGGACATTTCATTTGGGAACTAGCACCTCAAGTCCTGAGCTTAATGACAACATCTACGCCACCAACAACTATGGCTGCAAGTAAGATGGGCTTGGCACTCGTTACGGAAGCCATTAGACTAGAAAAACTTGCAAACCCTGACAAGGAGACTCAGGTAGAGTCGTCCGGAAACAACAAAAGGAAGCTCACCGAAGATACCCGAACGAATAATGATGAACAAAGATCTATTCGAGGTTGTTTTGACTGCGGAGACAAAGGGCATTTCAAGAAAGATTGCCCTAACAACAAACAGGCCAATGATAAGATTTACTTATAAACTAAACCAAGACGTGCTGGGTGCAAGTATCACCATGAATGTGGATGTCGGAAGCCTAGGTACGGGAGGAAATGGCACAACAAGGATGGTTGTGGGATGAAGAGTCCCAGACAAGGAGAAAACAGTAACAACGCTCAAGGTGGAAATGGGAAAGGAAATGGCCGAGTGCCAGGATGCTTCCATTGTGGGGACGTTGGACATCTTAAGAGGGAATGCCCGAAGTTGAAACAAGACCGTGAAAGAACATCCAACATCGGACCTTGTGAAGCATGCCAGGATCCAGGCGTGATTACTGGTACGTTCTCTAACAACCAAAACTTTTGCATCTATTTTGTTTGATACTGGTGCCGATTATAGCTTCGTGTCATTAGAATTTAAGAATGTTCTTGGTTTGACGCCTAGTAAGTTAGACGTCCCATATTCGATCGAATTAACAAATGGGAAACTAGTTGAGACCAGTGAAGTTGTCCAAGGATGTGTGATTGAATTTGGAGGGCACGAGTTTACGCAAGACTTACTACCTGTCGAGTTGGGAAGCTTTGATGTGGTAGTGGGAACGGATTGGCTATCGAGTAACAAGGCCGAGATTGTTTGTCACGAAAAGGTCGTTCGTATCCCAATCGAAGATGGAGAAACAATTGTAGTTCATGGGGAGAAGCGTGATACGCCTTTAAGAATTATCAGTTGCCTGAAAGCTCGTAAGTGTTTACAAAAGGGATGTGCTGCCTTCCTGGCACACATCGTAGATAAGAAAGCTGCTGAGCCAAAAATCAAAGACATCCTATCGTGAGGGAATATCCTGAAGTCTTTCCTGACGACTTACCAGGACTGCCACCCCAAAGGCAAGTGAAATTTCACATTGACTTAGTTCCAGGCGCCGCACCTGTAGCTAGGGCACCTTATAGACTTGCACCGTCTGAGATGCAGGAATTGTCGACACAACTTCAAGAGTTGTTAGACAAAGGATTTATCCGACCAAGCTTCTCACCTTGGGGAGCTCCGGTCCTGTTTGTCAAGAAGAAGGACGGTAGTTTTCGAATGTGTATCGACTACCGGGAGTGAATAAGCTAACGATCTAGAGTAGATACCCTCTGCCAATGATCGATGATCCATTCGACCAACTGCAAGGTTCAAGCTTTTACTCGAAGATCGATTTGCGATCTGGGTACCATCAGCTAAGGATACAAGAGGAAAGTATCCCGAAGACAGCCTTCAGAACTCGTTATGGACACTACGAGTTCCTAGTTATGCCGTTTGGGTTGACAAACGCGCCTGCAGTTTTCATGGATTTGATGAATAGAGTTTGCAAGCCATACTTGGATAAGTTCGTGATTGTGTTTATCGATGATATTTTGATTTATTCAAGGATGAAGGCTGAGCACGAACAGCATCTAAGAGCCATTTTGGATCTACTGAAGAAAGAACAATTGTATGCCAAATTCTCTAAGTGCGAATTTTGGCTACGTGAAGTCCAATTCCTTGGACATGTGGTGAATGGAGATGGAATCCACGTGGATCCCACCAAGATCGAAGCGATCAAGAATTGGGAAACGCCAAAGACGCCAACCGAGATTCGACAATTCTTGGGTTTGGCTGGCTACTATCGAAGGTTCATTGAGGATTTTTCGAAGATCGCTCAACCATTGACGCTCCTCACGCAAAAAGATAAGAAGTTTGATTGGGGAATCAAACAGGAAGAAGCGTTCCAGATATTGAAAGATAAGCTCTGCAATGCGCCAATCTTAGCACTACCGGAAGGTAATGACGATTTCGCGGTATACTGTGACGCCTCGCGTCAAGGATTGGGTTGCGTGTTGATGCAACGCCAAAAGGTTATTGCTTACACGTCACGTCAGCTGAAAGTGCACGAAAAGAACTATACCACACATGATTTGGAACTAGGCGCAGTGATATTTGCGTTAAAGATCTGGAGACACTACCTGTATGGTACAAAATGTACAATCTTCACAGATCATAAAAGCCTACAACACATATTCAACCAGAAGGAGTTGAATATGAGACAAAGACGATGGGTTGAGTTGTTGAATGATTACGACTGCGAGATAAAGTATCATCCAGGGAAGGCGAATGAGGTCGCCGATGCCCTAAGTCGAAAAGAAAGGATCAAGCCCATAAGGGTTAGGGCTTTGGAGATGATTATCCAAACCGATCTTTCCTTGCGCATTCGTGCCGCGCAGAAAGAAGCTCTCAAGGAAAGAAACCTTGAAGAAGAATATCTCCGTGGGATGGAGAAGCAACTAGAGCCAAACGAGGAAGGAACGTTATGCTTTATGAAAAGGATTTAGGTTCCTCTGTTTGGTGGTTTAAGGAAAGTTATTTTCGATGTAGCTCACAAATCGCGGTACTCTATCCATCCAGGAGCGGATAAGATGTACCAAGATCTTAAGGATTATTATTGGTGGCCTAGGATGAAAGGCGATGTTGCGGTTTATGTAAGCAAGTGCTTAACATGTGCTAAGGTTAAAGCTGAATACCAGAAGCCTTTGGGACTTCTGCAACAACCTAAGATTCCCAGATGGAAGTGGGAACAAATCTCCATGGATTTTATTACAAAGTTGCCAAGAACACTAAGAGGTCATGACACTATTTGGGTAATAGTGGACCAATTAACGAAGTCTGCGCACTTTTTACCTATCAGAGAGAAAGATAACACGAGCAAGTTGGCTGAAATTTACATAAGAGAAATTGTTACACGCCATGGAGTACCTCTCTCAATCATCTCTGATAGAGACGGAAGGTTCATATCAAGGATTTGGCAATCCTTCCAAGAAGCTTTTGGCTCACAATTGAATCTGAGCACTGCATTTCACCCACAGACCGACGGACAAAGCGAACGGACGATACAGACTTTGGAAGATATGATGAGAGCATGTGTTATGGATTTGGGCGGTAGCTGGGATAAGCATTTGCCATTGGTCGAATTTTCATACAACAACATCTACCACACCAGTATTGGTGCCGCGCCATTTGAAGCTCTATATGGCCGCAAGTGCAGGTCACCGCTTTGTTGGTTTGATGCAGGTGACAGACAATTGGTTGGTCCTGATATGGTTTTGTTGAAAGTATCACCCTGGAAGGGTGTGGCACGCTCCGGAAAGTGTGGAAAGTTGAATCCGCGGTAAATTGGCCCGGTCAGAATTTTGGAAAGAATTGGGCTAGTAGCATACAAGTTGGATCTACCTGCGGAATTAAATGGTGTTCACGATACATTTCACGTATCAAACTTGAAGAAAAGTCCAACTCAAGATACCGTTGTCATTCCCACCGACGAGATTCATGTTGACGACACGCTCCATTTTGTCGAAGAACCTGTTGAGGTTACGGATTGGAAAGTGAACAAAACCCGCCGGAGCAGTGTCAAGCTCGTCAAAGTTCGTTGGAATGCCAGACATGGTCCTGAATACACCTGGGAGCGTGAGGACCGGATGAAAGAGAAATACCCCCACTTATTTCCCAAGAACCCTGCAACTAGAAGCAGAACTTAAAATTTCGGGACGAAATTTTTCTAACGGGGGGAGAATGTGACAACCCTCACTAAACCAGGTATCCGTACGATTTAATTAATAATTAATTACTGCTTAATTACTGTGCTTGATTGAAATTATGGATAAACTGCTACTTGAATACTGATACATGTACTTACTTGCATCATACTTTACTTGCTGCCACTCCATATTTTGCTTACAGCACCTTAGTGACAACCTTGATGCACAAAAGCACAGTAGCACAATGAACAGATAACCTATTGAACATGCTAATATAGCCAGCATCAGGCAGACACTGCCTCTAAGGCTTGTATGAGCCAGAGATATTTTGCTACACTAGTAGAGAGTGTAGGGATATAAGGGTTGTAGAACTGCGTCACTAGAAATAAGTTACAGTGACCGGATGTGCCTAAAACGTACTCTAAGTACAAAATTCAGCACTTTAGCAAAAAAAGTTCAGCATTTGGTAAACTAATAAAGTGCCAAAACATGAGAAAAATATTACTAGACACTTTCCAAAGTGTCGGGAATAAGTCGTGTCACTAAAGATGATAATAACGACACTTTAAAGCTTTGTTAAGCGCCTTAACGGATCACTACCAACCGAACAACCGGACTTTACCCGGAACATAAAAATATTGCCATTTACATTGTTTAGCTTTTTCTGAGCCAGTTAGGCTCCCTGAATACCCTAACACCCGCTATAACGCATAACACACTAGTAACCAAGTTAACCTCCACACTTAACTAAGTAATACTTAATGTTTAGTTGAAATGGAACCGGGTAAACCCCCCCCCCCCCCAACCGAACCGTCCCCAAGGGGGACACCCCTTTGTACTTTGGTGATTAAACTAATCACCCTTGTCTCATATCAAGATAACACATGGTCCAGTGGTTAATGATCATTTGATTTTGCCTATAAGATCTAACCTAAACACACTTAACATTTTCACTCAACACTCACCAACACACACTCTCTCCCTCTCTTCCCAAAGCTCTCGGCCGAACATCCCCAACACCATCCATCCATCTTTCGATCTTGATCATCTCATTTCAAGAGCATACAAGTGTTGAGGATCACATACGAGGAGGCTTGGTGCATTCGGAACGCGAAGGACCTCTTCTCATTGCTTTTATCCACTCATTCTTCGACTAGATTCTTCCCTAGCCACGAGCTAGTAGTAAGTTACTATAAACGCACTCTCGATCTATTTCAAGGTGGTTAAAACGATATATGACGGTTAAAACTCGTGAACTTACAAGAAGATGTGTTAAAAGTCTACTAAAATGTTAATAATGATGGTTAAAAGCTAAGTTGTTGTGTAAATCTTGTAAGATTTGTTTTGTGTAACTATTTAGTGCCGATCTATGTTGTGGTAGCTCGGATCATCGTCTAACCCGGATTGGTCATGATCATGGATCATGACATAGAGTTTGTTTAAGTGTAAAAAGGGTTAAGTGATGAAACTCTACCACACACTAAACATGAACTTGGGTAAAATCGATTTTACTTATGAAATAGTGTTTAAAACTAGTAGATCTACGGATCTACAAGTGGTATTTACAAAGAACCAAGTGTCAAAGAAATCATATTTTCTAAAACCGGATCTTACATGAACAAGAATGATTTTTACACACACAAGTGTATAAACACTTGTGTAACACTAAGTTTCGACAAAGAACTAGTTTTGTCAAATTTTACAGGAAGTTGTAAAGATGGAATTTCTTTAAAAACGAGGCTTTTACGAAACCGGATTGATTTATACAAAGATCCACTAAAAGTAATGGGATTTACTTCATATTTCGGACAAACCACAAGTTCATGTAATTTTTGCGATTTACATATATTTTGACTAGTTTGATGCTTTGGATATTGTTTTGGTTGAATGAGAAAATTGTTGAATTGAATTTTAAAAGAAAATGATACGCTTGAAAGCGTGGCCACCTCCAGTTACAGGGGAAACTCTGGCGAAATTTTTCCAAAAACCTAACACTTAGAAATATTTTCATTACAAGTGTTAGAAATACATTTTTTTTTACTTGTTTTCGCATTATAGATTTCGCCACGACTTTATTTACAAGATTTCTAATTATCGGAGGTGGGAATTTCACAAAATAAAAACTTGCTAAAAATATATATTAGGTATATATTTTCCGTAACAACACTTGTGAAATTTTATGATTATTTTGTGAACTATACAAATATTATTTTTAGGGTAAAAATAATATTACCGGATGTTAACGATTCCAAAATAATACAAACGCCTTTACGATAAATATTTAAGTTACAACGGTATAGTTAATACCACCCGACCTTTAAAACGTAACTTACGCATTTTAAGGAAATACTAGTGAACGCGTATTTCGTCAAGGTATTATTTTTGGAAAATTATGTGTATTAAAATATAATATTTTTGAGAAAAATATTTATATTTTGGAGTTAGAAATAAAATATATATTAAGTGAGACTTAATAATATATTTCCAAGTTATACGAACGCACGTGTATTAAATCCCCCATCCTTGGGAAGGAAAATAATTACCAAGTATTTACAAAATGTAAACACGAAATAGTTGTCTAACTATTTCCCAAAAACTTAAACTATGAAGCTAAGGCACGGCCGTCCGTCTAATAGAGTTAGTACGTGTAGTTCGTCGCACAGCTGCTTGATCAGGAGATATACTTGGTAGAGACGCACCACTGTGAGTTCATGCTCCCCCTTTTCTTTTAACTGTTTTTAGCTTTAAAACTGCGGGGGTGAAATACATGTTGCTATGTTTACAAGTACTTTTTACATGGTATGGATAGCGTAAGGAGGGTTGTTATTTAGATCATGTGAGTGGGTAGGCGAAAACTTGAGGCCATTAATCCTCAGGGTAGGACCGAGGGGCAGGAGCGGTAGATCTATCTGGGTGTAGCGAGCCCAGCCCCAGGCCCAGCATAACGGACCTCGGGGTGACTTTGTACCCAACGCATAAATCTGCTAGGTTTGAGTCTTCCTACTTGCACTTCACACATATCAATGGCCTTGCAAACCATTGGTGATCTCTTTTTCCTTATTTGCTACATACCAGGATTTCATACTTACAAAGGTTTTATTACTCACTTACACATGAACTCGCTCAACATTATTGTTGATTTTTCCAACTTACATGTATTTCAGGGAACTAAAGATCTGGCGCGGTATGTTACGTTTTCCTGCTGCATAAGAGTTCGAGGTCATCCAAGTTTAGGGGATGTGACTTTTACCTGGACGAGTCACAGTCCTTAAACTGCGTTTATTTCATATTGATGTTTGTGTCTTCTGAACAATGTTTTATGTTATCAGGTTGTAGTTTCCGTTGCATGAGTCAACGCCCTAAGACAATGTTGTTTTACTTATGTTTTAAAACTTAATTTGATGGATGATCTTGCATGGTTTTTATTTCATATAGCTTGTTATGGTTAGGCTATGGTATTAAGAAGTCACACCAAATTAACCACGCTTCCGCAAAGCCAGGGTGTGACACTATCAATATGGATGTTTACATACAATGCAGTAGTGACTGTTAATAAAAGCTATCAACATTATCAACACTTGTTTCTTCACACATCAAATTAAATTAGTATAACTACAGTTAATAAAAATAAGTCACAAACCTAAAAGGAGAAAATCAAGTGACATAAGAAAAGCTTCATTGGCATTTAACGATGTTGGAACAATGCAACTCTCCCATCAAAGAAGGTAGAACATGCAACTTTTCACGATGTTGCAACAATGATATTGCAACATCGATGTTGAAACGTTGATGTGTGAAACAGAGCTTCACTGAAACAACGATGTTGGAACAATGATATTGGAAGGATAATGTGTAAGCAGAATCAACAAATGTTCGAACAAAGAACTGTAATCGGAGATTAACCGGCTGAATCATGAGAGCTATGCATTTGAGAGAGAGAGATATGCTCGCAAATGTGAGTGAGATATTTTGAATGTGGAGACAGATTCATATATGTTATTTATAGGGAGCCAGATTCATATATAGTTTGAATTTTGAATTTGGAGCCAGAATTTTGAATATGGGTAGAAGTTATGGGCAGACGTTTGAAGTGTGTATAAACAGTTGCCCTTTTGTATGTGGGCAGAGGTTTGAATTTTCAATGTTGGCTAGACCTTTGAAATTTGGATGTAGGCCAGACCTTTGAAAATTAAAGTGATTTTATATATTAAGGTTTATGATGCAGTAATGACATAAGAAAAACCTTGTTGGATAGCCTCTATGGCTGCCACCTCAGCTTTTCTTATGTCATTTGGTTTTCTCCTTTTATAGAAAGTATAGATAGATTCGAATCATTCGATAATCCTTAAAAAAACCTCATTTGAAATGATTTAAATTGGATAATAATAATAATAACCTCATTTGAAAGATTTAATAGACATGATAAGCACTTTCCATTCATGAGGTAACTTTATTTATTTATCATAAAAATCTTTCTAAATCTTCACACTAAGCGTCATCATATATTAAAAAAACTGATAAACATGGTATGCGAAATTAAGAGTCACACATGATAAACATAACCATGAACACGGTATGGGAAATTAAGAGTTACACATGATAAACATAACCGTAAACATCAAGTATTTTATAGAAGGTCACTCACATGTAATGTGATTGTCTAATAACACATATTGCTTGATGAAACATGTAGCATGAAAGACTATACAACGAATATTTCTTGTTCAACACCTAAAACGTTTCTAGCCTAGCGGTAACTACATATAACCCAACACATGTATAAGCCACCGATTCAAAACCATCCGAGACGCAATGAACAACACCCCTAACTTTAAGTGAGTAAAATGAAAAATACAAAAAGAGTTAAATGATATTTTAGTCTCTGTGGTTTGGGCCATTTTGCCAAGTTAGTCCAAAGGTTTCATTTTTCGCCTATGGGTACAAAAAGGTTTCATCGTTGTCATTTTAGTTCATTGGGTTTAACTTCATCCATTTTTTCTGTTAACCAGAAGGGCAATTCGATCATTTAATTGCCCATCTAGTTAACAGAATTACATTCAAAATGATCGAATTGCCCTTCTCGTTAATAGAAAAAATAGATGAAGTTAACCCAGCGGACTAAAATAGCAATGGTGAAACCTTTTTTGACCTATAGATGAAAAATAAAAATCTTTAAAATAAACTGTTAAATGACCCAAATCACAGGGACTAAAATGAAAATTAACTCAAGAGTGAAGTATGATCATATTTTCCACCTACTACCCATAACATATGTCAACCTGCCATTGATTCCCATTTTGAAATTTCTTTGCTTCTGAGTTTATACAACTGTTCTTCTGTGTGGGTCCACTCTTCGTCATTCTTCCATTTTCTTCTCCCAATTCTCTCTCTCTCTCTACAAATTCAACAAAAATTCACCAGTGAATTCAGATATTATTGCTCAGGATCGACCTACAGTGACAGAGATTGAGGTCGCTATCTCATCATTCCGTGCTAGTTTGGGGCTTTCGTTTCCTTCTTCCAGTTAACCTTTGAAGTAATTTTCCTAACTGATTGTTGTGATCGCTTGATTAGATGATGCAATTCTTCAGTGTTGTTCCTAAAATGTGTTTGAATTTGCTGTTTCTGTGAATTTTGGTTGTAATTCGGACGAGAACGCTTGGTTTCTTGACGAACAAGTCAAGAGATCAACATCATCTCGATTAATCAGTTGTTGTAACAGTTTATAAAGTAATCGGCTGTTCTTCAGATTCGGATTTGTGAATTTGAGTTCTGAATTGTGATATAGGTTTGGTTGATGTTTGATGATGATTTGATATTGTTACTTGGAAACGAAGCATGAATTCTGTTTTTAGGTAGAATTTTGGTTGAATTAGGTAGCGTGTTGTACAAGGATTACTAAATCTATTTGTTTGCCAAATTTTGAAGGTTGTAGTGAAAATCTAGTCAAAATTTGTTTGGTATTCATGCTGCTTTAGGAATAGACCTATTCATTTCTGTTTTTCGGTTTCATCGTTTAGCGAATTAGAGAATTGATCTTATTTTTATGATTTTGTGATTATGTTGTAGGATCCTTGATCCTAGAAGAGATATTTGTGATGATGATTATCTGGTGAAGGGGAAGAAATAGAGGAGATGACTTATGATAGTTTAGTTTCTCCACCAGCATCATCAATCAGTCCAGCTATGTCTCTGGCGAAAACTGATAGCACGCTTTCATTTTACAGTAAGTTTTTTGTATATAAGTTAAATTATATTAGCGTATTTTTGTAATCTGATTGACGGTTATCTTTCAGATGAGTATCTTGTTGCTGATCCAAATGAAAGGTAAATGATGGGCACACTTAACATTCTTAGATCAAGAATAAAGTTAGATAGATCATGCGATTGTGGTGGGTCCTTTGCATAATTATGTGATTGTTTACTTTTAGGTCCCTCAGAGAAGAAACAAGATTTGATTCTTTTAGTTTACAGCAGCCGTATCTAGGAAACGGAGGTATCGATTCTCATATTTGGTTTCCCCCTGAACCGGAAGACAAAGAGGATGATATCGAGGGTAGTGTTGCTAACTATGATGATGATGATGACGATGATGCGTATGGTGATGGCATGAAATGGGGGAAGCCAAGTAATCTTAGCAGTTTTGGACAAGAAGGGAGTGGGAGTTTTAGGTTTAGAGAGGAAACGAGAAAAGCTTTGAATGAAGTTATGAATGGAAAATTTAAGGCACTTGTGGAGCATCTTCTTAAATCTATGGGTATTTGTTGTTCTGGAAACGATGGTGATAATTGGGTCGATATAGTTACTGCTTTATCATGGGAAGCTGCCTCATTTTTGAAGCCTGATGCATTTGAAGAAAAAACAATGGATCCTGATGGATATGTAAAGGTCAAATGTATTGCAACCGGTACTCGAAGTCAAAGGTTGTTTTATTAGTGCACTTTCCTCCCTTAACTTTTGCTATTCACTCACCTTGCATGATGATTAAGCCTATTCCCCCTTCATATTTTTATATTGATATTATCTGTATTGTTGCAGTGAAGTTTTCAAAGGTTTAGTCTTCAAAAAGCATGCAGCTCACAAGCATATGCCAACAAAGTGTAAAAAGCCCAAGTTGCTATTGATTAAGGGTGCACTTAGTGTGTCTTCTGATGGATTGGCATCGTTCGAATCAATGAAACAGGTAAACCTGAACAAAATGTTTAGTAGGCGTGGCAATATCGAGCCATTTACTTATCAATGGGACAACAAGTCGACTTGAGTTTTCTTTTATATTAGAAGAGTGAAACGGGTCATCACAAAGAATAGTTAAACGGGGAACGGGTCAAATGGGTCAAAAGTCGCCCAAAGTTGTTTTTAGTCGTAGTTTACACGTTAATTCCTTAAGTTGAGTAAAAAAGCATTAGAAAGTGTCGTTTTATTCAGAGATTAATGACTGTTTAACCCTGAGCCCATTATTCGACATGCTGGCCTTCCCTTTTTGCCAGCTCTACTATTTAGCATTTCATAACCATCCATATGTTATAACCTTGAATGCTATGCATGATCAGGAGGCTGATAGAGTGAATAATCTTATCGGGATGATAGAGAAGTTGAATCCAAATGTTGTTTTAGTGGAGAAAACGGTTTCCCGTGATATTCAAGAGTCTATTTATTCAAAAGGGATGACACTTGTCTTGGAAATGAAACAACACCGCTTGGAGAGAGTTGCTCGTTGTACCGGCTCACCAATCTTGTCATCTGATAATATGAATGACCAAAAGCTGAGGCAGTGTGAATCCTTTTATTTTGAAAAGATTGTAGAAGAACATGCTGATCTTTCTGAAACTGGCAAAAAGCCAAAGAAGACCTTAATGTTTCTTGAGGGCTGTCCCTCACGAATGGGTTTTACGGTGAGTTTTTATTCTTATTCTTTATTTTATTGATCATGGTTTGTTCATTTTTCATAGTTGGGTTAACAAGGAGAGATGTATTTCTTCTTTTGTCATTTATTAGTTGCAAGAAATTAGAATTTCATGCAAAATTTAAGAGGCTAATTGTTTTATTTATTTATTGATGGATATCTTTTAGGAAATTACCATGTAATATAAACTTCCCACTGTTTAGGAATGAAGGGAAGTTTATAAACTTTCCCTTTTGTTGGGTAACTTAGAAATGAAGGGAACAAAGAAAAGGAAATATAAACTTCCCACTGTTTAGGATTCACTTATATCATCTCTGTTTCAGCCGTGTAAATAATGAGCACACACTTGTATGTTGTAACTTTAATATATCATGCATCCTTTTATCATCTTTCTCTATTTTATTGATTAACGTATAAGTAAAATGATTTTAGAAAACTTTATATAATACACAAGATTGGAGTATAAAACACATAAAGCACAATAAAACTAATTGACATCATTTACAAAGAATATACGTGTGGTATACCGTATGCTTCAGAATCTAAGACTGTTCTCTAGGTTGACTACTGGCATACTTGTTGTTCAAGCAAAGTTATTTGCTACAGCCTAGCAATGGAAATGAAACAAAACAACAACTTCACTGTAGTTGATTTTTAAACGTGTCGTTATCTTATAATGAGACCATCAAAAGGACCCACATGGGTATCTTTCATTGCCACAACGTGTAAGTTAACAATACTGAATAATAGATACAGTTGGTACATTACTCATTTTGCCTTTATTAGAATGGTTTATTAATCTTATGTTTTTTGGTACCTAGTTTAAAAGCTTAATGCAGCGTTCATGTGCTAGTTCAATCCCTCTTTTTGATCTGACTTGTTTACCATACAGATTTTGCTGAAGGGATGTCACAGTGATGAACTTAAAAAAGTTAAATGTGTGGTTCAGTTTGCTGTTATCATGGCATACCATTTGATCCTCGAGAGTTCATTCATTCTTAATCAACGAGCAATGTTCTCCACAACTGCCGCCGATGGAATGACTATATATTCAAACAACGACGAAGGAACAATTTCATCTGTTAGCACTCAACCTCTATATACAAATCTTGATGATACAAACGTTCCAATAGTCAACGAGTCCAGTCCCGAAACTGCTTCAGTCAACACCATTGATATTCCCATCTCTAGCCATTTTGATGAAAACGGGTCTGACAATTTGGGTCTAGAAGGGTCTACTATATCATCATATGAAGAATATGACCCGATAGTCCTCTCGGGACTATCTTCACTCTCTGCCTCTTTGCATAAAGTTGTCGGGATCCCTCTTTTCGATACTGTGAACACACATAATCATAGCGAAGCCAACGGTCAGGATTTGAGCGCTGCTGAAACTGTTGAGTCTGCTGATGCTGAAGTGAAAGTTGTTCCTGAAGAAAAAAAATTAGAAAATTGCGAAGATGGTAAAAAAAGTAAGGATGACATTAGGGCAGTGTTGGATTCAGAAAGTATATTGGTTTTAATGTCTAGAAGGAATTGGTCAAGAGGGACTACTTGTAAGCAAAGTTCTTTTTCGTGTATCAAGTTTTACAGAAATTTTGATGTTCCCCTTGGAAAGTTTTTGCGGGATAATTTGCTCAATCAGGTTTCTTCAAACTCCACATTCTTTTTTCTTATTGTTTATAATTTACTATTGAGTATTCTATTTTAGCTTACATTAATAATAATAATAATAATAATAATAATAATAATAATAATAATAATAATAATAATAATAATAATAATAATAATAATAATAATAATAATATTGTAATTGGCACTCACCAGTAACTTTTTGCAGAAGCTTTCATGTGGAACTTGTAATGAACTACCAGAAGCTCATCTTCACTACTATGCACATCACGACAAGCAACTAACGATTCAAGTAAAACGTCTTCCTTTAGATAAGCATTTGGCTGGTGAAAATGAAGGGAAGCTTTGGATGTGGAGTTGTTGTGGTCAATGTAAACCCCTCAATGGAAGTTTAATGTCAACCAAAAGAGTCTTGGTTTCCATTGCTGCTCGTGGTTTATCCTTTGGAAAGTTTCTAGAACTTGGATTCTCAAACCACTCTTCTTCGGAGATACCATCTACTTGCGGACATTCCTATTATAAAGACTACCTTCACTTCTTTGGGTATGCCAATTGCAATATATTAAAAAAGTTGTAAAAAAGAAACGTGTTAAACTGTCTTTTTAATGCATACAATTTTGAAACTTGCAGATTGGGCTCCATGGTTGCAATGTTTAGATACTCTACAGTAGCTACCTACTCTATATCTCTACCACTTTGGAAGGTGGAGTTTAGCAATTCAATGGAAGGAGATTATCTTAAAGAAGAAGTTGAGGATGTATGTATATTCCTTAGTATCATTACAGTTTTTTATATATTCTTATTCATTAAGTTATTTCACCTTTGGGGTGTTCAGGTGTCTCAACAAGGGCATTCATTGTTTACTGAGGTTGAGAACTCTTTGAAGAAGATGGAGAATGAGTCTTCTGGATCAATGCTGTTCTCTGACATCAATGAGATGTTGAAACAAGAGCGAGATCAATTTCAGGTCACTTATTTTATTTTATTTTTATATCAAAGAGATAATAATAATAATGATGATGATGATGGTAATAATAATAAAAAAAATAATAATAGTTCGATTTAATTATTTATGTATTTTTATAGGCTGACATGAAAAACCTCACTGCAAGCTCTAGCAGTGATGTTTCGGTGAATAAATGGTTACAAAAGCCTCTCTACTTGAATCATATACGATGGGAGCTTTTCCTTCGTTCATACATCTGGGACGAGCGACTTTATTCAATTCTTTCATCTGATCATAGTATAATCGGCCCTCAAACCACTGATGAATCAGGGAAAACACAGTCATCTTTTGAGGAAAAAGACAGTAGTGACGTTAATATAGATATTGAAGCAGTTTCTGATGATCCTTCTTTTCTGAAAACGGATACAACAGAAGAAAGTAATACCATACCAAGTGAAGTGACTACAGCTGAAATTGATATCGAAATCGAATCATCAAACTCCGTGCAAGAAAATGACGTCCAAGAAAACAGTCAACTTTCCTCCACTTCAACACAACTAGCAGATCCTAAAGGGTGGATGTGGACATCATTTTCACAAATACAAAACATTCATTTAAATGAGTATCAAAAAGGATACTTGCCAAAGTACGAACCTGCTAACAGCTATGCATCAGGATCCACCATATACAAAATTCTAACGGAGCAGGGTTCAAAGATTCATTTTCCATTAGCTACTAGCAATCATATAGTATCAGTTTATGAAGATGAATTATCTAGTATGATTGCATGTGCGTTAGCTTATCTAAAAGATGGGAAGATTTCATCAGAAGATAATATCCACGATGATACTAAATCATTTGAAAATGCGCACAAATTGTCATCTTTGAGTTCTCCAAATTGGTCATCTTTCACGTCCACAAATTCTGATAGTTCTTCACTTGGATCTTCTTCAGACGAATCGAGGTTTTCTAGCGAATCAAGGTTTTCTAGCTTCGATGGGTTGGAAATTTTGGATTCTGTTGCTAATTCAAGGTATATTCATCCAGTGGTTTCCATGGGAAGATATGATAAAAAAGCTAAATATTCAGTGGCTTGTTTATTTGCTAAAGATTTTTCAGATCTTCGTGGTCAATGTGGTTTGACTGAACTGGATTATATATCTTCACTAAGTCGTTGTAAACATTGGGATGCGAAAGGTGGAAAAAGTAAATCTTTTTTTGCTAAAACTCTTGATGACCGGTTCATCATTAAGGAAATTAAAAATACCGAGTTTTGTTCGTTTCTCGGATTTGCTTCCGAATATTTTGGGTATATGACCCAGTGCTTCAAACAAGGAAACCAAACATGCCTTGCAAAAATTCTTGGGATTTATCAGGTTTGTTTTTTTCACAGATAATTTCTTGGCTTTTCTAGTATTTTAGAGCTGGCAATTTCGACCCGTTTCCTTATGAATGGGTCGAAACAGGTATATGAATAGGTTAAACAGGTTGACTTTTTAAAAAAATGCTTACAAGGAAACAGTTCAAATCAGTTGAATGAGTCAAACAGGTAGTGCATAAACCTTCGAATTTCTAAATGATGTATTATTATTACTGAAATAATATAATATATAACCATATTTGACATTCCAAAGCTTAAACTTTAGACATAATTTTTCTGGTCAACCCACTTGTTTTAACCCATAGCAAAAGTTACATCTCCAATTTTTGGCATCTGCTATTTTTATTTGGTATATTTTTCTTATGATATTTATGGTTGCAGGTAAAGAAAATAAAGAGTGGGGTAAAACATGATCTAATGGTGATGGAGAACATTACTTATTGCAGAAAAATTACAAGACAGTATGATCTTAAAGGAGCTTTGTATGCTCGTTATAATGCTGCTGCTGATGGCGGAGGAGATGTTCTTTTGGACCAAAATTTTGTAAACGACATGAATGTTTCTCCTTTATATGTTAATACAAAAGCAAAGAGGAATTTGCAGCGGGCTGTATGGAACGATACTGCCTTCCTCTACGTGAGTATAAATTCTTTTTTTTCACTATGAGTCCAAACGGGTCGGGTCAGTTTCAGTTGATACAAAGCCACGTTTGTCCAAAAATATTTATTAATTTTTGTAAATCACTAATAGTAATATGAAATATGATTAAGAAATTATGTTAGTTCGGTGATAACGTAATCTTTCGATAGAATGATTTAGGTGGCTTTATACATTAAAATAAAACTTTGGGCGACTTTTGACCCGTTTGTTTTAGAAAATTTATTTGCTTTTACTCGTTCCTCAAACCTGTTTTGATCCGTTGTAATTCGTTTATACTATTTTCTGCTCTCTAATTTTATGGGCTTGAAGGACTTACTTTGTATTTTATTTTTGGTGATAATCAGTCGATCAATGTGATGGATTATTCATTGTTGGTTGGAGTGGACGTGGAACAAAAGGAGCTCGTATGCGGCATAATCGATTACGTGAGACAATATACTTGGGATAAACAACTGGAAAACTGGGTCAAGTCCTTTGTTGTTCCTAAAAACCAGTTGCCAACTATAATCTCACCAAAAGAGTACAAAAAAAGATTCAGAAAGTTCATTGACACCCATTTGTTTGCTGTTCCTGATGATTGGTGCTCTCAGCGATCATCTAACCGTTGCAGCCTCTGTGGCGTGGGTTCACATTCAAAATCTCAAGATCATGAGGAAATGTCTTAACTCGTTATATAATTTTGGATTTATATATACATAATTTGGCCCCCATCTATTATGCAGTTTTTAGCAAAATCCTGGGGATATATAGTTCCAGACTTGTAGGCATACAGATGATGCATATATTGTACAAATTTATTGTTGGGAGAGCTGTGTTTTTGTTTGCAATGAATGATAGAAAGTTGTGGTTATTTATAAAGAGAATATTTGTGTTTTCCGTTACTTTCATTTTAGACCCAGTTTCCATCCTCGCATTTCAAGTTGTCTCGATACCCTTCAAGTTCGACTCGACTGCTTTAGGCTAAGCTCGACTGCGGCCTGATAGCGCGGTGCGTGCAGAGTTGGACTCATTGGGTTGAGCTCAGCTTTCAAAACTTAAATCTTTTTTGGCAAACTTACTAATGTATGTAAGAACTAGTAATAACACCTGCGCGCGTTGCGGCGCGGTACATCATAAACATCAACATCGAATCGATTAGCTCAATCGGTATGCGATGCGTTAACCATATGAAAACACGCATTTTGGCGTATTCAATTAAACTCAATGTAACCTATATAAGCATTGCGATTGTATCAAAACGTAAAGTAAATCGAGTTTATAACGTACAATCATAACGTATTATATGTGACCCGACTCATACATAGAAAACGTAACGGGTATAAAAGGAAAAAACTAACACGTTTATATGACCCGATTCATATATAGAAAATGTAACGTGTATAAAAGAAAAAACTGACACGTGTAACCAAAAGCGATTAATTAGAGCTTTTGAAAAAATAAAAAAAAGGAAACCGCATTTTGACTCCACTCGGTTTGAAATAAAATTTCGAAACATCCATAAAATAAGTACGAAAACATTTTATTTTTGACTTGACTCGTTTCCCAAAAAAATTTACGTCGAATCGTTGACTAACTCTAATTTATACCAAAACGTACGTAAAAATGATTTTTTTTTAAAGAAAATGTATTATATTTGAGGCAACTCGTTTCGGGAAAATGTTTACATCTAAACGTAGAGGGAAATCAAATTTATACGGACACGTACATAAAAATATGCACGTAAATAATTTGTTTTTTAAGTAAAGAAAGTATAGGGTAAACTCTAAACAAATTATTAGTAAAAAATTAATATGTTAAAAACGTTCGTAAAACCGTGCAAAGTAGCACCAATGCCACACCACTGCTAATGACCACCAAAATTAGAAAAGCTCATATTAATAAAATACATAAAAAGAAAAATAACACCGAACAAAAAGCAGAAGTAAAAACGTTGAACCACGCACGCTCGTTGCAGCGTGTTACTGCGAAGAAATTAGACTGAAACGTAAAAACGTAGAAAAATAACTAACTCGATCTACGACCTGCACGTGGCTACGATCAAACGAAGAAAAATAGACGCGTTGCAACGGACCTGTCAAACGGGAAAAATAGACCAAAAAAATGTTGAACCCCACACGTACGTTGTGGCGTGTTAACTCGCAAAATTTAAAATATAACGTAAAACGAAAAACTTGCGAAATATGAAAACTACGGTGACCCAAGGTGAAAATAAAAAAGTGTTGGGGTTAAATTGTAAAAAATAAAAAGCTTTGGGTCAAATGTAAAATAATCAAAGGGGTTAAAATACAAAAGATAAAAACCTTTGGGTTTAAAGTGAAAAATCAATTAATTTTTTTTTGGGAAACTCCCTATGCATATATATATAAAAATCACAACGCTTACTAATAAGTCTGATTAGAAAATTTTTAACCAAAGCATTTTATTCTATATTTTTTCCTATATTTCCACACTATCACCCCTTAGAATCATGTGCTATAATTGGCACAAAACTTGTTAACACGCCACATCATATTGCCAGTCTAGTTTAGCAACTGCAACCATATTAGATTTTTATGCTAATGTCTGATTAGTGTAAAACGGACTAAGTTTTTACTTTTGGGAATTAGAACAATACAGGATTAAAGACGTGTATAAGACTTTTAGATTGAAACAATTCGATAGTTCATGTGACTTTCTCAATCGAATAAAACTTAGAAATAATTCTATGAGAACTGGTATGTATTCAGTGTGATTTTGTGAACCAAAGAGATGGATATGTATTTCATCATTATCAGGAGTTGCTTGAGAGCAGTTATCTTTTTTAATTCAAATTGCTTCGAAATTCAACCTAGTTAGGGGTGTTGTCCCTAGACCCCTGCCAAGAGGGGCTGCCACCTTGGAACCCGTTTACTTGCTTGATGCATATTATGAAACACTTTAGATTTTTTTTGGTTAGAATTGCTACACTAGTCGGTTAGAGGGGTACCAAATAAGTGAATCCAATTACCCAAAAATAAGTAAAAAAATCTCAATTTGCAAATAGATTTTCCCACATTATTTATGGGTTATAAAACATATTTACATTTTACATTAATCAAACAAAGGAAGGAAAGAAAGGGATGAGAGGTGGAGGTGTAGGAGGGCCGCTCCTTTGCATCGGTGATCTGCTAAACGACGTCGGAGAAGAAGACCCTATTAACAGCCCCCGTCCCAGTCCCGTGGAAGAAGCTGCTGACTCAACGAATCCTCAAATTCATCCTTCCGATCTCACCAAACTATACCAGGTTTCTATATCTATCTACATGATTAGTAAGCATACTATACTATTTAGGGTTTCCAATTTGGGGTTAATTGAAATTGTGTGTGTGTGTCATCTGGAATGTTGTTCACATCCAATTCGCACAGAGTAACTATTTGAAATTGTGTGTGTGATTGATTAGGCATTCCGAGCAGATGCTACATCTGTCTTATCTCTTTTGCATATCATACTTTTTCCATCTTTATGGTTGTTTTAAGTTTAACACTTTAGCCTCCTACAGACAGACCCTAATATTGACAGCCAGATGTGGATGAGGCCGCCTCAAGCAGATCGCCTGTTAGTTTAACAACTACTAAGTTAACAAGATGTACTAGTGTGCCTGCTTACTTATCTGATATGACACAAAAAACCATGATATGATCATAGTTGTCAATAGCGATCGTATCGCTATAGCTCGCTACTTAGCGTATAGCTATAAAATAGGTGGATTTTAGGTTTTTGCTAAATATACATGTAAAATAGCATATATACCAGGGTATTTTGATATAATATACATATAAAATTTTTGAAATTCTTTTTCTAGTGTATCGCTATTTATAAAATAGCCACCCGCTATTTATCGCTATTCGCTATGTAGCATATAGGTACCTTATCGCTATTTTGTCGCTATTCGCCATTAACAACTATGGATATGATAGACACATTCAATTCAAGTTGAAGTATATTTTTAGACGGTTGACAGTATAGTTGTCAATAGCGGCTATAGCGATTGCTATAGCACGCTACATAGCGCAGCGATGTAGTGTCGCTATTAGGGTTATAGCGATTGATAGTGAGAATAGCGATAGTTAACTTTTTGTTTTTGTTTTTTTTAATATAAATAGCAATTCAATATAGCTATAAAATAGCTGGATTATAGCTTTTTGTTAAATATACATGTAAAATAGCATATATACCAAGGTATTTTGATATAATATACATATATACAAATTTTTAATTTTTTTTTCTAGTGTATTGCTTTTTATAAAATAGCAGCCCGTTATTTATCGCTATTCGCTGTGTAGCACACTATTTGTCGCTATTCGCCATTAACAACTATGGTTGGCAAATGACCCAAGTTGTAAGTGGTTCGTCACACTCATATATTACGCAATAGAAGGTGAGGAATCCATTTTATACCAAACGGGTCAAGTTATTCTACATAGAGTTCTAATTGTAAGAAGTGTAAGAAGGATTTATAGAGTGACAAGTGTCCAATAACCTAAAACTAAACCCACTACATCACCACCCAAAACCTAACCCCCCCCCCCCCAACCCCCACCAAAAAAAAAAAACTATACCTCACCAAAAACCCCCCAAAAAAACTAACCCCCCCCACCCCCCCAAAAAAAAACCTAAAAAAAAACTAAACACCCACCCAAAAACCTAAACCCCCACCCCCTCGGCAAAAATTTTTTTTTTTTGGGTGGGTGATGTGGGGGGGGGGGGGGGGTTAGGTTTTTGGTGGTGGTTGATTTTTAAGTTTTTTTTTTTTTTTTTTTTTTTTTTTGTAGTGGGGTTTTTTTGTGTAGTGGGTCTTTTTAGGTTATTGGACACTTGTCACTCTATAAATCCTTCTTACACTTCTTACAATTAGGATCCTTTGTATTTGATCCTAATCCCCAAACTATGTTATGTTACGACAAGTCTGAGTTCTCTAACATTTTACATAGATGATAGACATAGACCTCAAACATCAGTTATCATTTTTTTACTAATGTGCTACATATCATTACAGAACTGTATTACAACAATAATAATAATCTGTTTTTCTTTTTTAAATCTTTTTGAGGTTTTATGGATTTGAATACTTTCTAACGACTTTTACCCTCGCTTGACCTATTTGATATATTTTTTTGAGTTAAAAATCTATTTAGCTTAACTCGAGATAGAAGGTAACCGGTCAACAAGCTGCGGCTATCTTTATAAGTTTTCTAGAGAAGTAGAATATTTGTTACTCCATAGCGGCATGCGCTACCTTAATTTAATTTATGTTTATTGCTCTTCTTGCTGTTAACTTATACGTGTTACTTATCGTGTGTTGATTTTAGGAAAGTTACAAACGCTTAAATGATGCACTTGCTGGTACATCTCATTCATGGACCGCTCATACACTTGAGGTAAGTGATTACATTACAATTCTACCAATTCATCAAATTTTTTCTTCAACGTTGTATCCTTAATAGTATTAGGAAACTCTAAATGATTGCCTAATATCTCTCTTGTCATTATTCTCATTCATTATATAGTTTTTCTATTTTTGTCACAGGAGGATTTCACTCCTCAATTGTTGTTCCTTTTTGTGTATTTATACCTCTTGTAATTTTCATTGTAATCATCAAAAGTTGTTACTATCTCATGGTATCAGCCTTGATCCTGTCCCCTTGATAATTTTTCTGTCTTCTTCTCTTTCTGCCCTATCGCCGCCACCACCATGTCTTCCTCAACAGACCTTTCTTCTATTCCTCTTCATTCTCTTAGCCATTTAATCAATATCAAACTTAACTCCACCAATTATCTCCCATGGGAGAAACAAATCACCCCTGTTCTGGCTTACCTTGATCTCATCGGCCACATTGATGGTACCAAAACCTGTCCACCAGAAACCATCACTACCGACAATCAAACCACCCCTAATCCAACCTTTACTGCCTGGAAATCAGCAGACCAAAAGGTCCTGCTTCTCATCAACTCCACTCTCACTGAGGAAGCGATGTCCGAAACCATAGGACACTCAACTTCCTTATCAGTCTGGACAACATTAGCAAATGCCTACAGCCATTGCTCAATTGAGCGAATCCACAACCTTAAAGACTCTCTTCGTAACCTTCAAAAGGGTACCGGTTCTGTCGCTGATTATGGCCGAAAGTTTAAAGCTCTTTCCGACCAGCTTGCTTCCATCGGCCATCCCATCAACGATGAGGACAAACGCCACTGGTTTCTCTGTGGCTTAGGTGCCTCCTTTGAAAGTTTTTCCACATCCCAAAGAACCATCAGACCTGCTCCTTCCTTTCGGGATTTGCTTGCAAATGCTGAAAATCAGGAACTTTTTGTTTCTAAACTTCATGGACCCTCAACAACCACCGAAGCTGCCTTCTACTCTAATTCTCACAAACCTACTCGTTCCTCCTCTTACCGGGGCAGAGGCCGTTCTCAGCCTTCCAAAGGACGCAGCAATACTTTCACCAAGCATCCTCCCCATTGTCAGCTTTGTCGCAAAGACGGTCACTATGCTACTACCTGTCCTACTCTATCGTCTTATGCACAAAAAGCTCTTACTCTAGATGCCAATCTAGCCCAAGCATTCACTGCTCAATGCAGCCTTGCATCCGAAACTCCGGATTGGACAGCCGACTCAGGTGCAACAACCCATATGCTTACTAAAAATCATGGTTTAATCAATTCTAAACCTCACACGGGTAACATGAGTGTTACTTTTGGTAATGGTCAAACATTACCCATTACTCATGTTGGGAACACAACTCTAAATGATTCTTTATCTTTACAAAATGTTATTGTTGTTCCAAACCTCACTAAGAATCTACTATCAATTAGTAGACTCACAAATGATTCTCCCGTTGATGTTTTATTTTCTAACGATTACTTTCATATTCAGGACCGAAAAACAGGGGAGGTTCTTGCTAGAGGCACTTGCGAGAATGGTTTCTATGTTCTCACCCAAAGTCACAAGTCTCTTGTTGCCGCGCTTTCGGCTTCTCATCTTCGTGCTTCGTTCAATAAATGGCATAGTCGCCTAGGACATGTCTCTTTTGATACTATCACTAGTTTAAATAAACTTGGTCATATATTTGTTACATCTTTATTACCCAAACCAGGTTTATGTAATTCTTGTGAGTTATCTAAAGCTAAACATCTACCTTTTGTTGAAAATAACAAACGAGCACAACAAGTTTTAGACTTAATACATTGTGATCTTTGGGGCCCCGCACCACTTGCCTCTACCGATGGCTACTCATATTATGTAATATTTGTAGACGACTACTCTCGGTTCACATGGTTTTATCCTCTAAAGGCTAAATCCGACTTTTATAACACTCTCACCATTTTCTTAAACTTTGTCCAAAATCAATTTTCTAAAAGTGTCAAATTTTTTCAAAGTGATGGTGGAACCGAATTCACAAACCATCGGGTTCAAACTTGTTTTCAAAAGCTTGGCATACATCATCGTTTGTCCTGTCCTTACACACCGGAACAAAATGGACGGGCCGAACGCAAACATCGCCATATCACCGAAACTGGTTTGGCAATGATGTTTAATGCACATGCTCCTCCACAGTTGTGGGTTGATGCTTTCACTTCTGCCACTTATATCATAAATCGTCTTCCAACAAAACTTCTTGAAAATAAATCTCCCTTTGAACTACTTTTTAACCAACCACCATCATACTCTAATCTTCGCATTTTTGGGTGTCTTGTGTATCCATACCTTCGTGACTACACCAAAAACAAACTTCTCCCACGGAGTGCCCCTTGCATTTTTATTGGATACACTCCAAGATACAAAGGTTTTCGGTGTCTCGATCCCTCAACGGGTCGAATCTACACCACTCGCCACGCCAAATTTGACGAAGATGTTTTCCCTTTTCACACATCTTCCACAAACACCGATACATCACACCTACCCTTCACCAACTTCGAAGATTCCTTGCCAACCCCAACCTCTCCAAAACAACCCACACCTACCCCTTCCACCAAAACCACACCTCAAAACAACACTACCTGTAACCAATGTCCATTTACCGACCTGCAACCCCATAACCCCGCTGCCCATACACCCAACAGCCCACTTCCGTCTCCTCCCAGCAGCCCACATAACCAAACCAGCCCAAATAACCAAACCAGCCCTTTATCTGACTCTACTTCTACATCCATCAGCCCAACCCCAGCTCCTCTTCCCTATTCAGCCGAACCACTTTCTCCTCCTTCCGAAAATCCCAACTCAGCCCAATCCAGCCCTGCATCAGCCCAACAATCTTCTACCAATCAGCAGCCCACTTTTGCTCAAACTCAACCCACCAACACCAATACTCATCCGATGACTACTCGGTCAAAGAATGGTATTTTTAAAACCATACATGCTGCTAACTTATCTCAATTCCACAGTCACTCTCTTCATCATTCTCTTCTCTCATCACATGTCCCCAAAGGAATCAAAACCGCATTGAAGGATTCCAAATGGGTTCGTGCTATGAATGATGAACTTCAAGCCTTACATTCTAATCAAACCTGGCAACTTGTTCCTCTTCCGACTTCTATCAACATCATCGGCTCTAAATGGATTTATCGGATCAAATACAAATCCGATGGTTCCATTGATCGCTACAAAGCTCGTCTTGTAGCTCAAGGTTTTAACCAAGTTCCGGGTCTAGATTTTTCTCACACATTTAGCCCCGTTGTCAAATCATCCACCATTCGAGTTGTTCTCAGCCTTGCCACCATCAACAAATGGAAACTTCGACAACTCGATGTTAACAATGCCTTTTTGAATGGAAATCTCAAGGAAACCGTCTATATGGAACAACCACCAGGTTTCCAAGATGAAACTCGACCGACTCATGTGTGTAAACTAAATCGTGCCATCTATGGCCTAAAACAAGCTCCACGTGCTTGGTTTCAACGATTGAGTTCTTTTCTTATCACTCTTGGTTTCACATGTAGTCGAGCCGATCCATCCTTGTTCATCTTCAAAAACAATGGCACTTTAATTTACATCCTTGTATACGTGGACGACATCATCATCACTGGTAACAATGAAACTTTCATTACCACTTTCACTCGTCGTCTTCACAAGGAGTTCAAAATTAAAGACCTCGGCAACCTCAGTTTTTTCCTCGGTTTGGAAGTCACCCATACCAAAACAGGTTTGTTTCTAAATCAATCCAAGTATGCATATGACATACTTTCCCGAGCCGGCCTCCTTGATTCCAAACCTGTTGCTACTCCTCTCACACCAAAGGATCTTTTCCACTCTACCGGTGACCCTTTCCATGATCCAACTCTCTACCGTTCTCTTGTCGGTGCTCTTCAATACTTAACCATAACTCGCCCGGACCTCTCATATGCAGTAAATCAAGCCAGTCAATTCCTTCAAAATCCTACCACCACTCATTTTCAGCTTGTCAAACGCATCCTTCGATATGTCAAGGGGACTTTATCACACGGCTTGACCTTTGATAGACCACCTAACACTGTTTTACTAGGTTTTTCTGATGCAGATTGGGCTCGTTGCATAGACACTCGAAGATCAACCTATGGTTACTGCATTTATCTAGGAGGAAACTTAGTGTCTTGGAGCGCAAAGAAGCAACCAACGGTAGCACGTTCTAGTTGTGAGTCGGAGTATAGGGCCATGGCTAACACCGCTTCGGAGCTGATTTGGATCACCCATCTTCTACGTGAGCTGCATGCTTTACCACCGGGACCACCAACTCTCTTATGTGACAACAAGAGTGCTCTCTTTCTGAGTCAAAATCCTATCTCCCATAAGAGAGCCAAACATATCGATCTTGACTACCACTTCATTCGAGAGTTAGTCGCTGCTGGCCATCTTCACACAAAGTTCATTTCTACGGATCAACAAGTAGCCGATATCTTCACCAAGAGTTTACCGAAACCTCTATTTGAAAAGTTTCGAGCAATGCTTCGTCTACAACCACCTCCGTCTTGCATTGACGGGGGGTATTAGGAAACTCTAAATGATTGCCTAATATCTCTCCTGTCATTATTCTCATTCATTATATAGTTTTTCTATTTTTGTCACAGGAGGATTTCACTCCTCAATTGTTGTTCCTTTTTGTGTATTTATACCTCTTGTAATTTTCATTGTAATCATCAAAAGTTGTTACTATCTCAAATAGGATCAAATTATCAATCTTGCTGATGATGCTCTTGGGTCATTCTCTATAACTCAAGAATTATCCTTTTTTGAAAACTTTATCTTTACTCTCAGAAGGTCGACTAAAAATCTGAAATGGGTCAAGTAGCAATATAGTTTTTGTAATAAAGTTTAACATAATCATTATTTATTTTTTCTTACGCCCCGCTTGCGGTATGCGCATATAATGTATATATGTGTGGGCCATCGGGGGGCAAAAGTGAAAGTGTACTAATTTTAACGTTATTTTACTAATTTCTTGAAAATAACGTTAAAAGCTGAGGACGGTTAATCAGGCATCATGTAGTGGCGTTGATAGCTGAAAGACAAAAGGGTACATGCACTAATCGGTCTTTGTCCCGATTGCTGAGTGTTATGTGCCTTATGTCTAAGGCTTGATGCAAAACTACTATCGAGCCGGGGGGTCTCACTGGAAGCGGCCTCTCTATTCCTACGGGGTAGAGGTAAGGCTGTCTACATTACCCTTCTCAGACCCTACCTTTGCTTTGCTATTGGTGGGATTTACCGAGTATGATGATGATTATTTATTTTTTCTATTTCTGTTTTCTTAATACCTCCTGATCAAATAGTTGGAAACAAGACAGTCATGTTTATAAAGTAGTTTAAAATTTCAAATAGTTGAAATCACCAGAGATGTGCTATGGATGTTATAAGCCGAGGTAAATCAATTTTTTTAAATGAAATGGGCCAAGATGGGTGAGGCCGAATCTAACTTTTCTTGTTATTGAAATGATATAATATACGTCGGCATACATCTTAAGTAGTTCAGTTTTGGTGACAGCTATGTTCGGCTCTAGAGACCGCTAACAAATTGATTCAGTCGAGCAGCTCTCATGTTATTGAGGTGTCTAAGAAGATCAAGGAGCTTGAGGCGATCACCAACAAGGGCAATTTGGTCATTAAAGAAGTTGAATTCGTTCATACTTCTACAAGCTAACATGCATTCATTCTGTGTGGTGATTACTTGAAAGAAGAATAATCATAAACTTAGGGGTCAAAATGAAGTTTTAAAACTGTGAGGTTACATATCAAACGTTTTACAAATGAGCAAGTGCTCATGCGCGAGTGATATGAGGTTTAAAAGGAGTGTGATCTATATTTAAGTTTTTTTTTTTAATTCTTGAGATTATTCTGAGAGAGTGCAAGTATTTGCTTACTGGGCGATGTTTGCTTTTCTAAAAAAGATCTGAGCAGGCTATTCTGGCTGCGACGCGCAGACCATGCGCAGACATTGCCATATGTAGACTGTTTGTTTTTCCAAAGACGTTCCATTAAAAAACGTCTGCGCGAGTTCTTCTTGACGCAGACTTGGCTCAGCCACTTTTAAAATCTTCTAAGGTCTGTAGAGGGTTAAACACCACCACACCCCCTGTCTACATCTACCACCGTCCACCACCATCGTCCACAATCACGAACGTCTATATACCACCACGACCGTCCGTACACCACCACCAGTTTATTTTAGAAGTCTATATACGTTAAAAAACAAACAACCTTTTTCTTGCAGATTGCAAAAGTTTGGTCCATCTTTTCTTCTACAGATGTCTGCAGATGTGGTCCGCAGACTGCAAATATTTTGTCTCTTAAAAAACAAACTACACCTATCTAAACTCATGATATACCATAGCCATTTTTTTAAATATATATAAGATATAAATATAAACAAGAATAGAAGTTACAATAGAACTTGAGGCCTTGGATGTCAACTTGGCAGTGCAACTCCGATGGTTGCCCCATCTAGTTTTACATCGGCCGGTTGTCAAATTGGCTAATGGGACTTATGGTAGTGGTGAGATGAAGAAAGGGGTCGTGGTGGTGGCTTAGGGGAGTTTAATTGTATTTTTCTAATAATAAGGTTGAAGTATTATTAGAAAAATTAGCTAAGCGTCACTTATCCTCAAGTACTAAAGTGTTTGTAGCCTAGCTGTATCAATGTACTCTATCAATTAAGTTCACTTGAAAAGCGAAATATTTTTGGACTTGTAGTCTGAACACCATAGATGTTAAACTAGTAGGTTATAAATGGGTATTTACTATAAAAATAAACGAAACAAATGATATTTTATGATGTAAGGCACGAATTCTAGCACAAAGGTTTTCCCAAGTCCCACGAGTTAATTATGAGGAAACGTATTACCATGGAGTGGATTCAATAACTCTTAAGAGTTTGTTTTGGCTTTGCAATCTCATAAAGACTTCAAATGAGATTTATGGATGTCGTCACCACATACTTGTGCGAGATACTTGGAAATTATATTTGAATGAAAATTCGTACATGATTATATTTATATGTTCTTAAGCAATCTAGTCATATGTAGTACAATCGACTCAATGAACATCTAAAAAAAGGGAAACAAGTATGATGTAATTAGCCTATGTGTCTTTGTGAAAAAATCATTCTCATTATTCTCTATAATATCGGTTTATGTTAATGATATAAACATCATCGGATCTCTAAAAGAGATAGAAAAAATTATTGAACTGTTAAAAAGAGAATTTGAAATGAAAGGCTTTGGCACAAAAAAAAAAAAAAATATGTCTTGGCCTGTAGTGTGAGCATCTATGTTACATTAATTTTGTTAGTCAGTTAAACTACATTTAAAATATGATAGTATGGTCTAATATGAGAAAAGCATTACCACCCCTCAAGAAAAGAACAGAGAAGTACTTGATTTTGTATCCAAGTGCGATCAGTACCAGTACCAATACCCTTATGTATGTTGCAACTCAAATTTTCCTCCTTATACGACTTTAGAAAATATCATACAAAAATGTATATTAACTAAACTTGGAAGAGAAAATCATTTAATTAATACGGGGACGGTTAAGAAGTCGTTGGTTTAAGGTGACATGATACAAACCAATCAAACTAAAATTATTTATTGACTTGGTAATTTTAATATCAATTACACAAACACAACTAAAAGCATTTATTGACTTGGTAATTTTAATATCAATTACACAAACACAACATAAAGTTATGAAAAGGTATGGTTCCAATTCTTTGCCTATATGACAAGGATCATACCACTTTTTCATCAAACATGGCGCTTACATCAGCAAGAACATCCAGAAGCTTCCAGAAACTTCTGGAAGACGTCAAGGTGGCACCAAGAGATGCTCCTCCCGACAAGGACAAAACGTGTCACCAGTCACCAAGCGCCATGTGGACCTGCAACGAGTCTAAGGAGCATACCGACAGCGGCGATACGACGTCTCCATCATAGACGAATAAGGGCGCGCCACGTGTACCACTACCCTGACCGCAACAGAGGAGACCAAGAGGCTATTCCCCTTGGTCGGACAGCTGGCGCCCCATAGCAGCTAGCTAAGTTGCTCCTCCCTCCTTCACCCTCCGGTTATAAATATGACCCTTCATCATTCAGGTTGAATTATATTCTCAAATCCACACTCTCACACTCAACACACACTGTTTTATTCCTCAGAACAGTACTTATTCTCACGTCGGAGTCTGGTTAAGAGGGAAACCCCCATATTCCCCTCTTAACGAGCTAACGGTGTTGTTGTTTTGCAGGATTATAGCCATTCGACGAGTAGAAGAGGAGATTGAACCCACAGAAGAGACAACCCCACTGATTAACCTTAGTGTTAACCTGTGTTTCATCAAGTTATGACATCATTGTTAGATACATTGTATATACACTCATTAAAATACATGTTTCCTGTTGATGAAGCAAATTCATAATCATAAAAATTAATGCTTTTTTATTTATTTTTTATTTTTAAAAATTTATATTTGAATAATTCAAACTTTAACTCATTGATCGATAAAAATTCATAACAACGTGAACATTGACGATCTTAGCAATCACTTTTGGTTTTGAAGCTAATACCACTCAAAAGGAAATGTAACTCTATCCGTCACTTTTATGCATGTCGACATTTTCATAACAATTAAAACCGAGATAAAAATAAGTCACGTGTTAATGAATGAAAGTCTTGATAAATCGAAGATACAGTTACCTTTTCTATTAAGAGTGGAATTAACAATTAAGAGTTGTCGATGGGTAAATTGCCGGTTGAATTATTATAGATCATTACTTGAATTATCAAAAATTAACAATAATAATTTCAAAGATATACCAAATTATATGAAAGAATTCAATAAAAGAAAGATGTTTTATTTTTAAGAGGTTAAATATAGATGATGGTAAAGACGTTTTGCGCCGGTTAAAGCCGGCGAAAACACATATATCTTTCTTCCCTAATTTAACAACTACCGGTCAAAGCCAGTTATTTTCTCTACAGTCACTTTCTACAAACCCTATTTATTTGTCACGTTTCCTACATATAAAACTAGCCTTTTCACTTTGATGATTTCAATGCTCAAAAGAATCAAATCTATCTCATCCATTTTTAAATTCGAAAATTACTTCTATGGTTAGGACAGTAACAATTGTATAAAATTTGTATATGTTAACAACTAACTATTGGCCGTTAAAAAACAAAAATAATTAATAACATAATTCTTTGGTGCAGTATAACGAGAATTTGGCATATATGAAAACATAAAATCCTGTTTTACAGTATTATCAGACTTAATTATAAAAAAAATCAAATTAAATGGTAAATAAAGTATTATTATACAAAAAAAAAAAAAAACTATAAAAATGAATATTGATACCTGAAACCAAGACCATGGAATTGAATAATAGTAATGATTTTGTATGATCGGTATCGGTTCAATACGGTAGCAGTATAGTATTAGTTTGGTACTTGGTATATATACAAATTAATAAATTATGTAGCTGAAGAGAGAAATGATAATGTATATATGTACAATTTCAGGGATAAAAAACAATGTAGAGAAGACACTTAAGCAAAAAATATGCCTAGAGAAAATAAGTTGTCCCGTTAGTTTTCATTTTCCATTAGGTTCTTTTAAGATCCTTAACCTATATTATATGTGTGTGTTGTATTCGATACGAATCAACTTAACGTACTAAGCATGTGAAATAGAAGAAAACATGTGGTGGTATAACTATAATATTAATGACTTAATCAATAGTGTCTATGTAGTTAAATTGTATGTTATAACAATTACTCTGTAACTAGAGTAAGGGGTTGTTTGGCAAGGTTAAATGCTAAACCAGTAAGTGTTGAACCAGTAAGAGAACCAATAAGAGCCTGTATAATGTTTAACCGTTTATAGGCAAATGTCTGACCAATTTAGATTAGAGTTCTTAACCATTCAGACTCTGTATAATGTTTAACCATTAAGAGGCAAATGTCTGAACCATTCAGACATCTGCTCGTGAAACAAACAGTCTGAACCATTAAGTGTTAAACCAGTAAAAGATCTGAATCATTAAGAGACTTATTAAAAGGTAAACAAACAGCCCCCAATTATCGCTATAGTGTACTTACTCTACTTATATAAGTAGAGTAATTATTTGTACAATTGAGATAATTATCATTGTAGTATTTTTACTCTATCTATTATTTGTATTAACTAAAGTAGTTATCATTTTATAACTAAAGCAATTGTTTGAATAACTAAAATACTTATGATTGTAGTGTACATAGTTATTATAAGTAAAGCCAATGAGATAGTGGTTGAGTGGTTGTGGAAAGAATTGGTGTTTTTTGTGACCCAAGTTCGATTCCCAAAACTCTTCTCATTATTTTCTATGGCATCCAAGTGAAGAGCGAATACTGGTGGTGCCGGTTCGACTTGGATGGGAGGCAAGGTTCTACCGATTATTCCACTGTCGTGCCTTCAGGCAGGTGGAAGTCGGGTTTCCGCGCATCTAGGGAGATCCAAGAGGCTAGCGGCGGTCGAGTAGTCGACCTTGGCCATAGCGTTCACTGTCACGGTAATTGACACATCGTTCCTTGCCGTTAAAAAAATAAGTAAAGGTAAAGTAATTACTATTTTTATTATTATTTACACTTGTGTCACCACTTTTTTTTCTTTTGAATTATAAAACCTTTTATCCTGTCTTTATCCTTTTCCTAATCCACTCTTTTCAATTCTCTCATGTGATTAAAAACAAAATATAACATGCGTTTGCATTTAAATTGTAGTGTGTGCTTTTTATTAAACACTTTGAATAAATATAGAAATTCAAGCTAAACAATGCAAACTCATCATTATCTACACAATTAGATTTTTGGAATAATTGTGTAATGATTTCATTCAATCAAATGTATATAATACAATCAAAGTACAGAGTGTACGTGTACTCCCCTCAACAGGTGATCTGTCTCTCTCGCTAAGTTCTTATGTCTTTTGACTCTTAGTGTTAACAATTACAATGACATACATGGAATATATATAGGAGGAGAGAACTGCTTGTGACATCATCATGAAAGTGATACTAGACAACCTAAATAATGAAGTAACTGAAGTTCAGTTACATGTTCGCTGATTGATCGGCTGGTTCTTAATTACATGTTCGCTGAATTTGTGATACATCTTCAGTCAAATTCGAGCAGGGGTTTGAATTTAGGGTTCTTGTCTTGTTTTGCGTTTTGACTGAAGTTCAGTTCACAAGGTTTTGAGCGACTGCCTCTTAATAGTTCAGCGAATACTCTGTCCGATCTGTTTGGTTTATGGCAGCGTTTGGGTTTCTTTCACCATGGATGATTCAGCAGACAACTCCAAGGTGTTTGCTACTAGAATTAAGAACATTGATGGAAAACCTTTTGAACCAAGAAAAACATCACAGATACCTACGGTTTCAGAAGTGGGTAATAAGAAGGTAAGATTCATGTTACCGCTGAAAGATACTGACTACGTTCTTGGCTGTTCTGATTCCCCAGATGATAAGCGAAAGGTATCATTTGTGCTACTGCTAAATGATGTTAGTCCTGCTCGTGTTCGAAAGCAGGAACGGAGTGATAATGCTCAAGTCCAACAGCAATTGTATGCTGATGTGGTCCTAAACAAACAGGTAGAGCAGGGAGGTACTAAGCGGGCTGGTAGTCCAAATCAGAATCAAAATGATGATGAAAATGCTGGGAAGGCCAATGATGCGGCTAATCAAGTTCCGAAAGTCAATTTTCGAACGCTAAACTCAGATGCCTCATTGGATGGTGTGGATGTAGTGCTACCGATTGATTCTGTTCGCCAGGTTAACAACAGGTTAGCTAACCCTCTTTATGGTTATTTCCTGAGGGATAGAATTGCATATCCAGTAGTTGAATATTTTGTGAGAACAAATTGGAAGAAACATGGTCTTCGGAAAACGATGATGAATTCAAATGGGTTTTTTTTCTTCAAGTTTGAAGACAGAAAGGGAATGGATGCTGTTCTTGAAGGGGGACCTTGGATGATCCGTAACAAACCTATGTTTCTCAACATTTGGTCCCCTACAAATACCCTTAAAAAGAGAGTTGAAAAAGGTTGCAGTTTGGGTTAAATTGCATGACGTCCCTCTAGTGGCATATTCTGATGATGGTTTAAGCATGCTGGCTTCAAAAATTGGGTCTCCTGTGCGGCTGGATTCGTATACTATTGATATGTGTAATGAGGCTTGGGGACGGAGCAGCTATGCTAGGGCTCTCGTTGAAATATCAGCTGATCAGGATTTGAAAGGGACTCTAACCATGGCTATTCCTGAATTAGATGGAAACAAATATGTTACGGAGACTATTCAGGTGGAGTATGAATGGGAACCCCCGAGATGTGCTCATTGCTGTGTGTTTGGGCATGACTCTGAGGGATGCCCTAAATGTATTGGCTCAACATCCAAACCTCCTACTAACAGGCCGAAAGTAGATGAGGATGGTTTCATTGAAGTTAAGGTTAAGAAGAGTACAAAGAAGAATGGATTTCAAGTTAATAACCAGAAGCCCAAATTTGAGTATAGACTGGTGGATAGTAAGAAAAAGGTCGTCGCTACTCAGCAGGTTACTACTTCCCCTAAAATTCAAACTCATAATCCGTTTTCTGCTCTTGATTCTGTTGGGGGACATGGTGGTTCAACTCGAGGGAGAAACAAAGGGGGTAGACAGATTTATGAGGATTCCGATGAGGAAGAGGTTGAAGTTGTCTATGATGAAACCAATGAGTCTATGACTTCGGGTACATATCTTTCGTCTTCTAAAGTAGGGGCAAGCACCTCTTCCACAAAGTCCTCCAATGGATAGATTGTCTTTGGTTCGTCTAAAGGGGCTGACGTTTCGTGGCAACTTCATTTTTGATGATGGAGGATGAAGATTTTGGTTATGTATTGTTTTGTCTGCTAGATATCTTTTCATGATGTCTAGTAGGCTAGGTTGATGTGATGTCATAGGTACTTTTATGTTTGTTGGCTTACATATATGGGGCATGTCCTGTATATGAACTAGTGTGGAACCTCACTACTTGTACTTATTTGCGGTTGTTTATAATAGATTCACCGAGGTAACCCTTTACCCAAAAAAAAAATAATGAAGTAACTGCCAGCGGTTACAAAACTGCTGAATAGTTACAAAAGACATTGTTACATTGAAACTATTGTAAACAAAGAGATAACAACTGATTTCTCAAAACTGCTGGAAGGATTCCCGCACTTTTGGAATCCAGTACTTCTTGTCTTGTTTGACTTGTTGACTTAGTCTTCTGGTCTTCAACCTTGACTTATGTTAACTTGACTGTTGACTAGTTGACCAACATTTTGGCAATCCAACACTTGTACTTTTGTTCTCTTTTTTTTTCTATGAGGAAGTAGTTATGTTCCAACCCTTTTGGTGGTTGTTTGAGAAGCTTTCAGGGGGGAAACTTCTGGAACAATGTTTGTACTTCAACTTATTCCATCAGGCAAGGAAGATGGTTACCTTAGGTTTTGGCTTTCATAATCAGCAGATCTTACATAACCTAACAATCTCCTCATAGATCTGTTGATGCCAAAATCACTCTTATTTGTGCCTGTCTTTTATTTTTTGTTTGATGAAGTTTTTCAGTCTTTCCCTGATCATGTCTTTGATGCCAAGTTCAAGATTCAGAGCTTGATCATCATCAATACCCTTTTCCATGTCAAGATCAATAATGACCTTAATGTCTTCTGGGCTCAAACTTTGAACTTCATACCCATCCACCTGGGTTCTAGAGCCATCTTCTCTAAAGATCTCCATTTCTTTCGAGTCCTTCATTGTTTTCCATCTCACAATTCTTGGGTTAGAGAGGATGTGAGGCAAGTCTAAGACCTCAGTGGGAGCCACTGGTTAAGGTGGTAGATCTTGTGGATCTTCTTTAAGTGCTACTATGCAGGTGCCAGCTCTTTGATCTTTAATTGTTCTGAATACATGAGTAGTGTCTGGCAAACAACTTACAAGTAGCAGTTCCAGGCCAACAGTCCATCTTGCATAACCATGTTTCTCTTTTAAGTTGTTCATGTAGTTTTCCATGATTTTTGGATTGTAGGAGAAGATTTCCTAGGGTTTGAATGGAATAACAAAAGACTCCTTTTTCAGCAAGGTAGATCTCTATGTTCTCCCAGTTTGGTCTTGGTGGATACCTATCAGGGTTTCTCTTTCTTGCATCCAGGTCGTCGATGTACTCTTTTGACAGAGTGGACTCCTTCCACCTTATAATTGAAATTTTAGGAGCCCAGTCCATATAAATTAGCCCCTGCTTCATTTTGAAGGTCTTTACAGCCTCTTCTGGAGTTGGTTGTCTTTTACTACCAAGCTTCCAATTTGGGGGGGGGTGACCTTGATGCTTGGATCAACCAGCATCTTCTTCACCCTGGAAGCTTCTGCCAAAATTTTCTGTGCATCCCAGTTTAGAAAGACGTAGAAGTTTTCACAGGATATGGTGCATTCTTCTTAAGCCATTCTATGCTTTCCTGTTTGGAGATGTTGGCCACTAAGGGGTTCTTGAATGGGGATATTTGAGAGAGCCTCTAAGATTCTTGATACATGTATTGTTTGTAGTTATTGACGTCTGTCATCCTCTTGTCCATAATGTACTAGGCCTTTCTGTAGGTCATCCTGCTCTGATTTTCTGTGAATTCTTTATGGCTTCCTCGTCCATTCTTTTTTAGTTTTCTTCATAGTTCAACTTTTTGCCAATCTTCAATAGTGGCACCGTTTGAAGTGACTTGATGAAGTTTGGAGAGGTAAGAGGTTGTTTTGAAAATTTCTTTGTGAAAATAGCTGTAAAGATAGGTTCTTCAATTAAGGATGGAGTACGTGTTGATGGATCTTCTAGATCATCCTGTAGAATCAACTTCCGTTTTCTTGTAGGTTGGGCAATTGTTTTCTTAGAAACTTCTGGTTTGCTTTGAACTACTAGTTCTGGAAAACTACTGGTTTTGTGCCAGGTAGTTTACCAGTAGTTTTGACAACTGCTGGCTTAGTATGAGATTGTGCCTTTAATGAAGATCTGGTTATTGGAAGTTTGCAGCCAGTAGTTTTGCTAGTTGTTTGTTCTAAACCAGTTGTTTGAGTTTTCACTCCTCTTTGTTATGAACTAGCTGTTTGACCTTTGATATGAACTGCTGCTTAAGCTTGAGGAGATATTTGTCTTTTCCTAGCTTCAAGCTTTGCCAGAGTTTTGATCTTCTGAATGACTGCAGGTGGCCTCATATCTATTTTGATGGTTTTAGTGATCTTGGGGTCTTACGTTGCAGCTCTTTCTTCAGCTCTTTGACTTTCTATTTGACCTTTTACGAAAGCAACACTTAATCCTCTTTGATCTTGTTTGAACTTTGCTATTCTTTCACCATGGTCCACATCCCCAGTATATATCCCCTTCTGCATTTCAATCATTGCTATAGCCTTTGCCTCAGCAGTTCTTTTCTTTGCAGCTGCTTCACCTGCTTCAATTATGTCAAGTTTGTCAGTTTTATTATCCTTTTTTTGGCATCAGCAGTTTCATACATTTGCATGAAATGGTGTAACCATGGTTTGGGGGCAGAAGTTCCAAACACCTTAGCATCAAAATTGTTTAGGTAATTTTGGAACATGGGCTCAAGGATGTTTTTAAAGGCATTTTGTAGCTCCCTTGTCGGCAATGATGAGGTGGCTAAAACCTCATCAGCAATTTCGCTTTCTGTGGTTGGTGGCTTTTGTGGAGTGAGGGTATTAAATATGGAGGCAAGCTCCTTTTGTGAGGAGGCCAGGTTTTGCGTATATTCTGGTTTATGCTGGACTTTAGCTTGGGGCATTTTGGTGACCAACTCCTTGAGTTTGGAGACCGCAACACCCAGTTGTTCAGTCATTTCTATAAACTGCTAATTTTAGGCATCATCCAAATTAATGGACTCATTTGCTCCCTCACCAGAGCTGGTTATATCAGTTGGTGGTTGTGGCTTTTCAGACATAAAAACACTTCTCGATGCCCACTTTTCTTATTACTAGGGACTTTCAGCAGTTTCTCCTTCCAGTACTTCAAAAGCATGGAGAAGTGTAGTTGTTGTTTCCAGCAGGGTGGTCTTAAGGATGTTTCCAGTGCATTCTTGTAAACCAGTGAGTTTAGTAAGAATAGTGGAAGCCACCTCTACAATCTCTACATCAGGATATTAGATAACTCATCAGTAGATATTAGATAACTCATCAGTACTTCAATAAAATATCCATATTTTTTTTACAGGTGTGTGACTCTAAACGATTTATTAACCACATTATTAAATGTAATTAATTGTTTTGATAAAAAAAACTATTTTTAGTAGTGGCGAGTTTCGAATACTTGTAATTACAAGTTGATTGAGTGATATTTAGAAGTAAGATTGTTGTTAAAGAAAATAAAAATAAGGTTCTTATTAACTTTGAAGTCTTAAAACCATTACTATAATTATAATTATACAACCATTACTATCTTAATACCATTTCCATGTTTAATTATAATTATACAACCTACTATGATTAATTATAATTATACTATGTGATTTTTTTTTTGAATGGTAAAGAACGACGTGTCAACCACCGTAGTTGTAACACCTCGCTTTTTGTAACTTCCCTATTTAGCAAGTTTGTTGTACTTTCCATTTATGGAACCTTGTATTCCTTTGTATTCGTATCTCATTCCAAACGTTGTAATCCGAGACTAGAATCATAATGAAAATTCCATCTTTGATATACTTGTGCTATTCATTATTCGTAAATACTTGTCGATTATTCATGTTACATACATACTTGATACCATTTACATGCAAATTCATGCGTACTCATACTTATTATTCATGCAAAATACATTTATACATTCCTTTATTTATGCATAACACTTATACAATGCACTTATACGCTTAAAACCGTCAAAATCAAGCTAAATTGGAAAATGGGCTTTTGGGCCTGGCACTCTCGTGCGAATGGGACTGGCCCAGTCGTCCGAGTGCACTCTCGTCCCAAACTGCCATCTCCAGTCTATAAATACAAGTCCATTCCTTCACTTTCAAACCTTCAACTTCTGAATTCTCTCTCAAACCAACTTCGGGCAATTCATTTAGAGCTCATCTCAGTTACTTCTAAGTGAGTATCTAGCTCGTAAACAACTTATTTCATCTTTATTCTTCTACTTATCTTCTGTTTTCATCAAGCTTTTTACAAAGATTCTTCACAAAATCTGCGCTTGGTTTATCAGATCTTCCATGGCAGCTGATGTAAACACTCAACTCAGTTGAGGACCAAGATGGAAGTGAAGTAAATCTTTCAAAAACCTTTTCACAAACTTTCTGACTTCAAACTCAGCTGGATCTGAGGTTCTATGAGCTCACAAGCTAAGTCAACAGCTGTGGATTCAAGTTTGAGCCAATTCTAGTTGAGTAGGTAATCAGTTTAAATAAAACCGAACTGATTTCACCTAGAAACAGTCCAATTCGTCCGAATGGCAGGCTCAGTCATCCGAGAGGATCATCCCTCTCGTACGAAAGGGACTCCCAGTTCGTCCGAATGCAACTGTTCACTAAGTTCCGACTATTTTCAAGTGTTGAATGACTGTCCAGATCACTATCTTCAATATAGTTGAATCTGGAACATCAATGTGTGTTCTGTGGGAACTCTGGTTTCCAATCTAGATCCACCACCTCACTGAACTCGTGTAACGAACACCCAAACAATCTCCTAGACCTAGACGTAGAACAAGTGAACCCCGTCCAGCCTCCGACACTTAGTTAATTCTTTCTATGTCGTGTTGGCACACCTGGGTTGTATATTGTTCGGTTGTTTGGTTTACTTTACATTTTGTATCTTCATCTCCATATTCATGACCAACCGGTCAGTTAACTGATTTGTGCTTTGGTGAACTATAAAAAGGTTTAAACTTCCATGCATGACTTATATGAACCTTCTGATTATTCTGGACTAATTAATATACTATTATAATAACTAAACAAGTTAACATAAATCACGAAGATAACTGTTTGATAGTTAAAACGTTCAAACGAGACTCGATTTAACAGACAGTCCCTTTCGTACGAATGGCACATTCGTACAAATGGCCCCTTTCGTCCCAGATTCTCTCGTTCGAACAGCTCGTATTTCAGTTACTCGCTATTCTTCTTTCCGTGTTCCTTGTCACTGATTCTGTCGGGAAAATTTGGACTCGTGAAACCACAGATGATCAGTGTCGGGACAAGTGCACGAACAGAATATAATTTCTGTTTTGTTGTATTTCGTAATATACTAAGTGCTTTAGAATCTGTTCCTTAAACTTCCAACCCTGACTCACGCCTTCGTTTGCCCTGTAGGGTGACCTTGGTGTTCCTATACTAATTCCAGCAGCCCTTTACTCGCCGGGTAGAATAACCTTGGCGTTCCTGTACTACGCCTACCTACTCCTGCCAAAACTACGCTCACGGGATTTACGTAGAAGATTTAGCAAAACCGTGAGTATACTTGCATACCCTTTTTCAATTTCACACTTTGGGTGCAATATGTTTATTATTAAACCTACACAGTTACACTTAGACTTTATCAAAATGCACAAACAATCCAATACATGCATGCATATGTTATACTTGATACTTTAATCTGTGTTTGCACTTTTGTGTTGAACTTGTCATTAACTTCGTACGAGCCTACCCTTAACATGTATAGCGCTATAGGAGTAACGTACCGCCTGTGAACGTGGGGTCATGTTAAGTCTTTTACATGCGTTAAACTTTGGGTTGACTTGTTTGTTCACATAAGTTTAATGTTAATCTTGAATAGCTAGTTTGCCATGTGGACTCGTTTAAACTTTATTACTTATACTATATATCAAAACTTGTATACTCGCCAATATGTTTGTATTGAACCATGTATTTTTAACATATTGAAGGATGATGATGATATTAAAATGGGCGTAGCGACGATGCTTTAGATACATACCTAGAAATCTTAGATTACGTTGTTGTATCAAATTTTGTACTATGTTATGTTGTAATTTGTTTTGTTTTATTTGGAACATGTTGTATTCGAATTTCCTTGTATTGTAATTTGACAATTGTTATGCAATGAAATGAAATCGGTTTATTTAAATTCTATTGTCACTTTTAGTGTTATGTGTAATGAGCAATCTATTTTGTCTCACTCCCATGATTCCACTATTGGTTGGGGTGTGACAAAAGTCGACTACTCGACCACCGCCAGCCTTTTGGCTCTCCTCAGATGCAAGGATACCCAACCTCCACCCGTCCGAAGGCACGGTAGTGGAATAATATGTAAAACCTCGCCTCCCATCCAAGTCGAACCGGCGCCGCCCGTATTCGCTTTTCACCTGGATGCCGCAGAAAATAATGAGGAGAGTGGGAATCGAACGTGGGTCACAAGGAACACCAATTCTTTTCCCAACCACTCCACCACTACCTCATTGGCTAATATATGTGAGCTAACAACGCAACATATATAAAGTATTTTTGACTAATTATTACTTTCAGCTAATTAATTCGACCAATAGAATGTTTCCGCGATTGCGTCCAGGGTAATAGGGATTTCCCATTGAGGGGCATAAATTGGGGATCTATTGTGTAAGGGGGCTCTCTAACGCAAACCCAGTTAAGACAACGTATACTAGACTTCCTGACATTTATTAATAATTCACACCTTTAAAAAATAAGGTTGAAGAAGACATTAACAAAAACAAATGCCTATTGTCTTCGCTTTGTTTGTTTTATCAACAACTCAAATTGCTTTTTTTTTTATCAACAAATTTCTCTCGTATGAATAAAATAGTATTAAACTGCACACGCCAATTAATTAAGTTATTTTTTCTTAATGATTGATCAATTGGTTTTAAATCCGCTTAAACTAAATTAAGTTATTTTTTTCTTAATGATTGATCAGTTGGTTTTAAATCCGCTTAAACTAAAACTAATTTTGATAGTTCATGTTATATTCGTTAAACCTTCATTGTTTTGTAGTAACTTAAAAAAAAAAAGATTTTCGTACTCGTGTTTTGTTTTAACTAGGTTATATGTCCGTGTGTTGCGGCAGTGCGTCATTGCAAGTATTCAAGAAGTATCGGTTCGTTACGGTATTGGTACGATACATGCACTCATTATAGAAATCAACACGTGTTTTATATCGACCGAAAACAATAAAAAACAAACAACGGTAATGACACCGATGTTGTTCGAATGGTATTGATTAGTTCACATCATCATCTTACTGGTACCGATATTTGTTTATCAATGCAGACAAAGTTGCCTAAATGAAAACTTATCAAAACCGGAATCCATAAAAATGGATATTGATACTAGTGACGATGTTGTTCGCTAGAGTATGGTAGGGATAAGGAGCCAGTTTATTGAAAGCAAATACAACAAAAATAAATACTAGTACAAATACCGTTGTTTAGTCGGTTTTGGTTCAGTTCACTATGGTAACGACACAAAATCCGTTATCAAACAAAATACCATAAAAATGAATACAGATACAATATGGTAGCGATACAGTGTCGGCTTATCGAAAGCAAAAACCAGTACCGATACATATATTGTTTGGTTGGTTATGGTTTGGTAGCGGTAGAATATCCGTTTAAAAAATCGGTTTCGGTTCGGTTGATAAATCAACTAGGCATGTTGGACATGATCTAGTCGTTATTGAGTTTGGGTTAGAGTTTTAATATTCCTAGAACGTGTTAGAAGGTGTCTGAAGTCCGAAAACAAGGGAAAAATCGTTGCCTTATTAAGAGATCCAATTTTTAAACAATTATAATTTAAAAAGTTCACAAACAATTCGACTTATTTTCCCATAAGTTTAGTTATCAATGTAAAAAACAAACCTTTTGTTTCTAATATATATAAACACTCTTCAATGCCTTAGTTTTAATGATCAGAATAGCCTAATAAGTTAATACTATGCTATATTATAAAGATAGTTGATTAAGACACAAGACTAGAATATTATCCAAATATAATATAATATGTTTATTGGTTGATGACACCAGCATAAGCTTGTAATTATCTAGTAAATTAATTGGTCATCATTATTTGTATTATTCTTTATTTTGCACCTGAAAAGTTCTGACGTAGTAACAGCAGACATCTCTGTTTTATATTGGGGTAACATGAGTATACATCTCTATTACTTAGGGAATGTCTAAATATAATCATCCGTTTACTTATCTAGGAATTAGACTGAGTGTAGTGGGTAAACACCATCATGCAGGCGCCAACGAAGGTTAAATTTGTTTTTTTACCCAGCCATATCATCCATCTTTATTTATTTTTTTTTCAACTAAACTACTACATACCCTTGAAGGCAGTAGCGGATCTAGGATTTCGACCAAGCGGGAACGTTTTATAAATAGGCGGTAACGAAATCGAAAAAACGTCAAATTTTTCCAAAATTTACACTAAAAACGTCAAAAATTTTCCGAACAAGCGGTAGCGGAGGCTACCCCTTGGTCCTATATATATCCGCCCCTGCTTGAAGGTTAATTAGTTAAAAAGCCTAATTACCTAGAGACGTGACATGAACTTTTTCACTTTTTAGTAAATCGTTACACATAGTCTAACTAGTTTTTAAAAAAACCGTTCCTCTGAAACTTCTTTTTTTTTTGAACGGCAAATTTGGATCACTGACGGACCACTGGAGTATTATCGTGCCACGGGCGGAACCACCCGATCATATCCATCTCCACTAGCCATAATGCATATACACAAATTCAGGAGGAAAACCAATAAATATGGGAGAAACCCATTTGTGAGAATCAAACCCAGGACCTATTGCCTATTAGTGCCAAAGTTTTATCTCATTCTCAAGATGCCACTAGACTATAAAGCTTTAACTCAAATACGTTTCGCATGTTAAGTAGCTATTATACATTACCCTTCCCAATATTATATATACATACACACACATTATTTTCTAGTTTTTGTTGTATTTTTATCCTCCCACTAGTTCTTGGTTTTGTTATATTGGTGACCGACACACATGAACTTTACAAAATGTCAGCATCGTCATAGTAAGTGTTATACCAGACACTTAACTAAAGAGTTTTGAAATGTATGACACAGAATCTACTCTTTCTTTTAATCAACTTCTCAAAACCTCACCCTTCTATTATGGCTTGTAGATTCAGGTAGCTTTGTAGACCTTGGTTTTGAAATCTAAAGTGATTTGTAAAGTGTTTGAATTGTAGTGTGTTATGATGATGTGTGACAAACTGACAATGCAATATTAATTTACTCATGATGTTTTTGTAATTAAAGATCAAATATAAGAAATCGTTACCGGCTTTTCTGAATAAAGAACAATTCGGTGTTGACAAATTTTAAAATTATGAAAATGAAGTGTGAATATATTGAGTCAACACAAATTTAAAAGGAAGTTAGGAAAGCACATTCTTGGAATCTACCAATTAGGTTTCAGATTCCTTGCGCATGACATCAAATTTTTTTTAAAAATAAACTTCATTAAAACCATCTCTGACCCAAACGGACAAAAAGTCAAACACAACACAACACCCCCGACCCAAATGGGCAAAGGGCAAAGAAATTACAACATATACATAGGATATTTACACCATTCCGACCATCTAATACACTTACATGAAGATCTATTTTTAACCCAAGCAAAACTTCTAGATTTAACCTCCCCAATGATGTCATGCGGACTAACTCTTTTCTGATTAAACACCGCTTCATTCCTTTCTTTCCATATTTACCAAGACGTAATCAAAGCCAATCCATAAATGATCTTTTCCTCCTTCTTACTGCGCTTCATGAATTTGTGTAAATCCAAAATATCTTTAAATTCAAAAAGGTAGAGCGGCGGGATGTTGCACCACTCGTTGAAAGCCGACCACACCCTCAACGCAACCGAACAAGCAGTGAACAGATGCTTGACCGATTCCTCAGCGTCTTCACAGAATGGACACATAGTAGAGGAAATGTCCACATTCCTTCTTCTTAAATTTAATCTAGTAGGAAGCCTATCCAGATTGCCTCTCCAATTCATAATATTGCACTTAATAGGAACCCATTTGCACCAAACAAAATTTGGAGGGTGATGGGTACCTCTGTCCTTAATCAAAGCCGATTTAACAGCCTTCACCGAAAAAACGTTCTTACTATCCCCACTCCAAATCCAAACATCTTTACCAATGGAAAGGCTCACTGAACTAAGCACCTCGCAACACTCCTTCCATTGCTTGACCTCCTCTTCAGACACCGGCTGCCTGGACCAATGCCATTTGAACACTCTGTTTCCTCTATCAAATTCCAATCTCTCAGCAACCCTACACGATTTAAACAATTCCAAACGAAATAGAAGGGGCCACCTCTCCGCGAACGGGAGGTCCCCCACCCACGTATCGATCCAAAAACGAACATCAACCCCACTCCCAACTTTACACGTAATAAGGTGATTTAACCCTTTCCCATTAATTTTCATTTTGGAAATTAGTTTCACAATGTTTTTCCAACACCCCAGTATATTGTTGTTAAAAGGAAGGAAACTCCTTTGGTTATTATTAAAGTGGCACGCCTCCACCAATTTACACCACAGGTTATGATTTTCCGCCTTATATCTCCACCCCCATTTGACCAGAAGAGCTTCGTTTGTCACACCCCAATCGATGGCAGAAACATCGGGGCGTGGCACTGAGCGAAACATATTGTCCAGAAGTTTCCATAACAACTATAATTACCAATTATTTTAAGCAACATATCCCATACCATGTCATAAAAGATAACATAATTATTACAGACAAGATCTAGTCAAATTGTTCTGTTCCGGCAACTCAGATTCCAAAATACAGACAATTGTTTATTTGTTACTAGACCTTTCCTAGCCTCGATTTCACAGCAAGCAAAGCATTCAAACATCCTAAGCAACTGTCACATACGTTAAAGTAAAAGTCAACACACATAGTGTAAAGGTGAGCATACAAGTTTGATAGATATAATAGAGTTCGAAATCGTTACGCATAACCAGCACGTACACAGTGTAAAATGAGGCATGTTAGTTATCGACATGAACCTATCGATAACAATGACTGCGGGTTGACTGCCCAAGGCAGTTCGTAATACACACTCACCACTGTGAGCCATGTAACAAATTGTCCTTAACAACCCCTGAGTAAACAGGTGTTGAGTCGAAACAAATAGTACTATCGTTGCTAAGGCAGGTAGACAGCATTTCCATGTGTAAACATAACAAACAAGCATTCATTAAGTCATGTATAACATGCGGTAACGGTTATCGTTAAAGTATTGTGTAGTGTGTTCGATGTGATTTAGAATAAGTAACGTATGTAACACCCAAAAGTGCGTAAGGCAAAAAGGGATCGAGTATACTCACAGCGATGATGGATTGAAGGGAGCGTTTAGAGTGAGGTTAGCCTGATCAGAACGATAGCATAAACGATAAGCGATACGTAAAAGGTGAGAGGTGTCAAAGGATTGGACGGTACTCCGATCGGATGGCAATCCGATCGGGCAGCCGGTCGATCGGGTGACAATCCGCTCGGATGGTCATCCGATCGGGTGACCTTTCGAGTGGATTGTTTCTTCGTTTGGGAAGGATATGTTTGTGTATGATGGCTTGACTTTTGAAGTTTTCGTTGTAGCATTTTGAAAACATAGAAGTATCTCTACCTTTTAGGTCGATCGATCGAACGGTCGTTCGATCGGGCGACAATCCGATTGGTTGGACACTTTAGTGAGAACAAGTTCACAGCAGTTTGTCACTCGATCGGATTGTAGTCCGATCGGGTGGCAATCCGTTTGTATTGAACATGTTGAAAATTGTTTAAGTGTTGAAGTCTGAACGTCACATAGTCGAGGGGTAATCCGACCGGGTGGTAATCCGATCGAACAACATTTCGTTCGATGTTCAAACCTCAAAAGTTTGAAATAAAAGTCAAACGTGGGACCAAGGTGGCAAGCCGATTGGGTGGCAATCCGATCAGACAGCAGTCTGATCGGGCAACCCTCCGTTTTGGTCGACCTGATCGTCTTACACTTGGTTGTTTTGATGGTTTTGCGTTTTCTCGAGACGTTGTGACTTCATGCCAAGCAACAGAACCTCGCCAAGGCCCTTCGTGACCAAGTCGGACATGAATCACCCAAATCTGACCCGTTCACAGATCCATGACGGTTGTTCATGCTTAACTCGGAATCGGTTGTCTCCTTGGTAGAATTCAGATCTTGAGCCAACACATCACCAAAAAGGAGTAGAAGGTTAGAACAAGGTCCGATTCTATCGGTTTTGAGTGCATTGAGTGTAAAAGAGTTGAAAGAAAGTTAGAAACCATCTTTCAATCCTTTTTCACCATGAATATGTTCGGATCTTATGCAAGATCTTTGTTATTTATGTGGAAATCAGTTAGATCTAAGTTGTTCTTAGTGGGTTGAAGCCAAAACATGAAGTTCATAAGAACACCATGATGACATCATCCTAGAACACCTCAAATCTAGTGATTTCACGGTTAAAAGTTAAGATTCAAAAGATAGAAAGGTGTAGGAGTGCGTGTAGATCAAGAACATACAAGATTTAGGTGGAAAACTTACAAGAATCGCGAGAAATCTGAAGAAATGGGGCATAAAGCGAGCTGGTCGGACAGAGAGTGCAAAAGGTGAAGTGTTGATGTTGATGTTGACAAGGGTATTTATAGGGTTTCCATAAAAGGAAAGGGGAAGAGAGGGCTGGTCGATCGAGTGACAGCCCGATCGGGTGGCACTCGATCGAGTGACAGCCCAATCGGGTGGCACCTCGATCGGGTGGCAGCTCGGTTGGCTGGCCACTCGATTGGAGTGCACGGCGCGACGATGTTTTGCAGTTTCGATTCGTGTGACGAGCGTTGCAATGCGATGGGGTTTCTCTTCAAATTACTTTTAATCCCAACTACTATATCAACATACAATCATCCTAACTTAACTTGCGTTTAGCGTTTGCGATGGCGTTTCGATTTCGTTTCAATTAATTACCATATTACAACATAAATAAACATGCAGACGTAACACATAAGAGGCACACACACGTAAAACAATATCCATAACGCATAATTCGAGTTGCGAGTGCGATTGCGGTAAGCGATAATACATGCGATAAACATCGATAAATAGCGATCAAACCTCGATTATTAACAAGTACTCCACATAATACAACTAACGTAAACAATTAAATAGACTAACTACGAGTCAAAGAAGTCAAAGCAGGATTAGAGCAAGGAGTGACAGTTCGCAATTAGCAATCTTTTCTTCCTTTGACTTTAATCTTGACTTTGACTTTGACTTTCGAAACACGGGGTGTTACAACCTACCCCTGCTAAGGGAATTTCGTCCCGAAATTAGGCTTCAGCCGTAACAAACAACTGCGGGCACTTCGCCTTCATGTCGCTTTCGAGTTCCCAAGTGAACTCTGCGCCTCGCTTGCCTTCCCAGCGAACCTTCACAATGGGAATGCGTGAGCGCCTGAGCTGCTTGGTTTCTCGGTCCATGATTTCGACAGGCTTCTCCACGAAGTGTAGTGTTTCGTTTACTTGGAGATCTTCCAGAGGTATGAACAGATCATGCTCAGCTAGGCACTTTCTGAGGTTAGACACATGGAAAGTCGGATGAACGTTGTTAAGTTCCTCTGGTAGTTCGAGTTTGTAGGCCACTTTTCCGATCCTTTCCAGAATCTTAAAGGGTCCAACAAATCGAGGCGCGAGCTTGCCTTTTTTTCCGAATCTGACCACACCCTTCTAAGGTGATACCTTTAGGAGTACATGGTCGCCAACGTCAAATTCAAGGGGCTTGCGTCGTCTATCAGCGTAACTTTTCTGACGACTCCGAGCTTTCAGCAAGTTGTCTCTTATTTGGAGGATTTTGTCTGTCATTTCTTGCAGTAGCTCGGGACCGGTTAATTGTTAATGACCAATCTCGTGCCACACAATTGGCGATCGACATCTTCTTTCGTATAAAGCCTCAAACGGTGCCATTTGAATGCTGGAATGATAACTGTTGTTATACGAGAATTCGACGAGGGGTAGGTATGTGTCCCAATTACCACTGAAGTCTATGACACATGAGCGAAGCATGTCTTCCAAAGTACGGATCGTTCTTTCAGTCTGACCATCGGTTTGTGGATGGAATGCGGTACTCAGATTAAGCTCAGTACCGAGTGCAGCTTGAAACGTTTCCCACAGACGCGAGGTAAACCGACCATCACGGTCAGAAATGATGTCGCGAGGCGTACCGTGTCGACAGATAACTTCGTTTGTGTAGATTCGGGCTAATCTTTCTACCTTGTAGTCTTCTCGTATAGGAAGGAAGTGAGCAGATTTGGTCAAACGATCGACGATAACCTAGATGCTATCGTGACCTGCGGTTGTACATGGGAGTTTGGTTATGAAGTCCATGGCTATGCTTTCCCATTTCCACATCAGGATCACAGGTTGCTCAAGCAAGCCAGAGGGTCTTTGATGCTCGGCATTAACTTTCGAGCAAGTCAGACACTTACCTACGTAGAGAGCGATATCTCTCTTCATGCCCGGCCATCAGTACTTGTAGCGAAGGTCCTGGTACATTTTATCGGCCCCGGGAGGAATCATTTCGCAAATCATTTCGCTTAGGAATCCAAATTCGGTCCGAATAATGGAATATCCCATTAGATTTATTCACCAACTAGGCTCCATCGTGGTGAATTCTTTCCTTCTTCAAAGTACGCTCGGTAAAGCATGCATGCTGGGCTTCGCGGATGAGGGATTTGAGATGATGCTGGGCGGGAACATTGTGGGTGCTATGCAGATAGCTTCGTCTGCTGAGGGCGTCGACAACGACATAGCTTTGCCTGGGTGGTAACGAATCTCACAGTCGTAATCGTTGAGAAGTTCTACCCATCGGCGTTGACGCATATTAAGTTCTTTCTGGTTGAATATGTGTTGTAGGCTCCTATGGTCGGTGAAGACCGTACACTTTGTACCATAAAGGTAGTGTCGCCAAATCTTCAATGCAAAAACAACTGCGCCTAGCTCGAGGTCATGGGTTGTATAGTTCTTCTCGTGGATCTTGAGCTGTCGAGACGCGTAAGCGATAACCTTGTCCCGCTGCATAAGAACACAACCAAGACCAAGGTTCGAGGCATCGCAATAGACAATGAAGTCATCGTTTCCGTCGGGTAGAGCAAGAACAGGAGCATTGCAGAGCATGTGCTTGAGGGTTTGGAAGGCAGACTTTTGTTCAGTTCCCCAAACAAAGGATCTGTCTTTATGCGTGAGAGAGGTAAGCGGCACGGAGATTTTAGAGAATCCTTCGATAAATCAACGATAATAGCCTGCTAGTCTGAGAAAAGAACGGACTTCAGACGGGTTCTTAGGCGTAACCTAACTCTTAACTGCTTCAATCTTCGCGGGATCGACATAAATACCTTGACTATTGACAATGTGACAGAGGAATTGAACCTCCTCTAGCCAGAATTCACACTTGGAGAACTTGGCGTAGAGTCGATTTCCTTGGAGTAGCTCGAGAACCAAACATAGATGCTGCGCGCGTTCGGCTTTCGACTTGGAATAGATCAGGATATCATCAATGAACACAATGACGAAGCGGTCGAGAAATGGTTTACACATGCGATTCATCAGATCCATGAAAATCGCGGGTGCGTTGGTTAAACCGAAAGGCATAACAACAAACTCATAGTGGCCATAACGGGTGCTAAAAGCGGTTTTGGGTATATCCTCCTCTTGGATGCGAAGTTGATGATAGCCTGAGCGTAGATCGATCTTCGAGAAACATGAGGCACCTTGCAGCTGATCAAATAAGTCATCGATTCGAGGCAGGGGATAGCGGTTCTTGATGGTAAGCTTATTCAATTCCCTGTAGTCGATGCACATCCTGAACGACCCATCCTTCTTTTTGACGAAAAGGGCTGGCGCGCCCCATGGAGAGGTGCTAGGGCGAATGAAGCCTTTATCAAGTAATTCCTGGAGTTGGCTTGAGAGTTCACGCATTTCAGAGGGAGCGAGATGATAAGGCGCTTTAGCAACTGGGTTTGCTCCAGGAATGAGGTCGATACGAAAGTCGATATCACGACTTGGCGGAAGACCAGGAAGATCATCAGGAAACACTTGAGGAAATTCGCATACAACAGGAACATCTTTTACTTTCGTCTTTCCTTTCTTTTCCTCCTCTGCTACTACAGTGTTAGCCAACAAAGCTCTGTATTCCTTGCGGAGATACTTGCTAGCTTCGACGCATGACATAAGCTTGAGACTCTTCGAAGCAGTTTCGCCATAAACACATAATAAATCACCATTAGCGAGCGAGAATCGAATCATCTTATCGAAGCACACAACTTCAGCATGGTTTTCACGAAGAAAGTCCATGCCTACTATGATGTCAAAACTTTTGAGCCACATCGTAATGAGGTCGATCGGAAAGATGTGATTGTTGAGCTCAAGAGTACAACCACGAAGAACAGAATTGACGGCGACGGTCCTTCCGGTGGCGACTTCAACATCGAACGTCGAGGGTAGATGGGAGCGCTTACGATTAAGGAGCTTCTCGAACTCAAACGATACAAAACATTTATCGGCTCCAGTATCAAACAAACACGAAGCATAAATACCATTCACAAGGAACGTACCATTGACCACGTTGTTGTCAGCCTGGGCCTGACGCACATTGATGTTGAAAGTTCTGGCGCGTGCGGCTTGTTGTTGTTGTTGCTGCTACTGCTGTTGCTGTTGCTGAGGCTGCTGCTGCTGGGGTTCTTGTTTCACAACCCTGTTCGGGCACATGTTCGTGAAATGGTTGGGATCACCACACGCGAAGCAGATTCTGGCGTTGACCGCGGGTGCCTAAGCCGCTTGTTGGCCTTGAGGAGCTGGAAATAGAGCTTGATGAGCAGTAGCTTGAGTTAGGGCTTGTCGAGGGCCAGTACGGCAATTAGTAGTGTAGTGGCCGTACATGTTGCAATGCACACAGAATCGGCAGACGATACCCACCGGGTGATGATAAGTACAGGTCGGGCAGGCAGGGTGAGGGCCTGTGTATGCACGCTTTGCAGGCGGCGCACAAGTAACAGGGGCTGGAACTGATCGGTGTTGTTGTTGCTGTTGAGCTGGTACCGCTTGTGTTGCAACCCCTGATCCCTTATCTATCCCGGGAACGGGTGGACGCGAACTCAGAGTTTCGGTGGTATCAACGTGTTATATTGGCAGCGGAAATTACATCAGGACCGTAGTTAGGAAATGTTTATCAGAGTAAAACCACCATATTTAATATTAATAATCACATGAGCAAAACCCAAGTTTCTTATTACAATACATTTATATGGATAAACCCTATTTTATTGAATTTAAAACATCATTTATTAGGTAACTTTTATAGCCACAATCTTCCCAAGGCTTCAGTGCTCTCCAGCTGGCTTTTTACTAATTGGCTGTCACATTGTGTTACCTGAAACGCGTTTTAAAAACATTTTGTCAGTGGGAAATAATGGTGAGTGAATCCCAGTTTGATCAAGAAACATTTATTAATGAAACAGTATTGGGAGCGATCACATTGTTTATGTCTACACAATTACTCATTCAGTACTGTCAATCCTAACTTGTGGGTCATATTACACATTGGCTAACTCATTGTCCAATGGTAACGTACTGTCATCCCTGACTTACTACTAGTAGTAGTAAATTTTGTATACAAAACCCCAACATACCGGCAGTAATTGAAGAACTACAAAGACTCAATCACCGCTTAATCACATTGTAAAACAATTAAGGTTTTGTAAAATATTCCAAAAAGGTTAACAAAAAGAGGATAAACTCACATTGCTATCTTAGACTTCGCGTAAGGGTTTCCTGGGAATAATCTATAATTTATACAAATGTACGTAGGTTAGTATTATATCCCTTTGAAAATATTAATGATACCCTCCCGAGACGGTATTCCAACAACTACGTCGGGCAGAACCACGACAGTTGTTACGGAACCCTAAATCAATCGGGCAGCGTATCTAATGCGAAATTGGGGTTATAATACTTACAACGGAGCAGAACCTTGCTAATTAGGGGGTATAATACCAGCTTTCTATGCCTAATATTTCAGAATTTCGAGATACAGAAACGTTGTGAGCGAATTCGAAATGAAATCCGATGCCTTCTATTTATACTTGCCGAACTGGACTCTCACGCGGCCCGCGTAAAAGATAAGCGGGGCTTACGCGGCCCGCGTACTAGCCCGGGTAGGGTTTAGGTGATCTGGGTCATCGCCTAGCTTAGCCACGATGTCGGCACGTGTCGGCCTCTGGTGTAGCTGCGTTGTTGATCTTACGCGGCCCGCGTTAGCTTAAACAAGGTCTTACGCGGGCCGCCTTAACTTAAGAAATCAACGAAGTCAGTTTTGAGCCTTGATACCGCCCGCGTGAAGGTTGAGGTGGGTCTACGCGGCCCGCCTCAGCCCTAGATTAAAGCTTTTATTTATTTTAAATACTATTTTATATATTTCGGGCTCGGTTTTCTTATATGGGGTGTATATAAAGACATATTGGGACATTTTAAGATATACTAGGGTATCGAAAATATTATGAGGGTGTTGATTTTACCGAGGGTTGTTACATTCTCCCCACCTTGTTTTAGAGCTCGTCCTCGAGATCTATTGGAACAAATGCGGATATTTCCGTTGCATTTCAGATTCAAGCTACCATGTATACTCAGGTCCTCTTTTGGAGTCCCACTTAACTTTGACCAGAACTAATCTCTTGTGTTTGAGATTCTTGACTTTCCTGTCTTCAATCTGTAGAGGCCTTTCTACAAACTTGATTTCTTCATTTACCTCTATATCCTTAAGAGGTACTATTAGCGATTCATCAACTAAGCACTTTTTGAGATTGGATATATGAAATATATCATGTATTCCTGCCATTTCCTCTGGCAGTTGTAGCTGATAGGCTACAGGTCCTATTCTTCTAATAATTTCAAAAGGTCCAACATACCTGGGACTTAGCTTTCCCCTTTTTATGAATCTTACTACTCCTTTCCAAGGAGAGACTTTTAATAATACTTTATCTCCTACTTGAAACTCCAATGGTTTGCGTCGATTGTCGGCATAGCTCTTCTGTCGGTCACGTGCTGCTTTCATTCGTTCCTTGACTTGCATAATCTTGTCGGTTGTTTTTTGTACTATCTTAGGTTCAGATAGTTGTTTTCCCCAATTTCTGCCCAACAGACTGGGGTTCGACACTTACGTCCATAAAGTGCTTCGAAAGGTGCAGCATTGATACTTGTGTGATAACTGTTATTATAGGAAAATTCTATTTAAGGTAAGTGATCGTCCCATTTACCTCCAAAATCAATTACACAAACTCTAAGCATGTCTTCCATTGTCTGAATTGTCCTTTCGTTTTGTCCGTCTGTTTGAGGATGATAAGCCCTGCTTAGATTTAACTTGGTTCCCATGGCTTTTTGGAAACTTGACCAAAAATAAGAGGTAAATCGGCTATCTCTGTCAGGAACAACTGATAGAGGAATTCCATGTAAAGAAACTATATCATTTACATACAATTTAGCTAATTGTTCCATGCTAAAAGTTTCTTTCATTGGTAGGAAATGAGCTGACTTGGTTAGCCTATCTACAATCACCCAGATTGTATCATTACCTTTCTTTGTTTTGGGTAATTTAGTAACAAAATCCATTGTTATTAATTCCCATTTCGAAACAGGCATTTCTAACTGTTGCAATAAACCTGAAGGTTTCTGATGTTCAGCTTTGACTTGTGAACAAGTTAAACATTTAGAAACATAGGTTGCTATGTCCTTTTTCATTCCTATCCACTAGAAATCTTTCCTTAAATCCTGGTACATTTTATCACCTCCTGGATGCATTGTATACTTAGATTTATGGGCTTCTTCTAATATACGATGACGTAGGTTTCCTAATTTAGGTACCCATATTCTTTTCTTATGGAATCTCCAAACTCCATATGTTCCTTGTTCTAACTCTTTTAGCATACCTTTTAATTTTTCAGTATCTTCCTTGATTACTGATTCTTGTGCTTCTCTTATCTGATCATTTAAATCTACTTGTAGATTTAATTTAAAAGATCGTACCCTTTTTGGTTTTTCGTGATACTTTCGGCTTAAAGCATCAGCAACTACATTTGCTTTTCCTGTATGATATTAAATATCACAATCATAATCACTAAGAAATTCCATCCAACGTCTTTGTCTCATATTCAATTCCTTTTGCCCGAAGACATATTTCAAGCTTTTAAGATCAGTGAATATGGTAAACTTACTACCGTAAAGGTAATGTCTCTAAATCTTAAGGGCAAAAATTATGGCTCCTAATTCTAAATCATGGGTTGAATAATTTTCTTCATGATTCTTAAGTTGTCTAGATGCATAGGCTATAACCTTTTGACGTTGCATCAACACACATCCATAACCTAACTTAGAAGCGTCACAATAGACTGCAAAGTTTTCAGTTCCTTCTAGTAACGCTAGTATGGGTGCGTGGGTTAATCTTTGCTTAAGGATTCTAAAGGCTTCTTCTTGTTTTGTTCCCCATTCAAACTTAATGGATTTACAGGTTAACTTGGTCAATGGAATGGCTATTCTAGAAAAATCTTGAATAAATCTTCTATAATAACCGGCCAATCCTAAGAAACTTCTGACCTCGGTTGGTGACTCAGGAGTTTTCCATTTGGTAATTGCCTCGATCTTTGTTGGATCCACATGAATTCCTTCATGGTTAACTAAATGTCCAAGAAATTGTACCTGTTCTAACCAAAACTCGCACTTGGAAAACTTAGCGTAAAGCTTTTCCTTTCTCAATAGACTTAAAAGTAAGTGCAAGTGCTTTGCATGTTCCTCTTTACTTTTAGAGTAAATTAGAATATCATCTATGAAAACAATTATGAATTTATCCAAATATGGCTTACATATTCGGTTCATCATGTTCATAAATGCAGCTGGGGCATTGGTTAAACCAAATGGCATGATAGTAAATTCATAATGGCCATACCTTATTCTGAATGCGGTCTTAGGAATGTCCTCTTCCTGTACCTTTAATTGATGATATCCTGACCTTAAATCGATTTTTGAGAAAAATCAAGCTCCTTGTAGTTGATCGAGCAGATCATCGATTCTCGGTAATGGGTACCGATTCTTAATCGTGACTTTGTTCAATTCACGGTAGTCAATGCACATATGCATTGATCCGTCCTTCTTTTTAACAAATAGTATTGGCGCTCATCATGGCGATGAGCTTAGCTGTATAAATCCTTTTTCTAACAATTCGTCTAATTGTTTCTTCAGTTCCTACATTTCAGCGGATGCCAAACGATAGGGTGCTTTGGCAATTGGTGATGTTCCTGGTATTAAATGAATTCGGAATTCGACTTCCCTATCTGGAGGTTGCCCTAGCAATTCTTCTCGAAATACATCTGAAAATTGAGATACTACTGGAATATCTTTTAAATCCTTTCCTTTAGTGTTAGTGATTATGGAAATCAAATACACTAATGATCCTTTTCTTATGTAACTTGCCGTTTTCATCACAGAGATGAATTTTGTAGTTCTAGATGGTTTATCTCCTTTAATTGTGATCATTTTACCTTTTGGTGAATTTATTTGAATTGACTTTTGATCACATAAAATACTGGCTTTATTGGCTATTAACCAATCCATTCCTAAAACTACATCGAATCCTGCCAGATTCATGGGATAAAGGTTTGCAATAAATTTCTGATTTAAAATTTCTATGCTTGCTCCCTGCAAGATTTCAGAAATTCTAATGGTTTCTCCATTAGTTGTTTCTACTAAGCATTCTTGTGGTAGTTTAGTTAATGATTGATTTAGGAATTTGCAAAATGATGTATTAATAAAACTTTGGTCTGCACCAGAGTCAAATAATACTTTAGCAAAAATATCATTAACTAAAAAGGTACCAGCTATGACATCTGGAATCATCTTGGCTTCATCTGCAGTCAGAAGAAATGCTCTAGCATTTTGAGTATTCTTGTTATTTGTAGCCGGAGCTAATTTTGGACAATTAGGCTTGATATGACCTTGTTCTCCACAATTGTAACATATCCTGTTGTTAGCCTTCTTCCTGCAGTTTTCTTCCTTGTGTCCCGATATTTTGCAAAAGTTACAGTATATGGAGCATCTTCCCGAATGCTTTCTTTTGCAAGTTTTACAGTAAGGTGTAGAGGTAGAACCTATATTTTTCCCACGATTAAAATTTCCAGAACGAAATTCTTGTGTGAGCTTCTGGGTTAGGTTCCTTCTTTGATCTTCTTCTCGGGTACGGACTAATTCATCAGTCAAGGTATTGGCTAGTTCTACAGCTTCCTCTATGGTTTGAGGTCTAGCTGCCTTGACTACATGTCTTATTTCCCCAATTAATCCCCAAATATAACGGGAGATTAACACTGGTTCAGGTGAAGCAAGGGTTGGCACTATTCTAGCATATTCAAAGAATAACTTAGTGTATCCTTTACTATCCACACCAGTCATCCTAAGATTTAAGAATTTGTTTGCTCTCTGTTCCTTCTCATTAGGTGGGCAGAATTTCCTTTCTACCTTATTCTTAAATTCTTCCCATTCCATATTGTAGGTTCTATCACTTCCTCTTGATTGGAGGATAGTGTTCCACCATTCGAGTGCTGAATTCTTAAATAGATTAGAAGCAAACAATATCTTATCTTCTTCAGCACATTTGCTTATTTTCAGAACAACCTCAGTTTTCTCTATCCAGCGTAGAGCTGCAATGGGTTTGCAGGACCAGAATTCTTTGTAAGAACAACCATATGGCATGGTTCTTCTTCTTTTGGGAATTGGCGCCTGAAGTACGGGTCCATTGTTCACGCTGTGTTCTGGTTCAATTGGTCGCTTACGGCTATGCTTACTCTTGTTATTCGCTTCTTGAACCGTTTGGATAATAAATGGCATTGCATCTATAATTCCTTGTGCCACTATATGTTGAACGACACTATTATCCATTTGGTTTCCATTGTTATTGTTCGGATTCTCGTTATTCAGATTATCATTCTGGTTTTCCTGATTCACTTCGTTGTCCATCTGAAGTTTAAACATTTATCCCATATTAATATCACAAGATAATATTTAATATAGTTAATCACATAACACGCAATCTAGCCAAAAACGTCGATCATTGCGACTTTACTCTATTTCCATATACTATTATGCATCTATTACACACTAGTACTAAAATAAAAATTACAATACCAACAGAAATAGAATCACACTAATAGTAATATGCATCCGTACACACATATTTTATTTTTATTATATTATATTATTATTACTAATATCGTTTCCTCCATCACATCACGGATATGGATTTATCCAAAAATCCATATTGCGTTCATCGTATTTCCATACGATACGCTCTCCCACCTGACGAATTCTCTCACTGCTTTCTAAAATTTCCTCACCAAATGTCCTAAGTTCTTGGACGTTTTCTGCACTCATTGGGGGTGCAGGTTCTAGGACTGGGTTCGGAATCTGGGGTGCGGGTTCCTGATATAGGGGTGAAAGTGCCTGAAATTGGTAAGGATCTTCTAAGATTTCCCTAATATATTCATTGTGGTAATAGGGATCTAAAGGGTCCATACCTGGATAGACTCCTATGTTCTGTATGGGTGTTTCTTCCTATATCGGGTAACGTTGTACAAAGTCCCTATTATCGTCCCACCAGGGGTCGTAATTTGGGTCTAAGGGATTAGGTATCCTAGGTATTTCCTCTGGGTTGAAATCATGCATCTTCACTTGATTTTCTATCTCCATGGGTTGGTTTGGGTTTTGTGGTTGTGGGGCTACTAGTTGTTCCAGACTTGGGTCAGCAGCAGTGGTAGCTAGGATAGGGAAATTGGCTAGGCTTCTATTAAGCATATCCTGTGTATGGGCATCTGACTCTCGCTTAGCGGCTGCTAAAACTCTTTGCTGTTGCAACTTTCGCATTCTTTTTCTACATGCAAAGGCTTCCTTATTGAACCATCCTCTTTTCTTATGAGGAAATGGCTCTTCTGACTGGGCTTTAAAAGCAAACATTCCTTCTTCCTGATCAGCAGAATACCCAGAAAGAGCAGGCTGTGAAGAGGTACCTTCACTCCTAGGTGAATCAGATAACTGCCGACTCATGTCTGAGGGTCCTTGATCACTCATACTGTAAACTAACAAATAGTCAAATAACACATAACAAATAAATACAGTTATGCATGTATTTCCATAATTTATTTCCTAACACAAAATTTAGAATTTAAGTGTCAGCAGAACACTTCTTTGGCTCAGACCAGTGGCTAGGCTCTGATACCACCTTCTGTCGCAACCTTCGATCCCTTATCTATCCCGGGAACGGGTGGACGCGAACTCAGAGTTTCGGTGGTATCAGCTTGTTATATTGGCAGCGGAAATTACATCAGGACCATAGTTAGGAAATGTTTATCAGAGTAAAACCACCATATTTAATATTAATAATCACATGAGCAAAACCCAAGTTTCTTATTACAATACATTTATAGGGATAAACACTATTTTATTGAATTAAAACATCATTTATTAGGTAACTTTTATAGCCACAATTTTCCCAAGCCTTCAGTGCTCTCCAGCTGGCTTTTTACTAATTGGCTGTCACATTGTGTTACCTGAAACGCGTTTTAAAAACATTTTGTCAGTGGGAAATACTGGTGAGTGAATCCCAGTTTAATCAAGAAACATTTTATTAATTAAAACAGTATTGAGAGCGATCACATTGTTTATGTCTACACAATTACTCATTCAGTACTGTCAATCCTGACTTGTGGGTCATATTACACATTGGCTAACTCATTGTCCAATGGTAACGTACTGTCATCCCCGACTTACTACTCGTAGTAGTAAATTTTGTATACAAAGCCCCAACATACCGACAGTAATTGAAGAACTACAAAGACTCAATCACCGCTGAATCACATTGTAAAACAATTAAGGTTTTGTAAAATATTCCAAAAAGGTTAACAAAAAGAGGATAAACTCACATTGCTATCTTAGACTTCGTGTAAGGGTTTCCTGGGAATAATCTATAATTTATACAAATGTACGTAGGTCAGTATTATAACCCTTTGAAAATATTAATGATACCCTCCCCGAGATGTTATTCCAACAACTACGTCGGGAAGAACCACGACAGTTGTTACGGAACCCAAAATCAATCGGGCAGCGTATCTAATACGAAACTGGGGTTATAATACTTAATACGGAGCAGAACCTCGCTAATTAGGGGGTATAATACCAGCTTTCTATGCCTAATATTTCAGAACTTTGAGATACAGAAACGTTGTGAGCGAATTCGAAATGAAATCCGATGCCTTCTATTTATACTTGCTGAACTGGACTCTCACGCGGCCCACGTAAAAGATAAGCAGGGCTTACGCGACCTGCGTACTAGCCCGGGTAGGGTTTAGGTGATCCGGGTCATCGCCTAGCTTAGCCACGATGTCGACACGTGTCGGCCTCTGGTGTAGCTGCGTTGTTGATCTTACGCGGCCCGCGTTAGCTTAAACGAGGTCTTACGCGGCCCTCCTTAACTTAAGAAATCAACGAAGTCAGTTTTGAGCCTTGATACCGCCTGCGTGAAGGTTGAGGTGGGTCTACGCGGCCCGCCTCAGCCCTAGATTAAAACTTTTATTTATTTTAAATACTATTTTATATCTTTCGGGCTCGGTTTTCTTATATGGGGTGTATATAAAGACATATTGGGACATTTTAAGATATACTAGGGTGTCAGAAATATTATGAGGATGTTGATTTTACCGTGGGTTGTTACAGCTTGAAGTGGAGCAACGGTAATGATAACACAGTTCTTGTTGCTGGAGTTGTTGTTGTTTTTCTTCCTCTTGCGACGAGAGGACTTTGATGATTGCGGGGCAGCGGTGGCGGTTTCAGCAGAGGCGGCGGTGGTAGCTTGATGCAGGTTCTTCGAAGATTTATCCCAAAAACTAGCTTTTACTCGCTTGTCGTTGATTTCGGTGGCAAGCAGGTAGGTTTCCTCGATTGTTGCTGGCTTTGAAGCATGCACAAAATCTGCAACACAGTCTGGCAGAGCTCGCATGTACTTCTTGATCATCATGTTAGTAGTCTTGACTTGATCAGGACAGATAATACTAAGCTGCTTGAAGCGAGCGGTTAAAGCAGCGTTGTCACCATCTTTTTGCTTGATATGCCAGAATTCGTCCTCCAACTTCTGGCGCTCATGGGGAGGGCAGAACTCTTCGAGCATGACGTTCTTCAACTCATCCCACGACAGACCATAAGCTGCATCGTTTCCGTGTTTGTTTCTCTCGGCCGTCCACCAGTCTAAAGCACAGGACTGGAAGACGCCGGTAGCATTCAGAGTGCGGAGATTGTCAGGACATCCATTCTGACGCAGGGTGACCTTGATCGAATCGAACCATTTAAATAAAGCCGTAGGGCCTTCTTCGCTAGTGAATTCCTTCAGTCCGCATGCCTTAAACTGCTTGAAGCTAAACCCAGACTTTGGCGAGTCTGTCCTTGACTCTTCAGACGATTTGCTCATATTTTCGTACAGCTCACTGACGACTTGAGGTACGACCTTCGCCATTTGCTTAGCAACCATAGCGGCGAGGCGTTTATCTGCTTGCTTTCGGCGAGCAGCTTGAGTAGCGCGAGATCCAGATGACGACATTGTCTGCAACAGACATCGCCACAGGACTCAACACAACATAATCGAATCTCACCTCACATGCCTAATACTACTAAAGCTCAGGAACACGTATAATCACGTAAACACATAGGCACATAATCACATATTCACATAAGCACATAAGCACATAAGCACGTAAGGCACAGAAATATGGTAGCATATAAGCACACAATTCACCTAGATGCACATAGAGGCAGTCAGAATACAGAAACCTATCATTCAAAGTCCGCAAGCGTTCGAGAATAGCTATTGCGATTAGTGAATATACATCGAGCAACATGATGTAAGGTCGTTCCATAAATAGTAGCGATTTGTTAGCGTGTTGAGATAGATGTGCAGTGCAAGTAGTGTGTGTCGATCAAAACGAAGCGAAAAGCGAATTAAAATCTCCAAAAATCATAACACATAAACAGATAATCACATAAAACACATAAAATCGACAAATATCATAGTCGGCAGTAGCGAGCTCAGAATCAAAACACATAAAAATTCGAGAAGTAGATTGTCTACGGCTGATAGACGTCGACTACCCAAAGTGATTCGACTATTCACAAGGACCTTTGGTACACACTTTGGCCTTCGGGACTATGCTCTCGTCTCGAATGTGGACGTACGACACGCATCCCTCCAGTTACGGTGTGACTTCAAGTCGTTGGAGTCCGTCGAGACTTTGGTGAGAGTTTATAAATAAAAAATAAGGGCGGAACAAGTCGTCAAGGTTCGGGTTTCACCCCTAACTTAACAACTTTGTTCCTGTCTTTATAAAAGTAGAGACGAAAATTCCGTGTTAAAGTATGGATTTCACTGCTGGTTCAACGCAAATTCTCGTGTTTTATAGATAAATACAGAACGAACAAGCGATTTAATCGAGAATTTGCGGCTTTCACACCTAATCTCGACCAAATCACTCGTTCATTTTCGAATAATAGTTGTGCAGTGATAGTGTAGTGCAAACGAGAATAACGAGATATAGCAAGTAAGCTTGTACCAAACCCCTAAGGATTTGTACAAGTCGGTCTGCTGGTTCCTAACTATAGACTAGGTCGTTTCTAAGACATCGACCCGGACAAGGTAGAGTCTTGCCTAATTCCCTATAGTTATGGTTCTGATACCAATCTGTCACACCCCAACCAATGGCGGAAACATCGGGGCGTGGCACTGAGCGAAACAGATTGTCCAGAAGTTTCCATAACAACTTTAATTACCAATTATTTTAAGCAACATGTCCCATACCATGTCATAAAAGATAACATAATTATTACAGACAAGATCTAGTCAAATTGTTCTGTTCCGACAACTCAGATTCCAAAATACAGTCAATTGTTTATTTGTTTCTAGACCTTTCCTAGCCTCGATTTCACAGCAAGCAAAGCATTCAAACATCCTAAGCAACTGTCACGTACGTTAAAGTAAAAGTCAATACACATAGTGTAAAGGTGAGTATACAAGTTTGATAGATATAATAGAGTTTGAAGTCGTTATGCATAACCAGCACGCACACAGTGTAAAATGAGGCATGTTAGTTATCGACATGAACCTATCGATACCAATGACTGCGGGTTGACTGACCAAGGCAGTTCGTAATACACACTCACCACTGTGAGCCATGTAACAAATTGTCCTTAACAACCCCTGAGTAAACAGGTGTTGAGTCCAAACAAATAGTACTATCGTTGCTAAGGCAGGTAGACAACATTTCCATGTGTAAACATAACAAACAAGCATTCATTAAGTCACATATAACATGCGGTAACGGTTAGCGTTAAAGTATTGCGTAGGCAGGTAGACAACATTTCCATGTGTAAACATAACAAACAAGCATTCATTAAGTCACATATAACATGCCCTTCGTGACCAGGTCGGACATGAATCACCCAAATCCGACCCGTTCACAGATCCGTGACGGTTGTTCATGCTTAACTCGGAATCGGTTGTCTCCTTGGTAGAATTCAGATCTTGAGCTAACACATCACCAAAAAGGAGTAGAAGGTTAGAACAAGGTCTGATTCTATCGGTTTTGAGTGCATTGAGTGTAAAAGAGTTGAAAGAAAGTTAGAAACCATCTTTCAGTCCAGTTTCACCATGAATATGTTCGGATCTTATGCAAGATCTTTGTTATTTATGTGGAAAGCGGTTAGATCTAAGTTGTTCTTGGTGGGTTGAAGCCAAAACATGAAGTTCATAAGAACACCATGATGACATCATCCTAGAACACCTCAAATCTAGTGATTTCACGGTTAAAAGTTAAGATTCAAAAGATAGAAAGGTGTAGGAGTGCGTGTAGATCAAGAACGTACAAGATTTAGGTGGAAAACTTACAAGAATCGCGAGAAATCTAAAGAAATGGGGCAAAAAGCGAGCTGGTCGGACAGAGAGTGCAAAAGGTGTAGTGTTGATGTTGACAGGGTATTTATAGGGTTTCCATAAAAGGAAAGGGGAGGAGAGGGCTGGTCGATCGAGTGACAGCCTGATCGGGTGGCAGTCCGATTGGGTGGCAGCTCGGTCGGCTGGCCACTCGATTAGAGTGCATGACGCGGCGATGTTTTGCCGTTTCGATTCGTGTGACGAGCGTTGCGATGCGATGGGGTTTCTCTTCAAATTACTTTTAATCCCAACTACTATATCAACATACAATCATCCTAACTTAACTTGCGTTTAGCGTTTGCAATTCGGTTGCGATGGCGTTTCGATTGTGTTTCGATTAATTACCATATTACAACATAAATAAACATGCACAAGTAACATATAAGAGGCACACACACATAAAACAATATCCAGAACGCATAATTCGAGTTGCGAGTGCGATTGCGATAAGCGATAATACATGCGATAAACATCGATAAATAGCGATCAAACCTCGATTATTAACAAGTACTCCACGTAATACAACTAACGTAAACAATTAAATAGACTAACTACGAGTCAAAGCAGGATTAGAGCAAGGGGTGACAGTTCACAATTAGCAATCTTTTCTTCCTTTGACTTTAATCTTGACTTTGACTTTGACTTTCGAAACACGGGGTGTTACATCGTTGACCTCTTTTAACCTGCTAATACCCAACCCACATTTAGACTTGGGCTAAGTAACCCAATCCCAAGCCACCCGGTTCATCTTAGAAACGTTACCTGAACCAACCCATATGAATTTTCTCATTTTGGCCTCGAGAGCCTTCAAAACACCCACCGAGGATTTATATAAAGATAAATAATAAATAGACAGGCTTTCCAAAACAGAATTTATCAAAGTAAGCCTTCCCCCCATAGATAAAGTTTTAGCTTTCCAACTCGACAATCTTTTATCAAAAGTTTCAATAATCAGACTCCAATTGTTTATTCTGTTCATATTCGACCCCACCTTAGTTCCCAAGTATGTTAGAGGAATAGAATCCGCTTTACACCCAATCACTTTAGACATAACCGACACAGACCCACTATCAACACCCAACCCATATAAGTTAGATTTTTGAAGATTAATTTTTAAGCTTGAACATAAATAAAAAATACTTAGACATCTAGCCACATTCTTAACATTATCCCTATCCCACTCTCCCAACATAAGAGCATCATCAGCATAAAAGAGGTGAGAAATTACCGGACCATTATTGGGAGTTTGAATACCTTTGAAAAGACCTTCTATCCTCGCTTTACACAAATTATTAGACAGGGCCTCCATGACCAGAAGGAAAAAAAACGGGGAAAGCGGGTCGCCCTGTCTGACCCCTTAAGAGCAGTTGAATTCGAAGGTGGGGGACCCATTTATAAGAACCGAGGATCTAGCCGAAGCTAAGCTTCCTTTAATCCATGTACACCATAATTCAAGAAAACCCATTTGGCCCATGATGTCCAAAAGAAAACTCCAAGAAACATTGTCGTACGCCTTTTCGAAATCAATTTTGAGTAAAAAAGCCTTTTTATATTATTTTCTAATCCACGCCAAAAGCTCATTAAGCATAAGCGGACTGTCGAGAATATATCTCCCTTTAAGATAAGTCGTCTGATTTTTCGAGATGATAGTTCCAATAACCACTTTAAGCCGATTAGCCAAAATCTTAGAAATAGTTTTGCTAATCACCCCGATCAAATTAATAGGTCTATATTCTTTCAACCCCACCGGATCTTTGTTCTTGGGAATGAGAGTTATGAAGGAAGAACTAGATCACGCTGCTATCGTGCCTTTACTATAAAAAGAATCCAACAAGTCAAAGAAATCATTTTCGAAAATGTTCCAATACCTTTTGATGAAATTAAAGTTGAAACCGTCCGGCCCTGGTGCTTTGTCTGAACCACATTCAAACACCGCGCATTTAATCTCCTCTTTCCTAAAAGGAATCGTCAGAGAAGCAGCGTCCACTTCCGAAAGACATTTAGCGTTCTGGCATATGAGTTTAGGTCTGTCTTTGATCTTTTCCTCGAACACCCTTTTGAAGAAGCCCATAATCTCTTTCTTTATCATAGAAGGTTTAGTGATCCATTCTTCATTTATCTTAAGGCCCGGTATATTGTTACATGCCCTTCTACTTTTGATGTATCCGTGAAAGATCCCCATATTCTCGTCTCCTTCTAAATCCCATCTAGCTCTAGCTCTTTGTTTGATATCTTTCAGTTTGTAGCCTTCGAGCTCCTTTAGATCTTTAAGGCATTCCGATCTGGTCCACTCCTCCTCTTCACTTAACTCTCTGCCCTCCGCCACCTCTTCCAAGCGTTCTAACTCTTCCTTAATAGTCATCTCTATTTCCACTTCCTTAGATAAGACCTCTTTTTTCCAGGAAACTAAGGCTTCCATAATATTTTTAAGTTTTTGATATAACCTCACGTCCGGATCCCCAACCCCATTAAAATTAGCAATCGCCTTGAGCACCACCTCTTCAAAATCCTTTCTTTCCAACCAAGAGTTGAAAATTCTGAATGGCTTAGGGCCAAAGTTTTTATCCGAGCAAGTCAAAACAAGAGGGCAATGATCCGAGAACATCCATGGCAACGCCCGAAGGCAAGCCCCCGACCACTTCAGGAAGAATTCTTGATCCACCAGAACTCTATCGATTTTACTATGTTAATTATCATTGTCTTTCAAATACGTAAACTTTCTTCCTTTCATATCATACTCTCTCAACCCATTAACAGAGATAAAATTATTAAAATTAGATGCACATTTTCTATTAAAAATATAGTTTCTCCTTTCCTCCCTAAAACACACCGCATTAAAATATCCCAGAATCACCCACCAGCCCGGATGACTACCCATCACCCCCCCCCCCCCAAATATCGTCCCAAAGAGCCTTTTTTGAGGGACTTTATGAGGAGCGTAAACTTTTACTATATTGATTGCTTGATTGCTACCTCTAAAAGTCCCCATAGTTAATAAAAAGTTAGGGTGTTTGAAAGAGTCATATACCTTGAGAATACCAGGATCCCACATGCTAACCACCCCTCCAAATCTGCCAGCTGCCGGAATGTGATCCATCTCGAAACTACCTGCTCCCCAAAATTTCTCGAATTCGATACCTGAAATGTCACTAAATTGAGTTTCTTGTAACGCAGTGAAATCAATACCATTTTCATGTTTTAAATTTTTTATCCACCCCGCTTTGTTTTTATCCCCCTCTCCTAAACCTCTAATATTAAAGGAAAGAAAATTCATTTATCTCCTATTTGGATTCCTTCTTCCCTGATCACTTCTTTAATCAGATGCTCGTGTCCCTGCAAGTCAACTCCCAGAGCGTCCCCCATGTCTGATGTAATTTGAAACTCCACATTAATATTTTCCTCCACCTCCTCGATTGGCAATAAATTTAGATCTTTCACTTCCTCGTCTTCTCTTTCCTTTCTAGTTCCACTTGACTCCTCCTGTTGTACCTCGAACTCGCCAGCGCTCCCTATAAAAATCGTCGGTGTTTTCCGCTTGGCACTTTTATCACTATCCTCCTGTATCCCAATAGTTTTGTTCAGGTCGAATGGGTCGTTATCTCTTAATCTTTTCCTGGGCCTCATAATCTCGCCAGCTTCCTCCACTAAAGGTTTTTGTATGTGGGCTTTCTAACCTTTTTAACTCTTTTGCAAGGTCCAAAAGAGCTTAGGTCAACATTAAAAAAGTTCTGCCTACCATCAGTATCTCTATTGCCGCCTCCTACATACTCATTATCTTTCCTCTGCCATCCTTCATATATCCATTGGTTCTTTTCAAAGTTCCTTGGAGAAAACAAAAAAACCTCCATTCTCCATGCAATTAATGTCGCCCACACCACCATTAATATTACTTGGAATTGTTTCCTTAATAACTGGTCCCGCCTGTACGTCTTCTACCGGAACCGTTGGGAATCTCCCCTCACCGCTGCCGGAATTATCCATTGTGAATGTTCCGTCCTGCAAATTGACACCCGGCTCCTCATACCCTGGAAAATCAACATTCCGTTCCAGCCGATCATCATACTCACGGTGTCGCAACCGCCGTCCCCTAATAACCCGGGAACGGGTGGCCGTGCCAGTTTCAGTGATATCGGTGTTTATCAGTTTGGTAGCAGAAATTACATCAGGATCGTACTTAGGAAATATTTTATCAGAGTAAAATACCACACTTTTATAATATTAAACACATGGGAAATTCCCAAGTTTCCAGTACACACATTTTTATAGGTATAAACCTTATTTTATTTAAATAAAACATTTCTTTATTTGGGTATCTTTTTATAGCCACTTTTTCAAGCCTTCAGTGCTGTCCTGCTGGCTTCTATTTGGCTTTCACATTTTATTACCTGAAACATATTTAAAAACATTTTGTCAGTGGGAAATACTGGTGAGTGAGTCCCAGTTTAATCAAGACAAGTAAAAACCGTTTACAGTATCGAGGGTGGTCGCGCATTTACATTTGTTTATTTTCTACTTTAATTACCACCCACGGTACTGTCAATCAGACTTGTGGTCATGTTACTACTCACAGTGTAGTAACAAATTTTGTATACAAAACCCCAACATACCGACGATAGTTGTAGAATACAAATATTCTATCATTGTTAAATATAAATTAAAACAATTGAGGTTTTGTAAAAACAGTTTGCAAAAAGGAGGATTACTCACATTGCTAATTTAGGGTTTTCCTTTATGATTTCCTGGTGATTATCTATTAATTACATAATGCACACACGTTAGTATAATAACCCAATATTTACATTAGTAATACCCTCCCCGAGACAGAACTCCAACGACTACGTCGAGCAGAGCCTCAACAGCCGTTACGGAATCCTAGATCAATCGGGCAGCGTATCTAATACGTAACCGAGGGTTAAAATACTTACAACAAGGCAAAGCTTTGCTATTTTAATGGGTATTATGCCCGGGTATTACTTGGACTATAGAGAAATTAAGAGAGAAGTAAAAGTTTTGAACGATTTGTCGACTGAACCTCTCGAAGCTATTTATAGAGCTGATCAGCAGGACCGTCGCGCCCCAAGGCTTAGCCTTCGCGGGCCGTGACCTAGGGGATCTAGGGCGTAGGGTGGTCCGGTCACCCACATAGACTTGACACGAAGCTGCCACGTGGCAGCTCAGGGTGAGGCTGCGTAGCAAGGCTGCCGCGCCCCGTGTAAGCCTTAAGTGGCTCTATCGCGGGCCGCCAGGGACCATTAAAAATTGTTTTTAGTTAATTTTTGTATAAAATAAAGGTATTTCGGGCCATTTCTCGTATACGGGGTGTATTTTAGGACGTATAGGTACATTCTAATTATTTTTAGGGTGCCGGAAATAATTTTAGGAGGGTTTTTATATCCTCCCCACCTTATTCTAGAACTTGTCATCGAGGTCTACTGGAATAAGTGGGGGTATTTCCTTTGCATTTCTGATTCAAGTTCCCATGTATATTCTGGTCCTATCTTGGAATCCCATTTCACTTTGACAAGAACTAATCTCTTGTGTTTAAGATTCTTGACTTTTCTGTCTTCAATCTGTAGCGGTCTTTCCACAAACTTGAGCTTTTCATTTACCTCTATGTCCTTAAGAGGTACTACCAGTGATTCATCGGCTAAGCACCTTTTGAGATTAGATACATGGAATACATCATGTATTCCTGCCATTTCCTCTGGCAGTTTTAACTGAGAGGCTACGGGTCCTGTTCTTCTAATAATCTCAAAAGGTCCAACACACCTGGGGCTTAGCTTTCCCCTTTTAATGAATCTTACCACTCCCTTCCAAGGAGAGACTTTCAATAACACCTTGTCCCCTACTTGAAATTCCAATGATTTGCGCCTGTTATCAGCATAACTCTTCTGTCGGTCACGTGCTGCTTTTTGTCTTTCCTTGACTTGAACAATCTTGTCGGTTGTTTCTTGTACTATCTCTGGTCCAGATAGTTGCTTTTCTCCAATTTTTGCCCAACAGACTGGAGTTCGGCACTTTCGTCCATAAAGTGCTTCGAATGGTGCAGGATTGATACTGGTATGATAGCTGTTATTGTAAGAAAATTCTATCAATGGTAAATGATCATCCCAATTACCTCCGAAATCAATTACACAAGCTCTAAGCATATCCTCCATTGTCTGGATTGCCCTTTCGCTTTGTCCATCCGTTTGAGGATGATAAGATGTGCTTAGATTTAACTTGGTTCCATTGCTTTTTGGAAACTTGTCCAAAAATGAGTGGTAAAACGGCTATCTCTATCAAAACAAATTGACAAAGGAATTCCATGTAATGAAACTATTTCATTTACATACAACTTAGCTAACTGTTCCATTGTTAGGATCTGAGTTTGGATTAATTGTGTTTTACGTTTGAATTAAGATGAAGATGAATGAGAAATGCAGCGGAATATAAATGATAACAAACTTTGCACGCAATCAAACAAGAGAATTGCTTTCAATACACAAGTTTAACATTGAACCGAATGCTTGAATTTATTACAAGATTCAATTACAATTGCAAGTGAATAACGAACTCCCCCTTAGCATGAGCTCAAAGTGATTTGTTCGTGCAGGAGAAAGATGGTGAAGAGCTGATAGAACAGTACAGAGCATTGTTCTATTTATAGGCATGAGCAAACCACTGAAGCATCTAAGCTGACGTCACCATGAAAGTGACATCTAACCTCCTAACAAACTCTAACATCTGATCTATACAACCTCTGCTATGCTAACTACTGTTGTACATTACATTTCATAATATAAACTAAACTACTGCTGCATCCTTCCACTGATGTGAACCCAGCAGTACTTTTCATGATCAGCAGATCTTGACCCATAGCAGTAGATTGAATCAGCAGAGCTTTAGTCTTCCATCAGTCTTTGACTTGGACAACAGTTGTAGGTCAGCAGTTAGTAAAGATCAGTAGTTTGGAGGTCAGCAGATGTTGAAACCACTTTCAAGGGGAGAGATTTAAATATAAACTTTTGCTTATTCTGGATCCACTGCTCTGATCCAGTTTTGGCTTTGATTATCTGTTCCTTTGGTAGGGTTCAATCCCAACAATCTCCCCCTGGAACAGATAATGCCAAAACTCTTCATCATTGGAAGATCTTTATTGCCTCATCAGCAGTTCCCTTATTTGCCCTTTGAGTTATAACTCAAAGGCTAAGGCATCTGTGTCATCATCATCCCTGCTAAGTGGAAGATCAAGGAGATCCTGCAAATCTTCAAGACTTAGGCCAAGTGCTTGTTCCCTAGTTAGTTTCTTCACTTCTCCACTAGACTTGATCACTGTCAGTACATGGGTCTGTTTATCAGTTTTCCACTTTAGTACTTTTGAGTCTGGTGGGTTTCTTGGGAGATTTTTATTAGATGAGCTGTTTGGTGAAGCTGGCCTATTGATGACTGACTGAGCAGTACTTGCAGTTTGATCCAATCCAAGAGTTTCTACAATCATTTTCTTAATGCCTTCTTTTACAAGATCATCACCTTCCATTAGCTCTTGGATAGTTTCAGCACCCAACTGTTTTTGTTGCCTTCTTTTAAAGATGGCTGCACCAGCTGGAGCAGTGGCTCTCCTGATTTGCAGCTTTGGTGGTCTTGTTGAAACCTCTGCTTCAGGGTAGTCAGGCTTTCGTGGAGCATTAGGATTTGCCTTCCTCAATTTCTCCAAACTTTTGTAGGTAGCCCTGACTTTATCTTCTTTCCATCTCAACACTTGATTTAAGGACCCATAATCAGCAGCAGCTAATTCCTCTTTCATTCTCCTCAGCTCTACCTTTTTATCAGGTACATTCTTTTTGAACTTTGCCCAATCTGGAGGAGTGTGCTTGACCTTATTCTTGATCATTTCTTGAATCCTGGCTGCTTCACTTTCAAGCTCAGGAATGGTCCAGTCTTTATACATGTGTCTCTCTCCTTTGTATTTCTTATGGGCCATGATGTTTACAACATAATCTTTTCTTAGGGATTCATCTGCCTTTTCTGATATCTGCTGACACACATTCTTTGCAAATTGTTCCAAAGATCTGACTTGTGTGAGCAAGAATTGATAGTTCTGCTGAATTTCTCTATCAGATTTCCCTTGTGTATTTCTTTTTGAGATATCCTCTGCTTGCTGAGCCTTGATTTTCAAATATTCTTCAATATTGTTAGGCCTGGGATATCCTCCAACTGATGGCAAACTCCTTTTAGCAGGGTCATCCTCATAATAAAAGGACTTGATTTCTTCTCTGACTGCTATAAGTTCAAGAGGAAATTGAACACCTGCAGGAGCTAATGGTATTTGAATTTGAGCTGATGAGAGAGGAACAGGGTTTGGTATAGTAGCAAGTGTTAGAGATTTTGAAGATGTTAGTGGTGGTGAAATGTCATCATCTTTCAGGATTAGCCTTCTCCTTTTTGGTTGAGGAGAGGCTGATGATGTTTTGGGTGGATCAGTGGTGGTGATTTTAGTGGCAGTGGTTTGTGATTGACTAACAGTTGTTGAAACAACTGGTGTTTTGAAACCCACACCTCTGCTTGTGTTTTGCAAGGTGTTGACATTCTTGTAAAAGTTTCAGCAGTTAAGCTGTTTATTTGAAAAGATTCACCTTGTTTTATTGCAAAAGCATCATCCTTACTAAATTTCTTTTCAAAATAATAGCTTAAGAATCTTGGAAAAAGTAAGAATGGCTTTTTATCAACATTTTTAACTAGATCATTAAAGATTTCCTGGGAATAATTGAAATTTTCTTCTTGAAGAATAGCATACCCCAGGTTTTGAATCTTTAATGGTATTTCATTAAAAGAGGTGGTTTTATTTGAAACACACAATAACAGGGTATGAAATAAAAATCTTGTTGCAGGAGGGAAGTACCCTTTTTGTAAGGTATCCCTCTTCATCATTGAATCAGCATACCCTCTTTCAAGGAAATCAATTTTTAACTCATTTTTGGGAAAAGAATTTGTACCTTCCTGATCATTGAGTTCAAAGACTTCCGAAACGGATTGTGGTGTGATTTTGACTGCTTTACCATGTAAAGTAGAGTTAATGGCTATGACATCTTCGCATTGTTTGTCAAGGGTACAATTTTTCCAAAACTCTCTTTGGGTTTGCAGATAAATTGGAGCATCTTCTGTAAGCAAAGTTTTGTACTTTGATGCAGACATGAGATCAATGATGGAATCGAAAGCATCGGTGGTGCCGGGTTTTGTAAGAAGACCCAAAATGTTGTGAGAAGGTTTGTGTGGAATTTCAGTGGGTGTTGACGATGATTTTGAGGTGGATTTAGTGGATGACTTCGATTTTGTCATTTTGGAGAAGATGATCGCAGATGGTTGTGAAGAAATTTGAGAAGATGAGATGAAAACTGCTTTGAGAAAGGAATTTTTAAGAATTCAATTCGACAGTAAAACCCTGTTTGGGGTTTTGAAAGAGGGTTTTATGGAGAAAAAGTGAATGCTGACGTGGCAACGGTTACAAAAGGTCTGACCACTATGTACTGTCCACGTGCCAACCCCTGATGAAATGAAGGACAGTACTTTTATGAAAACCACTGATGAAGGGCAGTGGTTGCAACGGTAACAAATGAAGGCAGTGGATGATTTTTACTATCAGTGGATAGCATATCAGTGGATAAAACGCTGATTTTGAACAACAGTGCTTATCATGAAAATAAGAAAACAGGGGTTGACTTTCAGCAGTGGACAGACTTAGAAGTAGAACAGACTTTTGAACAAAGCAGTGGTTATGGCAGACTTTTAAGGATTTTAATGAAAACTTTCATTTTTAGCTATTTTTAAGGGTGGATTTTTGATTTTCTGAAAACATTTTAATGCTTTTATTCATAGAAAGATAAGATTTTGCCTGTTATTCCATGTTTAGCATGCCAATCCTAGAGATCAAGCTTTCAAAGGAGGATGTGTCTAATGCTTTGGTTAGCACATCTGCCAGCTGATCCTTAGTTGGAACATGATGCAGAGAAATCAAACATTTTTCATAGCAATCCCTCACAAAGTTATGTCTGATGTCAATGTACTTGGTGGTTGAGTGGGAAACTGGATTTTTGATGATATTTTCTGCTGCCTGGCTGTCCAACAAGAGTGGTGTCTTTAAGGCAGTGATACCAAAATCCAGCAACTGATTTTGAAGCCAGAGCAGTTGGGCTGTACAGCTTGCAGCAACTATATATTCTGCCTCAGCAGTGGATATGGAAACAGCTGCTTGCTTTTTGCTTTGCCAAGACACTAAGCAATTGCCTAGGAATTGGCACCCTCCTGAAGTGGACTTCCTTGTTTTGTCACATCCAGCAAAGTCACTATCTGAGAAACCTGAAAGCTCAATTTTACCATCAGCTGGATACTAGATACCAAGTGTGGGAGCACCTTTGAGGTATCTGAATATCCTTTTTACAGCAATAAGGTTTGACTTTCTAGGGGCTGATTGGGATCTTGCACAAACACATGTTGCAAACATGATGTCTGGCCTAGATGCAGTTAGGTACAATAAAGGCCCAATCATGCTTCTATATAAAGTTTGATCAACCAATTCATCCTTCTCATCAGACATGACTAATTTATTGGTTGCAATGGGTGTACTGCATGGCTTACAATCATCCATCTCAAATTTCTTTAAAAGTTCTTTGGCATATTTGCCTTGATGGATAAAAGTGCCATTTTGCAGTTGCCTTACTTGGAGACCAAGAAAGCACTGGAGTTCAACCATTGCACTCATTTCAAACTCAGCTGTCATGATTTTTTTGAACTCTTCACACATTTTATTACATGTGCTTCCAAAGATGATGTCATCCACATAAATCTGGACAATCATCAAATCCTTCCCTCTCCATTTTAGAAACAATGTTTTGTCTATCTTACCTCTTGTGAAACCAATGGAAAGTAGAAAGGTGGAAAGAGTTTCATACCAGGCCCTTGGTGCTTGTTTCAGGCCATACAAAGCTTTATTCAGCTTGTAGACATGATTTGGATTAAATGGATCCTCAAAGCCTGGAGGTTGACAGACATAAACCTCTTCTTGAATCTTACCATAAAGGAATGCACATTTGATATCCATTTGATACACCTTGATGTTGTGGTTGACAGCAAAGGCCAGAAATAATCTGATAGCTTCAAGTCTTGCTACAGGGGCAAAAGTTTCATCATATTCAATGCCCTCTTCTTGTCTGAACCCTTGAACCACAAGCCTGGCTTTATTCTTGACAACAATACCCCTTTCATCAGTTTTATTTTTGAAGACCCATTTTGTGCCAATAAGACTTACACCCTCTGGCAATGGTACAAGCTCCCAAACTTGTTATCTTCTAAACTGTTGGAGCTCCTCTTGCATGGGCTGTTGTCTTTTAGTGCCTCTTGGTACTTGACTGGCTGATGGAGTGATAGAAAACCAGCAAAAAGATAAATGTTTTGGGATTGACTTCTTGTGAGCACCCCTTCATTGATGTTGCCAATAATTTGGTCTGGTGGATGAGATTTCAAGAAGATGAGCTCTCCTTGGTATGGAACAATGGTATTGAATGGGGATGGCTGCAGATGTGAATCATCTGAGCTAACCACTACTGGTGAGTTTGATGATCCAACAGTGGTTTCAAAAGGTGGTGGGATAGGTGGTAATGGTGTGGACACATGCTGACTTTGATCCACTGTTTGAGGACTTTTATCAACAGTGTTTGATGATGTGGAAGCAGGGGTTAAGGGGCTACTTTGGTCAACAACTGTTGAGGTAGCAGTGGTTGAGCTTTGACAGCTATTTTGTACATCTGCTGCTCTTCCCATTGTGATAGACTTTTGTTGAGGAATGATGATCTCATACCCATAGTCTGGTGATAAATTCTCTGGACCTGCACTATTAGTCTTGACAGCAGTATTTTCTAAAGTGAATTTATCAAGATCAAACAATTCTGCAGGATTTGCTGGGATTTTCATGGATGAAAGTTCATTGAACTTTACATTCAAAGTCTCTTCCACTGTTTTGGTCCTTGTGTTAAACACTTTGTAGGCCTTAGCAGTGGTTGAGTATCACAGATGATAACCACAATCAGTTTTGGCTGCAAATTTTGATATAGAATCTTTTAAGTTTAAAATGAAGCATGGACAGCCAAAAACTTTGAAATATGAGATCAATGGCTTTATTTTATACAGCAGTTCATAGGTCTTTTGATGCCTGGGGTTGATTAAAACTCTGTTTTGGACATAGCAAGCAGTGTTTACTGCCTCTGCCCAAAAAGTTAATGGCAAACCTGAATCAGCAAGCATGGTTCTGGCAGCCTCAATCAAGGTTCTATTCTTTCTTTCAACAACCCCATTTTGTTCTGGTGTTCTTGGAATGCTGTATTGTCTCACAATTCCTTTTGACACACAGAAATCATCTAACTCCTTGTTCCTGAACTCTGTGCCATTTTCACTTCTGAAGATTTTTACTGGAAGGTCAAACTGCTTTTCAACTTGTTTCACAAAGTCTTGCAGAATGCCTGCAGTCTCATCTTTTGAGTTTAAAAAGTAAGTCCATGTAAACCTAGAAAAGTCATCAACAATAACCAAACAATATCTCTTTTTCTTCAGACTCATGACTTTAACTGGGCCAAACAAATCCATATGAAGCATTTGCAAACATTTGGTTGTTTTGGACTCATCAATGGATTTGTATGAGCTTTTATGTTGTTTTCCTTTTAGACAGGAAACACAATGCTCAGAACAGGTGAACAGTTTTTGAGGTAAACCTCTTACTAACCCCTGTTTTGAAATGGCAGTGATTGTCTTAAGATTTGTGTGTCCCAATCTTCTGTGCCATAGTTCTGTCTCTTTGTTTGATGCAGCTGAGAACAGACAGGCATCAGTCCTGGGGCACTCTTTTGACATATCCACCACATAAACATTGCCACTTCTTTGAGCAACAAGTTTAGTTTTCCCAGCTTTTATTATTTCTTCAATCTTTTCAACCATTTCTGGTCCAACAATCCTGCAACACTCCTTTGTGAAGAATGATCCATACCCCTTATCACTCATTTGTGTAACACTCAAGAGGTTGAATTTTAGATTGTCTATTAGATTGACATTTTTAAATTTTACATTACCAGACTGTACTGTACCAGACTCCAAAACTTTCCCTTTACTATTATTACCAAAGGATATATCACCCCCTCCATGGATTTTGAAATCTTTGAGAAGGGCTTTACATCCTGTCATGTGCCTGGAGCCTCCACTATCTACATACCAAAGGCTATCTAAGCATGCATAAGCTCCCTGCACAGGAAGTAAAAGGATTAGTTCATTAGGGTCTCCAAAGCCAACAAGGCTTTGGATGGGGTCTCAACAGTGTCTGGGATGGTCTCAGGTGCATGGGCAGTGGTTAGATCAGGGGTTTGGACAGTTTTAGGACTGTTTTTCTCTAACCACTATTGTGGGTCTTGACCAATCACCTATTGATAACCAAAAGGATGCATGTTCACTCTTGGTTTAGAAGGCTTTTTGTAAGTCTCATAAACATGTGGGATCCTTTGGTATGATGGTTGTCCCTTACCTCTCCTGAATTGATTTGCAGGGGGTGCATCAGTCACTTGAACATCTCTTTGAACATCTGTTTGGTTCAGCTGTTTTGTGACAGCTGTTTGGACTGGCACAAACAGTGGTTGGTTCTTTGTGAACTTGACAGATGATGTTGATGAACTCAAGGATGTTTTTGCAGTGTACTCATTCTTTTTTACATCAAAGTTTTTAAGATACATACATTCTTGAGTTTTGTGGTTTGTTTTACCACAGATGGTATAACTTTTAGCAGGTACAATGACACTTGTTTTGTTTAAATCATATGCTTTTAGATGAAAACAGTCTTTTGTTAGATGATTCCTCTTTTCACAAAAATCACAAAACAGGTTTTTAATCTTTTCTCTTTTGTTGGTTTCTCTAAATGTCTGTTTCCTGCGTCTTTATCGAGTCTTAGGTCTAGATAGGTTAGATTGGAGCTCGGAAATCAAGAATAGGATTTTAGAGTGTAATTCCACTCCAAATGACACTTGTGTCATTTGAAGCGAAATCAGGATATTGATGTGATTCCGCTCCTGATAGGTTTATGGTGATTCCGCTCCAGGATGTTTAGTGGTGATTCCGCTCCAAAGGTAACCTGGTGATTCCGCTCGAGATCACATGGGGTTCCGCTCGAACCATTTCGAGCGGAATCAGCTGCCCTATATATATGTGCTGTGTGATTTCATTTCGTAATCGTTGGAGCGGAATTAGAGTCGAGGTGCTGCCGGATTTTTTGTCAGAAATCATTGTAATCGACTCAGAAAGCATTAATAGAGAGGAAATTTCGACTCAGAAAGCATTAATAGAGAGGAAATTAAGAGGATATAGTTGTTGTGACTTTGTTTACTTTGATTCCGCCTCTGTATTCAAAGATGAACTGCCTTATACTGACTATTTAGGGTCGCACACGGTCCAACAAGTGGTATCAGAGCTCAAGACGAGGAGTTCATACCATAGCAGCTTGATTTTACAGGATTTTCTCATTTCTACTCTCTTCTTCTCATACTTTTTTGATTTGAACTAGTTTCAACGGTTGAAATGACCTAAATTTCGAGTACATTGTGTAAAACATAGTATTAACAAACCCTAGAATGAATCTGGTTAAAATTCGGATTAAAATTGGTAAAAATGGCTTAGAAACCTGATTCCGCTCGAAAAGTTTTTCGAAGGTTTCGCTTGAAAAAGTTAATTCCGCTCGATAAACACTTGGTCATTTGGAGCGAAATAGCTGATTTCGCTTGTAAAGACATAAAAGTCTAATTCCGCTCGAAATTTTGTTTCTGATTCCGCTCGAAATCAGAACAAGTCTGATTTCGCTCGAAACTTATCACCTGATTCCGCTCGAAATCAGATTATTTCTGATTTCGCTCGAAACTTATCATCTGATTCCGCTCGAAATCAGAATATTTCTGATTTCGCTCGAATATTATCTGTTGATTCCGCTCATAAGCTGATTTCGCTCGAAATTTGCTGTTTTTCAAAATTTCGAAAAATTTTCTAAGTGTTTGCTGATTTTTCAGGTTCGTTCAAGATGGATGATCTTTTCATGAACCCGTTTAGCGATATGTATGCGTTTGCTGGAAATTCTGGAGACGATACTTCTTCGAGCAACACCAATGAAAACACGCCAAATACAAAGAAAAAGTTATCGGATGCTTTGGAAGTTGAAAGCGCGTTTGGAACCTATAACAAACCCCCGAAGTTAATGGCTATCGAAGAATACAATCGGTGGGCAAAGAAGTTTGAGGATTGGTTGATGGCTTTTGCTTTTCCCAGCTGGAAGAGTCTAAAAAATGGATACGATGATGAAGGCAAACGTGGCGAAAGCTTAACATCACCTGATGAGATAGAATCGTTTGTTGTTGAGCAGAAATGTGTTGCGTTACTGTTTCAATATGTTCGAGAAGATATAATATCTTTGATCGAATACTCTAGTGCTAAAGATCTCTGGGATAAGTTGAAAAACAAATGCGTAGGAAGTACAGAAATAATGAAAAACAAAAAGAAACTACTTAGAAAAGAGTTTGACATGTTTGGGTGTTTAAAGAACGAATCAGTTTGTAAAATGATTGAGAGGTTTGGGCACCTGAAGCTGGAACTGGCGAGACATGGAATTTCCTATTCTCGAGAAGAGCTAGTCGACAAATTATTTGATGCTTTGCCAGATGAGATGGATTGACAATACTATGCCTTAATGCTGAAAAATACTATCAAGCCGCCAGAAGAGTTGATTGTAGGTTTGCTGATTGAGAGACTCGAGAGTCACGAGTTGGAGTTAAAGAAGACATACAAAGTAAATCACTCATCGTACCAGCAGAACTTGGATTTGTATTATCCAAAGAGCATGATGCCAAAGAATACATCTCCCAAAACTGCATTTTCTTCTGAGAATTCAAATTCATCAAGCAAAGAGACTCAAAGCAGTGGATTTCACAGTGGATCTTCGTCATCTGCAAATCATTCTGATGCAAAGAATCTATTTCAATGCAACATCGCTGTAGACTTAAAGAACGCTCAGAATTTCAGCGAGGAGTCTTCTAAACAACAGATGGTTTTCCTAGCATCTGTGTTAGAATCTTATGAAAGTCTTGTAGCAGGGAAGATAGGCAACACCAACCTGACGAAGGAAGATTATGATCAGATTGATCCTGAGGAGATGGAACTGATCGACATAAGGTGGTGTATGGCCAGTGCAGTTCGTCGAGCACAACGTTTCATGGAGATCACATGGAGGAAGTCAATTGGTGGACCATCTACCAAGTTGGGGTTTGACAAGTCCAAGGTGACGTGCTTCAAGTGCAAGCAGAAAGGTCATTTTAAACGTGAATGCCGGAATGCGTATGCCGATGAGTCTGAGAACCCATTCAGAGAAGATTACTACAAGAAGGCGATTTATCATCAGAATAAATCAGAGCCGCCAAGATTAAAGCATCTCGAGGAGAACAAAGAGAAGTCTAGAGCTCTTGCTGTAATTCACGATGATGAAGGTTACGACTAGAGTGAGTTGTTACCTGAAGAGGATGCAGTTAGATATGCTTTCATGGCAAAATCTGAACCTGTTCCTTGGAAAGACAACAGAACTGAAGAACAAAAGTATAATCACAGAAAGTTGTTGGCCACGAATAGATTGATCAGAATATCTGGTATCTATTCGGAAGCAAAAAGAGCAAAGAGATGGGATCCATATAGGGAATGTTATCTTGACCCATATGGAAACATTGCTGTTGACCATAACACTCTTGATGTGGAAACCATAATCAAAGAATTTAAAGATGAAGATGATTATTGGCAGAAGAAATGGTGGGGAAGCGGAGAAGAGAAAGAGAAAGAAGAGAAAGAGAAGTCAAAGAAGATTGACACTGGGGTCATTGACACGACACAGGAGTTGAATGCTGAAAACTTGGGAAAGATGGCTGACAAGGTGCTGGCTGCTAAGGCGCTTAAGGTAGATTCTAAATCCGTCTCTGAGTCTAAAAGCCAGGTCAGTTCAAACGCGTCAACGACTGAGTCAGGTAAGAAAGTCAATGGTGATGTTGACTGCAAAAATTGCATCAAGGAATGCAAAGTTTGTAGCACAGTCACTTATCTCAACGGTAAGAAAATTGAGGATCTGACTGCTAGAGTCAGAAGCGTTGAGGATCAAATTCTTGATCGTGATAAAAGGGTGAAAGCTTCAACTGAATGATTAAGAGAATTAACTAACAAAATTGAAAATGATAAAACTGACCAAGACAAGGTTAGGAATGAAAATGAAAGGTTAGTTCTTGAAAATCGTCAGATCACTGAAAAATTTGAGAAGCTTAAGAGCACAATGAAAGATAATGATGATAGAAATGGTAAAACATATAAAGAAAATGTTCAACTAACAACAGTGCTTCGATTAAAAGAAGAATTAATCAATCAACAACTGGATGAAATCGCAAAGTTGAAACTTAAATTTCAAGAGGCTGAAATTGAAAATGAGTGAATCCAGTTGAAGCTTAAGAGTTACAACTCCGCAAGCTTTGTTTTCCAACATATTGTTCCAAAACCCATAGGCAAAAACAAAGCTGGTGAAGATGTTTACTCTAATGGAACCGGGGTGGGTTTTCATCAAGTTCCACCACCAGTTCTTGACAATTATTCAAAAAAGCAATCTGGGTTGGTTGAAATTGAAGAAGAGAATGAAGTTAAACTTCCTGATTCAATTGATGTTACATTTTCTTCTACATCATCTGATGATGGTGTTCAGACAGAGGTTGTTAAAAGCACAGCTGAAAGTGTTTTGATGTCTGATTCAGCTGAAGATGATGGATGTTTCTTGGACAAATACATTCTGAAACAAAAGTCTAAAAACAACTTAAATGATGAACCTACTCTTGTCATGTACAAGATGTCGGGATCTGATAAGTTGTATTCGGATTCTGAGTTTCCCATTGAGAATGTTAATGTGAAATGTTTTCAAATTGGTTGAAGTTGAGTTGTCAGAAGTGAACAGTTTGAGTCAAACAAAGAGACAAATGAATTTTGAAAAAGATAAAGCTTATTATAAGAAACCTGTTGTTTTACATTTTTACAACAACAACCGAAACAGATGGTCGGGTGGTTATCAGGGTGGTAAGTCTTATCAGAAAAAGAATGTTCAAAACAAAAGGTTTGTCGAAAAGAAAGTGTTTGTGAATAGTTCGAGTTCATTGTCTGATGAAGAGAAAAAGATTTTTTCGAAATCAAATGAAGAGTTCTTTGAAAAGAAAGCTTCACAGTCTCAGTCTAAAGGCACAAGTCGGGTAGTTGACACTCGAACTTGCTTTAGATGCAATCAGGTTGGACATATTGCACGAAAGTGTACTAACTTGAAGCCTAAGACTGAAGCTGTGAAGACTCAAAAGAAGAAAGATGATGTGAAGGGAAAAGCACCAATGTTTGTTGAGAAAAAGGTTTTGAAAAACCAAATCACCAAGATCAAAACTGAACCCGTAAAGAAGTTGGTAACTAAAAATGACAAATTTTACAAACGGGTTGCGTCATCTCAACAAATTTGGAAACCCAAAGCAGAGAAACAAACTTCAACTTCACAAGAGAAAAATGTGGTGAATTCAGTTCCAATTGTGGATGATACAAACTTTCCACCACTTCCAGCTAAAAATTTTATGAAACAAAATGGGAAAGCTAAAGACAACAAGGTAACACCCAAGGCTGGTCAGGCTTGGGTGGATATTTTCTTTGTTGAATGAAAAACCTGACTTGCCGGAGCTTCCTTGATCACGAAGCATGAATCGGCATCCTTATTGAAATTTTTAAATCAATTTGTGTTATGTGCAGGATCTCCCACGACTCGTTTCGAGATGGATCATGGATAGTGGAGCTTCTAGACATATGACAGGGAAGACTGCGTTGCTGTATGATGTGAGGAATATCAATGGAGGTTACGTAGGATTCGCGGGTAATCAAGGTGGTAGGATTATCGGTGAAGGAACGTTATCCAACGGAATTGTGACGTTTGAAAGAGTTAACTACATTGCTGAGCTGGAGAATAATCTGCTGAGTATCTCACAGATCTGTGACAGGATGTACACCACTCACTTCACTGACAAAGAATGTTTGATCTTGAAGCCAAGATTTGTTATCCCTGAGGAATGGATTGTCATGAGGGCACCAAGAGTCAATGATATGTACGTGTTGGATATGAGCGTAGCTACTACAACCACGGGTCAGGCTCATTGTTTTGTGTCTAGAGCAACTGAAAAAGAATCGAGATTGTGGCATAGGAAAATGGGTCACATTCACCTACGGAAGATGAATCACCTGGTGCATAATGATTTAGTATTGGGTGTTCATGTGAAAGGTTTTCATCTGGAAGGGGAGTGCATTAACTGCATCAAAGGCCAGCAGAAGAAAAAGTCACACCCTACAAAGCTAGTCAATTCAGTATCAAGACCTCTGGAAAGACTTCACATGGATTTATTCGGTCCTGTGAATGTCAAAAGTATTACAGGAGATTACTACTGTTTGGTCGTTACTGATGATTATTCCAGATTTTCGTGGGTTTCTTTCTTGAAGTCGAAAGATGAAACGTTTGACAGTTTGATGGCTTTGTTCAAAAAGATTGAGAATATGTACCAAAGGCGTATCAAAAGAATTCGAAGTGATAATGAAACTGAATTCAAGAACAACAAGATGGAAGAATTTTGTGATGAAAGAGGTATATTGCATGAGTTTAGTGCTCCGTACACTCCGCAGCAGAATGGAGTTGTAGAACGCAAAAATCGGACACTAATCGAGACGGCTAGAACAATGCTCGCAGATTCAAAGTTACCAATAAATTTTTGGGCTGAAGCTGTTTCCATCGCATGCTATACGCTCAACAGAGTTCTCACTGTCAAGAAGTTCAACAAAACATGCTTTGAGTTGATCAATAACCGCAAACCTAATCTGAAGTATCTTGAACCGTTCGGGTCACCCTGTACTGTTATAGAGCCTCATGGAAAGTTTGGTCCGAAGTGCATTGAGGGTATATTTGTTGGTTATGCAAGCACTATGCGACGTGTCTTCGTTCCAAGTGAGAAGCGGATTATTGAAGCTGTAAATGTTGAATGTCAAGGTCAAGGTCATACAATGCCGCCGCAGAATCCAGGAGATTTATGGCGATATCATTACGACAAGTTGTGGGATTCGTTTGACATGATGGAAGAACAAGAAGAAGAAGATTTCTTTGATGAGTTGGATATTTTGCGAGAGTACGAGTCGCAGCAAAGGTTCCCAGCTGAGTATTCTAGAAGACCACGGGAAACTTCAAATGATGATGAAGCAGGTCCTAGCAATGCTGGTGAACATGATGATGTCCAACAGAATGTAGTTGCTCAAGATAATAAGTCGGATCAGAATGATAATCAAGAATCTGAGAATATGCCTATATTTGATCATGGTGATTCAGAGTCTGAGGGGGAGCAGATTCAGGATTCAAGTCAAACAAACCAAATTAGTGAACAAGGTGCAAATCAGAATGTTACTAATCTGGAAGGCGATGTAGATGTTCCAAGCGAAGTAATGCCACGAACTCTTTCATACCATCCAGAGGAGTTGATCATTGGAGAGTTGCAATCGGGCGTTCGCACAAGACGTCAAATTGACCAGGGCCTTACATGTTTTTACTCTACAGTAGCACCTTTACAAACTGATTTTTCAATAAGTTGTTTTATTTCGCAGATCGAACCAAGAACTTACAAAGAGGCGCTTACTGAAGATTCTTGGGTCAACGCGATGCAAGAAGAGTTGAGTCAGTTTGAAAAGTTGGGAGTGTGGAAGCTAGTGGATTTACCGGTTGGTCACATGAAAATCAATACAAAATGGGTATTTAAATGTAAGAGAGACGACAGAGGAGTTGTTGTACGAAACAAAGCTCGACTCGTTGTCCAGGGCTTTAGTCAACAGGAAGGGATTGATTTTACTGAAGTCTATGCTCCTGTGGCACGAATAGAGGCAATCAGAATTTTCCTAGCGTTTGCATCATGGAAGAACTTCAAAGTATATCATCTAGATGTAAAATCGGCATTTCTTTATGGGAAGGTCAAAGAGGAGGTTTATGTCGGACAGCCGCCGGGCTTCACCGACCCAATCCACAAGAACAAGGTTTACTTGCTGGACAAAGCGCTGTATGCTTTACACCAGGCCCCGAGAGCCTGGTATGAGACTTTGTCTCAACACCTACTAGCCAACAGCTTCATTTGTGGAAAAGTGGATGCCACTCTCTTCACTAAAGAGGTCGACGGACATCTTCTGATCGTACATATTTATGTGGATGATATAATTTTTGGGTCAACGAATGAGCAATTGTGCAAAGATTTCGAATCAGTTATGAAGCAGAAATTCGAAATGTCATCAATGGGGGAGATGAAATTCTTTTTGGGACTACAAGTTGAACAACTACCTGAGTGAATTTTCATTCACCAGACGAAGTACGTTCGTGATATTCTAGAGAAATTTGGGATGTCAAGTTCTACTCCAGCTGCTACCCCTTTAGCAAAAAATCATGGGATTCACCCAGATCTCACCGGAGACAGGGCTGATGAGACGTTCTATCGTTCCATGATCGGTTCATTGATGTACTTAACTGCTTCACGTCCTGATATTATGTACCCAACGTGCCTCGCAGCAAGATATCAATCTAACCCGAGAGCTTCGCATATGATTATTGTGAAGAGGATATTACGCTACCTGAAAGGAACTCCAACATTGGGGTTGTGGTATCCTAGAAAAGGCGACTTTACGCTCGAAGGGTATTCCGACTCGGATTTCGGATGCTGCAAAGTCAATGCAAAATCAACAACTGCAGGATGCCTGTTCTTTGGACCTCGCTTGGTTACCTGGCAGTGTAAGAAACAAACGTCTGTGGCGCTATCCACATGTGAAGCGGAGTACGTGTCTGCTAGCAGTTGCTGCTCTCAAATCTTGTGGATACAGCAACAGATGCCGACTACGGTTTGCAGTTTCTTAACACACCTCTTTTTGTTGATAATGAGGCCGCAATAAATATAACAAAAAATCCAGTACATCATGCTAAAACTAAACATATAGAAATTCAACATCACTTCATTCGAGATTGCTTCGAGAAGAAGTTGATTCGAATTGGGAAAATCCACACTGACGAACAGAAAGCTGATTTACATACCAAAGCTTTTGACAAAACATGTTTTAAATATCTTTTAAAACTAAATGGTATGAAGCTTCTTTCGGTGTCGGATGGCATTATTGACGTTGATGAAGGTACTGTTGCGGATGAAGATGAGAAACAATCTGCAATGGTTTGTCGATTTTTTACTTGTTTTGGTATTTAGGGGGAGTAGATATATTCTGAAAATACAAAAACAGTAAAAAAAATTCAAAAATACAAAAACATGATAAAATTTCAAAATCCAAAAACATTAAAAAACTGAAAATGAGCTTGTGTAAAAAGGGAAAATGATAGTACATCGGTTTGACAGTTACAGTATGCTAAAGATATGTAAAGTATAAATGCGTTAAACAGTCTCACTGATGATGTGTCGATAGGTTTTTGCACATTTAGTAGATTTGTTCGGGATATAAACCTAATATTTCAAAACGAAACTTATTTTGTGGGGAACACTACTTGGATATATAGGTAAACCCTGAAATCTCGTTTGAAAGGTCCCTTATTCTGAAATACTAGGTCTTTATACTCAGTGATATCTGGGGTATTATTCCGGGATTTCTGCTAAATGGAAGTTCTGACCTAGTCCCCGAATAATACTTTCCGCATTGCTTGAAATATAACATCACCCTCAGCATAAAAAACGATGAAACATTGCAAAATGCTAATCGTGTGCTGTTGAAATTAAAAGATCCTCTAAAGGGGACACCCGAAAAGTCGAAGCCGTCATCTCTCTGCGTATACGGAAGTATCGACCTGAGCTCTCACGGCCCTCGCGTCTAACCCCTTTCAAGAGGTGGGACACATGAATGAGTTAAGTTCCTAAAACATCTAAATGAGTAAATTGAAATTTGTGTGAGAATTTAAAATGGATCAGTATATCGACAATCTACATGAATTGTTTAATTCTAAGTATGAAATTAAGCTTAACGGTACTAGTAACTTGTCTGATAAGCTGATATGATTCCCTGACACACTCACCAAAAATATGTTTGTAAATAGTTTAATTTCTTTACATTCTGCAATTTAAGTTTCTGTATTTCATTTCCTAGTTTAGAAACTTTATAAAAATCCAAAAAGATTTTATTTCTGCTTTATTTTCCGACATACCAAAGTAGAGAGTTGATTGTTGGATTCTCGAGGATTGAAGCAGATGCAGGAAAAGTTATGGACTGGAGAATGAGGAGAGCTTATCTTGATGAAGATTGGGTTGTTGAAAAAGTCAAAACAAGTTCATTAACTTGATACTTGTTATTTTCAGGAAAATGTTTTGAAAATGTTAAACAACAATCAGTTTGTTTTATCACAAGATCAACCAAAGTCATTAAGTTAAACTTGGTAGATTAATTGAGTAATTAGGGTCATTAACTTGGACCTGAATACTTGAGTAGATTTCTAAACTGATAGAGTTTGTGATTTATTGTTGAAATCAATAGATTGTAATGTTATTTGGTTAAGTAATAGGTTGTGGATTTCATTATCCCCATGGCTCAAAAGTCAAAGTTTGAACCAGACCAAGACCCTAGATCCCAGCATACCGAGAGGGGGAGTCTGTGAAAGGGGGAGTCTAGAGTCTGGATCAACAGTCAAAGGGGAGATTAAAGATAGAGCCAGGAAGAGATCCTGAACCAGTGAAGAAAAAGCTTTTACAATGACAAGACAGAGTTGGAGAAGAGATCAAGACTGAAGACTCGACGCCGAAGACTTCGTCAACATCCAAGGGGGAGTCTGTTGGTGCACTAAATGTCTGTTTACTGTGTCTTTATCGAGTCTTAGGTCTAGATAGGTTAGATTGGAGCTCGGAAATCAAGAATAGGATTTCAGAGTGTAATTCCGCTCCAAATGACACTTGTGTCATTTGAAGCGAAATTAGGATATTGATGTGATTCCGCTCCTGATAGGTTTACGGTGATTCCGCTCCAGGATGTTTGGTGGTGATTCCGCTCCAAAGGTAACCTGGTGATTCCGCTCGAGATCACATGGGGTTCCGCTCGAACCATTTCGAGCGGAATCAGCTGCCCTATATATATGTGCTGTGTGATTTCATTCCGTAATCGTTGGAGCGGAATTAGAGTCGAGGTGCTGCCGGATTTTTTGTCAGAAATCATTGTAATCGACTCAGAAAGCATTAATAGAGAGGAAATTAAGAGGATATAGCTGTTGCGACTTTGTTTACATTGATTCCGCCTCTGTATTCAAAGATGAACTGCCTTATACTGACTATTTAGGGTCGCACACGGTCCAACATCTTTTCTCTTTTCTTCCTTTTCTCAGACTCCTTAGCAATAGAGTTTTGAACCACTGTTGGGATGTCTTTGATAGGAATGATCTTTGCTTTTGGAGCTGTGACACCATTAGTGGTTGTGAAATCCATGGGCTTGAAATTTTCAAGAATGTCAAACTCATCAGACCATGTGGGTTTAAATTGGTATTTCTCAATTTCCTCAAAAGTTGAGGACCCCACAGATGGTCTTTCCAGAGTAATTTTGTTACCAAGCTTGTCAGTAATTTTAACTTCTTGGCCATTCTTGTTGGTTGGTTTTATTTCAGTTGAACCAGCTTGTTTGACAGCATTTTTTTCAAGTTCATCATATTTTCTAAATCCTATTCCAAACTTGACATTGTTTTCAAGCTGTTTTTCAAGCATAACTTCATAACCTTTGCAAGATTCCACCCATCTTTCACAAGTGATTTGGGTGGACTCCAACTCCTTTTTACAAACTTGGTATTTTTCTACCATAGTTTGGAGTTGAGTCTTGGTTATGCTCTGCTCTTCTTTGAGACTGCTGATTTCTTTGTCTTTTTCAGTCAATTTGTTTCTAAGTTCTTTTAATGACTTTTCAAAATTGACTTCATCATATAAGACTTTATCCCTAATGTAGGATCGTTTTCGTTTGCTGACCCGAACGAGTCGTTCAGAGGTTGTCTCTTGCGTTTCAGATGCGGAATAATAAGAAATGCAAGTAGATATAGCTTGTTCTTCCTCCTAACTGCTTGTTTTATTGATTTGAAACGTTTTACAGCTCGATCTTCACACCGGCAGAGCTTCGGTGTGGAATACAACAATGACTTCTGAGGATCGCTCAAGCAACCCCTATATATAGGCTGCTGGGTCCGCTCATGTGACACATGTTCATAAGAGCGGACCAGACATGTCTACAAAAGCGGACCAGTCATGACAAATAAGCGACCCAAGACTCTAAAGACCCTATGAGTGGTCCTGACCTATACAACCCATACAAACACTTGTTTTCTCGTAAAACGTGCCCTATGCTATACAATACGATGTAAGACCTGATCCTAGACACCTAGACGGAATCAACAGATGTAGTGCACCAACAGACTCCCCCTCAGATGTTGATGGAGTCGACTATCAAGCACTGTCTCCGTGTCTTCACATCTTCAGTCTTAATCAGTCTCTGGGCTTTCTCTTTCTCTCTATCTTCAGACTCCCCCTCTCGATTTACTGGTATTTTTTCGTTCTTCAGTAACATCTTCAGGATCGTTGTCTGATCTTCACAGGCTTTCAGAATCAATCAACCTGACTCTAACAGAGATCTTCTGAATTGATTTCCAGGATTGAAACTAGGCTCTCCTTCAACAGAAATCTTTAGAAATCGAAACCTGGTTACCTGCACAATCTTAACCCAGAAATAAATTTTCTAGATTCATTACATATCAAAAACCTGTGCACCAACACATGACTCTCTCTCAACAATCTATGATGAACCACTTGAAGAAGGTTAGAATTAACGAAAACAGTTAGATTTACACAAACACTCCCCCTCAAATGCTGTTCATCATGTTTAGCACTCGGAATTTTGAAAATCAGTTTTTCAACATCAATTGTCGAAAATCTTTTTGACTTTTTCAAAAAAATTATGCTAAAAAATACACAAAATCTTTTTGGATTTTCTGAGAGATATTACCTGACACTCCTAGTAAACAAAAAACATACAGAAATGTAATATTTACAATCAATATTTTTGTGAGTTCGTGCAAGAGGATCATATCAGTTTATGAGACAAATCACCAACACCGTTAAGCTTGATTTCATTTTAAGCTTTAAACAATTTACCTAGATTGTCAGTATGTTTGTCCTCTTAAATTCTCAACACAAATTTCAATCGATTCGAGATACGATATTAATGTTTTAGAGACTTAAACTTAATTGTGTATCACTCCACTTGAATATACTCCTGTATCCAGATCCCAAATATTCAGTCTTACAGGTGAGTATACCACAGCTGATATCTGTAAAGGGGTTAGGTGCAAAACCGTGAGAGCTCAGGTCAGAACTTCCGTTCAGCAGAGAGATGACGGCTCGACTTTTGGTGGGTCCCCTTTAGAGGATCTTTTGCATTTCAACAGCAGCGACTATCAATTTTATTGTTTCATCAGCATGCTGAGGGCTGTGCTTTTTCAAGCATATGCAAAAAGTATTATCCGGGGACTAGGTCAGAACTTCCATTCAGCAGAAGTCCCGGGATAATACCCCAGATATCACTGAGTATAAAGACCTAGTATCTCAGAATACGGGACCTTTCAAACAAGATTTCGGGGGTTACCCATATATTCAAGAATAGTTACCCACAAATTAAGCAAGTTTGAATTTAAGTTTATATCTCGTTTCAACTTACTAAATGTGCGAAAATCTACTGACACATCTACAGTAAGATTGTTTATCACTTTTTAAATTTACATTTCTTTAGCGTGCTGTGATAGTCTGTACTATCATTTCCTCTTTTTAGCACGAAACTCATTTTTGAATTTTATCATGTTTTTAGCTTTTTCAAGTTTTCAAATGTTTTTGGATTTTCTGAAATTTCTTACTCCCCCTAAAATGCAAACACATTTCAAAGGAAATTTGAAAATAAAAAGACTCTGACCCAATAGAAAGAGTAAATTGCAATTTTAGTCCCTAAGTTTTGTCCAAATTTGCCATTTTGATCCAAATAGTTTTTTTTTTGCATCTGGGTCCCTAACTTTTACATTTTGTTGCCATTTTGATCATTTTGTTTAACTCCATCCAAAAACCCAGTTTGTAACAGGGGTATTTTGGGGATTTCCTTAAAAAATGTTTTCAGTTGCCATTTTGATCCAATTCCAAAAAATCAAAAAAATTCCAAAAAATTCAAAAAATTCTAAAAAATCATAAAAATTCTAAAAAAATTCAAAAAAACAAAAAAATAAAAAAAATTCTAAAAAATCATAAAAATTCTAAAAAATCAAAAAAATTCAAAAAAATCAAAAAACCATTAAATGTTTCGGCACGAACCGTTTCGACCCGTACCGTTTCGAACCGAACCGTTTCGGTACCGTATCGAACCGAACCGAACCGTTTCGACGCGAATCGTTTCAAACCCGTACCGTATCGAACCGTACCGTTTCGACGCGAACCGTTTCGAACCGTACCGTTTCGACCCGTACCGTATCGAACCGAACCGTTTCGACGCGAACCGTTTCGAACCGTACCGTTTCGACCCGTACCGTTTCGACGCGAACCGTTTCGACACGAACCGTTTCGACCCGTACCGTTTCGAACCGAACCGTTTCGACCCGTACCGTATCGAACCAAACCGTTTCGACGCGAACCGTTTCGAACCGTACCGTTTCGACCCGTACCGTTTCGACGCGAACCGTTTCGAGCCGAACCGTTTCGAACCGTACCGTTTAGACCCGTACCGTATCGAACCGAACCGTTGTACCGTATCGAACCGTACCGTTTCGAACCCGAACTGTTTCGAGCCGAACCATTTCGAACCGTACCGTTTCGAACCGAAACGTTTCGATCCGTACCGTATCGAACCGAAGTGTTTTCGGCTTCGAAACGGTACGGGTCGAAACGGTTCGCGTCGAAACGGTTCAGCTCGAAATGGTTCGGGTCGAAATGGTACGGGTCGAAACGGTTCAGCTCGAAACGGTTCGGTTCGAAACGGTTCAGCCCGAAACGATTCGGTTCGATACAGCACGGTTCGGTTCGAAACGGTACGGGTCGAAACGGTTCGGCTTGAAACGGTTCACCTTCGAAACTTGTACGGGTCGAAACGGTTCGCGTCGAAACGGTTCAGCTCGAAACGGATCGTGTTCGAAACGGTTCGCGCCAAAACGGTTCGTGTTCGAAACGGTTCGCGCCGAAACGGATTTTTTGGATTTTTTAGAATTATTTGGATTTTTTTAGAATTTTTATGTTTTTTTAGGAATTGGATCAAAATGGCAACTGAAAAGGTTTAAATTGAAAAGAGTAACTGGGTTTTTGGATGGAGTTAGGCAAAGTGATCAAAATGGCAACAAAATGTAAAAGTTAGGGACTCAGATGCAAAAAAAAAAACTATTTGGATCAAAATGGCAAATTTGGATAAAACTCAGGGACTAAAATGGCAATTTACTCCAATAGAAACATAAAAAAGTAAAACAAACTGTACAGAAACTTGACAACTGACATCGAATCACATCAAATCGCCATTCACTTGGCATAAACAATCAGAACTCCCCCTATCACAAACCATTTTCTCATTTAGATTTCAAAACACTTAAGTTTGTTTTAATCAAAATGATTTTTCCGGAAAATGAATTTGTGTTGATAAAAACCATTTGTAGGTCTATTATTTTAAAAACGGGGATGTGGTTCATCATCTTGTGCTTCTCTTGCCATGAATAGTCAATCAAGTACAATTTAATGTCCCTGATTTACCATTTGCATTTTAGAACCTTCTGTACCACTTGTAAAAATACAAACATCTCAAAATATAACCACAAATACCATTTGTAAGATCAAGATTACCACTTGAAGATACCCAAAAACTACCATTTGTAGGAATGTTACGTCTACATCACCATTTTACTAATCAGGATGCCGATTCCTGCTTCGCACTTACCATCCTGGAAGCTCCGGCATAGTCCTTTCACCTGCAAAAACCAAAACACTATTCAAAATCTTTCAAACAAACTTATCAAATACTAGAAAGATGCCGATTCCTGATCCACGATATAAACTTGGGATCTCCGGCATAGTCCTAAGACTATCATGGAAAGCAGACTTCCATCCAAGTCTTTTCAGACTTGATGGCTTTCAGCTCTTGAGCTGTAGGGTTGTATGTTGCCTTTTTAGTCGCATAAAAATCTTTAACCCCTTTAGCTCTCCCACTCAACATTTTCCCAAATATCTTTTTAACATTCCCGTTGAATGTTTTCTCGACATCAAAATCATTCTTTTCTTTGTAGAACTGATTTGAAATATCAGTTTTTCCAACTTTCTTTTTCACTTCTTCAAACTTCAATGATGGAAACTCCTCATCATTCACTGAAATCTTCTTTTCAACCTGTGGCTCTTCTGGCTTTGTGGAACCAGATTCATCGCCGACATTCACTTCACCTTTCTTCGCAACCCACACCTGGTTGTCTTTTCCTTTCTTTTTGTAAAAATTCTTTTCCGAACACTCGCCAACCTCAAATTTTGAATTTTCAAAAATTTTAGGTCTATTGGTTGGTGTGTCAACATCAACAACTTTCTCTTTCAACTTCTGAGAAACTCCCTGTTTTGATTGTGCATTTTTTGAGCAATTCCATGCAATGTGACCAGCTTCATTGCATCTATAACAGGTTCTAGTCTCTCTTTGATAACATATATCAGCTCCATTCTTCTTTTTCTCAGCAAGAAACTCTTTGTTCGACTGTCTCCAGAATGGTTTCTGCTGTTCCTCCTCAGCACTTCCACCTGGCACAAATTCAGATTTTATTTTAGAATTTTTCATATTATTATCATTTTCTGGTGGAATAAAACCAAGACCTTTCTTTTTGTAGCTACGACTCTGGTTAGGTTTCTTTTGAAAACCAGGACCAGAATTGTTGCTCTTTTTCTTATTTAAACGTTGCTGAACTCTAGAAGTATATTTTTTAGGTTTTTCAAAACTTTTCAAAACTTTTAATTCTGGAATATTAATTTCTGTTAGTTTGAAAGTTTTGTTTATTAGTTCCGTTTTAATACTCATTATCGGGAACTCTTTATTGTAATACAATTTGTCTGAACCATTCAAAGTATACACAACTTCGAATGTTTCATCATTCAAATCTGCCTTTGACAATAAAAATTCTTTACTGTAAAACCGTTTATCCGATGAATTTTGACTGTTGACTGACGACTTTGACTTTCCAGACCCAGATTTCGACTCAGACTCCTCATCAGTATCCAACACTTGATCGACCACCTTTTTGATTAATTCAGACTCATGATCAGTATCGGACGAGGTATACGTGACATCAATGTTATCTGGTAAAACGTCAGTTGTGTCGGTTTTAAGCTTTATATTGACTGCTTTTTCCAATTGCTCCTCATTTGGTCTCCTAGGTGAATAACCATCCCAAATCGGAGGTGGACATTTGTTGTAACTAACAGTCGATTTCTTACCACAGTCTTTCTTGTCTTTCAGCTTCTCATCTTTGAAAGCTTCCATACCTGCAACAGTTGGGTAAATACGATCAATGAGATAATCAGAACTAGAATAACTTTGCAATAAGCGTCTAATTCTCTCATTCTCTATTTTTTCCGTCTCCAACTCTTGCTTCCACTTAGCACTTTCTTCGATGTAGAAGTTTATTGCTTTTTGTTTTGTCATTAAAACTGCATTCAACATCGTCAGTGCTTGTTCTCTCTCTGAGTTTGTCTTTTGAAGACTAGTTACTGCTTTGTTCAGAACATCATATGATTCTTTCACATAGTTGAGATTGAACAGTAACTGCTCCTTTTTCTTCTCGTACTCAGCTATGATGTCGTCTTTAGCTGCACAATTCTTGCAAGCTTCCAAGCACTTTTCACATGGCTTAACAACTTCAACAATCTTCTTAACTTCGATTGTTTTAACACCTTCTACCATCTTTTCTTCTTCTATCACAGCCTCAGTAATCTTCTCAGCAACATTCTCAGCATTTTGAATATCACCTTCAGATTCAGCTTGTTGTTCTTTAGCAGCTCGTTTCTCCTTCAGTTTCTCCATTCTTTCTGCAAAATAGAAATGAAAACTTTCAGGAGATAGATGAGTTTTTGCAATATTTATATGTTTTTCTTCCTCATCATCACTGCTACTGTGATCTGGTGATTGATCAAATTTTACAGACTTATCAGAATCACCATCAGATACATCAGAATCAGTCGGTGTTTTATCAAAAACAACATCCTTTTCTGGAACATTTTCATTTTGTACATTTTCATCAGAACTCTGTAAATCTTCATTTGAATCTTTTGAAACTTCCATAGAATTTTCTGAAAGTTCATCAGTACTGTCTGAACTTTCATCAGATGACACAGACTTTTCATCTTCGCTTTTCACAGTCTCTCCAATAGATTTCATCCAAGTAGCAAACAAATCTGGCTCTCGGACAATCTTGGCAATGAAAGCTTTGAACTCTCCCTTTTCATCCACAAACATATCCCAACTAAAACCTTCTGGTAGTTTCTCATCATCTTGATTGATAATGCGTGCTGCTGTGGCTTCAGATGATATGTAATCATTCCAGCTGAAATATACCAAACATGCTCTCTTGGGATCTTCAATCTTTCTCCCATGAGCTGTCTGTGGTTCTTGGGATTGACCAACTTGCTGATAGATAGCTTTGCGATAGTAATCATCTTTCCCAAATGGATTCTGTGCTCCACTAGCTTCTCTTCCTTTGCACTCCCGCTTGAAATGGCCTTTCTCCCTGCATCGAAAACAAGTAACTTTAGATTTATCAAAACCTAAAGTAGAGACATGTGCATCAAGAAAGTCATTTCTCCCGGTAATGGTTTTGAATTTCTCAGCTCGTCGAAGAACACTAGCAAGACACCATTTAATATCCATGAGTTCCATTTCTTCGGCGTCTATCTGATCATAATCCTCTTTGGTAAGCATAGGATTTCCGATCCGACCAGCAACAAGACCTTCATAGGATAACAGAACTGATCCCAGAAGTGCCATGTGGTCCTTAGCAGTGTCTTCAGAGAAGCTTTGACCTTCTGGAAGGTTGAGAGCTATGTTGCACTGAATTATGTATCCATTTCCGGTTTTTGTACTCTGAGACTGAAAACTAGTGTTAGTCTCTTTCGGATTCACACTCGGAAACGATGAAAACCCGCTGCTACTCTTGTTCGAACCCTGATCAGCTTTTTCAGATGAATCACCAGCACTGAATGCAGTTTGTATCTTCGGACTTCTTTCAGATTCAGTAACTGGAACACTACCCCGGTAGTACATCTTAACATCTTGTTGACCACTCGGACTATTCATTCTAGCAATCTTTTGCTGCTCAAGATCCTGACTCTCTATTTTCTCAATGAACTGTGAAATAGTCAGCCCGTCATACACACCAGTATTCTTTAAAATCATCAAATATGTTCCCCACTCTTTTTGAGGTAACGCGTCAGCCAATTTATCCACCCATTCCTCACGACCTTTTTCAACTCCCAACATCGATAACGATCGCACCAAGTGACAGTATCTCTCGATTAGCTTTTTAGTATCCTCTCCCGGCAAACTACTAAACAGATCGAATTCTTTCTTTAACAGTGCTTTCTTGCTCTTGATCGTGTTTTCACTTCCCTCGAATTTAACCTTAAGAGCATCCCATATTGACTTAGCAGTTTTGTCGTGCTGTAACAAGATGAATATATCTTCCTTTATCGCCTGCTGCAACAAACTGATCATCATTTTCTCGGCTCTATACATTGCTCTTTCTTGATCAGTATATTCAGATATCTCTTTAACAACTTGCAAATCTGTTCGAGGCAATGTGTACTTTTTCAATATGCACTCTCACGATCTGAGAAGATTTGCCTGAACCCAGTTTTCAAACCGATCCTTCCACCCATAATACTCCTCAATGCTCATCAATCTAGGAGGCTTTTGAGTCGTTCCCGTCTCATTTTCCAAATTCATTGCTTGAGCAATTGCGGCTGGAGTAGTCGATGTAGCAAAAGCGTTGTAAAACTCGGAATCCATGTTGACTTAGCACGATTTTCAAGGTAGATGACAAAAGAGCGATCCAACACTGAACAAATAAGCGAACCAGATGTTCACACAAGCAAATTGTTCTTTGGAGCGAACCAGATAACAGCCAATCGAGCGAACCAAGTTGATCCAAATGAGCGATCCAGAAATAGTTTATGGAGCGGTCCACAAATAATGTCCGTTCGAGCGGACCAGAGTCTGTTCGTTCGAGCGGACCAAGATAATATTCTAATGAGCGATCCAGAAATGATCTTCGGAGCGATCCAGAAATTGTCTTACGAGCGGTCCAGAAACAAATTTTGAGCGAACCAACTGAAAATTTGTATGAATGAGCGATCCAAAACGTGACCTAAGAGCGGTTCACGATGACGTTATTTCGAGCGATCCACATATCGAACATGTTTTGACCTGTTTTTAAGCTGTATTTTGGCCTGAATCTTTCAAGGGTTTGTCTTTGTATGATAATGAACAATTGGTGAACTTTTGAACGAAATTTGACCGTGAAATCTCCCGGAAATGAGAAAAGAAGGTGTAGAAGTGATAAGAAACGCTGAAAAACAGCTACAATCTGCAGAAAACCTCCTCCCAAGCTCTGATACCACTTGTAGGATCGTTTGCTAACCCGAACGAGTCGTTCAGAGGTTGTCTCTTGCGTTTCAGATGCGGAATAATAAGAAATGCAAGTAGATATAGCTTGTTCTTCCTCCTAACTGCTTGTTTTATTGATTTGAAACGTTTTACAGCTCGATCTTCACACCGGCAGAGCTTCGGTGTGGAATACAACAATGACTTCTGAGGATCGCTCAAGCAACCCCTATATATAGGCTGCTGGGTCCGCTCATGTGACACATGTTCATAAGAGCGGACCAGACATGTCTACAAAAGCGGACCAGTCATGACAAATAAGCGACCCAAGACTCTAAAGACCCTATGAGCGGTCCTGACCTATACAACCCATACAAACACTTGTTTTCTCGTAAAACGTGCCCTATGCTATACAATACGATGTAAGACCTGATCCTAGACACCTAGACGGAATCAACAGATGTAGTGCACCAACACCTAAGGTTTTCATTTACCTCTTTAATGTTAGCAAATGCAATAATACATTTGTCTGAACACAGTTTTTCAAGAACTTAAGGTGATACCTTAGCAGCAGCCATCATGGCACAATCACATTGATGATCACTTTCTTCATCAGCTCTAACTTCATTCACACCTTCCTTCTTTTCTTCCTTTTCTTCTTTGTCTTCTTTGGACCAGGGGTCAGACAGTGGTTCAATCAGTGTTTCTGAATTTTCTCCCAGCAGTAGTTCACCAGCAACTGCAGTAACCACTGCTTCAGCCACTTCATCCACTGTTTCAGCACTTAGTTGTTCACCTTCAGTTTCTACCCCTTCTGGTATTGACTCTAATGCCATCAAACAAAATTCATCATTAAGATTATCATTAGAAGCATAGAGTGCAAAATTTTCATCACCAAGCTCATCAGGCATGCTGCTCCAGTCAACAAAGCCTTAGGTAAAGAAGCTTTGTTGATCTGGTTGTACCACTGTTGGAGCAGCTTGTTGAGGTGCAACAGGTTGCACTTGTGCCTGAGGGACAGGGGCTTGAACATACTGAATTTGTGGAACAGTGGTTTGAACATAATGCACAGGCACAGGGGTTGCAGCATAGTGAGCAGTGTTAACATGTGCTGCAGGGGTATATTGGGTATATTGCACAGTGCTTTGATGTTGTGGTCTAGGGTTTGAGCTGGGATGAGTTATTATTGGACCAGTGGTTTGACTCCTGCATTCCCTAGCAAAATGACCTAGCCTATTGCACTTGTAACATTTCAGTTTTGATTTATCCAACCCAACTTTCAAATTCCCATGTAACCCTAGGAATTTTCTCCCTGTTCTTTTATAGAATTTGCTTGTTCTTACACTAAGCAAAGCCAATTGATGCAAAATGTCCATCTCTTCTAAGTCAATGGGATCAAAGTGTTGCAAATCATTTAGTTCAAAGCACAAATTATCTGACATCTGGTTTTCACAATTTGCTGCAAAAGCATAATTTGCAGAGTGAGAATCAGGGTTGTTGAAATTTCCACCAGCAGTTATATCAATAAAGTGGTCAAAACTCTGATCCTTACTACTGCTACCAGATTCTTCCTGACCAAAAAGAGCTGTGCTGCCAAATGAATAGTCATCAGCAACTTTTCCAGACTCTTGCAACCTCTTTTTCTGGTTTAACTCCCTTTCATAGGTCAGGAGTCTACCATGAAGTTGGGTCAGGGTTAGATCTTTGAACTCAGCTGAATTTCTAGTTACAAAAGCAATTGTATCCCATTTTTCAGGTAGTGATCTAAGAAACCTGCTATAATGAGTTGCATTAGGAAATGTAACTTTAACAAGTCTTAGCTCACTAATGAGACAGCTAAATCGCTCAAACTGATGGGTCAATGATTCACCCTTGATATGACAAAAGGTTTCATACTGCTGATTCAGAATTTCCCTATTGTTTTCAATAACTTCTTCAGTTCCCCCAAACTGTTCCTTCAGTGCATCCCATAGCTCTTTGGCACTGTTACAATGTAACAGTCCAGCATAGATTTCATTGGGTAATGCAGATGCAATGATGCTAAATGCTTTGGCATCGAGTTCGAACTTTTGGAAATCAATTTCAGTATAATTTTCAGGTTTTTTAGGTTCGAACTTCTTTGAATCCTCAACACTTGGCACCATGGAAACATGTGGTCCAAAAACAACAGACCTCCAATATCCAGTATTCTGTTGAGCAAGGATGTGACCCATCCTTCTCTCCCAGATGTTGTATTCATTACGTTTAAGCATGGGAGGTTTGAAAAGAGAGCCGATGTTATTCTTATCATCTTGTGATTGTGACGTCATCCTGGTTGTTTTACAGGTACTGATTAATCAACTTTGATGGTGATTAATCCTTACACTGTTTTTCAACAAAACGAACAAACTATCAGTATCAACAATTTTGAGCTGGACTATTTATGTCAAAATGATTGTTAAATCAAATTTGACTGTCCGAGCTCTGATACCAATTGTTAGGATCTGAGTTTGGATTGATTGTGTTTTACGTTTGAATTAAGATGAGATGAATGAGAAATGCAGCGGAATATAAATGATAATAAACTTTGCACACAATCAAACAAGAGAATTGCTTTCAATACACAAGTTTAACATTGAACCGAATGCTTGAATTTATTACAAGATTCAATTACAATTGCAAGTGTATAACAAATTCCCCCTCAGCCTGAGCTCACAGTGATTTGTTCGTGCAGGAGAAAGATGGTGAAGGGCTGATAGAACAGTATAGAGCACTGTTCTATTTATAGACACGAGCAAACCACTGAAGCATCTAAGCTGACATCACCATGAAAGTGACATCTAATCTCCTAACAAACTCTAACATCTGATCTATACAACCTCTGCTATGCTAACTACTGTTGTACATTACATTTCATAATATAAACTAAACTACTGCTGCATCCTTCCACTGATGTGAACCCAGCAGTACTTGTCATGATCAGCAGAGCTTGACCCATAGCAGTAGATTGAATCAGCAGAGCTTTAGTCTTCCATCAGTCTTTGACTTGGACAACAGTTGTAGGTCAGCAGTTAGTAAAGATCAGTAGTTTGGAGGTCAGCAGATGTTGAAACCACTTTCAAGGGGAGAGATTTGAATATAAACTTTTGCTTATTCTGGATCCACAGCTCTGATCCAGTTTTGGCTTTGATTATCTGTTCCTCTGATAGGGTTCAATCCCAACATCCATACTGAAAGTTTCCTTGGTAGGTAGGAAATGAGGTGACTTAGTTAGCCTATCTACAATCACCCAGATTGTATCATTACCTTTTCTTTTCTTGGGTAATTTGGTAACAAAATCCATTGTTATCAATTCGCATTTCCATACTGGCATCTCTAACTGCTGCAACAAACCTGAGGGTTTCTGATGTTCAGCTTTAACTTGTGAACAGGTTAAACATTTAGAAACATAAGCTGCTATATCCTTCTTCATTCCTATCCACCAAAAAATCTTTCTTAAATCCTGATACATCTTATCACTTCCAGGATGCATCGTATACTTGGATTTATGGGCTTCTTCTAGTATACGGTGACGTAGGTTTCGTAGTTTAGGTATCCACATCCTTTTCTTATGGAATCTCCAAATTCCATCTGTTCCTTGCTCTAATTCCTTAATCATTCGTTTTAACTTCTCAGTATCATCCTTGATTACTGATTCTTGTGCTTCTCTAATTTGTTCATTTAAATCTACTTGTAGGTTTAATTTACACTCTTTTTGGCTTTTCATGATACTTTCAACTTAAAACATCCGCTACTACATTTGCCTTTCTTGCATGATACCGGATATTACAATCATAATCACTAAGTATTTCCATCCATCGTCTTTGTCTCATGTTCAACTCCTTTTGCCCGAAGACATATCTTAAACTCTTATGATCAGTGAAAATGGTAAACTTACTACCATAAAGGTAATGTCTCCAAATCTTAAGGGCAAAAATTATGGCTCCTAATTCCAAATCATGGGTAGAATAATTTTTTTCATGATTCTTGAGTTGTCTAGACGCATAGGCTATAACCTTTTGACGTTGCATCAACACACATCCATAACCTAACTTAGAAGCGTCACAATAGACTACAAAGTCTTCAGTTCCTTCTGGTAACGCTAGTATGGGTGCGTTGGTTAGTCTTTGTCTAAGAATTCTAAAGGATTCTTCTTGTTTTGGTCCCCATTCAAACTTAACAGATTTACATGTTAGCTTAGTTAAGGGTATGGCTATTCTAGAAAAATCTCGGATAAATCTTCTATAATAACTGGCCAATCCTAGGAAACTTCTAACCTCAGTTGGTGATTTAGGGGTTTTCCATTTGGTAATTGCCTCAATCTTTGTAGGATCCACATGAATTCCTTCATGATTGACTAAATGCCCAAGAAATTGCACTTCTTCTAACCAAAACTCACATTTTGAAAACTTAGCATAAAGCTTTTCTTTTCTTAATAAACTTAGAAGTGCGTGCAAATGCTTTGCATGTTCCTCTTTACTCTTTGAGTAAATGAGAATATCATCTATAAAGACAATTATGAATTTATCCAAATATGGCTTACATATCCGGTTCATCATGTCCATAAATGCAGCTGGGGCATTGGTTAAACCAAATGGCATGACAGTAAATTCATAGTGGCCATATCTTGTTTTGAAAGTGGTTTTAGGAATGTCCTCTTCATGTACCTTTAATTGATGATATCCTTATCGTAAATCGATTTTAGAGAAAAATCGAGCTCCCTGCAGTTGATCAAACAAATCATCGATCCTCGGTAATGGGTACCGATTTTTAATCGTGACTTTATTCAATTCACGGTAATCAATGCACATTCGCATTGACCCGTCTTTCTTTTTGACGAATAAGATTGGTGCTCCCCATGGCGATGAACTTGGTTATCCTTTCTCCAACAATTCGTCCAATTGTTTCTTTAACTCTTGCATTTCTGCAGGTGCCAAACGGTAGGGTGCTTTGGCAATTGGTGTTGTCCCTGGTAGCAGATGAATTCTGAATTCGACTTCCCTGTCCGGCGGTAGTCCTAGTAATTCTTCTGGAAACACATCTGGAAATTGAGATACTACGGGGATATCTTTCTATTACTTTCCTTTAGTGTTAATGATTATGGAATTCAAATACATTAACGATCCTTTTCTTACATAACCTACTGTTTTCATTACAGAGATGAATTTCGTGGATCTAGATGGCTTATCTCCTTTAATTGTGATCTTTTCACCCTTTGGTGAATTTACTTGGATTGACTTTTGATCACATAGAATACTGGCTTTATTGGCTATTAACCAATCCATTCCTAATACAACATCAAATCCTGCCAGATTCATTGGATAAAGGTTTGCAATAAACTTTTGATTAAACATTTCTCTTCTTGCTCCTTGCAAGATTTCGGTAATATTAATGGTTTCCCCGTTTTCTGTTTCTACTAGACATTCTTGTGGGAGTTTAGTTAATGGTTGATTGAGAAGTTTGCAAAATGAAGTATTAATAAAACTTTGGTTTGCACCAGAGTCAAATAATACTTTAGCAAAAACATCATTAACTAAAAACGTACCGGCAATCACGTCCGGGATCATTTTTGCTTCTTCTGCAGTCAGAACAAAAGCTCTAGCATTTTTGGTAGTCTTCTTGTTCATGGTTGGAGCTAGTTTCGGACAGTGTGGCTTGATGTGACCTTTTTCTCCACAGTTGAAGCACACTCCATTACTAGGTTTCTTCCTACAATCTTCTTCCTTGTGCCCTGGTATCTTACAGAAATTGCGGTAAGTGGAGCATCTTCCTGAATGCTTCTTCTTGCAGGCCTTACAATAAGATGCAGAGGTAGAACCTACATTTTTCCCACGGTTGGAATTTCCATAACGAAATTCTTGGGTAAGCCTTTGAGCTAGGTTCCTCCTCTAGTCCTCTTCTCGTGCACGCACTAATTCATCAGTCAATGTGTTCGTTAGTTCTATAGCTTCTTCTATTGTTTGGGGTCTAGTTGCCTTGACTACATGCCTAATCTCACTGATTAATCCCCAGATGTAACGGGAGATTAATACTGGTTCTGGTGAAGCAAGGATTGGCACTATTCTAGCATATTCAAAGAATGTAGTAGTGTAATCTTTACTATCTACTCTAGTCATTCTAAGGTTTAAGAACTTATTTGCTATCTGTTATTTTTCATTGGGAGGGAAGAATTTCCTTTCCACTATGTTCTTAAATTCCTCCCATTCCATATTGTAAACCCTATCACTTCCCCTAGACTGGAGGATAGTGTTCCACCATTCTAAGGCTGAGTTTTTAAACAGATTGGAGGCAAACATTATCTTATCCTTTTCTGCGCACTTGCTTATTTGTAAGACTGCCTCAGTCTTTTCTATCCAGCGTAGAGATGCAGTGGGTCCTTCATTGCTCGAGAGTTCTATGTAGGGCTGTAAACGAACCGAACGAACACGAATAAGGCCATGTTCGTGTTCGTTAGTTAAGGAAATTAACATGTTTGCGAACTGTTCACGAACGCATACCGAACATAAGTTGTGGTCGTGTTCGTTCGTTAGGCAAATTCAGTTGTTCACGAACAGTTCGTGAACACTGGTCTCGAACACAAACGAATGAAAGCAAATAAAAAGGAATGCAAACGAACATTTAACTTGAAAATAAAACATAAAAACATTGTTATGCTTAAACATTTGATATAAGTAGTTAAATACAACCATCATATGATAAACCAAAACACAAGAAGTCTACTACACCACCAAACGATGAATCAAGTTTAAATAACTTAGATATAATTATCCCCAAAAATGTCTTAGAATGTCTAAATTTTAGCTAACTTAGAAAAAAAAATATGGTTTCAAGTTTCGATATGTTTAGATAAAAGGTTTATTATTTATTTTTTTTAATATAAACAAACAAACATGAACGAACGTAAGCGAACATATTACTGAACGTTCACGAACGCTGTTGAACGAAGGAGACCTGTGTTCGTGTTCGTTTGCTAAGCTAACCGAACGAAATTTTTTGTTCGTGTTCGTTTGTTAAGCTAATCGGACGAACATAAACGAACTTCCTGCCGGACGATTCACGAACTGTTCGCTAAACGTTCGGTTCGTTTACAGCCCTAGTTCTATGGGTTTACAGGACCAGAATTCCTTGTAAGAACAACCATAAGACATGGTTCTTCTTCTTTTTTGGGAATGGGAACTTGGAGTATTGGTCCATTGTTTACGCTGTGTTCTGGTTCAGTGGGTCGTTTACTGCCATTATTACTCTTATTATTATCCGCTTCCTTAACCATTTTGATAATGTATGGCATTGCGTCTATAATTCCTTGTGCCACTATGTGTTGGATGACACTGTTATCTACTTGGTTTCCATTATTATCGTTATTCTGGTTTTCTTGATTCACTTCTTTGTCCATCTGGATTTTAAACATTTACCACATATTAATATCATAAGATAATATTTAACGCAAACAATCACACAACAAGCATATTGATCAAAATCGTCGAACATTGCGACCTTTTACTCTATTTTATATTATGCATCTATATCTATTACAAAAAAAACTGGAATTGAAAATACAATACTAGTATACTTCCATAGCTATTGTCTAGATATTTGTTTTTTTCAAACATACACACATATTATATATATATATATATATATATATATATATATATATATATATATATATATATATATATATATATATTATTACTATTACTGATAGGGGTTCATCCAAAAGTCCATATTACGCTCGTCATATTTCCAGACGAGTCGTTCCCCTATTTGTCTCATCCTCTCACTTCCTTCTAAAATCTCCTCACCAAAGGTTCGGAGTTCTTGCACATTTTCAGTGCTCATTGGTGGTGCGGGTGCTAGTATTGGGTTTGGGAACTGGGGCATGGGTTCTTCGTGTGGGTAAGGGTTCTCTAGGATTTCCCTGACGTATTGGTCATTATCATAATATGGGTCCGGAGGGTCCAGGTTTGGGTAGGCTGCTAGGTTTGGCATGGGTTCGTCTGGTATTGGGTAGCGTTGTTCATAATCTCTATGGTCATCAAACCATGGGTCATAGTCTGGGGGATGGGGTGCTGGTACTCTAGGTATTTCTGCTGGGTCAAAATCATGCATTGGAATTTGGTCTACAGGGTTCGGTTCCAAATCCATAGGTTGTGTGGGAAATAGAGGTAATGGTTGGGGTACTATGAGTTGTTCCAGATTAGGGTCTACAACTGTAGTTGCTAAGATATGAAAATTTGCTAGACTCCTATTGAGCATATCCTGAGTGTGAGCATTTGTTTCTCTATTAGCGGCTGCTAAAGCACGCTGCTGCTGAAGTTTTCTCATTCTTTTTCTACGTTCATGGGCTCCTCTCCTGAACCATCCTCTCTTCTTAGGAGGGAATGTCTCTTCAGATTGTGCTTTGAACACGAAAATCCCTTCTTCAGTGTCAGCCGAATACCCTGAGAGGGTAGGCTGTGAAGAGGTGCCTTCGTCCCTAGGTGAGCTGGACAACTGACGGTAAGCGTCTGAAGGTCCTTGGTCGCTCATACTGTAAACTAACAAATAGTCAAATGACACACAACAATAATATACAGATAGGCACGTATCCATGTAAATTATTTCCTAACATATTAAATAATATTTTGGTGTCAGCAGAACACTTCTGTGGCTGAATTCATGGCTGTAACTCTGATACCACCTTCTGTCGCAACCCCCGTCACCTAATAACCCGGGAACGGGCGGCCGCGGCTAGTTTCAGTGGTATCGGTGTTTATCAGTTTGGCAGCGGAAATTACATCAGGACCGTAGTTAGGAAATATTTTATCATAGTAAAATAACACACTTTTATAATATTAAACACATGGGAAATTCCCAAGTTTCCAGTACACACATTTTTATAGGGATAAACCCTATTTTATTTAAATAAAACATTTCTTTATTTGGGTAACTTTTTATAGCCACTTTTTCAAGCCTTCAGTGCTGTCCAGCTGGCTTCTATTTGGCTTTCACATTTTGTTACCTGAAACACGTTTAAAAACATTTTGTCAGTGGGAAATACTGGTGAGTGATTCCCAGTTTAATCAAGACAAGTAAAAACCATTTACAGTATTGAGGGCGGTCGCGTAATTACATTTGTTTCTTTTCTACTTTAATTACCACCCACGGTACTGTCAACCCGACTTGTGGTCATGTTACTACTCACAGAGTAGTAACAAATTTTGTATACAAAACCCCAACATACCGACGATAATTGTAGAATACAAATACTCAATCACTGTTAAATACAAATTAAAGAGTAAACTTCCGTTTTGCTCCCTGTGGTTCGGTCACTTTAACGGTTTTGCCCCAAACCTTTCAAAATAGCCATTTTACTCCCTGGTCTATGAAGCTTATCTCTATTTCACTCCCCACCCCTAACGCCATCCAATTCGACTGTTAAATCCTGGTCACATGCCCCTCACATGAGGGTCATTTTAGTCTTTTCCCATTCAAACTTGTTAATTTCCCTATTTAATTTTCACTCACCTTCTCTCTCTACTACACTCCCCTGCATATAACTTCAATTTAGGGTTTCTTCACAGACTGCAATTCATCTGATTCAAACAATGCCGGAAAACAAATAATTCCACTTATGTTCCTCCTCCGTCAAAATCCCCCAATTCCTCTCTATACACCACCACTCCATCTCTTCAGCAATCAACAATTCCAAACACTCACTCACTCAATTCAGATCCTCCATCAACACTCATCCACTTATCAACAAACTAATTACACCTAAATTATCACACACTTTTCACACTCTTCACTCCAGAAAACAACTGCCACTGCTATGCTCAGCTTCATTGGCGTTGACGAAGCCTGACGAGGAGGGCAGCGAGTTGACTCAGTCGAGTAAGAGTCACTCAGTGAGTCGGAATGATGATGAGCGTGTGCTGATTAGTGAGGTGTTGGTGAGGAATAAGGACAGTGAGGGGCTTGAATGGAAGGATCTGGAAGAAGAAGCGATTGCGGCATTGAAACGGTGTCGTCTGAATTCGGCTTTGACTATGCGTGAAGTGCAGGAAGATCCGAAGATGTGCATCGGATTATTGGAAGCGGTTATTGCATCGCCGTACAGTGCAAGAACAGAGTCAAAGGTTGAAGTTTGACCGAAATTGTTGAACGAGAATGATGAATTGGAGGTTGCAATTAGGGTTTGAATCATTGTTTGAAGATGTGCATTGACGGTGGAGACTACGAGGTTTCAGATCTGTGGGAAGGTTTCATGGGTTGAAGACTTCCGGTAAAAAACGTGAGGGTGGTTCCGGTGTCGGTGGCCGGAGCGGTGGTGGTGAGGCGTTTGGGTGGTTGCCGGAGTGGTGGTAGAGAGAGGGGGGATTAACATCTCCTCACAGGTCACAGCGGTGAGGTATTAGGGCACAATGGGTTTAGAGAGAGAATGTTGGAGAGGATAGTGTTAAAGAGACAAAGAAATTATATGGGATGGGAAAAGACTAAAATGCCCCTCATAATGCCCCTCGTGTGAGGGGTATGTGACCAGGATTTAACAGTTGAATTGGATGGCGTTGGGGGCGGGGAGTGAAATAGAGATAAGCTTCATAGATCAGGGAGTAAAATGGCTATTTTGAAAGGTTTGGGGCAAAACCGTTAAAGTGACCAAACCACAAAGAGCAAAACGGAAGTTTACTCTAAATTAAAGCAATTGAGGTTTTGTAAAAACAGTTTGCAAAAAGGAGGATTACTCACATTGGTAATTTAGGGTTTTCCTTTGTGATTTCCTGGTGATTATCTATTAATTACATAATGCACACGCGTTAGTATAATAACCCAATATTTACATTAGTAATACCCTCCCCAAGACAGAACTCCAACGATTACATCGGGCAGAGCCTCAACAGCCGTTATGGAATCCTAGATCAATCGGGCAGCGTATCTAATACGTAACCGGGGGTTAAAATACTTACAACGAGGCAAAACTTCGCTATTTTAGTGGGTATTATGCCCGGTTATTACTTGGACTATAGAGAAATTGAGAGAGAAGTAAAAGTTTTGAACGATTTGTCGACTAAACCTCTCGATGCTATTTATAGGGCTAATCAGCAGGACCGTCGTGCCCCGCGGCGCCCCAAGGCTTAGCCTTCGCGGGCCGCGACGTAGGGGATCTAGGGCGTAGGGTGGTCCGGTCACCCACATAGACTTGACATGAAGCTGCCACGTGGCAGCTTAGGGTGAGGCTGCGTAGCAAGGCTGTCGCGCCCCGCGTAAGCCTTAAGTGGCTCTATCGCGGGCCGCCAGGGACCATTAAAAATTGTTTTTAATTAATTTTTGTAAAAATAAAGGTATTTCGGGCCATTTCTCGTATACGGGGTGTATTTTAGGACATATAGGGACATTCTAATTATTTTTAGGGTGTCGGATATAATTTTAGGAGGGTTGTTATACACGGGACCCATTTTCGTCCGACTTCGCCGCCATCCTGGCGTCGACAACCGTCTGACTCCGCTCTCCTTCTCTGAATCCCTCCTCATCCGGTGTCGGCTCCTCCGAAGTCCTCTTTATGTTGTTGTGGTTGTCGGACTCTGACATGAGATCCCACCCGTCACTATCTTCCGAACACACATCCTGTTTGTCGACCAAATCTGGTATCCAAACCCCCATTTCTTCTTCGATCCAAATCCTGAATCGCTTTCCTTTCTCAACAATAACGATTTCTTCTTCAATTCTTTTTACCATGTCTGTCAAAATGCACACGCAGTCAGACATTGGGATATTGTCCTCCGATTGTCTTTGAGAGGCATGAATAACTTTGCCGAAAACTCTACCCACTGAATCGTAGGTTTCGTTACCGGACAGATGTAGAGGAACTCCGTGAATGTTAAGCCAAGCAAGTCTTTCGAAAGCTATCGCATGTCCCTTCCAGATCTCTACATTGACAAACCATCCAAATCCCGCTGAGTTAGCTCTAAAAATGTCTGCCTCGACCGCCGTCGGGAAAACCACCATAACATTCAGCCCTCCAATATACTTAATCTCCGCGTTCCCGAAATTTGCTTCCTTTAATAGGATGTCGAGCTTCCTGAGATTCCATAAATCTTTTATCCTACCAATGATCGCCTTATCATGTAGATCAACGTATGCCGTAGCATATTCGGAAACCGTCACTTCTTTAGTTCTTCCAGCGTCATTAGACTTACCGGCCACCATGTCGGCGTATGTTGTCCCTTTGTTGACGTACGCCGCATCATTTTCCTTTGTGAAGGAAGAGCTGCCCCGAGAAGCCTCCTGCTCCTTGACAAGGTAATGATTCTCATCCTAAACCGTGGGTCTCAGACCCTTCCCTTTCCCCTCCGATTCCTTGTAGACACCCCCGCATCATTTTCCTTCGCGAACCTAGCGATGTTGATGAACAGCCTGTAACTTCTGATCCATATATTCCTCATCTTCTTCTCTAGCTCCGCTGCATTCTTCACCCCTTTAAAGCTAGTAAACCGAAATGGTAGCCATTCTTGTCTCTTTTCTTCACGATAAAACCCCCTGTAAAGACCCGAAAGGTCCAAGAGCTTCTGCTACGTCCATAGAACTGCATATTTCCGGTAATCTTGACACAAAAAACTTCGTGATACCGCCTATACACCGGCCGTCCATGTCTGCCGGGTGAGAGTTCCGTTGTTGATTTATTCAAAATGGTTAGAAGGGGGAACGCATGACATCAAATAGCGAGGGATATGTTGAGAAACAACTGTCCTAGTAAAAACAACCACGACTTGTTTTAATAAAAACAAAAAGTTACAATATTAGCGAAATTCTATAAAATAAACTTTTTTTAAGAAAAAAAAGAAAACCCTAAGGGTACTCGGTATCATCTCGGGGAGAGGCTTCGGGGAGTGTGTTCGCCGAGCGGTGAATGGATGTCGGCCTCTTTTCGGTGTTTGGTGAATGGTTTCTTCGGTGACTACTCACCGTTGCGGGGAAGAGGAGGGAAGGAGGAGATTGGGGGGGGGGTTTAATGGTGGGTCCCAACCCTTTTCAACCAATCACAATTTTTTTTTAAATTCTTTACCACTCTCTAGGTGTTTGAACCATTGCCAGTGATTGAGTGCAAAATGGGGAGTGGAATGGGGACTTGACATGGCATGATATTATTGGCTAGAGAATAACTCAAACACCCTAAGTGATTGAACGATACCCTCCGCCTTAAAGACTAGCGCGGTGGAACCGAAACGGTTTCTTGCACCAAGAAGTGTTTTTGATGGTTTTTATAACTTATAAGGTGTGAATGAAGGGAGAAAGGTCCATTAGCTTTTGCTTGGGACAAATTAATTTTTCAGTTTTTGTAGGTGTTATTTTAGAGGTACTGTGGATATATTTACTATATATTGTTCCTTATTTCTTGCCCTAATCATGCCTATAATTATGCCTCCGGATTGTTTACGTTTTCCTATTTAAGATTGGTCCTTGGCTTGTAATTGTTTGTGAGAAATAATATACCAAGAATGTATATGGTATAAAAGGTAGGGAAGAAGGTTACAACACATTGCAAATCGTTTGATAGGCGGCTAACAGACGGTCCATGGCGGATCACTCCATGTTCGTATTTAAAAGGGGAGAAACATATGTTGTTGTCTTAATCTACGTAGACGATGTCACTTTGTGGGGGATAGTGCCAGCAAGATGAGCGAAACAAAGTCCTTTTTAAATGAATGCATTAACGTCAAGGACCTTGGAAGTCTCATATATTATTTGGGGATCGAAGTCGCTCGAACAGAAGAAGGCATGGTTCTCAGTCAAAGAAAGTATACGCTTGATATTCTTGGAGACGCTGGCATGCTTGATTGTCTCCCTAGTCCTATGCCTATGGAACAAAATTTGAAGATGGAAAAAAGGGTAATAAGAAGACCGTGTTGATGCAGTCATTATCGTCGACTTGTTGGGTGACTACTTTATCTTCAAGCCACACGTCCCGATGTTGCATACTCTGTCAGTATTCTAAGTGAGTTCGTGGCTGAACCTCGTCAAATCCATCTTGATGCAGTGACAAGAGTCCTTAGATATTTGAAAGCAACAGCCGGTCAAGGGATTTTACTTCCCAAGAAAGGGGGAAACAATCTTGTTGCGTACACACATTCAGATTGAATTGGTTGTCCTATTACTAGAAGATTGAGGACCGGATATCTCCACCCCCTTGGAGGCGCCCCCGTATCTTGGAAATCCAAAAAGCATTCTATGGTATCATGGTCATCCGCAGAGGCTGAGTATAGAGCCATGGCTACCACTGTTAGCGAAATCCTTTGGATGAGGTGCCTTCTCAAGGATCTCGACACCACTCAAGCGGCACCCACAACTCTCTTTTGTGATAACCTTACGGTCAAACACATTGCCAACAACCCCGTCTTCCACGAATGTATTAAACACGTTGAAATGGATTGGTATTTTGTGCGTGAACGAGTAGAATCAAAAGATATTGAGCCACTTCACATCAACACTAACTCCAGATAGCAAACCTATTAACCAAGGCACTTGAATCAAAGCAGTTGCAGGCGTTACTTAGCAAATTGGTGTTCGTAACCTTCACACCAACTTGAGGGGGGAATACTGTGGGATAATATTTACGATATATTGTTCCTTATTTCTTGCCCCTAATCATTCCTAGAATTATACCTCCATATTGTTTACGTTTTCCTATTTAAGATTGGTAATTGGCTTGTAATTGTTTGTGAGTAATAATATACCAAGAATTGATAAGAGGATAGTACTAGTATATTGTTCCCTGCATTGCGACGAGGTGCGTAACGTACCACAGACAAATTGAAACCATAACGAAAAAAGTAGATTATTAGTGATTGCACCATAAGTAGCGGAGCTTGACCAAAAGTTTTGTGGGGGCGGAAAGTCATGGGACACAAATCTTTTTTCCTATCGCTATGTTTCGGGTTATATATTCGTGTCGGGTCAAACAATAATAACTCCAAATAAAACTAAATAATCTTCTTTCATTCAAAGAACATGTTCTTATACATAAATAAAACTAAATTTAAACCCTCAAGTTTCATTTATATAAAAACTAGTTTCAGACTTTATTTAAACTTATTTCAAGTTTGAAAACATTAATAAAAAATTACTAATAGCCCAATTTTTCACGTTTTTTTTTAACTCAATACGAAAAAATATATACTTTTTTTAGAAAATAAACTTGGTAGGGGCAAGGAATTTTTAGGCAAAATAGTTGGTGGGGACGGACCTATATAATTTTAAAAATTTCGGACGAAAAATCATAAAAATTAGACTAGTAACCGAAACATTAACAAGGACGGGTGCACCCGTTGCTCCTTAAAAGCACCACCCATTTGCACTATAAATAGTTGATGTGACGTTTTTCTTGATGAATTAACATTTTTAACCCTTATTGGCCTATCATCTTGACTCTTCTCTAGTTCTCCAATGATTGGTAAGAGACTTTTAGAATATATTAGTTAAAACTTTCGGAGTATGAAGAATACCGGCTTTTCTTAAAAGTTTTCTAGATTCTTTTGTTTTTGAAAAATAGTTGAAAGATGTGAATTAGTGACTAGTAGTTTAGTGGATTCATGCTCCTTTTGTAAAGAGGCCAGTTGTTGGGTATTTTTCCTGGCTCATTGGACTTAGTTTGAGGCATGTTTGTAACCATCTACTTGAGATTGGAGACCTTAGCTCTCAACTTGTTCCACTAATTCCTGAATTTGTTTATGCATCATTCAAATTAGTGAAATCATATGCATCCCCACTCATTGTGGTTGTATCATCAGTTGTATGAAGTAGGAAAAAAAAACCCAATACAACCCAATTCGTGTTGGTTAGTTTTGGAATTAAGTATTAAACAATGAAGCCAATGAAATCAATCTTTTACTCGGATTACATAAATTGCAATTCCGTTTTGAGTTGGTCATATTAGGTAAGGAGCGGATTCACTGCACTGATTTTTTTATATAAATTTTCACAATTTATTTATAAGTTTTTGCCTTTAATTCGGTTTTTAGTCAATATAATTGAGTCTAAGTTTTCTTTGAATAAATAGCAATGTAGATATAGTATTATGATTTTGTATTTTTTTTGTTCTCGTGTTCTATAAACCCTTTGCTTGCCAGTATGGTATATTACGGTTAACTAACATTTATCTATTTTTATCTCATGTCGGGGTCTTACTGAAATCACTCTCTATTTCTACGTGATAGAGGTAAGACTGTCTACATCTTGCCCTCCTACCTTAGCATTGCTATTGATGATGATATCTATTTTTATCTTAATATTTGTATTAGTGGTAACATTTTACATATTTTATAACTTGTGCTCCGGTTTAAAACACACGATGATCTTAACAAAGTTCTAAGTTGCCACTAGTTATGATTTTCTCGGTTCAAGTCTCATGTGGTTGCGACCATTTCATAATTATAAAACCCCAATTTTTTTTGTCTCTGGATTGCATCAACCCTACATTGTCTCTAGATTTATTTTTTCTGAACGGAAATAATGATAAAATCATATAAAAGAACTAGTAGGAAACTAGCAAAAATTCCGAATACAACCCAATAAAGGCCGAAGCCAACACACAAAGAAGCGCCAAAACCAACCCACATCACCAAAACAGATTATATTTTAAACACCCAAACGAAAGGGTTAACTCGCCACTTATACCTGTAGAGGAATGTACCAAATTGCATCATCAAACCTCACACCAAAGACACGTGGCAATAAAGGATTCGACACAATGTCATATTATTCTATCTTATGATGGACTCGAGTACAACCGATCTAATGCCCATGCACACATTGAATGCAGATGCTTCTTCCACCAATCAAAATAACGATGATGTCAGCACAGCCGTGCACATCATCACGTGGAATGTTCTTTGCCAATGAGACAATGACAGGTGTCGCCAAAACCATTGCGAATCATACCTGGGGAGAAAGCGACTTCTAACCAAGTCGACTATAAATAGAAGAATGATTTACGCCTCTCAGGTATGACCATTCTCTCTCTCTCTACACTTAATAAACCCTGATCTTCTAAAGCGAATAATTATTCTCACGCCTGAGGGTGGTCATAGGGAGGAATCCCATCTTGTGACGAGCCTAACGGTTTTACTATTTTGTAGGAGTTGCTGCATGTTGAAGATTAGTCTCACTTAGAAAGATCCTACTGATGGAACCAGTCTCAGACCAGTGGCGGAACTAGAACATTAACTCAGGGGTATCACAAAAACAATTTTTTTGCCGTACAATCATACAATATTAAAAAAATGACAATAAATAAAGAAAGTAAAACAAATACCTAATAGATTTATCCTCTTCTTTTTTCATAGCTTGAAATCGTTCCATCACATCTTCGTCTTTTACTTCATGTAAAAAAATCTTTTTCGACCGCATAAACCATAGCATTGTTCAAAAATTCTGGGCCCATTCGATTGCTTAAATCCGTCTTGACAAGTTTCAATTACGAAAAAACATCTTTCAACGGTTGCGGTTGCAACCGGTAAAAGCAAAGCTAGCTTCACTAACCGATAAATTGAAGGACAACAACTATGTGTTCCCGTTTCAACCATAACACGCGCAAGATCACTTATTCCATTCAATGTTGCAAAATTATCATCATCGCTTATAGTGTGACGAAATGATTCAATATCACCCAAAAGAGTCCCCATTTCTTGTGTAGTAAAATCATCCAGGTACATCTTAGCAAACGCCAATATTTTCGATGGGTCAAACTTAGAAAAACCGTTACAAGGATTTAAACCCGACATATTTTTTATCAAACTAGTTGTTACCTCACTAAATCGATTCCCTAATTCTTGAATTTACATGTCCAAAACCTCATTAAAAATGTCAACTTCAAAATGATGTCGATTTGTAATGACATTCTTTCGGTTTCTTGGATTACCATAATTTTCAGTCATGTCCAACATTGTAATATTGTATTTTTTACAAAAGGAAGTCACTTTTTACAAAATCGGCTCAAACTCATTTTGTCTTAAAGCATTTAATGCTCGTTTTATACCATTTATCAAGTTGGCCGCTTCTAATAAATTTTTACATTATAACTGGTTTGGGCTAACATATAACATTATAATTGGGCTTTAATAACAATTGGTTGGGCTTTTTATATACAATCTTCATTATTGAATGCTTACTCTAATTAATTGGGCTTCAATAAACCGACTTGGGCTTATTATTTATAATTGCAATTTGGGCTTACAATTTTTTAGGGATGTCCTCGTAGCTGTTTTGGGGTGTCCTTTATATAAAAATCGGCAAAAAAAAATAGATTTTACACTACCGGTACAAAGTTGAGCCGTAGCCCGTGCTACGGCTAATTTAACTACAGGTCCGCCCCTGTCTCAGACACTTCTGGCTAAGATTCGATGCTTCGATAACAAATGACCACAACATTCTTGGCAGTTGGCCCTATGATTGATTCATTTGAAAGCCTGTAAAACAATGGCTTTGAAAACTTTATCTGCCGGTTTTACTAAGCCTTTAATTCATTTAAATGGTATGAACAAGTTAAAGATATAAAGTTAGTACAATATGTAAGTACTTGTATGACACAAAGTTATTAAGCCTTTTATTGATTTAAATGGTATGAACAAGTTAAATATATAAAGTTAATACAAATTGTATGATATTCTAATTTTATATATGCTAATAATTAGTTTCAATGACTTGGTTATAAGACGAAGTACGGCTATGATTGCTACGTAATTGCCTTGTTTATGGGAATCGTCCAGTCATTTATTTTTTCTAATATAATATTGTTAGATACCTTTGGTCAGTTGTTGCTAAAGTAATAATTTTGTATACAAGTGATGCTGAATTGCTCATTTAAGAAATAAATATTTTCCTTTTGCGTAATCAAGGGGTAATATGGTAAAATTACGTTAAAGAAGTCATTTTATTGTACAAAGATTGAATATATACAACATTTTGAAGTAATTTAAATCCAGATTTTAGAATACGTTTTATCGATCAATTTGTGATGGTTATTTTTCTAATTTGTATTTTAATAATATATGTGATGGTTGTTTTTTCTAAATTGTATTTAATAACATAATTATGTTATAATATATAACGTTTTCTCTTGTTAAAATTCACATAATTCTAAAAAACCAGATTTATTCTGAGCCTTTGACAATATAAAAAGTTTAGCTTGCGTTTGCTAAACATCCACCATTATGTAGCAAATTATTACAAGTCAAAATCTCTTACCACTTCTTAACATTTGAAATCAGACTTGGAGCCGTTTACACAAAGGGTTCAATTAAATACATGGTACCGCCTCCACTTGCTACAAACGTGGGGACCCTACGACCTGCGTTAGGCTAATCGAAACTTTGAACCCTTTTACCCCGTAGATAACTTTGTTATTATCCACTTTGAATTCTAGATTGAAGGATGTTCAACCCAGAATGACTATGTTAAGTGAGATAATATTGTAGTGAGCCGAGAATAGAACAAGCATGGAGCAAGTTCTAGAGAGGAGAAGTAAGATCAGAGATCAAGGGTGATCTGAGTTGATCTAGAATGCCCCTCCGGAATGGCAAGAGGCTTTGATTTATAGGAAAATGATCTTCTACGAGAGGAAGCCTTTGACCAGTGATCCTTGGCTACAGTGAGAGACTTGCCCATTTTGGAAGGTTGAAGGGTTTGGACCTGCGGGTAAAAGAGTGTGCTCTCCCACATGCTCAAGTTGCGGCTGGGCAGGAGGATTCACACGCAAACGGTGATGTGACAAGGCTCTAACTTGTCCTTTTTGTTGTTCATGACAGCTGACCATTTCCGAACCTTTTAACCTTTTAAGGTGTTGTGTACTCTAATCAGTTTATTAAGGTTTGAGCTACTCACGTCATCAGTTAGATATAGAGATGAACATTTGGAACCGGGTATCGGTATCGAACCGGTACCGCTACCCACTTTCCCATTTTTTGGTACCGGTATCAGTATTTACGAATAAAATATCAGTAAATACCGGTACTTACTTTTACCGTTTTTCGGTACTGGTACTTTTGGTATCGTACCAGTTCAATACTATACACATCCCTAGTCAGATATGTTGCTCAGTTAAACCTACAACTGTATCAGTGATTGGACCAAAGTTTCAAAAAAAGAAGATTTTTTCCTTTCAAGATCACAATTACATGCTATATTAGCCCTCATATTTTGTTTCTACTTCAGAGCATTGTGTAGTGGTAGGCTAAGTAGTTAATGTGGTAAAATATTAGATATCGGTTATTACAGTGGGATATCGGTAATTTTAATATCATGTTAAATTTATATATATAGCAATTTAATACTAACAATTCAATATACTCTCATACCATCAACAAATTAACCTTTTGCAACTTGCAATACACTAACAATTGTAGCAAACAGCAACAAGAAGACAGGCGAAAGGTAGAACTAAGAAGAAAGGTACTAACATCGGGAAAATCGGTGATGTATTGGTCAAATATTGGTTAATATCGCCGATATTATTGGTATCGATATTTTGCACCGATATCTCGGCAGAGGACCGATAACCGATATATCATAGATATATGGAGATAGGGAAAGGTTCATTTGAGAAGAAAATTTAATTGAGAAGAAAAAGAACAAAGGGTAATTTTGTAAAACATTATATAGTTTTTTCTCTTATCTCATTTATTATCATTTTTTGACTAATTAATTAGTCATAAAGACTATTATCCTCCACACTAACTTTTTTTGCCTACACACATCAAAAGTTATCCTACATACTTCGAAATTCATCCTACACGTTGAAATTTATCTTACACAACCCGTAATTTATCCTACACTTTAAATTATTTTATTTTATTTTTTTGAAAAATATTTATTTTGAAGATAAGTTACAAATTATTTAATGCAGTTAGCTATTAAAGAGGAAGACTACAAATTAATAACCTATGTAGATTTATCAATGTACCCATATTGTAAGATTAAATACTTATATTAAATGAAGTAAAATAAAACATTCTTATTGGTTGAAATTTCTTCTTTTTTCTTCTTACAAAAAATTTCTTCTCATTTGAACTTTCCGCTATCGAGATATTAACTATATAGGTGTTGCCTTATGGTGGCGCGATGGTGTGCATGACGCTCCATAGCGCCCGGGAACAATGATGCTTCTCTTATCGCATCACTGATTTAATGTTTTTCATCAAGCCAAAATGAAATAAAAAATCAATCTTTAAAGATGTTTTACAATCAAGTAATAAAAAATCAAGAGTAAATTGCCATAATTGTCCCTGAGGTTTAGGTCTGTTTGCTAGTTTCATCCAAAATGTTTTTTTTTTTTTGTGCTAAATAGCCCTTCACCTTTGACATTTTTTGTCATTTTCATCCAAACCACTAACTTAGTTTACTTTTTTCTGTTAAGTTGAATAATATTTGGATGAAACTGGCAAATATAACACCTCAGGGACGATTTTGGCAATTTACTTAAATTCTTTTAAATTTATTTTATTTAATTAATTTTGTAACATATATATAAAACAGAATATACATGCAATTCTTATAAAAAAATTAATAGTTTTGTCACATAATTTTTAAAAATTTCCATCCAACCACTAACTCAGTTACTTTGTTCTATTAAGGTGAAGGATCTTTTAAATTTTGCAAAGTAAGACAAAAATGAATTTCCAATTTTTTTTTATATACATCAGTTGTATAAAAATAAAATCTACTTCAACCTCTAAATTTTATAAAACTAAAATGTTAGTGATCTTATAGAAAAAGATCAAATAAACAAATCTTATCATTTGTACCAAGTTTGTAATTAATCTTGTAACGCCCTGCGTTTTCGTACTTTCTATATTTGGGAACCCTTACTTGAAGTCCTATTTTTGGAAACCTTTTACTCTCGCATGCCGTCTTTCGTTGCAACCGATATATTATCCAAGACTTTGGTTCGTTATTAATCAACGAAACTCGATACTCGTTAAACTAGTTGAAACTCTTAAAATAATAAGACTTGGAAGCTTCATAAAATAAATAATCGGTTAAGGATTTTTATCCTGATTTTAATGCGTTCATAAAAATGGTTATTTATCGATCCTATTTTAATTAGTTAATGAAATTAATTAATTAATATTATAAAAAAAAACGGATTATTTTATAATATCTAGTTAGTCTCGTTAAGTATTAAAGCTAGTAAACAAACTTAGTTAGTTAATCCATAAAGTTAGTTCTCTTTTTCTTTTATAATATAACTTAGTTAGTTAAATGTAAGGGATTTTAGAATAAAGTGCAGAATTTAAAAGATACAGGTTCCATTGAGTAATTTGCTGAAAGTGGAGTTTTAAAAAAAATAAAACAAAAAAAACTGAGGACAATAGGGATCGAACCCGGGTCCCCAGCCTTCACAAACTCGCGCCCAACCAGTCTACTGCAGCCTCACTTTGTTCATAAACCAGCTCCCTTAATACTTAACCACTCTTTCAGTAAGATAACCCAGCGCGCAAAAAGGGATTCAGACGCGTTTTATGAGCGGGATTTGATGATTTTTTTGAGTTTAAACATGTTTTAACATTGATTACCCAACTACAAACCACCCTAACCCTTCCCTATAAATACCAAGTCATTCCCAAGCTTCTTACACTTTTCAAACACCTCACAATCACTCTCAAACACCTCTCAATCTGCTGATTTTCGCAAGAGTGGACAGATTCATACCATGTTCTTCAAACAAGCATAACTTCTTCATTTCTTGTCCGTTTTCGTCGATTCTTTTTCCAGAACGCTTGGCTTGACCTTGGCTTCGATTCTAGGGGTGTTTCACAGCAAACAAGTCCCTGGAACTCTGGCAAAAAGGCTTCAAAGTCCACTTTTTAAGTTTGTTTTCATTAATCTTTGTTTAGACACGAGTTTAACTCACTCAAACCTATGTCCTTATGCTTATAACCACTCCCATGGTTAGTTAGGCTTAAAAACAAGGTTGAGACATACAAAATCAGAGGATAACCCTCAAATACTTTCTGTTTTATTTAGGGTTTTTAACCCACAAGTGGTGTTCAAGCTTCAAGCTTGATAAAGGTGTGATTGTGGACTAACTTGGGTTGTCCAACATAAAATCCCCACATCCCTTGATGATTTCTCATAGTGTAGATGTTTCTTATTCTTGTAATGATATTAGTTCATGACCCTCCTTGTATGTTTTTACATCAAGTGTAGTGGTGAACCATAAGAGGTACCTAAATGGAAGCTTGTTCTTCCTACCTCCTACATGAATTCTATGACACAATAGAGGTACCTAAATGAAGATTTATCTTCTACCTCATGCTTGATTATTGGACTAAATAATACATATAATACTTATACATATATTTACTATTCGAACTCTTGATGGTGGACTTGTGTTCATTCGTCGAAATAGTAGAATACATCATCCACGACATAAGACTTGTTATGATTCTAATGAGTATACTACTCATGAAAACATTAACCCTTGAGGTTTCATAGTGTCAAGAACAAGTACTTGGTGTTAAAGGACGATTACTTTTGAATACATATATTCTTGTGCTTTAACTTCCTAAATCCCTAAACGGACATATTCAACCTTCTAACCTCGTCAACTTCGTCACATTGGATAATCGGAAAGCTTATGCAAATTTTGTGAGTATACTCGCAACCCCTTTTTTTATGTTTACCACTTTTTGGGGTGTAACATGTTTTACTATTAAACTACACTTAAACTTATTCTTTATGCAATGCACAAAACAATCCTTATACATGAATACTATGCTATGATACTTGATGCTTACGTGGACCATACTTATGTGATATGTTTTAGTCATTAGCTCTCACGAGCCTCCCTTCGACATGTATAGCGCTATAGGAGTAACGCACCGCCCCCCTTAAACTTGGGTCATGTTGAATTAATTAAACTTTCTTGCGTAAACAGAGGTTGGCTAGAAATATTGCATGCCACGCTAGGTTGATCTCGTATAAACTAAGTTGCCATGTGGATTCGTTTTAAACTTTTATACTTATACTTATACTTATGCTTAAACTTGTATACTCGCCTTTGCTTTTGCATTGAACTTTATTTTAAACATGTTACAGGTTGAGGATGATGATGCTATGAAGTGAAGTAGCGTTGATGCCTAGATACACATATAGACGTTTAGGTTTAATCGTTGTATCAATTTTGCTTATGTTGTTATATACTTCTTGAACTTGTTGTATTTGAATTTTTTGTAATGTGACAATCTACTTTATGAAATGAAATCGATTTATTAAATATTGTCACAAATAGCGTTATGTGTGATGAGCAATCTTTCTTCGTCTCACTCCGATGTTTCCGCCATCGGTTGGGGTGTGACAGATTGGTATCAGAGCCATAACTATAGGGAATTAGGTAGAATTGCCATGATTTTTACCTAGTCTATAGTTCTAGAGCCTTATTCTTATGTTTTGCTTGAACCACTTGCATGATACATTATTTACTCCTTATTTATGTGCTTTTGGCCTTTTAAACATATATGTCACTTTTGTGTTAATACTTGCTTTGTTTGTTAATACTTGTGGTATCATTCCATCCTTTATGTGCTACCCTTGAAATGTCTTTTACGTATTATTTCTTGAGATACTTATTATGCTTATACTTGTTATTATTATTTTGAAGATGCGTCTTTTACTCGTGTATACTAAAATTAAACCACTCGTAATACACAAACGAGACGACTTCACCAAAATAGGCGTGAAACCCACAATTTGGTGAATGACTCTCAATCCTTCTACTTTTCTTTTCTTACACGAAATTCACCATCAAGTTAGGAGTGAAATCCTCACCTCGATGGAGGAATTCAAATTTCAAATTCTAGTGGACCCTCGTCAAAGTGTTGAAATTAAATTTTGACCCGGCGAGTACTAACCACACTTAGGATACTAAATCGCCAAGTTAGGGGTGAAACCCGCACCTTGTCGACTAGTTCCACTCCTTGATTTTCATTAATCCCGCCAAGTCTCGAAATTTCAATTGATTTGGGGACATGTAGTAACCGGAAGGGTAAATACCGTTAACCGACTTGTCGGCGAGAGTATTTCACCTATTAGGCCAAAGCATGCTCCTCAAACTCGAAAGACTTTTCGACCACTTTGGTTAGTCAAAGTTCCGTTTTGGAACCATCCCAAATTTTAATCAAACATGTGTTCTACTATTTATTTTATACGATGCAATCTTTTGAATTCGAATTTAATTTCGATATTTACTCCTCACACACACACACAACATATTATATCTTTTTCATACATTTATACATGTGCATGATTTCAAAACGTCACTCAAATTTTGTTTACATTCTTTGTAAGGCCAAAATGGAGGCATACCATCAAGATAGGAGTGATTTCCTTACCTTGACGATTAGCTCCACTCCTTCTTTTCTTAAAATGACCTCACCGACGAGTTAGGGGTGATTCCCTTACCTAGGTGATCGTTACCAAAACTTTACCTCAAAATGTCCCATTATGCAAATCCGATCATGTCTTATACCTAAGTCATTTATCATTTATCGAAATACCTACCTATATTAAATTCAAAATGCATTGTTTTATCAAACGTACTTCTTATCCTACAACCTACTTTCACTTACTCATATACACGAGATTCTTAAATATATCTTAAACGTTTTACTACACAAATTTCCAAACCTTACGAAATGCTACCTATCAGTTTAATCGGTCCAATGAAACTCTTGCCCATGAACTTCATATTCGACTTAATCACTAAAACACGCTCACATTATATCGTCATACTAGAGAATTCCATTCTTAATCGAAACCAAACCAACCTTTCTCAATTACTTATAAGACCTTATAGATATTATAAGATTGTTTTACCAAAGACTATTTTCAACATCAACGAATCTATTGTCAAAACCCTTTGCAATGAACACTAAGACCTTTGCAAAAAAAAAAAAAAATTCTAAGGATCAACGTTTTCACAAGAACCTCCTAAATTCAAAATTTCTTGTTTTGATGAAACGAACTTACTTTTCTTTTCGAAAACCTTTTCCTACACCGATTTTCAAAACACGTGGGCAAGAAGACTTCATGGGGACCGACCATCTTCGAATTACGTAAACTCTTTTTAAAACAAAGGTAGCATTTCCATTCGTTACAAAATACGTTGTGCATAACCAATGAGTACTTTATGTTCCTTTACCTATACAAACTATACTCTACCTTCCCCATCAACTCAATCTATTTTGATTCGATAAACTCAAACAACTATACATGTAAATCATACAACACGTTTTAATCATCACCTTGCGGCGAGTTCGCTTACATCATTCGGTTTACATTTTCAAATTCTCAAGCATTGTATATGGCCGAATTCGTTATACTTCAACATACACTATATACGTAGCTTTATTAATCGTGCCTACACTTATACTCATACGCTTCATACTTATAATCATACCTTTTATGCTTATATTTATACTCATATTACTCATAAGATTTATGTTTTTACTCATACTTACATGCATATTCATACTTAAACTTATGCTCATACTTTCATTCATGCATGTGATACATACATTCATACCCATACGCGAGCGTAATCTGAGGGATTCGCTTGCGTGGGTCCCACACATACTTAAGCATGCACTTGCTTATATACTATATTCTTGTACGTACACATTCTAAACTTTTTATGTATACCCCGATTCATACACAACTAGTACAAGCTATGCGGATCATGCGACGATCAAAATAATCACGGGTGCACACGGGATTATAGTGATAGGCGTATGAGAACCATAGAGTGTGCTACTGCGTATGGTAATACACGGAACGTAACATGACACCGAAGACGAAACGGACGTAACATGGTCAAAACATGGTGGATACGCCGCTGGTACTTCCTATATATAAGTGTTTTCACCATGTTACCAAAATTTCGTAAAATGTGCCATGGGAAATTCAGTGTTTTACAGACCTCTTGGACCTAATACAAGCTTTAAGCAACTCACAAACACATTATGTCCGATTATCCATGACGAGACTTCATCCTTAACATGCTACTTTCATCTATCTAATGCCCATATCATTCATATACTTGCATTCGTTAAGAGTCAATCATTCACTCCCATACTCCTATTATTCTCCATTATCCTTTCTTTCATACGAACCTCGTTCGCGATCAAGTTTGTTTAAACTTTCGAATCCTAACTTATCTCATTACCTTTAAAACTGTCTTCCTATTCTTTATTCTTTTGTAAACGTACTTAGTAGACCGTTAACGCTTTATTTAAAGTAACAAACCTTTTCGTTCCTCTCAATAAACATGTTTTACGAAAGTATGATTTTTTATACTATCCTTAAAAACTTCCCCTTGCAAATCTACCTTGACGTTCTCCAAAATTTGGTACTTTTCAAAACGTTTCAAACTTCCCAAGTTTCAATTATTAATGATCACCTTTATGCCAAAACTCTTTCAATCCTTCCTCTTGAATAAATTTCGGGACGAAATTTTCTAAAGGAGGGGAGACTGTAACACCCTGCGTTTTCGTACTTTCTATATTTGGGAACCCTTACTTGAAGTCCTATTTTTGGAAACCTTTTACTCTCGCATGCCGTCTTTCGTTGCAACCGATATATTATCCAAGACTTTGGTTCGTTATTAATCAACGAAACTCGATACTCGTTAAACTAGTTGAAACTCTTAAAATAATAAGACTTGGAAGCTTCATAAAATAAATAATCGGTTAAGGATTTTTATCCTGATTTTAATGCGTTCATAAAAATGGTTATTTATCGATCCTATTTTAATTAGTTAATGAAATTAATTAATTAATATTATAAAAAAAACGGATTATTTTATAATATCTAGTTAGTCTCGTTAAGTATTAAAGCTAGTAAACAAACTTAGTTAGTTAATCCATAAAGTTAGTTCTCTTTTTCTTTTATAATATAACTTAGTTAGTTAAATGTAAGGGATTTTAGAATAAAGTGCAGAATTTAAAAGATACAGGTTCCATTGAGTAATTTGCTGAAAGTGGAGTTTTAAAAAAAAATAAAACAAAAAAAACTGAGGACAACAGGGATCGAACCCGGGTCCCCAGCCTTCACAAACTCGCGCCCAACCAGTCTGCTGCAGCCTTACTTTGTTCATAAACCAGCTCCCTTAATACTTAACCACTCTTTCAGTAAGATAACCCAGCGCGCAAAAAGGGATTCAGACGCGTTTTATGAGCGGGATTTGATGATTTTTTTGAGTTTAAACATGTTTTAACATTGATTACCCAACTACAAACCACCCTAACCCTTCCCTATAAATACCAAGTCATTCCCAAGCTTCTTACACTTTTCAAACACCTCACAATCACTCTCAAACACCTCTCAATCTGCTGATTTTCGCAAGAGTGGACAGATTCATACCATGTTCTTCAAACAAGCATAACTTCTTCATTTCTTGTCCGTTTTCGTCGATTCTTTTTCCAGAACGCTTGGCTTGACCTTGGCTTCGATTCTAGGGGTGTTTCACAGCAAACAAGTCCCTGGAACTCTGGCAAAAAGGCTTCAAAGTCCACTGTTTAAGTTTGTTTTCATTAATCTTTGTTTAGACACGAGTTTAACTCACTCAAACCTATGTCCTTATGCTTATAACCACTCCCATGGTTAGTTAGGCTTAAAAACAAGGTTGAGACATACAAAATCAGAGGATAACCCTCAAATACTTTCTGTTTTATTTAGGGTTTTTAACCCACAAGTGGTGTTCAAGCTTCAAGCTTGATAAAGGTGTGATTGTGGACTAACTTGGGTTGTCCAACATAAAATCCCCACATCCCTTGATGATTTCTCATAGTGTAGATGTTTCTTATTCTTGTAATGATATTAGTTCATGACCCTCCTTGTATGTTTTTACATCAAGTGTAGTGGTGAACCATAAGAGGTACCTAAATGGAAGCTTGTTCTTCCTACCTCCTACATGAATTCTATGACACAATAGAGGTACCTAAATGAAGATTTATCTTCTACCTCATGCTTGATTATTGGACTAAATAATACATATAATACTTATACATATATTTACTATTCGAACTCTTGATGGTGGACTTGTGTTCATTCGTCGAAATAGTAGAATACATCATCCACGACATAAGACTTGTTATGATTCTAATGAGTATACTACTCATGAAAACATTAACCCTTGAGGTTTCATAGTGTCAAGAACAAGTACTTGGTGTTAAAGGACGATTACTTTTGAATACATATATTCTTGTGCTTTAACTTCCTAAATCCCTAAACGGACATATTCAACCTTCTAACCTCGTCAACTTCGTCACATTGGATAATCGGAAAGCTTATGCAAATTTTGTGAGTATACTCGCAACCCCTTTTTTTATGTTTACCACTTTTTGGGGTGTAACATGTTTTACTATTAAACTACACTTAAACTTATTCTTTATGCAATGCACAAAACAATCCTTATACATGAATACTATGCTATGATACTTGATGCTTACGTGGACCATACTTATGTGATATGTTTTAGTCATTAGCTCTCACGAGCCTCCCTTCGACATGTATAGCGCTATAGGAGTAACGCACCGCCCCCCTTAAACTTGGGTCATGTTGAATTAATTAAACTTTCTTGCGTAAACAGAGGTTGGCTAGAAATATTGCATGCCACGCTAGGTTGATCTCGTATAAACTAAGTTGCCATGTGGATTCGTTTTAAACTTTTATACTTATACTTATACTTATGCTTAAACTTGTATACTCGCCTTTGCTTTTGCATTGAACTTTATTTTAAACATGTTACAGGTTGAGGATGATGATGCTATGAAGTGAAGTAGCGTTGATGCCTAGATACACATATAGACGTTTAGGTTTAATCGTTGTATCAATTTTGCTTATGTTGTTATATACTTCTTGAACTTGTTGTATTTGAATTTTTTGTAATGTGACAATCTACTTTATGAAATGAAATCGATTTATTAAATATTGTCACAAATAGCGTTATGTGTGATGAGCAATCTTTCTTCGTCTCACTCCGATGTTTCCGCCATCGGTTGGGGTGTGACAGATTGGTATCAGAGCCATAACTATAGGGAATTAGGTAGAATTGCCATGATTTTTACCTAGTCTATAGTTCTAGAGCCTTATTCTTATGTTTTGCTTGAACCACTTGCATGATACATTATTTACTCCTTATTTATGTGCTTTTGGCCTTTTAAACATATATGTCACTTTTGTGTTAATACTTGCTTTGTTTGTTAATACTTGTGGTATCATTCCATCCTTTATGTGCTACCCTTGAAATGTCTTTTACGTATTATTTCTTGAGATACTTATTATGCTTATACTTGTTATTATTATTTTGAAGATGCGTCTTTTACTCGTGTATACTAAAATTAAACCACTCGTAATACACAAACGAGACGACTTCACCAAAATAGGCGTGAAACCCACAATTTGGTGAATGACTCTCAATCCTTCTACTTTTCTTTTCTTACACGAAATTCACCATCAAGTTAGGAGTGAAATCCTCACCTCGATGGAGGAATTCAAATTTCAAATTCTAGTGGACCCTCGTCAAAGTGTTGAAATTAAATTTTGACCCGGCGAGTACTAACCACACTTAGGATACTAAATCGCCAAGTTAGGGGTGAAACCCGCACCTTGTCGACTAGTTCCACTCCTTGATTTTCATTAATCCCGCCAAGTCTCGAAATTTCAATTGATTTGGGGACATGTAGTAACCGGAAGGGTAAATACCGTTAACCGACTTGTCGGCGAGAGTATTTCACCTATTAGGCCAAAGCATGCTCCTCAAACTCGAAAGACTTTTCGACCACTTTGGTTAGTCAAAGTTCCGTTTTGGAACCATCCCAAATTTTAATCAAACATGTGTTCTACTATTTATTTTATACGATGCAATCTTTTGAATTCGAATTTAATTTCGATATTTACTCCTCACACACACACACAACATATTATATCTTTTTCATACATTTATACATGTGCATGATTTCAAAACGTCACTCAAATTTTGTTTACATTCTTTGTAAGGCCAAAATGGAGGCATACCATCAAGATAGGAGTGATTTCCTTACCTTGACGATTAGCTCCACTCCTTCTTTTCTTAAAATGACCTCACCGACGAGTTAGGGGTGATTCCCTTACCTAGGTGATCGTTACCAAAACTTTACCTCAAAATGTCCCATTATGCAAATCCGATCATGTCTTATACCTAAGTCATTTATCATTTATCGAAATACCTACCTATATTAAATTCAAAATGCATTGTTTTATCAAACGTACTTCTTATCCTACAACCTACTTTCACTTACTCATATACACGAGATTCTTAAATATATCTTAAACGTTTTACTACACAAATTTCCAAACCTTACGAAATGCTACCTATCAGTTTAATCGGTCCAATGAAACTCTTGCCCATGAACTTCATATTCGACTTAATCACTAAAACACGCTCACATTATATCGTCATACTAGAGAATTCCATTCTTAATCGAAACCAAACCAACCTTTCTCAATTACTTATAAGACCTTATAGATATTATAAGATTGTTTTACCAAAGACTATTTTCAACATCAACGAATCTATTGTCAAAACCCTTTGCAATGAACACTAAGACCTTTGCAAAAAAAAAAAAAATTCTAAGGATCAACGTTTTCACAAGAACCTCCTAAATTCAAAATTTCTTGTTTTGATGAAACGAACTTACTTTTCTTTTCGAAAACCTTTTCCTACACCGATTTTCAAAACACGTGGGCAAGAAGACTTCATGGGGACCGACCATCTTCGAATTACGTAAACTCTTTTTAAAACAAAGGTAGCATTTCCATTCGTTACAAAATACGTTGTGCATAACCAATGAGTACTTTATGTTCCCTTACCTATACAAACTATACTCTACCTTCCCCATCAACTCAATCTATTTTGATTCGATAAACTCAAACAACTATACATGTAAATCATACAACACGTTTTAATCATCACCTTGCGGCGAGTTCGCTTACATCATTCGGTTTACATTTTCAAATTCTCAAGCATTGTATATGGCCGAATTCGTTATACTTCAACATACACTATATACGTAGCTTTATTAATCGTGCCTACACTTATACTCATACGCTTCATACTTATAATCATACCTTTTATGCTTATATTTATACTCATATTACTCATAAGATTTATGTTTTTACTCATACTTACATGCATATTCATACTTAAACTTATGCTCATACTTTCATTCATGCATGTGATACATACATTCATACCCATACGCGAGCGTAATCTGAGGGATTCGCTTGCGTGGGTCCCACACATACTTAAGCATGCACTTGCTTATATACTATATTCTTGTACGTACACATTCTAAACTTTTTATGTATACCCCGATTCATACACAACTAGTACAAGCTATGCGGATCATGCGACGATCAAAATAATCACGGGTACACACGGGATTATAGTGATAGGCGTATGAGAACCATAGAGTGTGCTACTGCGTATGGTAATACACGGAACGTAACATGACACCGAAGACGAAACGGACGTAACATGGTCAAAACATGGTGGATACGCCGCTGGTACTTCCTATATATAAGTGTTTTCACCATGTTACCAAAATTTCGTAAAATGTGCCATGGGAAATTCAGTGTTTTACAGACCTCTTGGACCTAATACAAGCTTTAAGCAACTCACAAACACATTATGTCCGATTATCCATGACGAGACTTCATCCTTAACATGCTACTTTCATCTATCTAATGCCCATATCATTCATATACTTGCATTCGTTAAGAGTCAATCATTCACTCCCATACTCCTATTATTCTCCATTATCCTTTCTTTCATACGAACCTCGTTCGCGATCAAGTTTGTTTAAACTTTCGAATCCTAACTTATCTCATTACCTTTAAAACTGTCTTCCTATTCTTTATTCTTTTGTAAACGTACTTAGTAGACCGTTAACGCTTTATTTAAAGTAACAAACCTTTTCGTTCCTCTCAATAAACATGTTTTACGAAAGTATGATTTTTTATACTATCCTTAAAAACTTCCCCTTGCAAATCTACCTTGACGTTCTCCAAAATTTGGTACTTTTCAAAACGTTTCAAACTTCCCAAGTTTCAATTATTAATGATCACCTTTATGCCAAAACTCTTTCAATCCTTCCTCTTGAATAAATTTCGGGACGAAATTTTCTAAAGGAGGGGAGACTGTAACACCCTGCGTTTTCGTACTTTCTATATTTGGGAACCCTTACTTGAAGTCCTATTTTTGGAAACCTTTTACTCTCGCATGCCGTCTTTCGTTGCAACCGATATATTATCCAAGACTTTGGTTCGTTATTAATCAACGAAACTCGATACTCGTTAAACTAGTTGAAACTCTTAAAATAATAAGACTTGGAAGCTTCATAAAATAAATAATCGGTTAAGGATTTTTATCCTGATTTTAATGCGTTCATAAAAATGGTTATTTATCGATCCTATTTTAATTAGTTAATGAAATTAATTAATTAATATTATAAAAAAAAACGGATTATTTTATAATATCTAGTTAGTCTCGTTAAGTATTAAAGCTAGTAAACAAACTTAGTTAGTTAATCCATAAAGTTAGTTCTCTTTTTCTTTTATAATATAACTTAGTTAGTTAAATGTAAGGGATTTTAGAATAAAGTGCAGAATTTAAAAGATACAGGTTCCATTGAGTAATTTGCTGAAAGTGGAGTTTTAAAAAAAATAAAACAAAAAAAACTGAGGACAACAGGGATCGAACCCGGGTCCCCAGCCTTCACAAACTCGCGCCCAACCAGTCTGCTGCAGCCTCACTTTGTTCATAAACCAGCTCCCTTAATACTTAACCACTCTTTCAGTAAGATAACCCAGCGCGCAAAAAGGGATTCAGACGCGTTTTATGAGCGGGATTTGATGATTTTTTTGAGTTTAAACATGTTTTAACATTGATTACCCAACTACAAACCACCCTAACCCTTCCCTATAAATACCAAGTCATTCCCAAGCTTCTTACACTTTTCAAACACCTCACAATCACTCTCAAACACCTCTCAATCTGCTGATTTTCGCAAGAGTGGACAGATTCATACCATGTTCTTCAAACAAGCATAACTTCTTCATTTCTTGTCCGTTTTCGTCGATTCTTTTTCCAGAACGCTTGGCTTGACCTTGGCTTCGATTCTAGGGGTGTTTCACAGCAAACAAGTCCCTGGAACTCTGGCAAAAAGGCTTCAAAGTCCACTGTTTAAGTTTGTTTTCATTAATCTTTGTTTAGACACGAGTTTAACTCACTCAAACCTATGTCCTTATGCTTATAACCACTCCCATGGTTAGTTAGGCTTAAAAACAAGGTTGAGACATACAAAATCAGAGGATAACCCTCAAATACTTTCTGTTTTATTTAGGGTTTTTAACCCACAAGTGGTGTTCAAGCTTCAAGCTTGATAAAGGTGTGATTGTGGACTAACTTGGGTTGTCCAACATAAAATCCCCACATCCCTTGATGATTTCTCATAGTGTAGATGTTTCTTATTCTTGTAATGATATTAGTTCATGACCCTCCTTGTATGTTTTTACATCAAGTGTAGTGGTGAACCATAAGAGGTACCTAAATGGAAGCTTGTTCTTCCTACCTCCTACATGAATTCTATGACACAATAGAGGTACCTAAATGAAGATTTATCTTCTACCTCATGCTTGATTATTGGACTAAATAATACATATAATACTTATACATATATTTACTATTCGAACTCTTGATGGTGGACTTGTGTTCATTCGTCGAAATAGTAGAATACATCATCCACGACATAAGACTTGTTATGATTCTAATGAGTATACTACTCATGAAAACATTAACCCTTGAGGTTTCATAGTGTCAAGAACAAGTACTTGGTGTTAAAGGACGATTACTTTTGAATACATATATTCTTGTGCTTTAACTTCCTAAATCCCTAAACGGACATATTCAACCTTCTAACCTCGTCAACTTCGTCACATTGGATAATCGGAAAGCTTATGCAAATTTTGTGAGTATACTCGCAACCCCTTTTTTATGTTTACCACTTTTTGGGGTGTAACATGTTTTACTATTAAACTACACTTAAACTTATTCTTTATGCAATGCACAAAACAATCCTTATACATGAATACTATGCTATGATACTTGATGCTTACGTGGACCATACTTATGTGATATGTTTTAGTCATTAGCTCTCACGAGCCTTCCTTCGACATGTATAGCGCTATAGGAGTAACGCACCGCCCCCCTTAAACTTGGGTCATGTTGAATTAATTAAACTTTCTTGCGTAAACAGAGGTTGGCTAGAAATATTGCATGCCACGCTAGGTTGATCTCGTATAAACTAAGTTGCCATGTGGATTCGTTTTAAACTTTTATACTTATACTTATACTTATGCTTAAACTTGTATACTCGCCTTTGCTTTTGCATTGAACTTTATTTTAAACATGTTACAGGTTGAGGATGATGATGCTATGAAATGAAGTAGCGTTGATGCCTAGATACACATATAGACGTTTAGGTTTAATCGTTGTATCAATTTTGCTTATGTTGTTATATACTTCTTGAACTTGTTGTATTTGAATTTTTTGTAATGTGACAATCTACTTTATGAAATGAAATCGATTTATTAAATATTGTCACAAATAGCGTTATGTGTGATGAGCAATCTTTCTTCGTCTCACTCCGATGTTTCCGCCATCGGTTGAGGTGTGACAAATCTTATACTTTTTTAAATTTGCTCATAACAACAGAAGCCACTGCCCCCCTCCCCATATCAAACAACGTATTGTTATCAAACCTTAAAATTACCCACCAAATAGTAAGTATAATGCCATGAACCAAAAAATTTTTTTCTCAAACCACTCGGAATAAATATTAGTTAGTTACCATCATAATCTTAATTAGATAAATATTTTATTTCTGCCCTCAACACATTTAAAAATATGTAACGTTTTATAATTTTTTTTCTGTCTCTACACTTGATTAAATACTAAAAGTTGTAATCGATTGTTGTGTTCTGCACACCATTGATATTTATTTTATATATCGTTCTCTTTATAAAACTGATCTATATAAAAAAAACTAGATATTAAGTTCTGTCTTAATTTATAAAAGTTAAAACATGCTTCACCTTAAAAGAAAAGATAAACTGAGTTAGTAGTTTGGATGAAAATTTATAAAAATTATGTGATAAAACTATTAATTTTTTTTATAAAAATGCATGTATATTTTGTTTTATATATATGTGACAAAATTAATTAAATAAAAGAAATTAAAAAGAGTTTGAGTAAATTGCCAAAATCATCCATGAGGTTTTATATTTGGCAGTTTCATCCAAATATTCTTCAACTTAACATAAAAACTAAACTAAGTTAGTGATTTGGATGAAAATGCCAAAAAAATGCCAAAGGTGAAAGGTTGTTTGGCATAAAAAAATTATTTTGGATGAAACTGACAAACAAGCCTAAACCTCAGGGACGATTTTGGCAATTTACTCAAAAATCAATCTATAAATTAGTTTTACAATCAAGTAAGGATATTAATCACCTGTTAAACGTTATAATACTAATATTTTGTAGTTTTTTTTTTTTGAAAAAGGCGGAAATTTTATATAAAACTTAAGCAAGGTGCTCAAGAAACAGTACAAACAGAAGGAAAAGTACAACTAACGTCTATTACATTTTTTTAAAAATTAAAAGATCTCCATTGATCCCATCCTAGGTCCAAAAGTCCAGCTCGATTGTTGATCCATGTAAACGAGACCGCTTTGATGTCAGTCACCAGTTTCGGCATCGATAGTGACTTTTGTTTGAAGATGATATCATTTCTCGTCAGCCATATCTTCCAGCAAGTTGCCGCCACAACCACATATAAACCCCTTTTCCTGTTCTTATGGCATTTATGCGAGAGAATGAGTTCTAGTAATTGCACTACACTTAGAGTGTACCTTGGTAGAGGCAATTTCAACCACTGGAAGATCACTGTCCAAATCTGCTGGGCCATGTCACAAGATACCAATAGGTGATTTACCGATTCCACTGCATTGTTGCAGAAAATACAGCTTGTGGAAGGGAGGGGAATACGTTGCAAGTATAGGGCTTCTCTAGTTGCTATTCGGTCAAGTACCACCCTCCAAAAGAAACAGTTCACTTTCTTCGGGATCCAATGTAACCATTTGATAACCTTTGTTTCGTTCATGGTGTCGATGTGATCCAACTCCGATCTAAGCTTGCTGACCAGAAAGTCTTCTTCCACTGCCCCTGTCTTCCAAAGCCACACATCAGGCTTCAAATGTACACTAACCTTCTCTATCACGGCCGTGCATTCCCCCTAATCAGCTGCCAGTTCATTGCTATTAAGTACATTCCCGCTGCCCCAAAACCATTCCACCTTTCCTTGATTAGAAGTGTATCGATCCATTACTTTGCATTTTTTCTCAGTTTTGATTGCATAAAGGTTAGGAAACAGATCCCTCAAAGGTACCTCGGTCGCCCATATGTCCAACCAAAACAACACTTTATCGCCTATACCAATTACCGGAGTAAGTATTTCCTGCACGTTGATCGACTGATTTGGTAATATTCGTCCCATATTAACAATTGACTTCCAAACCCCGCCTATGGAGTTCTTCAATGGAATGTATGAAAGACAGCGCCCTCCACCATGAATTGCTGAAATAACTAAAGCCCACAGCAAAGTAGGCTCATTTTTAAACCGCACGGCCCATTTGATTGTAACACCTCGTAAAATCACGTCCAATGATGTATTGACACGTGTAATAAACCCTAATAAAGTCAAACATTGAAATTTAAGGGACTAATTTTTTCAAAAAATCGAAAACTTTGATTATGAAAGGACTGGAAGTGTTAGCATGCCTAAAATAAGATTCTAAATAACATCATACGGTATTTATATTCACAAATGAGCCACTTGTCGATCAAGTGTAGCCGTTTGCGTAATTAATTGAAAGTTTGCGCAATAAAGGGTTAAAAGCTTCAACATGTTAATTCTTACCTTTGAGTGACCTTTTAACAAACCGGGAGCTTCATAATATCTAATTATACTCTCGGGAATGCCAAATAATGACCGTCTAAGGTTTTTATGCTTATAAGTAAAGTTACGCAACTTTGCAAGTTTGAGGGACTAAAAGTGTCAATATGTTTAATTATACCTCTGAATGACCTTTTAGCGAACCCGAAGCATCGTGATGTTTAATAATACTTCCAAGAATGCCTAATATGGATTAGATGAGACTTCAATGCTATTAGATGATGAGATGCGCAAGTTTGCGCAATAGAGAGACCTAAAGCGTCAACTTTTGAATCTACGCCTTTCGGTGAACATTTAAGTGAACGGGAGCGTAGTAATATTTAAACATATGCATGGGAATGCCTATTATGGGCCATAGAAGGCTTGGATGTCATTAAACGACATTCCACGCTACTTTGCGAAATTAAAGGACTAATTGCGTCAAAGTGAAAAAGTAGGTCGATTCGTATGGTAACGGACCTTCCGAAATATGTCCATGAGTTAAACATACCCTATTTATTCTTTATATAGCTTAGATATCGGCTTAGAAGTGTTTGGTGCGCAAAAATAAACTTTTACGTCATGCAGGGACTAAAAGTGTCAAAAAGTGCACAAGTTTGTATTTTGGCGCATATCTTGCATTCTGATTATCCCCGGACACCCAAAAATTTATGTAAGCACTAAAATATTTTATTTTAGTGTTTGGCTTGATAAAATTCCATTCGTTCGCATAATTTGGATCGTTTTTAGCGTCCGTCCGTGTTTCGTCGTAATTAGCCGAACAACGGGACCGTACGACCAAACGAACCGACATCCGGCATATTTTTGGGCATGTTTCATGTTCCCTATGCTTAGGCATCATTGTAGAGCCTTAAAAATGGTTTAACGGGCCTTAGATGTGTCGGAAATGGCATTTGGAAGTTCAGGGGCCAAAATTGTCAACAATTGAAAATTATTGAAAGCTGGTAGGGTCCTTACGGACCGTATGTGGACCCCTCATGGTCTGTATAGCATTGCTCAGCATCAGAAAACCTGAAACCAGCCTTGCTTTGCCTTCTTGCCTCACATAACTGATTCTAGGGGCTGAATTTGGAGCACCCATGGTTTTCTAAATCAGGGGGCATACTTGTAGGGCTGAGATCGAATCTCGTTTACTGATGAACGATCCTAACGGCACTCAAAATCATACCCCTTTGAGTTTGGGTTTCACTTGCACCATTCTTTCTTTTCTGATTTGCTCTGAATTCTTTGAGGGTCTTGAGCTTCTTAAGAACCTCTTTTAGTCCTTTGGACTCTTGTAAGTAATCCCTTCATGCTTAGTTTAATTATTTAGCGTTTTAAACCGAAAAGTCAAGCGTTATCGATAAATGCATTGACTTTTAAACGGTTGAGTAATTGTTCGCAATGAACATGGCTACGTAACCGTAATTAGGTAGGTGTTTAACCCTCGCAAGGGCACCTCCTGATTACCACGTTTACTTAGTTTAATTGTCGGGTCAAATAAAAGTCAAACGGGTTAGTTTTAAATAAAATACATAACTATTAATATAAAAGTCATAAAATCAGTTTCCTCACTTTAATAACTTGGTAAATATTAGTTGAGCTTCCTAAGCATGATTTAACCCGACAATTCTAAGTATAGGCTCGGTTCGGAACCGAGAGTCGCAAAAGTTGACTTTTGCTTTGACTTTCAGTTCTGACCCGATTTAGCTTAGTTTAGATATGCCTTAGGATTCCATTAGGACCATATTATAAGTTAGTATAACCCTCCAAGGTTATGCAACTTGGTTCCATAGAAATCCTAGTTCATGCATGTTTCCGTTAAATGCCTAAATGTTGACCGTTATGCCTTTTGACCCTAAAACGAGAATTTTGAAAATGTGAGAGGACAATAATCTTTATTACTGATTTATAAACTTTTCCCTAAAATTTGACATCAGTTTGAGGTCTAGATTAGGAGTTATGCTCATTAGCGTAAAATGAAAAGCTTTTATTAATTAAACGGCATAATTAGCATATATCTTATCTAAACCCAATTTTTGATACCAAACTTTTTACCTACTGATATAAAATAATATTTTGGGATTTTTAAAGATTTTTAATTATTTTTAGGCTGAGCATAACATAGGGTTCTAGCTCTAATTCGGTAATTGCCGGTTTTGCCCTTTTGGGCTATAAAATGAGTTTTATAAATCTTTTTGACCCCAAACCTTTTTCTACTGATCTAATATGATAAATACAATATTTTGAGCCTTCTGGAATAATAAAAATATCAGCTTTCCTTTGAAAACCCGGAAATGGCTCCAAATCGTCTTTTAAAGCGTTTTTAACGCATAGTATGTATCAAAACTATTTTAAACATATAAGGGTTGATGCCTACTGATATATTCAGTAAATTTTTATATTTTAACAAGTAAGGAAAATTTTTAAACTTAGGTTTTCAGTTTTGATCTTTTTAGCCTATGTGAAATTACCAAAATGCCCCTACGGTGCATAGTATGGTTATAATTAATAAATTTCACATATATATGATACCCTACTGTTATAACTTATTGAATTAAGTATATTTACTGATTAAATCAGACCTGTAACTCAGAATAATATTTAATCTCTCTTATAACCTTTAAAATGACCAAAATACCTCTACGGGGCATAAATTGGTTTTAAATTCGTTTTGAGCATAATGGAAGGTATCCTACTGATATCACAACATATTTAAGGCATATTAACTTAGGAAACCTGTTCATGATTCTTTTGGTTACCCGTTACGCACTTTTCGCGTTCGGATCGGCTTATGTAACTAGTTTGCATAAATTAGCCGAAACGGGTCAAACCTTATCATTTTTCTCTCAAAATCCAGAATGTGTTTAGTTTACCCTTATTAAACAAGTATACAAGCTTGTCGGGTCTAAACCACATTCTAATCTGGTCTTCGCATAATCATGCGTATTGAACCGTATCCTCCTTTAAAAACTAACCGGTCTAAGCTTAGGCTTAATTAAAGACCCGCTAGGAATCTAATAGATTATTAAAAACCTTCGTTCCAGATTTAGGAGCCCAGGAAAAGCTATTTGTACTTGCTTGGTGGTATACGGCTGGGATAAATTGTATAAATTTGCTCAGGTAAATACTTTTAACTTATTTTCCCTATACGGGCTTGGGGTACGGTATATACAAATACCGCTTGGTTGGGCATTGAATCTTTAATCGTATGAAAGTTAAATCATTGAAATGACCCGTTTAAATTGTTTTGTTTGCTTAAAGCCTTTGGGGGGTTAATGACCATGTCCCGGATATCCTTGGCATCATTTTAAGAAATGGCCACGACCTAAGCACGCGGGTGTAGGCGTACACCCGTTAGTGCATAAATAATTAAGGTATAACCGCCGGTTTCGGGATTAACCGATACGGGACTATATCATGTGGTGTGTCTATTGATCTTTAACCCGGTGTAAACCCGAGCTACTGAACGCATAAGAAACATGTAATTCTTTTACAAGTTTATATTCAAATAATTATCCCAAGTTATAAAAAGTTTTGTGTCGTCTGCACTCAAATCAATTTTCTAAAACATTTTCAAAATGAGTCAGTTAAATTGTATTTACCAGTGAAAACTGACGTATTTTCCAAAAAGGCTAACTGTAGGTACTAATCGGAATAGGCTAGCTACTCCTAGCATTAATAAAGAGTCTCGCAAGCTTAGATGCCTAAAGTCTGTTGAACAATGTTTCATTTTATTTTCGATCCGCCTGTGGATCCTTTACTTTCCGTTTGTAATACTTTGATATTACTTTATATCGGACTGTAATATATTTATCTTTTGCTTCCGCTGTGCATTTAAATTGTGTTGTTTGACTATGATGATATCAACTACGTCACGATACTCCCCACCGGGACAACCGGTAATACGTGGAAATATCGGGGTGTGACATTGATCATAAGAGATTTATTCAGAGAAGCCAAACTGCCAATCCCCATACCCCCGTTATTTTTTGGTGCTACAACTTTATGCCACGGAGCCCAACTGATCTTATTTTTATCCGTACAGCCACTGCATAGGAATTTACGACGTATGCTTTCAAGATGTTTCAACACAAGAGACGGTGCGGAGAAAAGAGAGAGATAATAGGATGGAAGGTTCCCTAAAACAGCTTCGATAAGCGTCACCCTATCCCCAAAAGATAATGTACGAGCTTTCCATAACGTGAGTTTTTCACCAAATCTATCAATTATCGGTTTCCAATTCTTTACCAAGCCCATGTTCGAACCCACCGGAAGCCCCAAGTAGGTAAAAGGGAGCACACCAATTTTGCAATGGAGAATTGAAGCTTTTTGTTCAACCAAGTCAGAATTCAATCCAACGCCAAAGAGCTGGCTCTTGTTAAATTGACCTTGAGACAGGAGGCTAGGTTAAAACATCTCAATATCCTTGCAAGATTATGAATATTCGAGTCCGACCATTCTCCAACAAACAAGACATCGTCCGCATACAATAAGTGGGAAATGGTACGACCATCATTTGGCAATTTGCACCCCTTAAAGAGCCCTTGGGCATTCGCCGTGACCGTAGCCACATGTAATGCCTCCATTGCAAGAATAAATAATAAAGGGGATAGAGGGTCCCCTTGACAGACACCCCGTTCGATTGTGAACTCAAACGAGGGTGAGCCATTTACTAATACAGAGGATCTTGCTGATGATAGGATACCCAATATCCATTTCCGCCATAAAGTAGGAAAACCCATTTGTGAAAACGTTCTATCCAAGAAGCTCCAACTGATAGAGTCAAAGGCCTTTTCAAAGTCAACCTTAAAAAGCATCATCTTGTTTTTCGATTTTTTGCACCACGAGACAAGTTCATTTATTATTAAAGGTCCCTCCAGAATACTTCTGCCTTCGACATAAGCAGTTTGAGTGTCACTCACCAAATAGCCTATCACCTTCTTAAGTCTTTTGGCTAACAGTTTCGAGATAAGCTTCGAGATACAACCAATAAGGTTAATGGGTCGAAATTCTTTAATAGATTGGAGGTTACTGGATTTAGGCACCAAGGTGATAAAACTAGAGTTACAACCTCGATTTAATTTCCCATGAACATAAAAATAATCCACAAGCTTGATGAAATCGGCTTCAAGGATGTCCCAAAAACATTTGATAAAACCAAAAGTGAACCCATCCGGGCCTGGAGTCTTATCGCCTTCACAATCCCAATCTGCTTATTTTATCTCCTCTTTAGAAAAGCGTTTTACTAGCATGGCCGATTGATCCAAGGAGAGAACCTTAAAACCATCACTTATGAAGCTTGGTCTATTGTGCTTGTCCTCCTTGAAAAGCTGCTCGAAATAGCTTTTGATTTCCTCCTTGAGAGATTCAGGTTCCGAGACCCAAATGTCATTAAAATTGAGACCGTTAATCCTGTTGTGTTTTTTATGGTTTTTGATTATCCAATGAAAGAAGGAGGAGTTTTCATCCCCTTCTATTAACCATTTGATTTTTGCTCTTTGCTTAATATCTTCCAGATTATTTTCTTCTAATTCAGCCAATGTTTTTGCCCAAATCTCTCTGTTTGAAACCTCCTCTTCTGAAAGAATGTTGGATTCAGCCTTAAGATCAAGTGATTCAATCTTCTCACTCAGCTCACTGATGATCTTACCATCCCGAGACTTTAAATCCTTGCACCATGGTTTGATTGCCTTCTTGACCGCCTTCAAACGATGACTTACCATTTTATCCGAAGGGTACGGTTGCTGAAAACCATTATATGATTCAACCATAATCTTTCTCAGACTATCTTCATTCAGCCACGAATTAAAAAAACCAGAAGGGGGGGAGGTCCAAATTTAACATCGGAGCATTTTAACAATAAAGGGCGATGGTCCGATCTGTATCTTGGCAACCCCGTGAGCTTTGGCGAAGGCCATTTAGACAAAAACAATTGACAAACCAACACCCTATCGATTTTGCTGTAACGTTTACCATCATCCGATCTATGGTTGAATGAACAACCTATCATAGCATATTCGGATAGAGCAACATCCCGTATAAAATGATTGAAAGACTCAGCTGCTAAGGGGTCAAATTTTGAGTTTTTCCTTTCATTTGGTTCCCGTACAGAGTTGAAGTCTCCCAATAAGATCCAGGACACGGTGTGTAACTCCATCAGGTTAATTAAATCCCTCCACAGTTCCTTTTTGATATTATTATCATGTGGGGCATAGATATTAACGATGTTAATTTTCTCCCCCCATTCAATAGTTCACCAAGTGTTGCCAGAAAAAACCTATTTTGGACCGAAGAGATGCGAGCAAAGTGGTTTGGGTCCCAAATATTCAATAGTCCCCCCGACCTACCCGATGCATTCACATGTTCTGATTCAAAGAGAGAGTTACCCCAGAAAGATTTTATCTGTAATTTGGCTGAGTCGGTAAACTGAGTCTCCTGGATAGCGATAAATTGATGTTATTTTGCCTCTTCAATTCCTTGATATGGTCTGCTTTCAAGGAATTTCCAGCCCCTCTAATATTGGTACTTAGATAATTCATTGGAGAGCTTTAGACGCCTATTCGACCAAAATTTGGTTCCTAATCTCTTCCTCATTGACCATGAAACCCAAACCTTCAGCCACTTCTTTTGTAATGCTAACTTCTTTATCAATTTCACAGATGCCATCACCTAGGTTTGAACCATCAGGGGAAGAATTTGTTTCTTCCGATCTAGGGGCCGCCGCTTTACTCCTGAGTTTTGAAGAATCACCGGTTTTCGAAGCCCACAAAGTATCTTTCATCTTCATAAATGGAAACTTGAACTTAGTTTTCCACTGGTTACCAGTGCGATTTGCAATAGGGGAAGAATGATTAGATATCTCCTCGATATGATTAGGTGGGTTGTTGAGGTCAAAACCTGCCTTCTTCTCTTTGACCTGGTTTAGCAACTCCCTAAGATTAAAGGGGTCCGGGGATAGGTTGGGCTCGTTGAAGTGATTACCACTATTGGGCCTATCGGGTGGTGTCTCCAATATAGCCTCCTCAAATAAGTTGTTAAGCCCAATGGCAGAATTTCTAGCCCATAGATCAATGGGCTTGTCTCGTGGCGGAGGAGGGGGTATCATAGGGGCCCAAGACAGAACCTTCTGTTTTGCCGTCATTGTGGGACCCCTCTTTGGGATTAGTGTTATTCGAAAGAAACTCATTGGGGGAATTTATTCTGGCCGTCTTTTTTTGTATAGAAGAAATGACATTATACCCCATCTCTTGATTACTCTCATGGTTACCAAGGTCACCCGATTTCGAGACCGCCCCTTCATCTTCCTTGGAGGCTGTTGATGAGCCAGACTTTTCGAATTCTGATTCTTTACCCGGGGCTTCCCCATCGCCGGGCATTGTCAGAGCAAACGGGAAATCGGCAGAGATGTCTTTTGTGATCAATATTTCATGGGGATGACCATGCCATGCAATGGTAAGTTTACTGTTAATCCGAGCTACGTTGTCAGTGATTATGCCAACCGAGCTAACCGAGAGGTCGAAGTCTTCATCATTAGCCGTGGATGGCAGTATTACTGAACCAAGTAATCCTCCAATCTGATCAAAAACAGTTGGACCCCAAAATTGGATAGGAACACCTCTGATGACTAATTTCGCCAATCGTTGGTATGGAATATGCCTTCCATCCCAAATGTGGAGGACCTTGAACTATTTTTCCCAAGTATCTTTTTTTTTTGTTCCAGGAATAACAAAGCCTCAGTTTGATTAACAAATGTTAGGAGAAGTCTTAAACCACCCATGTATCTAGGAATGAAGCCATTTAGACCATCTTCTTCTAATAGTTGCTGGAAACCTTTTAGGTCATAAGGATTCTTTAATTCAGCCACTAACAAATTATTCCTCCATCTTTTCGAGTTTTCACTCTCCACACACGATATGTTTAACGTTGTTTCAGGTACATTGACGTGCTTGATACCTGTAATAACCTCAGCGTATGATCTTCCCACTTTTGCATGCACCGGTTCTTTGATGACGTTACATGTATCCCTTTTGTCTACAACCTGTGTTTGGTACTTTACCTGAGCTTGTTTGAATGATGGCAGTTTGTTGGGTTGGTAATCTGATTCCTTAACAAACTTTGCCGGTGTGACAAAGAGTTTTTTATGATCAATTCTGGCAGTTCCCAGGTTGGCAGCCATAATATGAGCGTCAATAACTCCTTTGAATCTTAAGAAACCAAAGGTGTTGCCTTTCTTATCTTTCTTCCTGGGGACGTATGCATCCGACATGACACCAAAACCCCTGAACACATCCCACAACATGTAACTGGAACAGTCGTCTGGAAGGTTTCCAACATAAAAAGTTGTTTCATTTACTTGTGGTCTCCTATTAGTCTTCTTTTCATCAATCAATCGTTTTCCTTTGTATTTATCCACCCGCCATTCTTCCTCTTGTATGTTTTCATATCTCTGATCAAAGTCTCGACGTCGATCATACCCCATTAGATGACAAAGGTTTGAAGACTAGGGACCAAAAAGAAGGCTGTTTGCTCGGATCACGGTGCTTTAAGAGGTTAATAGGATTCGTAGCAGTCTAACTGAACTATAAAGATAGCCGTGACCACTAACAGACCTATTAAGCAATCAAGGACCGGATGGAACAAGACCAGCCCCGAGAGGGGTGGAAGAAGCCAAGGGGAAAGGGGAAAGGGGAAGGTGCAGGGGCGGATCTACAGGTATCCCAGGAGTTGCCTGGGATACCCCTCAACTTTCTTTGCGAAGTGCAAGTTCTTTCTTCTCTGTTTTAGGTTTATGTATCGAATACACTTAAAAAAATATTAGAATACCCCTAAACTATTGAAGATAAGAGTAGACTAGAGATGAAACATAAAAAAAAAAAAAAATTCCCACCAGCAGTGGTGGTGGTGGCGGCTGCTCTGTTATCAAATTGCACTATTATTATACTTTGTATTATTGTCATTAGATCTGTTTTTTTTTACCGCATATTGATTTGTTATTTAATTTAGATATCAATTAATTCAATCTAATAATTAATTAAATATCAAAAACCCAGTTACATATTACACAATGGACATGATGTAAAACACAATGTACAGTAGATCAAAAACACAATCAATGACAAACAAATAAAGACACAATTGACAACATACTATAACACAATGACCATAACGTATAACACAATGGCAATAACATATAACACAATAAATATCAGACTAAATAAAAACACAATTGATGACAACAGATAAAAAACATAATTAATGACAACAGATAAAAGACACAATGGAGAGTAGTGAAAACACAATAGAAAACAAACTAAAAACACAATACACAACAAACTAAAACACAATGAACAAGATAATAAAAAAAATTGAACAAGTTATTAAAACACAATAGAAAACATATTAAACAGAATAACCTGAACTAATAACACAATTTATAGAAAACCCATATATAACACCATCTTCATTGTGTCATATATTATGTTATAGGTTCTTATAAAAACGCAATAGATAGAACCCAAATTAACATTGTGTTATAGGTTTTGATAATAACACAATGTATAGAAACTCTACTAAAACGTAATGACCAAAACCTAGTTAAAAGACACAATGAACTGAACCTTTAACACTGCGAAAAAACCCAGTAAAAATGAAATTTTTTATTTTATTTTTATATGATAATATGGTACTCGTATTAAAGATAAAAAAATGATCGTTATTATGGTGAAATTTTTTTTAAAAAAAAAATGTCGTATGAAAACGTTATGGACGTTTTAAATCGATGGGAGAATTGACATGTGTCTTGCATGTGGAGAGAGAAAAATCCATAAATATATGATTCCCTTTATGCTCTTCTATTATCTTCTTTTACCTGCAACTAATCTCAACCCTCCAAATCTAAAATCAATGGACTAGAAACCTTCTTACCTTTCTTATTTATTTTATCCTTTGTATTTCATCATAACCCTAATATTAACACTTAAAACTGAACTTCAAAATACATTGATTAAATAAAATTTGACTTGAAATTTGTGCAACTTGTCTATATTTTTTAGGTTACATAAATTATAATTAGTTTACGTCATACACTCTTAGTTTTTTGTGTTTTAAATACTTATTTGTTTGTCATTACATATTTAATTCACATATTTTAATTATGTAAAGATTCTTACCCTCTATATAACCGATGTTAAACCGAAGTGTTTGCTTAACACAATCTCAATTAGTGCTTTGCACTCCATACCAATATTATACCAGTTGGCTGAAAATGGCTATGGCTGTTGATGAGCTGCCGGAAATTGATTTTTCCGATTTCACGACCACCGCCGCTAGCACCACCAACAGCACGACTACCCCAGAAGATGATCATTGTCATAACTGGGATGGCTGGTTCCCGGTTGTGGACTGGGATGCACTTCCTATTCATCCTGAAGAAAAATTTGGCGACCTATTTGACTCTGAAATGGATGAAGAAACCGATAAGACGGTTTCCTACTCTGACGATGATCAGAATCTTGCATCATCCGATGCAATGATGATGGAACCACCAGTCTCAGCTCTTTCAGATGACTGTAAGGAGCTGAGACTAGTCCATCTATTGATGGCTGCAGCAGAGGCGATGGCTAGTGGCAACAAAAATCATGATTTGGCGGGAGTGATACTGGTTCGGCTCAAAGATTTAGTGTCTTCAAATGAAGGCACTAATATGGAAAGACTCACTGCCCATTTCACTGACGCCTTACTTAATTTGCTAGAAGGCGTCAGGGGCAGTGCTGGTGGTGGAGGGTTGCATTATAAACAAACCAACCACCTCCACCACCACCATCGGGACGATGTCCTGGCTGCATTCCAGCTATTACAAGATATGTCACCGTACGTAAAGTTCGGGCATTTCACCGCCAACCAAGCAATCATCGAAGTAGTGACTCACGAACGACGAGTTCACATAATCGATTATGATATTATGGAAGGGATCCAATGGGCGTCACTAATGCAAGCTTTGATCTCCCGTAAAGACGGACCACCCACCCCCCACCTCCGCATCACCGCCCTCTCACGGCCCGGAAGTGGCCGGAAATCCATCTCCACCGTCCAAGAAACCGGCCGTCGTTTAACCGCTTTCGCAGCTTCAATCGGCCAACCTTTCTCCTTCCACCAATGCAAACTAGATTCCGACGAAACATTCAAACCATCATCCTTAAAACTAGTAAGAGGAGAAGCTATCATCATCAACTGTATGTTACATCTTCCCCATTTTAACCACCGATCACCAACATCAGTGGCTTCATTTCTCACCGGGTCCAAGAGCTTAAACCCGAAACTGGTGACACTTGTGGAGGAAGAAGGACCGGAAGTTGAAGGCGGGTTTGTGGGACGGTTCATGGACATCTTGCACCACTACTCGGCTGTGTATGACTCGTTGGAAGCGGGGTTTCCGATGCAAGGGCGGGCTAGAGCGTTGGTGGAGCGGGTGTTCTTGGGTCCACGAATCGTGGGGTCAGTGGGTCAAGTGTATCGAGAAGAGGGTGGTGGATGTGGTTCGTGGGGTGATTGGTTGAAGTCTGATCCAGGGTTCCAGCCAATGAAGATAAGCTTTGCGAATCATTGTCAGGCGAAGTTGTTGTTGGGGTTGTTTAATGATGGGTATAGGGCGGAGGAACCTGCGAGTAACAAGCTTGTCTTAGGTTGGAAGTCTCGCCGTTTGCTTTCAGCTTCGATCTGGGCATATTCCGAATCGGATTGATTTACCATTTACTCCTTGCTTGCTTCTTTCGTTTCTTTATTTTTATATTTTGTCTCGTGGCTGACCACTGAATGAATAAGTTAGGAATTAGTGAATGAATAAAACAAGCTGGTCCAGCTGAAAGAGATTTGGATTTCGATTTGTTTTCAATACTAGGAGATATTTGATTTGAAATAGGTAAATAAGACAAACAAAATTATCAAATTCTATATAAAAAAACTGTGGTGTGGATTTTATAAGAATAAATACATAAATTATTCTTAAACTTATAACCTGTAATTCTAATATTACGTGATCAAGAAATTTTTTAGAATTAAACTACATCTTTGATCAGTTAAACTCAAGTTAATTAACTCAGTTCTTAAATAACTATTCGAACAATATTGTGGTGTCTATTGTTACAGCATTGCTCACATGTCTATAATCGATCCCCTATGAGTCGCCTGTGAGAGGTTTAAGGTAAGAGTAGCCTGGGGCAAAAACAAACCAAAACAAGGGCTTTCCGCCCCACTTTTCTAGGATATTTTTGTTTTTGTTTTTTTACAATCTGCAAATCTGGGTTCTAAACACGATTGGGTATTGAACTTATGGCACAAATAAACGGGCAAAGGCAGAGATTGAGATGTATTGAGCAATGAGATGTGCAGGTAGCCACGGAGACACTACAAGAAAAAAACATTATAGCGACGACATTTTTTTAGCTTAATCCAAACTAAAAAACAAAACAAAATTATGTTTCCCTATAGAGACGATATGTCATTTCTATAGGTTAGTTTATTTATTTTTTAAAATTTTTATTTCAAATATTATAGAGACGATATGTCCTTTCTATAGGTTAGTTTATTTATTTTTTTTAAATTTTTATTTCAAACATTTTAGAGACGACATGTCGTCTCTATAGGTTTAAATATATATTTTTTAGTTAAAAACAAGAATAAATTAATAAACTTAATTAGGTTTATAGGGACGACATGTCCTTTCTATATGCGAATAACTTTTTTGTATTTTTGATTATTTATTAACAAAACTATAAAACAAAACAAAATTATATTTCCCTATAGAGACGACATATCGTCTCTATATGTTAGACTTTTTTTTTCCAACACAAATTTGGAATGGTGGGAAATTTTGCCACCTAAATTAAAATTATTTTTGACTAGTCAAACTTTTAGAGACGACATGTCGTCTCTATAAGTTAAACTTTGTTTTTTAGTTTTTTTTTTTTAATTTTCATACATATTGATCATTAATAAAATCAAACTAAAGAAAAATATTTAAAATTATAGAGAAAACATGTCGTCTCTTTAAGTTAAAAACGTTTTTTTAAAGTTTCCAATTCAACAAACTAGAGAAAAAAAAACAAAAAAAAAATTATGTTCACCTTATACAGAGGATATGTCGTCCCTATAAGGTAACCTATCTTAAAAGGCACGAAAACCCTATAGAAACGACATGTCGTCTCTATAGGGTGATCTATAGAGAGGACCTATAAGGGTTTTTTCTTGTAGTGAGAAGATACTAATCGACAAGGGGTTTTGAATATGAAAAACGATTGTTATTGCTCTGCGTTAATTGTTCTCATTGTCATGCGTCTTAGGCTTAGCTGGACGATTCATTCATTGCTTCTCGACCTTTGACTCTCAGCCTTTAGTTCATCTTGCCCAAAAAAAAGTTGACATGTTTTTTGTTTTTAAACCGCCAATTCTTCATGCATTATTTCATGTACACTACAAGAAATTTTGGGTCGTCGCTATAGGTCCGATTTCTTGTAGTGGTATGTCCAGGGCACATAATATCAAATAGATATTGCTCCTTAATTTCTGTATTCGTTCATCTATCTATATCTATTGGTGGTTGTTATATAATTTCAAGATCCTCGTATTTCTTGGAGTGAGGGTACATCATCTTTAATAATCAGTTTATATACATTTAATGTTATAAGGAGTGCACTACATTTGTATTTGCATGAAAGCACTGCTAGAAATAGGCCTAATGGATTTTTTTTTTTTTAAATAAGTTGCATTTGACTCTAATACAACTTCATTCTACATAAAGTTTGCATTAGAAGATCTAATGCAACTTTTTTTCCTAAAAATTACAAGTGTTATTGAAATTTACAACTTTTGTTATCATGGGAGAACTGGAGAAATTTCAATTTCTAATGTAATTGTCTGTATTCCTTTCCTGTTTCCTGTTTCTATTTTCCATTGTTTGTACTTTGCTTGAGCACCTTGCTTAAGATTTTTATAAAATACCGCCTTTATTCAAAAAAAAAAAACTTTTGTTAGAAATGTTACACTGTAAAATATTAAATGCAACTTCTATATTTAAAGGTTGCATCGTGAAAAGTTAAATGCAACTATTATTTTAAAAAGTTAATTGCATCAAAATGTACACAATACCAAGTCAGTATGTAATTATTTACCCAAACTTTCACAACCAGAAGGTTTTAGGTAGCAAAATTCATTAAAAACAACAAAAAAACAAAGGATGTCTTGATTTCTAAGTAGTTTAATACACAGTGAAATTTATTACAATACAAAATAACACAATAATCACAATTTTAATGAACCTAACAACTCGTGAGCTACTCGATATCGGCTCATTTAAAACTTGAATCAAGATAAGCTCAAGCACAAGCTCAAGCTATTTTTTAGGCTCATATAATAAACAAGCTCGAGCCCAAACTTCACATATCATGCTCAAACCAACTCGCAAGCCTAGACGATTTTTTATTATACAATATTTATTTACTATATATTTATATAATAACTATTATTATGTGTAAATAGTTATAAAAATACAAATAAAATAATTACATAATTACAAAATATTACAAGAGCCAAGTTCGCGCTCGAGCCTTCTTAAGTTAGAACGAGTTGAGTCGAGCCTAAATAAGTTCAGGCTCAGCTCGGCTTGTTTACACCCTCTTCACACCTATAATGCTCATCCTTATTCCTAAATGAGCCCTAATGGAGCGAAAAGCAGCATTTCAATGATCAATTCCAACATCCAAAGTGGCTTTTAATTCATAGGGTCGTAACAAGCTGCAAAGCAGCAAGAGGATATAAGTTTAGACAATGGTGTTGAACTCCAAGAAGAAACTACAGTGCTCTAAAACTGAACTAGTTCCCTCCAAAGGAACGTACAAGTTCAGTGCTTCTGTATGTGAAAAATTGAACATAAGGCTATATGGTGTGAGATAATGCCCCTAGGGGCTTTACCACGTCACATCAATGCCACGTACATAGGGGGTTTTATCGTAACTTGTACGGTGTGAAATAAAACTCCCTTTAACAATACAAGTGCTTTTAATGATCTATAAGTGTTTTTAGGCTTGACTGATGGCACAATGCATGTTTGGATGCTACGATGCACATTAAAATCGAAGACGTTATACTAACTGGTAACTGCTTCGTTTAATGTGTTTGCTACACACTAAGGCCACAAAATCCTTATGTTATAGTCTAAATATCATGTCTACGTAAATCCGTACCCCTCGATTCATTTACGGCATGTTCGTTCGTTTTTCAATCGTTAATGCACTGTTAACCGGAAATCTTCCGTTTAACTTGTTTTCTGTACACTGAGGCATCAATTTCACCACGTTAATTACTAACCTTGATATGTTAACTAAATGTACCCTCAGATTCGTCTGAGGCATGATCAGTATTTGTTTCGTTAGTCGTGTAAGCCGTGTTAGGACCGGGTGCACACACGAACACGAACATGACAACGAAAGCAATAAACGGACACGAGAATTTACGTGGTTCGGTCTAAACTGACCTACGTCCACGGGTGACAACTAGGATATTTTATTGAGGTGTTAAACATTACAAGTACAATAAATCAATATATAGACTACACAATTAGGGTTGAAGCCCAATGGGCCGCGACTTGGGCCGACTGCCCTAACTATCGCGCCACACCCATAGGTGTCGAGAAGTCTACAACCCAACAATCTCCCACTTGGAGGCTTCAAAGACACGATCAACTGCGCTCCACTGTACTTCTGCAATCTGTCAACGGAAACTCTAAGCTCCACCTCTAGTTACCACCAGTCTTCTCATCAATTAACCTGAAGGCTCGTTGAAGCTCCCATTGAGCTTCAACTCATTAGTCACTACCCGTGACTCATTCTCTATCCCTTCCGGCTCCCACTTAAACGAATTGCCGGACCCTGAGAAAATCTGAGAACTAACACTCTCCATCATAAGCAGGTAATTCACTGGAGAGACTTTCACCGCTGGAACATAAGTTCTCTTAAACCACTGTCGTCTGGGAGCTCTGACTAAAGCACTACATGTGCTCCCACTGCCACGAAAACCCTTGACTGGCTTCTCTGAACCTTTCCTAGCACGTTCAACCTGAATCTGATCTGTGACTCTGGGTTTATCTCCTGCAAAACAAACCTTCTTCTGCCCCTGAGATTCTGTGAACTGAATTTTGCTCTTCTTCTGAACTGGGATGGCTTCTCCCTCAGGTGGTACACTGACCATATACAATGAGCCCCTCTTCTTGCCACGTGCAACTACTAAATTTCCCTTAATTACCTTCCATTGTCCACTACCGAACTTAACCTCGTGGCCCTGATCATCCAGCTGCCCGACTGAAATAAGCATTTTCTTCAAGCCTGGAATAACTCTCACGTCTCTCAAAGTCCAAGTAGATCCAACAGAAGTAATTAAGTCAATATCACCCATGCCTGTGACATCTAAGACTTCATCATTTGCAAGTCGTACCTTACCAAAATCCCCAATTTTAAGATTCCGTAGTGCTTCACTGCTGTGGGTAGCGTGAAATGAAGCACCTGAATCCATAACCAAGGAATCAACACTGCTCTCCACACTACAAATCAAAGCTTCAGCATCTGAGTGGTCTACTGCAGCGTTAACTTCTTTCTTTTCATTTGGACATTGATTCCTGAAATGTCCAACCTCTTTACAGTTCCAACAGGTCACATCATTTCGAGCCCTAGACTGACTCCTCTTTCTGTTCTTACTGCCACTACCTCTGTTATTCTTTCTTCCTCTGCCAACATGCATTAATTCACCTGATGACTCACCTGAATTTCTTCTTCTGACGTCTTCGCCCAGAATAAGATCTCGCATCTTCGCAAACGTGAACTTACTCGTATCTGAAGAGCTCGAAACAGCAGTTACGATTCCGGACCAACTATCGGGTAATGAGGACAATAATAATAGGGTCTGGACCTCATCATCAAACTTGATGTTCATAGACACCAAACAAGACAAGATCGAGTTTATTAAGTTATTGATGTGCGCTGTAATTGAATCACCTTCCCTCATCCTAGTATTCACAAGCTCTCGGATTAGATAAACCTTGTTCGCTGCAGAAGGCTTCTCATATATATTTGATAATGCTACCATCATTCCTCTAGCTGAGGTCTCCTTCTGGATATTAAATGCAACATTCTCTGATAGAGAAAGTGTTATCACTGCCCTGGCTTTCTTATCTAACCTATGCCAATCTGCTTGTGATGTCTTTTCTGGTTTTTCATCCTCGAGCACTACATCTAAGTCTTTCTGACAAAGTAGTGCTTCAACCTGCATCTTCCACCAACCGAACTTCTTCCCGTCAAACTTTTCAATCTGAATTTTCCCGTCTTCTGCCATGATAATACAAACACGACTAAACGAAAACTGAAATTGAAACAAATAGAAAACCAACACTGAAACAAACAGAAACAGAAAACACCTGATTCAAGTTTCTTTGATCTTCAAACAAACGGTTAAACACTCGCTGGTCAAACTGGTCAGAAAACTAATCTCAACCCAAAATATATTCCTGCCCAAAAGAGAGATCTTCGGCCACTGCCAAATAATATTTATCCAAACTGGGCTACTCTGTTAAAACAATGCGTTCTACGGTTCTACCCACTTACCTTGTATCACAACCCAAGAAAAGAAAAAAAAAGGAGACAAATAATCGGTCAAACAAGGAACCCTCTGTCAACCTTATTCCTCTATTTTCTTATAGTGGCGCAAAAACCCAAGCAACAAAACAAATGCCTTTTGGGTTGTGATATAAATCGTAGGGGGTGGGGTAATTACCTGCTTCCTTTTTTTTGTCTTATTCAATAGAGCCACACAAAAAAAGCAACACCTTTTCTTAAACTTTTGCTCAACGAACAACAAAACAAAAAAAAAACCGGGGTGACGACGATTAATTATGGGTTAACGGCTGCCAAACCCTAATCTACGGTAGGGTTTAGGGACGACGGACAAAACGGCGATTGGCTGGGTTGATGGCGGCAGGACTGCCAGATCTCGAACCCTAGATCGCAACTCTTTGTAGATTCCAATATCAATCCGGATCACAGTGGTTGATTGTTTTAGTCCAAAACACCTATTGATTAGGTGTTTGAATATGTAAAAGTCAAGAAAAATCAAAAGATGAAGATGAAGATCTTGGTTTGATGATTAACAACAAGTGTTGTATGAATTCTCAACTGATATAAACGTTAACAAGCTCCTGGAAATCGGATTAAGCACAAGAAATAACAAGAAGATCATAACACTAGAGTTTTCACCAAAGAAACTAGCCAAAACCTTGGCTAGGGCACCATTACATGAGTTTATATAGGATCTGACTTGCCAGCATAATTATAATTATGCTGGCATCTTAATTACACCAAGTCAGATTTGCTACTATCAAAACATTACAATTTTAGCCCCTAGACTTTCTAAAGCTTAATAAACTTAACAAAACCAATCTAGAACCATCTAAAACAAGTACCAATGGTCTCAAATGACCTAACAATATTCCCCCTAGACCGTTGCGTACTTGATAGTTCTTCATTCTTGTTTAGCGTTTTGGACCGTAAGCGTTCTTCAGTCTTGTTTAACGTTTTACACTCTAAGCGACTCAAGTACCGATGGTCTCAAAATGGTCTAACAATATTTGTAACACCCCGTGTTTTCGAATGTCAAAGTCAAAGTCAAAGTCTAAGTCAACTTTGACTTCTTTGACTGTTAATGTTCTTTTTACTTTTGTATTATGTGGAGTAAGTGTTGTATAAATGAAATGATCGAATGTTTAATCAATGCGACCGAATTACGACTGTGAATAGTAGGAAGTAACAATGCGATAAAGTTAATCAATCAATAATCAAGTTAATCGATTCATCAATCAGGCTCGAGACTCGAATTACGCGAACTCTGGAATTGTTATACGTGTGTGTGTGCCTTATGTGTTACTTGTGCGTGTTTACTTATATGTTTGGTGTGGTACTCAAGCGAAACAATCGAAAATCGAATCGAAACTCGAAAGGCAAACAAACTCAATCGAAACCGACATCGAAACGTGACTTATAGAAGATTGTATGTTAGATATAGTAGTTGGGACTGAAAGTAATTTGACTAGGAACTCTATCGTATTTGTATCATCGTCCATCGAAATCAAAACATCGAAAATCATCGCGAAATACTCAAAGAGGGTCGCGGATCGAACAGGAGCATCCTGATCGAACAGCCCAGCCGATCGGCTAGCATCTTCCTAGCCGATCGAGCAGCCCATTCGATCGGAGCTCCTGGCCGATCGGCTGCCACTTTCCTCTTTTGGAGCCTACAAATAGGGCTGTCATTGTCACACCTTCCATTTTTGGAAAGCTCTGACCGAACCAGCCTTCTTCTTCACCTTTTCTCAGATTTCTCTCAACTCCGGTAAGTTTTCACTCTAATTCTTGTACGTTTTTTATCACTACATGATTCTACACCTTTCTATCTTTCAAATCTCGATTTCTAACCGTGAAATCACCAAGATCTAAGTGTTCTTGGGTGATGTCATCATGGTGTTCTTGAGGAACACCAAACTTTGGCCCCATTCAACCATGAATAGCTTAGATCTGACCGGTTTCCACATAAACAAACTAAGATTTGTAAGAATCTTAATATTTTTATGAATAATTTCCAACTTTCTTCAACCTTTTACACTCAAAACCTTAAAACCGGTAGAAACGGAGCTTGAACCGGCTAACTAATCATTCTAACAGTTAAGAGGTTCAAGATTCGGATTCTATATACAAGGTTCACCGACGATGGGTTAAACTCTAAACCGACGTTCCGAACCGTTCACCGGCCGGACTTGGGTGATTCCTGTCCGAGCCGAAGAAACGAGTAGGAACGGAGGATATCATAGTTCAACTCGTTATCAAACTACCTCGATATGGCAACAAGTGATCAAACAGCCAAGTGTTAGACGAAAGGCCGACCAGGTCAGAAATGCTGGCCGAACGGCTAGGCTGTTCAAACAGCCCAGCCGATCGGACATGCCAGCCGATCGACCGGGCCAGCCGATCGGCTAGCACATGGTCTCATACTTTTCGAATTTTATGAAGTATGCTATTGACGAAGTGATGTTCGATCGAATACGCTACTCGATTGGTAAACATTACTCTTCGGATCATGAGATACTATGCTTCAACACTTAATCGTTTTTACAACTCGTTCGTAGTATGGAGTGCCAGCCGATCGAACAGGCTGTTCGATCGAGTGACATTCTGTTGAGAACCACTTCTAAAGTTCCCAGCCGATCGGTTAAGCCGGCCGACGAACGGACCGTTCGATCGATCGACCTGAAAGGTAAGGACATTTTAGTGTTCTCATATACTACAACGAAAACTTCAAAAGTTCAAATCCTCAAACACAAACACACCAGAGGAAGAAACAATCCACTCGAATGGCCTAGCCGATCGAGCCTACCGGCCGAACGAACAGGACTGTCCAATCAGACATACCAGCCGACCGAACAGCCCGTTCGATCGAACCTGCCGTTCGATCGACCAGCCTATTCGATCCATCCACATTTGTTTGCATTTCCACGTTACTCATTGTTGTGCTATCGAACTATTCAGGCTAACCTTACTCTCAGCGCTCCCTTCAATCCATAATCAATCACTGTGAGTATACTCGAACCCTTTTTGCTTTAGCACTTTTGGGTGTTACATACGTTACTTATCAAAATCACAATCGAGCACACTATCCAAACTATTTGAACGCTAACCGATTGCATGTATTACGTGATTAAATGTATGCTTGTTGTTATGTTTACACGTGGAATGCTGTCTACCTGCCTTAGCAACGTAGTACTATAGTTTGGACTCAGCACCCGTCCACACGGGGGTTGTTAAGGACAATTACTTGCATGATTTACGGTGGTGATCATGTATTGCGAACTGTCTCGGACAGTCAACCCGCAGTCGTTGGTATTGATAGGTCCATGTCGATAATTAACGTGCATCATTTCCCTCTGTGTACGTGCTGGTTATGCGTAAACTATTCGAACTCTATATGCTACTATCAAACTTGTATGCTCACCTTTACATTATATGTATTGACTTTCTTTTAACGTATGTGACAGGTGTTTAGGATGCTTACTTGCTCTATCTGCTGTGAAATCGAGGCTAGGAAAGAGTCTAGAAACCAAGACAATTTATATTTATGTACTTAAATCTGATTTGTCGGAACATGTTTTTGTTTGAAGGATACCTATGTCTGTAATAACTAAATTTATCTTATGGGTCACGGTATGGGACGTGATATTTAAACTATTCGGTAATAATAGTTGTTATGGAATTTCTTTGAACAATCTGTTTCGCTCAGTGCCACGCCCCAATGATTCCGCCATCGGTTGGGGTGTGAGAGATTGGTATCAGAGCCATAACTATAGGGAATTAGGTTAGACACGACCTAGTCCAGGTCGCTGTCTTAGAGACCTAGACTATAGTTAGGAAGCAACAGACCCAGTTTATGTGCTTATTCTGCAATCCTTCACTATCACTGCACTCGAATTTTCAATTAAAGTCAGGCGATTCGGTCAGGAATAGGTGTGAAAACCGCAAACTCCAGACTAAATTGACTGACTCATGGTGATTTTATCCATTTACTCATACTTATCCTGACATTTTCAATAACATACGAGGAGAATTATACCAAATCAGGAGTGAAATCCCCATTTTGACGAAAATCCTCCTTAGGTTTTCTTAAAAACAAGGAAGAAATTGCTAAGCCAGGGGTGAAACCCTAACCTTGGCAAATTGTTCTGAATATTATTCCATCTCACCAAGGCATTCGACGGACTCCAACGACCTGAACTCACAAGTATGACCTAAGGAATGTGTGTTGAATGTCCAAGAATCGAGGCAGAAACACGACCCTTAAGGTCGAAAGTGACGACAAGTCTACTGTGAATAGTCGAGCTGCCTTGGGTAGTCGATGTCTAGTAGCCGCAGACAATCTATCTCTCGATTTTATGTGTTTCGATTCTGACAACCGCAACCGCGTACTCTGATGACTCGTGGATTTTTATGTGTTTGTGTGTGCTTTCTCTGTTTTGTGTTTATATTTTGGGATGTTATTCGATTTTGCTATCATTTCAATCGACACACACGACTCGTACTGTTATTCTACCCCTAATCGATCCCCAGTTGCTGCAATCTAGACGATATTACGATATGATATGCTATACGACTAAGTTAGGATATACTATACTGTGCTGTGCTACCTGATATGCCATACGCGATCGCTATACGAACGACACGCGAGCTTTGAAGGGTAGGTTTCTGTTTTCTGACTGCTTCTGTGATTAAGTGGTTACGTGCTTTTGTGTTTATGTGACTCTGTGCTTATGTGCTTCTGTGTTTACGTGTATCTGTGGTATGTGTCTGTGTGTTTATGTGATACGTGTTTCGACGTGTTCCTAAGCTTTAGTAAGTAGTAGACGTGATGTGTCTGAGACCTACGACGATGTCTGTTGCAGACCATGTCGTCATCCGGACAACGAACCCCACTTACTCGCCAAGAAAAGAGAGACAGACGTCTTGCTGCTATCATCACCAAGCAAGTAGCGAAAGCTGTGAGCGATGTTTACAAAAATGTCAGCAAATCATCTGAGGAGTCGAGAACTGAAGCTCCCAAAGATGCCGCCAAGACTGTTTTCAGCTTCAAACAGTTCAAGGCATGCGGACCAAAGGAATTCACCGGAGAAGATGGCCCTACCGCTATGTTTCAATGGTTTGATTCCATCGAAGTCACCCTGCGCCAAAGCGGCTGTCCTGAGAATCTCCGCACACTCAATGCTACTGGCGTCTTCCAGTCCCGAGCTCTCGACTGGTGGACGGCCGAACGAAACAAGCGCGGAAATGATGCAGCTTACGAGCTGACATGGAAAGAGCTGAAAGCCATTATGATGGACGAATTCTGCCCTCCCCATGAACGCCAAAAGCTGGAGGACGAGTTTTGGAACATCAAGCAGGAGGCTGGAGACAACGCTGCCCTGACTGCTCGCTTTAAACAGCTTAGCATCATATGTCCCGACCAGGTCAAGACCCCAGATCAAACCATCAAGAAGTACATTCGAGCTCTACCCGACTGTGTAGCCGACTTTGTTCACGTCGCCAAGCCAGCAACGATCGAAGAAACCTACCTACTCGCCGCTGAGATAAATGACAAGCGAGTAAAGTCTGGTTTTTGGGATAAGCATACCAAGTCTCTACACCAAGCCACCGCAGCACCCACCGACTCATCTGCTCAATCCTCCAAGTCATCAAGAAGGAAGAAGAAGAACAACAACAACAGCTCCAGCAACAAGAGCTGTGCTGCCGCAACAACTGCTGCTCCTCTACAAGCTGTACCAGCTCAACAGCAGCAGCACCACCGCTCAGCTCCAGTGATCAATGCACCGCCAGCAAAGCGTGCATACACAGGCCCACACCCACTCTGCCCAACGTGTTCGTATCATCACCCGGTGGGTCTAGCCTGTCGTTTTTGCGCTCACTTCAACCTTTACGGTCATTTCACTGCGAACTGTCGCTATGGTCCCCGTCAAGCCCCAGTTCAAGCTACTGTCAACCAAGCTCTACTTCCCGCCCCTCAAGGCCAACAAGCAGCTCAAGCACCTGCAGTCAATGCTCGAGTCTGCTTTGCATGTGGTGACCCTAACCACTTTGCAAACAGGTGCCCGAACAGGGTGGTTAAGCAAGAGCCCCAGCAGCAACAGCAACAACAGCAGCCTCAGCAACAGCAGCAAGCAGCCCATGCCCGAACCTTCAACATCAATGCCCATCAGGCTCAGGCGGATAACAACGTGGTTAATGGTACGTTCCTTGTGAATGGTATTTATGCATCATGTTTGTTTGATACTGGAGCCGATAACAGCTTTGTGTCATTTGAATTTGAGAAGCTCCTTAGTCATAAGCGCTCTTATCTGTCCTCGTCATTCGAAGTCGAAGTCGCTACGGGAAGAACTATTGCCGTTAATTCAGTACTCCGTGATTGTACTCTCGAACTCAACAATCACATCTTTCCAATTGACCTTATTCCAATGCAACTCGGAAGCTTTGATGTCATAATAGGCATGGACTTTCTTCGCGAAAACCATGCTGAAGTTGTATGCTTCGAAAAGATGATTCGATTCTCGCTTGTGTGTATACGGTGAAACAGCATCGAAAGGTCTCAAGCTCATGTCTTGTATTCAAGCCAGCAAGTATCTCCGCAAGGAATACCGAGCTTTCTTGGCCAACATTGTAGTAGCGGAGAAGGGAAAGAAAAAGAAAGTTGAAGTCAAAGATGTTCCAGTGGTTCGTGAATTTCCTCAGGTGTTCCCTGATGATCTTCCCGGACTACCACCAAGTCGTGATATCGACTTCCGCATCGACCTCATTCCCGGAGCTAACCCCGTCGCCAAAGCCCCTTACCGACTCGCACCATCCGAAATGAGGGAACTCTCGAACCAACTCCAGGAATTACTCGAAAAAGGCTTTATTCGCCCAAGCACCTCTCCTTGGGGCGCGCCAGTCCTTTTCGTCAAAAAGAAGGACGGGTCGTTCCGGATGTGCATCGACTATCGGGAATTGAATAAGCTAACCATCAAGAACCGATACCCCTTGCCCCGAATCGACGATTTGTTTGATCAGCTACAAGGTGCATCATGTTTCTCGAAGATCGACTTACGCTCAGGCTACCATCAATTGCGGATTCAAGAGGAAGACATCCCCAAAACCGCTTTTCGAACCCGTTATGGCCATTACGAATTTGTTGTTATGCCCTTTGGTCTAACCAACGCACCCGCGGTTTTTATGGACCTGATGAATCGCGTGTGTAAGCCTTATCTTGACCGTTTCGTCATCGTGTTCATCGACGATGTCTTGATTTATTCCAAAACGAAAGCCGAACACGCGCAACATCTACGTTTGGTTCTCGAGTTACTTCAGGGAAACCAACTCTATGCCAAGTTCTCCAAGTGCGAATTCTGGTTGGAGGAGGTTTAGTTTCTGGGTTACATCGTGAATAGTCAGGGTATCCATGTCGATCCTGCGAAGATTGAAGCTGTCAAAAGCTGGATTACGCCTAAGAACCCGTCAGAAGTTCGTTCTTTTCTCGGACTAGCGGGCTATTATCGACGATTCATTGAAGGATTCTCCAAGATCGATATGCCACTTACCGCTCTTACGCATAAGGACAAGCCTTTTGTGTGGGGAAACGCACAAGAGACTGCCTTCCAAACCCTCAAGCATATGCTGTGCAACGCTCCGATTCTTACGCTGCCCGACGGAAGCGACAACTTCATTGTCTACTGTGATGCTTCTAACCTTAGCCTCGGCTGTGTCCTCATGCAGCGAGACAAGGTTATAGCCTACGCATCTCGTCAGCTCAAGAACCACGAGAAGAACTATACAACCCATGACCTCGAGCTAGGCGCGGTTGTCTTTGCATTAAAGATTTGGCGACACTACCTGTATGGCACTAGGTGTACGATCTACACTGATCACAAGAGCTTACAACACATCTTTAATCAGAGAGAGCTTAATATGCGTCAACGCCGATGGGTAGAACTTCTCAACGATTACGACTGTGAGATTCGTTATCACCCAGGCAAGGCGAATGTGGTTGCCGACTCGCTCAGCAGAAAGAGTTACGTGCTCAGCACCCGAAACATCCAAGCCCAGCACAATCTCGAAACCCTTATCCGCGAAGCTCAACATGCTTGCTTTAACGAGCGTACATTGAAGAAAGAGAGGATCTATCACGATGGAGCTCAGTTAGTAAGCAAATCCGATGGGATATTCTATTATCTGGACCGAATATGGATCCCTAAACGGACCGATTTGCGAAATATTATCATGTATGAAGCCCATAAATCCCGATACTCCATTCATCCGGCGCTGACAAGATGTACCAGGACCTGTGTTATAAGTACTGGTGGCCGGGCATGAAAAGGGATATCGCCCTCTACGTTGGAAGTTGCTTAACTTGCGCAAGAGTCAAGGCTGAACATCAAAGACCTTCTGGCTTACTCGAACAACCGCCGATACCTATATGGAAGTGGGAGAGTATAGCTATGGACTTCATAACAAAACTCCCGCCCACGCCATCAGGTCACGACAGTATTTGGGTCATAGTCGATCGTCTAACGAAATCAGCCCACTTTTTGCCGATACGAGAAGACTATAAGGTGGAACGACTAGCCCAAATCTACACCGACGAGATCATTTGTAATCATGGTACGCCCCGTGACATCATTTCAGACCGTGACGCGCGGTTCACTTCGCGATTGTGGGAAACGTTTCAAGCGGCCCTTGGTACGTCGCTTAATCTGAGTACTGCATTCCATCCTCAAACCGATGAATAGACTGAAAGAACGATCCGTACTCTTGAAGACATGCTCCGAGCGTGTGTCATAGATTTTGGTGGTAGTTGGAACAAGCACCTGCCATTGGTGGAATTCTCGTATAATAACAGCTATCATGCCAACATTCAAATGGCACCTTTCGAGGCTTTGTATGGTAGAAGATGTCGATCGCCTATTGTGTGGCACGAGATCGGTCACTCGCAACTAACCGGTCCCGAGATTCTACAAGAAACGACTGACAAAATCCACCAGATTCGAGACAACCTGGTGAAAGCTCGGAACAGACAGAAAAGTTACACCGATAAAAGACGCAAGCCCCTTGAATTTGAAGTTGGTGACTACGTACTCCTAAAGGTATCACCTTGGAAGGGTGTAGTCCAATTCGGCAAGAAGGGGAAACTAGCGCCTCGATATGTTGGACCTTTTAGGATTCTGGAAAGGATCGGAAAAGTCGCCTACAGACTCGAATTACCGGAGGAACTCAGTAACGTCCACCCGACTTTCCACGTCTCTAACCTCCGAAAATGCCTTGCTGATCATGATCTAATCGTACCACTTGACGATCTTCAGGTGACCGAAACGTTACACTTTGTGGAAAAGCCTGTCGAAATCATAGATCACCAAACCAAGCAACCCAGGCGCTCTCGCATCCCGATCGTGAAAGTCTGATGGGAAGGCAAACGAGGCGTGGAGTTCACTTGGGAACTCGAAAGCGACATGAAGGCCAAGTACCCACAGTTGTTTAAATAAATAGATCTGAAGCATCAAATTGGTAAATCACGGCGTTGTGTAGCCTTCGACTTAATTTCGGGACGAAATTCCCTAAACAAGGGGAGGCTGTAACACCCCGTGTTTTCGAATGTCAAAGTCAAAGTCAAAGTCCAAGTCGACTTTGACTTCTTTGACTGTTAATGTTCTTTTTACTTTTGTATTATGTGGAGTAAGTGTTGTATAAATGAAATGATCGAATGTTTAATCAATGCGACCGAATTACGACTGTGAATAGTAGGAAGTAACAATGCGATAAAGTTAATCAATCAATAATCAAGTTAATCGATTCATCAATCAGGCTCGAGACTCGAATTACGCGAACTCTGGTATTGTTATACGTGTGTGTGTGCCTTATGTGTTACTTGTGCGTGTTTACTTATATGTTTGGTGTGGTACTCAAGCGAAACAATCGAAAATCGAATAGAAACTCAAAAGGCAATCAAACTCAATTGAAACCGACATCGAAACGTGACTTATAGAAGATTGTATGTTAGATATAGTAGTTGGGACTGAAAGTAATTTGACTAGGAACTCTATCGTATTTGTATCATCGTCCATCGAAATCGAAACATCGAAAATCATCGCGAAATACTCAAAGAGGGTCGCGGATCGAACAGGAGCATCCTGATCGAAAAGCCCAGCCGATCGGCTAGCATCTTCCTAGCCGATCGAGCAGCCCATTCGATCGGAGCTCCTGGCCGATCGGCTGCCACTTTCCTCTTTTGGAGCCTACAAATAGGGCTGTCATTGTCACACCTTCCATTTTTGGAAAGCTCTGACCGAACCAGCCTTCTTCTTCACCTTTTCTCAGATTTCTCTCAACTCCGGTAAGTTTTCACTCTAATTCTTGTACGTTTTTTATCACTACATGATTCTACACCTTTCTATCTTTCAAATCTCAATTTCTAACCGTGAAATCACCAAGATCTAAGTGTTCTTGGGGGTGGGGTAATTGCCTGCTTCCTTTTTTTTGTCTTATTCGATAGAGCCACACAAAAAAAAGCAACACCTTTTCTTAAACTTTTGCTCAACGAACAACAAAACAAAAAAAACTGGGGTGACGATTATTAATTATGGGTTAACGGCTGCCAAACCCTAATCTACGGTAGGGTTTAGGGACGACGGACAAAACGGCGATTGGCTGGGTTGATGGCGGCGGGACTGCCAGATCTCGAACCCTAGATCGCAACTCTTTGTAGATTCCAATATCAATCCGGATCACAGTGGTTGATTGTTTTAGTCCAAAACACCTATTGATTAGGTGTTTGAATATGTAAAAGTCAAGAAAAATCAAAAGATGAAGATGAAGATCTTGGTTTGATGATTAACAACAAGTGTTGTATGAATTCTCAACTGATATAAACGTTAACAAGCTCCTGGAAATCGGATTAAGCACAAGAAATAACAAGAAGATCACAACACTAGAGTTTTCACCAAAGAAACTAGCCAAAACCTTGGCTAGGGCACCATTACATGAGTTTATATAGGATCTGACTTGCCAGCATAATTATAATTATGCTGGCATCTTAATTACACCAAGTCAGATTTGCTACTATCAAAACATTACAATTTTAGCCCCTAGACTTTCTAAAGCTTAATAAACTTAACAAAACCAATCTAGAACCATCTAAAACAAGTACCAACGGTCTCAAATGACCTAACAATATTCCCCCTAGACCGTTGCGTACTTGATAGTTCTTCATTCTTGTTTAGCGTTTTGGACCGTAAGCGTTCTTCAGTCTTGTTTAACGTTTTACACTCTAAGCGACTCAAGTACCGATGGTCTCAAAATGGTCTAACAATATTTGTAACACCCCGTGTTTTCGAATGTCAAAGTCAAAGTCAAAGTCTAAGTCAACTTTGACTTCTTTGACTGTTAATGTTCTTTTTACTTTTGTATTATGTGGAGTAAGTGTTGTATAAATGAAATGATCGAATGTTTAATCAATGCGACCGAATTACGACTGTGAATAGTAGGAAGTAACAATGCGATAAAGTTAATCAATCAATAATCAAGTTAATCGATTCATCAATCAGGCTCGAGACTCGAATTACGCGAACTCTGGTATTGTTATACGTGTGTGTGTGCCTTATGTGTTACTTGTGCGTGTTTACTTATATGTTTGGTGTGGTACTCAAGCGAAACAACCGAAAATCGAATCGAAACTCGAAAGGCAATCAAACTCAATCGAAACCGACATCAAAACGTGACTTATAGAAGATTGTATGTTAGATATAGTAGTTGGGATTGAATGTAATTTGACTAGGAACTCTATCGTATTTGTATCATCGTCCATCGAAATCGAAACATCGAAAATCATCGCGAAATACTCAAAGAGGGTCGCGGATCGAACAGGAGCATCCTGATCGAACAGCCCAGCCGATCGGCTAGCATCTTCCTAGCCGATCGAGCAGCCCATTCGATCGGAGCTCCTGGCCGATCGGCTGCCACTTTCCTCTTTTGGAGCCTACAAATAGGGCTGTCATTGTCACACCTTCCATTTTTGGAAAGCTCTGACCGAACCAGCCTTCTTCTTCACCTTTTCTCAGATTTCTCTCAACTCCGGTAAGTTTTCACTCTAATTCTTGTACGTTTTTTATCACTACATGATTCTACACCTTTCTATCTTTCAAATCTCGATTTCTAACCGTGAAATCACCAAGATCTAAGTGTTCTTGGGTGATGTCATCATGGTGTTCTTGAGGAACACCAAACTTTGGCCCCATTCAACCATGAATAGCTTAGATCTGACAGGTTTCCACATAAACAAACTAAGATTTGTAAGAATCTTAACATTTTTATGAATAATTTCCAACTTTCTTCAACCTTTTACACTCAAAACCTTAAAACCGGTAGAAACGGAGCTTGAACCGGCTAACTAATCATTCTAACAGTTAAGAGGTTCAAGATTCGGATTCTATATACAAGGTTCACCGACGATGGGTTAAACTCTAAACCGACGTTCCGAACCGTTCACCGGCCGGACTTGGGTGATTCCTGTCCGAGCCGAAGAAACGAGTAGGAACGGAGGATATCATAGTTCAACTCGTTATCAAACTACCTCGATATGGCAACAAGTGATCAAACAGCCAAGTGTTAGACGAAAGGCCGACCAGGTCAGAAATGCTGGCCGAACGGCTAGGCTGTTCAAACAGCCCAGCCGATCGGACATGCAAGCCGATCGACCGGGCCAGCCGATCGGCTAGCACATGGTCTCACACTTTTCGAATTTTATGAAGTATGCTATTGACGAAGTGATGTTCGATCGAATACGCTACTCGATAGGTAAACATTACTCTTCGGATCATGAGATACTATGCTTCAACACTTAATTGTTTTTACAACTCGTTCGTAGTATGGAGTGCCAGCCGATCGAACAGGCTGTTCGATCGAGTGACATTCTGTTGAGAACCACTTCTAAAGTTCCCAGCCGATCGGTTAAGCCGGCCGATCGAACGGACCGTTCGATCGATCGACCTGAAAGGTAAGGACATTTTAGTGTTCTCATATACTACAACGAAAACTTGAAAAGTTCAAATCCTCAAACACAAACAGACCAGAGGAAGAAACAATCCACTCGAATGGCCCAGCCGATCGAGCCTACCGGCCGAACGAACAGGACTGTCCAATCGGACATACCAGCCGACCGAACAGCCCGTTCGATCGAACCTGCTGTTCGATCGACCAGCCTATTCGATCCATCCACATTTGTTTGCATTTCCACGTTACTCATTGTTGTGCTATCGAACTATTCAGGCTAACCTTACTCTCAGCGCTCCCTTCAATCCATAATCAATCACTGTGAGTATACTCGAACACTTTTTGCTTTAGCACTTTTGGGTGTTACATACGTTACTTATCAAAATCACAATCGAGCACACTATCCAAACTATTTGAACGCTAACCGATTGCATGTATTACGTGATTAAATGTATGCTTGTTGTTATGTTTACACGTGGAATGCTGTCTACCTGCCTTAGCAACGTAGTACTATAGTTTGGACTCAGCACCCGTTCACACGGGGGTTGTTAAGGACAATTACTTGCATGATTTACGGTGGTGATCATGTATTGCGAACTGTCTCGGACAGTCAACCCGCAGTCGTCGGTATTGATAGGTCCATGTCGATAATTAACCTGCATCATTTCCCTCTGTGTACGTGCTGGTTATGCGTAAACTATTCGAACTCTATATGCTACTATCAAACTTGTATGCTCACCTTTACATTATATGTATTGACTTTATTTTAACGTATGTGACAGGTGTTTAGGATGTTTACTTGCTCTATCTGCTGTGAAATCGAGGCTAGGAAAGAGTCTAGAAATCAAGACAATTTATATTTATGTACTTAAATCTGAGTTGTCGGAACATGTTTTTGTTTGAAGGATACCTATGTCTGTAATAACTAAATTTATCTTATGGGTCACGGTATGGGACGTGATATTTAAACTATTCGGTAATAATAGTTGTTATGGAATTTCTTTGAACAATCTGTTTCGCTCAGTGCCACGCCCCGATGATTCCGCCATCGGTTGGGGTGTGACAATATTCCCCCTAGACCGTTGCGTACTTGAGCGTCTTCATTCTTTGACTCTGGTTTCAGGATTTACTGCTACTTTTCCCATGTTGTGCTGTGATAAAGTTTTCTTGTTATTAGCTTCACTTGCGTCCTCCATTATGACATTGTATGTGGATGATGTCAGAGATTGAATCTCTCAAACTTCTGATTCTGCTGAAAGATCCGTGACTTTTGGAGCTGGTGATTGATGATAGCTTCTTTCTTCTCTCGAGATTCATCACATTCCTTTTGTTCTACAATTTTTGAATAAGATCTCCATCATCTCAGTCTTTCTTTCTCTCACCTTTCTCACAGCTCACGTGTGTCCCTACGCGGGTAAAGTTTGCATCTCAAGATTAGCTTGTAGTACCGAGTCACCCCGCCTTTTCTTTCGTTTGTCTCTGCTTTTTGCAACCTGTTGGGGATCTTCTTCGATATCTTATTCTTCGTTTCAGTGTGAGAGACTTCAAAGAGAACATATGCAGAATATATCTTCAATCCTATACCATCCCGCTTCTCTTGATCTCGTTTCTAACAGTTCTTGTGTTCTGAAACACACAAACGAGCTAAGTGAGATCTGGATTGCAAAATGAGAAGGTTAGATAATGCTATAATGCTATATTTACAAAGATAGAAGTAGTAATGAAAGAAATAAAAATATTTACAAAGGCGTAGACAAATACGCAAGTAAGAACACTACATATTTATGACATTTAGACAATTACGCAGGTCAGATGCAAATTTCAAACTTTCTCGAAAAACGTGCCCATTTTGTTCGCTTAAACACTTAAAACTTGGGCAATTTGGACTTCGATATTCATTTCAAAGATTGGGAGATTCCTTTTTTTTTGTTTTTTTTTGTTAAACACTCGTCGACTTTCCTGCAAAAGATCATATTATCAACACTTGTCATATCCGTAATAATTCTTTTTAGCAAATCAAGGCACAAGAAAAACTGCCAGTATGTTTGTCCGCTTAAATCCATGCATCCTTCTTTCAACATGCTTTCGGTGAGCTTGTTTATCATGTTTTGGTAATATTGACAAGAATTCTATGGCCCCCACACAAGCTATCGGAAATAGAATCACTACGCCCGTGAGTCCCACATCAGGACATACCCCCCGCGATCAAGGTATGCACAAAGGTTCCTCATAACAGGTGAGTATATTGGATTCATTCGTTTTGCTTTTCAACGATAGATAATTGGTGATCAGGTCAGTACTTTTGTACAGCAGAGATACCAAAAACTACCGAGGGCGGAGACAGATACCAGATTTGGTACGATTTGTGCATTTTTTTTGCGCATATGAATGACTTTCTATGAAAGCTTCTTCAATTTAGGGATTTGGCCATCTTTGGCTCTTTTCTTGAAAAGATATCATAGCGTCTAGGTCAGCATTTATCTGGATGCAGCAGAAGAGCGACTATGATATCCCCGAATGAAAAACCAATATAAAGATCCGAAATCTCGGACTTTGGCAATCTGTCAACGCAAGATTCAAGACCATTAAGCCATATGCCGGAACGTGTTACCCACAATGATGCGTAATGCCTGAGGAAAGCCAGAATCCTTGTGTAGATGTTATGTTTTGCCACCTAATAGCAGTTTACTCGTTGGTATTGCTGAATCTACTGACACGTCGTTGCTTGGTACCCCGATTCTTTTTGTTTTCTGTTTCTCAAGAAATGACAAGTGTTAGCAATTTTCCTATCATTTCTTCTGACAGGAGTCAGACACAAGCATCAAATTTAATTTTCTGCAATATCCCCCCTACATTTTTTTTAAATCAAAAGATAGAGTATTTACAAACAATTAAAGATGACAAGATTTATTTCCACTCAAGGAAATTAACCATTTCTAACCAGGCTACCAACTGGTTGCAACGAGTTTTATCAAAGACTTCTGTGGGGATGACGACCTTTTGTTGTGAGGAGCTGAGTAGTTAGGCTTGAAAAAGACATATTCTGCATCGTTGATTAGAGCTGATATTCTTTTGTCATGAACTTGTGAACGTTTTCCAACATAAGTGCTTCAGAAATAACATCTCCTACTCCAACGATCTTTCCTCCCTTCTTGTCACCGGCGAAGGATACGAAGTCACCATCGACAAAACGAAAATGCTTCAGAAGTTCCTTTAAGCCAGTCATGTGCCGTGAGCATCCACTATCCACATGCCAAATATATACCATGAGCATCCGAAGCCATTTCTAGAGTTATTCTGAAATACAAATATGTACACTGATCAGTTTGATTTGGGAACCCAGATTTGCTTCACTTTGGATCTATCGTGGAATTAACCAGATTTTTAACATATTTCTTAAAGTAATCAAACTGCTCTGTGAAATTTTTAACAAAATTGTATTCTGGTTCAGAAAAATTCTTGTTTTTACAATGTTTCGTTGTATGTCCTAAATGACCACAGCGAAAACATCGTTTGCGTCTGGGCTTTTTGGTGTTAGAAGATGATGTATGTGATGAGTGTCTTGAGCTGTTTGAGGAGTCTTTTGATGCGGTGTAGCTTGAACTCTCAGCTTTCTTCATTTTCTTGTCAATACGACTTTCATCTTCCGAGCAGTCTTCATCATTGTCGGGATCTGATGAAATTTCTGAGGTTTGATCTTCACTTGATTTGTCTGTAATTTCATCACTTGAATCTTCGGAACTTTGATCTTCTGTTGTTTGATCTTCACCTGAATTTTCTGATTCTTGATCTTCATCAGAACTTGAAGTTTCTTCTTCATTTTCTGAGGCAGAAAAGCTTGAATCTTCTTTGCTTGTTTCTTCAGTGACTTCCTTTTCTGAATCTGTCATACCTGTTCGAGATGGAATAAATTCTGGAATTTCCTCGGTGAGGAATTTTCCAAAACTATTCTTTTTCAATTCTGGCACAAATATAGGAGATTCACACACATTTTTATCATCACAAAATGTAGAATTTAAATCATGACATTCAAACATAACATGTTCATGATCACGGGTCTTAAATGTAGGCACATGGCCCTTACAGTCATCCGGAATATTGTTTCTCTTATCACAGTTCCAGGCGAACCAGTTAACAGTGGAATAACTGTCGCCTGAATAGCCTATTCCTATTTTTGAACCGTCGCAGTCTTCATCCTTATCGCACACATCTTCTTTACACACAAATGAATCTGCATTACTTTTAGGAATATTAGCGGTTGTTTCATTCTTAAAAGAATCGTTTTGTTCTACAGAGGCCTTTTCATCAATGAAATCATTGTCGGGATGAGGAGTTGGCATAGGCACATAGTTTTTGCTACGTGGTGGAAAGAAAAGTTTTCTTTCATTTCCTTGCCTATCCTTATACCCGATCCCGTCTTTTACATACGTTGATCGTTGGCAGTTTTTGATGTCAGTAAAGGCCTTTTGACTGACATTCCATTTGTCTATGATAATTTGTAATTTATTATTTTCGTTCAAAACTTTTCCTAGTCTATCAGTGAGATCGTTTATGATGAAATCTTTTCTAAAAACAAATTCTTTTAGAGTTTGCATTTCAGCTAAAGTTGAATTCAACTTTCTCTGATATGCGGCCTTGTTCTGTTTAAGTTCTTTATTAAATTTTAAAGCTTTGTCTTTTTGCCTTTCAAATTCTAGATTAAGAGATTTGTAATGTGCCACGACATCAACGCATGCTGGTGTGCATAACTTTACTTTAAAGTTATGTGGAATGCTATTTACCAAGTCTTTGTCAGCTTTTTCTTTTGAGGATTCAGTTTTCATTGCTGCTGCTGAGACTTTTCCCTTTTCTTTCTTCCCATCAGATGACTCCTTAGGAACATGCTCCTTGGGTTTTTCAGCTTCTTCAGAATTCTTGTCTTTCTCAGGCTCGGAGGAAGTGAGAATACTCTTCAGACCCTTGTTGGTAGCATCATCTCCTTTTGGGATCCCAATAGCCTGTTTCTCGGTGGGTTTTGACGATGAAGATAAAGACTCGCTTGAGATTTTTGCCATGAGTGCTTTGTGAACTTGTTCCTCTGTTTCAGTATTCTCTTCAGCTTGAGTGTCACCGAGCACAACTGTCTTTTCACTGGACTGTGGAGCCTTTGATGCGCTTGCGGAAGCGTTGAAGTAAGTCGTGTCTAAAGCTTGTTGACTGACACCTTCAGATGCAAGAAGTGCCACGTTCTACAATCCTGTAGTAGACTGAGCAGACTTTGGAGTATAACCAGCTGTGTTCATTTCACGTTTGTTGACATCCATTTCAAACGCTTTCAAAGTGTTAATCAAATCGGATAGAGTGACATGATTTATGCTGTTGAGGAAATCCCTTTTGATCATCATGCACTGTAGGCTCCATTCTTTTGGAAGCGAGTCCAAAAGTTTCTTTATGGCAGCAAGATTAGTGATAGGATTTCCTGCCTTCTTCATCTTGGTCATCATATTCCGAAAGCGACTGGTATGATCGGAAAGGATTTCTCCACGAATTCCACAAAACATGTCGTATTGCTTCTGCACCATGATTCTTTTGCTCTCAATCAGCTCTTCGTTTCCTTCGTAATATTCGATCAAAGCGAGCCAGAGTTCATTTGCAGTTTTGTATTCTTCAAACATGTTACAGTCATCAGTTGACAAAGCCATGGTTAAGGCAACATGTGCACGGCGGTCGCGTTGGATTAGGGCTTTGTCATCCTCAGTGTAGGTGGTGGGGTCAGTGTTAGCAACTATCACGTCTCCTCGAACCACCGTTGGTACATGGGGTCCAACAGCGACGGAAATCCATTGGTTGTAGTCAGTGTATTCAAAGAACGATTTGATGCGATTCTTCCAAGTACCAAAGTCAGGCGATCCTTTCAGTTTTGGTGGTCTTGTAGAAGTTCCGATCTCAAGTTCAGCTTGAGCGATTGGGTTCAATTGATTCAAAGACATTTTGATTGGTTTTTGACAAAATTTTGCTGAACAAACACTAATTTCGCTGATTTGCTGGATGAAGAGCAATTTCGCCGGAAACGTGATTAATTTCGCCGAAGAACTATCTGGAAACACAAGGACACAGAAGACTACGCCGATATCTTCACTGATGAGATAATATCGCTGGACAGGGTGAGAATCCTGCACAAGAGAAAATAGCTAATTCCGCTGGAACATACAACAAACATGTTAGTTTGGCTAATTTCGCCGATCACCGTGATAAAAACGATGTGGTTCTTTATCACTGTCCTCAAAGTCGCCTTCGATAAATTCGCTACAGGGTCAATGACGCTATTTCGCCGGTAATTAACAATTTCGCTTGTGTTTGATCGGCGAAATTGTTAATTATGCGATATTCAAGTTAAATTTGTTGTATTCAAACTAAATTTGCTGTATTCAAACTAAATTTGTTGTATTTAAACTAAATTTTTTGTATTCAAAATAATTCCGCTGTATTCAAAATAATTCCGCTGCGTTCAAAATAATTCCGTTGCAATCAAAATAATTCCGTTGCATTCAAAATAATTCCGTTGCGTTCAAAATAATTCCGCTGTATTCAAAATAATTCCGCTGCGTTCAAGTTTATCTATGCTGACCAGAGGGTTTAACACGAGCTAAAACCCTCTAATCACCCAAAATCGACCCAAAAACCATGTTTCTTTGCATCAAAATGTCCAAAATGACTCCCTAATCACTGATTAACAAAAACCTATCAATTAAACATACCAAATCAATCCATTTTAAGCCCAAAAATTTGAAAAACTAGAAACTTTGAAAAACCTTCAAAACTTTGAAAAATCTTAACAAAAACACAACAAACAAGAGCACTAAGGCTCTGATACCAAATTGTAGATCCCAATATCAATCCGGATCACAGTGGTTGATTGTTTTAGTCTAAAACACCTATTGATTAGGTGTTTGAATATGTAAAAGTCAAGAAAAATCAAAAGATGAAAATGAAGATCTTGGTTTGATGATTAACAACAAGTGTTGTATGAATTCCCAACTGATATAAACGTTAACAAGCTCCTGGAAATCGGATTAAGCACAAGAAATAACAAGAAGATCACAACACTAGAGTTTTCACCAAAGAAACTAGCCAAAACCTTGGCTAGGGCACCATTACATGAGTTTATATAGGATCTGACTTGCCAGCATAATTATAATTATGCTGGTATCTTAATTACACCAAGTCAGATTTGCTACTATCAAAACATTACAATTTTAGCCCCTAGACTTTCTAAAGCTTAATAAACTTAACCAAACCAATCCAGAACCATCTAAAACAAGTACCAACGGTCTCAAATGACCTAACACTCTTTTCTACCGATTTCTTTCCGTGTGTAACGAGCCTAAGCTCTGATACCAGTTGTTAGGACCGGGTGCACACACGAACACGAACATGACACCGAAAGCAATAAACGAACACGAGGATTTACGTGGTTTGGTCTAAACTGAACTACGTCCACGGGTGACAACTAGGATATTTTATTGAGGTGTTAAACATTACAAGTACAATAAATCAATATATAGACTACACAATTAGGGTTGAAGCCCAATGGGCCGCGACTTGGGCCGACTGCCCTAACTATCACGCCACACCCATAGGTGTCGAGAAGTCTACAACCCAACAAGTCGTGCGTATTGATTAGGGTTTACCTAGTTTTGCCACGGATGTCACAATATTCCAGCTCAGGGTGGAGTTCTTCAGACATAGTTAGTTGACAACATAAGGTATGACACTACATTCGAATCATCAACATATCAAACCAAGTTTCCTTGGAAGCATATAATGGATGAACACTAAGAAATGGAGCCTCAAGAACATAGTACTTTGTTTCATCGCTAAGAACCCTTTTTAGATAGCAAAATCAATCCATGAAGACTTTACCATTGAGTTTTGATTTGTATGTATAACAATAAACGGAGAGGAGGATTTGTGAAACAAGGATCATTGGTCCCAGAAAACAATGTTTTAACTAAATTTTGGCAAGTGATTTCAACAAGTATGAAAATAATGTGTGGACTTAGAAATCAAACTTTCAAGAAACAGATGTCACACCCCAACCGATTGCTGAATCATCGGGGCATGGCACTGAGCGAAACAGATTGTCCAGAAGTTTCCATAACAACTATCATTACCATTCAATTTATATAATACGTCCCACACCGTACCTCAAATAGCAAACAAATTATTACAGATAACGTCCAGTCAAATATTCTGTTCCGACAACTCAGATTTAAATATAAATATTGTTTATCTATGTCTAGAGACTCAAGCTGCAAGATCTACAGACAACTATGCTCTAGACTCTTATTCTAGCTTCGCCTTCCTAGCAGATAAGTATCTTAAACACCTGTCACATACGTTAAAATAAAGTCAATACATAAAATGTAAAGGTGAGCATACAAGTTTGATAATAGCATAATAGAGTTCAAAATAGTTTACGCATAACCAGCACGTACACAGAGGAAAACGAAGCATGTTAATTATCGACATGGATCTATCGATACCAATGACTGCGGGTTGACTGCCCGAGGCAGTTCGCAATACATGATTACCACCGTAATCCATGCAAGTAATTGTCCTTAACAACCCCCGTGTGAATGGGTGCTGAGTTCAAACTATAGTACTATCGTCGTTAAGGCAGGTAGACAACATTCCACGTGTAAAAATAACAACAAGCATTCATTTAGTCACGTAATGCATGCGGTAACGGTTAGCGTTTAAAGTAATTGAGTAGTGTGTTTGATTGCGATTTAGAATAGGTAACGTATGTAACACCCAAAAGTGCTAAAGCAAAAAGGGTTCGAGTATACTCACAGCGATTGATGGATTGAAGGGAGCACTTGAGAGTAGGGTTAGCCTGAATAGTTTGATAGCATAACGATAAGCAACGCGTAAAACGGAAAACAAATGTCGGAGGGTCGGACAGCTGGTCGATCGGACGGCTGGCCGTTCGGCTTAACAGTCCGTTCGGACAGCTGTCCAGTCGGTCGGTAGGCCGATCGGATGGCTGTTCGAGTGGATTGTTTCTTCCTTTGAGAAGGATGTGTTTGTGTATGATGGTTTGACTTTTTGAAGTTTTCGTTGTAGCATTCGATCGGCCGGCTAACCGATCGGTTAGGTACTTCAGCAGACAGGTTCTTAGCAGGGTGTGTCACCTGATCGGACGGCTGTTCGATCGGGTGGCACTCCTAGTGCATTGAAAATCGACCAAGTGTTGAAGTATAGTATCTCATGATCCGAAGAGTAATCCAATCGGACGGTAGTCCGATCGAACAGCAGTTCGTTCAATACTAGACTTCAATGAATTGTTCAAGTGTGGGACCATGTGCTAGCCGATCGGCTGGCCTGGTCGATCGGCTGACTGTCCGATCGGCTGGCTGTCCGTTTGGACAGCAGTCCGATCGGTCAGCATCCTGACCTGATCAGCCTGTTTGTCTAACACTTGGTTGCCCTGATTGTTCGTCATTATATCGAGGTGTTTTGACCGCAAGTTGAACCATAGAACCCTCGTTCTTACTTGTTCCTCTTGATCGGACAGGAATCACCCAAATCCGGCCGGTGAACCGTTCGGAACGGAGTTTAAGGTTTAACCCGAAATTGGTGAACCTCGTGGATAGAATCCGGATCTTGAGTCATGCAACCACCGGAATGATTAGCAAGTCGGCACAAGCTCCGTTTCTATCGGTTTGAAGGCATTGAGTGTAAAAGAGTTGAAAAAAAGTTGAAAAACCATCTTTCAATCCTTTTCACCGTGTAAATGTTCAAATCTATGAAAGATCCTTGTTTGTTTATGTGGAAATCGGCTAGATCCAAGTTATTCTTGATGGATTGAAGCTAAACATGAAGTTCTTCAAGAACACCATGATGACATCACCCTAGAACACTTGAATCTTGATGATTTCACGGTTAGAAATCAAGATTTGAAGGATAGAAAGATGTAGGAGTGCGTGTAGATCAAGAAAGTACAAGATTTAGGATGAAATCTTACCGGAATCGAGAGGAATCTGAGAAAAAGAGGGGAGCACGAGCTGGTCGGTCAGAGGTTTCCAAAAGCAGAAGGTTTGAGAGTAACAAGGGGTATTCATAGGATGCCATAAGAGGAAAGTGTTGGCCGATCGGTCAGGCAGCACGATCGGACAGCCTGTCCGATCGGACAGCAGTCCGATTGGCTGGCTGTTCGATCGGCTGGTAGCTTGATCGTTCAGCTGCACGATTCGAATGCTCGGTGCGACGATTTTTGATATTTCGATCTCGATTGCGATTGATGAGAATACGATAGAGTTTCCTATTCAAATTACTTTTAATCCCAACCACTATATCTAACATACAATCATCTATACCTCGCACTATCTCTTCTCCACCAATTATCATGATTCGATTTCGATTGAGTTTCGATTTAGTTTCGATTTCGAGTCGAGTTTCGATTGATTACCACACATAACATAAAGTAGACACGCACACGTAACACATAAGGCACACACACACGTATATTAACACCAAAGTTCGCGTAATTCGAGTCTCGAGTTCGATGATGATTAGATTAGTTCGATTACTGATTAATTGACTTTATCGCATTGTTACTTCCTATTATTCAAAGTCGTAAAGCGGTTCGCATCGATAAATAAACTTCGATTAATTCGTTTGTAATTAATTACTCCACATAATACAACTAACGTGATCATAAACATAAAAATAGACTAACTACGGTCAAAGGAGTCAATCTTGACTTTGACTTTGACTTTTGGTAACACGGGGTGTTACAGCCTCCCCTTGTTTAGGGAATTTCGTCCCAAAATTTGGCTAAAAGCTGCACAACACCGTGACACCTTTTTCTACTTTCTCTCTCTAGACTTTCATTTAAACAACTGCGGGTACTTCGCCTTCATGTCGTTTTCGAGTTCCCAAGTGAACTCTGCGCCTCGTTTGCCTTCCCATCGGACTTTCACAATAGGAATGCGCGAGCGTCTGAGTTGCTTGGTTTGGCGATCCATGATTTTGACAGGCTTCTCCACGAAGTGTAGCGTTTCATTTATTTGAAGGTCGTCGAGAGGTATAATTAGATCATGCTCAGCCAGGCATTTTCGGAGGTTTGACACATGGAAAGTCGGGTGGACGTTACTAAGTTCCTCCAGTAGTTCGAGTCTATAGGCGACTTTTCCGATCCTTTCCAGAATCTTAAAAGGTCCAACATATCGAGGTGCTAGTTTCCCTTTCTTGCCGAATCTGACCACACCCTTCCAAGGTGATACCTTTAGGAGTACGTAGTCGCCAACATCAAATTCCAGGGGCTTGCGTCTCCTATCGGCGTAACTTTTCTGTCTACTTCGAGCTTTCAACAAGTTGTCTCGGATTTGGAGGACTTTGTCAGTCGTCTCTTGTAACAGCTCAGGACCGGTTAATTGCGAGTGACCGATCTCGTGCCATACAATAGGCGATCGACATCTTCTTCCATATTGGGCCTCGAATGGTGCCATCTGGATGCTGGTATGATAACTGTTATTGTACGAGAATTCGACTAGCGGCAGATATTTGTTCCAATTACCGCCGAAGTCTTTGACACACGCACAGAGCATGTCTTCAAGAGTACGGATCGTTCTTTCAGTCTGTCCGTCGGTTTGAGGATGGAATGCGGTACTTAAGTTAAGCGACGTACCAAGAGCTGCTTGAAACGTTTCCCACAATCGTGAGGTAAACCAAGCATCACGGTCAGAAATCATGTCACGAGGCATACCATGATTACAAATGATCTCGTCGGTGTAGATTTGGGCTAATTGTTCTACCTTGTAGTCTTCCCATATTGGCAAAAAGTGGGCTGATTTGGTCAAACGATCAACGACAACCCAAATGCTGTCGTGACCTGATGACGTGGGCGGAAGCTTTATTATGAAATCCATAGCTATACTCTCCCACTTCCATATAGGAATTGGCGGTTGTTCGAGTAAGCCAGCGGGTCTTTGATGTTCAGCCTTGACCCTTGCACAAGTCAGGCATCTTCCGACATAGAGAGCGATATCCCTTTTCATACCCGGCCACCAGTACTTGTAGCGAAAATCCTGGTACATTTTATCGGCACCGGGATGAATAGAATACCGAGATTTGTGGGTTTCGTCCATTAAAATCTTTCACAATTCGGTCCGCTTAGGGATCCAAATTCGGTCCAGAAAATAGAAGATCCCATTCGATTTGCTTACAAGCTGAGCTCCATCGTGATAGATTCTCTCCTTCTTCAAGGTGCGTTCATTAAAACAAGCATGTAGGGCTTCGCGGATGAGGGTTTCGAGATCGTGTTGGGCTTGGGTATTACGAAGGCTGAGCAAATAACTCCGTCTGCTGAGCGCGTCGGCAACGACATTTGCCTTGCCTGGGTGATAACGAATCTCACAGTCGTACTCGTTGAGAAGTTCTACCCATTGGCGTTGACGCATATTGAGTTCTTTCTGATCAAAGATGTGTTGTAAACTCCTGTGATCGGTGAAGATCGTACACTTGGTACCATACAGGTAGTGTCGCCAAATCTTTAATGCAAAAACAACCGCGCCTAGCTCGAGATCATGAGTTGTATAGTTCTTCTCGTGGATTTTGAGTTGACGAGATGCGTAAGCTATGACCTTGTCTCGTTGCATGAGAACACAGCCAAGACCAAGGTTGGAAGCATCACAGTAGACAATGAAGTCGTTGTCCCGTCGGGCAACATGAGAACAGAAGCATTGCAAAGCTTGCGCTTGAGGGTTTGGAAAGCAGACTCTTGTTCAGTTCCCCAAACAAAAGGTCTGTCTATATGAGTAAGAGCGGTAAGCGGCACAACGATCTTTGAGAATCCTTCGATAAATGTCGATAATAGCCCGCTAATCCGAGAAAAGAACGGACTTCAAACGGGTTCTTTGGCGTAATTCAACTCTTAACTACTTCAATCTTCGCAGGATCGACATGGATACCTTGACTATTCACGATGTGACCCAGAAACTGAACTTCCTCTAACCAGAATTCGCACTTGGAGAACTTGGCATAGAGTCGGTTCCCCTGGAGTTACTCGAGAACCAAACGTAGATGTTGCGCGTGTTCGGTTTTCGATTTGGAATAGATCAAGACATCGTCGATGAACACGATGACGAAACGGTCGAGATAAGGCTTACACACACGATTCATCAAATCTATGAAAACCGCGGGTGCATTGGTTAAACCAAAAGGCATAACAACGAACTCATAATGGCCGTAACGGGTGCGAAAAGCGGTTTTAGGTATATCTTCTTCCTGAATGCGTAGCTGATGATAGCCTGAGCGTAGATCGATCTTCGAGAAACACATAGCACCTTGCAGTTGATCAAATAAATCGTCGATGCGAGGTAGGGGATAACGGTTCTTGATGGTTAACTTATTCAATTCCCGGTAGTCGATGCACATCCTGAACGACCCATCCTTCTTTTTAACGAAAAGGACTGGTGCGCCCCAAGGAGAGGTGCTCGGGCGAATAAAGCCTTCTTCAAGTAATTCCTGGAGTTGGTTCGAGAGTTCCCGCATTTCGGACGACGCGAGTCGATAAGGGGCTTTGGCTACGGGGTTAGCTCCAGGAATGAGGTCGATACGGAAGTCGATATCACGACTTGGCGGTAATCCGGGAAGATCATCAGGGAACACCTGAGGAAATTCACGGACCACGGGAACGTCTTTAACTTTTGTCTTCCTTTTCTTTTCCTTCTCCGCTACTACAATGTTGGCCAAGAAAGCTTTGTATCCCTTGCGGAGATACTTGCTAGCTTGGATACATGACATGAGCTTGAGACCTTTCGAAGCAGTTTCACCATATACACACAATAAATCACCATTCGCGAGCGAGAATCGAATCATCTTGTCGAAGCACACAACTTCAGCATGGGGTTTTCGCGAAGAAAGTCCATGCCTACTATGATGTCAAAACTTCCGAGTTGCATTGGAATGAGGTCGATTGGGAAGATGTGATTGTTGAGCTCGAGAGTACAATCACAAAGAACAGAATTAACGGCGACAGTTCTTCCAGTAGCGACTTCAACTTCGAATGACGAGGGGAGATAAGAGCGTTTACGATTAAGGAGCTTCTCAAATTCAAACGACACAAAGCAGTTATCGGCTCCAGTATCAAACAAACACGATGCATAAATACCATTCACAAGGAACGTACCATTAACCACGTTGTTGTCAGCCTGGGCTTGACGAGCATTGATGTTGAAGGTTCTGGCGCGTGCTGGTTGCTGCTGCTGAGGCTGCTGCTACTGCTGGGGCTCTTGCTTCACAACCCTGTTCGGGCACATGTTTGCAAAATGGTTAGGATCACCACATGCAAAGCAGACTCGAGCATTGATCGCGCGTGCCTGAGCTGCTTGTTGGCCTTGCGGGGCTGGGAGTAACGCTTGATGAGCAGTGGCAGGAGTTGCGGTGTTACGGGGACCATAGCGACAGTTGGCAGTGAAATGACCGTACAAATTGCAATGAGCGCAGAAACGACAGGCAAGACCCACCGGATGATGATATGAGCATGTCGGACAGAGCGGGTGGGGACCTGTGTAAGCACGCTTTGCTGGCGGCGCTTGGGTAACTGGTGCTGGTCGATGATGAGACTGCTGCTGAGCCGGTACAGCTTGCAGGGGAGCAGCAGTGGTAGTGATAGCACAGTTCTTGTTGCTGGAGCTGTTGTTGTTGTTGTGCTTCTTCTTGCGGCGTGATGACTTGGATGGTTGAGCAGTGGCGGTTTCGGCGGTTGGTGCAGTGGTGGCTTGATGCAAAGACTTGGAGGGCTTATCCCAGAAACCAGCTTTTACTCGCTTGTCGTTAATCTCGGCGGCAAACAGGTAAGTCTCTTCAATCGATGAGGTCTTCGCAGCGTGAACAAAATCGGCAACATAATCGGGTAGAGCTCGAATGTACTTCTTGATGGCCATGTCTGACGTCTTGACTTGATCGGGACAGATGATGCTAAGCTGTTTAAAGCGAGCCGTTAGGGCTGCGTTATCTCCATCCTTCTGCTTAATGTTCCAAAACTCGTCCTCCAGCTTTTGGCGTTCATGGGGAGGGCAGAATTCGTCCATCATAATGGCTTTCAGCTCTTTCCAAGTCAGCTCATAAGCTGCATCATTCCCGCGTTTGTTTCGTTCGGCCATCCACCAGTCTAGAGCTCGGGACTGGAAGACGTCGGTTGCGTTTAGGGTACGGAGATTTTCTGGACAGCCGCTTTGGCGCAGAGTGACTTCGATGGAATCAAACCACTGAAATATAGCTGTTGGGCCATCTTCTCCGGTGAATTCCTTTGGTCCGCATGCCTTAAACTGTTTGAAGCTGAAAACAGTCTTGGTAGCATCTTTGGGAGCTTCAATTCTCAACTCCTCAGATGATTTGCTGACGTTTTCATAGACATCGCTCACAGCTTTTGCTACTTGTTTGGCGATGATAGCAGCAAGACGTATGTCTCTCTTTTCTTGTTGGGTAAGTGGGGTTCGGTGTCCGGATGACGACATGGTCTGCAACAGACATCGTCGTAGGTCTCAGACACATCAAAATCGAATCTCACCTCACACGTCTACTACTTTACTAAAGCTCAGGAACACGTTGAAGCACGTATCACATAAACACATAGGCACGAAATCACAGATTCACATAATCACATAATCACAGAAGCACATAAGCACGTAGAGCACAGAATCACAGAGGCACATAATATCACGTAATCCTCCTATCAGTACACAGAAGCAGTCAGAATACAGAAACCTACCATTCAGAGCTCGCGTGTCGATTGCGTATAATATATCGAATAGTATAACATATCGAGTAGTATAGTATAATCGTATGGCATGTCGAGTATAGTATAAGCATATATCGTAGCATAATGTCGTCTGGATTGTGGCGACTTGTTAGCGTTTTGAGATAGGAGAGCAATGCGGGTCGTGTGTGTCGATCGAAGTGAGAGCAATAATCGAATAAATACCAAAATTAAACACATAAACAAAAAAACACATAAAATCGACGAATTATCAGAGTCAGCAGTTGCGGGCTCAGAATCGAAACAAATAAAAATCGGGAAATAGATTGTCTGCGGCTATTAGACATCGATTACCCAAAGCGATTCGACTATTCTCAATAGACCTGTCGTCACATTTCGACTTTCGGGATCGTGTTTCTGCCTCGATTCTTGGGCATTCAGCACGCATTCCCTAGGTCATACTCGTGAGTTCAGGTCGTCGGAGTCCATCGAGGCTTTGGTGAGAGTTTTGGTAAAATCACGGGTAAGCCGGCAAGGTTAGGGTTTCACCCCTGGCTTGATAACTTTCCCTTGATTTTGGTAAAATAGAGGAGATTATTCATCAAAATATGGATTTCACTCCTGATTTGGTATAATCTCCCGTTGAACAAGCGTTCGTTATTGAAAAAGCATAATAAAGAGATCACTGATAAGTTGATAAAACAGCATTGATCCAGCAATTTAGTCGAGAATTTGTGGTTTTTCACACCTAATCTTGACTAAATCGCCTTCTCATTATTGAAAATTTGAGTGCGGTGATGATGAGAATTAGCAGAATATATAGCACATAAGCTCGGTCTGTTGGTTCCTAACTATAGTCTAGGTCTCTAAGACTTCGACCCGGGCCAGGTCGAGTCTAGCCTAATTCCCTATAGTTATGGCTCTGAAACCAATCTGTCACACCCCAACCGATGGCGGAGTCATCGGGGCATGGCACTGAGCGAAACAGATTGTCCAGAAGTTTCCATAACAACTATCATTACCATTCAATTTAAATAATACGTCCCACACCGTACCTCAAATAGCAAACAAATTATTACAGATAATATCCAGTCAAATATTCTGTTCCGACAACTCAGATTTAAATCTAAATATTGTTTATCTATGTCTAGAGACTCAAGCTGCAAGATCTACAGACAACTATGCTCTAGACTCTTATTCTAGCTTCGCCTTCCTAGCAGATAAGCATCTTAAACACCTGTCACATACGTTAAAATAAAGTCAATACATAAAATGTAAAGGTGAGCATACAAGTTTGATAATCGCATAATAGAGTTCGAAATAGTTTACGCATAACCAGCACGTACACAGAGGAAAACGAAGCATGTTAATTATCGACATGGATCTATCGATACCAATGACTGCGGGTTGACTGCCCGAGGCAGTTCGCAATACATGATTACCACCGTAATCCATGCAAGTAATTGTCCTTAACAACCCCCGTGTGAACGGGTGCTGAGTCCAAACTATAGTACTATCGTCGTTAAGGCAGGTAGACAGCATTCCACGTGTAAACATAACAACAAGCATTCATTTAGTCACGTAATACATGCGGTAACGGTTAGCATTTAAAGTAATTGAGTAGTGTGTTTGATTGTTATTTAGAATAGGTAACGTATGTAACACCCAAAAGTGCTAAAGCAAAAAGGGTTCGAGTATACTCACAGCGATTGATGGATTGAAGGGAGCACTTGAGAGTAGGGTTAGCCTGAATAGTTTGATAGCATAACGATAAGCAACGCGTAAAACGGAAAATAAATGTCGGAGGGTCGGACAGCTGGTCGATCGGACGGCTGGCCGTTCGGCTTAACAGTCCGTTCGGACAGTTGTCCAGTCGGTCGATAGGCCGATCGGATGGCTGTTCGAGAAGATTGTTTCTTCCTTTGAGAAGGATGTGTTTGTGTATGATGGTTTGACTTTTGAAGTTTTCGTTGTAGCATTTGAAAACATTGAAGTATCTTTACCTTTCAGGTCGGTCGATTGGACGGTTGTTCGATCGGCCGGCTAACCGATCGGTTAGGTACTTCAGCAGACAAGTTCTTAGCAGGGTGTCACCTGATCGGACGACTGTTCGATCGGGTGGCACTCCTAGTGCATTGAAAATCGACCAAGTGTTGAAGTATAGTATCTCATGATCCGAAGAGTAATCCAATCGGAAGGTAGTCCGATCGAACAACAGTTCGTTCAATACTTGACTTCAATGAATTGTTCAAGTGTGGGACCATGTGCTAGCCGATCGGCTGGCCTGGTCGATCGGCTGACTGTCCGATCGGCTGGCTGTCCGTTCGGGCAGCAGTCCGATCGGTCAGCATCCTGACCTGATCAGCCTGTTCGTCTAACACTTGGCTGTTCTGATTGTTTGTCGTTATATCGAGGTATTTTGACCACAAGTTGAACCATAGAACCCTCGTTCTTACTTGTTCCTCCTGATCGGACAGGAATCACCCAAATCCGGCCGGTGAACCGTTCAGAACAGAGTTTAATGTTTAACCCGAAATCGGTGAACCTCGTGGATAGAATCCGGATCTTGAGTCATGCAACCACCGGAATGATTAGCAAGTCGGCACAAGCTCCGTTTCTATCGGTTTGAAGGCATTGAGTGTAAAAGAGTTGAAAGAAAGTTGGAAAACCATCTTTCAATCCTTTTCACCGTGTAAATGTTCAGATCTATGAAAGATCCTTGTTTGTTTATGTTTAAATCGGCTAGATCCAAGTTATTCTTGATAGATTGAAGCCAAACATGAAGTTCTTCAGGAACACCATGATGACATCACCCTAGAACACTTGAATCTTGATGATTTCATGGTTAGAAATCAATATTTGAAGGATAGAAAGGTGTAGGAGTGCATGTAGATCAAGAAAGTACAAGATTTAGGATGAAATCTTACCGGAATCGAGAGGAATCTAAGAAAAAGAGGGGAGCACGAGCTGGTCGGTCAGAGGTTTCCAAAAGTAGAAGGTTTGAGAGTGACAAGGGGTATTTATAGGATGCCATAAGAGGAAAGTGCTGGCCGATCGGTCAGGCAGCACGATCGGACAGCCTGTCCGATCGGACAGCAGTCCGATTGGCTGGCTGTTCGATCGGCTGGTAGCCTGATCGTTCAGCTGCACGATTCGAATGCTCGGTGCGACGATTTTTGATATTTCGATCTCGATTGCGATTGATGAGAATACGATAGAGTTTCCTATTCAAATTACTTTTAATCCCAACCACTATATCTAACATACAATCATCTATACCTCGCACTATCTGTTCTCCACCAATTATCATGATTCGATTTCGATTGAGTTTCGATTTCGAGTCGAGTTTCGATTGATTACCACACATAACATAAAGTAGACACGCACAAGTAACACATAAGGCACACACACACGTATATTAACACCAAAGTTCGCGTAATTCGAGTCTCGAGTTCGATGATGATTAGATTAGTTCGATTACTGATTAATTGACTTTATCGCATTGTTACTTCCTATTATTCACAGTCGTAAAGCGGTTTGCATCGATAAATAAACTTCGATTAATTCATTTGTAATTAATTACTCTACATAATACAACTAACGTAATCATAAACATAAAAATAGACTAACTACGGTCAAAGTAGTCAATCTTGACTTTGAGTTTGACTTTTGGTAACACGGGGTGTTACAACAGAAATAAATAATTTTCAAGTTTATATCACTTTGAAAAGGTTACAAGGTGATTTTATGATTATTGGCTAGTACAAACAAATACTTAAAGAATTCTGTGATGAAGGGCATTGGAGTTTCGTAGGATGTGATAAATGCTAGGCTTGACTCATTTTCCTTCGGTTTATTATTCCCTATTTATAGGTAGTGATTGGTACGCAGGAATGAGAGGCGGAATGGAATCATTCATTACGAGTGAATGAAGAAAAGAGAGTTTGGTTGGTCAATGGAATGAAATCACCCATTCCAAAAGGCATTCCATTCCTTCGAAATCATTCGATCTACCCCCCATGTTTTTTTTCATTACATCCCCTCTTGCACCATTCATCAACAACACCACAACCCACCACCACCACCACCATCGCCGACACCATCGTCGCCTCCACCCGCAATCCGTCACTGCCTCCGCCGCCACCCCGACAGCCGCCACCGCCCCCGCCACCCACCCGCCACTGTTGCCACCCACCGCCGCCACACATCACCACTGTCGACGCCATCCACCATCACCGTTGACGCCACCTACCACCACCGTCGACGCCACCACCACCGCCACCAACGCCACCTCCGTCGCCACCCCCTGGTCACCGCCACCCGCCGCCACCGCCTCCACCGCCACTTGCCGCCACCACCACCAATCGCCGCCGTCTCCCACCACCCATCATCGCCACCTATAACCAACCACAATCACTACCACCGACCACCACCACTCACCGCTGATTTTATTCCTTCGTTTTTCTTGCCTACCAAACAATACACAATAATAGTTCATTCCCTTCACACATGGTAACCAAACAAGACATGAAATGGTAATGATCCATTGCATTCCTTCGTCCATTCCATTACCTCGTCCATTCCATTACTTCGTCCATTCCATTACCCCATACCAAACAGACCCGTAAAGAATGTGAGGTATGAATAAACTTTAGTTTATTCATACACTTGTATTGTCAAAAAAGTAGCTTTTTGACATATTGATTGAATCCTTTTAAGTCCACTAATCACTTAGGAGTTCGTACAGAACCTTATCTCTTTGTTATGTTGCTTTATCAGAATTCTGATGAACTCCTTATCAGAAATCTGCTGTCCTTGATCATCAGATTTTACCAGACTCTGATAATAAAGATCAGATTTATCATTAGAAAAATCAGATTGGCTTGATCTGATCTTCCTTTCTTGTTGAGGATTACTTTCTTATCTGTTTTAGGATGGTGTTCTTCTTTATTTCGTTCAATCGTCATGTATCTTCCTTTATAAAGAACTATTAACTTTGTCATCATCAAATCTGATCAGAATGATCAAATTATTTTTCTTCAATGCTTAGAAAAGTTTCCTAACATTATAAGACATGTACAAAATAAAGTATGTAATTTAGTATTATTAATGTTAAAAAACATTTAATAAATAATGACCCTTTCAATTAATTCCATCCATAAGGTGTTAAACGATAACATACATTTTTGTGGAACACTAATGTTAAAAAACATTTAATAAATAATGACCCTTTCAATTAATTTCATCCATAAGCTGTTAAATAGGGGTGCAAACGAGCCAAGCCCGACCTTGACCAGGCTCGAGCTCGAGCTCGATTCGAGCTTTGTTTTCAAGGCTCGAGCTCGGCTCGTTTGTATTTTCTCAAGCTCGAGCTCGGCTCGGGTTCGGCTCGTTTATTATCTATTAATTAATATATTAAATAAAAATAATATATATAATATACTTTTTAGGCTCGCGAGCTCGATAAGTAAAGCTCGGGCTCGGGCTCGTTTACTAAATAAGTTTATTTTTAGGTTCGAGGTCGGCTTGTAAACACGTTTGAATAAGCTCGGCTCGTTTACACTAAGGCTCGATAAGGCTCGACGAGCCTAACGAGCTTCACATGCGATGCTCGAGCTCGGGCTCGATAAGCAAACGAGCTTTATTTTAGGCTCAAGCTCGGCTCGGGCTCGATAAGGAGTGTTAAACGATAACATACATTTTTGTGGAACACAATTAGCCTTTCAATTAATTCCATCCATAAGGTGTTAAACGATAACATACATTTTTGTGGAACACAATTAACTATATGTTGAAATACCTTGAGATTAACAAACCGGTCGCTATCTTCGTTAACACGAAACAATCCGAAGCACTCAAACACCTTTGAGCCTTGATCGTAATCCACAAAAAACCAAACCAGAAATATGGACCTGTTTTACATAATTTATACCTTATCGAGGGTTTAAATATACAGGTATCACGATCTTTGACAATATTAACACTCACTAAATTATATTGGTTTTTTTTTTTTTTTTCAATAATCGATTTTGGGTATTCTTTTATATTTATTTTGATTCTTGTTAAAGAAATAAAAACTTTTACAAAATCTCACCGAATTTATAACATAATTTAGAAGGTTTCTTAAAGAGCCGAGTCGAACCGAGCTTGACCCAGTTGTTTTGGCCAATTTTACGATTCATTTTTTGGGACCTTCTAAATTGTGTTATAAACTAGTTAATGTTCCGCCCGCGTTGCGGGGCGATGGCCGAATAATTCTCAATCAATTAAAAAAAGACTACTATAATTTTGGTAGGAAAAAAAAAAACAAAAACGATGATAAGACCGTAATTTTGGGCTCAGGGCAAAACTGTAATTTTTCAGGACTAATGAGCGAGTGTTAGGCATCTCCTTGACACGAAAAAAAATTAAATCGAGTAAACCAATTAAAACAAAAAACCTTTATAGTTTTGCTGAAAAAAACTAAAACGATTGGAAAAACGTAATTTTTAACAGATTGCGAAATCATAATTTTAATTCAGGGATAAAATCGTAAATTAAATGGACCAATGGGGCAGTGCCAGGAAGCTGCCGGCATGACTGTAATTTTACACTGGGGGCAAAATTGTAATTTCACCAGGAAAACAACAAAAACGATGGACAAAATGTAAATTTAAGTTGAGGGCAAAATCGTAACTTGGCTGTGAGAAAAAAAACTAATGGCAACTTACAGTGAAGAGGTTTATCATAATTTTGAACCGGGGGCAAAATTGAAATATTTAGTTGGGAGCAAAAACGTAAATTTATTTTTAAGTGAGTGTAAAAACATAATTTTGAACTGATGGCAAAATCGTAATTTTAAAGCAGGATAAAACCCTAAATTTGTTGGGCCAATAAGGGAGTGTCAGGCAGCTGCCTGACACTATTCCTCCGCCCATGTAAGCCAATCGATGAAAATCACTATTGCACTCCATATACTTTGTAGATATTGAAGTGCGTGGCTGAGCCAATCATGAAAATCACTATTGCCCTCTATATGCTTTGTAGATATTGAATTAGGTGGGAGATGGTAAAAGTTTTTCCACATCCCAAAAATCGTGTTCTAAATTGTGTTAAAGAAAGAAAAACTTTTATCATATCTCACTCAGCTCGGTTTAACTCGGCTCGTTTACAGCCCTAAAAATTGCAATTGAGTTGGAGCCGAGTTTGAGCTGGGTCGAGCTCGGTTCGACTCAGTTCGAACTAACAAAGAACTGCAAAATTTAGTACTTAAAAAGCTCTAAAAATGAATCTTTTCATAGACTAAGGACCATAATTGCAATTTAATTTAACCAAATGGTTAAATATACGAAGTATAAATAGTTAGCTCACTTTGTACAGTGTCTTTACCATTTTTTACAGGGGAGATACTCCATTAGTTTTTGTCTTCTGAGCGATATGGGACGAAAAAATGAAAGATGTAAACCTTATTGAGCCGGCTCACGAGCCGAGCCAAGCCAAACTCGAGCTCAGCTCATTTACAAACCAAGCCGAGCTGGCTCGTTTACAACCGAGCCAATTTCGAGCTGAGCATTTTTTTTAACTTTTTCGAGCGAGCTGCGAATCGCGAGGTTTTTGAACACCCCTAGTTTGTTTCCATAACATTTGTTGTCTTTTAAATTTGAAAAACTAACTACATCATCAAAAATACATCCAAAATTTAATTACAATTTACATTAATATTAGTAAAAGGCACTTATAAAACATTTCGTGACACTAACCATTATAATCAGACTTATAACACATCCAAGCTGATTTATAAAGGTCTTTATAACATGGAGTCTAATAGATACACAAACTTTTACGCACAACCAGGCCAACATAGGATATAAAAAAACGTTTCTTTTCAACAAAAGATCTAAATATCATAGTATAACACTTAACGTTATCTAATCCTTAGCTATAGATCACAAAAAAATGTCTTTGTACTCACGACAATAAGAATCAAAAGATTAAATGGAACCGTATATGAGCAACTGTTATCTATCTTCGATTTCCTAGCACCGCAAAAAGGACACTAATCATAAGTAAATGTGAAGTTGAGTAGGTAGTGCATCAAGGGTTAAAATGTGGTATGAATTGCTCGGTCAATGTTTTAAAATGTTCGGTCTCCCCTTCAAGAAGCTGCACAACCTGCAACAACAATCTAAAAGTTTGTAAGAAGGTTTGTTAAAGGTCAAGCGTACCAACACGTCATTTGCCATGTTGATACCAAAATTAATGTCTCAAAGTTAAGATAGTTTCTTTTTGGGGAAAATATTATTGTTACATGACCAAATGCTTTTATGTTTGGATATTACCTCTCCCATGGATGGACGTTTCTCAGGGTCAACTTTCACACACAAGTATGCTGTTTTGGCCATGTGATATAGTTCGTAGGGGTCATATGAATCTCCAAGGCGTGGATCGATTAGATCATGCAATGCAAGGCTCTCAACTAATGGCTCGGCCTATATCAAAAGATCAAATTTGGAATAAATAAATACATACACACACGGCTATGGCTGGTTGACTTGATGAAACTAAATAGAACCCAAATATGTTATTTTTTTCAAAGAAATCAACCGTAACCCGGACATTCCTAAAACTAAGTAACCCAAATACAACACAACTAACTCATTTATTTAAATGGGTTAGTGGGTGGCAAATGACTTGTAAATAGCTTAATCAGTCATAAACATGTTTATATATGAGTGTGTAGAGTTCATGCGACAACTATTTTTAAGGAGAGCATTTGAAAATTAGTGTGAACACAAACAAAATAAACCGAAAATAAAAATAAATAAATAAATAAAAACACAAACAAAGAACCCACACCCTACCACCCAAAAACCTAAACCCCCACCCCACACAAACAAAATAAGCTGATTTATAAAGGTCTTTATTAATAAAAAAGTCTCGATTTTAATGGATAATTAAAAAAAATTGTGTGTTTTCTAAACTTTTTTTAGGTAGTTTTGTTTGTTTTCACACTAATTCTGAACCTAAATGATGGTTTCTGAATGATCTTCACTATATTGAGAGGATCTAAGAAAACTGTTTATTTGTGAGAAAACTAAAAAAACTTAAAAAAACACACCAATTTTTTTAACATTTTGGTTCCAATTTTTTTTATCTTAAAAATGCTATATTACAGCTAAAAATAGTAAAAATAAAATAAAAATTTGGGTGTGGGTTTTAAGTTTTTTCTTTTGGAGTTTTTTGGTTTTCTCACAAAGAAGGGTTTCTCATTTGAGTTGAAAAAACTTAAGAAACCATTGTAAACATCCTATGTAACATTTTTATTTTTCTCTAAAAAAACAGGGAATATAACATAATATTTTTGAACATTTTTGTAAGTAAAAAAACAAAAAAAAAGCGCCAAGTATTTTTTTAAATGTTAAATATTCATGTTACAAAATATATATGTCCAAGAAAAATGTAACATATAGATTTTGAACATTTTGTTTGAAAAAAAAAATGTCTGCGTTTTTTTAAATTTTTTATAAAACTATTCAAATATATTTATGTTATATTCCCTGTTTCTTTTAGAAAAATAAAAACAAAAATGTTACACAAGGTTTTCTAGGGTTTTTTTTTTAACTTAAGTGGGTTTTTGTTATATATATATATATATATATATATATATATATATATATACACATATATGAGAGAGAGAGAGAGAGAATGGTTAAAATAGGAACTGTCCCGTGTCGTAAGAACTTGAGAACTCTTAAAAAATGTTTTTTTTTTCAAAAAAAAATTGATGAATTTTTTTATATTTTTTTGTAACCTTTTCAATAATAATAATAATAATAATAATAATAATAATAATAATAATAATAATAATAATAATAATAATAATAATAATATCTTATACGACTTCTTATGTTAGTGTAAACAAATTTACACAATAGTAATGTTCTCAAGTGTTGACATCATCAGTTTTGCAAAACAAATTTACATTGTGTAAGACAAACTTACATGTCAAATAAATGTCGGCTCGCAATTCTCACAACTCGGATGAATTCTCATCTGAAATGATTCATATATACACACACATACATACAAACACTCTATTCAATTTTAAACGGATTAACGGGTCAGATTATTTATTAAACAAATTACATGAGTCATAAACCCATTATATTACCACCTCTAGCGTGTGTATATCTCATGATTTTTAGAGTTAGACATAAGGAAACCAAAAATATAAATATGAAAGATGCATAAAACCCAAAGGATATACCCATTGTCTTAAGGATTGATGGTAATCTTCAATATTTGGATTAACAACTTTCCGTCCTGATATTAACTGTATAAGAGTAATACCGTATGCATAAACATCTGTTCTCACTGAAACCATGCCATTCTCTGCATATTCTGGTGCAAGATAACTGCATAATATAGACACATCAATTCTTCATCATTTATAAAAATGAGTAGATTTCATCGTGTTTGCTTTGAAACTACTTTTGATTGCAAATGATAATATGACTACAAGAGTACAAATGCAGTAGGACAAACTTTGTATTACTTGATATACCTTTTTTAACTTTATTATTTGTTCAAAAGTTGTGTCCTTATTATATTATATATATTTGAGGTAAGGTTCATGAGAAAACCCAATGCAGTATGCTACATATACATGCAATATATCATACTATGTATATGTAGTACTAATATCACATAGGTAGTATGATATATTTCACACATGTATACTCAGGATGCATGAATTTTTAGATTATAGGAAAAGTGATTATTAGAAAATTTAAAAGATACAAGAACACCTGGAGAAAACAACTTTTAAACAAGATTTTTTTTTATTTTTAGTTTTTCTTTCCTTTTATACGTTACTATTATTCTTGAAAATTAAAAAGAAAATAAAATATATATGTAGATGATAAGGTACATATGTGTAGCCCGTGAACTACATGATACACCTCATATGTGTATATTCGTAAGCTACATTGTAGTTGATCATCAATCTACAAATATTTTTTGAAAAAAAAATTGTATTTTCACAACACTAACCTTATAAATAAAGGAAATGAAAAGTAAAAAAAAAAAAATGATTGGGTGTTAGTAGTTTTCTCGGTTTTCAAGTTTTTTATATTTTTTCAATAAACCTATACACATACACACACGCAAAGTAATACAACTTTTAAAATGTATTGTACAATATTTTAAAACATATTGTTGACTTTTGAACCAGCTACCTCCACAATTTTTAAACGACCATAACCTTTTCATACGATATCTTTTTAAAGAACCACACCAAGAAAAAGTATTTTATTATCTTTAATTTGAGTGTGGTATTGCTATAGGTTTTTTTAATATATTAAAAAAATTACATGTTACGTGCCAACCGGTGTCTGTGTTTCCCATCGCATCACATAAAAGCATCTATATATCGTAAATGAGGAGTATCTAGATAAAATATATTTTGTATGAATTCAGTAAGTTCTTTTATTCTTTCTAGAGCCGGGTGATGAAAAATTATCATGAAGGGTTCATGCGTAAAGAGAACCACAAAGTTACTTGAAAACTTGAGAGAACCATCATCAAGCAAGCTTTTTTTTTCAACTTTTTTTTAATTAAAAGGTTATATTTGTAAAAATAAAAAAATAAAAATATATATGTAGATTGACGAGCTACATATATGCAGCTCATACATGTACATATTAGTAGCTTTCATGATGTAATATAATATATGTCGTTCACGAGCTACATATATGTAGTTGGGCAATCTATATACATATATATAATTTTATTAATTTCCATAAATATTAGTAACATATAACAAACTATCAAATAAATAATAATTTTTTTTTTGTTAGATGATAATAGTTCTCAAGTAACTATGTGGTTCCCACTAGGATGAACTTGATTAGAAGATTTTATGTCTTCCTGAAGGGAGAGGTTAGGGGAACAAAAAGAGAGGTTAGGGGAACAACAAAAAAAAAGTTGGAAATTATTATTTTACATGTAAAAAATACACAAAAACAAGTGTTTATATAGAAAAATAAAATATATATCTATAAAATTTTTCAGGCCTTTTGCATATAAACACCTATAGAAGCTGTTCAGGTAAAATTTTTGTAAATAGTATTTTTTTTTTGTTTTTGTTTTTACTTTTTATTAGATGTGTTTTTTTGGTTTTGTATAATATTTATATGTAAAACGGCTTCTACCTATGCGTTTATACGCAAAAGATCGAAAAAAGATTATGTAAATCTGATTTTTTTCACAGGTATATATGATTCTTATAAGTTTTTTTACGTGTTTAACCCATGGTACCCCGGTTTTTTCACCTTTTTGTGGTTTCCATTGAAGTCCCGCTCTCCCTAAATCCTATCTGTTTAGCTGTATCCTTCTATATGTTGATATCAAGACCATGCAAAACGCATGCCAATAAATCATGCAAATCGTTCATAAACAATAACTAATTGATATGTATGATTTTCTATGTTTAATTGACATGTGTTTTGCGTGATCTATTTATTTACAAGGAGATATGTTGACTGACTATATATAAGTTGGGATGGCATACAAGAAATATGTGCATAATACTTTCATGTGGCTACAGAAGAATTAACATTTCGTAAAGATCAAGTTTATTTTAATTATAAAAAGGTGATTGAAGCATCCATACCCTAGAGATAGAGGTATGTATTAATAGGGTTAGGATCATTTGAGAAGCACTAGGCTAATTGAGAAACTTGAGAAGCATTCTGAACCACACATTTTTCTTAAGCTTTTCATAATATACACATATGTATAGTTTAAAATTGACTATATACACATGTGTATAATTCAAGATTTGACAATATACATATATGTATATAGTTGATTTCAACTATACATATGTGTATATTACGAAAAGCTTAGGGAAATGTGTGGTCCAGAATGCTTCTCAAGTTTCTCAAATAGAGTGAACTTCTCTTAGGATCCCTACCCTGTATTAATATACCAAAAACTTTATGATAATGCTGGACGGATGGAGAGAATATACTAAATTATGTTCTTTATTATACAACATAAAAAAATGTCTCACCCCAATGTACCAAGGATTCTAGTCTGGATAGGAGAATCATTTGTCTTCCACTTTGCAAGCCCAAAGTCACCTAACTGTGTTAAAAAAACATAGCACACATTGGTAACCACCATAATAATATATACTAAAAATTTAAACCTGTATCATACATATTATTTATCAAGAAACAACCTATAAAAAACAAGTGACAGTTTTTTTTTATACCATTGGCACAAAGTCATGAGTGAGCAATATATTGCTTGGTCTAAGATCCCTGTGAATGATAGGACTACTGCGACACTCTTCGTGAAGAAATCGCAATCCTTTCGCAGTTCCTATTGCAATTGCTCGTCTTTTATTCCACTCAAGAACATTGGCTGCTTCATCTTTCAAATACACCCAAGCACCACATCAGAAATTTAAAAATGTCCAACATGATCAAAGTTAACCTTTGATCAATGCTTACCGAATAGATGCCACTCAAGTGATCGATTGCAGATATATTCATAAACCAATATGTTAGTATCTTCTTTGCAGCAATAACCCAATAACATCACAATATTTCTATGGCGTGCAAAACCCAAAACATAAACCTCAGAATGAAATTCCTCAAATCCTTGTGTGCTCGCTTGTTTTCGCACCTTAGCAGCAATAATTTGCCCATCTTTAAGTTGACCCTTATAAACTAGACCATAACCTCCTTCACCTAACAAGTTGTCAGCTGAAAAAAAGTTTGTGGCTTCTTGTATTTCTGCGTAACCGAATCTGATGGATTCATTGATATACAGTTCTGTTGTCATCCCACAAGCATTGCACACAACGGGTTTAGTAGATCTTTTTCGTCTAGGAGTTTTCCCTGAAGTTCCAATCATATGCGAGGATATGTTGTGATTATTTCCGGCTCCACCTGCTTCAAAGATTGAACTAACTCATAATCAAGCACTTTTAAGAATCGTCGAACATTGGATACACTATGTGATAGGGACGTAGCTTTGTGTGGGCCAGGAGGGGCACCCGACCCCCCGAACTTTTCGCTCAGTAGTGCCTGGTATGTAGTTTTCGTATAGAATTTTTTAGGTATATACGTTTTCGACCCCCCGATCGGAAATCTCAAGCTTCGCCACTGATATGTGACTTTCGTTCTATTGAATATTGATTTGAGCCTTTTATTTTAGGTAACTTTTTACGTTTGACAGATATTCGTATTATTAATGGGTTGAAATTGCTACCTCTAGACTATAAACTATAGATATTTTTACGAATCTCGGAAAACTCATAACTTAATCTACATCAATTCTGAGTAGCATAATTTTTTTCTTATAAAAACTTGTAATTTCTTCTCTGTCTTTATTGTTTGTAATCACTTCATATTATATACTTTTTAGCCACTTTTTCGGAAACACATATATATGTGAGCTTGTTTGTCCTCCTAGTTGTGCCACTTGTGTGTCTTATTGCATGGGTTGTTTTGTGTTTAATTAATTTGTCACATCTCTAATGGGGCACGCACTGGATAAATAAATAGCTATAAAGGAAATGAGTGCAATTTGTTGAAAGGTCAATTAAAGTTATTAATGCACGCAAAGTTTTATTAAAGAGTTAATTACTGTTTTCGTCCCTGTGTTTTGTCAAAAATCACTATTTCAGTCCATTAGTTTAAAAATTGTGATTTCAGTCACTATGGTTCACTTTCGTAACTATTTCAGTCCATGTGGTTTCACTTTCGTAACCATTTCAATCCATTTATTCTGTTAGTACAGGGACTGAAATGGTTACGAGGTGACTAAAATGGTTATGAAAGTGAAACCACAGGGACTGAAATCGCAAATTTTAAACTAATGGACTGAAATAATGATTTTTGACAAATCACAGAGACGAAGTCAGTAATTAACTCTTTATTAAAAAAAAAACTTAAACTATCGTTGAAATGGTATAATATTTGGAATACTTATGACAAAATATTTTTTTTGAACGGCTTAATTTTTGTCATCAATGAAATTTGAAAACTCACCATTTGAAAAGGCAAAACCTTATCCGACATGTTTTTTTGTCACTGATGGAATCTGAACACTCACCATATAAAAATGCAAAGTCTTATCCATACCATTAGGCCAAATAGCCTTTGGCATATATGACACACTAATTATTTACATACATAGATCCATGTCAAAAAGCTTCCATGTTGACTCGATCCCACTACAAGATAAGAAATTGGTGACTGGAGGGTTTAGTGTGGGACACCGTGTTCTGGATTGACCAATAGCAGCGACATACGACCTGTCGCTATTGGTAGCCCTTTCTTGTAGTGTCCCTAACTTTCCCAAGTAGTGATATCTATGGTTTATAGTAGGTGTCAATTTCAACCCATGAATAATACGAATATCTATCAATCATAAGCTATTAAAAAATACAGAATGCAATGCTTGATTATGAGTTAGTTCATTCAAGTTAAGGAACAGGTCAATGTAGATACTTTTTTGGCATGGATCCTAACACAACAGATAGAAACACTTTGTTCAAATTTTTTAAGTTTATGTAGATAATTTGTGTCAAAAATATTACATATATTATACCATTTCAACAATAGTTAAGATTCTTTTGTCATAAACTGTTGCATACGTTAATAACATTTCAACAATAGTTAAGGTTCTTTTTATCATAAACTGTTGCATACGTTAAAAACTTTTTTTGGCATTTCAACAAATTTCACTCTTTGACTCATGTCCTATTTATTTTAGTAGATAATTATGAATCTATATATGCACACATACAATTGACTCATGTCCTATTAATTTTAGTAGATAATTATGAATCTATATATGCATACATACAAAAAAAAAGTTTCCTGACCTGATACGTGTTGCTTTGATAAACCTTCAATATCATCAGACAACATGGAACTTTGAACAAAGGATTTGCGCATTAAAGAGGAAGAAGATTTCTTTGAAGGCATTTCTAGATTTTCAATAGAACTATATGACCCCGAGTAGCTATGAGAGATGCTTGTCTGGTCGACATTTTGATTATCCCGTGGATGAGGATTAGCGGACAGTTGAACATGCTTTGACCTGTAGAGAACGACTTTGACTTCTGTACTATCTGTGTCGATAGTTGGCTCGGTACTTAAAGTCCTTAATTTCAAGTCATCTGAAAGTGTAGCAAGATTGCAATGGATTTGACCTTGGTAAAACTTCACATCCCGTTTCAGTTGCCTGTGAAAAAATTTGTTACATTTCACCGAAAAGTGTAAAATTAGCAAGAGTGTGTAACATTAAAAATAATTTAGGATGAATACGTTATATCATGCTAACATAGATGTGTGTTTGTGGGAGAAGACCATGATAGCACACGACTACATTCTCCAAACAACACAAGCATATATATGCTTCATAACTTGTGAAAACCATGATAGTGTTGGTATCATCATCATCGGAAACCCAGGACCATTCGGAACGGACGGTGTTGTGACCACACACACAATCATTTTCATACAACCCACAATAATCACAGTGCATCATCATGAATCGAACAAAACTAACTTGTGAATGATAATGAAACTAACCGGAAAACAACTTGTAACGAACTTGAACTTTGAATAACAATCACTTGTAATTACACGAACTTGAATAACTAACCGAACCGAAGAACAATGGGATTTGCAGCCGGCTTTATACTTGATGAACAGTCACGTCTTCACAGTCGCAACGTTTCAAACGAAGGGGTGTGATGTTCCACGATAACCGCTCATGCGGTTATTATCTTTGAGATGTGCCGGTTCATGATAACCTCGGCCCAAATCCACATGCTCTCTAATCCGCTACATAATCCTACTGGACTTACAAACTTGTTCGACCCATTACAATATGGCCTACGGCCCAAACACATAAAACATAAACACTAACTGTTTGACCCATAATAAACTAAAACAAATAAATAAACGTTACCGGCCCGAAAGCCGTTTCTTGTACTCGGATGGACTTGATTAAACATCGTTCTTCATTCACCGCCCTAAGCAAGAACATCCGAGTCTCCGGCCGCGATCACTCCTTGCGATTGTTGGTGACCTCGATCTTGACCACCACGTCGTCGTCGCTTGATTCGTCGAGCCAACCGCAATTGTTACTTGAATTTCCAGCCATGCCATCCTCCTTTCTTTCACGCTCTTTCTTCATGTAGTCGAAGTACCACTCGACTAATTCCAAATAATAGATGTAGGCGACTTTCACCTCGTAAGCGTCATCCGGTTCGTAGCCGTACTTGGCCGCAATCACGTCCCACATATTTTTCTCCATTACTTCTTTGAACCCACCGTTGTGCTTCACTATGCGGTGTAACAATATGAGACTAAGGTCTCGGCCATCGATTAATTCTGGCGGCATTGCTTTCTCACATACAATCCCGAGAAAATCCGTAATGAACCAAACCAAGACTTCTTCGAACGGTGCATCGAAGAACCTTTGGTGTTTCTTTATTTCCTCGTGCAATGTAATAAGATCTCCCGGTTCCACACAACTTTCCATAATCATGTTTCTTTCAACGACGTCCTCCTCGAGTTGCGAGAGGATTAACGCTCGCTCCCGAAGCGTTTCTCTTGATTGACGCGGGTTATCTTTCTCGCCTTCAATGTAAATCAACAGTGCCTTTTTCGCTTTCTTGGAATACACAACTTCTTTCTTTCTAGCCTTTGAATGTTCACCGTACACTTTCTTCTTGTTTCTTGCTTTCTCGAATTCTCTTTCATAATAATCACCCAAACACTCTTGGAATTCTTTTTTTTCCTTCTTGTAGCCGTTGTCAACGCCAAGATTATCGTAGAACGCATTGAGATAATCTTGTTCCAAGTCGACTTCCGACTTGTCTTCATAAATGTCGAACCCTTTCGACCGACAACCAAACATTTTCTTTAACACACACGTATCTCCCATGGTGACCGTTTCTATCCCTTGGAACAAGAGTTGTTCTAGACTTAGAACATTCTTGTCTAGACTTGGTGCATAACTTACGCACGGGATCGTCTTGTCTTTGCCGTCCACCGGCACTCTCACTTCTCCTATTCCATGCACAAACGAAAAATCTTTCCTACTTTCGTTTGTCACAACCCCAAAGTGTCTCTTGAAACACTTAAACATATTCCGGTTTCCCGTCATATGTGTTTTGAACGTGGGATCAACAACCCATATTGAATCCCATTTGCCACCACAAGTATCTTTCACAACATAATCACTTTCAATTGGTAACGGTGATAATTTGATATACTTACTTGGGCAAATCGATGCGATATGACCGAATTCCTTGCACTTGAAACACCGGATCCCCGGTTTCCTCGGCCTACCCACTGGTGCATTTGATTTCTTGCCGGACTTCTTCACGAAACCCTTTTGAAACACTTTCTTTGGAAACTTCTTCGTTGGTGATTTCCCGGTTCGCATGGTTGGCTTCCCCTGCGCGTACTCATCCTCTTCCGCCGCCCGGCCGCACTTTCCACTACGAACAATAACTTCCTCACCATAATCGGTTTCCACCGATTTTCCTTTGTTTCCACACACCCGGTTCCCATCTTGATCACAACTCCTTCCGCTTCCTGTTAAACCTTTGGCTCTGATACCAATGTTGGTATCATCATCATCGGAAACCCAGGACCATTCGTAACGGACGGTGTTGTGACCACACACACAATCATTTTCATACAACCCACAATAATCACAGTGCATCATCATGAATCGAACAAAACTAACTTGTGAATGATAATGAAACTAACCGAAAAATAACTTGTAACGAACTTGAACTTTGAATAACAATCACTTGTAATTACACGAACTTGAATAACTAACCGAACCGAAGAACAATGGGATTTGCAGCCGGCTTTATACTTGATGAACAGTCACGTCTTCACAGTCGCAACGTTTCAAACGAAGGGGTGTGATGTTCCACGATAACCGCTCATGCGGTTATTATCTTTGAGACGTGCCGGTTCATGATAACCTCGGCCCAAATCCACATGCTCTCTAATCCGCTACATAATCCTACTGGACTTACAAACTTGTTCGACCCATTACAATATGGCCTACGGCCCAAACACATAAAACATAAACACTAACTGTTTGACCCATAATAAACTAAAACAAATAAATAAACGTTACCGGCCCGAAAGCCGTTTCTTGTACTCGGATGGACTTGATTAAACATCGTTCTTCAGATAGCACACGACTATGTTTAGTTTGACGACATAGAATTTGTGTCATTTTTCTGAGTTTTTTGCTGAGATAATGCCACTTTCAAAAAAAAATTTCACAACTAATGCCTTCCTCCAAAAATTTTCACATCTAATGCTATACCCATTATAAATGGCAATGTTTCACAATTACTAGGCCTTGGCGGAGAATGTAAGCTTTTTAATCATTGGTTTTGCAGAAATTTCTATTGAGAATGGCAATTTTGTACAAAACTCCGTTTTTCTAGGCCTGATGATTTCCATAGGAGACAACTTTGTACCCTCATGAGATACCTCAATGTTCAAACAAACCTATTTAAGGGAAAATTCAATCACACACAAACTGAACCTAATCTACCTCATATTAGGATTTGAACTCTGATCTCTCCAAATAACAAAAGTCTACTACCCAGCCAAAGCTTGATTTTATAATTTTGAGCACACTAACACATGATCCAACTTCAATTTTTTGACGTCGTTCCAACAAAATGATGATTCCAAGAACGGATTAAGTCGTTTATGGTCGATCCTTACAAGGAAATTTACCTTTTGTATATTTTATATTTTTAGTATTTTCTTCTCTTTTATTTATTTTACATCATTTTTGTATTTGGTGTCATGATCCTTTTTCTTTATGTTTTCATATGCATTGCGACTTATGGATTACTACTAGAGGACTATTGTACAAATTAGAACTATTATCATGATCACATTAAAGGTTACCTATACTTCTACGAAATCTTGGAGGAGCTCATTATATCCAAAGCCACCCGTACTCAACCGAACATTCAGTGGATATTTCTGATAAATTAACATGTTCGCGCAACTATTTGAAAACTCAAACACTTCCCCACCCTAGCCCAAGTCTAGTTCAACGAAGAAGAAGCAATGAACATTGAGTTCGGAGGATGGCTAGTTTTGTTTAAAGTTGAGATCTTTAATAAAGGGCAAACTGTAGGGGTCCTGGAGAGTCGAGCCAACTTGGGGCTTACATATTCTTGCTCTACATTTCTGCAAGACGTTGTTTCCACTGCTCGAACCTGCAGTGAACCCGTGACCTCCACGTCACATTAAAGGTGTTGCCCAAAGGTTAGCCCCTAAAATTTAAATCTATAATGATTTAGTAAGTTTATGTTATAGTACCCCTTCTCTCTCTCTCAGCACTTCTGCTAACGTTCATGGCTCCCTATCATCTATGCTAGTTTGTGGATTTTGCTAGCACGGGGACACCTAAGTACTTCCTACACTCTAGGTATATATGCTGCAAAAATATGGAACTAAAAAGCAATAGTTGCATATATATCAATTGTTAGATTAGCTAGTAAGAAAAGCAAATGATGAAGCGCAAACATTTATTTTTTTATTTGTGATGATATATGATTACACCCAAGTGAAAGTTAATTAAGGTCAAGCAACGCATTACTGCCATGGATTAAGAATGAAAGCCTACCTATCAAGGATCACCCATGTTGCATTACAAGCTATAGCCTCTTGTTGAATAATCTTCTTAATAGGAGTTCCACAAGTAATTTTTACTTCAATATCAACCTAAATCATGTGGAGAAGAAAACAATAAGTTACATATATGAAATGGTGATTTTAAATATCTGAACCGCATTTCTTTGCACTTATGTTCATATATAGATTGTCAAAACATTTGCCTTTCACAAAAAAAATAAAAAATAAAAAAATTTCGAAACATTTGTTACCCCAACTTCTTTGCAATCTACCGCACTTCTTAGTAGCATTTTCGCATACGTATCGAGTTTTAATTGAATTTCTTCTTCCATAGCTCTGATGTTTACTCCATCTATCTGCAGTTGGATACCAACTGAGCAAGAAAGACGAATGGGTTAGAGATCCAGAACATAGTTCAAACAAAGACTGTGATGTACATTAGATGCCATATAGTACTTACGGGGATGTGAAATCTTATGCAGAACACCAAACACCACAATGGTATCTCCCCTTTGAAGAACTTCACGGCTCGATATAATCCCATTAATAACGTTCATAAACTCCTGTTCGTTTCGATCTTTTGTTGCATCAAAGGCCAAGATCACACGACCCATGATCAAAGAATTGTTATATTCCATTGATCTCACAACACTTGTTTTGAAAATGAAGCCCCATATGATTTGGATATCTGTATCTCCTTTTCTGTACAAAAGGGCAAATAGCATTGTATGTTTATGGTAGATTCCCAGAATATTTGGTAGCATCAATAAGGATATTCCAACCAAACTTTGTATAAAAATTCTGCCGCCCAAATAAGACGAAAGAGCAATGCAGGACGAACAGACGATGTTTCACACCCATGGATACGAGACTGGCCAATAATATATGTAACATTTCACAAAAGGCTTGGCACCGTAGCCAAAGTCACATCAGTTTGTTCTTTCTTTTTTCTTTTTCTTTTTTTTTTTGTGTCTTTTTAGTTTTGGTTTTTTTCCCTTTTTACCCTCAGACATTGAACATTTTTATTTACACCTCTTAGCTCTCAATAATTTTATTTTGATCCTCTCAAGTTTTACGCGCTTATAAGCTTATTTTTATGTACATGAGTCAAATATAATGCGTTTTTTAAGTTCGGAAACCTAAACACCCCCCACCCCCACTTAAAAAAAAAAAAACAAACCTATAAAAACCTAACCCCCCCCCCACCCATAAAAAACCTAAAAAAAACATGTCATTTTTACAGGATCCTAAGACTCTATATATATATATATATATATATATATATATATATATATAGGGGAAGGATAAATCGAAAACTCACTCCAGTTGACTAAACCCTGAAAACCCAATAACAACCATTGATTAAACAAGATGAATGGTTGTGATCCATTTGCAGTAAAAGTAATCACACTTTTACTAAAATAATAACAATAAGGACAGGCAAGGGTATTTTCGGCATTGAGGACAAAATTTGAATCTTTTGAAAAAAGTGTAATTATGATGATTTGAAATTGTCAGATTACAAAAAATGGTTCTTGAGAGATGTCATTTTCCCAATGTAAGATAATATCAAAAAAATGTAGAAAGTACAAATTCATCTTTCCCTGAAAAACCTCTTTCTCTCTCATAGTTGTTTTAAAACCTACACCATAATTCATCTTTGCTATTCTCTCTCTCTAGTATCGACACTTTTTGTTTTCATTTTCAAATATATATGTAACACTTAATTCAAAATTTAAAACCTACTGCATTTATTTTATATACATAATAAAAACTTGAACAATATATGTAAATAATTACAAACAATAAAGTCATTTTTATCCAATGTTTGCAAGAATCTTGAACCATATATTCATAATCACTTAAATCACTACACCAACATTATTTCTGTAACACAAAAAATGTAAGAGGCAATTTTGTTTTAATTGTTACATTTTTTATGTAACACAAAAAAATGTAACTGGTATTATTTATGTAACACAAAAAATGTAACATGCATTTTTTCTTCGATTGTTATATTTCTAACACCCGGTTACATAGTGTTACATAAAAAATGCCTAAATCTTGGAATTTCATAACTAAGATGCAAAGAATTGTTATGAGAATTGTTACATCAAAAATATAACATGTACATAAAAAATATAACTTCATTAACAAGAATCCAATACATAAGAACTTAAATCAAATTGTTTCATATCTGAAAACAAATTTTACACAAAAAAAAATGAAAAAATCAGTAATAAAAAACAACATATCCAGAAAACAAGAACTAAATGCTTCAGATCTAAAACATCGAACCGTCATATGAACCACACCATGCTTCACGTCACTCTACAAAAATCAACAAATTTATCAAGAGAAAAACTACAATTAATAACAATAAACAAGAAAGTAACTTCGATTTTAATTCAATAAACAAGAACTTAAATCAAATTGTTTCGATTTGTTTAGATCCGAAACAAATTTTTACACAAAAAAATTTATAAAATCAATAATAAAAAACATAAAAGGTGTTACATATATCATCTATTTATGTTTTTTTAGAATTTTTAAATATGTAACTAACAAAACATATTAGAATTGTTAAATTACTAAAACCCAGCAATGTTGGGTTACATAAAGATGTTACACAAAAAAAGTGTAACATAACCAAAGACCATGTTACTTTCTGTTAAATAAAAATATTACATTATTATGACCCAATTGTTACACTCACACGAATCCCTTTGACCTGTGTAAACTAACACATTTGTTTCATCTAACAAAATTTACTCTATCGTTATTATACAAAACCCACCTTGTTATTTTTTTGTAACAACAAAACTCACTTTGTTTCATGATTGTATCAAGAGGACCTTTTAGATCTGGAACACAAAAAATTGCAAATCTAGAGGACCTTTTAGATCTAGAACACAAAAAATTGTGAATCTGAAAATTACAAAAAAATGTTGGAGATCTACAAAACACAAAAAAAGGAAGATCTACAAAAACACAAACATACTTATTGATCTGGGGGATCTTTTAGATCTGGAACATCTTCAACATCTTTTGGATTATCTTCAACATTGAACCGTCATCTGAAAAAAATCATCTTCAATATCGAACATCTTCAACCGGATCTGGAGCATCTTTTGGATCTGGTTGCATCTTCCCGGAGCATCTTCAACCGGAGCATCTGGAGTTTTTTTTTTTTTAATTCGGAGCATCTTTTTTGTTCGGAGCATTTGGAGTTATGGTGGTTGATTATGAAGGATTTTGATAAGAAGAAGAATTTTTCGTTTAAGATCTGGAAAATGGTTATCCTAAGAGAGAGAGAAATGTGTGGGATGAGGTAGAGATGTGTGATGGTGATGAAGGGATGTCAGCAAAAAAAGCTTCTCCTTGTCTAGTGTAAAATTCCAAAATTGCCCTTTATCTCATATTTGACATAAATGACGTGGATGTTTCTAGTCCACACAATTGGGTTTCTTGGGTTTAGTCAACTGAAGTGGGTTTTCTCATTATAATTAGCCTATATATATATATAGGGGATCGCTAAAATGAAAACCACCTCTAGTTGTAAGAACCATAGGAACCACTTTCTAGCCTTTAGATCAACAAGATTAATGGATGAGATTAAAAGTAAGAAAAATTAATATTAAATAGAATTTGTCTTATTATGTCTTTAATTTTTTAATTCAAAAGGGTAGTTTAGTAAAATAATACTATTTTGTCTTTTTCTCTTTATTATTTTTTAATTACTTTTTGTTTTATTATATTACTTTTTAGTTTATTTATATTACTTTTTATTTTTTTTAAAGATTTTTTTATTAAAAACAATTTTAAATTCAGATTTTTTGACAAAAACAATTAATTTTGCGCACCGGTTTTTTACACGCTGTTTTTACGTCCGGCTTTTTTACGCGTCGTGTTTTTGACACGCCGTTTTTAACGCCGTTTTTTACGCGCCGTTTTTTACCCGCCGTTTTTTTAACGCGCCGTTTTTTTAACGCCGTTTTTACGAGCGCTTTTTTTACGAAACGTAAAAAAGTTTTACGTTAACGTTTTTTACGTTTTACGCGCCGGTTTTTTACGTTTTACGCGCCGGTTTTTTACATTTTACGCGCCGGTTTTTTACGTTTTAGGTGCCGGTTTTTTTTACGTTAACGTTTTTTTTACGGAACGTAAAAAAGTTTTACGTTAACGTTTTTTATGTTTTTACGTTTTACGCGCCGGTATTTTACGTTTTACGCGCCGGTTTTTTACGTTTTAGGTGCCGGTTTTTTTACGTTAACGTTTTTTTTTACGGAACGTAAAAAAGTTTTACGTTAACGTTTTTTACGTTTTTACGTTTTTACGTTTTACGCGCCGGTTTTTACGTTTTACACGCCGGTTTTTTACATTTTACGCGCCGGTTTTTTACGTTTTACGCGCCGGTTTTTTTACGTTAACGTTTTTTTACGTTTTACGCGCCGGTTTTTTTACGTTCTACGTAAAACTTTTTACGTCTTACTAAAAAAAATTACGTTTTACGTAACACTTTTTACGTTTTACGTAAAATTTTTGCGTTTTTACGTAAAACTTTTTACGTTTTACGGCGAGAACCAGTTGTAAGAACCGCGAGAACCAGTTTCAAGCGGCGTTTTTTTAAAAGCGCCGTTTTTTACATCTCGTTTTAACGCGTTAAAAACGGGCCGTTTTTAAAAGCGCCGTTTTTACATCCTTTTTTTTAAAGCGCCGTTTTTTACATCCCGTTTTTTTCAGGCCGTTTTTTGCGCTCGGCTTTTTCAAGCAGCGTTTTTTAAAAGCACCGTTTTTACGTTTTACGTAAAAAAATTTACGTTTTACGTAAAAAAATTTACGTTTTACGAAAAACTTTTTACATTTTACGTTAAACTTTTTACGTTTTACGATTTACGTTAAACTTTTTACGTTTTACGTAAAACTTTTTACGTTTTACGTAAAACTTTTTACGTTTTACGTTTTTTGGTTTTACGTTTTACGTTTTTACGTTAAAAAAGTTTACGTTTTTACGTTTTACGTTAAACTTTTTACGTTTGACGTTAAAAAGTTTACGTTTTAAGTTAAAAAGTTTACGGTTTAACATTTTTTTTTACAAAAAAACTTTTTTACGCAACATGAACACACCCAGAAAACGCAAACTCGGTAGGTGCCTCGGATAGATTGTTATCGTCATCGACTAGGGAAAAAAATATAAAAAGCCAACAACATCAAACCAAAGCGTATCTCAAAATTCAAACCGATCAAAACCCATATAATCAAAGAATACAAATGCACCCTTCAAGCAACCTGTATCCATTCAAATCAACCCCCCAACAAATCAACCCCAATCTCCCTTCACTCGAAACCCCCAAATCACAAAAACGACCAAGAAACCCCGACCGCCAAAAAACCCCCACCGCCACCAACCCATGTTAGCAGACCGCCAAAAAACCCATTTTACTTGGTTAGCTAACTAGCAAAATGCACAGTAAAAAACAACCGGATCAAATTTAGTTTCTTAAAGGACTAACTCTAATACACAAAATTTTCCATTATATCACATTTTAAAGGTGCTATTTTTATTAATCTGTAGTAATTTTCATTATTTATAAAAATCCAATGAAGTCATGAAAAAATATTACAGGTCAACCCAGATTGACCGATTCTTAAGTTCACCCATGTTAGCAGACCCGTCCCAAGCCTTCAATATTTCCACCTTTAGTTCTAACTAAGTATGAAAGGAAAAAGCGAATGCAGATTAATGGTAGCAAAATGGAAAAGAATTTAGTGCTTCTGTGATACAAGTGGGAAATGGGAAAATTCGTGGGAATTAATTAAGTGGGAGGTGACGTGAATAGGTGGCGGCGGAAGGAGTGGAGGTCACAGGTGGCGGCGGAAGGGGTGACGGTGGAGGTCGCCGTACACCACCATGGCGGCGGAAGAGGGTTGGATGGGTCGGAGGGGCAGCGACGCTGGATGGGTCGGAGGGGCGGCGAGTGTTTTTGAATCTGGGTTTTGTCAATCTCCGGCGACCACCATCAACCTGCATCCCCACATCCGCCTCCACACCACTGACTTCCACCGCCATCGCCACCACTGTTAACCCCACCGCCGCCGTCTTACCTGTGTTCTTGTTATCTCCGGTCTCTTTTTCTCTCTCTCTCATTCTCTCGTCACTTTCTCTCTCTCTTTCGTCCTTTGTGAGAGATGGCCAAGATTTTGATTTCATGTGTCTGTGTGTTTTTAGTATAGATTGAGAGAGAAGAGTCACTGTTATTATGTGGGTTTTTTTTAGGAAGAAGATGCATCTAGAGGTTTTTGAAGAAGAGAGAGAAAGACATGTAGATATAAATGAAGAGAGAGGAGAGAGAAGGTGTTTTAAATAAAGAGAGATAATGAGATTTGATGTTTTGGGTAAATGACTAATATACCCTTTCTGTTGGCATGTTCTAATTGGTTGAAAGTGGTTCTCGCGGTTCTTACAACTGGAGGTGGTTTTCATTCTAGCGGCTCCCTATATATATATATATATATATATATATATATATATATATAGGGGAGGGTTTAAATGAGAACACCTATTTTTTGTGAGAACCATGAGAACAATTCTCAGCCACTCATTTATATTCCTTTGTGTTTAATTAAAAAGATTAAATTGGTAATTATGTTTAATCTTATTCCACTATCATACACTCACCCTTCTGATCTCTCCTTTCATCTTTCAACCACCGCTCTTCCAATCTTTCCCTCATTCTCTCCACCACCGTGCCAGATTCATCCAATTCCTATCTTGAAATCACAATTTTCAAGATCTAACACAACAAACAAACAAATCAACCATCAACATAAATTAACCCTAAAAACCCAATTCCAACAAACAAGTACATAATTTGTAAGCAATTCTTCCAGAAGGACTGTTCATTGCGGCCCATTCAGTCGACAAACCAGGGTTATTCCTCAAAGAAACCACATTTATCACTTGAGTTCACACAGAAAAAAACTTTGTGCACCGATATAGAGTTTCTAAACCCTAAAACAGCTCGTAACACTCGTCGTTATGGTGAACGGAGTTTGGTGTAACCAAGAAGAAGACCTTCCTCACATACACTACTACAAACACTGGTCACAACTAAAAGGTATGTTAAAAGTTCTCTGATTAATAGCTTCAACTGAAAATTTGTATATTATACGCGTTGATGTTGTCAACAAATTGGGTGTTTGAAGCATTTGGTATAAATTTTCATGTATCTGTCGAAAATCTCTTTGAATGTAATCAATTGTTTTGATTTTTTGTTGAACTTAGGATTTGTTAGTGATTGACGTTATAAAAGTAAAGCCTAATATTTAGTTTTTACATATAGTTCACAATTGGATGAACTGTTTTGATCTCTGGTCTTGTTTGCTGTAAGTAGGGGTGCAAACGAGCCGAGCGGCTCACGAGCTACTCGAGATCGGCTCGAGAAAAAGCCTCGAAACGAGCCGAGCCTTATCGAGCCTGAGACGAGCTTGAGCCTAAAATAAAGCTCATTTGTTTATCGATCCTGAGCTCGAGCCTCGCATGTGAAGCTTGTTAGGCACGTCGACCCTTATCGCGCCTTAGTGTAAACTAGCCGAGTCGAGCCGAGCTTATTTAAACTTGTTTACAAGCCGACATCGAACCTAAAAATAAGCTTATTTAGTAAACGAGCTCGAGCCCGAGCGTCACTTATCGAGCCCGCGAGCCTAAAAAGTCTATTATTTATATTATTTTTATTTAATCTATTTATTAATAGGTAATAGATAATAAACGAGCCGAGCCTGAGACGAGCTCGAGCTTGAGAAAATACCAATGAGCCGAGCTCGTACTTTGAAAACAAAGCTCGAATCGAGCCGAGCTCGAGCCCGAGCTCTCATAAGTTAATCGAACTCGAGCTCGAGCCTGGGCTCAGCTCGGCTCATTTTCACCCCTAGCTGTAAGAAATATTTTTTTATCCTCTTAAAGGAACTAGTTGTTGGTTCGTTGATTTTGACCCGCAAATTAGTAGTAAAAGATAGGATGCTCAGGTGGTTAGTTGCTGTGTAAGAAAATTTGTTTGATTTTGAAAGGTCATGAAGTTAAAAAGGTATGGTTTCAACACTTGGTTTGCAATTAAATTATTTGTCAAGAGGTTAAGTGTTTGATTGATTTCTAAGATTTAGATAGAAATTTGAGAGATTTAGTATGTATGTCGAGATCCTCTCTCCATATTTTCATGCCCTCTACAGGCATTTGTTGATCAATAAAAATAAGAAATGAAATTAAGGTATTAGATTTTCAGAAACTAATGTTTTTTAAACGAGAAAGCAATGTACCCTCTAAATCTACTTCAAAACTTTTACACCAGTGTATATGACGGGACCAAAAGTCTCACCACTTTAGATAACACCTTACTACACTCATTGACACTTACTAATATATAATTTTTAAGAACTTAAAGTGAGAGGAATTACATTTTGTTACATTAATAACTAGTTAATCTATTTGTTGTGCCTATGCATGAATCCAATAGTCCAACATTGAAGTTTATTCAACAAGCAACTAGCCAAGGTGGAATTGGTAATGCCCACAGACCAAATCCACTAGCTTAATGTTCAACATATTTTCTTTATTTTATCCATAGTAAATGTTAGTTTTATGTACAAAGTCACTACAAATTCCTATTTATCCTTATTTTCTTTTTTAATCAAGTGTCATAACTTCTCAGCTGCATTCAAATAATCTTCATGCTATTTGTTTTATAATTGAAATATGGATTGACATGTTACGCAACTCCTTTGGTTGTAAAACGTTATTTATGAAAAAGCCTCGATTTTCTAATTTACTTTAGCCCCCTGAAAAGTTGATCTGATCCTTGACAGGAGATACGACGGTGCAAATGCTGGCTAGGGGATGCTTGATACTGCAAAGGAGGTGATGTGTGCTTTTGATGCTTGGGCAATGCGACTAAAATTGTCAAAATCCTGAACCAACTTTAAGATACCAATGGTGTTCCCGTTCCCATATCGCTGAAAATAGAAGGAAAAAGATGAATTCTAGTGGTTGTAGTATTAACACTAGCAACAAGTGTCAAGTAGTGACTTCAGTGGGTCAACTCTTTAGTACTAACTAGAAAACCGGCCCGCGCGCGTTGCGCCGCGGCGGCGAACCAAATTGACATGTAGTCGGTGTAGTCGATACGAGCAGACATACATTTTGATGTGTGTGACCAAAAACAATTGTTCAATGTAAAGACATTAACAACCACAACCATGTTGTATCTTGACGGTTAAATGAAGACACGGACAGAGACGACCAAAGAGACCAGAAAAGACTCAGACGGAAAAAGTGAAATGAATCCTAGACAATAGCAATTATAAAGCCCTTCTTGAACAGTTGGCTCCTGTCTGTGTAAAACAATAGCAACACACCAAGTACAAAAAGGTAAGAATACCACTTGTAAAAAAGGCAAAATAAATTCAGTAAAAAGGTATATATGCTAATTGTATTAAAGAATATATTTTTAACACTTTTAATTCAAGTAGACCAGAATCAAAGACCAACCCAAGAGTATAGAGGTTGAATGGAATTAACAAAATAACATACGATTAAAAAACATGATTAGCACAAGAAGAAGTTGAATGGAATTAACAAAACAACATAGGATTCAAAACATCAGCCTAGCCGATAAACCTAAAAGAACACCACCCCACACCTATAGAGGTTGGATGGAATTAACAAAACAACATAAGATTAATGGATCTAAGATACTATTAGAGCAACAACCCCCACATCCGATTTGACCACCACCGTTCGCACCCTCCACGCTGAAACACCACCGCCGCAAACTACACCCGCAACCACCGCCACTCCGACCTCCAATTTTTTCCAACCACCACTTGCTCGAACCACCACCACCGTTCGTCATCATCACCATCCGGATAGAAACCACCAGCCATCACCGCTAAGGGAGGCCGCCGAAGTGTGTTCGGATTCCTCTTGCAAAAGAAAACACGTAAGCATAAATTAATAATTGTTCAAATACACCATCAATCACACACTGGAGAACCTTAAAGATGGCATAAACAATAAAAAATATCCAAAAAATCATACTGCATGAATATCAATATGAATCAAAAAAAAAAAAAAAGATTAGTCGTCATCCATTTAATGTGTACAACGCAAATTAGCAACCTTCTTTCCTCATGTAAATCAACTATGAATAGCCTAACATGCAACCATGAACAGGCCAAAAGTTATAGGACATACACTGAAACATCAAAACTGTACAAAATTCATCAATTAGTTTCATTTAGAATCATTAAACGCTCACTGAGAGTGTTGGCGCATCCAAACTTCAGAGGCAATTTGACGTTTCAGATTATGGTTGACTATCCAAACTATTTTAATCTTTTACTAATTTCTGAATATGCAATTATATATCACACTATACATCATCTTTATAAAAACTCTGAACAGAAAATAGTGATTTAAAAGAATTAGTTGATAGTCAAAGCTGAATTAGTTAGATTGACAACTGAATTGTAAACATGCTAAGAGTGACTTGTCCTACAAACCGGCCAACTTTTACTTGGATCATAACTCAGATCCATGGTTACCTTATGCAAGTCGCCATATCCCGCCGTAGAACGCACTACTTGGCACGCTTTTAGCCCAAACTGAACTGATGGTTTGTATATCGGTTACCATTCTTGATCGTGTACATTTTCTTTGTCTCCAATGAGGCACATAGCCTACCATTTTTACAAGAGTTAAGGATATATGAAATTTTTTACTTAATTAGTCGATTAATTAGAGTCTTAAGTTGAGACATAAACACTCAGATCAATTAAAAAGAATCACAATCTTATACGATAATGTCCTAGATTTCACCACCAACTTTTTTAAAAATAACCAAACCATACCTCTCGATTTTTGAAACTGGTTTTAGAAAACCTGTTTAAATCGGAAAAATACTTTTCTTGACCAAGTCATTTTTTAACCAAACCGAATCGATTAATACCAGTATGGGTCCGCAAGCATATCTACAAAAAATAAGTGAAAAATTAATAAACAAACGTGTTTTCATATGATGCAATGCAATGACTCCATTAACACCGGTTTTTTAAAAAGCCGATTCCAACCCGAACCGAACCGACGGTTTGTATACCACCATTTTTTTAAACCGTTTACAACCCGAATTGAACCGATAGTTTGTATACCGGTTAGCATTCTTGATCTTTGTAAACTGTTTTAACAAACCAGTTTAAACCGGAAAAAAAAAACTTTTTTTCGTCCAAATCAGTTTTTAACCAAACCGAATCTAACAGTACCAGTTCGGATTCTTGCGATCAGTTCTGAATTATTCAATTGTCTAGCTCCATTTCGCACCATAGATTACTTACTAATTATATATAATGGAAAACAAAAATATACCCATTCTAAAAGTGCTCCAAGTCCTTCAGTTTCGCAAGCATATCTACACAAAATAAATGCAAAATTAATAAACAAATATGTTTTCACATGATGCAATGACAATGGAATTGGAACGCTTGGTACGACATCCAAAAACATATTCTAAGGATCAAATTGACCATGACTATATTATAATTATTGTGGTAGGCGTTCAGTGAGAGTGGTTACACTTTTAGAGAATCGAACCTTGTTATCAAAGTTTAAACATCGGAATCCCATCGTAACAGCCATAGCCGTTTTAGAAGCAATGGTTTCCTCTATATGCAGTTATTGAACCTATATTTCCAACATCACGGCCATTTTTACCATGAAGTTTTAGAGTCATACTTCGACTTCGGAGCGTCATGATCTGCCAAAGTTAGACGACAGATTATTATCTAAGTAGTTAGTTTTTATTAAACCATATTTAATGCTAGCAGCCATTCCTAAAAAACAAACTAATGCTGGCAACCTGATCTGACCCACTCTGACACTCTGATCGTTAAACCTTTTAAGGCTTTTATATATATAGTCCATTTTGAAAGTGCTAACCTGTTCAAAACAGGGAAAGAAATCCACCATAACCACAAAAACTACAATCATCACCTGTTAAAATACTCGCATACACGAAAAATTATGGCCGATAGGTTGTGCATCATTAATTATATTCAAAACAGACATCGGTTAATTACTATAGTTAAAGATATACAACAGAAGCTCACTAACCTCCATCTGCATGAGCAATTCGATCACAAGCATGACAGCATACAAACATGAATCCATCAGTAACTACTTGTACAAAAAGTAATTAATCAATGATATGCTTTTTTTATTTAAAAAACTTAATTTATTACCTCTCTGTATCTTGTCAAGTATGACTTTAATGGCTCACTATAATCTTCAAACCCTAAAGTAGCCATTGCACAAAGAAGATCATCGCCATTCGCCGGTCGGGTACAGCACCGTAAACGATGGTCGTTCCACCGTCTATTTATCTCTCTAAAACCTATATGGAACATAGATCTTGCAAAAGATGCTTTAGTGTACAACTAACATAAGTACGGCGATTTCTAGGGTTTTCCTTCTGTTCTCTTTCCGGCTTCGTTTTCTTCTGTGATTTTTGTTCTGCTCATTGTTCCCTTCCTGTTGGCTATGAGTCCGGCTGGTGTTCCACCGGATATTCCCCCTGATTTGAGTAGCGAGGTTAGGGTGAATGGTGTGGAGGGGTCTGCTGGTTTTCCGCCGGATATTCCCCCTGATTTGAATCTGGGAAATGCTAGTGAGGTTCCGATGGTGGTTTCGAAGGTTTCGCGGGGTGTTCCTTTTTCTGATTCAGGTATTGCGTTCTCTATTGCTTTGTCTGATAGGGATCTTCTTTTTCTTAAGGAATGGCTGGGGGATAATTGGGTTGCTCGGATGTTTAATGAGAAGTTGGAGATTGGGGATTCTAAATTGGTGGCATCCTTCAGATCTGAGTCAGATTTGAGGGAGTTTGGGGTTAATTTTGCGGTTATTCTTTGTGTGGAGGGGCTGGGATTACAGGGGTGTGATTTTGAGGTGTTGGCCAATTTGTTTGGTTCTGTTCAGGAGATTTTAGCAGGTATTGTGCAGTTGTGCAGTTGTAGGGCTGGTAGTGTAGTGAAGTTTCCGCAGTTAGAAGTTAATGCTAATGCGTTTGAGTTGAATAGCAATGCTAGTTTGGTGTTTATGGATAAGCGGAAGAAGAGGTCAGTTAGAAATGAGGGAACCCAGGTGAAGGCTTGTAAAGTCATTTGGGGTGGGGATAATGTTAGTAAAGTGCCTGTTATGGGTGATGGAGATTTCTGTAAGGAGGTATTACCTGATGGAGCTGCGGCTGGTGAGATGGTGGATGAGTTGGGTAAGGAGAGGGTTGTTGGAGGTGAAAAGGAGGTGGTAAAGAGAAGCAAGAAGAGTTCTGATCTTGCTCTGCAAGGGCAGCAGTTCACGTTTGCAACTTCTGTTCTTAAATTGGAATTTAATCCAGGTTCTAGGGATGGGATTGCTAAGGATGTTATGCCTTTGTTTTCTGAAAATAAAGTGAACAAGGTTGGGGACGATGTATCTGGTATTGGTAAGGTTAATAAAAGAAAGGGTAGTGTTTCTATGAAGAAGTTAATCCAGGAGAAATCTGCGGAGTTAAAGCCGTATTGTATTACTAAGGAGGATTTGCCCTTGCTGGATAGTCTGAAGCCTTCTGCTAAGTCTGTTTTGAATTCAGTTAAGTTGAATGATAATGTGGTATTTTCGGCTGTTAAGGGTGTTGAGAAGGGAGATGGTAAGGGTATAGAGAGGAAGTCTTATGCTGGTTCTGTGGGTGGTCCGAAATCTGTGTTGGCTGAGAAGGTGTGCTACTACCCTCCTAAAGTATTAGAAAATGGTGATAAGGTGGCTGTTATTAGGCCTGATAAGATTGCTGAGGCTAAGAAGGTGTATAGTGCATATCTTTATGGTTATTTTGTTGGGCAGGAGCTGCCTATTGGGATGGTTAGGTTTCACTTAATGAGAATGTGGAAAAGGTTTGGTATAGTGAATATTTCTTCTAACAATTGTGGGGTGTATTTTTTTAAGTTCAGAAATTCTATTGGTATGGTGAATGCTTTGGAGAAGGGTCCGTGGCTAGTGAATGATATTCCGTTATATTTGAAAAAATGGGAGGAAGGCCTGTGTTTGGAGAAATCTGAGCCTGCTGCAATACCCTTATGGGTTACTATCCCGAATCTTCCGTTGGAATTGTGGAATACTGAAAGCATTTGTAGTATGCTGAGTTGCATTGGAAGACCTATTCTCTTTGACAGGGTGACTTCTGATAGATGTGGTATGGTTGAGGGGCCTCCTGGGTTTGCTAGAGTATTGGTAGAAGTGAGTGCTGAAACTGTTTTGCCCGAGTTTGTTAAGGCGTTTTATCCTAAGGATGATGGGATTTCGGGTGATATTAAGTTGGTAAGGGTTGGTTATCAATTGAAAGTCAAAAAGTGTATGGAGTGTAAAGTTTTTGGACATGACCTTGGTTCTTGTAATAAAAGAGTTTTGTCTGAGGTTGAGGTTCGAGAGAAGGCTAAAAAACTGGTTGATGATATTAGGGCTGCTGAGAATAAAGGTTATCCTGTTTCTGGCAATGTTGGTGCTGAGTTTCAGACTATGGGTAAAAAGAATAGGGTGATGAAGGGGAATTATAACAAAGGGCAGGGCAATGTGTATTCTGTGCGGAAGAATGGTTTGGGTGTTTTTCCTAGTAGGGGTAATCCTGGTATTTCTGGGGGTGGGTCGGATAAGGCTGGTCCTTCTGGTTCAAAAGATTCTAAGGGCAGAATTATTAAAGAAGGGGGTGGTGGTGTTAGTCGGGGGAACTCGGGTAGTAATATGGGGAAAGTTGAGTATAGGGTTAAGAAACAGGATGTGAAGGCTGGTATGAAGGGTGGAGTTAATGTTTCTAAGGAAGTGAAGATTGCTAATAGGTTTGATGTTTTGAGGGAGGATATTGAGGAGGATTTGTCTGGTCGGGGTATGTCTTCTGGGGTTGGGATCAGTCAGGTTGTGGAGAATGAGAGGAAGGTGGATTTGGGGGGGGATGAGTCTATTCAGGAGGAGGTTGTGAAAGAAGTTTTGCCTGTTAATATGAATTCCAATATCAATATTAAAAGTGGTTATTTTAAGCTGTCTTCTGAGCAATTTAATGCTGTTGCTTATTATATTGCTAAAAAATCACTGCCTCCTAGTGATATAATGAGAAAGTGGAGTATTGGGCAGAAAAAGCTTTTTCAGGAACAATGGGATATTCTTATGTTTGATAAGCTTGTTGGCACTGTTGATGTTGAATCTGAAGAGGATGAGATGGCATGTGATATGAAGGAGGATAGTGTTGATATTACAGTGTTGGAGGGCTCTCAGGTATTGGGTGGTCCTGTGGATCCGATGGTTTCGATATGAGTAGCCAGGTTCTTGTTTGGAATGTTAGGGGTCTTGGTGGTGTGGGGAGACAATGTCTTGTTAGGAAACTTTTGAAGGATAATAATATTAGTGTGTGTGGGCTGGTTGAAACTCATGTGGATAAGACTAAGGTTGCAGATGTTGCTGCCAAAATTAATTTTTCATGGAAATGGGTTAGTAATGGGGATGTTTGTGTGAGTTGGACCAGGATTATGGTGGGTTGGGACCCTAAAAGAGTATCTGTTTCTGTGTTAGAGATGACTGATCAGGTCGTTCACTGTGATGTTAAAAGTATTATGGGTGGGGAAAGTTTTCTATGTTCCTTTGTATATGGGCATCCTTATATTAATGCTAGAAGACCGTTATGGAGAAATCTTATTGATTATAGTGCTAAAGTTTGTAATAGTCCGTGGGTTGCGTTGGGTGATTTTAATGCTATTTTGCATCCTTGTGAAAAAAACATAGTGCAACAAGGAGTCAACTATGGGATGGAGGAATTTAGAGAATGTGTGGCTAGTATGGACATTTTGGATATTGACAAAACTGGGTTTCATTTCACTTGGAATCAAAAGCCGGGCAGTTGTGATGGTATTATGGAAAAATTGGATAGAGTTATGGGAAATTCGTTGTTTCTGAAGTCTTTTCCTGCTGGATGTGCCAAGTTTCTTCCGTTTTACACTTCTGACCATTCTCCTGCAATCTTAGTCTTCCCTGGTGGTAAGAGGTATGGACCTAAACCGTTTAAGTTTTGGAACTATTTGGCGTCAAAGGCTGAGTTCAAGCCTATTGTGACTGATGTTTGGGAAAGAGATTATAGTGGGCATAACATGTTTAAGGTTGTGTCCAAACTTAAAGATCTAAAAAAGCCGCTTAGAAAATTGAATCGGCAGCAGGGCAATCTGAATGATAAAGTTGAAAGGTTGAAAAGAGAGGTGGAATTAATTCAGGAGGAAGTTGTTAGATGGCCTGAGAATGAGGAATTGAGAATGGAGGAGGTTGTTTATGTTAAAGCTCTTAAAGAAGCTTTGTTGGATCAAGAGTATATGTTGAAACAGAAGTCTAGGGTGCATTGGTTAAAAGTGGGTGATCAGAATACGAAGTTTTTTCATCATTCTGTGAGGCATAAGCAGAGTAGAAATCATGTCAGTCAAATTATGGATTCTGATGGTAGTAGGTATGAAGGGCAGGCTGTTGGTGATGCATTTGTTAAGTACTTCAGGGGAATTATGGGTAAAAAGGCTGAAGTTAGTTCTTTTTTGGAGCCGGAGACTCTTTTTATTAGGAAGTTGGATCCGTTGGTTGCATTGGCTATGGTTTCTGTAGTGTCTAGAGATGAAGTAAAAGAGGCTATGTTTCAGATTAATGATGAAAAAGCACCAGGGCCTGATGGTTATAGTGCTAAGTTTTTTAAAGAAGCTTGGGATATAGTGGGTAATGATGTTACTAATGCTGTGCTGGATTTTTTTGGGAATGGGAAGCTGTTAAAAGAGGTGAATGCTACAGTATTGTCCATGGTTCCGAAAGTTAAAGACCCTAAGTATGTTACGGAGTTTAGGCCGATTGCTTGCTGCAATGTACTTTACAAGTGCATTAGTAAAGTGATTTGTAACAGGTTAAAAGGGTGTTTGGATAAATTGGTCAGTCAAAATCAGAGTGCATTTATTCCTGGTAGGCTGATTAGTGATAATATATTGCTATCCCAGGAGCTGGTTAAGGGGTATGATTGGGTTGGAGGGCATCCGAGGGTGGCTCTAAAAATAGATCTTCAAAAAGCATATGATTCTGTTGATCATGGTTTCATGGAGAGTTGCCTGATTCAGTTTGGATTTCATAAAAGGTTTGTTGGATGGATTATGAGCTGCTTGTCTTCTGTTTCTTATTCAGTTGCTCTTAATGGCAACTTATATGGGTATTTTAAAGGAGAAAGGGGCTTAAGGCAGGGAGACCCCATGTCTCCTTACCTATTTACGATTGTTATGGAAGTTCTAAATCTGATGTTGCAGAGAAGAATTAGGGATTGTGATAGTTTTAAGTATCATTGGAAGTGTGAGAAAATCGGGTTAACGCACTTATGCTTTGCTGATGATCTATTCATTTTTTGTGGGCCAGATTTAGACTCTATAAATACTATAAAGGGTGCTGTTAATGAGTTTAGTGGAGTCTCGGGTCTTGTTCCTAACATGCATAAAAGTGAGATATTTTTTGGAAATGTTGAGACTGGTTTGAAGAATACGATCTTGAGTGAACTTCCTTTCAAGGTCGGAATGTTTCCTATGAAATATTTGGGTATCCCTCTGTCTTCTAAGAGATTGTATCAATCGGACTGCAAGGTCCTTGTTGATAAAGTGAGGAACAGGATTTCAGATTGGAAAGTCAAGTTTCTGTCGTATGCTGGGAGAGTTCAGCTGATAAAGTCTGTCCTTTCTTCTTTGACGATCTATTGGTCTTCATTATTCATTCTTCCTTGTAATGTGGCCGAAGATATAGAGAGGCTGATTAGAGGTTTTCTATGGAACCATCATGATGGTAATAGGGGGATGGCTGGAGTTAGATGGGAGGATGTTTGTATGCCGAAATTGCGTGGGGGTTTGAATATTTTGTCTCTTAAAAATCAGAACATTGCCCTTATGACGAAGCATATGTGGAACTTATTGTCGAATAAGGATTCTCTGTGGGTTAATTGGGTTAAGAGGTACAAACTTTTTGGTAGAAGTTTTTGGGAAATTGGGGAAACGAGATCTGACTCATGGAGTTGGGGTCATTTGCTTCAGAATAGGGGGTTGGTTAGAGAGAATTTTATAGTTAGAGTTGGTAATGGGCTGAATACATTTGCTTGGCATGATGTTTGGCATGAAAAGGGCAGGTTGGGGAAGTTTATTGACAGAAGGGATATCAAAGCTGCTGGGTTTGACCATTATACCAAGCTGGCGGATATCTATAATGCAAATGGGTGGATGGTTCCAGTTGAATGGCATAGTAAATATCCGTGGTTAGTATCTTTTAAGATTGGGAGCTTTAATAGTGGTAATATTGACTGTGTTAAGTGGAGGAATTCTGATGGGAAGCTGGTGGATTTCTCTGTGAAGAATGTGTATGTAAGTTTATGTAATGTTGGGGCTGTTGTGAAGTGGAGTAATTTTGTTTGGTATAGTCAATGCATTCCTAAGCATGCGTTTATTGTTTGGATGGCCTGCAAATTCAGGTTACTCACTCAGGATAGGATGTTAAAGTGGGGATGGGTGGGTGAATTGAAATGTGTATTTTGTAGGAAGTGCCCGGACAGCCATGATCATTTATTCTTCACCTGTGATTACTCGAAAGCTGTTTGGAGGAAGGTGAGAGCAAAAGCTAGAATGACAGGCTTTCCGTTTAGTTGGTCTGATATTGTGGTGCAGATTGAGCGGGATAGGAGGGGCAAATCTATTTGGGTGATTATTCAAAGATTGGCGGTCGCTGCCTCGGTGTACTTTTTATGGCAGGAAAGAAATGGTAGGTTGTTTAGGGATACCAATAGAACGCCACAATCATTATTTGAGCTGATTGTTACGGAGGTTAGGCTGAGATTGATGGGGTTAACTTTGAAGAACAGCAGAGGTGTATTAGAGGCTGCTGAGGTTTGGGGGTTTAAGGCTCTGAATACTTATAGTGATGATGAGAGGAGCTGAATTTTATTTTGCTCAGGGCTGGCTTATAGTGTGGGTCTGCTGTCTTGAAGGATGTAAGGGCTGGTTTTACATAGATCCGGGTGGATGTAGAATATGTTTTAATGGGTTGAAGGTTTATTTGCTGTGTTTGGCTGGGTTGTCTGGTGCATTCGCTGGCTTTGGAGGTGGTAATATTGTGGCCAGGGGTATGTTGAATGATGGTGGGCTTGAAGGCTGGATAGTAGAAGATGAATGGAAGGTTATGTGCAAGCTTCAGTTTGGATTGGGCTGCGGGTTTGTGCCTAGTTGTCTTAATGGTTTTGTGGTTCTAATTGTTGGGTATTGTTACTTGTATAGAGTTTTGGTTTTTGATCTGGTTATGTTTGTTGGTTGTATAGTATGGGCAAGGGGCCGGGTTTGTTGGCCCATTTTGTTAGGTCCCTTGTCGATAGGGGTGGTGAGTTCCTTGGGTTGTATGTCCCGGGAGCCTAAACCCCTGTAGGTGTATATAGTTTTTTGTTATTAATAAAATTTACCGGAGGTGCCACCCTCCTTTACCAAAAAAAAAAAAAAAAAACATAAGTACATAACCAAATGTACACCTTAAATATGCACAAAAACTAAATTAAGCCATAGATACAGCTACCTGTTTAAATAGTTTTCTCCGACTATTGGTTGTCCTCAACACCTTCACGGTTTCAAAACCCCTAATCTGGAACCCTAGCCGCCATCGCTGCCAATCTGGTTGTTGGAATACATAAGCTGTCGCCATCATCCCCTTCATTGAGTTGAGGTGGTCGGCTTCCTCTCCCTTTCATCGGTCTCTCTCTCTGATGCGACGCCTGTTCACTCTCTCTCTAGATGTGTATGTATGAGTTTGGGGTTATGAGTAAAGAAAGCAACGTGTGATGTACTGATTGATGTGTCTATAGATTTCAAAGAAACACCCATTAAGAAGCAGAAGGTACAACCTTTATTTGCACAAAAAAGAAACAAAGCTAATGGTACAACCTCTATTGCATAGAAATGTTAAAAATTAGAGTATTATATAATGGTTCAACAATGATAATGAAGTTGATGAAGCCTAATAGTACCACCAACCAAGCAACTACTCATAATGATGTAGAAATCAATATAAATCTATGTGGCCCTTTAAAAAATAAGATAACAAAACAGTTTGTACACCTTATTAATTTGATGTAATTACTAGTTACGTCTTATGTTTAGTGTTATATATTTGTGCTTGTTTTACATATTTACAATTGATTTACACATGTGTAAATTGTTCATTATCACATATCTATGTATGTTTTACATGTATGTAATTTGTCATATGACACATGTGTAATACTAAACATATATATAATACTTTTAATATACACATGTAATATGAAAGCATGTAAATTTTAAATCCAAAGTTTATGTAAATCTGACATTTCGAACACTAAAAATAAGTTGTCAAACAAGATGCAAATATGCATATTTCAAACACGAATGTTAATGTGCATTATTAAGTGTTTAGTCTTCTTACGACCACACATAATATTCAAAAAACATTTATGTTCCAGGTAACAAAAATACAAAATATCAGGACTATTTGTTGCTCATTCGACCAAGTTTCGAAGCTTTCCGCGACAACCTTTCTTTGAATTTGTTTGCGCCAGGAAGAAGTATATTTTAACCTTTACAAATGTTATTTCTCTAACTTCTTTGTACGTATGATGGTCAACACTTCTCAAGTAGTACACAAGCATGCACATCTGAAACATACACAAATGGAATAATCAGATAAGGTAATTGCGATTAACCTTCATATATATGATTTACACATGTGTAAACCTTTATATTTATACTTATTTTTTAAAGTATTATGATTTACAGTTGTGTAAATCTTCATATTTATGCTTATTTTTTTTAATTATTATGATTTACACATGTGTAAACCTTCATATTTAAGCTTATTTTTTAAAAGTATTTTGATTTACACATGTACAAACCTTCATATTTGTGCTTATCTTTTAAAGTAATATGACTTACACATATGTAAACATCCGTACGTATGTATGATTTACACATATGTATACCTTCGTATATATGATTTTCACATGTGTAAACCTTTATAATTATGCTTATTTTTTAAAGTATTTACACATGTGTAAACCTTCGTAATTATGCTTATTTTTTAAAAGTATTATGATTTACACATGTGTAAACCTTCATATATATGATTTACGCATGTGTAAACCTTCATATGTATGCTTATTTTTTGAAATTATTATGATTTACGCATGTGTAGACCTTCGTATATATGATTTACACGTGTAGAAACCTTTATACAGACGAATTACATATGTGTAAACCTTCATAGAATCATATTTATACTTAATTTTTTAAAGTATTATGATTTACATATGTGTAAATTAACCTTCATATAGATGAATTACATATGAGTAAACCTTCATATTTGTTCTTATTTTTTCAAAGTGTTATGGTTTACACATGTCTAAACCTCCATATTATGATTTACACATGTGTAAACTTTCATATATATGATTTACACATGTGGAAATCCCGTTACCGAAACACGATTCCAACATAATTCCCCTTATCACTAAATGCAGTCACATTGGAATTCCCGAATTAATCGCATCAATGATTACAAGTATGGATCAATTACAACAACCAAATGATTTACACATGTTAATATTGTACTGTTTATTTCATTTGTAAACTAGAATCTGATTGTAACATCAAAATGCAACAATGCATTTTAAATTCTTAATAACAATAATCTTTTGATACTTTACGTCTAAACAATCATTGTTTGGTTCAAACAAAGTATCAAATTCAGGCATTTTTTCTCCTAAAATGACCACAACTATGGATCAATCACCACAACCAGAACAATTAATATAAAACTTCAGATCTAATATTTACCTTGAAGCAACAAGTTTACAAACACATACCTCTCTTCAAGTTGTTGTTCCTGCAAAAATCATGCAACCAGAGAATCCCTATCTCTATCCTTTCTACCTCTTCTCTCATCAAACTCTTCACCATCCTCCTCTCTCCTCAACGCCTCCCCCAACTTCTCCAAATATGCCTCTGCCACTCTCGTTCGCTTCTCCGTCGTCGTCTCCTCTTCCTCCGATTTAATTCTGTCACGCCGCCGCCACATGTTTGTCGTTGTACACGTCGGAATCACAACTTTTAATGTTGTCGTCATCATTTTCAAAGAACACGTCCGATTGTCCGGTATAAACCGCTTGAATTGTGTATGTTATTTTCGTCATCTGCCTTGTCTCCGGCGTCGGCCTTGGGGTTGTGAGCTAATCAGGAAAAATGTAATTTGGGGATTTACGACTTATGAGATGTAAGGGGTTTTTATATGTGTTTTTACTATAGTGCCCTGTCCACTCTTTTATGTTATGTTCCCTTCTCATTTAAACCCACTTTAATCTTAGCCCTTAATTTAGGATAATCTATGGATGGAAATTGTTCTTAGTGTTCTCACAAAAATCATTGTTCTCAAGATAACCCTCCCCTATATATATATATATATATATATATATATATGTATGTATTTGAAAGCAAATTATAGTACTAAAAGCATGTGTTGTGGAGTGGTTGATTTATGCAACGTAATGAAGTAACCCGGGTTTGAAACTTTGGAAGAGCAAAGTTTACCCCTTTTTGAAGATATTAAATATAATATTCTTCAATTTTATCGAGTTTTTTTTTTTCTTAACTTAGTTTACGCTAATAAAATTACTTTATAGTTCTTAAAGTTTATAAATGTTTTTTTCCTTTGACGATATTATTTTTATCTACGTCTCCATATTATTTTGTTGAGATCGCATTATAAATAGTGTGTACAAGTAACCGAAACAAAAGCGTACATGCCATCAAACTAAGAAACTTTAGGTGTAGCGCCCCGCAACGCGGGTGGGGCTCTCCTGTTACACCCTTATATTTATACTAGAATTTATTATACTATTTTATACCAAAAGACGTTAAATTAACATAAGTTTCAAAACTTGACACCCTTAGTCTACTAAGACAAAGGTAGAACGTAATACTGTTGTTTAAGAAATTGATTACAACAAAAGAAACACTGATTAACAAGTTCAAACATAGCGGAAGCTTCGAAAGGGAGTGTTCGGTTCATCATCTTGTCGCTTGATCGCCATCCATGACCACCTAATTACCTATGAATCAACCATTAAATCGTTAGTTCTTGATGTTTATGAATGATAGAATTTCGAGATTTAACACCACATTGAAATAATCAAAATATAAAAGTATTCCAGGCTCCACCGTAATTTACGGTACCACCGTAAATTACGGTGAGTGCTGGAAATTCTTGGTTACACCGTAACACAGTAGAAAACCACCGTAAAACATTGGCCTCTACCGTAAATTACGGTGACACCGTAATTTACGGTAGCACCTGGGAATTCAGGTTTTTGTTTGGTTTGAACGTTTCAACCAAAATCCCAACTCTCGGGTTTCAATATTCTGCACTATCAATTGTAATAAAAGTCTAACATTTCTAGTATGCCACAATATAACCATTATATACATCAATTTATCACGTTTTGGAATGTAGATCATGTCTTGCTTGATTATTTGACCCGTTTGGCTTGTCTATGGAATTCCTTCCTTTTTGACAACTACCATCGAGTTTATTTCATTATTCAAACAAGCATTCAATACAACAATGTCATCGCTTCGATTCATAATAACTAGAGACTTTGATGATCAACTACTATAATCTAATTTCACTTAATATAACGAATCATGTTACATACCTTTTAAAGTGAGCCCTTCAAACGTGTGTCCACACCGGTTTGTCCACTAGATGCCCCGGCTTCTTTTCCTAAAGAGTTCAAGCACTTTATGTTTAGAACTCCATGTTTTACACACATAACGCACATTCGTGATACTTCATATTTATGCGTTTAAACTTAACAATTCAGTTTTCTTTTAAAACCTTCTTTGAGGCATTTCAACGAACATTATGAGGGCAGAATTTCTATTTCATTTGTTTTCATGTTTATAAGTTGCTAATTAGTCAACTTAACTTCAATTAAGCCATCATATGTCAGGTAAACATCACCTCTTTCCTGGAACTATCTTCTAAGGTCGAATTTTACTAGAATAACCACTAAGAACCCTAGAATTCATCATCATCTTGTAAAACCCACAACCCACCTTCAAGGTGTTCATGGAGTTTTCTGAATTTGGTCATGATTTAACATGTAATTGGTTGAGTTTAACCTCTAAACACCAAATTGATTCTAAACTAACCAAATAACACTCATGCAACATCAATTTTCCAGATTTCACAACATCATGAGAAATTCAAGTTAAGGGATTTCACTAATTTTACATACCTTACAATCCTCTTGTGATGAGGATTATGATTCTAGGCTCAATTCTTGATTTCTACTTGGATTAATCCTTCAATTAGCAAGATTATTGAGATTGTAGGGTTTGGAAGTTCTCCTGGTCGCCCCTCTCTCTCTCTGTTCGATCGATGCCCACCCAAGATGGGTGGGTTTTGTGTTTTGTTCACTATTTAGTGTTTCAACTTTCAATTTTGACAAGTTCAGCCCCTTAACTACCATTTTCTCTAAGTTAGGTGTTTTAACCATATTATAAGTTTATTTCAAAAACTAAATTTTTAACTAGGTTAAGTTCCTAGTTGGTAAATTCTTGTTTATAATTTTTCTTGAATTTTCTAATATGAGGGTTTATATTTTCGGGGTGTTACAAGTCCACCCCCCTTAAAAGGGTTTCGTCCCCGAAACCGAATTACATACCAAATAATGTAGGGTGGAGTCGCCGCATTTCTTCCTCGGACTCCCATGTAGTGTCTGACCCTTTTCTGTGCTCCCATTTGACTTTGACTTGGCTTATTATCTTGTTCCTCAAACTTTTCTCCTTACGATCTAAAATCGCAATTGGTTTTACCGCATAGTTGAGGCTGTTATCCACCTCGATGTCATCGTAGTGGATATGAGCAGTTTCGTCGACCAAACATTTTCGAAGATGTGATACGTGGAAGGTGCTATGAATTCCACTCAACTCTTTGGGTAATTCAAGTCGATAAGCCACTTTACCAACCCGTTCAGTGATTCTAAATGGCCCAATAAATCTCGGGCTTAACTTTCCCCTTTTTCTGAATCTAATGATACCCTTCCATGGGGAAACCTTTAACATGACCATATCGCCAACCTGAAATTCAATCGGCCTATTTCTTTTATCTGCGTATGCCTTTTGCCGATCTTGAGCCGCTTTCAAGTGTGTCCGAACTATGTCGATTTTCGCATTTGTAGCTCGGATTATATCAGTTGGTGCTAGCCCTCGCGGACCCACTTCTCCCCAACATACTGGAGTCCGACACTTTCTACCATATAACAGCTCATACGGGGCCATTTTAATGCTCGCGTGATAGCTATTGTTATATGCAAATTCGACCAAGGGTAAATGAACATCCCAACTACCCCCAAAGTCGATAATGCAAGCCCGTAGCATATCACCCAATGTCTGTATTGTTCTTTCGCTCTGCCCATCCGTTTGTGGATGGTAAGCAGTGCTAAGGAACAGTTTAGTTCCCATCTGTTCTTGGAATTCACGCCAGAATTTTGAAGTAAACCGGGTATCTCTGTCTGACACAATGGATATCGGTACCCCATGCCTTGCTATGATTTCATTGGTGTAAACCTCCGACATTTTCTCAGACGTATAAGTCTCACGAATCGGAATAAAGTGAGCACTCTTAGTTAACCTATCCACGACTACCCAAATAGCATCAAAGCCACGACTTGTTTTAGGCAGTTTGGTCAATAGGTCCATCGTAATTTGCTCCCATTTCCAAACCGGGATTTCTAACGGTTGAAGTTTACCATATGGTTTTTGGTGTTCTGCCTTGACTTGTAGGCACGTCAAACACTTCTCCACGTATTTCACCGTGTCCCGCTTCATTCCGGGCCACCAATAGTTTTGCTTCAAGTCATGATACATCTTGGTCGCTCCCGGGTGAATGGAATAACGGGATTTATGAGCTTCATCAAGTAGAAGCTTTTTAACCCCACATGTGTTAGGGACCCAAATTCTATTAAAGCGAGTCTTCAGGCCGTGACTGCCTACATCTAGGTCCTTAACTTGGCCGATAATTCTTTCCTTTTTCCAGTTTTCCGCCTTTACAGCTTCATCTTGTGCTTCTCGAATTCGTTCTAGTAAGCTTGAAGTCACAACCAGTTGCATTGATCGTACCCGTATTGGGGTATAATCTGTTTTGCGGCTCAGCGCATCGGCCACTACATTAGCCTTTCCTGGGTGATAACGTATTTCACAATCGTAATCCTTCACCGTTTCCAGCCACCTCCTTTGTCGCATATTTAACTCCTTCTGATCGAAGAAGTATTTCAAACTCTTGTGGTCGGTGAATATGGTGCACTTTACTCCGTACAAGTAGTGCCTCCATATTTTTAATGCGAACACTACCGCCGCCAACTCGAGATCGTGCGTAGGATATTTATGTTCGTGTATCTTTAATTGCCTCGAGGCATAGGCTATCACCTTGCCCCGTTGCATCAATACACATCCGAGTCCCGATAGTGAAGCATCCGAATAAACCTCCATGTCTTCAACTCCGTCCGGTAGTGTTAATACCGGAGCTTGAGTTAACTTTTCTTTTAGCGTTTGAAACGCTTTCTCTTGTTCAACACCCCAGATGAATCTTTCTGTCTTTCGGGTCAGCTTGGTTAGTGGTGACGCAATCTTGGAGAAATCTTGAATAAACCTCCTATAGTATCCCGCAAGTCCCAAAAAGCTTCTAATTTCAGAAGGGTTCTTTGGGGAATTCCATTTTGACACCGCCTCAATCTTTGACGGATCCACCAGTACTCCGTCGGCACTTATAATGTGGCCAAGAAATTGTACCTCTCGTAACCAAAAGGCACATTTAGAGAATTTTGCGTATAGCTTCTCTCGTCTAAGGGCTTCTAACACTTCTTGTAGGTGATGTGCGTGTTCAGCTTCACTTTTTGAATATACCAATATATCATCGATAAACACGATGACCGACTTATCCAACATTGGTTTGCAAACCCGGTTCATGAGGTCCATGAAAGCCGCGGGTGCGTTTGTTAGCCCGAATGACATCACAAGGAATTCGTAATGTCCGTATCTCGTGCGGAAAGCCATCTTCGGCACATCTTCTTCTTTGACCCTTAATTGGTGATACCCCGATCTAAGGTCAATTTTGGAAAACCAGTTCGCACCTTGTAGTTGGTCGAATAAATCGTCTATCCTCGGGAGCGGGTATCGATTCTTTACCGTGAGTTTGTTTAATTCCCGGTAATCGATACACATGCGCATACTCCCGTCTTTCTTCCTTACGAACAATACCGGTGCGCCCCAAGGAGACACACTCGGCCTTATGAATCCCTTGTCAAGCAGGTCTTGGATTTGGGACAGCAATTCTTGCAATTCTGACGGCGCAAGTCGGTACGGGGCCTTTGCTACGGGTTTCGCGCCCGGAATCAATTCGATCCCGAACTCTACTTCCCGTTCGGGCGGTATCCCCGGCAAATCTTCCGGAAAAACATCTTCATAATCTCGTACTACCGGTACATCTCCAATCTTTCGTAATTCTTTTTCGGGTTCATTAGCGTATATCATAAATGCTTTGCATCCTTGCTTCATTAGCTTGTGTGCTTTCAACATTGAGCATACAATGGGATTGCCTCCTTTCTCGCCATAGATGGTGACGTGTTTCCCACTCGGAGATGTCAGTTTTATCTCTTTACGGAAACACACGACCTTTGCATGGTGTCGAGATAGCCAATCCATCCCAACGACGACTTGAAATTCTCCCATCGACATCGGGATTAGATTTATCAAATATTCTTCATCGTCAATGCTCAGTTTGCAATTTTCACATACATCGCAAACAATAAAACTTTTATTATTACCTATCTCTACTTCTAAGGGCACAGGTAATTTAGTTAGAACAAATGAAGGATGTCGAATAAATCCATATGAAACAAAGGATTTATTCGCACCCGTATCAAATAACACACGTGCAGGAATCGAGTTTACAGTAAATATACCTGAGACCACGTCAGGTTCAATCTTTGCTTCAGCGGCTGTTAGTTGAAAAGACCTTGCCTTGGCTTTAGGGGCTTCACCCTTCTGTTCTTGCCCATCCTTCTTTTCAACCAATTCCGGGCATTCAGACTTCTTATGACCCGTTCGATAACAATTGTAACAAACCGTCACCTTTTCCGGGCATGATATGGCTATGTGTCCCTTTTTCTTGCATATAGGACAAGGCTTATCCTTGTAACGACATTCGCCTCTATGGCCCTTCCCGCAAATTCTGCAACTCGGTGACCCACCTTTCGTATCAGGTTTCCTTGAGCTCTCACTTGTTCGTGCCTTTTTAGCAGGGCTGGGATTTACATCATGCGCTCTCCGTTCACCCCTTTCGATACTCTTTTTCAACTCAATTTCCCTTTCCCGAGCGGCATTTATAATCTCGGTAAGGGTCTCATATTTGGAAGGGGTGATAAACTCCCTATACTCGGCACTCAGCATGTTATGATAGTAGTATATCTTTTGTTCTTCGTTTGTCACAAGATCGTCACAAAACTTCATTTTGTCCATAAACGTTGCCGTGATCTTGTCTATGGTCTCGTTTTTGTGCCTGAGCTGCATGAATTCTTCCTTGATTTTATTCATAACCGCTTTGGGGCTATGATGCTTCAGAAATGGCGTCTTGAATTCATCCCAAGTCATGACCTTAACAGCTTCAATACCGATTTCTCTCTTCTTGTTATCCCACCAGTCTTTTGCTTGATTTCTTAGTTGACCCGTACCATAGTGTCACACCCCGATTTCCACGTGTCTCACCGGTGGGCCCGGTGGGGGATTACCGTGACTATGTTGGCAACAATATAGTCAAACCACACAATTATATAATGCACAGCGGAAGCTTAAGATAAATATATAAACTTCAACCTCTGGTTGTAATATCAAATGTATTACAGAAGTTGAATATATCCACAGCGGATCAAAAAGTAATAAATATTGTTCATTCAGATGCAGCATCGAGTTTGCGAGACTATGTACGATGCTTAGGACGCCTATACCAGCCCATTACGTATAGTACCTGCATTTAATCTTTTTGGGGAAAATACGTCAGTTTACACTGGTAAATACATTCAACTGACACATTTGAAAATGTTTATTAAAATTGATTTGAATGCACAAGGCACAAACTCTTTTATAACTTGGGAAAATTATAATAAAATCTTGTGAACGTTTTACATGTTCTTTTATGCGTTCAGTAGCCCGGGTCGTGTCGGGTTAAAGATTTATAGACACACCACATTGCGTAAAACCGTAGTATAAAAACCAACGGCTACGTCTTTTAATTTAATGTCGACAATATATACCGGGTGTACGCCTACACCGGGATGTCGATGGTCGTGGCCATTTCGTAAAATGATGCCAAGGATATCCGGGACAACGGTCATTAAACCCCCCAAAGGCTTATAAGAAACAAAACTGTTTAAATGAGCCGATCATATTATTTAATTAACCACCTAAGCGATGGAAGAATATAATGCTCAATCAAGCGGTATTAATATACCGTAACCCAAGCCCATATTGGGGAAATAAGTTAAAGTATTTACCTTTGCAAGTATATTTCCTTAATTTGGATTAAATCACCGATAGCTTTTACTGGGGCTCCTAATCTGGAACGAAGGTTTTAATTAACCTCTTAGAATCCTAACGAGTCATTATAATGGCCGTAGCCTAGACCGGTTGGTTCCGATATATATAGATATGGTTTAATCGCGCGAAAAGGCGAAAACCGAGAATGGAGTGTGATTCTGACCCAACAAGTTCAGATACTTGTTTTAATGGGTTAATGGTTCACACTCTGGATTTTGGGGTTCAAATGATATTATTTGACCCGTATCGGCTAATTTATGAAAACTAGTTTCATAAGCCGAACCGTGCGCGCCATAGGCGAAACGGTTAACCATGAGAGTCGTACGCTTATTTCCTAAGTCAATATGCCTTAAATGGGTTGTGGTATCAGTAGGATACCTTCCGTGACGCCCGTAACGAGTTTAAGTTAATATTATGCCCCGTAGGGGCTTTTCGGTCATTTTAAAGACTTTTAAAGAGCTTTTCGAGTTCTACAGGAAATCTGAGTTTCCCGAACAGCTTATAAAGCTTAAAATACTTTATTTATTATTTAAAATCAGTAGCAACTGGAATCGGGTCAAAAGACCTTGTAGAACTCATGTTTTGGCCGAAAAGGGCATATTCGGTATTTACCGAATCGTAGCCATAACCGCAGGTTATGAGCGAGGTAAAAATTATTAAAAATCTTTAAAATTCCCAAAATATTATTTTAATACGGTGGGTAAAAGTTTTGGTGACGAAATCTTGGTTTAGATAGGTGTTATGCTAATTGCGCCGTTAATTACTAAAGTTTACTTTAAATGCGCCATTTAGCATAACTCTCATTCTAGACCTCGGATTGACGTGAAACTTTAAGGATATGCTTATAATTTAATAAGCAAGGTTCTGGTCCGTTCACGTGTCCGAAATACTCGTTTTAATTTCAAAAGGCCGTTACGGTCAACTTTTAGGCGAATGACGGAAATGCGCAAAAGACTCGGATAACTCATGAACCGATCACAGAGGTTTATACCAACATGTGACCTGGTCCTAAGAGAGTCCTAAGGCATATCTATACCTCACTAAAACGGGTCAGAACTGAAGTCAAAGCAAAAGTCAAACTTTTGCGACATTCGGCTCCGAACCGGGTCAATATAGCAAATGATCGATTCAAACGAGCGCAAACAAGTTTATATACTTAATATCATGTTTTATAAGTGTCATAACAGGTTTCATAACATATACATTACAGATTATGCATAAATCGCTAAAATAGCTTTCTGTTGACTTTTTAACCGCACGTTTGACTCGATATTTGACATAGTTAGAGTGGTGATCAGGGGGAACCCTTTTAGAGGTTTATTACCCACATAATTACCTACTCAAAACTACTTTTGATCCGTCATAAGACTGAACCATTTGCAAGTTATTGTAATGACAACCGTTAGTTACGACGGTTGTGTTTATAGGCTAAAACTATGGAAATGTAAGACCAAAATGAGTATGAACGACTTACAGAAGTGGTATCTTGCTTAGAGAGCAGAAGAGAATGCTAGAGAGCTTCTTAGAATGATCAGATAGTGTGTTTTGTGTTGTGTGAATGTTATGAGCCCAAAGTGGCTATTTATAGTGAAGTAAAGCTCTCTAGATCACTACACAACAACCTACACTGATCATGATGATGGGTAGATGTCTCCTGAGTGATATGGGTCGAGTAGGGGGCGCCCATGCCTCATTTATTGGAGATTGATCGTTCATAATGCTCAAAAGTCAAGAAAACACCAACTTTCTGCATCTGGGCGTCTCACGCGACCCGCATGGGAGTTCCCATGCACTTTTACGCGGGTCGCCTGAGTTTAAGAAATCAGACGCGTAATTGAGGTGGCTCGCGGCCCGCCTCAACTTATCCCATAACACAACGCGGGTCGCGAGAGGTCAGATTTCCAGAAATTTTAAATCTTTTGTAATGATTATCAGAATCCGGTAATTAATAACGAAATCTTTCGTAATGATTTACCTGACCTTTCGGGTTTGAAGGGGTAACTTTGCGGTTTGGCCCTCGATTATTTACCGATAGGGGCCTCGTGTTATTTACCCGCATTATAAAGTCCCCGGTTAGTTTATTAATTATTTGGAAAGCCTTAACTTTCACTGTTGACGCTTTTAACCCTTCTCATACGAATTCGAGTATAACTTTCTCGTTTTAATACGGAACTTCGCGGAATTTATACAGTATATTCTAGTGAGTGTATGATACCGTTACGAAGCCTTGGGAACGTTAAAGGGTCACTCAGCGGTATAATTAAACATGTTGACACAGTTAACCCCTGTAGCTCGTAATCTCTCACTTTCTTCCGCGTTTCGCCTCCGTACGATCTATGATTTATTCGTTTGAAGGTACAAGCATTATTTAGGGTTACTATACAGTATATTTACCCTTGTTGACATTTATAACCCTCGAATTTATATACTTTCAAGGTTTGTCAAAATTAGTCCTTTATTTAATATCAATGCCACGTGTAATTAAATGACACGTGTTAACACATCATTGGACACAAAAATTCGAGGTGTTACATCCTCACCCCCTTAAAATAAATCTCGACCCGAGATTTACTCAAATAAATATGGGTACTTTTCTTTCATTGTTTCTTCGACTTCCCACGTATATTCAGGACCTCTACGAGCATCCGATTTGACTTTTACAATCGGTACGTGCTTTCTTCGAAGTTTCTTCACCTGTCGATCTTCAATCGACAAAGGTTTTTCTATGAACTTTAAGCTCTCATCTATATGCACATCTGTGTGTGGAATCACCAATGATTCATCGGCGAAGCACTTTTTGAGATTGCAGATGTGGAACACATTGTGAATTCCATTAAGCTCTTCAGGCAAGTTCAACTTATAAGCGACTGACCCGACCCGTTCAATGACCTCAAAAGGTCCTATGTATCTCGGACTCAGTTTGCCTTTCTTGCCGAAACGCATCACCCCCTTCCAGGGTGACACCTTAAGTAATACCTTTTCACCCACTTCGAAGTGAAAATCCTTACGCTTTGGATCAGCGTAGCTCTTCTGCCTATCGTGGGCAGCCTTGAGACGTTCCCGGATCTGGACAATCTTGTCCGTTGTCTGGAAAACAATCTCTGGTCCTGATAATTGGACCTCTCCTACTTCCGCCCAACAAACAGGCGATCTACATTTCCTACCGTATAATGCCTCGAAAGGCGCAACCTTTATGCTGGTGTGGTAGCTATTATTGTAGGAGAATTCGATCAGGGGTAGGTTTTTATCCCAGTTACCACCTAAATCGATCGCACATGCACGAAGCATGTCTTCTAGCGTTTGGATAGTACGCTCACTTTGACCGTCCGTCTGTGGATGGTAAGCCGTACTAAAGTTTAGACGCGTGCCCAAAGATTGCTGGAAACTCTTCCAGAAGTGTGATGTGTATCTAGTATCCCTGTCGGAGATAATAGACACAGGTATGCCGTGTAAGGCTTCAATCTTATCAACATAAAGTTGGGCTAACATATCGGAGCTATACGTCTCCTTGATGGGTAGAAAATGAGCCGATTTAGTCAGCCTATCGACTATGACCCATATTGTATCGTTTCCTTTCCTGGTTTTGGGTAACTTGGTTATGAAGTCCATAGTTACGCATTCCCACTTCCACTCGGGAAGTTCAGGCTGTTGTAGCAAGCCAGACGGCTTTTGGTGCTCGGCTTTGACTTGAGCACAAGTCAAGCACTTTGCTACGTGGGCGGCTACAGACTTTTTCAAGCCTATCCACCAATAATTTGCCTTCAAGTCTTGGTACATTTTGTCAGCACCAGGATGGACTGAGTATTTGGAACTATGGGCTTCCTGGAGGATAACATCTCGTAGTCCTCCATAAGTTGGAACCCATATACGTCCGTTCAGCCTAAGAATTCCATCCTTGCTAAGAGTCAACTGCTCCTCAGTTACTCCCAGCTTTTCATTAGGGTAATTAGCTTCTAACACAACCTCTCGCTGTGCAGCTAATATCTTTTCAATCAAATTGTTCTTGACTTCAATGCTCTTGGCATTGATTCGAATAGGTTTTACCCTTTCTTTCCTGCTCAAGGCATCAGCGACTACATTCGCCTTGCCGGGATGGTACCTGATCTCGCAATCATAGTCATTCAAGGTTTCCATCCAACGGCGCTGCCTCATGTTCAACTCTTTCTGGTTGAACAGGTGCTGGAGGCTTTTGTGATCAGAATAAATCACAAATTTAATACCATAAAGGTAATGCCTCCACAATTTTAGTGCAAATACAACGGCACCCAACTCCAAATCATGGGTGGTGTAATTCTTTTCATGCACCTTTAATTGCCTTGAAGCATAGGCAATCACCTTGCCCTTCTGCATAAGCACACACCCCATGCCCGTGTGTGATGCATCGCAGTAAACTACGAATTCATCTGTACCTTCCGGTAATGTCAGCACAGGTGCGTTGCTTAGCTTTTGCTTCAGTATTTCGAAGGACTCTTGCTGCTTTGGGCCCCAATTGAACTTTTCTTTCTTCTTGGTCAAGGAAGTCAAGGGCGCAGCAATCCTTGAAAAATTTTCAATAAACCTCCGGTAGTATCCTGCTAATCCCAGGAAACTACGGATTTCGGTAGGCGTCTTTGGCTCTTGCCAGTTCATGACCGCCTCTACCTTAGCGGGATCCACTTGGATACCACGCTCACTCACAACGTGACCTAAAAACTGAACCTCTCGTAGCCAGAATTCGCATTTCGAGAATTTGGCGTAGAGTTTCTCACGCTGTAGTAATTCGAGAATGCAACGGAGGTGCTTCTCGTGGTCAGCTTGGTTTTTGGAATATATAAGGATATCGTCGATGAAGACTATGACAAATTTGTCTAAATACGGCTTGCAGACGCGATTCATGAGATCCATGAACGCAGCCGGTGCATTTGTGAGCCCAAAAGGCATCACTAGGAACTCGTAATGACCATAGCGAGTCCTAAATGCTGTCTTATGTACATCTTCATCTCTGACCCTTAGTTGATGATAGCCCGACCTTAAGTCGATCTTTGAGAAGTAGCTCGCTCCTTGTAGCTGATCGAACAGATCATCGATCCTTGGCAAAGGATATCTGTTCTTTATGGTAACTTTATTTAGCTCTCGGTAGTCGATGCACAACCGCATCGATCCGTCCTTCTTCTTTACAAATAGGACTGGTGCTCCCCAGGGAGATGAACTAGGTCTGATAAAACCTTTCGCCAGCAGTTCATCCAACTGGGTCCTCAGTTCTTTCATTTCCGTTGGAGCTAGCCTGTAAGGTGCTCTTGCTATCGGAGCTGCTCCAGGAATGATGTCTATCCTGAACTCCACTTGTCTATCTGGTGGCAAACCAGGTAGTTCTTCAGGAAAAACCTCGGGGTATTCAGAAATGACAGGAAGATCCTCGATCTTCGGCTTCGGTTCTTCAATTATCACCTGAGCCATGTAAATTACGCAGCCTCTGTTCAAACACCTTGAAGCTTTCAACATAGATACGTCTTCGGGCAATCCGTACTGCGTATCCCTTCGAATGGTAAGCGATTCACCACTCGGAGTCTTTAGCACTATATGCCTCTTGCCGCAAATGATTTGGGCCTGATTACGGGATAACCAGTCCATGCCTAGCACAATGTCAAAACCCGCTAATTTGAAGGGAAGTAGAGATAAAGGAAAAGAATGGTTCCTAATGGACATTTCACATCCTTCTAGAACAGTTGAGACGGTTTCTATCGTGCCGTCCGCTAACTCTACTTCGTATTTCGCATCAAGGGTTTTGATAGGCATATTTAGTAGTTGGCAAAATTTCTGGTCTACAAAGGATTTATCAGCGCCAGAATCGAATAGTACTCTTGCAAATATATTATTTACGAGAAAAGTACCTGTAAGCACGTTGTCGTTCTGGACCGCTTCCTTTGCATCCATGCGAAAAACTCTCGCATTTGACTTCTTTGTTTCTTCCGCCTTCTTGGCATACTTAGGGCAGTTACTCTTGATGTGCCCTTTTTCATTACAACCATAGCAGGTTGCATCCTTGATCTTCTTGCACTCCACAGTCTTATGATCCTTGGACTTGCATAGTCCACAGGAAGGAGTCTTTGATTGCGACTGTGAATTTGATGCAAATCTGCACTTCCCAGAGTGGGGTTTCTTGCAGATTTTGCAGTTGGGTCTTTCACCAGCCTGCCCATCTTTCTTCGCCTCCGACCCTCTTTTGCCTTCACCGTTTCCACGGTGCTTCTTCCCTGATCTTCGTGAGGTATCATCCTCACGTTTTCTCTTCTCAGCCTCCTTGCTCCTTAATGTCCTCAGACGGACAGCGTCTAAGGTAAGAGACAAGGAAAGGTCAGTAACTGACCTGAAGGTCGTCGGCCGAGAGGCCTTTACACTCGCCTTTATTGCGGGCTCCAAGCCCCCAATGAAACGGGCGATTCTTCGAGGTTCTGGTGTCACAAGGTATGGGACCAGACGAGACATGGTATTGAAACTCGTCAAATATGCCTGGCAGTCCAGGTTCGTCATCACCAGTGACACAAAGTCAGCCTCGATTTTCTCAACCTCATGCTGAGGGCAGTAGTTTTCCTTAATGAGAGCAATAAATTCCTCCCATGTCATTTTGTACAAAGCAGACTTACCAGATGCCTGCACCAACGCCCTCCACCATGCCAGGGCCTCGCCCTTAAAAGACTGGGACACATACTTCACCACATCCCTCGCTGCACACCCGCTGATGTCCACAATAGTGTCCATCTTATCTAGCCAGGTGATACAATCAACAGCACCTTTCTCCCCTGTAAATTCCCGGGGCTTACACGATACAAAGTATTTGTAGGTGCAACCCTTAGCATTTGATGCATCAGTATATTCTCTATCGCGATGGACGCTGTTCTCAGTGGACGAGTGTTTGTCGTCATCTTTCTTGGGTTGAGAGGGTGGTTTGGAGTGTGTCTTTGGTTTAGAGGGTGGTTTTGACACGGTTCTGCCTTGGGACTCAGTATATTGACGATCAAGAGCTGCCTGAACAGCATTGTCAATCAGAGCCTTTAGCTGTGCGCCTGTCAGATGCACTGGCGCATTGTCGTATTCATCATCATTAGTATGGCTATTCTCTCCGTTGGGATCCGCCATTGTAACTTGAATCTGTTACAGAAGATAACAAAATTTTATTCAGGAGATTATTATAAAATTGTCTTTTATGACAATTTGTCAACCATGGTACAGAGACCATATTTGGTTAACTTATTACTTCATTAAATATTAGGATTTGAATATATCCTATTTCAGCTATATAAATAGTATTGGCGGCATAAAGCCTAATCATGATGATGTTTTATAATATTAGCCGAGATTTCAGAGAATCAAAGGCATAGAGGTTTGAACCGTAGTTCTCTTACCCTTTTCTGGCAGGGAGTCATAGACCACCACTGTCTTTTGTCGTTATAAGACAATTATTACGGCCCATAGGCACTACAACTCTAATGGATGTTTTTTAATATGGTTGGCCCGTAGGCACTACATCTCAAATGGATGTTTTAATAAGGTTGGCCCGTAGGCACTACATCACTAATGGACGTTTTAATAATATTGGCCCGTAGGCACTACATCACTAATGGATGTTTTAATAAGGTTGGCCCGTAGGCACTACATCACTAATGGACGTTTTAATAATATTGGCCCGTAGGCACTACATCACTAATGGATGTTTTAATAAGGTTGGCCCGTAGGTACTACATCACTAATGGATGTTTTAATAATATTGGCCCGTAGGCACTACATCGCTAATGGATGTTTTAATAATATTGGCCCGTAGGCATTACATCACTAATGGATGTTTTAATAAGATTAATCACCTTCATTGGTGATTTAACCCACGATTTATAAATCATTTAGTTGGGTTTTGAAATCCTTAAGGGATTATTGTATAAGAATGACGTGTGTGATTTTAACGAATCACATCTGCCATGATTGTTAACGTGCGTACAGAGGTTAACAGGGAATCAGAATCTTTCCAATTAGGTCGTACCATCTTGACTGGATCTTAAAAGACACCAAGCTAGGTTTCACCTTTTAAGATTCTTTATCTAGGCAGATCAATATAAAAGGAATGGTTTTGATTTATTTTATACATATTAAAACAAAACTCATAACATACATTCCAAAATCTCAAATACAATTACATATTGCCCTAAACGGGTCTTTCAAATAGTACATACCTCCATAGAAGTTTTAAAATAAGTGACAAGTCCACGCAGGGACTAATACAAGATAGGTGTCCATGCAAGGACTAAAGATAAGTCCACGTAGGGACTGAAATACGATAAGTGTCCACGCAGGGACTTATTTCAAAGTAGAAATTACATTAGTACAACTATTAAGGGCTAATGGTCACGTTTCTTCTTTTTGCCCTTTAGTAGGTTCGCCAAGCCTTTGAGAAATCCTCGGTGGCTTTTCTTCTCTTCCTCGAACTCTCTCTCCACACGATCTAGTCGATGGAGTATTTCTTCCTGTTCAGGAGGAGAGAAACGTGGTTGTGGCGCTTGATGCGTAACTGGAGGTCTGGGAGGTATTGGATACCCATGAGCTGAGTAGTCCGGTGGTCCCATGTTTCCATGTGCTCCGTCAGGGTAGCGCGCATTATATCTTGCCGATACCACATATGGGTCGCGCTCATAGCCGTAGTTGTATTGTGCTTGTGACGGCTCGAACGGGTTGTAAGCCGTTGGACCCGTGTAAGCAGGTATGGGTTGGTCATACCCAAATGGTGGCGAATTTTGTGCAGCTGGTGCGGAGTTCGCCTCCTGTATAGGACTTGAAGGTCCTTCTTCTTGTAGTGGCGGATAGTGGCTACTACTAGAATGTCGAGGAGTGCTGAAATGGATACCCCCTCCTCCTCGTGTAGACATACGAGCATTTGTCCTCCTACGCCTTGGCGGATCAGGTATTACTGGTTGTGCCGGTGGCGGAGGTGGTGGCGTAACTGCCTCAAAGCGTGAATCCTCAGAGGGATCCTGTGGATGTCGCGGTTGTTGAGATGTCTGTTGAGGTGGCGTGTAGTACCACTCATGTCGGTCAAACATCGCTTGGAAACTGTCAGGTCCCTGATAGGGCGTGCCATGGAAGGATGACCCATCAGGGACTTCTATCGGATGCGTGGGCGTACCACGCGCAGGTTCAGTTGGATCAGTATCTTCATCCATATGGTCCTCGGAGAAATGATCTTGTGGCCCTAGTGGAACAAAACCTGAAGGTTCCTGTATGTAGTCAGCCGGATTAAACTGACCTATGTAGTATGGAGTAGGGTCGTCATAATTCCGGGTCGATACCGAACGTTGTAGAGGTATGGAGGAAGGTTGTGGGTTGTTGGGATCATTCTCTGAGTTTGGTCCAAAGGAGTGCCGGTAGGATGGCGTCGAGCTGTGCGAGGTGGAATGCCTCGCGGGTTCGTAAAGATCTCTTCGTCGTTGTGGCTCTTCGCTCCGTGTCATTGAAGGATGTCTTGTACCAGATGGTCCAGCTTCGTTATCGTGATGTGTCACGACTTCTCCTCTGCCTCTTCTTCCTCTTCCTCTTCCTCGGAATATAACAGGTGGCATTTTCCTGCTCTAAAACTTATTAAAAATCGAATTGGAAATAAAGACAAAAAGGAGTATCAATCCGAATTTGTCCTAAGTTATTGTCTAGACTCAAGTATGTGCAAATTGTGTCATTGAGATTAAACACATTAGGATAGTGTTTAATTCACTCAATGTTGGCTCTGACACCAACCTGTCACACCCCGATTTCCACGTGTCTCACCGGTGGGCCCGGTGGGGGATTACCGTGACGATGTTGGCAACAATATAGTCAAACCACACAATTATATAATGCACAGCGGAAGCTTAAGATAAATATATAAACTTCAACCTCTGGTTGTAATATCAAATGTATTACAGAAGTTGAATATATCCACAGCGGATCAAAAAGTAATAAATATTGTTCATTCAGATGCAGCATCGAGTTTGCGAGACTATGTACGATGCTTAGGACGCCTATACCAGCCCATTACGTATAGTACCTGCATTTAATCTTTTTGGGGAAAATACGTCAGTTTACACTGGTAAATACATTCAACTGACACATTTGAAAATGTTTATTAAAATTGATTTGAATGCACAAGGCACAAACTCTTTTATAACTTGGGAAAATTATAATAAAATCTTGTGAACGTTTTACATGTTCTTTTATGCGTTCAGTAGCCCGGGTCGTGCCGGGTTAAAGATTTATAGACACACCACATTGCGTAAAACCGTAGTATAAAAACCAACGGCTACGTCTTTTAATTTAATGTCGACAATATATACCGGGTGTACGCCTACACCGGGATGTCGATGGTCGTGGCCATTTCGTAAAATGATGCCAAGGATATCCGGGACAACGGTCATTAAACCCCCCAAAGGCTTATAAGAAACAAAACTGTTTAAATGAGCCGATCATATTATTTAATTAACCACCTAAGCGATGGAAGAATATAATGCTCAATCAAGCGGTATTAATATACCGTAACCCAAGCCCATATAGGGGAAATAAGTTAAAGTATTTACCTTTGCAAGTATATTTCCTTAATTTGGATTAAATCACCGATAGCTTTTACTGGGGCTCCTAATCTGGAACGAAGGTTTTAATTAACCTCTTAGAATCCTAACGAGTCATTATAATGGCCGTAGCCTAGACCGGTTGGTTCCGATATATATAGATATGGTTTAATCGCGCGAAAAGGCGAAAACCGAGAATGGAGTGTGATTCTGACCCAACAAGTTCATAGACTTGTTTTAATGGGTTAATGGTTCACACTCTGGATTTTGGGGTTCAAATGATATTATTTGACCCGTATCAGCTAATTTATGAAAACTAGTTTCATAAGCCGAACCGTGCGCGCCATAGGCGAAACGGTTAACCATGAGAGTCGTACGCTTATTTCCTAAGTCAATATGCCTTAAATGGGTTGTGGTATCAGTAGGATACCTTCCGTGACGCCCGTAACGAGTTTAAGTTAATATTATGCCCCGTAGGGGCTTTTCGGTCATTTTAAAGACTTTTAAAGAGCTTTTCGAGTTCTACAGGAAATCTGAGTTTCCCGAACAGCTTATAAAGCTTAAAATACTTTATTTATTATTTAAAATCAGTAGCAACTGGAATCGGGTCAAAAGACCTTGTAGAACTCATGTTTTGGCCGAAAAGGGCATATTCGGTATTTACCGAATCGTAGCCATAACCGCAGGTTATGAGCGAGGTAAAAATTATTAAAAATCTTTAAAATTCCCAAAATATTATTTTAATATAGTGGGTAAACGTTTTGGTGACGAAATCTTGGTTTAGATAGGTGTTATGCTAATTGCGCCGTTAATTACTAAAGTTTACTTTAAATGCGCCATTTAGCATAACTCTCATTCTAGACCTCGGATTGACGTGAAACTTTAAGGATATGCTTATAATTTAATAAGCAAGGTTCTGGTCCGTTCACGTGTCCGAAATACTCGTTTTAATTTCAAAAGGCCGTTACGGTCAACTTTTAGGCGAATGACGGAAATGCGCAAAAGACTCGGATAACTCATGAACCGATCACAGAGGTTTATACCAACATGTGACCTGGTCCTAAGAGAGTCCTAAGGCATATCTATACCTCACTAAAACGGGTCAGAACTGAAGTCAAAGCAAAAGTCAAACTTTTGCGACATTCGGCTCCGAACCGGGTCAATATAGCAAATGATCGATTCAAACGAGCGCAAACAAGTTTATATACTTAATATCATGTTTTATAAGTGTCATAACAGGTTTCATAACATATACATTACAGATTATGCATAAATCGCTAAAATAGCTTTCTGTTGACTTTTTAACCGCACGTTTGACTCGATATTTGACATAGTTAGAGTGGTGATCAGGGGGAACCCTTTTAGAGGTTTATTACCCACATAATTACCTACTCAAAACTACTTTTGATCCGTCATAAGACCGAACCATTTGCAAGTTATTGTAATGACAACCGTTAGTTACGACGGTTGTGTTTATAGGCTAAAACTATGGAAATGTAAGACCAAAATGAGTATGAACGACTTACAGAAGTGGTATCTTGCTTAGAGAGCAGAAGAGAATGCTAGAGAGCTTCTTAGAATGATCAGATATTGTGTTTTGTGTTGTGTGAATGTTATGAGCCCAAAGTGGCTATTTATAGTGAAGTAAAGCTCTCTAGATCACTACACAACAACCTACACTGATCATGATGATGGGTAGATGTCTCCTGAGTGATATGGGTCGAGTAGGGGGCGCCCATGCCTCATTTATTGGAGATTGATCGTTCATAATGCTCAAAAGTCAAGAAAACACCAACTTTCTGCATCTGGGCGTCTCACGCGACCCGCATGGGAGTTCCCATGCACTTTTACGCGGGTCGCCTGAGTTTAAGAAATCAGACGCGTAATTGAGGTGGCTCGCGGCCCGCCTCAACTTATCCCATAACACAACGCGGGTCGCGAGAGGTCAGATTTCCAAAAATTTTAAATCTTTTGTAATGATTATCAGAATCCGGTAATTAATAACGAAATCTTTCGTAATGATTTACCTGACCTTTCGGGTTTGAAGGGGTAACTTTGCGGTTTGGCCCTCGGTTATTTACCGATAGGGGCCTCGTGTTATTTACCCGCATTATAAAGTCCCCGGTTAGTTTATTAATTATTTGGAAAGACTTAACTTTCACTGTTGACGCTTTTAACCCTTCTCATACGAATTCGAGTATAACTTTCTCGTTTTAAGACGGAACTTCGCGGAATTTATACAGTATATTCTAGTGAGTGTATGATACCGTTACGAAGCCTTGGGAACGTTAAAGGGTCACTCAGCGGTATAATTAAACATGTTGACACAGTTAACCCCTGTAGCTCGTAATCTCTCACTTTCTTCCGCGTTTCGCCTCCGTACGATCTATGATTTATTCGTTTGAAGGTACAAGCATTATTTAGGGTTACTATACAGTATATTTACCCTTGTTGACATTTATAACCCTCGAATTTATATACTTTCAAGGTTTGTCAAAATTAGTCCTTTATTTAATATCAATGCCACGTGTAATTAAATGACACGTGTTAACACATCATTGGACACAAAAATTCGAGGTGTTACACATAGGCTACATAGTCCTCTACATCACAATGGGTCCTCTCGAATACCCCTTCGATATCACTTAGCCATCTTTGGCACACTATCGGGTCAACCTCCCCATTGTATATTGGTGGTTTACAGGCCATGAATTCCTTGTATGAACAAGGTTTCCGTCCTCCATGTTTTTCCTTTTCAAGTTTTGAGTCATCTTCTAATTTCTTGATTCTATCTTCTACCATTGATAGAACTGTGTTTTGAATTCTATCAATGAAGCTTGTCAGACTGTTTTCGATTGCCTTTCCAACTTCTTCGGCAATCACTTCTCTCACTTGTTCGGTGACTCTTGGCACCGCATCATCATTACCTTTATCAGCCATCTCCGTTTCTGAAATGTTTACACAAGTTGTTAAAACATTCCATTTATAACACATGCTGTTCTTGTTTGATTCTATCAAGTTCATAATTTGATTTAGTCGTTCTTGCTTTTGATTCAATCAAGTTCACAACTTGATTTGATCGTTCTTGCTGTTGATTCAATCAAGTTCACAACTTGATTTGATCGTTCTTGCTGTTGATTCAATCAAGTTCACAACTTGATTTGATCGTTCTTGTTGTTGATTGAGCTTACTTGCTCTTTTCATGCATATTTGTTCATTTCACATTCTTTACGTAATATAAGATTTATTAACTGAAATTAGTTCTTACCGGATGGTCGATCAAGCTTGAACCGAACACTTATTGAAAACCTGTGGCTCTGATTACCAACTTGTTACACCCTTATATTTATACTAGAATTTATTATACTATTTTATACCAAAAGACGTTAAATTAACATAAGTTTCAAAACTTGACACCCTTAGTCTACTAAGACAAAGGTAGAACGTATTGTTGTTTAAGAAATTGATTACAACAAAAGAAACACTGATTAACAAGTTCAAACATAGCGGAAGCTTCGAAAGGGAGTGTTCGGTTCATCATCTTGTCGCTTGATCGCCATCCATGACCACCTAATTACCTATGAATCAACCATTAAATCGTTAGTTCTTGATGTTTATGAATGATAGAATTTCGAGATTTAACACCACATTGAAATAATCAAAATATAAAAGTATTCCAGGCTCCACCGTAATTTACGGTACCACCGTAAATTACGGTGAGTGCTGGAAATTCTTGGTTACACCGTAACACAGTAGAAAACCACCGTAAAACATTGGCCTCTACCGTAAATTACGGTGACACCGTAATTTACGGTAGCACCTGGGAATTCAGGTTTTTGTTTGGTTTGAACGTTTCAACCAAAATCCCAACTCTCGGGTTTCAATATTCTGCACTATCAATTGTAATAAAAGTCTAACATTTCTAGTATGCCACAATATAACCATTATATACATCAATTTATCATGTTTTGGAATGTAGATCATGTCTTGCTTGATTATTTGACCCGTTTGGCTTGTCTATGGAATTCCTTCCTTTTTGACAACTACCATCGAGTTTATTTCATTATTCAAACAAGCATTCAATACAACAATGTCATCGCTTCGATTCATAATAACTAGAGACTTTGATGATCAACTACTATAATCTAATTTCACTTAATATAACGAATCATGTTACATACCTTTTAAAGTGAGCCCTTCAAACGTGCGTCCACACCGGTTTGTCCACTAGATGCCCCGGCTTCTTTTCCTAAAGAGTTCAAGCACTTTATGTTTAGAACTCCATGTTTTACACACATAACGCACATTCGTGATACTTCATATTTATGCGTTTAAACTTAACAATTCAGTTTTCTTTTAAAACCTTCTTTGAGGCATTTCAACGAACATTATGAGAGCAGAATTTCTATTTCATTTGTTTTCATGTTTATAAGTTGCTAATTAGTCAACTTAACTTCAATTAAGCCATCATATGTCAGGTAAACATCACCTCTTTCCTGGAACTATCTTCTAAGGTCGAATTTTACTAGAATAACCACTAAGAACCCTAGAATTCATCATCATCTTGTAAAACCCACAACCCACCTTCAAGGTGTTCATGGAGTTTTCTGAATTTGGTCATGATTTAACATGTAATTCGTTGAGTTTAACCTCTAAACACCAAATTGATTCTAAACTAACCAAATAACACTCATGCAACATCAATTTTCCAGATTTCACAACATCATGAGAAATTCAAGTTAAGGGATTTCACTAATTTTACATACCTTACAATCCTCTTGTGATGAGGATTATGATTCTAGGCTCAATTCTTGATTTCTACTTGGATTAATCCTTCAATTAGCAAGATTATTGAGATTGTAGGGTTTGGAAGTTCTCCTGGTCGCCCCTCTCTCTCTCTCTCTGTTCGATCGATGCCCACCCAAGATGGGTGGGTTTTGTGTTTTGTTCACTATTTAGTGTTTCAACTTTCAATTTTGACAAGTTCAGCCCCTTAACTACCATTTTCTCTAAGTTAGGTGTTTTAACCATATTATAAGTTTATTTCAAAAACTAAATTTTTAACTAGGTTAAGTTCCTAGTTGGTAAATTCTTGTTTATAATTTTTCTTGAATTTTCTAATATGAGGGTTTATATTTTCGGGGTGTTACATCTCCACTAGTACACTACAAATAGAATGAGGCGGAATACTGTCAGACAGCTGTCTAGCACTTCCCTATTGGTCCAACTATATTTCTATTTTGCCCTGTTTAAATTTATAGTTTTCCCATTGGTTTTGTTTTTTTTTTCCTCCCAGCCAAATTACGATTTTGCCCTCAGTTAAAATTTACAGTTTTGCCATTGTTTTCATTTTTTTTGTCAAATTACGATTTTGCCCCGAGTGTAAAGTTATAGTCATGTCATGTTTTTTTTAACAAAACTATGTTAGTGTTTTTTATTTTAATTGGTTGACTCGGTGTTGCCAGGCGGCTGCCTGGCACACGCTCATTTGTCTTGAAAAATTACAATTTTGTTCCCAGTTTAAAATTATAGTATTTTCATCGTTTTAACTTTTTATTTTTTGCAACAGTATGATAGTGTTTTGTTTTAATTGATTGACTCTTTTTTTTAGATCGTGTTATTGAGTAGTATGTACAACAAATTGAAACACATACGTACATGTTATGAGAGAGAAATACTCGGCTTAATGCCGCGCAACGCGGGCGGGGCAAAAACTAGTACAATACATTCACCATGGAGGGGAATAATGTCAGACAGCTGCCTGGCACAGTGGCACTTCCCCATTGGTTCAGCCAAATTACAATTTTGCCACGTTTAAATTTACAGTTTTACCATTAGTTTTGTTTTTCCCCTCCCAGCCAATTACGATTTTGCCCTCGGTTCAAATTTATAGTTTTCCATTGTTTTTCCTATTTTTCTCTGTCAAGTTACGATTTTGCCCCCGATATAAAATTACAGTCATGCGATCGTTTTAGCTTTTTTTTTTTTTGACAAAACTATGGTGGTGTTTTGTGTTACTTTGTTGACTCGGAGTATTTTTTTTATTCGTGTCAGGCAGCTGTCTGGCACACGCTCATATATCTTGTAAAGTTACATCTACCATCCTCAGACCCTACCTTAGCTTTGTTATTGGTGGAATTTACCAAGTATGATGATGGTGATTAAACACATTAACACAATTTATAAAATGACCATTTTATTATATTTTTTACAATAATTTTAAATACCATTTAAATCTTTCAGCCATCAAATACTACACTTTTGATCAATTCACATTCACATTACTACATTACATACCCCACTTTATCATTTACAATTATCAGTTTGAACCCTCACAAATACAAGACCCTCACATAATACTCAAAAAACAACTAACAAATCAGATTCCAACTTCCAAGTACAATCTTACAAATTCACCGGCACACCTCCCTGATTTTAGCAAAAAAAAAAATGAGTGACTTCATTTTAAAGAGTTTAAATGAACAGGTTCTGCTTTTGATTAGAGTAGCTCAAATAATCAAAATTTCAAACTATACCGGTATGACTATCATAACTTAGTACGAGAATCCTACCTTGAAAAGAAGATCATAAGCGATATGTTCCCAAGGTAGCGATACGGACATGAGGCAGCACTTCAATGGGACCATCCCTCCATCGGCATTCCTTGTGGAAGAAGCAACTGCATACGCATTCTTTGCTGCCACCTGTGCAACTGATGCAGCTTTCCTAACTATTGCGCCAATCCTGAATTTTCCCCCTTCCGATATTTGCAGAGGCGAGTGGGGCCCGGATTCATCTAGGCTCTGATCTGAAAATTGCAGCACCCCCGTTCATATTAGAGGTACCAAGATTGACACAGGTTGAAACGGGTCGATCACTCGAAAAAGAGCAAGTGATATGTATACATACCTACAACACCTGACACTGCAACCTCGACTTCCCCACGACCTCCTGGGCCTTTCATGTATATTCTGTCTGTTTTGCCTGCTGAATTACCAAATGGCAATAGGCTTCCAAATCCAGACTTCCCTGCTGCAAATATTCACAAATAAAACTTTGAAATAAAAAATAAAGGTATTTATAAATATCATTGAAATTATAATGCAGCCAACATGGTCCGTTTCTATTACCATCGTAGGCTTCACGGACCATTTCGTAGCTCACAAATCCTGAGAAGAGAGTAATCTGTGATAAAAATCCATTTGGTATTAGAAGAATAAAGATACTTCAATTAAAAGCATAATGAAAAAATGTAAAAATGCTAACCGGAACACTTATGAATAATATACCTTAGCTTTATTAGTTTCTTCAGCATCCGCGTTATCTTGTGGTGGAATTTCACTAGGAAATGCTGCTCCGCCCACTGCATTAAGAAGTACACAGTAACAATGGTCTGTATCCGTCAAAACCTGAAAAATAAAATAACTAATAACTAATGGCATATGTTGTTGAATCAAAATATTAAATATCAATTATTAGCATACAAAAAGTTCAAGGAATCGTTTAACCTGAACACGGCCCATATAATTATTCATGGCAAAGAAGACAACCCTAACCCATACACACTAAAAAATCTTGTAACCCAAACACGACTTGTTAAGCCCATGTAGCTAAATGAGCCATACGTGTTGCAAATGGGTTATAATATCAAGTTGTAAACGTGTTAAATGGTTAGAAGGTTGTAATAAATGGTTAAACGGGTCATAAACAGGTTGACATGTCAATTGTTTAATCAAATGGGTTGATGCCTTGATCTGTTTAATTAAATTGGTTACACAAGTCAACCCGAACACGACACGTATATTTAGCAGGTTAGATATGACAACCTCAAACATGATTATTGTCGGATCCATATTATATGTCCAAACCTTCTAGATTTTTTGAAAAAAATTACTCTCATTTATGATCACAATTAGTGTATTATTTAAAATAAAATCTTATTTTTTAAATAAAGTATTTTAAAAGGTGCATTAAAACCACACTCTAAGAGACTTATGAGCAATTTCACAGGTTTCCTTGATAGCTAATATATGGTTTTAGCCCTTTGACCGGTCACTAGAGAAACAAAACACGAATCGTCCCACTCGTTCTTAAACGGGTCGAAAATGCCACCAAACATACCACAGCGTCAAAGGTAGAATCGAAGTCATCAACAGCAAAACATATATCTGGATATGCAGGCTTTGTCTCTACTTCCTGGACACACCAATAATTCAAAGCTTAACAAAATATAGTACAATCGACAATAATAAATTAATAATAAATATTATGGAAGGTGCTAAGTTTGTTTGCCTTTCTGGAGTCCAAGTGAAAATTAACACGGCTTGGAGATGCATAAACTGTTTTCACAATCTGAAGACATTCAAAAAACATGTAATAACATCAATTCCTATCAAATTTACTAAATTAAAGAAAATGTTACTGGTAGCCTTTTAATCTTTAACTAAGGGGCTGTTTGGCAACATCTGAATGGTTAAGTGCTGAACCAGTAAGAGGTCTGAACCATTAAGAGCCTGTATAATGCTTAACCGTTCAGAGTCAAATGTTTGACCAATTCAGATTAGAGGTCTTAACCATTCAGACTCTGTATAATGATGCTTAACCATTCAGAGGCAAATGTCTGAACCATTCAGACATCTGCTCGTGAAACAAACAGTCTGAACCATTAAGTGTTGAACTAGTAAGAGGTCTGAACCATTAAGAGCCTCATTAAGAGGTAAACAAACAGCCCCTAAATACAATATTCTTGAGGTTAAATGCTTTCTTTTTAGTAACCATGAGAACCCGTTAACGGAATCAGGTAAATCGCAGCTCGCACAGGGCAGGTGGCCTTCATGAGTTATGACACATATAATGGCAGGAAACCAGTGAAAACAAGATTTAAACCTACAACCTCTGCTAGAAATCACACCACCCCTTGAAAGTTTATGGAGGTTGGTGTTTAAAAACACATGATTTTGCACGATGAAAAAAGAGGTATATATTGGACGAAAAAACATAGCATATTCAAGAATACTAGCAAACTAGACAGGTTTGACCAGAAAAAGTTACCTTGTATATAGGAGATAGTGTTGTTCCTTGGTTACTCTGATGATTTTGAAGAGATTGATGACTGAAATAAAACATATCCTTTTATATTAAAGTTTCTATATTTGGTGGAGATCAGATTAATGCAAAAATATGTTTTCATTTAAAATAGAGTTATTGGATTTTATCACCCCTAACTATTGGCAATTAGCCCCTGCCACCCCCAACTATCACTTTGACGCCCACCACCCCCAACTTAACACTTAGTTTGTTCTGTCACCAGGTCGTTAACTGATCACTAACTTTTGAGCTTGTTACTATACTTTTCGGGGTGTCCAGAGATCCCTAAAAAAAAAAAAAAAAAAACAGGATCCCTATGACACCCCCAAAAGTATAAAAACAGGATCAAAAGTTAGTGACTAGTTAACAGCGTGGTGACAGAACAGACTAAGTGTTAAGTTGGGGGTGACAGGAGTCAAAGTGATAGTTGAGGGTGGCAGCGGCCAATAGCCAATAGTTGGGGGTGATAAAAACCAATAACCCTTTAAAATATACAAATGTATAAGTACAAATACAATATGAAGATGGAAAATTAAAGTCTGATAACCCAATAAAACCAGTCTAGTATATATGAATGTATTGTTTTAAATACTCAAATCATAGATAGGGTGGCACCTTATGACATGACATGGCATGCCTCCAGACGAAGTTAAACGGGTTAGCGTTTAGGGTAAAAGGGTCTGGGTCATAAAAGGGTCAACCGGTTAATAACATGATTAAAAACGTCTCTAAATGGGTTCAACGTGCTTAACCCATTTATGACACACATAACGCCTTTAACTTATCGCTTTATATTGGTCGATAGGTCAATAGGACACGCTTATCAAAAGGACACATTTTTATATAATTAAATATAGATTGTAACTTTTCGTATCTTTTATTTTATCATCTTAATTGTGTCTTACTATTTCTTAATCCTGTCAATAAACTTTTAAACGTGGCGTATCACACATGTTATTGAACGTATTTAATTTAAATGTGTTGTGTCATGTGACCCGCTTATTTAACAATGTTTGTGTTAGTGTTTCCAGAAATTACACGTTTAGGTTGAGTTTTGAAGGAGATTTTTAGATTATTGAGTTTTGAAATCGTAAATAATCAGTTTTGAGTGTTTGGGTAAAAAAAAATAAAAAATTGATTATTTGCGTTTAGAAAGTTACAAAACGCAGTTTTCCAAAAGCAGCTCCCCCCTACTGCAACAAAACGCAGTTTTCCAAAAATTGATTATTTGCGTTTAGAAAGGATTTTCACTTGTTTATTTTTTTAAATATATATTTGCCAAACACTCAAATAGTTGATTATCTGATTATTGTGATATCCAGCAACATAATCAAATCCAAACACTATCTTTCAACATCACGTTTTGTTACAGTTAATTATCTGATTCTGATTATTCAAAACGCATAATCTATTTTCAAAACTCAACCCCAAACACCCTCTTAGTCAAACGTATCTTGTTTGAGTTGACCAGTCGTGTTAAACGTGTCGTGTCAAACACAACACAACATGATTTGCTAGCTTTAATGATAGATGATAATTTACCTGCATATTGCAACTGTTATACTATATGAAGTGTGGGCAATTAAGTTCAAGTACAATGAACGCCTCCAATCTATAATCATTGAGCTCTCTCCAACTAAATCATCCAACTGTCCAAGAAGAACATGACTCATAACACTCTGAATCTGGTAAAATCAAAGTATAAAGTATGATTACCTTGGTAGCCCACCTACGTACGAAGTACGGAGAGTTTCCTTCAATATTATCATTGAAGCCATACCCATGTAAGCTCTGAATCCACAAGGTGCAACGTCATAGAAAAAGAAAACATATCATAACTGTATTTGAATGTGTGGTTTAAAAAAGAACGAGGCGCTCTAAAGCAATTAAGTCCCAAAAACCAAGGTGCCAGGAGGCGCTCCGTGGAGTTTAGTCCCGAAAAAACAAAATTCAAGGGGCGCACGTCATGTACGCTAGGCATTGCTCTATGCACAACCAAGTAAACCTTTTATAAACCCTTTGGAGGTTTTAGCATACAAGTACATGAGGTGCGACATGAAGCCCTCGAGTCTTTAAAACCATAGTTGTTAATGGCAAATAGCGATAAGATATCTATATGCTACATAGCAAATAGTGATAAATAGCGGACGATACACTAGAATTTTTTTTTTTTTAATTTTATATGTATTATATCAAAATACCGTGGTATATATGCTATTTCACATGTATATTTAACAAAAACCTAAAATCCAGCTACTTTATAGCTATATTTAATTGCTATTTATATTTAAAAAAACAAAAAATAATAATAAAATGTCGCAATTATCGCTATCTATCGCTACAACCCTAATAGCGAGCGTAGACCTATACGCTACGTAGCGCGTTATAGCGATCGCTATGCTCGCTATTGACAACGATGTTTAAAACAAAGGTAGAGTGTGTAAGTAAGATTAAACCGGGGGGCAATACCATTTTTCTAACAAAGAACAAGAGATCATCATCTTGTTGTTCCTTTGAATCCCTGCCACCAATGAAATACAAATCCAAAACATCATGCCAAAACTTTTGATCCATTTCAACATCTGAAGCATCTTCCTCATCTACTACAGTTTTCCCTATTAAATTTGAGTGTTTCTTCACCATACTCAACAATTCATACCTAACATAGATCAAATGCAACTTATACACGTTATGCAAACACATTAGGGATAAGTTCTCAAAACATCTAGTTGAAATTAGGGCTTGGGGTGATAAATTAATATGCAATAAGCAAGGATCATCATGATTTTGAAACCTAGATTGAAAGGGAAATGATAGCTTACCGAGAAGGGGATTCCCCACCATTGCCGAGCATCTTTTTTTCTTTGATGGATTGATTCAAGTGTCCAAGAAGTTCAGAAATTTGGTGGTGAATTCAATATGGGATTATCGAGGTTGAAAAAGATCATGAGAATGAGCAGCAACATAGAAGTGTGTGCAGAAAACTCGTGTTGATGGTCTGGGTTAACTGGGTTTGGGTTTGGGTTTGGGTTGAATGTTGATCGACCCTGGGATTATAGTCGGGCCAGTTCTTCTGTGAAAACTCAAGTTTGATTCACATTTGGTGAAGAAAAAGGGATGAGGCACTGATGGGTAATGATAAAAGACACAGGGAAACCTGAGTTTGATCCTTGAGTCAAACGGTTTTTACCGGTAATTTCACCATCGTGCCTACGGGCGGGTGGGTTACCGGGTTTTCTCCGGAAGTGGTGGTGGACGACTCGGGTTACTTTCGAAGTACTTCGTTTGTCCAGTGGGTGCCCCGAGAGTACTCGGGATTGATTTGTTGGCCGTTAAAAAAAAAACAGTACCCATTAGTGAAGTTAACTAAACCAAATTATTTGTATAACTAACCGGGTTTATAGCCTAGTAGCATCTTACACTTGTTCCCGAGTCTCATTTAACAGGGGGAGTGGAGGGAAAAGAGATGAAAATATGAAAAATCATGTTCCCGAGTTTCATTTAACAAAGGGAGGGGAGGGAAAAGGGGGAAAGGGAAGAAAATATGACCAAATATGATCATATATTCATCCTCCCAAATTGGAGAAATTATGAGAGAAAATTTTCCTTCCCCTTCCCCTGTTAAATGAGACTCGGGAACATAGTGTAAGGATAAGGCTTTGGGACCACTAAGTGTTGGGTTCGATTCCCACAAGGGGGTTTTTCTCATATTTATTGAGTTTCCTTCCGAATTAGTGTGTATTGGTATTATGCTTAGTGGAGATGGATATAATCGGGTGCATCTGCTCATGACACGATGATACTCCAGTGGTACATCAGTGATCAAAACTAACAGGGTTAATTGGGTGGATTTTTTTGTGGTAATAACTATTTTTGGACGAAATGAACTAATTATATCCTATCGGATCAGTATCCCCAGTTGAAATGGTCTGAATTAGACACAAGCTGGGATCATCCAAACTCTGAACAAAAACCATCTAAACATGTAAATCTACAATATAAACGAATAAGTACTATAATCTTATCAAATTTGCAAAATGAACCCGTTAAATATGTATAGAAAACATGTATACGATCTTACTTTTTATATAAAATGCTTTTGGGGTCAGTGGCGAAGCTTGAAATTTTTTACGGGGGGGGGGGGGGGTCGAAAACGTATATACCAAAAAATTTCTATAGAACCGGGGGGTCGAAAACATATATACCCAAAAATTTCTATACGAAAACTACATATATAACACTACTGGCCGAAAAGTTCGAGGGATCGGGCGCCCCTGCCAGCCCCTTCAAAGCATTGCCCTTGTTTGGGGTGCTTTAGGTCTAATCAAATGCCTTAGTTTATTTTTAGACTTGTTGCAATGAAATAACTCTTGATAGAAAAATGGGTTAAGAAGATTGACAGTTTATGAGCTGTCAGATTATAGCATCGACCATCCACCCACTAACCTAATTATAACACATGGAGAGGATCAAATAGGAAGTTTATTTTGGCTAGGAAGGATAGAAAGCAATAATAGAATGACATGTGGCAAATAACAAAAATACAAGGAAGGGTATTTTAGTCCAAACAATTTCAAATACACTCAGATCTAAAAAACTCATTTCCTTTTGCTTCAACTCAACCCTACACCACCACCACCACCACTCCACCACACACTATCACCCACCATCACCACCACCACCACCACTACCATATCCACCACGTCAATTGCCGCCGCCTTAACCACCACCACCACCACCAACAGCACCGATCTTGCAACCATCTCTTATCTAAACTCTTACCCGAACTCGACTCTCACAATCTGGTTAGCAACCACCACCTTTAGCTCCGGCGACATTCCTCTCTGCAAGTGGCTCTACGACACCTTCATCTCCTTCGAATGCGGTTCATCGGGTCACAGGGATGTTTGGTTGGAATCTCGTTAAGTAAGCCATTGATATTGTTTCACCTGGTAATCTGGTATGTTCCACTGCTTTTCTTTAGTTGAATGAAAATGTAGATTAATATATTTTAGAGTTGACAAAAAATGGGGTGGTTGGAATGATTGGATAAGATTAAAAGATTCAGTATGCATTCTTCATTGCGTTTAAAGAAATTGTTTTTTTAATTATTGCGTTTTACATGCACTAGTGAATATTATGTTTTTTAACAGCAAGTTGCATTCCATTTTAACAAATGTTAGTATTTGAACAAGACAAATGAATATTTATCTTCATCGCATTGCGTTTTATTTGTGCTTTAATGTGTTGCGTTTTTTAATTGTGTTATATAACACAATGATAAAAACACATTTTATTGTATTTTCTTCCATTGCGTTTTATAACACAATGAAATAACATATTTTTGTGCATTATGGTTTAGAAAAAAAACACATTTTTGTGTCTTTTTTTCATTGCGTTTTAGGAAAAACACATATTTTTGTGTCTTTTGTCCATTGCGTTTTAGAAAAAACACTCATTTTTTTGTTTGTTGTCCATTACGTTTTAGTAAAACACATTCTTTTTGTATTTTTGGTCCATTGCGTTTTAGAATAAACACATTTTTTGGTGTTTTTGGTCCATTGTGTTTTAGGAAAAAACACGTTCTTTTGTGTTTTTATTCCATTGCGTTTTAGGATAAACACATTTTTATGTGTTTTGTGCTCCATTGCGTTTTTATGTGTTTTTAGTCCATTGTGTTTTAGGTAAAACACATTTTTATGTGTTTTCAGTCCATTGCGTTTCAGAAATAACACTTTCTTTTGTGTTTTTAGGCCATTGCGTTTTAGAAAATAAAGACATTTCTTTGTGTTTTCTAGTCATTGCGTTTTACAAATAAGACATTTCCTTGTGTTTTTTGGTGCATTGCGTTTTAGAAAAATGTCATTTTTTAGGTTTTTTTTTTCATTGCGTTTTACGCAACTGGGTTTTTTCCATTGCGTTTTACGCAACTGGGTTTTAAAAAAAAATCGAAAATATAGCAATAGTATACTCGTTTTGAAGATAAAAAAACGCTCGTTTTCTTGGTGCAATTTTTATAAAAAAATAATGTCGTATGAAAAAGTTATTAACGTTTAACAAATTGGGAGGAATTGGAGGAGAGGGAAACTATTGCCTTGGATTGACTAGAATGCCCCTAAACAAACCCACGCGCCTCTTTTCTTCCCTTCAATTTCCATCATTTAATTTTAGCCCTTGATTAAATAAATGGATTGTCAAGATTACTTTCTAGCCTTCTTAGCCAAATAAACTTCCTATGGTTGCAAAAGTCGCTAGGCGCTCCCTAGTCGGATTCGGGAGTACTCGGGAAGTAATCGGCTTAGGCGGAGATTACTCGGGGAGTAATTGGCCCGGGAGAATAGTACTCGTGCCTCGGTAGCCTACCTTGTAGCGAGTACTCAGGGAGTACTCGGAGCCTAGGCGGAACTTTTACAACCATGCTTCCTATTATATCCTAACCCTTATAACACATTCTCTCCTCTTGACTATTTATACAACAGCTATTTCAATACTTTAATTTTCATTTACAATTACGTACTTTTCTCATCTAAAAGTGACATTTAAAGTTGTTTTTAGAGTTAAATATCTGGTTGGTCCTTGTGGTTTGCCAGTGGTTTAATAATTACTCACTTGGTCCTAGTGGTTGTAATTTTTGCACTCGTGTGGTCCTTAACACTAACCCAAATTAGATTTCTCAGTTTAGTTTGTGTAAAATAACATAATTGCCCCTGAATAACTAAAAAACAATAAAAATTATAAAAAGATGTACCCACCCCTGATCATCTTCTTCCTCTATCTACCTTTCTCTCTCTTAAAAACCACCACACCAAACCTTGTGCATTCTAATCTCTCACTCTTTTGCTCTCTTTTTCTTTTTGAATCTCATTTTTCTCTCTCACTCTACAATGAAGGTGGTAGTAGGTGTTCAGTGGTGAATTGTTTAAGGTTGCGAAGCTTGTGGATGCTTATCTTTGTGAAGTTATCGGAGTTTATGGAGCTTGCCGGAACTGTTTCGGACTACAAGTGGTGGTCGTTTTCGAATATTTGTGGTGGTCGTCTGTGAATGTTTGTGGTGGTCATTTGAGCGGTGGTGGTCGTTTGTGGTTGGTTAACAGTGGAGGTTGTTGTGGTGGGTTGACGGTGGTTGTGGTGGGGAGACGACGGTGGTGGTGGAGGGGAGACGGTGGTGGTTGGTGTTCAGTGGTGATGTAGGTGAGATGATAGTGGTGGTGGTAGTCTAGGTAAGAAGAAGGTGTGCATGGGTCGGTTTGGTTCGGTTTTTACTATTAACCATAACCATAACTGCTGGTTCGGTTATGGAGTTTTGGTAACCATAACCAAACTTCGGTTACGGTTAATCGGTTATGAAGTTGGTTATGGTTCGGTTTTGTTTAATTTCGGTTAAGTAACCAAGCAATGTTTGAAATAAATAGGGTTGTTCACGATTTGAACTTAGCTTGAGCCTATTTTATAAGATAACGGAGACTAAACTTTTTGGTTAAACTACCGATTTAGGGTTCTTTTTAATAAGGTAATTCTCAAACAAAAACAATTATGGCCATAACACCTTAATTCTTTATCAAAATAAATGGCATCTACATCAAGATCATTTTGCTACTAACATACTTTTATCTTACTAAAAACCCTCTATATGGTTTTGTAAAACATAAATCCATTATGTAAAGTTAACATCACAATTCGGTTCGGTTTTGGTTATATCGGTTAACCAAAGCTTCATAACCATAACCATAACCGATTGAGCGGTTATACAAAGTTTCATAACCATAACCATCGGTTATATTGGTTATCGGTTATTAGTGGTTTGGTTATGTCGGTTATGGTTCGGTTATCGGTTATGGTGGTTAATTTGCTCACCCCTAAGAAAAAGTGATGGTGTGTCACACCCCAACCGATGGCGGAATCATCGGGGCATGGCACTGAGCGAAACAGATTGTCCAGAAGTTTCCATAACAACTATCATTACTATTCAATTTATATAATACGTCCCATACCATACCTTAAATAGCAAACAAATTATTACAGATGACATCAAGTCAAATATTCTGTTCCGACAACTCAGATTTAAATATAAAAATTGTTCAAATGCTTCTAGAGACTCGATCTACAAGATCTACAGACAACTATGCTCTAGATGCTTATTCTAACTTCGCCTTCCTAGCAGATAGGCATCTTAAACACCTATCACATACGTTAAAATAAAGTCAATACATAAATGTAAAGGTGGGCATACAAATTTGATAATAGCATAATAGAGTTCGAAATAGTTTACGCATAACCAGCACGTACAAAGAGGAAAACAAAGCATGTTAATTATCGACATGAATCTATCGATACCAATGACTGCGGGTTGACTGCCCGAGGCAGTTCGCAATACATGATTACCACCGTAATAGATGCAAGTAATTGTCCTTAACAACCCCCGAGTGAATGGGTGCTGAGTCCAAACTATAGTACTATCGTCGTTAAGGCAGGTAGACAACATTCCACGTGTAAACATAACAACAAGCATTCATTTAGTCACGTAATACATGCGGTAACGGTTAGCATTTAAAGTAATTGAGTAGTGTGTTCGAATGTGATTTAGAATACGTAACGTATGTAACACCCAAAAGTGCTAAAAGCAAAAAAGGGGTCGAGTATACTCACAGTGATCGATGGATTGAAGGGAGCACTTGAGAGTAGGGTTAGCCTGAATAGTTCGATAGCATAACGATAAGCAACGCGTAAAACGGAAAACAAGTGTTGGAGGGTCGGACAGTCTGGTCGATCGGATGGTAGGTCCGATCGGACGGCTTGACCGTTCGGTTATCCAGTCCGTTCGGACAGTCTGTCCGGTCGGTCGGTAGGCCGATCGGATGGACTGTTCGAGCGGATTGTTTCTTCCTTTGAGAAGGATGTGTTTGTGTATGATGGTTTGACTTTTGAAGTTTTCGTTGTAGCATTTGAAAACATTGAAGTATCCTTACCTTTCAGGTCGATCGATCGAACGGACCGCTCGATCGGTCGGCTTAACCGATCGGTTAGGTACTTCAGCAACAAGTTCTTATCAGGGTGTCACCTGGTCGGACGGCTGGACCGATCGGGTGGCACTCCAACGCGTTGAACATGTTGAAAATCGATTAAGTGTTGAGGCATAGTATCTCATGATCCGAAGAGTAATTCAAATCAGACCGTAGTCCGATCGAACAACAGTTCGTTCAATACTAGACTTCATGAAATTGTTAAAGTGTGGGGCCATGTGCTAGCCGATCGGCTGGCCTGGTCGATCGGCTGGCTTGTCCGATCGGCTGGGCAGTCCGTTTGGACAGTCAGCCCGATCGGTCAGCTTCCTGACCTGGTCGGCCTGTTCGTCTAACACTTGGCTGTTTTGATTGTTTGGCGTTATATCGAGGTACTTTGACAACGAGTTGAACCATAGAACCCTCGTTCTTACTTGTTTCTCCTGCTCGGACAGGAATCACCCAAACCTGGCCGGTGATGTAACACCCCGTGTTTTCGAATGTCAAAGTCAAAGTCAAAGTCCAAATCAACTTTGACTTTCTTTGACTATAGATAGTCTTTTTTATGTTTAGTTGTATTATGTGGAGTAAGTGTTGTAATCAGCAAGAATCGAAGTAATCGAATGTTTAACCAATGCGACCGAATTACGACTGGGAATGATAGGAAGTAACAATGCGATAAAGTTAACTAATCAGTAATCAAACCGATCTATCAATCAATCGAACTCGAGACTCGAATTATGCGAATTTTGGTATTGTTATACGTGTGTGTGTGCCTTATGTGTTACTTGTGCGTGTTTACTTTATGTTTGGTGTGGTATTCAAGCAAATCAATCGAAAAATCGAATCGAAACTCGAAAAGCAATCGAACTCAATCGAAACCAACATCGAAACGTGACTTATAGAAGATTGTATGTTAGATATAGTGGTTGGGATTAAAAGTAATTTGACTAGGAACTCTATCGTATTCGTATCATCGTCCATCGAAATCGAAACGTCGAAAATCGTCGCAAAATACTCAAAGTGTGTGGCGGATCGAACAGGAAGCATCCTGATCGGACAGGCCAGCCGATCGGCTAGCATCTTGCCAGCCGATCGAGCAGCCCACTCGATCGGAGCTCCTGGCCGATCGGCTGCCACTTTCCCTTTTTGGAAGCCTATAAATAGGGTTGTCCTTGTCTTCTTTTCCACTTTTGGAAAGTTCTGACCGGCCAGCTCCTATTCTTCACCTTTTCTCAGATTTCTCTCAACTCCGGTAAGTTTTCACTCTAAATCTTGTACGTTTTTTTATCATTACTTGATTCTACACCTTTCTATCTTTCAAAACTAGGATTCTAACCGTGAAATCACCAAGATCTAAGTGCTCTTGGGTGATGTCATCATGGTGTTCTTGAAGAACATCAAACTTTGGCATCATTCAACCATGAATAGCTTAGATCTAACCGATTTCCACATAAAAAAGTTAAGATCTATCATAGATCTAAATATTTTCATGATGTGAAGGATTGAAAAGAAGGATTTCCAACTTTCTTTCAACTCTTTTACACTCAATGCCTTCAAACCGATAGAAACGGAGCTTGAACCGGCTAACTAATCATTCAAACAGTTAAAAGGTTCAAGATTCAGGTTCTACGAACAAGGTTCACCGATTTCGGGTTAAACTCTAAACCGACATTCCGAACCGTTCACCGGCCGGATTTGGGTGATTCCTGTCCAAGCCGGAGAGACGAGTAAGAACGAAGGTATCATAGTTCGACTCGCTATCAAACTACCTCGATATAATGACAAGTAACCAGACGACCAAGTGTTAGACGAAAGGCCGACCAGGTCAGACTTGCTGGCCGGACGGCTAGGCTGATCGAACAGCCCAGCCGATCGGACACACCAGCCGATCGGCTAGCACATGGCGTCCCACTTTTCCAAACTTTTGAAGTATAGTATTAACGAAGTAATGTTCGATCGAATAGGTCACTCGATTGGTAAACATTACTGTTCGGATCATGAGATACTATGCTTCAACACTTAAGCGTTTTAACAACTCGTTCGTAGTAGGAATGCCAGCCGATCGAACAGTTCAGTTGAGGACTAATTCTGAATTTGAGCTCATTTAATCCTGAAAATACAAAAGGAAGACAAAAACACTCTTTTTCCAACATTAGTACTTAAAAAGGGTTAGTTTTATGCCTCATTTGATGTAATTTATATGTTGCATTTTACACACATCAAATACCCCCACACTTGAACTTTTGCTTGTCCTCAAGCACAACTCTTTAATATGTGGCTTACACTCCCAAATGGAATGGGTAGAAGAGAAGGTTTTGGCTTGTCATAGAGTGTTGAGAATCCAAGATTTTTTTGGGTTTTATTTTTATTTATTTACAATCCTATTCGTTATGATTTATTTAGAACGTTTCATAGGATAAATTACTTATTTGGGCATAACATGCCTTTTTAAAATTCCATTTATATACAAGTTCACATACCTCACGGGAGAAATCACTCACACTCGGCCGAAGGTGTATTTTTAGTGAATCACTCGAGAGCAGCATGGAACTTATTCCTACCATAAGCTTGCCAAGCAATCAATCCTCCTCCTTTTTAACTTGTTACCTTTGTAAATATCAAGAGGACTTTTTAGGTATAGGCTTGGGCTAAAGGTGGGTGAATGGGTTAGTAGAAAGGGGCGAAAAGCGTAAAAAGTGTCGGTTTTCATAAAACACTTTGTTTTAGTGACTTTTTATTTTGAAGTATTTTTCCAAACAAGCTTTTTATTTTAAGAGCTTTGTTTGCTAACTTCATCATATATTTTTTTTTGTCACACGAAAAACCGAGCTTGTTACTAAAATAAAGGGTGAAAAATAAAAGGGGTTTTTGGTGGGTAAAAAGGTTTTAGGGTAAAGAAATGAAAGGTTTAGGCTCAAAGGGGTTAACTAGGGGGATTTTTTGGGTAGGTGGTAAAAAAAATGAAAAATAATGGTGTAGAAAGAAAAATGGTTAGTCCTAATGCCTCCATCATTTACTTACTTGGGTTTAAGTTGGTAAGGACCGGGAATGAATCATCGTGGCAAGTTCTAGAGTCGTAAGAACCAAGCGGCTATTCACACAATAAACGAAAAATGAGCATTTAGTCTAAAGATGTAAATTTGTATGCTCAATAAAGGCTCAAAACTCACTTTTTGTGGGAATGGGTTTTTATGTGATCAAGTATATATAATCAAATTTTAAATAAGCTTGTCATGCCGTTTCATAATTTTCTTATGTCGGTTCTTATTATCACGACGCTCTCGGTTGTAAATTTGTAAAAATATAACCTTATTAATCTTAGGATTCCTAACTTAAACTTTAGACAAGTAAAAAAAATATTATTATTATTATTATTATTATTTTTTTTTTTTGAAAAAAATTTTGGGTGTTTAGCGGTTCCAATAGAGTTTTGTGTAAGGCTTGTTATTAGGACTTGCAAAATTTCAAGATTTTAGCATCCCCCCACACTTAAATTACACATTGTCCTCAATGTGTCCCAAAAATAAATTTTTAGATTGATTAGATGTGTAATATGGTGTTTAAAAGCAAAGATTTGTGTTACTGGCAGTCTAGACACGGCCCCGTGGGGACCGGACACGGCCCCGTGTTCAGGTGCCAGTAACGAAAATTAAAGAAAAGAAACAGAAGCCTGGACACGGGGGCGTGTCTGGTGAACACGGCCCGTGTCCAGTTACCTGAACTGGGCATTTTTCTGCAGGGGGTTCAGCACGGGGCCGTGTTGGTTGGACACGGCCCGTGTTGAACCTTCTGTATCGGAGAAATTGATGTCGGTTGCCTTGTTCTTGTGCATGGGGTCATTTTTCTCGTTCCCCTTTTCATCCCTTACCACCACGAGTGTGTTTTATTTATTATGAACCATCAAACTTTAAAAACCATCATTTCATTGCAATCATAGAGAGACCTTACATTAGACTAGATATGAAAATAAGGAAATATTAAACCATGGAGTTCTAGCCTATACTTTATTTTAATTAGCAAAATTTCCAAGAAGCTACTAATCTTGGTTAGACAAGGCTTTTCAGAACTCCTTCTTCCGGGTGTGGCTTTCCTCACATGTCGGCGAGCCATTCCTCCACCTCCCTTGGAAGGAGAAAAGAAGGCTCATTGGCATTAGTTCGAGGAGTTTCGATTTCCACCGGGGTCTCTTGTTGGTGCCCCACTGGAGGTTCCGCCGGAAGGTCTTCCCACCCGGTAGGGTTGTTAATCCCGAGTGCCAGGTTCCAATCCTGTTGTGGAAGGACTGGTTCCATCGGGAGTGCTACAAGAATATTTAACCTCTGGTGCAAGAGGTTAATTTCTTGGAAGCTGCTTTCGAGTCCCACCGTAAGATCGTTAATACGGTCGATTAGGACCTCCTCTACTGACGTCATTTCGTCGAGAGCCTCCCTTAATGCTATCACATAGTGCACAAGCGTAGCTTCAACGGAGGGCCTCCTTCCTCTTCGGTTGTTTGATGAATGCACGGAAGATGTTTCGCTGTTTTCACTCAACATTCTATGAAAAATAAACTGAAAAATAGTTTATTCGATGAAACAGTGTCCGGACACGGCCCCGTGCTCATTGAGCACGGCCCCGTGTTCATCTTTCTGCAGAATTTTGAAGCAAGGAAACTTAAAATTTTAAGTTATTTTCTGAACTTGTGGTGTCTTTTTAAACATTAATAACTTAAAACAATGTTACACAACATATTTTTATCAAGATTCCTTAAACAAAACTCATTAATTCCTACCACAAAGTTTGAAGACTTCAAACTTTTAATGGTAGTTCTTGGAGAAAGATGGAGAAGAAGGAAATGGCTAAAAGAGGAAAGGACAAGATGGGTTGTTGGAACCTTCTTTTAGACTTACCTAGGATAGTTGAGAGAAGATTCCTCCAAATCTCTGTCCCAAGTTGGTCCAAATGTGCAGAATTCTTGGCTGCATTTATAGAAAACGACAGCATTCTGGACACGGCCCCGTGTCCGTTGGACACGGCCCCGTGTGCAGATGGAGTTCTGACACAGTTTGTCCGTATTCTGACGTACTGATCAGAAGGGAATCTTTTGGTGAACACGGGGGCGTGTTGGCTGGGCACGGCCCCGTGTCGAGGGACTGTTTTATGAAGTTGTCTAGTTTTTTTAAGGAACTCACTAGTATCGGGTGTCTCCTGATTGGTTGGAACAACCCCAAAGTGCCTAAGATACCTTAATTGTCCTAGACTAAGGCGAGAACGCAAGAGGTTGTCGGTGAGGGTAATTCCTATTTTCATTCTAGGTGGACAAGTCCAACCCTTTCCCGGGCTCTCGTTAAAGAAGGTGTATGCCGAATCGCTCAGGTCTATGTATGCACCGCACGAAGTCGATGGAGAGTCCTTCACGGCACAATCGGCACAGGGACGACTATCGTCCAAGTCTTCGCTAGGTATGAAGGTATTTTTGGGAGCAACGAGGTTGTCAGAATGCGGTCCCAACATTTCTTCATGGCCATCGTCTTGGGGCGGATCAATAAAGTCCTTCCTACGCTCTTTTGACCAATTTAGAATTAGCTCTTCTAGTTGAAATAACTCATCAAGGAGCATTTCCCCTAGAATATCTGGCTGGGCGTATTCGAGGGAGAGATAGTGCTTATTTTTACTTTCACCCCTCTTAAGGTTATAAGGAATCGGTGGGTCTATGTAGTGGGGCCTATAATTTAGAAAGTAACATTCTAATTCTTTATGTTCGCCTCCACATAATTGACACCACGTACCATAAGAGTGCCGAAAGTAAAAAGAATTACTATCACTCATGTTTTTATCAGAAATTACCAACCGCCGAGATCTAACGGTTCTGTTTTAAGTAAGTGAATCTTGGGCACGGGGGCATGTTGAGTGAGCACGGCCCCGTGTTCAGCTTACTGTCTGACTTAAAACAGGATTGCAAGTTCCAATGATTGAGCACGGGGGCGTGTCAGCGGGCACAGCCCGTGCTGAGCTCTGCAGAAGCTGAAAAACTAAGAAAATCCTAAAAAATTAAAAAGAAAAATAAAAATATGATTAGGCCGTTGATTCCTAACTTTCTTAAAATCTTTGTGTCCCCGGTAGCGGCGCCAAAAACTTGATGCGTGCGAAGTGTAGTATATTTTAGATGTACATTTTAAGCCCTTTTTACACTTTTAGCCAAGTTTTAAATTTATAAAACACGATATTTACTAACACTAAACACACATATGGGCAAGTGCACCCATCATGGACGTAGTATAGTGTTGGTAAGATACCGAGGTCGTCCAAGGACACAAGAGCTTTTAGTACCGGTTTATCCTCAACGTCTAATCAAATCAAAAAGCTAGAAAAGATTTTTAAACTAAGAAAATAAAAACTAACTAAATGCTGAAAAATAAAATAAAAATAAAAACAGATAGACAAGATGAATCACTTGGATCCGACTCGTGTATTAGTATAACCTTTGATTATTTTCGCACTTGTTTAAGAGATTATCTTAGTTATTGTAATAGGCCCCTCTTTTGAAGGCGACGTTAACCTCAACCCAATAGTTTGAGTCAGCAAGGATACAATCCTAAAGGGTTGGATTATTGGAAGATAATGAATTAAGTTATTAATGCAAATTATGGTAGGCCCCGCTTTTGGCGGTGACGTTACCCTCGACTAAGTAGTCTGAGTCAGCAGGGATACAGTCCTAAATAGCCGGGTTATAGTATTAATAGTAGTTAAGTTATGAGGGGGTCAAAGAGTTTGGATCCCCGCCATCCAATACCTATGGGTATTGAAGGAGATCCTACTAAATTTGACCCAGGTCCCTTGCAGGAACTCTAAACGCTGAACAAGGGCAAGACCCTTACCAAACCGTTCCCTTAACCCCCGACCAGGTAGCCAACATACCTCCATATAGACCGTGGAGATATGAATGGTGAAAATCTTTTATTTTATATAGACAGTAAAATAATGCCAAGACACCACGGACAAACGATAAGGAAAGATCACCTTCAACATAAGTAACTAGTTATTAAAGTCATTAATACAAAACCAAATAAAAAGTGCAAAAGATTAAAAATAAAAAGTATTATACTAAACACTTGTCTTCACCAAGTGATGTAAGAGACTTAGGAAAACATGACCTTGATTGTCAAGAACTCTTACGATCAATCTTGGATCCCGAGACGACTCACACACTCTATGATGGATAATGGATGATGGTGGTGGATGATGGTGTTGTGATGGTGGTGGGTGGTGGATGAAGTGTGAGAGAGGTGGTGTGCCAAGGGATGAGTTGAAATGAAGCCAAGCACTCCTATTTATAGGCTGAACAGAAGGCTGGGCACGACCCCGTGTCTACTGGACACGCCCCCGTGCCCGTCTGACACTCTCTCTCTTCATTAATTGTAATTCGCAATTACAATTAATGTGCCTACTGTACTTTCGCCACGCCCCCGTGCTCACTGGACACGGCCCCGTGGTGGGCAATAGAAGCTTCTATAGGTTTGTCTTTTCTGCTGCTTCTTGGGCACGGCCCCGTGCTGGCTGAGCACGGGGCGTGTTCAGTCTTCTGCCTTCTCTATTTTGCTTGGGAAGATGCCGTTGAGGGGTCGGGCAATCCACTTGTGTTCCTTTTCTTGTATTTATGTTAGATTTAGCTGTCTTTTTGCTTCTTTTGTGAATTTGAGCTCATTTAATCCTGAAAATACAAAAGGAAGACAAAAACACTCTTTTTCCAACATTAGTACTTAAAAAGGGTTAGTTTTATGCCTCATTTGATGTAATTTATATGTTGCATTTTACACACATCAAAGTTCCTAGCCGATCGAGCGAACCGCTCGATCGATCGACTTGAAAGGTAGGAACACTTCAGTGTTCTCAAATGCTGCAACGAAAACTTCAAAAGTTCAAATCCTCAAATACAAACACACCAGAGGAAGAAACAATCTACTCGAATGGTCCAGCCGATCGAGCCTACCGGCCGATTGAACGGGACTGTCCAATCGGATATACCAGCCGATCGAACAGGCCGTCCGATCGAACCTGCCGTTCGATCGACCAGCCCATTCGATCCATTCACACTTGTTTACTTTCCACGTTACTCATTGTTGTGCTATCGAACTATTCAGGCTAATCTTACTCTCAGCGCTCCCTTCAATCCATAATCAATCACTGTGAGTATACTCAAACCCTTTTTGCTTTAGCACTTTTGGGTGTTACATACGTTACTTATCAAAATCACAAACGAACACACTATTCAAACTATTTGAACGCTAACCGATTGCATGTATTACATGATTAAATGTATGCTTGTTATTATGTTTACACGTGGAAAGTTGTCTACCTGCCTTAGCAACGTAGTACTATAGTTTGGACTCAGCACCCGTTCACACGGGGGTTGTTAAGGACAATCTACTTGCATGATTTACGGTGGTGATCATGTATCGCGAACTGTCTCGGACAGTCAACCCGCAGTCATTGGTATTGATAGGTCCATGTCGATAATTTACATGCATTATTGCCCTCTGTGTACGTGCTACGTGCTGGTTATGCGTAAACTATTCGAACTCTATATGCTATTATCAAACTTGTATGCTCACCTTATATGTATTGACTTTATTTTAACGTATGTGACAGGTGTTTAAGTTGCTAGGATGCTTAGGCGCATGGTGATGAAATCAAGGCTAGGGAGTCTAGAAATAATAAACATTTGTCCGTAATAATAGAATCTGAGTTGTCGGAACGGAATTACTTGCCTAGCTGTTTTCTATGATAACTTGTTATTTATCTGGGACACGGTATGGGACGTGTCATTTAAACTGAATTTATATAATAGTTGTTGTGGAAACTTCTGGACAATCTGTTTCGCTCAGTGCCGCTCCCCGATGATTCCGCCATCGGTTGGGGTGTGACAGATTGGTATCAGAGCCATAACTATAGGGAATTAGGCAGACACGACCTAGTCCGGGTCGCTGTCTTAGAGACCTAGACTATAGTTAGGAACCATCAGACCAAGTTTATGTGCTTATTCTGCAAATCTTTCACTATCACTGCACTCGAATTTTCAATCAAAGTCAGGCGATTCAGTTGGGAATAGGTGTGAAAGCCGCAAACTCCTGACCAAACTACCTGACTTATGCTGATTTTATTCATTTCTTCATGCTTATCTCATTATTTTCACCAACAAACAAGGGAAATTATACCAAATCAGGAGTGAAATCCATATTTTGATGACTAATCTCCCTTATTTTATTAAAAACAAGGAAGAAATTGCTAAGCCAAGGGGTGAAACCCTGACCTTGGCAGTTTGTTCTGGATTTTATTTATCTCACCAAGGCCTCGATGGACTCCAACGACCTGAACTCACAAGTATGACCTAGGGAACGCGTGTGGAATGCCCAAGAATCGAGGCAGAAACACGACCGCTAGAGTCGAAAGTGATGACAAGTCTACTGTGATTAATCGAATTGCCTTGGGTAGTCGATGTCTAGTAGCCGCAGACAATCTATCTCTCGATTTTATGTGTTTCGATTCTGAGAACCGTAACCGCGTACTCTGATGACTTGTGGATTTTATGTGTTTATGTGTGCTTTCTCTATTTTGTGTTTACGTTTTGGGATGTTATTCGATTCTGCTATCAATTTCAATCGACACACACGACTCGTACTGTTATCCCTAATCGATCCTCAGTTGCTGCAATCTAAATGATATTACGATTTGTTATGCTATACGACTAAGTTAGGCTAATACGATGCTATTCGACATGCTAATCGAACGACACGCGAGCTTTGAAGGATAGGTTTCTGTTTTCTGACTACCTCAGTGATTAAGTGCCTAGGTTATGTGCTTTTGTGCTTATGTGACTCTGTGCTTATGTGCTTCTGTGCTTACGTGTATCTGTGGTTATGTGTTTATGTGTTTATGTGATACGTGTTTCGACGTGATTCTAAGCTTTAGATAGTAGTAGACGTGTGAGGTGAGATTCGATTTCGTTGTGTTGAGACTTGTGACGATGTCTAATGCAGACCATGTCGTCGTCTGGATCCCGACACCGAACCCTACTTACCTGCCAGGAAAAGAGGGACAGACGTCTCGCTGCCATCATCTCCAAAACTGTGGCGAAAGCTGTAAGTGAGGTGTATGAAAACGCTAGCAAGTCGTCAGAAGAATCCCGAGCTGAGATCCCTAAGGATTCAAGCAAGGCTGCTTTCAGCTTCAAGCAGTTCAAAGCATGCGGACCAAAAGAGTTCACTGGTGAAGATGGTCCAACAGCCATGTTTCACTGGTTCGACTCGGTCGAAGTCACTCTGCCCCAGAGCGGATGTCCCAAGCATCTCCGTACTCTCAATGCTACAGGCGTCTTCCAGTCCCGTGCTCTAGACTGGTGGACGGCCGAACGGAACAAGCGCGGAAATGATGCAGCTTACGGGCTAACATGGAAGGAGTTGAAGGCAATCATGATCGAAGAATTCTGCCCTCCTCATGAACGCCAAAAGCTGGAGGACGAGTTCTGGGAAATCAAGCAGAAGGATGGAGACAACGCTGCTCTCACTGCCCGCTTCAAGCAGCTTAGCATTATCTGTCCTGATCAAGTCAAGACCTCAGATCAAGCCATCAAGAAGTACATTCGAGCTCTGCCCGATTGTGTAGCCGACTTTGTTCACGCCGCCAAGCCAGCAACTATCGAGGAAACCTACCTACTCACCGCTGAGATCAATGACAAGCGAGTCAAGTCTGGTTTTTGGGATAAGCAAACCAAGTCCCTGCATCAAGCCACTACAGCACCCATCGACTCCTCTGCTCAATCCTCCAAGTCATCGAGAAGAAAGAAGAAGAACAACAACAACTCCAGCAACAAGAGCTGTGCTGCCGCGACAAACGCCATTCCTCTGCAAACTGTACCAGCACAACAGCAGCAGCACCAGCGCTCAGCTCCAGTGATCAATGCACCGCCAGCAAAGCGTGCATACACAGGCCCTCACCCACTCTGCCCGACATGTTCGTATCATCATCCAGTGGGTCTAGCTTGTCGTTTTTGCGCTCACTGCAACCTGTACGGTCATTTCACTGCGAACTGCCGCTATGGTCCCCGTCAAGCCCCAGTTCAAGCCACGGTCAACCAAGCTCTGCTCCCTGCCTCTCAAGGCCAAACAGCAGCTCAAGCACCAGCAGTCAATGCTCGAGTCTGCTTTGCATGTGGTGACCCTAACCACTTTGCAAACAGGTGCCCGAATAGGGTGGTTAAGCAAGAGCCCCAGCAGCAACAACAGCAATAGCAGCCTCAGCAACAGCAGCAAGCAGCCCATGCCCGAACCTTCAACATCAATGCCCGCCAGGCTCAGGCGGATAACAACGTGGTTAATGGTACGTTCCTTGTGAATGGTATTTATGCATTATGTTTGTTTGATACTGGAGCCGATAACTGCTTTGTGTCATTTGAATTCGAGAAGCTCCTTAGTCGTAAGCGCTCCTATCTATCCTCGTCATTCGAAGTCGAAGTTGCTACAGGAAGAACTATTGCCGTTAATTCAGTACTCCGTGATTGTACTCTCGAACTCAACAATCACATCTTCCCAGTCGACCTTATTCCGATGCAACTCGGAAGTTTTGACATCATAATAGGCATGGACTTTCTTCGTGAAAACCATGCTGAAGTTGTGTGCTTTGAAAAGATGATTCGATTCTCGCTCGCGAATGGTGATCTCCTATGTGTATACGGTGAAACAGCATCGAAGGGTCTCAAGCTTATGTCGTGTATTCAAGCCAGCAAGTATCTCCGCAAGGAATACCGAGACTTCCTGGCCAACATTGTAGTAGCGGAGAAGGGAAAGAAAAAGAAAGTTGAAGTCAAAGACGTTCCAGTGGTTCGTGAATTTCCTCAGGTGTTCCCTGACGAACTTCCCGGACTACCGCCAAGTCGTGATATCGACTTTCGTATCGACCTCATCGCCAAGTCGTGATATCGACTTTCGTATCGACCTCATTCCTGAGCTAACCCCGTTGCCAAAGCTCCTTATCGACTCGCTCCATCCGAAATGCGGGAACTCTCGAACCAACTCCAGGAACTACTCGAAAAAAGGCTTTATTCGCCCAAGCACCTCTCCTTGGGGCGCGCCAGTCCTTTTCGTCAAAAAGAAGGACGGGTCGTTCCGGACGTGCATCGACTATCGGGAATTGAATAAGCTAACCATCAAGAACCGATACCCCTTGCCCCGAATTGACGATTTGTTTGATCAGCTACAAGGTGCAGCATGCTTCTCTAAGATCGATCTACGTTCAGGATATCATCAGCTACGGATTCAAGAGGAAGATATTCCTAAAACCGCTTTTCGAACCCGTTATGGCCATTACGAATTTGTTGTTATGCCTTTTGGTCTAACCAACGCACCCGCGGTTTTCATGGATCTGATGAATCGCGTGTGTAAGCCTTATCTTGACTGTTTCATCATCGTGTTCATCGACGATGTCTTGATTTATTCCAAATCGAAAGCCGAACACGCGCAACATCTACGTTTGGTTCTCGAGTTACTCCAGGGGAACCAACTCTATGCCAAGTTCTCCAAGTGCGAATTCTGGTTGGAGAAGGTTCAATTTCTGAGTCACATAGTGAATAGTCGGGGTATCCATGTCGATCCTGCGAAGATTGAAGCTGTCAAAAGCTGGATTACGCCTAAGAACCCGTCAGAAGTTCGTTCTTTTCTCGGACTAACGGGCTATTATCGACGATTCATCGAAGGATTCTCCAAGATCGCTGTGCCGCTTACCGCTCTTACTCAGAAGGACAAGCCTTTCGTGTGGGGAAACGCACAAGAGACTGCCTTTCAAACCCTCAAGCATATGTTGTGCAACGCACCGATTCTTACGCTGCCCGACGGAAGCGACAACTTCATTGTCTATTGTGATGCTTCTAACCTTGGTCTCGGCTGTGTTCTCAGGCAGCGAGACAAGGTTATAGCCTACGCATCTCGTCAGCTCAAGATCCACGAGAAGAACTATACAACCCATGACCTCGAGCTAGGCGCGGTTGTCTTTGCATTGAAGATTTGGCGACACTACCTGTATGGCACTAAGTGTACGATCTACACTGATCACAGGAGTTTACAACACATCTTTAATCAGAGAGAGCTTAATATGCGTCAATGCCGATGGGTAGAACTTCTCAACGATTACGACTGTGAGATTCGTTATCACCCAGGCAAAGCGAATGTGGTTGCTGACGCGCTCAGCAGAAAGAGTTACGTGCTCAGTACCCGAAACACCCAAGCCCAGCACAATCTCGAAACCCTTATCCGCGAAGCCCAACATGCTTGCTTTAACGAGCGTACATTGAAGAGAGAAAGGATCTATCACGATGGAGCTCAGTTGGTAAGCAAATCAGATGGGATATTCTATTATCTGGACCGAATTTGGATCCCGAAACGGACCGATTTGCGAAAGATTATCATGAACGAAGCCCACAAATCCCGGTATTCTATTCATCCCGGTGCGGACAAGATGTACCAGGACCTGCGTTATAAGTACTGGTGGCCGGGTATGAAACGAGATATCGCTCTCTACGTTGGAAGTTGCTTAACTTGCGCAAGAGTCAAGGCTGAACATCAAAGACCTTCTGGCTTACTCGAACAACCGCCGATACCTATATGGAAGTGGGAGAGCATAGCTATGGATTTCATAACAAAACTCCCGCCCACGCCATCAGGTCACGACAGTATTTGGGTTATAGTTGATCGTCTAACGAAATCAGCCCACTTTTTGCCGATACGAGAAGACTACAAGGTGGAACGACTAGCCCAAATCTACACCGACGAGATCATTCGTAATAATGGTACGCCTCGTGACATCATTTCAGATCGTGACACTCGGTTCACTTCACGATTGTGGGAAACATTTCAAGCGGCCCTTGGTACGTCGCTTAATCTGAGTACTGCATTCCATCCTCAAACCGACGGACAGACTGAAAGAACGATCCGTACTCTTGAAGACATGCTCCGAGCGTGTGTTATAGATTTTGGTGGTAGTTGGAACAAACACCTGCCATTGGTCGAATTCTCGTACAATAATAGCTATCATGCCAGCATTCAAATGGCACCTTTCGAGGCTTTGTATGGTAGAAGATGTCGATCGCCTATTGTGTGGCACGAGATCGGTCACTCGCAACTAACCGGTCCCGAGATTCTACAAGAAACGACTGACAAAATCTACCAGATTCGAGACAACTTGGTGAAAGCTCGGAACAGACAGAAAAGTTACGCCGATAAAAGACGCAAGCCCCTTGAATTTGAAGTTGGTGACTACGTACTCCTAAAGGTATCACCTTGGAAGGGTGTAGTCCGATTCGGCAAGAAAGGGAAACTCGTGCCTCGATATATTGGACCTTTTAGGATTCTGGAAAGAATCGGGAAAGTCGCCTACAGACTCGAATTACCGGAGGAACTCAGTAACGTCCACCCGACTTTCCACGTCTCTAACCTCCGAAAATGCCTTGCTGATCATGATCTAATCGTACCACTCGACGATCTTCAGGTCAACGAAACGTTACACTTCGTGGAAAAGCCTGTCGAGATCATGGATCGCCAAACCAAGCAACTCAGGCGTTCTCGCATCCCGATCGTGAAGGTCCGATGGGAAGGCAAACGAGGCGCGGAGTTCACTTGGGAACTCGAAAGTGACATGAAGGCCAAGTACCCGCAGTTGTTTAAATAAATAGATCTGAAGCATCAAATTGGTAAATCACGGCGTTGTGTAGCCTCCGAGCCTAATTTCGGGACGAAATTCCCTAAACAAGGGGAGGCTGTAACACCCCGTGTTTTCGAATGTCAAAGTCAAAGTCAAAGTCCAAGTCAACTTTGACTTTCTTTGACTATAGATAGTCTTTTTTATGTTTAGTTGTATTATGTGGAGTAAGTGTTGTAATCAGCAAGAATCGAAGTAATCGAATGTTTAACCAATGCGACCGAATTACGACTGGGAATGATAGGAAGTAACAATGCGATAAAGTTAACTAATCAGTAATCAAACCGATCTATCAATCAATCGAACTCGAGACTCGAATTATGCGAATTTTGGTATTGATATACGTGTGTGTGTGCCTTATGTGTTACTTGTGCGTGTTTACTTTATGTTTGGTGTGGTATTCAAGCAAATCAATCGAAAAATCGAATCGAAACTCGAAAAGCAATCGAACTCAATCGAAACTGACATCGAAACGTGACTTATAGAAGATTGTATGTTAGATATAGTGGTTGGGATTAAAAGTAATTTGAATAGGAACTCTATCGTATTCGTATCATCGTCTATCGAAATTGAAACGTCGAAAATCGTCGCAAAATACTCAAAGTGTGTGGCGGATCGAACAGGAAGCATCCTGATCGGACAGGCCAGCCGATCGGCTAGCATCTTGCCAGCCGATCGAGCAGCCCACTCGATCGGAGCTCCTGGCCGATCGGCTGCCACTTTCCCTTTTTGGAAGCCTATAAATAGGGTTGTCCTTGTCTTCTTTTCCACTTTTGGAAATTTCTGACCGGCCAGCTCCTATTCTTCACCTTTTCTCAGATTTCTCTCAACTCCGGTAAGTTTTCACTCTAAATCTTGTACGTTTTTGATCATTACTTGATTCTACACCTTTCTATCTTTCAAAACTAGGATTCTAACCGTGAAATCACCAAGATCTAAGTGTTCTTGGGTGATGTCATCATGGTGTTCTTGAAGAACATCAAACTTTGGCATCATTCAACCATGAATAGCTTAGATCTAACCGATTTCCACATAAACAAGTTAAGATCTATCATAGATCTAAACATTTTCATGATGTGAAGGATTGAAAAGAAGGATTTCCAACTTTCTTTCAACTCTTTTACACTCAATGCCTTCAAACCGATAGAAATAGAGCTTGAACCGGCTAACTAATCATTCAAACAGTTAAAAGGTTCAAGATTCAGGTTCTACGAACAAGGTTCACCGATTTCGGGTTAAACTCTAAACCGACATTCCGAACCGTTCACCGGCCGGACTTGGGTGATTCCTGTCCAAGCCGGAGAGACGAGTAAGAACGAAGGTATCATAGTTCGACTCGCTATCAAACTACCTCGATATAATGACAAGTAACCAGACGACCAAGCGTTAGACGAAAGGCCGACCAGGTCAGACTTGCTGGCCGAACGGCTAGGCTGATCGAACAGCCCAGCCGATCGGACACACCAGCCGATCGACCGGGCCAGCCGATCGGCTAGCACATGGCGTCCCACTTTTCCAAACTTTTGAAGTATAGTATTGACGAAGTAATGTTCGATCGAATAGGTCACTCGATTGGTAAACATTACTGTTCGGATCATGAGATACTATGCTTCAACACTTAAGCGTTTTAACAACTCGTTCGTAGTAGGAATGCCAGCCGATCGAACAGACTGTTCGATCGAGTGACATTCAGTTGAGGACTAATTCTGAAGTTCCTAGCCGATCGAGTGAGCTAGCCGATCGAGCGAACCGCTCGATCGATCGACTTGAAAGGTAGGAACACTTCAGTGTTCTCAAATGCTGCAACGAAAACTTCAAAAGTTCAAATCCTCAAACACAAACACACCAGAGGAAGAAACAATCCACTCGAATGGTCCAGCCGATCGAGCCTACCGGCTGATCGAACGGGACTGTCCAATCGGATATACCAGCCAATCGAACAGGCCGTCCGATCGAACCTGCCGTTCGATCGACCAGCCCATTCGATCCATTCACACTTGTTTACTTTCCACGTTACTCATTGTTGTGCTATCGAACTATTCAGGCTAATCTTACTCTCAGCGCTCCCTTCAATCCATAATCAATCACTGTGAGTATACTCGAACCCTTTTTGCTTTAGCACTTTTGGGTGTTACATACGTTACTTATCAAAATCACAAACGAACACACTATTCAAACTATTTGAACGCTAACCGATTGCATGTATTACGTGATTAAATGTATGCTTGTTATTATGTTTACACGTGGAAAGCTGTCTACCTGCCTTAGCAACGTAGTACTATAGTTTGGACTCAGCACCCGTACACACGGGGGTTGTTAAGGACAATCTACTTACATGATTTACGGTGGTGATCATGTATTGCGAACTGTCTCGGACAGTCAACCCGCAGTCATTGGTATTGATAGGTCCATGTCGATAATTTACATGCATCATTGCCCTCTGTGTACGTGCTACGTGCTGGTTATGCGTAAACTATTCGAACTCTATATGCTATTATCAAACTTGTATGCTCACCTTTACATTATATGTATTGACTTTATTTTAACGTATGTGACAGGTGTTTAAGTTGCTAGGATGCTTAGGCGCATGGTGATGAAATCAAGGCTAGGGAGTCTAGAAATAATAAACATTTGTCTGTAATAATTGAATCTGAGTTGTCGGAACGGAATTACTTGCCTAACTGTTTTCTATGATAACTTGTTATTTATTTGGGACACGGTATGGGACGTGTCATTTAAACTGAATTTATATAATAGTTGTTGTGGAAACTTCTGGACAATCTGTTTCGCTCAGTGCCACGCCCCGATGATTCCGCCATCGGTTGGGGTGTGACAGGTGAACTGTTCGGAACAGAGTTTAGCGTTTAACCCGGAATCGGTGAACCTCGTGGATAGAACCCGAATCTTGAACCGCACAACTACTAGCATGATTAGTGAGTGAGTTCAAGCTCCGTTTCTACCGGTTTGAAGGCATTAAGTGTAATAGAGTTGAAAGAAGGTTGGAAAACATTCTTTCAATCCTTTTCACCGTGTAAATGTTTAGATCTATGATAGATCTTTGTTTGTTTATGTGGAAATCGGCTAGATCCAAGTTATTCTTGGTGGATTAAAGCCAAAACATGAAGTTCTTCAATAACACCATGATGACATCATCCTAGAACACTTGAATCTTGATGATTTCACGGTTAGAAAGTAAGATTTGAAAGATAGAAAGGTGTAGGAGTGTGTATAGATCAAGAAAGTAAAAGATTTAGGATGAAATCTTACCGGGATCGGAAGGAATCGTAGAAAAGAAGGGGAGCACGAGCTGGTCGGTCAGAGCTTTCCAAAAGTGGTAAAGATAACAATGACAGGGGTATTTATAGGATGCCAAAAGTGGAAAGGGCTGGCCGATCGGTCAGGCATCCCAATCGGACAGCCTGTCCGATCGGACAGCAGTCCGATCGGCTGGGCTGTTCGATCGGCTGAAAGCCTGATCATTCAGCTGCCTGATTCGAGTGTTCGATGCGACGATTTTTGATATTTCGATTGCAATTGATAAGAATACGATAGAGTTTCCTATTCAAATTACTTTTAATCCTAATCACTATATCTAACATACAATCACCTATGTCTCGCGCTGTCTTTTCGCCACCAATTATCATAATTCGATTTCGATTGAGTTCGACTGAGTTTCGAGTTTCGATTCGAGTTTCGATTGATTACCACACATAACATAAAGTAAACATGCACATGTAACACACAAGGCACACACACGTATAATAACACCAAGGTTGCATAATTCAAGGTTCGAGTTCGATGATGATTTGATTAGTTTGATTATTGATTAATTGACTTTATCGCATCGTTACTTCCTACTATTCACAGTCGTTTAGCGTTTCGCATCGATTGAACATTCGATTACTTTGATTAATAACACTTACTCCACATAATACAACTAACGAAATCATAAATTAGACTAGCTGCGGTCAAAGGGGTCAATCTTGACTTTGACTTTGACTTTCGGTAACACGGGGTGTTACATGGTGGGTGGGACCCTTATCAGACAAATCACCCCTTCTCTTTTCTTTTTGGCAATAAAGAAGTTTCCTATTTATTTCGGATATTAGAAAGATTACCGTATATAAAAAATTTTTGCCTATTCTTTCTAGTTGAGCTACAAGGTCTTTCATTATACCCGAGAGGTAGAAAGAATTACAACCCATATCCTGCCTAAAATTCTAGGATTTCTTTGATTGTTAGAATAAATATGTAGACACGACCGATTTATTCGTTTTAAATTTAAAAGATTTTGAGAAGTCATTTTCCTATCTTTCTATGTCGTAGGGTTAAAACAAAAAAAAAATCTTTGTTGTGTTCTCGATGTTTTCTCACGTTTTTGATAAAACCTCTGGTAAAAGTAATTTAACAATACTTTTACTAATATTAGTAGATGTAAGATTTAAGCATAGTTATTGCTTATTGTCTTTAATTATATAGATGTGAGGTGTTACATTTTATTTCATTTTTCATATGTTTAACTAATAGAAAGTAAAGATTTAGTAAATGTTCGAATAATCGAATACTAGTTGTTAGTTGTTAGTGCTAAAGACTGGTATTTGGGATTGAGTTTGGAAATGATTTAGGGTATGTTTGGCATAGAGCTTTTAGGAACTTATAGCTTTAAGCTTTTAAGAAAAAACCCCTACTCAATAAAAAGTCTTGTTTGGTTGAAGAAGCTTGAAGCTTTTAGGTTAGCAGCTTGAAGCTTTTGATTAAACGCTCATACTAGTAGCGTTTAGAAGTAGCTACAAGCTTTTAGGGACAAAATTGACTATTTTAACCTCTAAAGATAATGAATTTTTTAATGCACAAGCTTTTTAAATTTTTTGTTATGTCCATTTTGGTCATTTTATACATTTTATTAAAAGTTCCAGCTACTTTGTCAAACACTAAATATATCAGCTACTTTGTCAAACACTAAATATATCTAAAAGCTATAACTACTAGCTACCAGCTACAACTACCAGCTTCCAGCCACCAGCTACTTTTGCCAAACATACCCTTATTGACTTTTTTTTTTTCAAATTAAAAAAGTGTGATAAAAATGCCTTTTATTTTGGTTTTTTTTTTTTTGAAAATTGGTAAAAAGTTGATTTCCAAAACCATAAAAATCTGGCTTTCTAAATAGTTTTTGACTTTTTGAATATAAAATTATCAATCTACCTTTATCTTTCACCCTAAAACCCATGGTTCATACAAACACATAACACACGCACACCATCACCCGCCACCCCCTCCACCTTCACCGGACTACCATCCACCGCCCCTGCCACCGTCACACCCACGATCACTGCCACCCCACAATCACCCCCTGCCACCCATCCGTCGCCCTTGACTCCACCCGACCACCATCCACCATCACCTGCCACCCCCTCTACCTTCATCCGCACACACCACCACACCCACGACTATCATTGTTGCATCTAGTGTACCATCACCGTCGATTTCATCAATATAGGTTGCATACTAATTATGTCATTTTTGGTCATTTTAAATGAATAAGTTAAAACAAACCCTTTTTAAAAAAAATAACTTATTGACTTATTGACTTTTTCAATCACACAAATTAAGCCAAATACTTTTTAAAAACTACTTTTGAAAAAGGCATAAATCAATAAAACACTTTTGAAATTAAATAAGCAAAATCCCAAACACCCTCTTAAAATTTGAAATGACTACATTAGACATATAGAACCATGCGTAGTGGTCTCGTGAAATGGCATTTCACGCACAACCACACGCAGAAACCCCCCCCCCCCCCCTCATGAAAGGGGCATTTTGGCCGACCCTCGTGGTCTTGGTCACGCGATGAAAAGGGAGAGTTTCAAGGAAAGGACCATCTGCAACCTAATTTACCTATTAATTTAAGAAACCTAGTAGCCATGAAAGTCTGGTTTAGTGACGAAGAAGAGCAGCTTGATGAAGATGAAGAGATAAAGAAAGAAATATAGGTTATAAACCAGGTATTCTTTTAAGGTCATCCGTAGTCATAAGACTCTTTTGGGGTCGTTATGCGACATGTGGTATGCCATGTTACCACGGGGCTTTATGGGACGTTATGTAAGTTGAGGCCATAGTCATAAAGCCCCTTTGTCATCATTACTCAATTATTTTAATTTTAATTTTTTAATTAATTTCTAAGTTTTTTAAAATTAAAAATCATTGCATTAAATAAAAAACAATACATTAAAATAAAAAAAACGGTAAAGAAAAAAAAAACGTTACACCTAAAAAGATAAATTTATTCTTCGTCTTCATTGGTGTTCTCTCCTTCTTCCTCTTCGTTTTCTCCAGCATCCAAACCTACGTCTTCAAAGTTCCCGTCTTCGAATTCCTCACCTTGTTCTTCCTCAGAATCTTCTTCGTTGTCACCGTTGTATCGCATTGGGCGAATCGCCCAAGCATGCTCAACCAAATCCGCCTTCAACATCGTCACCTTAGTACATGCACTCGTAACCGCTTCTTCCTCCTCCACGTCTTCTTCGGGTGAAAAAAATCTTCGGTAAATATCGGTGAAGGAGTCTTCCGACGGGGAACCCATTTTTTTTAATAGGGTGGAAGTAGCTTCAACACTTTTTAAAAAATATATAGAGAAGGAGAGAATAGTTGGGGATGAATTATAAAAAAATAGAAGATTGGGAGTTATTTATAGAGTGAAATCAAAAAATTTGATTTTTTTTTTAGATTATGACCGTTGTAACGGTCAAAAATTCAAAAAAAAAAAAAAAAAAAAAAAAAACAAAGCATGGCGCCGCTATAGAGGTCGCGCCCCACCTCTTTGTCTCCTTCATATCGCCCCTTGGGATGGTGTTCGGCAGCGCGAGGGGACGCTATGCCCAGCCATACCTCCCCACTGCAGGGGCTCTAAAAGGCCCAATTCACCGTATGAGTTATATTTTTTCCTCTATGGGATATGACCCAATATCCCCAATTCACTTATATGAATCTGCTTAAGTCAATGCTTATGTACTTTTATTTTTAATTTTTTAAAGAATTTATTTGTGTTTAATTAGTTATTGTTAGGTTATCTTAATTTAAGGCTATCCGGAGTGGCAGCGGCAAACTGGTTCAGCACCGAGCGGCAACCACTGCCAACCCCTTTGCCGCACAAGTGTTACCGAAAATGGGGAAGAAATCGGTGAGGGAACACCATGCGGCGAGGGGGAGGGGAGGAGAGAGGAGGGGGGGGGGGGTTCCATGTCATCTCAACCGATCACACATTTTTCCTTTTTTTAAATAGTTTATCAATTCATCAAGCGTCTAACCATTGCCAACACTTTTGAGTATAGTTTACCACTTTGACATGACACACTCTCATTGGTTGATTTTGAAGTTTACCACTTTTAAGTGTCTAACCACTTCCTACACCCTAATAAATAATAATTATTTTGTAATCATTAGGTAATTAACGAGGAAGGGGTGAATTACTACGCCATCCATGACAAATTTTAATTTTTCACATAGTGAACCACTATCCATGGTGAGCTGTATGGTCAAACAACTTTAAAATCTGGTCAAGGTTAGAATCTCTAGTGGCATCATTCCATTTCACATGGGGTGCGGATACTTCTATGATGCATAATAATTTTCAATGGCATATTAAAGGTATCAACTCAAATGTGTTTGAACTTTGAAGAGAAATAAAATAGTACAAATTATTAAACATCAACCATAAACTTAATAAACAAATGTGTTTGAAGAGTAATAAAATAGTACAAATTATTAAACATCAACCATAAACTTAATAAAAAGTGTACGTGGGGCGGGGTCTTGGTCAAAAATACCAAAATGACAATTGCCAACAAAAATACGGTTCCTCATCTCCCTACACACCATTTACTAATCCAATCTCTAATTACTAATTAATTACACCCGTTTATGATATTGTCTACTTCAAGGATTATTATTTAATACTTAACAACTCTATAACTTTAATAATTCTAAATTTCTAATGATGTTAGTTTATCATTGTTTATATTTCTAGATTATGATTTCGATGCTAGTTAGTTACGAGTATGAGAGAGATAGATATCAGATAACCAGGCGGGTATCCCTTAGTATTGTACCTATCCCAAATCAACAATTTTTTTTTTAAATAAATTTATACCAAGTCCCATACTCGAATACTCACAAATAATGTTTTGTGTTTTTTTCTCAAAATTCGTGTTTTTTTCTTAATAATCAATAAATATAAGTTTCATAATTTCTTTTTCACTCAACTTAAAATTGGTAATGTAGTATCAAATCAGGCTAGTTTTTATTTCAAATGGGACAGGAAATGTGTGTAGTAAAAAAATGCAAAACTCACAATTTGAGTTCAGAAAATAATTATACCAGAATTTATATAAAATTGATTTTAAGGATACTTTGAAATAACATATAACTATCAAATGAGGATTACAACTTCAAACACAATTAACTTTGTAGATATTACATTTTGGCATCAGTAATGCAAACAAAGCACATGATCTTCCCCAAACACACCGCAAACGTATGTACTACCTTGAGATGCTTCACCAAGATTTATTCACTGCATTCTTAATGATGTTTTCAGCTGATATACACAGGATAGATGAAGGGTATATTATACCTCTTTTAGATCCAATCTTATGGGCATCATATGAACAGGTTTTGACTTTTGACTTTAGACTTTTGACCACTTTTATCCTCAATGCAATGTGCTTGTTAGCTTACACTTTGAAATGAAAATGGTAGACTTGCAATTCAAGCTACAAAATTTCAAAAGCTCCGCTGACCGTTGCTTCAATACCGGACTGCAGGCACTCTGAATTACAAGAAGAAGTTTTGCAGCAAGACCCGCGTTGACTGCAATGACAGTAAATTCTCCAGGGGAAAGTTTGCAAACTTCCCATAAAATCGATAACACATGTCGAGTACTATTCTCTGATACTTTCATCAACAGTTTGACCAAATTGGGAATCGTATTAGCGCAATTCTTGAGAGCCAACGCACCTTCGGGGATCAACGACAGAATTTCAAGAACATATAAAGATAATTCTAAACATTCAGAGTTAAACTGAGGCAACATTTCAACCAAATGCTGAACACCCCCAATGCTTATAATTGAGTTTCCTAGTGATTGTTGTGAACTGATGATCTTTAACAATCGGAGCCCAGCCAATATCCCGGGTGGGTGTCGTCGGTTCTTCACTAATCTTAAAACTCCCACCAAAAGACTCAAACTTGGGACAGTTTTAGAGCCGTTAAACAAAGTTTCCATCAATCTTACACAATTAATTTTGGTTTCGGTTGACCCATCATTCAAAACATCAACCATTAGTGAAATCTTGTCGGGTTGTAACAGATTAGCTATGCAATCAGAGTTTAGTTCTAAATTGACCAAAATTGCAATGGCTTCTGATCCAACTGAGTGGCTAGTGAAAGGGCCTAACAGTGAGGAGATGAAGCTTACCCCACCATTGTCGACTACGGTTTTCTTGGCGGATTCATGCGTCGCCACAGTTTTTCGGAGTTCTTTCAATGTTTGGACTCTGGTTTGACCTTTGACTTTCTTCAATGTCTCAAGCAGCTCTAAACACCTTCCCTGAACATCTTCTGACCTCTTTTTCATAATGAAATACTTCTGGGAGAACCATGTTTGGATCAAATGGTAAAGTGTCGAATTCGGTGTGACCGAGTCGTCCCAAAGCTCCTGCATTGTGGTGGGGCAAGTGAAGTGTCCCAATGAAAACCATCTAAGAATGTTGGACCTTTCGTACGTCTGTCCGGTGCAAAGGGTGACCGGATCCTGCATCGGTTCTAATGAGATTGGACAGATGAACACAGCCGGGACATCGACTTCTTCGATCGAATCAAGCTGTTCAATAATCTTCTTCAAATCAAATTTCACCAAATTTGGTGTGGTGACGTCACTGCAGATTACCCCTCCACCATCACCACCCAAAATGCCATCTTTAACAGCTGTTTCAAGATCCAACACCTGCCCACCAGTGTACATTGGCATTTTCACAAACACCTGGTGTGCACGGATGAATTACAAAAATAAACAGACCCTTTAACACAAACGAAGATTACAACCAAAGTTGAAGCGTGTGCAGGACAAATACAGCATCAAAATCGACATCTTTTCCTATCTGATAGTACCTTTTCCTCTGGTCAAAATTAAAAGGGACCCACATTGTTCATTTTCACTACTTTCATCATCATTATTGGAGACCATGATCGCTTTTTTGTTGATATTCTTCCCTAACACCCAAAAAAGGTAAAAACTTGCTCTTGAAGCTCATAAGGGGGGAATTATTACAGCCCCAGATCAGAAAAAGGGATAAGAAATCAACGACAGCACTCATAACCCAACACAAAACAGTGCGATCCACTAAAAATAGACACCAATTGAGTTAGAAAAATCAAAGATTTATGATGAATAAGACAAGATTACAGTCAAAGGGATAGGGAAAGCTTCATTGTGACAGTTGAACTTATTGATGGAGAGATAACAGAAAAAAGAGGGGAAACTGGTTCACCTCTTGGGTTTGGGTAAGTTGGGCAACTGTCATTAATTGAAAACCCTAAAACATTACAAGTCATAAGTTTGTAGGAAACTAGTTGATGCCCGCCGCGTTGCGGGGCGATAGCCGAATAATTCTCAATCAATTAAAAAACCACTATTATAGTTTTGTTAGGAGAAAAACTAAAAGGATGACAAGACCGTAGTTCTGAGCTTAGGGCAAAACTGTAGTTTGTCAGGATTAATGAGCGAGTGTTAAGCAGCTCCTTAACATGAAAAAAAAATCAAATCCTGTCAACCAATTAAAAAAACACGTTTATAGTTTTGCTAAAAAACTAAAACGATAGCAATACTGTAATTTGAACTGAGGGCAAAGTTGTATTTGTTGACATGGGTAAAATCATAATTTGCCAAAAGTTAAAGTGAAGGCAATACTATAAATTTGAACCAGATATAAGTTCGTAATATAACTTTGCACTAAGGACAAAATCGTAATTTTAAGCTGGGGACAAAACTACATTTTTAATTTGAACTGGGGCAAAATCAAAATTTTGAACTTATGGCAAAATCGTAATTTTGAATTGGGGGCAAAAGCATACTTTTATTTTGAACCGGGCAAAAACATAATTTTAAACTGAATGCGAAATCATAATTTTTGAAACGGGGCGAAAATGCAAAATCGTCATTTTTAGTTTGGGGCAAAAGCAAAAATTTATTTTGAAGTGGGGCCAAAATTGTAATTGTAATATGGGGATAAAAGCATACTTTTGAACCGAGGGCAAAATCGTAATTTTGTGTGAGTGAGGAAAACATAATTTTATTTTGAAGTGGGGCAAAAACATAATTGTATTTTAAATGAAGGACGAAACCGTAATTTTAAAACGAATATAAAAGAATAAAATGGTTGGTCTAATAGGGAAGTGCCACGCAGCTGCGTGGCACTATTCCCCTAACTTCCTTTTGTATATGTAGGAAAATTTACACTTTTGGTCGTTTTGAAACTCCTTTCAACAAAGGTGAATTGCCCTATTAGAATCTCAACTAGGCGTAATTGACCATTGTCAGTTCCACTTTTGAATATTTCACATGTCAGTCCCACATTTCACTTATTTTTCCTCCATCGTCCTTAGTTAAAAAAACTTAACGGAGTTAAAGTTTTTTCTGAATTACAAGCTGACGTTTTAAGGCTTTTGATGAGAACGAGTATACGAGTCGAATGATGTAAAACTTACATTCAAATTGTGCTCCAAACGATGAAAACGATGTTTCAATTGGGGTGTTTAAACTCTCAATTAACAAAAATCAAGTCGTTTGGAGCACCGTTTCGATGTAAGGTTTACATCAATAAACTCGTATACTCGTTTGGATCAAAAGCCCTAATACCTTAGTTTGTAATTCGAAAAAACACATAACTCCTTAAGTTTTTTTAACTGAGGACGGTGGAGGAAAAATAGATGAAACATGGGACTGGCATGGGAAATATTCAAAGGTGAGACTGACTATGGCCAATGGATTCTAATTGGGATTATTACGGGCCAATATCCCTTCAACAAAAGACGGATTTCCAACTCAGCGTTGTGTTCTCGAGTTTAATAAACGAAAAAGAAGAAAAGAAAATGTATTAAGGAGAGAAAAGAAAATGAGCAGAATGAAAAATTTTAATTAACTAATGAAAAGTAAGGAATTTATGTATAAAAAACTTTTTCCATTCAAATCTTTCCGGTTTGGAAGGATTTAAAATAATTTTTTCGTTTCAAATTTTTTCAATTTGGAAGGATTTAAATAAAGGAAAAAAGACACAAGTTTTCTTTTATTTTCTCTCCATTTATTTTCTTAAAAAAACTATAAAACGCAATTTTTTTTATATTCTTTCAAATCTTTTCTTTCCTTTGTTAGATGAAACTCGAGAACATAACATAAGAACATAAGAAAGAAACGTTTTCATGGACCCTCGTAGAGGTGCACAAATTGTATTGGGCCCAAAACAAACCGGTATGGGCTTTTATATGTTTGTGGTGAAATTGGTTTGAAGGAAGAACCGGTTGGGGTCCATGCCAACTTGGTATGTATGAAACCTGGTTTCGTTCTTTATGTGTGCACATTTTAATTCTTTTTAGACAAAAACTAGTATTAAGCCTCCCCCGCGTTGCGGCGGGGGGCCTGGGGGTAAAGGCGGGGAGCGTAAAACAAATTCAGTCATGAACAATTGAATGAACATGCTTGTGTTATTCTTAATGAAGTTGTGAGCTACAAACCAATAAAGCCATTCATAATCAAGAATCGAAAGAAGAGTGACGATTCAGAAATACACCATACATGGGCTGTTTGGAATGACTTCCCAGCTAGTTAGCCCAAATTACACACATTCAAGAATTGGCCTTTTTTTCTCTCAACTATCGGCGCATTCAAAAGTCCACTTGCCTTCATATACACCAACTCACATTTTCCCCTTGGATCTTGTGCTACTATTTTCGTTCCCTGGCCACTCAGAATCAACAAAGGGTGGCTGATAGACCCAATGTCAATGCCAAACAAACTCATGATGCATATAAAATACACACAAACAGATGATCAAACTCATTCCAATAGTTAAAACATGAATATTGAGTATACCCTTTTGTTTACCAACGATGGCCCTTCGTTCCGTGCGACAGCAGCATGGCGATCCAATGGAGATAGGTGGTGGCGGAGGAGACAATGGCGCATCTTCTTCCTCATTGCTCTCCTGCAACAAAAATTCAAACAAATGCAGAAAATTATGGAAAGGAGAGAAGAAATGAAGTTGTTAAAGTTGTATTCTGAGCCGGAAACAATGATTCCAACCAAGTACTATGAGCGATCACAATAGTATTCGAGATTATGTTCTAAATTTAATACCACGATGATTCTAGCAAGAAATCAAAGATCCTTGGTGTCATTCCTCGAATGTAACAAATTGTATTTTGATTCAATCTACTAATATTTTGATCTATAGCAGCTATGTTGTGATAGATTATTTCTGTCATCCTGTCTTCGCGTTCCCAGGTGTACTCTGGACCACGTTTGGAGTTCCAACGAACTCGGACAAGAGGGATTCTCTTGTGTTTGAGGACCTTCACATCCCGGTCCGTGATTTCCACTGGTTCCTCGACGAACTGCAACCGCTCGTCGATAGTGAGTTCCTTAAAAGGAATGATGAGGTTTTCATCTGATAGGCACTTCTTTAAGTTCGATACATGAAAGACATTGTGAGCTGCCCCGAGTTCAGCTGGTAGGTTCAACTTGTAGGCTACCTTGCCAATCTTTTCTATGATTTCGAATGGTCCGACGTATCGCGGATTCAGTTTACCTCGTTTGCCAAAACGAACCACACCCTTCCAGGGTGAGACTTTCAATAAAACCCGGTCCCCGACCTCAAATTCCAATGGCTTTCTACGCTTGTCCGCGTAGGCTTTCTGACGGTCGCGTGTTGCCGCCATGCGTTGTCGTATCTGTGCAATCTTTTCTGTGGCGTCCACTACAACCTCTGGACCCGTGATCTGACTATCCCCCACCTCTGCCCAACAGAGAGGTGACCGGCATTTACGCCCGTACAATGCCTCGAATGGAGCGGCTTGAATGCTGGTGTGATAACTGTTATTGTAAGAGAACTCCACCAAAGGGATATGCTTTTCCCAGCCGTTGCCGAAATCAATAACGCATGCCCGAAGCATATCTTCAAGCGTTTGGATCGTTCGCTCAGACTGCCCATCCGTCTGAGGGTGATATGCTGTGCTCATGTCTAACCTTGAGCCGAAAGATTTGTGCATGGCTTGCCAAAGCTCTGACGTGAATCGTGCGTCGCGATCCGAAATGATGGACGTGGGCACCCCGTGCCTCGAAACAACTTCCTTAAGATATATGTCTGCGAGAGTGGAGAACTTGTCCGTTTCCTTTATAGGTAGGAAGTGTGCAGACTTGGTGAGTCGATCCACGATCACCCATATGGTATCGTTTCCCCGCTGGGATCTGGGTAGGCCTGTAACGAAATCCATGGAAATTTCTTCCCATTTCCATTGAGGTATCTTAGGTTGTTGAAGTAGGCCAGCTGGTTTCTGATATTCGACCTTGACTCTCGCACAGGTCAAGCATTTTCCAACGTACGTAGCAATGTGGGCCTTCATACTAGGCCACCAATAAGTAGTGCTGATGTCGTGGTACATTTTATCCGACCCTGGATGTACCGAATAGCGAGACTTGTGTGCTTCGTCCATCACAAGTTCGCGTAGACCGCCATAGAGAGGGACCCAAATCCGGCCCGTTACGTAGTAGGCGCCGTCTGCCTTCTGTTCCATCTGTTGTCGTGAGCCGCGTAAGGCTTCAGCCTTGACGTTTTCGGGCTTCAGTGCTTCTGTCTGAGCAGCTCGTATCTGTGCAGGAAGGCTAGACTGAATCGTGAGCTGTAGCGCTCGCACGCGCTTCGGTAAGGTGTCTTTCCGACTAAGGGCATCAGCCACGACGTTAGCTTTGCCTGGATGATACTTGATAGCGCACTCGTAGTCATTAAGTAACTCGACCCATCGTCGTTGACGCATATTCAAATCCTTCTGCTTAAGGATATGTTCGAGACTCCTGTGATCGGTGTAAATCGTGCACCTGGTACCGTACAGGTAGTGTCGCCATATCTTAAGCGCGAAAACAACAGCTCCCAGCTCTAAATCGTGCGTCGTGTAGTTCCTTTCATGAATCTTGAGTTGACGAGAGGCATAAGCGATAACCTTGTCGCGCTGCATTAACACACATCCAAGTCCCCGAATGGATGCATCACAATAAACCACGAAGTCGTCTGTGCCCTCTGGCAATGAGAGGATAGGTGCACTGCAAAGTCTATCCTTTAAGTGCTGAAAAGCAGTCTCCTGGGGCTCTCCCCAGCGATAGGTAACACCCTTCTGTGTCAGTAACGTAAGCGGCTGAGCAATCTTCGAGAAATCCTTGATAAACCGTCTGTAATAACCCGCCAGACCCAAGAATTGGCGTATTTCTGTCGGCGTACGCGGTGCAGGCCAGTTCCTGATCGAATCTACCTTGGACGGATCGACATGGATCCCATCCTTGTTCACTACATGGCCTAAGAAGTGGACTTCACGAAGCCAGAAGTCGCATTTAGAAAGCTTGGCGTACAGTTGTTCCTTCCGAAGGAGTTCCAAAATAAGGCGAAGATGCTGTTCGTGTTCCTCCTGACTCTTGGAGTAAATCAGAATGTCGTCGATGAAAACAATGACGAACTTGTCAAGATAGGGTTTGCACACCCTGTTCATAAGATCCATAAATACAGCAGGCGCGTTCGTTAACCCAAACGGCATGACAAGAAACTCGTAGTGACCGTAACGAGTTCTGAATGCTGTCTTGGAGACGTCCTCATCCCGGACTCTCAGCTGATGGTACCCCGACCTTAAGTCTATCTTCGAATAGTAGCACGACCCTTGCAACTGGTCGAATAAGTCGTCGATGCGCGGAAGAGGATAACGGTTCTTCACCGTCACCTTGTTGAGTTCACGGTAGTCGATGCACATCCTGAACGTACCGTCCTTCTTTTTCACGAAAAGTACTGGAGCTCCCCATGGCGAAGAGCTTGGACGAATGAAGCCCTTTTCCAAGAGCTCTTGTAGCTGCTTTGACAGTTCCTCCAATTCTGATGGAGCTAGACGATATGGTGCGCGAGCTATGGGTGCTGCTCCTGGAGCGAGCTCGATCTGAAATTCGACCTGACGATGAGGCGGTAAACCAGGTAAGTCTTCAGGAAACACCTGAGGGTAATCACGTACAATTGGGATATCCTCCAATTTCTTTTCCTTTGCTGATGCGTCTGTAACGAGTGCCAGAATGGCAGTATGCCCCTTTCGTAAACATTTCTGCGCCTTCAAGAAAGAGATGATGCCTACCACTGCACCACTCTTGTCGCCTTGAACTTCGAGAGGTTCCTGACCCGAACGAGGAATACGGATGATCTTTTCACTGCATAAGATCTCTGCCTGGTGTTGGGACAACCAGTCCATCCCAATCACGACGTCGAAGCTACCCAAAACTATGGGAATGAGGTCTATAGAGAAAGCTTGACCAGCTAGGATAAGATTACAACCCTGAACTACGTGCGTGGCTTCTAGACTTTTACCGTTAGCTAACTCTACTACGTGTTTGGTGGGTAAAAGTGTTGGTGCACGTTTTAGCAGTTGACACATTTTCACAGACATATAGCTTGTATCCGCACCCGAATCAAACAAAACAGTAACGTAAATATTGTCGAGGAGAAACTTACCCATAACAACGTTGGGATCGTTCACTGCGTCACCTCGACCTAGCACGAATGCACGACCACGAGCTTCATTGCCGTTGTTGTTTCCCCCGTTGTTGTTATTCCCGTTGCCCTGATTGTTGTTATTGCGATTCTGGTTCTGGTTCAATTGAGGGCAATCGCGTTTGAAGTGACCTTCAGCCCCACACTGGAAACATCCCCGGTTTCCACGCTGTGGCTGCTGCTGCTGCTGCTGGTTCTGTGGAGCTGGTTGCTGAGGCTGCTGATTCTGATTCGCAGGCCGTGGACTCCTACAGATCTAAACTTGGGCGTTCCACCAAGTCAGCGCGATTCCTTCCAAAGTGCCGGTGGCAAACTTGACCTTGCGAGCCTCAGGGCACTCGCACATTTCAAAGACTGATTCTAGCTTCTCGAACCAGTGGAGTGGTCCCACTGCTCCTTCCGTGCCGCTGAAGGTGTTTGGGCGACAGTGCATGAAATTCTTAAATGTGCAGACAGGCTGCTGCGCGTGTTGACCTATTGTGTACGAGTAGGGCAAAGTTTAAATACAAGAGCTAGTTTAGGAGTGTAGGATCTAAAGATCCTAGCGTAAGTTATGACTACAGGTTATCCTACCTGCTTGAGCAGCCGCAAGTGCCGCTGTGACTTGGGCTTGGACGAGAGCCTCTAGCTGGGCTTGTGTCATGTTGATTCTTCCAGACATGATCTTCATTGTAACAAGTAGCATAGGTAAGAATGGTTCGCGAATAGGGCGATGACAGAAAAGTGTAAGCACATAGGGATTCTCATGCTATAATATCATGTGTATCTAAACGTGATGCGAGCAAAGTTCTGAGCAGTTCTAGCAGACAGGCAATAACGTTGTGGATCGAAGCGTCGTTGTGGATCGTTGAGAGCACTGTTCTGGTTATAGTCCGGTTTTAATAAAAACGTTTTCCCATATTAAAACCTTATTACCTAGGATGTCGAGTCTTGCACGTGGAGCGAAGCGTCGTTGTGGATCGTTGAGAGCACTGTTCTGGTTATAGTCCGGTTTTAATAAAAACGTTTTCCCATATTAAAACCTAGTTCTCTATAACCAATGGCTCTGATACCAATCTGTCACACCCCCAAAATCCACACGCGGAGTACCACCGCTCGGAGGCGTGACATGACCAGGATCAAGCCACCAATTACATCAAACACAGCATTTAATATAGATAATAGATATAACTGGCAAACCAAACATCGTATGTGTAGCGGAAGCATTAAATGTAAAAACCCATTAAATGTATAAAAGTGTGAATGTAAAAATATTCAAATAGCATTCACGATCCTTTGCCCACAACGACCTGCTCCTCCCTGTGCAAACTCCATAGAGTACCTAAGGTCCTGCAAGGCATGCAGCAAATAATCAACAAACTAGTTGAGCGAGTTCACAGAAAGTAGGTTCATAACATAGTGCGTGAGTCTAACTAGTGGGGGCTTCCCATACTAGTGTGTACTAAAGGTGGGGGCTTCCCAAACCTTGTGTTCATATTACTGGTGGGGGCTTCCCACGTCTATCCTGGCTAATGAGGGCTTCTCATTAACGGTACTTACTAGACTAACTTCCGACCATGTGTTCTTCTTTACCGAGAACAGGAAAACGTACAGGGTCACGTAGGCTTTACGTGACGTGCCCTTCCCCGAGGACAGTGGTACACGTAGGGGCTACGTAGGCTTTACGCAGCGTGGCCTTCCAACCTGGAAGCCAGTAGATGGTATTGGGTTACGTAGGCTTTACGTAACGTGTCCTCCCGACCCGGGAGACATATGGCAATGTTACTGGGTTACGTAGGCTTTACGTAACGTGTCCTGACTAACCTGAGGACGATGGTCTATAGTCTAGAGAATGCGTAAGTACGAGTAACCATTCCATATTCAACATATCCAACCCAATTCCCGACCCGGGAATCCCATGCCTTGGCTGTGTGAACTCACCTTGGTTTGCTCGGCAGATACACAAGAGTATAGTAGCAAGTAATGGTCAATCACGCCCTATCATGGTATTTATACAAGTTAGGTTCGGTTCACGTAAAGCACGTATTGTTACACAGAGTTAACAAATTGCAGCATACAAAGTTCATGGCCCAATCAAATCAATTATGTTGTGCGAGTGTCCGTTCGTACGGTTGGCAACTGGTCCGGGTGGCATTTCGTGCGGACAGTCAGTCCGTCCGGATTGACAGTTCGTGCGGACTGCCAACTCGTGCGAATGACAATCCGTGCAGGTTAACAGTTCAATTCGTGCGGTCCATTCGTATGGTCAGTTCGTCCGGATTGGACCATCCGTGCGGGTGACAATCCGTGCGGATTGTCAGCTCGTGCGGGCAGTTGGTTCGTGCGGTTGTTAATTCGTACGGATTAATCAGTTCAATTCGTACGATCAGTTGGTGCGGACAGTCCGTGTTATTCGGTCCAAGTTTCAGCTCGTGCGATCAAAGGGTTTTGTGCAATTGGTTTTATCATACCCGGATTATATGCAAGTCGGTTACAATTATCGATTACCTATTTTCCAATTAACATGATTTCAACAAGTTGTTTAACATGATATCGATCAAACAAGCACATTTAGCATTCAAACACATGAACCCTAATTGAACAAGACATGAGCACGAATCCGACTATCAACAATCTAGCCCATTCACAAACCAATTAACCAAGTTAACCATCCGATTACATGTGCATATCCGATTCATATTCATAACCCCAACCATATCCGATCGATTAACAATTAATATTCGGCCGATCAACTAAATCGAATACCAATTCACGGATTTAACATCATCATACAATCCGGCCAATTAACAACTATCCGATTGTCATGCAAACAATATCTGGTTCTAACAACATTCGATCGATTAACAACAACAAGATTAATCACATTAATTCGAAACCCTAGATCATCATACAAGCAAACACGTTCGGCCGATTACAAAACTCAATCAAACATGTCCGGCCGATCAATCAAACATGTTCGGCCGGCTACATCTAATAGGCTCATATGCGATTCACACATTCATACTCGATTAATCAAAAGCACATAATCACAAAATCAATATAGACACTAACCGATCACGATTCGAGATGAAGGGAAAGCTTGGCCGCCTTCGGTTCGCGAACGAGAGAGAGAGAAAAGGGATTAGCTAGGGTTTGTGTGTTAGTGATTTTGTAAAGTGGGGAGTGGTTAACATAACCTAAGATTTAATTACCCACAAGATGGGCCGGACCCAATCCGACCGTTCGTTCGGTTCGCATTCGCTCAATACGGCCCAAAGGCCTTGTGTGTTCGCGTGTGCCAGTTGTGCGGTTCGGGTTGTTTAACACACATACATATATACACAACACATGTAGCACATAATAACATAACGTTCATTTAAATCGTAGCTCGTATAATCATAACACGTTCACATACGTTACACAAGGTAGGTCTAAAGTCCGAGTTGTCACATAATACGACATAAAAGATTTTCGAGCGACGAAGGAATGTAATGATGCCCTGATAATCAGCCGCGTGTTGATTATGTGGATCTAAGAATGCACACATGTTGTGTCGTGGATCCCAAAGCTTATCCTCCTCTAACTTGACCTTTTTTCCCATAGCTTGCTTAGGTGCCATATCTGCACACACAAAACAACTAACACGTAATTAGAGACATAAGTCATTCAATAAAAAATTTCAGAGGGAATGGAATGACTTATGTAATGGATGATTCAAAACACATTTTTGTAGTTCTCCTGTAATAGTCCATTCCAGCCCGCCTTTCATTTGTGCAAATCAAACACTACGTATTTGTTTATATTTCCATTGTATTTACACTAGTTAAGGTGAGCTTACATTTTCATTAATCTACCATTATAGCTAAGTAGATATAGTAGGGTAGAAAATATGCATTAGAATAATTGAAAACCAATTAAGAGTAAATATCTTAACATAAGCTTGGATAGAAAAAAAAGTAAATAAAGTATATCCCTATGAGTCATGATTCCTTTCTCACCTGGTATAGGTATCATGCTTTCTTTCTTCTTACTCTTGTCCAGCTAATAGAAGTATTATATATATATATATATATATATATAGGAAAAGCGTAAAATACATTACGGCTTAACGCATATCACGTACGACAACGTGCGTGATTATAGGTATAACATGCATGATTAATGTTTGTAAGTTGAAACATCCGTGATTAATTGTAACACCCCGTGTTACAAAAGTCAAAGTCAAGATAAAAGTCAAAGGAAGAAAAGATTGCAAATTGCGATATGTCACTCCTTGCTTAATTACTGATTTGACTTCTTTGACTTGTAATCGAATCTTTTATTTTGATATCTTTAGTTGTATTATGTGGAGCATCTATTAATAATCGAGGTTTAATCGATGTTTTATTCGCTTTATCGCTTAATCGCTAATCGCGTCGCAGTCGCACTCGCAACTTGATTGATAGATTCTGAATATTGTTTTACGTGTGTGTGTTACTTATGTGTTACTTGTGCATGCTTACTTTATGTTTGTGGTGATTTATCGAAACGCAATCGCTACTCCATCGCAATTGAATCGTAAACGCTAATCGCAAGTTAATTAGGATGATTGTATGTTAGATATCGTATTTGTGTGGTTATTATTAATCTATCGCATCGCATAATCATCGCAACGCTCAACACGCGAAACGAAACGCCGAAACTCAAACTCGTCGGACACTTTGATCGAATGGCCAACCGATCGAATGATCATCCGATCGGATAGCCATCCGATCAGTGCCATCCTATTCGACACTTGCCATCCTGTAACACCCCGAAAACGGGTTTGGTAATCAAACCACGTTAATACTAAAAGACGGATAAAATACCGTTAATGGTAAAATTAACCCGGTGAATATTAGGACTTAAACAAATAATCCTAATATTAATTAAAAAGGAAAATAAATGCTTGAGAAAATAAAGTTATGAAAGGCCCAAGTTAACGGGACTTAGAATAAACTTGGTTAATAACTCCCGAAACCCGCTAAATTTACTAGGAATAATTAACCTAGTTATTTATGGTTGGTAAAACAAAGGAGGAGCTTGTAGTAACTAACCCATTTATAAAACCCTTAAACTTTGAGGGACTAAAAGTGGGCAATAGAAATGATGTTTAATTTAAAGGTTTAAAAAAATAATAATACAAAACACACACATGGGTGTGTGGTCGATCGACCAGGAGCAGGAGAAAGAAGGGTGAAACCCTAGCTCACCCAAATTCATCAAATTGAAGGCCAAGATTAGCTCGAATCCAATGCATGAACACATAGAAACGATCACGTAGTCGTGGGGATCGTAAGGTATGTTAAATTTTTTATATTTATGAAGTTGAGATTTTTGATGAACTTATGAAAAATCGAAATTCAAGCTTGAATGATTGATGTTTGGGTGGAACTAGGATGAATTCATGTTTAGAAACAAACCCTAGTTGAAAAACTTGATGAATTAGTATTAAAGACTAGGGATTTGATGATTACTCTTGCATTTGCTAAGTGGGTTTTGACTAAATTCGTGTATGTGATGCTTTTAGGGGTTTTGATTGCTAAGAATAAGTGTTATAATGTCATAAACATGTTCAAATTGAAAGCTGAATTCAAACAGCTTCTGATCAGAATATACAGCCGACTTGTATTGGCTGTAACGTGGACAAAACCTGACAAAAACATGTGTTTCTTGAGTTTAAAATGTAATTCCAGGAAATATCTTTAAAACCCTACTGGAATTGCATTTTTTCGATGAAAATTGAATGTTTTATGAATTTTTCGGTATCGAAGGTTCAGGCTGCGTTTTCTGGCAGAATTTGCAGCCTATTACGAATGTCATAACTCAATTTAGGAATTTAGTTATGACCTCAAATTTGTACTGTAGATAGTTTTAAGTGACTAAAAGAATCTCCAATTGGAATTTCATCAATCGGATAAACGAGGAATTTTAAATGAATTTTTCCGTAAGCTGCAGTCAGAAGTGACGAATCTGATTGCAGCTTAGTAAATGAATTTTTACGAATTATTGGTAAAGAGTTAGATCTTGAAATTTGAACACAAGGTCTAACCCTCCGAGAGGTAAGCCACATAAAAAAATTATAATTTTTGAAGACATGTAAATAGGTTAAACAAGTCACAAAAAACAGCTCATTTTTCAATGATATGAAATGCCTGAATGAAATCGCAGTCTACTTGGTTGTGTGTAAAATTTGATTTCATTAAGAGTTCGGATGAAATATGCCTAAGTGAGTTCAATGAACTAAATGTTCATTTGAGTATGTTGATAAGTCAATTGACTTTTAAAAAGTCAAACCGACCAATGATTAGATCGAATGATAATTTTGATATGGTCGAATGATAAATTCGACATAAAACCCGTAGGATGGAATAGTCATAAACGATTATGACTAATCTAACCGTCTTACGAATTGTGATGATGATAGTTTGACTCTAGACAAGCTAGATGAAGACTTGGGAAAGAAGCAGGTCAAACGGATCGAGTACACGGAAAAAGCACATAACCGGATGCAAGGTAAGTGAAACTTACACCTTTTAGTAAAATAAATGTTCATCCTATAAGTTTCGAATACAATAAGGATAATATTCAAGATATGGTTCCCGACGCGAAATAATACGGGTCAGAACTAATATCAATGATAAAAACCATGTTTAATGGTAAAAGAGATAGAACGGTAAATTAGCCATGAAAAGCTAATTATAAAAATGGGTTTTTGAACGGTTACTATAAGTAAGCCTAATGAATAAAAAGAGTAAAACGGGTCAAATGGTAATATGGATACCATTTGACAAATATCGACTAATAAGCACTTGTCGAGTTTTATGCTTACAGGATAAAGCGGCTTATGAATTAGCGTTGCTATGAATTAGCAAATTTTCGAGACAAGGTATTAAAACGGGTCAATGTATTGATCCGAGCCAGGTACGTATAATTATGTTGTAGTTAAAAGTGCTAATTTGGTCAATAATTGGTGAGAGTCTTTCGTCGTAAAATAAGAGACTAGAATTGACCAAAAAGCCCTTAACGGGCGAACCATGTAAACGACCAATAGAGTTTGTTTAGGCAAAAACGTTTGCGGGTCAAAATAGACTAAGAAGTAAATTGTGGTTAAATGCTTAGATAGATACAAATGAATCGGTGAATGTAAACGCCTACGTAAACTCTAGGATGGGAGTGAAAACGTTAAGGTTTGACAAGCCCGGGATGGGTAAAATGATAGGAATTAACTATTTTCTTTTTAGAGCATGTAGTGAAATAATAATGCCAAACGGGTCGAATAATCACCTAAAGGATTTATGAGCCAACATTGGATAAATCAGATTTTTATGCAAACCAAGGTGATAAACGGGTCCGTAATTTAATTACGGACGCGTAGGAAAAAGAATCGCGTAAAACGGACTTGTAGATAAAAAGTTAAGACAATCTCAAGTTTGATTTTTGTTGAAAATTATAGCTGGGCAGAAAATGCAGGTTTCAGTAATGAACCCGCTGGAAATTGGGTTCCCCCGCGACACGCGACGAAGGACTCAGCTTGAGGCACGACACGCGACGATCGCCGCGACACGCGACACATTGAGATGGGTCTCCCGCGACACGCGGGAAACATCAAAGTTGGAAATAAATAATTTGTTTGATTATTCGTTGCTTAGAACTTGTTTAGACTTATATTTAAGTTATCAAAACTAACTTTTATGTTGGTTTTGATCATAGGTGGATATCAAGAGTACCCGGATGAAGATCAAGCGGCGAGAAAGAACCGAATACATGAAAAAGAAGCTTCCGCACGGTGTGTCGTCGTAACTTTCAAACGACGACTAAACTACATTATGTTGTATTATTTTTTTTAAATTGTAAAAGTTTTTAATAAACCCATATTTCCGATGTATATGTAAACTAAATTACATGATCCTTTTCGCAAACTATACGTTAAACCTTGATTCTATTTAAAGGGTGTTACACATCCTATCCGACACTTGTGCACTTTCCCTTTTTGGCAACCTATAAATACCCCCTGTCACATCATTTGTGATGTGACAGCTCCCTCATTCGACCAGCCGCACTCAAGACCTTCTTTCTCTCGATTTCTCACGATTCTTGTAAGTTTTCAACCTAAATCTTGTACTTCTATGATCTACACACACTTCTTCATCATCTTCACCTTTGAATCTTAACTTTTAACCGTGAAATCAACGGATTTGAGGTGTTCTAGGGTGATGTCATCATGGAGTTCTTATGAACTTCAAGATTTGGCTTCATTCCACCAAGAATAACTCAGATATGAAGGATTTCCAAAATATTAAACAATGTTTTCACCTAGATCTAAACCTTTTCAAAGTTAAAAGGATTGAAAGAAACTTTTCCAACTTTCTTTCAACTCTTTTACACTCAATGCACTCAAAACCGATAGAATCAGAGCTCATTCAGATCTTCTACTCATTTCTTAGTGAAGCATCGGTCTGAGATCTGGTTTCTATCAAAAAGGCAACCGATTTCGGGTTAAACATGAACAACCGTCACGAACCAGTCGACAGGTCGGATTTGGGTGATTCCTGTTCGATCGGACGACTTGGGACTTGACGAGTTTCCGTTGTTTAGTACGTTATCACACCGTCTCGAGCAAACTTGCAAAACTTTCAGAAATAATCAAGTTCAAGACGATCAGATTCGTGGGACGGATTACCATCCGATCGGATAGCCATACGATCGAACTACTATCCGATCAGATTGCACTTGGTTCCACACTTAAACTTTTGTTTCAAATTTTTTAAAGATCGAAACGTCGAACGGATTGTCATCCGATCGGATAGCCATCCAATCGAACGACCATCCGATCATGTGTCATTTGGAACTTCGACACTTGATCATTTTCTTAATTTTCAAAGAACATCAGTTTCTAACGAATTGCTATCCGATCGAATTGCCATCCGATCGAGTAACAACCCTGCTGTGAACTTGTTCTCACTAAGTGTCCTGCCAATTGGATCGCTATCCGATCAAATGACCGTTCGATCGACGACCTGAAAGGTAGAGATACTTCTCTGTTTTCAAAATGCTACAACGAAAACTTCAAAGTCATCATACACAAACACATCCTTCCCAAACGAATGTTAATCCAATCGAATGGCCATCCGATCGGATGACCATCCGAACGGATTGACATCCGATAGAGTGACCATCCGATCGGATTGCCATCCGATCGGATTACCATTCGACACTTTGACACTTTTCACCGTTTATCGCGTCGTTCTTCGCTTATGCTATCGTTAACTGTTCAGGCTAATTTCTTAGCGCTCCCTTCAATCCAAGATAGTCTTAATTAAGTTAAACGCTATCAGTGAGTATACTCGAACCCCTTTTGCTTTACGCACTTTTGGGTGTTACGTACGTTACTTATTCTAAATCATAATCGACACACGACGCAAACACTATTTATACGCTAACCGCTATTGCATGCTACGTGTTATTCGATGAATGCTTGTATGTTATGTTAAGATAGTGATTGTTGCCTGACACCTTAGCAACGATAGTACTTTAGTTTGGACTCAGCACCTGTCGTGGACAGGGGTTGTTAAGGGCTTCACTTCACGTGTCCCAGTGGGGATGTGTGTTGCGCATTCTACAACTCGCAGTCACGTCTATGCATATTTCTCTGTCGATAACCTACTAGCCTTCACTTTGTTACACGTTACATGCTGGTTATGCGTAAACTATTTCGAACTATATTATACTATCAAACTTGTATGCTCACTTTTACACTATGTGTATTGACCTCTATTTTAACGTATGTGACGGGTGCTTAGGATGCTTGCTTGCTATTTGATGGAATTGAGCTAGGATGGAGTCTAGAAACAAACTAAATAAAAATCTGAGTTGTCGGAATGGATATTTGTCTTTGAGAACAATGTCTGTAATAACTATTTTTATTTTATATGTTTGTGGTATGGGACATGAACCTTTAATATATTATAACTATTAGTTGTTATGGATTCTCCTGGACAATCTGTTTCGCTCAGTGTCGCACCCCGATGATTCCGCCATCGGTTGGGGTGTGACAGATTGGTATCAGAGCCATAACTATAGGGAATTAGGCAAGACTTGACCTAGTCCAGGCCGATGTCTTAGAAACGACCTAGTCTATAGTTTAAGTACCAACAGACCGACTTCCGCATACCCTGTAGGGGTTTTGTACAAATTACTTGTTATTCTCTCTTTCACTCTTTTTATACCATCACAACTGCCCTTCCTAAGGCAGTCACACTGCACTATTTTCGAAAATGAACGAGTGATTAGATCGAGATTAGGTGTGAAAACCGCAAACTCTCGATCGGATCGCTTGTTCGACCCGTTTTTTTTACTACAAACAAGAGAAATTGCGTTGAATCAGGAGTGAAATCCGTACTTCAACGCAATTTCCTTTCTCAATCTCATGATTCTATCACACAAACAGGAATTCCAGTCGTTAAGTTAGGGGTGAAACCCGAATCTTGATGACTCGTTCCACTCTCTATTTTGGTTTTATAAAACTCTCACCAAAGTCTCGATGGATTCCAATGACTCGAGTTACGTAAATAACCAAAAGGATGCGTGCCATTCACCGTATGTCGGTGATAGTGCACAGTCTATTAGGCCAAAACGTACACTAATAGTCCTTGGGAATAGTTGAATCACTTTGGGTAGTCAACGTTTATCAAGCCTTAGACAATCTATATCCGATTTCAAGTTCGCAACCGCTGATTTTGTGTTTTTCGATTTTGAGCCTGCAACAGCTGACTCTGATATTTGTCGCTTTTTATGTGAACTTTGTGTGTTTTATGTGGTTTTATATGCTTATATGTTTTGGTTTCTGGTGATTTACGAGTTTTCCGTTGTTTGCTTGCTCGACACACATAACCCGCACTATACATCTATCTCAACACGCTAACAAATCGCTACTACTTGTGGATAATCGCATGCTATGTTATTCGTTTATGCCATACTACTAGCTATGCTATGTACTCGCTAATCGCAATCACTATTCTCGAACTCGCGCGACTTGGAATAATAGGTGAATACGTGCAGTATATGTAGGTGAATACGTGCAATATATAGTATGATTTCTGTGTGCCCTATGTGCTTTCGTGCCTTTGTGTTTCTGTGATTCCGTGCCTATGTGATTATGTGTTTATGTGGCTATACATGTTCCTGAGCTTTATTTAGTAGTAGTAGTGCGTGTTAGGTGAGATTCGATTATATAGTATTTGAGTCCTATGGCGATGTCTGTTGCTGATGTGGTTTAAATTATACATATTTTAAGTCAATATTTCCTACACTTTTGAGTGGCTTAAGGGTTGTTTTTATTATATTATACTCGTGTCTGGCTCATATTTCATATTTAATGATTTTAAGAGATAATAAGCTAAAGTGGGTACTTTTACTAAACTTTGAGACCGAAAAGTAAACCCATCTATTTTTTTCATTATTATTGATCTCCTAAATACTTCATTATTGTTATAAATACAAATATATTCCCTCCTAATTCTCCTCCTAAGTTATTATATTTTCAGTTACATTTTGACTATATAAATTTTCAGTTATATTTTGACTACCATCATTGTATATATATATATATATATGTGTGTGTGTGTGTGTGTGGTTGATAAATGAAAGATAACACACTTCTCATATTTCTCTCATTTTCATATCACGTTATTAGCACCCTGCTCTAACTCATTCTGCTTGTTGACGATTTCTCTTGTTTTGGTTGCTTCTACAGCAGTGTTCTACTATTACTATTAGCTCTCACCTCTATTTTGGAATTCTACTTCCACCACATATTCATCAATCCAGGTAATATTCATTAACGTGCATTTATTTGGTAGATATATAATCTTTTACTGACTTGAATCACACACATCAACAATTTTTTTTTGTGATTCAATGCTAATTTATTGCCATAAAAATGAGATAGATGGATAACACACACAATATAGGGTGTGTAGTATTTAATATCTGGATTCTTAAAAAAAATAAATAAATAAAATAAAAATAGATCTGTTTTTCTAAGAACAAACAAGAATGATGAAGAATATGCAATTTTGGTTTATCGTAAAGAGTATAAATTTTTTGTGATTCAGTCTTGCAAAATATTGTTCAAAGTAATATGAAATATAATCATTTGTCTGTGAGTAGGATTTTGAAATCAACAATCAACATTTTATTTCTCGTAGTTTATTAGATCGTAAACATGCTTTTAGATCTAGACCTTGCCTTAGTACTATAACTACGAAACACAAATTAGTTCGAAAATCACTACCATCATGAGCGTGTGATGAAGATCTCGATTTCTTTTTGGTTGCTGCGGGAGTATGTGATGAAGATCTCACGTTGTGACTAGCATCATCGTCGATCGCCCTTGTGACTAGCATCCTCGTCGTAAGTTATGGTCTGCACATGTTATCGTTTCTTCTTTTTCGTAACCGACCAAGAGAGTTATGGTCTTCGTTTCGTAACCGACCGAGAGAGTTATGGTCTCTGTTTCGTAACCGACTGAGAGAGTTGGCACAAAAACCTTCAAACCTATTATTACTTCTTAATCACCACAAGGGAATTGAAGGACAAACGTTTCGAAAAAAAACTGAATCTTCATTATGTCAATTAAACCACTGTTTTGTTCCGATCCGTCGCCGCCGGTGTTCACCTTGTCGTTTATCATAACCAAAGTTTCACCGGTCGTCTCCGTTGGAGTCCATGGTTGTTCGAATCTCCAAGTCAAACTGCTTTTTGTTCCAAGGCAATGGCCCCGTAGCAAAGCGATTCTGATGATGCCACATCATGTCAGATGGATTGTTCTACTTTTACATGGTGTTTTGGATATTTTTTACATAGGCCACGCGTGGCATCTTTTTTCATCTTCCAACATTGATTACTATTGTATTATAACTAGTTGATGCCTGCCCGCGTTGCGGGGCGATAACCGAATAATTCTCAATCAATTAAAAAACACTATTATAGTTTTGTTAGGAAAAAAAAACTAAAACGATAACAAGACCGTAGTTCTGAGCTCAGGGCAAAACTGTAGTTTGTCAGGATTAATGACCGAGTGTTAGGCAGCTCCTTGACATGGAAGAAAATTAAATCCAGTCAACCAATTAAAAAACACTTTTATAGTTTTGCTAAAAAAAACTAAAACAATAACAATACTTTAATTTGAACCGAGGGGAAAGTTGTATTTGTTGACTTGGGTAAAATTGTAATTTGCCAAAAGTTAAAGTGATGGCAATACTATAAATTTGAATCAGAGATAAAATCGTAATATAACTTTGCACTAAGGACAAAATCGTTATTTTAAGCTAGGGACAAAACTATATTTTTAATTTGAACTGGGGCAAAATCAAAATTTTGAACTGAGGGCAAAATCGTAATTTTAAATTAGGGGGCAAAAGCATACTTTTATTTTAAACCAGACAACAACATAATTTTAAACTTAAGGCGAAATCATATTTTTTGAACGGGGCGAAAATACAAAATCGTCATTTTTAGTTGAGGGCAAAAGGGAAAATTTATTTTGAAGTGAGGCCAAAATTGTAATTGCAATCTGGGGATAAAATCATAATTTTGAACCGAGGGCAGCATCGTAATTTTAAACAAGAGACGAAAAAATAATTTTATTTTGAAGTGTGGGCGAAAACATAATATTATTTTAAATTAAAGGCGAAACCGTAATTTTAAAACAAATATAAAATAATAAAACAGATGATCCAATCAGAAAGTGCCACACAGCTGTGTGGCACTATTCCCGAACTTTCCTTTTATATATGTAGAGTGGCACTATTCCCGAACTTTCCTTTTATATATGTAGGAAATATACAAATATACAAATACTGTATATGTATATTTTAAAAACCTTCATAAATTAGAAAAAAATTAGAACATATGTATTTTCTGTTTTAAATAATAATAATAATATACATTAAAGGATGTCTTGCAATACATCTGTTCCCCACCCGATATATTATATATCATTATTTAATTTAATATTTAATAATATTTTTCATTGGAAGTCTCTAACTTTAATAAAACTTTACTATAGATATATGGTTAAAAATTAATTTTATATAAGTAATTAACAAAAATAAAAATCCCTACCTTGTATCTAACTCTCTACTTAGTAATTTTTTTTTCATATTACTTATTTCACAAAATTCACATATAAATTTAATTTTGTAGATAAAATGTCAAATTTATCAAAACTCGAATTTGTCGCACTTGACATCTCGGGAAATAACTACCTCCCATGGACTCTTGATGCGAAAATCCACCTGACAGCAAATAATCTAGGGGCGACAATCAATGATGATAATCAAACCTCCGCTCAAGATAAGGCTAAGGCCATGATATTCCTTCGTCACCATCTTCACGAAGACTTGAAGAGGATCTTACTGTTGAGGACCCTCTCGAGTTGTGGAAAAATATCAAAGAAAGATTTGACCACCAGAAGCTGGTCTTGCTCCCTAAAGCTCGCTATGAATGACTTCATTTGAGGCAACAAGATTATAAAAGTGTTAGCGAGTACAACTCTACTCTTTTTCGCATCACCTCTGAACTTAAATTATGTGGTGAAAAAATAACCGACGAAGACATGCTTGAGAAAACTTTCTCAACGTTCCATGCATCAAACATGCTCCTGTCGCAGCAGTACAGGGAACGTAAATTTACAAAATATTCTGAATTAATTTCATGTTTGTTGGTCGCAGAGCAAAACAACAAGCTCCTACTACAAAATCATCAAGCGCAACCCGTCGGTGCAAGCCCATTGCCAAAAGCCAATGCGGCAAATTATCAAAGCGGACGTGGGAGAGGTGGCGGTTGCGGTCGCGGCCGTGGCCGTGGACGGAGCAATACATGGCGACGAGAATCTCAAAATTCAAGATCTAGTAGTGGCGAATCGAGTCGACAGAACACGGGACGACCTCCTAAAGGGAGAACTAGTGGGAGCCAAAACAATATATGTTATAAATGTGGAATGTCAAATCATTGGTCCCGCACATGTCGCACCCCCAAAACATCTCGTTGAAGCTTATCAACAGATGATGAAAGAAACAAGAAAAAATGTTGAGACAAATCTGATTGAGAATGCACCTAATTTGTCATCTCCTACACCACTATCAGACACTCATCTGGACGCATCTGACTTCATTGAAAATTAGTGATATTCTATCGTTGAACTTTATGTGATCTTTTTTAAGACTATGATTTTTCTTCTTTGTTTGGATCTGGTTTAAACCCTTATGGTATTTTATGTTTGAACTATTGTTATCAGTGGCGGACCCAGGATTTTTTTCCAATGGGGTCCAGTTTTTTCGATACTTGGATTTTTTACGCCCAAACGATAGAATTTTCGGGTCGGTCGTCGTTTGGGTCGGGTCAGGGTGATTTATTGAACTTGGAACCTTTAAAAAAAGATAAATAAATAACAAGATAACACATGTCTAAGACCATATGTAATGGGGCTTTATAAGGGCATGAAAGATTTTGATAATGCCCTTACACCATTACTCATGGGCATTATAGGGGCATGAAGAGTGAGGGGCATTTCTATAATAATGCCCAAAGAGAAGAAAAATAATGGAAAGTAATAAATGAAATGGGCATTAACCATTACACCTTTTTTAAAAGGGCATTATGATGATGATGTGGTGAAAAATGCCCCTTAGTGGGCATTAACCATTACCTATGGTCTAAGCACAAAGGCATAAATTGAGTAAATTTTCATTCATTTTAACATTTTAAAAGTGTATTTTAACAAAAAATCGGCTGGTATTAGACTTGAACCCATGACCTCTTTGTTAGCAAACAAGGAATTAACCACCACAACAACTTTGCTTTTGATTCTATGGGGTCCAACTAAATATTTTTATGGGGTCCTTACAAAAATTAATATACCGAATCTGCTAATTTTTTTAAAAAAGATTGGGGTCCGTGGACCCCGACCGACTCAACGTGGGTCCGCCCCTGATTGTTATGGTTTCATTTAAAATCTTATACTCAAGCAAGTAGTTCGTTATATTAATTTATTTTATTATTTCCAGAGGAAATATGTTTACAAGCTCCAATATAGCTATCATTGGTGATAAATGTCTCGTAGATAGTGGTACTACCAACACTATTCTCAAACATAAGAAATTTTTCTCTGAGTTGTCTCCTATAGAGACACTTGTTGGTACTATTTCTGGTGGATGTGATCTTATAGAAGGCTCTGAAGAGCAAGCATCATATTACCATCGGGTACTAAACTAATTATAATGGATGCATTATACTCTAGTAAATCAAGACGAAATTTACTTAGTTTTAAAAGTATTCGACAAAATGGTTACCACCTCAAAACAACATCTGAAAATAATATTGAATACTTACAAATTACTTCAAATGAAAATGGAAAAGATACCATTGTAGAAAAGCTAAAAGCTTTATCCTCTGGATTATATTGTACAAATATTACTCCTATTGAAGCATACATGGTGGTGAGTAACTATATGTTACTAGATAAAGACACATTCACAATATGGCATGACCGACTAGGTCACCCAGGTAACATAATGATGAGGCGAATAATTAAAAACGCAAATGGGCACCCTCTTAAGAATTTAAAAGTCTTACAATCAAAAGATTTATCATGTGCGGCATGCTCTTTAGGCAAACTCATTACTCAGCCCTCACCAACTAAATTGACACAAGAAAACCCCTCATTTTTGGAAAGAATCCAACGGGACATATGTGGGCCTATACATCCTCCTTGTGGTCCATTTCGTTATTTCTTAGTATTAATTGATGCCTCATCGCGATGGTCACACGTGAGTCTTTTAGCTACCCGATATGTAGCATTTGTCCGACTATTAGCGCAAATCATACAGTTGAGAGCTCATTTACCTGAAAATCCAATTAAAACCATACGAGTGGATAATGCAGGAGAATTCAAATCCCAAGCTTTTAACGATTATTGTATGTTGATTGGGATAAAGGTTGAACAACCAGTAGCTCATGTTCATACACAAAATGGTTTAGCTGAATCATTAATTAAACGATTACAAATAATCGCTAGACCTCTCCTGATTAGATGCAAATTGCCATCTTCTGCATGGGGACATGCTATTCTACATGCTGTTGCACTAATCCGATTAAGACCAACTGTCGATCATGAATACTCCCCATTACAATTGGTCTCCGTAAAAGAACCAAATATGTCCCACCTCAAAATATTTGGTTGTGCGGTATATGTACCGATATCGCCACCACAACGTACCATTATGGGACCACAAAGAAGACTAGGCATTTACATCGGTTTTAACTCCCCGTCTATTATTCCATATATAAGTTTGCAACTTTTTCCTGCATCATCACTTGTACATTGTGCTTTGGGTGTTTTTCAAAACAAAAAAGTTGATTTTTTACTTTTAACCCAATGTTTTTACCTTTTACAATTTTAACCCTACATAATTTGTTTTTTTAACTTTAACCCAAAACTTTTCATTATTTGCAATTTAACTTCACAACTTTTGTCACTTATACTTTTCAACTTTCACAAATTTTCGTTTTACGTATAGTTATAAATTTTTCGAGTTAATACGACGCAACGTGCATGTGTGGTTCAACGTTTTTACCTTTATTTTTCCATGTTTGACAGGTTCGTCGCAACACGCATATCCTAGGTCGAGTCAGTGTTGGTGGTCGATGACGGTTGTGTGACATTAGTACTATCTGACACCGTTTTACTCCCCGCCGCAACGCGGGGTGTGCTTTGGGAGGTTTTCAAAGAAAAAATGGCTATGCATATGGTTGTCGTAACGTTTGCTTTGGGGGTTTTCCAAAAAAAAATTGCTTTTTTTTTACTTTTCACCCAAAACTATTTCATAAATTACTTTTAACTCAAAACTATTTGTTTTTTTTACTTTTAACCCAAAACTTTTTATCTTTTGCAATCCATCCTCATAACTTTTTTTACTTTCAACTTTGGTCCTTTATAGTTTTCATTTTCCGCAAATTTTTCGCTTTATGCTTGGTTCTAAATTTTGTGACTTAACACATCGCAACGTGCGTCTTTGGTTTAACGTTTTTACGTTTCGTTCTAAATTTTACGCGTTAACATGACGCAACGTGCGTGTGTGGGTGAACGTTTTTACATCGTCTATTTTTTCCCCGTTTGACAGGTTTAACATAACGTGCGGGTCCTAAATTGACTTAGTTATATAACTAAAGAACTCCCGCCGCATTGCGGCGGGTCTCAATCCTAGTTATTAAATATTTAGAACCATTAACGGGTGACATGTTTACAGCACGCTTTGCTGACTGTCAGTTTAATGAGATAGTATTCCCAGTCTTAGGGGGAGATAAGACTAAAGAAAGACTGGTAACACAAGAGTTAACATGGAATGCATCATCATTATCGAATCTCAACCCCCGAAGTGGTCAATGTGAATCTGAAGTCCAAAAGATTATACATTTGCAAAGAATCGCAAATGAATTACCGGATGCATTCACAGACACAAATAGGGTGACAAAGTCACATATACCAGCATCAAATGCACCTGCTCGAATTGAAGTAATCCCAGAAGCGATTACCATACAAAGAAAACGTGGGAGACCAATAGGTTCCAAAGATAAAAACCCACGTAAGCGAAAAGAGCAGAATAAATCAGTTGGTGAAAATTTAGTAAATGAAACCCTAGAAGAGGTAAATGTCCCAAAAGAGACAAATATAACTCCAGAGGAAAATGAAAATCTAGAAGACATACTGGTACAAAACGAAAACGAGATCTCTATCAATTATGTACAAAAAAGTACAATATGGAACCGAAATGAAACACGTGTTAATGATATATTTGCATATGCTATAGCAACAGATGTAATCAATGAAAATGATTATGTACCTAAAACTCTAGAAGAGTGCATGCACAGAGTTGATTGGCCAAAATGGCAAGAGGCCATAAAGGCTAAGTTAGGTTCGCTTGAAAAGCGAAATGTTTTCGGACCTGTAGTCCGAACACCCATAGACGTCAAACCAGTAGGTTATAAATGGGTGTTTGTTATAAAAAGAAATAAAAAGAATGAGATTGTACGATACAAGGCACGTCTTGTAGCACAAGGGTTTTCCCAAATCCCAGGAGTTGATTATGAGGAAACGTATTCCCCTGTAGTGGATGCGATAACCCTTAGATTTCTAATTAGCCTTGCAATCTCAGAAGGACTTCAAATGAGACTTATGGATGTCGTCACCGCATACTTGTACGGGACACTAGAAAATGACATCTACATGAAAATCTTTAAAGGATTAAAAATGCCCGAAGCATTAAAATCAATACCTCGAGACATGTGTGCTATAAAGCTAAAAAGCTCTTTATATGGTCTTAAACAATCTGGCCGTATGTGGTACAATCGGCTTAGTGAATATCTCCAAAAAGAAGGATACAAGTCTGATGTAATCAGTCCATGTGTTTTTATAAAAAGGTCACTCTCAAAATTCACTACAGTAGCAGTCTACGTTGATGATATAAACATCATCGGAGCTCCCGAAGAGATAGAAAAAACTGCTAATATATTAAAGAGAGAATTTGAGATGAAAGACCTTGGCACAACAAATTATGTCTCGGCCTGCAGTTTGAGCATTTACGAAACGGTACATTCGTCCATCAGTCAAACTACATCCAGAAGATGTTAGTACGTTTTAATATGGACAAAGCTCATCCGTTTAGCATACCCATGGTTGTCCGACCGCTAGATCCTCAAAAGGATCCTTACCGCCCTCAAGAAGAAGGCGAAGAAGTACTTAGTCCAGAAGTACCGTACTTAAGTGCGATCGGTGCCCTTATGTATCTTGCAAATAACACGAGACCTGATATTGCATTCTCAGTACATGTACTAGCAAGATATAGTTTAAACCCAACACGTAGACACTGGAATGGAATAAAACACATATTCCGATATATTTGCGGGACACAAGACTTAGGTCTTTTCTACCGGAAAGATCAAAACTCCCAGCTTGTTGGGTATGCTGATGCTGGATATCTATCAGATCCACATAAAGCAAAATCTCAAACAGTTTATGTATTCACATATGGTGGCACAACAATTTCTTGGAAGTCAACTAAGCAAACACTTACAACAACGTCATAAAATCATGTCGAACTAATTGCACTATATGAAGCTGGTCGAGAATGCGTGTGGTTGAGATCAATGATTACTCACATACATGAAGTATGTGGATTAGAACAGATCAAGAAGGAGCCGACAATTATTTATGAAGACAATGTTGCTTGCATAGCTCAGATCAAAGAAGGTTACATCAAGGGTGATCGAACAAAACACATTTCACCAAAATTCTTCTCAACATATGACTTGCAGAAAGAAGGGGAAATTAATGTTTGCCAAATCAAGTCAAGTGAAAATTTAGCTGACCTATTCACAAAATATTTACCAAGAAACAATTTCGAGCAACTATCACACAAGATCAGTCTCCGTAGATTGAAAGATGTTTGTTGAATTCAAGGGGAGAATTATACACAATGTACTCTTTTTCCCTTAACTAAGTTTTGTCCAAATGGGTTTTCTTAGTAAGGTTTTAATGAGGCAGTACAACTGATCCAGTAGTATCAGTTTATTATATAGGTCCTGAAGTATCTATTTAATATCATCCTGAAGTATGTTATTAACTGTGTATAATAAATAATAATATATATCTGAGGGGGAGTGTTATAAATATACAGATATATTCCCTCCTAATTCTCCTCCTAAGTTATTATGTTTTCAGTTACATTTTAACTACATAAATTTTCAGTTATATTTTGACTACCATCATTATATATATATAGGATAATGCTCTATAAGAAACCCTTAATTTTTAGAAAACTTTGCAAACTCAACATGTGGCCTACATCCTTCCACGTATGCATAGTAATCTGATTATACTTTTTGCCTCTAAGGGTATATTTGTAATTGTACATCTATCCACCCAACCCCCAAGATATCTTCCCCAATTGATTTGACATTATTATTAATGCCCATCACCTCATTGTCAAACTCATATTTCTTTTCGATTATTTCATTTTTAAAAGCAAGAATTACAAGATCTCATCTCCATTAATTTCCCTCATATCTTCATTTACCCCTATTCTCCTGCATATCATCCTTTCTCCATTAATGTTCATGGAGACAAATCCACCAACCTTCGATGTGATTCTGGAAGATGATTTGAGTTCTGCATCTGATCTTCATGCAACTACTGTTAATTCTTGCTCTGAGAATATATGTCAAGAAAATGGAAGCAGTTATAATCCAAATCATCAAAATTACTTTGCTCATCCTCCTCCAAGTCAAAGTCAACCACTAATCAAGAAAAAAAAAGAAGTGTTCTAGGCAACCCAGGTTTAAATCTCTGAAATATTTAATCTTGTTTCCTTGCTTTTCACAATTTTCAAAAAAAAAAGACGAAAAAATATCAAAAATTATTCATAAAACCTGGTTGTTAATAGGTTTTTGTGTAATGGTTGTTTTAGAGATGAAACATGATTTTTTTTTGTTAAAATGGTTCTTAAAAGGGGTAAATGTTTATGTAATTTACAGGTTTTTATTTTTGTGTTAAAAAGTTATGCTTGGTTTGCATATGAACTGATTTTTGGCTGTGTTGTGATTTTATTTGAGAAAAAGATTGCAATTTAGCTAAAAAGTTGTGATGTTGTTTGAGAAAAAGATTTTCTGGCTATGAATGTGTTAATAGTTATGTGGGGTTAACGACTTAACGGTTATCTTATCTTTTTGTTATTAGGATGGTGATGGATACAAGGGAAACAAGATCCAATTCTCGGGACCGTTGGTTTCGTCAAACGTGGATCAGATGCTTAAGGATCATGACCATGTTTATGTTACAGCACAACACAACTAACACGTGTTATAGTTTGAACTTCAGGACATGCATGTGTTACATGTGACATGAAACCCATGTACAACGTAACACATGTTAGTGCTATGTATTTTTGTTTACTAGTAATATGTAATGTGAGACTCTTCTTGTTTTCTCTAGTACACGATGTTAAAACGGTCTAGACTTAACACATTTTCTGTTGGAGGCGCCTGTACTTGTACCTTTACTGTTACAGTTACGATTGAAGTTTATGCATCCATTCTAGAAGTCTTAACACATATTATAATAGAGGCTTAACACACGTTATATCAGGTTTACTCTGTTGTTATTAAGTTACTATTGGAGTTTATTCATCCACTATGGAAGTCTTTACACACGTTATAATAGATGCTTAACACACGTTATACATTTCAGTCGCTTAACACATGTTACAGTATGTATATATACATCATGGTGTTTTGGAAACCAATAGCTTATACATGACACCATGTTAGGTTAAACCAAGATTATAACAGAGGGTTAACACATTTTATCCCAGGTATACGGTGTTACGATATTAACTTGTATGTTCCATGTTAACTTGTACACGTGTTTACTATCAGTATATGCACATCATAGTGTTTTGCAAACCACTTTCATATACATGAATACAAGTCGGGTTACAACAAGATTATAATGGTGGAGGCGCCCGTATTTGTACCTCTACTGTTACAGTTACTATTGAAGTTTATGCATCCATTCTGGAAGTCTTAACACATGTTATAATAGAGGATTAACACACGTTATATCATGTTTACTCTGTTGTTGTTAAGTTACCATTGTAGTTTATTCATCCATTATGGAAGTCTTAACACACGTTATAATAGATGCTTAACACACGTTATACATTTTCAGTCACTTTAACACATGTTACAGTATGTATATACACATCATGGTGTTTTGGAAACCACTAGCTTATACTCATGTATTCAGGTATAACAGAGGCTTAACACATTTTATTCAGGTATACGGTGTTACGATATTAACTTGTATGTTCCATGTTAACTTGTTCACGTGTTACGATCAGTATATGCATATCATGGTGTTTTGCAAACCACTTTCATATACATGAATACAAGTCGGGTTATAATGGATGCTTACATGTTATCATATGTATACAAGTGGGGTTACAACAAGATTACGATATTAACTAAGCTCCCCATTAAACTCATCGCCCCCGTCGACTGTTTTCACCCTTGTCACATGTTAAGCAATTACATGTTCCGAACAGACAAATTGTAACACATGTTAGATCAGTATATACACATCATGGTGTTTTGTAAACCACTAGCTTATACATGAATACAATATTATATATTCCAAAATTACCGCTACATGTGTTACCATAAATGGCTCGTTTCATATTACACGTTACATCATGGTGTTCTGTTACAGCATGAACCACCAACACATGCTATAAATGAACGAAGACATCTTTCCCAAAGGATGTGACTTATTCAATGTCCCTGCATTAACGTCGCCTACATCCACCCAGCTTGTCAATTCAATATCTTTTATGGATCTGTTTCTGTAAATCAACACACATTATATATCATTCTAACAGGTGCTTAACACATGTTATGGGTCTGTCTCTGTAAATCAAGCAACCCAACAAAAAAAAAAAAAACAATTATTGTTAAGATCAAAAGCCCCAAACCAACAAAAAAACCCATTCAAAATCTCATCCTAAAGTTTTGGATTTATTTAAAATACATGAACATTAACCATTACTAGAACACGCATTAACTTCGCCTACATCCATCAAGACATATCAATTGAATATCTTTATGGGTTTGTTTCTGTAAATTAACACACGTTATATAAGATTCTAACAGGGGGCTTAACACATGTTATGGGCCTGAGTCTGTGAATCAAGCAACCAAACAAAAAAAAAACACTTACTGTTCAGATCATAAACCCAAACAAGCAACCCAAACCAACAAAAGAACAGCTACTGTTAAGATCAAAAGCCCCTAACAAGCAACCAAACCAACAAAAAAACTCGTTCAAAATCCCATCCTATAGTTTTTGATTTATTTAAAATACATGAACATTAACCATGGATACCCCATTAACCATTATTAAAACACTTTCAGCACATAAAAACATATTAACAACCATTTCAACAAAAAATCAAGTGTGAAATGATATTTCAAGAACACTTACCGGATCTATACCCGTCCGATGAACACGAAGAAGGGTCTTCAAACCTTCTTCTCTCACACACACTTGAACATTCAAATCTCTCTCTCTCTCTAAAAAATAAAGATTATAGATGAACATGATGAAGATTGTTGTTTCTCTCTCTAAAAAAATCATCTCTCTAAAAACCTTCATCGTGCCGTCGTTCTCTCTCTAAAACAACAATCTTCAAACATTTTTTCTTTCACACGATGTAGATCTGGACTTGAAGATCGAAACTTGTGTTTGGTGTTCATCATGATCTTGATTGAAGAGAGAGGAAAAAGGAGAGAGGAGAGAGGAGAGAGAGATAACATGTGTGTAAGAGAAATAAAGTTGATGTGTGTAAGAGAAAAGTCAGATTTTTGAATGTCTTAAATGCCCTTCTCCTTTACTAATGTGTATTATAAGATTTCTTTTAAATATAATTCTTACCAAAATTATGAGAGCCATTGATCAAGTTAGATGAAAGGTAATCAATGGATGAAAATGGGTTTGCATAGTTTTCTAAAAAAGATAGAGTTTTTTATAGAGCCTTGCCCTATATATATATATATATATCTATATATATATATATATATATATAAATGAAAGATAACACACTTCTCATATTTCTCTCATTTTCATATCAATTATTAATATTTTTGAATAAGGGCTCATTATAATAAAATTCCTATTCATTCTAAATTGTAACACCTCGAATTTTTGTGTCCAATAATGTGTTAACACGTGTCATTTGATTACACGTGGCATTAATATTAAATAAAGGACTAATTTTGACAAACCTTGAAAGTATGTAAATTCGAGGGTTATAAATGTCAACCAAGGGTAAATATACTGTATAGTAACCCTAAATGATGCTCGTACCTTCAAACGAATAAATCATGGATCGTACGGAAGCGAAACGCGGAAGAAAGTGAGAGATTACAAGCTACAGGGGTTAACCGTGTCAACATGTTTAATTATACCTCTGAGTGACCCTTTAACGTTCCCGAGGCTTTGTAACAGTATAATACACTCACTAGAATGCAATATATAAATTTCGCGAAGTTCCGTTTTAAAACGAGAAAGTTATGATCAAATTCGTAGGAAAAGGGTTAAAAGCGTCAATAATATAATTTAAGGTTTTCCGGATAATAAATAAATTAACCGGGGGCTTAACAATGCGGGTAAATAACGCGAGGTCCTTAACTGTAATTAATCAAGGGCCATATCGCAAAGTTACCCCTTCAAACCCGAAAGGTCAGGTTATTAATTACCAAAGATTCGATATTAATTACAAGATTTAGTAATCATTTCAAAAAGATACAATTTTAACCCCTTACGGATCGTAAAGGGTATGCCTTACGGACCGTAAGGAGGAAAATGATTGATTTCGATCCGCCTATGGCTTACGGACCGCAAGGCTTAAGCCATACGGTCCGTAAGCGATGCCCAGCGACAGAAAGTTGGCTGTTGGCTGTCCAAAGCGGTAAAACACGAAGTAATGGGTGCCCCCTACTCGACCCATAACTCTCTAGGACACCTGCCATTCATCCATGGTCACTTGTAGACCAATGTGTGATGATCTTGGGCCTTGCCTTTGACTATAAATAGACTTGCATTGTTTATAACAATCACACAACTCAAAAACACTTCTCTGGTCATTCCAAAAGCTTCCAAGTGTTCTTCTTTGTTCTCTAAGCAAGCCTAAGCTTCTGTAAGTCGTTTAGATCCTTTGTGGTTCAATTTTACTTAGTAATGTAGCTAAAAACCAAACCGTCGTAACTACGGTTTGACTTCAAAATAAATCCGTAATGGCTCAGTCTTATGACGGATCAAAAGTAGTTATGAGTTGGTATTTATGTGGGTAATAAACCTCTAAAAGGGTTCCCTCTGATCACCACTCTAACTAGCTCAAATGTCGAGTCAAACGAATGCTTAAAAAGTCAACAGAAAGCTATTTTTGCGATCCTTGCATAATCTGTGATATAAATGATATGCAACCTGTTTAGACACTCATAAAACATGATATTAAGTATATAAACTTGTTTACGCTCGTTTGAATCGACCATTTGCTATATTGACCCGGTTCGGAGCCGAATGTCGCAAAAGTTTGACTTTTGCTTTGACTTCAGTTCTGACCCGTTTTAGTGAGGTATAGATATGCCTTAGGACTCTATTAGGACCAGGTTACATGATGGTATAAACCTCTGTGACCGGTTCATTGGTTGTCCGAGTCATTTACGCATTTCCGTTAATCGCCTAAAAGTTGACCGTAACGGCCTTTTTAAAATAAAACGAGTATTTCGGACGCGTGAACGGACCATAACCTTGCTTACTAAATTATAAGCATGTCCTTAAAGTTTCACGTCAATCCGAGGTCTAGAATGAGAGTTATGCTAAATAGCGCATTTATAAGAAACTTTTGTAATAAACGGCGCAATTAGCATAACGCCTATCTAAACCAAGATTTCGTCACCAAAACTTTTACCCACTGTTATAAAATAATATTTTTGGAATTTTAAAGATTTTTAATAATTTTTACCTTGCTCATAACCTGCGTTTATGGCTACGGTTCGGTAAATACCGAATATGCCCTTTTTGGCCGAAACTTGAGTTCTACAAGGTCTTTTGACCCGATTCCAGTTGCTACTGATTTTAAATGATAAATAAAATATTTTAGACTTTATAAACTGTTCGGGAAACTCAGATTTCCTGTAGAACTCGAAAAGCTCTTTAAAAGTCTTTAAAAATGACCGAAAAACCCCTACGGGGCGAGATATTAACTAAAACTCGTTACGGGCATCACGGAAGGTATCCTACTGATATCACAACCTCTTTAAGGCATATTGACTTAGGAAATAATCTTAGGACTCTCATGGTTAACCGTTTCGCCTATTGCGCGCACGGTTCGGCTTGTGAAACTAGTTTTCGTAAATTAGCCGATATGGGTCAAATTATATCATTATGACCCCAAAACCCAGAGTGTGAACCTTAAACCCATATAGGACAAGTCTCTGAACTTGTTGGGTCAGAATCACACTCCTTTCTCGGTTTTCGCCTTTTCGCGCGATTAAACCGTATTTATATTTCGGAACCAACCGGTCTAGGCTACGGCCAATATAAAGACCCGTTAGGATTCTAATAGGTTAATTAAAACCTTCGTTCCAGAATAGGAGCCCCAGTAAAAGCTATCTGTGACGTAATCCATTAAGGAATATACTTGCAAAGGTAAATACTTTAACTTATTTTCCCTTATACGGGCTTGGGATACGGTATATTAATACCGCTTGATTGAGCATCATATCTTCCATCGCTTAGGTGGTTAATTGAATAATGTGATCGGCTCATTTAAACAGTCTTGTTACTTAAAAGCCTTTGGGGGGGTTAATGACCGTTGTCCCGGATATCCTTGGCATCATTTTACGAAATGGCCACGACCTCGACATCCCGGTGTAGGCGTACACCCGGTATATTATGTCGACATTATTATTATTAAAAGACGTAGCCGTTGGTTTTTACACTACGGTTTTACGCAATGTGGTGTGTCTATTAATCTTTAACCCGGACAGGATCCGGGCTACTGAACACATAAAAGGACATGTAATTCGTTCACAAGATTTTAATAATTTTCCCAAGTTATAAAAGAGTTTGTGCCTCGTGCATTCAAATCAATTTTAATAAACATTTTCAAATGTGTCAGTTGAACGTATTTACCAGTGTAAACTGACGTATTTTCCCCAAAAGATTAAGTGCAGGTACTACACGAAATTTGGCTGGTAATAGCTTCCTAGCATCACGAATAGTCTCGCAAACTTGATGCTGTATCTGACTGAACAATACTTTATTTTAGTTATGATCCCCTGTGGATACAATTCGACTTCTGTAATACACTTGATATTACATTCAAAAGGTTGAATTATATTTATCTTTATGCTTCCGCTGTGCATTCATATAATTGTGTGGTTTGACTATATTGTTGCCAACTACGTCACGGTAATCCCCCATCGGACCCACCGGTGAGACACGTGGAAATCGGAGTGTGACATAAATTATATAATCTAGAGTTAGCATGTTGTAGGACTTTGGACGGCTCCAAAGATTTAATTGGGAGTTCTAATGAAGCAGCATCAAAACGGAAAAAAAAAAAAGAAAAAAGAAAAGCAACAGCTCCATGTTTCCAAGCTCTACAAAATATAAAGATATTATTAAGAGTTAATTACATAAATGGGTTCTCTGGTTTATACATAATTTCGCATTTGCGTACCAACTTTTTATGTTAACAGATTTAGGTTCTATGGTTTCAATTTTGTAACACCTTTGGGTACTAACACCAAAATTAGTTAATTAATGACTAAAATACGCTTGCATTTTTTAAGTTTATTAATCTATATAGCTAGTAGATTTTATTTAAAAAATCTATTTAAAAAAAAATACTGGTGTAACAAGTAGATAGCTAGTAGATTTTATTTAAAAAATCTATTTTAAAAAAATACTGGTGTAACAAGTAGATTTTATGTTAAATAAAAAATTTAATAAAAGTATGTAAATAAAAAAATAGAGTTTATGTTAATTAAGAGATATAATAAAATAATGAAAATAAAAAATAAATAGATTTTGTAAAATTGATTTAAACTTAAATAAAATTAGGTGTTAGTACCCAAATGTGTTACAAAATTGAAACCATAGAACTTAAATTGTTAAAAAAAAGTTAGTACCCAAAGACGAAATTATGTATAAACCACAGGACCCATTTGTATAATTAACTATATGATTAAATGATCTTACTATTCCTTTCAACATCACTAGTTACTAATGGGCCGTAGAAGGAATTTTAGTGGATGCCATGGCAATGAAGAACATTACTATTTAAAGTGTGCAAGTAAGCCGACTTATTTGGCCCAAGATACCGAAATTAAGGAGTGATATTCAAAACCTACTGTACAAAAGGTCAACATGAATTTACATACATACATTTTCAAGATGGGGGAATAGTGCCCAACCAGTTTGCTATTTTTTTTCATTTAAAATTATCGTTTTGTCCTTAGCTCAACATAAAATTACGTTTTTATGCCCATCTCACAATTACGATTTTGTCCTCAACTTAAAATTACGATTTTTGCTGGCACTCCCCCATTTGACCAACCAGTTTATTATTTTATATCCATTTTAAAATCACGTTTTTGCCCCTCTTTAAAATTACGTTTTTGCTCCCAGCTCAAAATAAAATTACGCTGTTGTCCCCAGCTAAAAATTACGCTTTTCCCCTCGATTCAAAATAAAATTGTGGTTTTGCCCTCAGCTCAGAATTACCTTTTCGCCCCCAGTTCAAAATAAAATTTTGTTTATGCCCCTAGCTAAAAATTACGATCTTGCCCTGTGTTCAAAAATGTGATTTTCCCCGTTTAAAAAATTATGATTTCGCTCTCAGTTAAAAATTATGTTTTTTCCCCAATTCAAAATAAAATTATGCTTTTACCCCCAACTCAAAATTACGATTTTCCCCTCGGTTCAAAATAAAAATGTGGTTTTGCTTCCAGCTTAAAATTACGATTGTGCCCTTAGTTTAAATTTATATTACGCTGTTACCCAAGTTCAAAATTACGAATTTGCCTCTGTGAAAATTTACAATTTTGCCCATGATTCAAATTTACAGTACTACCATCACTTTAACTTTTGGCAAATTACGATTTTACCCCAGTCAAAAAAATACAACGTTCCCTCAGTTAAAAATTAAAATATTGCCATTGTTTTAGTTTTTTTTATCAAAACTATAAAAGTGTTTTGTTTTAATTAGTTGACTTGGTTTAATTTTTTTTTTGTATCAATGAGCTATCTAACACTCGCTCATTATTCGGCTATCGCCCCGCAACGCGAGCGGGGCATTAACTAGTTAAATATAAAGGGGGTTGAGTGGCACGAATTCATACGGTAGCAAGACGGCTGGATATCAGATGGCAACCGCAAATTTGAAAAGGCACACAAAAGGGCGAATAGGAGAAGGTTATACGGTTCAAGTTCAAGATCTACGATTCAAAATTCGAGTTTGGTTAGTGATTAGTTAGTTTCGGTTTCGAATAACTTTGTGTTTTTCAGATTTGATACTATGTTTTGCTACTCGTTTCAGACTCGTTTTATGTTTTTAGTTATGATATTTGGCTAGTTCGTATTTTCTACCTGGGTTTGTGATGAATATTTGTTTTAGTCGGTAATATTTCGCTTTTGGTAATTTTGTGATGGATAAATATTAAAGTAAGAGACCTAAATATTTTTGACTAAATGTGTGTGCATACTTTATTCTAATTTATTATCTTATAAACGTTCCCCACGTGTCTTTGTGAATGTCTTTCATGTATAGATGCATGTTAGGTTACCTACGTTGCGTTTGTAACTAGTTTATGCATTATGGTGCACGTACTCCATAGGAACGTTGTTTGATAATTTAGAGGAGTTTAGTGTTCTACCTATTCTTGAGACCGGAAGGAGATAGATAGTTGGGATTGTCTTCGGTGCTAGGTATTTAGGTGCAGTGAGACCGGAAGAAGATCTGTCTAAGTGGTCTAGTATTGTTTGTTTTCCTAAGTCTTGTCAAAATGTTTTTAGGTTACCCCGTGCACTCTAGGGTGTATTGTGATTAGTGAGACCGAGAGTATATCTAGTCTTTGGGTACTTTAGTATTGTTAGAGAGATCGGGAGGTGATCCAACCCATACCAGTGAGCTTTATTTGACCTTTAGGACCTTAGGAGAAGTTGATGAGACCGGGAGGAAATTCCACTTATCTTCAGTCTTAGAGTGTCGTATTATTAGAACTTGCTTCCATCATAGTTACCATTGCTGAGAGAAAACCGATAGTCACGAATAGGATTCCAAACCTGGGTAGTATTTTTTTATCCTTGATTTCACCTAAGTAGCCTTTAGCCTGCGTCTAGGTAATCTAGTTTGTCTTAGTTAATTCCTTTAGTGTAATTAGTTAAACACCCAAAATCCGATCAAACCAAATAAACCAGTTAAGTAATTAATTAAGTCAGAGTCTAGTGTAGCGTCGCTAGTGTCTCGTGGGTTCGATACTCGGACTTCATTAGGCTTTACTACGTACGATAGGTACACTTGCCTGTAAGTGGTCTAGCATTTAGAGAGTCTTAGTTTATAAATTTAAAACTAGGGTGTCTAGATTAAGTTAGTTTTAATTGACCACTTTTAGCACATCAGTTGCAAACAATGTCGTCATTTGGATCGTTTCACTCGCGCCCTGCTCATCGTAATCATGAGGATAAGCATATCGCTGCACTTATCGCCAAGCAAATTGCGAAAGTTATTCCGCAAATCCTTAGTGAGCTGAATGAAAATGGTAGCAAGTCCTCTGAAGAGTCCAGAACTGATTCTCCTAAGTCTTCTTTTAGCTTCAAGCAGTTCAAAGCCTGCGGCCCGAAAGAATTTCCAGTGAAGACAGGCCTACGACCGTGTTCCAATGGTTTGATTCGATCGAAGTCACCCTACGCCAGAGCAACTGTCCAGAAAACCTTCGCACTGTTAACGCCACCGGCGTCTTCCAATCCCGTGCTCTAGATTGGTGGACGGCCGAGAGCAACAAATGAGGGAATGATGCAGCTTACGGGCTGACGTGGGATGAGTTGAAGGACATCGTGATGCGAGAGTTCTGCCCTCCCCACGAGCTCCAAAAGTTAGAGGACGAGTTCTGGCATATCAAGCAAAAGGATGGCGATAACGCTGGTTTAACTGCTCTCTTTAAGCAGCTAAGCATAATCTGTCCAGGTCAAGTTTCTACGCCCGAAATCACCATCAAGAAGTATATCCGTGCTCTTCCGGATTGCGTGGCTGATTTCGTTCAAGCTGCAAAGACGTTAACTATCGAGTAAACCTTCTTACTCGCTGCTAAGATAAACGACAAGCGAGTCAAGGCTGGTTACTGGGATAAAGCCTCCAAGATTTGACTTCATTCCACCAAGAATAACTCAGATCTGAAGGATTTCCACAAGATTAAACATTGTTTTCACCTAGATCTAAACGTTTTCAAAGTTAAAAGGATTGAAAGAAACTTTTCCAACTTTCTTTCAACTCTTTTACACTCAATGCACTCAAAACCGATAGAATCGGAGCTCATTCAGGTCTTCTACTCATTTCTTAGTGAAGCATCGGTCTGAGATCTGGTTTCTGTCAAAGAGGCAACCGATTTCGGGTTAAACATGAACAACCGTCACGAACCAGTTGACAGGTCGGATTTGGGTGATTCCTGTTCGATCGGACGATTGGGACTTGGCGAGTTTACGTTGTTTAGTACGTTATCACACCGTCTTGAGCAAACTGCAAAACTTTCAGAAATAATCAAGTTCAAGACGATAAGATTCGTGGGACGGATTGTCGTCCGATCGGATAGCCATCCGATCGAACTACTATCCAATCAGATTGCACTTGGTTCCACCCTTAAACTTTTGTTTCAAATTTTTTAAAGATCGGAACGTCGAACTGATTGCCGTTCGATCGGATAGCCATCCGATCGAACGACCATCCGATCATGTGTCATTTGGAACTTCGATACTTGATCATTTTCTTAATTTTCAAAGAACATCAGTTTCTAACGGATTGCTATCCGATCGAGTAACAACCCTGCTGTGAACTTGTTCTTACTAAGTGTCCTGCCAATCGGATCGCTATCCGATCGAACGACCGTTCGATCGATGACCGTTCGATCAACGACCTGAAAGGCATAGATACTTCTTTGTTTTCAAAATGCTACAACGAAAACTTCAAAGTCATCATACACAAACACATCCTTCCCAAACGAATGTCAATCCATTCGAGTGACCATACGATCGGATTGCCATCCGACCGGATTACCGTTCGGCACTTTGACACTTTTCACCATTTATCGCGTCGTTCTTTGCTTATGCTATCGTTAACTATTCAGGCTAATCTATCAGCGCTCCCTTCAATCCAAGACAGTTATAATTAACTTAAACGCTATCAGTGAGTATACTCACACCCTTTTTGCTTTACGCACTTTTGGGTGTTACATGAGTTACTTATTCTAAATCACAATCGACACACAACGCAAATACTATTTATATGCTAACCGTTATTGCATGCTATGTGTTATTCAATGAATGCTTGTATGTTATGTTAACACAGTGATTGTTGCCTGACACCTTAGCAACGATAGTACTATAGTTTGGACTCAGCACCTGTCGTGGACAGGGGTTGTTATGGGCTTCACTTCACGTGTCCCAGTGGGGGTGTGTGTTGCGCATTCTACAACTTGCAGTCACGTCTGTGCATATTTCTCTGTCGATAACCTACTAGCTTTCACTTTGTTACATGTTGGTTATGCTTAAACTATTGCGAACTCTATTATACTATCAAACTTGTATGCTCACCTTTACACTATGTGTATTGACCTCTATTTTAACGTACGTGACAGGTGCTTAGGATGCTTGCTTGCTATTTGATGGAATTGAGCTAGGATGGAGTCTAGAAACAAACTAAATAAAAATCTGAGTTGTCGGAATGGATATTTGTCTTTGAGAACAATGTCTGTAATAATTGTTTTTATCTTATATGTTTGTGGTATGGGACATGAACCATTAATATATTATAACTAATATTTGTTATGAATTCTCCGGTACAATCTGTTTCGCTTAGTGCCGTGCCCCGATGATTCCGTAATCAGTTGGGGTGTGACACTAATGTTTCTCAACATGCGTGATTTGGTTTTTTAGTTTATAACGAGTGTGATTTTGAAATGAACGTGCGTTACCTGTCGAACTGGTCGTACGTTAAGCCGTAATGTATGTTAACTGGCCTCTGTATATGTATGTATGTATATATATATATATATATATAGGTCGGTTATCATACAAATGCCCTTATCGTACATTACGTACGCTACAATCTCAGCCGTACGATCATCTTCCCGCATTGAATTCACATGTTGTTTTTTTGTAACAATTTTGCATGTTGGTTTTTTAACATGCGATTTCATCAAAATTACCACATGCGAAATTGTTACAAAAAAACAACATGCTATTTCATCAAAATTATCACATGCGAAATTGGTACAAAAAAGCAACATGCAAATTCATCAAAAATTATCACATGCGAAATTGTTATAAAAAAACAACATGCTATTTCATCAAAATTATCACATGCGAAATTGTACAAAAAAACAACATGTGAATTCATCAAAAATTATCACATGCGAAATTGTTATAAAAAAACAACATGCGATTTTAAAATGCGGGAAGATGATCTGACGGCTGAGACTGAAGCGTACGTAATGTACGATAAGCAATAATGTATAGTACACTTTACCTATATATATATATATATATATATATATATATAGGGGACCGCTAGAATGAGAACCACCTCGAGTTGTAAGAACCGCGAGAACCACACCGTACGGGGCGAGGTGGACCAATTTTTTTTTTCAAAAACGTAGATGCATGTATTATAAACACATTCATAAAAAAAATTTAAAAAAAAGATGCCGTGCGTGTAGTTTTTTACACCACAAGTTTGTGGTTTACGAGTTCCGTAAATTTACGGAACTCGTAAACCACAAACTTGTGGTGTAAAAAACTACACGCACGGCATTTTTTTCAAATTTTTTTTTACGAATGTGTTTATAATACATGCATCTATGTTTCTGAAAAAAAAATTGGTCTACCTCGCCCCGGATCAAGTAGTTCTCGCGGTTCTTACAACTCGAGGTGGTTCTTATTCTAGCGGCCCCCTATATATATATATAACGAAAGGTTAACGTACAATAGCTCTTAACGTTCGACCGGTACGACCTATAATTATGCACGTTCATTTGTAAATTACCCACGTTATAAATTTCTAACCCTAATTACGCATGAAGAAGAAAAATCACGCGCGATTAGGGTTCATTTTAATTAGCTTGGGATTGATCAATTTCGTCTAATTCGTTTCAATTTTCTTTTCGTTTCAGTTCAAGTTGGTCATTGTTCGGTCAATTTCATCGAATTGTGTTCAAATTCATCTTTGATTTTGAAAATTTCCATGAAAATGACGGCTCAAAAAACAGCCCGTAGAACAGAGGATGCAGGATGTATGCGTGATTATATGTTCAATAATTATGCACGTTATTTTTTGACACAAAATCACACTTGGTTGGTTTTTTACCAAATGACACATGTTGTATCAATAAATATGCATGTTATCTTTTGGTTGGGTAGCGATCGCACATTAAGGAATACTAGTGTATTTGCGAACTGAGTGAATAAATCCTGGCCATTGATCTACACACGTGTATGGCCAGGATTAGTTCACTCAGTTCGCAAGCTACATTAGTGTTCACTCTTGAACCTAATCCTATATATATATATATATATATATATATAATTGCGCTAAAATAAGAACCACCTCCAGTTGTAAGAATCGTGAGAACTACTTGATCCGGGGCGAGTTGGACCAAACTTGTGGTGCTCAAAACTACACACACGATATTTTTTTTTTGAATTTTTTTTACAAATGTGTTTATAATACACATATCTACGTTTATGAAAAAAAAATTTGGTCCACCTCGCCCCGTACGGTGTAGTTCTCACGGTTCTTACAACTCGAGCTGGTTCTCATTTTAGCGGTCCTATATATATATATATATATATATATATATATATATATATATATATATATATATATATATATATATATATATATATATATATATAGGGAGCCGCTAAAATGAAAACCACCTCCAGTTGTAAGAACCGCGAGAACCAGTCTCCACCAATCAGATCTTGCCAACAATAAGGGTATATTGGTCATTTCCTTTAAATGTCTAATCTCTCCCCTCTCTCCTCTCTCCTCTTAATTAATGTTGCAGGCTTTCTTCTCTCATATCTCCTCTCTCTCTCTTTTTAAGTTGCAGACCTTCTTCCTCTCACCTCTCTTTATAATGTCACTTTAAACTCAATTGAGGTACACTTATTCTTCACGTTTTTTTCTTAAAGTATGTATGATATCTACTGGCTTTCTAAGATATTAAACAAAACTGAAGAACATACTGCAATCGACTTGGCTCATTCCTTCGAAGAAGAGAAATGTGAAGATCCTTCAATCCATTAATGGGATTATCAGTCCATCGAGATGAGAGAGAGACAGAACTCCGGCGGATCTGGTTCAGGCTCGCCGGAGTCCGATCATCTTCACGGTAGAAATGGCCCTCTAGTTTCTCCGACGACCCCCAAACGCCGGCGACCACCTCTCCGATCAACCCTCTCTCATCATCTCTGATTAATCAGCACCAAATCCTAACCCACCTCTCCCTTACACTCCGGAAGCCCACCTCCACCGATTACCAACAACCACCTCCGATTTGGGGTAGTGAGCTCCGATTTGGAGTTTAGGGTTGGATGGTGGTGGTTCTGACGGTGACCGATGGGACCTGTGTTGTTATCTCCGGCGGTGTTTTTAATGTTATGACCTGTGTTGTTATCTTCGGCGGTGGTGGAGTGTCGATGGCGGAGGTGGTGGGTGCTCGATGACGGCGGTGGAGTGCCGATGTTGGAGGTGGTGGGTGCTCGATGATGGTGGTGGAGTGTCGTTGTCGGAGGTGGTGGGTGCTCGATGGCAGGTGGTGGGTGCTCGATGTCGGAGGTGGTGGGTGCTCGATTTGATTTTGGGTATGTACATCATTTTGTTATTGTTGATGGGGTTTTCTTTGATTTGATTTTGGGTATCTACATCATGTTTGGTTGTTATTGTTACTGGGTTTTTGTTGGGTTTGAATCTGGGTTTTTGTTGATGAACTGGGTGCTTTTTTGATGAACTGGGTTTTTGTTGGTTTTGAATCTTGTTGGTTTTGAATCTTGTGGTTTGAATCTGGTTTGTTCTTGTTTGATCAGTGACTGTGGGGTTGATATGTTTTGGATTGGATGGCGATGATGCAAAAAAAAAACTAGATTTTGATGACGATGGCGCGGCAAGGACGGCGGAGGGTAGGTTTTTGAACCTGCAACTCCACTTTGCAGCCTTTTTGATTATCGGAAAATCTGAGCCAAACCACGTTTTTTTTTGAGATGCACTTTGTTTTGATGTTGTTGTTTCAAAAAAAAAAAAAAAATGAGGCGTCGCTGACGATAACAACCTATCTGAGACACCTACCGAGTTTGCGATTTTCTGGGTGCATTTTTGTTTTGCGATTTATGGGTGCGTTCGTTTTAACGTAAAACGTAAAAACGTAAAAAGTTTTACGCAAAACGTAAAAAGTTTTACGTAAAAATTTCATGTAAATCGTAAAACATAAAAATTTTACGTAAAACGTAAATTTTTTAACATAAAAAGTAAAACGTAAAAAGTTTTACGTAAAATTTTTTGTTTGTTGGGTTTTTTTTAGGCGTCGATGATGAAAACAATATATCCGAGACGCTTCACCGAGTTTGCGATTTCTGGGTGCGTTCGTTTTTTCCTAAAAAAGTTTTTGTAAAAAAAAAATAAATCGTAAACTTTTTGACGTAAACCGTAAACTTTTTAACGTAAAAAGTAAAAAGTTTTAGGTAAAACGTAAAAAACGTTAATGTAAAAACGTAAAACGAAAAAACGTAAAAATTTAACGTAAATCGGAAAACGTAAAAAGTTTAACGTAAAACGTAAAAAGTTTTACGTAAAACGCAAAAAGTTTAACGTAAAAAAAACGCCGCTTGAAAAAATCGAGCGTAAAACGTAAAATGTAAAATTTTTAACGTAAAACGGAAAAACGGCGCGTGGAAAAAACGACGCGTGAAAAAGCCGGGCGTAAAACGTAAAAAACCGACGGGTAAAACGTAAAAAACCGACGCGTAAAACGTAAAAAACCGGGGCGTAAAACCTAAAAAATCGGGGCGTAAAACGTAAAATAACGTTAACGTAAAAAATTGGCGCGTAAAATGTTTAAAAAACGTTAACGTAAAAAACCGGGGCGTAAAATAACGTTAACGTAAAAAATTGGCGCGTAGAACGTTAAGCGTTTTACGTAGAACGTAAAACGTAAAAAGTTTAACGTGAAACGTAAAAAGTTTAACGTGAAAGGTAAAAAGTTTACGTAAACCGTAAACTTTTTTATCGTAAAACGTAAACTTTTTTATCGTAAACCGTAAACTTTTTTATCGTAAAACGTAAACTTTTTTGACGTAAAACATAAAAAAACGGCGTGTTAAAACGTAAAAATTTTAACGTAAAACGTAAAAAAACGGCGCGTTAAAACGTAAAAAATTTAACGTAAAAAAATGGCGATTTTCTGTTGCGTTCGGTTTTGCGTAAAAACGTTTTTTTGTAAAAAAAAATTAAACCGTAAATTTGTTAACGTAAACCGTAAACTTTTTATCGTTAAACGTAAAAACGTGAAGCGTAAAAAGTGTTACGTAAATTTTTTCGTAAGTTTTACGTAAAACGTAAAAAGCTTATCGTAAGTTTTACGTAAACTTTTTCGTAAGTTTTTCGTAAAACGTAAAAAGTTTAACGTAAAACGTAAAAACCTTTACGTAAAACGTAAAAAGTTTAAATTTTTAACGCAAAACGTAAAAAGTGTACAAACAGGGCGCGTTAAAAAAAGTGAAAAAAATGGCGCGTTTAAAACGGCGTGTAAAAAAACGACGCATTAAAAAACGTGGAGAAACGGCGCGTTTTAAAAAAACGACGCTTGAAAAAACGGCGCCTAAAAACGCGCAAAAAAACGGCGCGTTATAAAACTTCGGAAAAACGGCGCGTTAAAAAACTTCAAAAAAAGGCGCATTAAAAAACTTCGGAAAACGGCGCGTTAAAACGGCGTGTAAAAAGCGTATAAAAAATTTGGCGCGTTAAAAAACGTGGAAAAACGGCGCGTTTAAAAAAACGACGCTTAAAAAAAAACGGCGCGTTAAAAAACTTCGGAAAAACGGCGCGTAAAAAACGTGTAAAAAACCGCGCGTTAAAAAAACGCCGATTGAGAAAAACGACCACTTAAAAAAACGGCGCGTTAAAACGGCGCGTAAAAAACGGCGCGTTAAAACGGCGCGTTAAAAAAACGCCGATTGAAAAAACGACGCCTTTAAAAAACGGCGCATTAAAACGGCGCGTAAAAACGGCGCGTGAAAAACGGCGCGTGAAAAACGGCTCGTAAAAAACGGCGCGTGAAAAACGGCGCGTAAAAAACGGCGTTAAAAACGGCGCGTTAAAAAATCGATGCGTTAAAAACGCCGATTGAGAACGGCGCGTTAAAAAACGGCGTTAAAAAACGGCGCGTTAAAAAAACGGCGCGTTAAAAACGGCGCGTAAAAAACCGGCGTTAAAAAACGGCGCGTTAAAAACGGCGCGTTAAAAAACGGCGCGTTAAAAACGGTGCGTTAGAAACGGCGTGTTAAAAAAACGCCGATTGAGAAAAACGACGCCTTAAAAAACGGCGCGTGAAAAACGTTGCGTAAAAATCGGCGTAAAAAACGGCACGTTAAAACACGGCGTTAAAAACAGCGTTAAAACGACGCGTTAAAAAACGGCGTTAAAAACGGCGCGTCAAAAAAACTTAAAAAGTTTAACGTAAAACTTAAATTGTAAAAAGTATAAAAATCTTTAAAAAAAAATATGAATTTAAAAATGTTTTTAATAAAGAAATTATGTTTAAAAAATAAAAGTAATAAAAAGTAATTAATTAATAAGACAAAAAAGGTAATTTAAAATTAATATATATAAAAAGACAAAATAGAGTTATTTTACTTAAATACCCTTTTGAATTATAATATTAAAGACATAATAAGACAAAAATCTTTTAATATTAATATTAACTACTTTTAATCACATCCATCCATCTAGTTGATCTAAAGGCCATAAAGTGGTTCTCATGGTTTTTACAACTAGAGGTGGTTTTCATTTTAGCGATCCCCTATATATATATATATATATATATATATATATATATATATATATATATATATATATATATATATATATATATATATATATATATATATATAGGTAAAGGATCCTGTAAAAAGTGGCTAAAGTGTAAGAAGTGTAAGAAATAATCTGGTGTTGACATGTGTCCATCAATTATATTAATGAATAAGGGTAATAATGTAATTTACTCCTAATAGTAGTTAAAATCAATTAAAGGAAATTAGATCATGTGTTAACTATTTTAGGAGAAATTTTAGGAAATATATTATTTCTTACGATTCTTTCTCCCCCATCCCCACCAAAACCATAGCCCCCAAGATGAAACAACCTGCCTCTCTCTAGACTCCGGTCACCGAAGTAAAGTCCGACGACCTTCTCCGGCCGTATTTCTGGCAAGCCGACACCCACAAAAGCTCCTCCCTTCTCTCCGGTGAAACACCTTCTCACCACCATGAGACACCGTAACACCCTTTCTATTCTTATCTTTTCGACACAACCCCCCAACATCTTTCGCAAAAACCTTATACAATGTTTTTTGGATTCCAGATAAAACACCATGACTTGAATCATAGTCATGGTGTTTTAAAATCTGGGAATGTTTTGTATTGATAAAACACCATGACTTGAATCATAGATGTTTAAAACACCACGCCATGAACAATGTCTCTAGATAAAACACCATGACTTGAATCATAGTCATGGTGTTTTAAAATCTGGGAATGTTTTTGTATTGATAAAACACCACGCCATGAACAATGTCTCCAGATAAAACACCATGACTTTGATCATAGATGTTTAAAACACCACGCCATGAATAATGTCTCCAGATAAAACACCATGGCTTGAATCATAGTCATGGTGTTTTAAAACCTGGGAATGTTTTGTATTGATAAAACACAATGACTTGAATCATAGATGTTTAAAACACCACGCCATGAACAATGTATCTAGATAAAACACCATGACTTGAATCATAGATGTTTAAAACACCACGCCATGAACAATGTCTCCAGATAAAACACCATGACTTGAATCATAGTCAATTTTATCCAGTTGTTTTAAAACACCACGCCATGAATCTGATTACAGTTCTCTTTATGATAATGTATGACGAATATGCAACAAAAGACCTCCTACAATTAAGGTGAATCATTAATTCCTATATTTAAGGAAAAAGGAGTGAATGTAGGAGTTTTTGGTCGTGTATGATATGGTTACCATATTTCAAACATTAAAAAAGACACTATTGCCCTTCAATTTTACATAAGGTCCCTCTAATTAAAACACAATTTACATTTTTATACCCTATTGATCTCAACCATTAGATCAAATATCCAATGGTTTAAAACACTTCTTACCCTTCTTACATTTTAGACACTTTTTACCATATCCCTACCCTATATATATATATATATATATATATATATATATATATATATATATGTTTTGCTTTCTATATTTGAGACTAGGGTTGTAAACGAACCGAACGTTCAGCGAACAGTTCGTGAACCGTTTGATGGGAAGTTCGTTTATGTTCGTTCGTTTAATAAACGAACGAACATGAACAAGAAATTTCGTTCGATTAGTTAAATGAACGAACATGAACATAGGTCTCGTTCGTTCGATTGTGTTCGTGAACATTCGGTAAGGTGTTTGTGAACATGTTCACGAACATTCGTTGATTTGCGTTCGTTTATGTTCGTATGTTTGTGTTCTAATTGAAGATCTTTGTACCTTTTTATACTTTATTTGTACTTTTTATATTATTAAACTTTTATTTATTTTATTACCCTAACAATTAAACTAGGAAACCCACTTTCACCTTATTTATGCATCATTTCCCTTTCATTTCTCATTCTTTACATCGGCGAATACGATCGACCTCCGTTCCACAATAAGGGATTCAAATTTGAGTGCTACCCCCTGGTCCATCTATCTTTATCCTTCGTCGCGTTCGCCAAATTTGTTTGTGTTTGTTTGTGTTCGTGAACCGTTCGCGAACACGCTCATTTCCTTAATGAATGAACACGAACATAAAATCTCGTTCGGTAAGTGTTCATGAACCGTTCGTGAACACATTTATTTCCTTAACGAACGAACACGAACAAGGCCTTGTTCGTGTTCGTTCGATTCGTTTACAGTCCTATTTGAGACTCTTCACACGACGCCTCTTGTTGGGATATGCATCCTGAGCCTTATGGATGTGCCTCTTTTATATGTTTCTTCTCTTTAATCACTATGAGTCTTTAACTATGAATATATTCAATATTTGTGTTGTAGCATGAGCCCTCTCACATTGACAAGAGGGGGTTTTAAATAAAGCATTTTCTTTAGGGGACCCAGGGTGGAAGAACAAAACCCCATGATGCGCTTTTATCACGTGTGGAAATTTTCAAAACACCACCGCCACCTCCATTTTTCACGCTCCCATTTTTATAACGCGTGGTATTTTTGGGTGATGAGGGAAATTCTTGGTTGGGGGGGAAATTGTCGGGTGTGTGGGAAATTGTTGGGTGTGGTGGTGAGTGATGACTGTTTCCGCTAAAAAAGGTTGTAAGGGATGAAATAATGGTTGATGACATGGTGTAACTTGATTGGATGTTGTGAGTGATGGAATTTGTACAAGTGATAACCACCCCTGCCCCCTTATAGTCAGTGTGTAAATAAAATCTACTATATTTATTTACTATTAGCAACCGGGACATTAGCTTTCACTATTTTACCAGTTAATTAATACTAAACACAGATTTTGGGTTAGAATATATGCATGAGAATATTTGGAAACCAATAAAGAGGAATTATCATAACACAAGGTTGGATCAAAAAATACAAGTATATCTCTATGCCTACAATAGGATTTGTGCAACATTTACATGACAATTTGAACCAATAACTATTCAAGTGCTTCAATCCATCATCTAAAATTTGGATATGTGCGCTCTATTTGGGGCTATATGATGATGAGGTGTGTCCACTAGTAAATAGAGACCATGTTAAGAATAGAGACTCTGGTTAAAATAAGGCGCCTTGACAATAGATGTAGGTGAGAGTTGATGCCTTCAAGAGTCGCCTCCACTGCCTCTAGGTTCATTGGTACAACTTGAATGAATTCATGTTTCTCACTGGAACAGTACCCATCAAGGCGTTGCAATTCATTCACGTTTGTATCGGCTTTGTCTTCAGGTACCACTTTACTACTACCGGATAGAAATCTTGAGACGGCTTTCCACCTACCTGTTCGCCCTCTCCTCACACCCAAGAATTCAAGCAAGAACCGAAAAACGACAGTGCTGAATGATGTAACCTCTCTGAACACACACATCAAATGGTAGTTTTCGGAATCTATGGCGAAGAGGCGGCCATGGATCATGTTATCCACTTGCTTTAGGCTAGCCAGTGATCCTTTGATGTCTTTTTTCAATTTATATCTGAATTGAATGTGTTTGGCACTGATGGTTTCAGTGGTGCACCCTCCATTTCTCCTTAGATCACACCCAAAATCTCTCACTTGCTGTTTTGTCTGAGACATGACTTGAGTTGTATTGCTGCAAATGTCCAACAAGTTGACAGATATATCGAGTACCTCGTCTGTCCAATTCATGGTATGAGACAGATTTGAGTTGAAAAGATCCTCCAAACATTCGTACATGGCTGTAAGGTAAGAGAAACCGCTGCAAATCATCTCTGCGGATGGATTGGATGACTCCCATGTCTTGACTTTATTCAGCAATTTCTCGATTCTATCCGTGTTTGGATCATGTGTTCTTCTGCAAGGCAATGTAGCAGACCGAACAGGCTTCCTTGAACAACTTTTAAAGGAAATACCCCCCATTGTTATTGCTTTTGAATTAACTACCAGGCCTATGCTTTTGAATTTATAGGCAACCAAAAGATGTTGGATATAAATGCTTATTAGTTTTAGATTGTGATGCATGTGAGGCACTATACGTACGTGGATCCTTTCTGTTGATGCGTGGCGAGCAGCCATTGCCTCTTGGTTAATTATAGTGATGCAGAAGAATCCATGGGATTCTTTAGTGCGTCTTGGAAATCTGAAAAATATTCAAGTTTAATGAAATAGTTTTTTTTATTCCACAAAAGAAAGCAGCACATGTATGTTGGAGTAGGGGACACAAAACAAACCAAACTATTTAACGTTGAGCCATATAGCCACTCCACGTATGGCAACAAGGACACGTCATAGGCCCTTAATTTGCAACAGAGTAAAGTGTTGGATCTCACAACGCCCATACTTTCCTCTCACATGCTCTTAAACATAAACCATTTAAACTGCGACTTAAGGGTGTCTGGAGTGGGCGGTAAAGGGGGGCGGCAAACTCGGTTTGCCGAGCGGGAACACCGCCACCGACCCCTTTACCGATCGGCAAAGTTAAAGGGGCGGGGACAGCTTGCCGAAGCGGGGAGAAGAGAGAGAGTGAGGGAGCAGGAGAGAGAGAGGGAGTGTATGAGAGAGAGGGTATTGTGGGGTGGGGTCCATGCCATCTCTCAACCAATCACATTTTTTTTCCTTTTTTTTAAGTTTACCACTTCACCAAGTGTTTAAACTATTGCCAACAATTTTCAGCAAAATTTAAACACTTTTGACTGATTGACATGGCGCGCTCTGATTGGTCGGTTTTTTGGTTTACCACTCCAAAGTGTTTAACCACTCCTTAGAGCATTCACATCCAGTCCCCTAAAATTATACATACATTTCACTAAAAAACAACTACTATATCAATATATTTCCACTAAAAACAAATACTTTTTCTCTCTCCTTTTCAATTAAATAATATTTTTATACCTTTATCATTACATTTTTCTCTCTCCTTCACTCACAACCACTTTCAATATATATTAAAAAATTATAGTGGATGAACAGTGTCCCCCAAATATACAGATGAACAGTAACATTTTCTCTTTCCTTCACTCACAACAATTTTTTATACTCTTTATATTTTAAAAACCCCATACTTACAATTTAGTTCTTTGGATGTGAATGCTTACACCCTAAAACTTATGACTTAGGTACCATCTTTCCCAAGGCAACTGGCTTCTTACTCAATCTTATCAAATGCTTGCTTGCTAGCCACATATATCATACACGCACTAGAAGACTATACTAGACCACAGAGAGTTAGGGCTCCACATGCACCAAGGTATGCAGCAATTATATATATGATATTTCAGTTGCATATAAATTCCAATGTGTATGGTTAGTAGTTAGCATCACGTTTACAACATATATAGCATCTCACTCCCACCATAGTCACCAAACAATTTGGAGCAAATAAAAATGCGTCTTGCCTTCAACTAACTTCTAGGAAACCTGATCCGGTTGTTACATTAATTGCTAATAGAATATTATATCATATTCCCCTGTATATTATTGTGATTATTGTATTCCACATTTACGAGATCTTAATTTTCTTTTTTTGAAATGTAAACAGTATTAACAAACCGAGACCAAACCCAACAAGGCCGGCACAACACTACAAACTACAACATATACAAAGGAAAATTACACCATTCATCCCACAAAATCCTTTTGTGTTTCGATCTATTACCTAACCAAAGAAAACCCAGCGATTTTATATCCCTCATGATATCTCCTTCCTGAGCCATTGGAGAATATCTTTTCGTTCCTCGCCCTCCAAATAAACCAACACCCTATCATGATCAACCCTTTCACCACCACTCTTTCCTCCTTTCTGAGATTACAAACTGAATGGAAGTCTGCCACATCTTTAAAAGCGAATGCAAACATCAAAGGAAGACGAACCCAAGAGCAAAAAAACTGCCAAACCTTCAGCGCCACAACGCATCCCGTGAAGATGTGATCAGTGGACTCTTCGTGTTCACCGCAAAAACTGCATTTGGTATCCGGAATAAAAATATTCCGATTAGCCAGCGCGGTCCTCGTCGGAATTCTATTTTGCAAAGCTCTCCAGAAGATAAATGTTTCACTTTGCTGGCACCCATGAAACCCACCCCATTATATTGTCATAAGTAGCAGCATTCTCCTCTACCAGAAGCTTTCTCATCGACACAGCAGAGAAAAAACCATCTCGGTCTCCTTTCCAGCACCACTTATCAACCTGATCCGAGAGAATAACCTCCTCCAGCCTGTTACACATGTCTTGCAAGTCCGAACACTCTCTTACGGTAGATGGCTGAATCGCCCATTGCCACGAAAACTCCGAACCATCCTCTGTTTTGATGAGTCTATCTGAAATACTACACCTTTTATCCTTCTCCAACGCAAATAAACTGGGCCAAGGGAACATCAGCAGCCCTTCCCCATACCAGTAATCAGTCCAAAATCTAATATTATTTCCGTTACCCGGCGTTCCTTTAATGAGAAGGTTTACCTTTTTTCCTTTGATAACAGTCTTATCCTCCATTTTAACTATATTATTTCACACTCTAGAATGAGCAGGGTTAGACGGGAGAGCGAACACCCTCCTACTCGACCCATGGAGCGCCCCAATAACCGACTTCCATAGACTATCAACTTCAACCTTGAATCTCCATATCCATTTTGATAAAAGAGACTCATTAATATATCTTAATTTACATAAACCCAACCCTCCAAGTTTTGTCGGTAACGCCACCCGGTCCCAAGAAACCCAATGCAACTTCTTCATGTCTTCATTTCCTGCCCAAAGAAACCTTTTCATCATAGATTCCAACTTTTCAACAACTTTAACTGGAGCCTTGAACAAAGATAAGTAATAAATCCGAAGGCTTTCCAACACTGCTTTGATTAATGTAACACGACCCCCAATAGATAAAGACTTGGCCTTCCATGAACTGAGACGCCTCTGAAACGTCTCCACCACCGGGTACCAGTTATTAATTCGGTTCATATTAGCACCAACCGAGATACCGAGATAAGAGAAAGGCAGAGATCCCGTCTTACATCCCAATAAACTTGACATATTATCAGTTTCTTCTACACTAACCCCTATCCCGAAAAGATTAGATTTGTGAAAATTAATCTTTAGACCCGAGCAAATGTGAAAAATCCTCAAAATTCTCGCCACTGTCTTAATATTATCCTCACTCCAATCCCCTAAAATAAGAGCATCGTCAGCATAAAGGAAATGCGACTAAATAGGTCCTTCATTAGGTGTTACAATTCCTTTAAAAACCCCCAAGTCACTAGCATTCGAAATAAAACGCAATAAAACTTCCATGACATTCAGAAAGAGAAACGGGGATATGGGGTCTCCTTGCCGCAAACCCTTTTGGCATTGGAACTCAAACCGACTCTAATACCTCGTTAATCCACTTACACCATATAGCCGGAAACCCCATTTGAGATAGAATGTCGATAATAAACTTCTAGCTAACGTTGTCGTACAAAGGCCTTTTTCTTTCTAAACTTAAGCCAAGACAGAACTTCGTTGAGCATAAGGGCTATCGAGAATGTACCTATATTTAACGAAAACCGATTGAGAAAAAGAAATCACCCGGCCGATCACACTCTTTAACCTGTTAGCCATGATTTTCGAAATAGTTTTACTGATAACGCCGATGAGGTTAATAGGACGATAATTCTTAAGGCTAGTGGGATCCTTGATCTTGGGAATCAAGGTGATAAAAGAAGACCCGCTCCCTTGATTAATTCTCCCAGACTCGTAGAAGTATTTCATTAAATCCCCAAAATCTTGCTCGAAAATAACCCAAAACTTCTTGATGAATCTAAAATTAAGACCATCTGGCCCTGGGGCACGAGCCTACCCACATTCAAACACCGCGTCCTTGATCTCCCTAGCCGAAAAAGGAGTTGAAATATCCCGAGCCTCCTCGACCAAAAGCCTTTTCAACCCGTCACACCGAACTCCGGGTCTAGAGCAAAACCTATCACGGAAATGATGCCTAAAGAAAATAAAGATTTCTTTTTTTAATCTTATTCGGCTCTTGGTTCCATTCGCCATCCACAGAGGGGCCGTGGATAATATTTGACGCCTTTCTTCTATTGATGATCCCGTGAAAAAAAAAAAGCAGAATTGTCATCCTATCGATCGCCCACCGAATCCTAGACCTTTGTTTGAGATCTTTTACCTTGTTGTATTCGATCACCCCCAAACCTTTTTTACATTCCGTCTTAATCCAATCTTCTTCTTCAGTAAGGTTTCTGTCTTGCAGGAGACGATCCATTTTTTCCAATTCCTCCCTTAAAGCCGCTTCCTCTTGCGATTCCTTAGCCAACATTTTATCTCTCTAGTCCTTGATAAGACCTTTAATGTATAAATTTTTGGTCAGCAAAACATCCGGGAAAACCTCAGAACCTTCACGACTACCTCTTCAAAACCCTCTTTGTCCAACCACGAGTTAAACACTCTGAAAGATTTCTTTCCAAAATTCCTGCTCAACGTAGTTAAAAGGAGCGGATTGTGGTCCAATAGATTCCTCACCATTACAAACTGGCCCAACTGTCCCTACATCCGACCCTACCACTCCTCATATATCACCCAACCCTTTACCAGCCCAACTTGTCGCTTCCCAAACCACACCATCACAACCTGCCCCACAACGCTCCATGCGCACGCGCGCTATGCACGGCATCGTAAAACCTAAATAATTATTTAACCTTGACACTACCACCATCACTCCCATTCCCAAAAACCCATCACTGGCCCTGTCCACACCGGAATGGCGGACCACCATGACTAATGAGTTTCATGCACTTATTAAAAATAAAACTTGGGAATTGGTTCCACGTACCCCGCAAATGAATATTATTAGGAGTATGTGGTTATTCAAACACAAGTTCAGGTCTGATGGCACACATGAACATTACAAGGCCCGGTTAGTTTGTGATGGGCGCTTACAGCAGGTTGGGGTTGATTGTGGGGATTCTTTCAGTCTAGTGGTTAAACCAGCCACTATTCGCACAGTTCTTTCTATTGCTCTCTCTAACTCATGGCAGGTTCATCAATTGGATGTGACAAATGCTTTTCTTCATGGGAATCTCAACGAGACCGTATACATGCATCAACCCATGGGTTTTCGCAGCACACAGTATCCAGATCATGTGTGTTTATTGAAAAAGTCTTTATATGGCCTCAAGCAAGCACCCCGCGCCTGGTATCAACGTTTCACTGATTACGTTCTCACCTTGGGGTTTATACAGTCGCTGTGATGCTTCCCTCTTCATACTACACAGTAACGACCACACCGCCTACCTTCTTCTTTATGTGGATGACATTCTGCTTGTTACATCGTCCACTCCACTGAGCTACGAGACACTCTCATGACTCATCTCTCTAAGGAGTTCACTATGAAGGACCTCTGACCCTTAAGTTTTTTTCTCTGGATCTCAGTCACCCACAAGCATGACTCTATGTTTCTCTCCCAGCAGACCTATGTAGCTGACATCATTGAACGCGCGGGCATGACTTCTTTCAAACCCGTTGCCACTCCAGTTGACACAAACTCTAAGCTCAGTGCCAATGCTGGCATGGATTTCTCAGACCCGACTCTTTACAGAAGTCTCGCAGGTGCACTCCAGTACTTGACCTTTACTTGCCCAGATATCAGCTACGCAGTTCAACAAGTTTGTATGCATATGCATGCTCCCAAAACTGACCATTGGAATGCTCTAAAACGGATCCTTAGATACGTTCAGGGCACGGTCACTTTCGGTCTTACTCTAGGGAATCGCAAAGACCCTACTCTTCTGGCATACATGGATGTCGACTAGGCTGGGTGCCCTGACACTCGTCGTTCCACTAGTGGCTATTGTGTTTATTTCGGGATAATTTCATTTCTTGGTGTCACGACCCCCGACCCCACCCTGGACGGGAGCGGGAGCCGTGAAGCAGCCAAGTGGTACCGGTGGTTTATTTTGAAAAGTATTGCAACGGAAAATTTCATCAGGACCGTGAGTTAGGAAAATATCAGAGTTTTGAAACACCGGATTCTATTTATTAAACAGATGGGATAAACCCATGTTTTGCAAAGGTAGCTTTAATGTAGGATAAATCCGAATACATAAAACATCTTATCCTTTATTTAATTTAATTGATAAAATAAGCCACTTCTGAAAGCCTTTTGGTGTCGTATCCAACTCTTATTCCAACCTACTGTAATCACTTGAAACGCGTTTTAAAAAGGTTTTGTCAGTAGGAAATAATGGTGAGTACATTCAATTTGTACAAAAGACACATTGTTATAATTTACAGCATTAAGAGTTTTCACATTTGCCCCTATCTTATAATTAGCTGGTTCAGTTGTCACTCGACCGGATCTATGACTGTAGACATATCACTAATTAGGCTCGCCCACCTAAAGTGATAAATCATTAGTAGTAATGTGCACAAGCCCCCACTTACTGCCAGTAATTAAAGATTAGCAAAGACTTAATCAATGCAAAGTATCTGTATAACTGGAAAACATTTAGGGTTTTGCAAACAATTTGGTAAAAAGAGAATGGCTCACTTTATAAGCATGCAGTCTTGCTTTAACAAGTCTCTTAATTCTATGCCTTCTGATAATTAAGCATCTACTTGATAGTTCTGAATCTTCTGATGATTAAACATCTTGTTTGATAGTATGTTATGGAGCGGAGTTTCCTGATAGTTAAACATTTAGTTTAACAGAGTGGAATACGTATTAGTGTAAAACCATATCAAACTTAACGATGGTCGCGAGATCAGAACCTTAACGAAATTCACAAAGTATAGTCTTATTTAGACAGCACTTTGGCATTCGTTAGTTGGTTCCCGAATCAATCGAAAAGAACATCTTATCGGTGATTATTGTTTAGAACACCAACGTATAGAGAGAAAAATAGAAGAAATGAACAAAGAAAAATGAATTCTAAGCTTCCTATTTATAGGTAAGGAGTATGAAATTTCTAGTAAGTTTCCTTTGTATTTTCTAGGAAATTACATATACCTTTTCTAGGAAGTTACCTATACATTTTCTAGGAAGCTTCCTACCCACATATATATCTTCTTAGTTCTTACACCTTCCTTGCACCTTCCTCATATATATCTATTTTCATGTATATCTATTTAGGTGTTTAATTTACGCTGATTAATTAATCTTACTTAGCTTAATTAATCTTACTTAACTGATTAATTAATCTTACTTTGCTTAATTAATCTAACTTAGCTGTTAAGTTTACTTATCTATTAAGTTTCTTAATTGCTAAGTTTTACTTAATTATTAGGTTTACTTAAACACTAAGTTTACTTAATCGCTAAGTATTCTAGTTTAATGGCTTCCTGGTTATGAGTTCTAATTCTAGATATAATGGAACTCGTATTAGTGTATTAACCCAAGTCAACTTTAACGATAATCACGAAATCAAAACCCTCACGATGAATGACAAAGAATAGCCGTATACGGGCAGCACTTAAGCATTCATTGGATCGGTTTCAATTCAACGGATAAAGTATCGTACCAGTGATTAGAGTTATTACTCTGATAACGAGCCGAGTTTCGGGGTTTAGAAGTTCTGACACTAGAATGACAGAACAAGAGAGCGAGAGAAAGAAAAGAAAATGAGCAGTTTGAAATGCGTAGACTTCGTTCAATATATAGCTGTTTCGTGACTCTCTCGCGCCCCGCGAGAGCTACGGCTTTGGCCGTCGCGGGCCGCGAGAGCCCCAAAGGCGGCAACGAGTTTGATGAGTTATCCCCCGGTTCTGCCACGTGTGCGACGCGTGTCCCGCATACTTATCCGGAGATTCCAGGGCTGTCGCGCCCCGCAAAAACTCTCCTTAACTCTGTCACGCCCTGTGACAAACTAAATTTTCTTGTTTTCTTGGATTTTTATAATTAGCAAAGGTATACGGGTTCGGGTTTTCATTTACGGAGCGTTTAGGGTCATTTTCGAGGGTTGTTACATCCTCCCCACCTTGTTTTAAATCTCGTCCTCGAGATTTGGGCTACGATATCATTTCCGAGTTATATCACATGTTAATTAAGGTAAATGATACTGTACTTGAATCACAATATGTTTAAATTTTGTGAATACGAGAACAGTTTACAACAAATAGAACCCAGTGGTTCAACGGCATAAGTTCCAAAAATCGGTATCAATTGGACGAAGTGTAATGATATAATCATCAGAAAGACTAAGTTTAGATGTGTCAGACTAAAAGAAAGATTTATGACCAATAGATGTCTACATCGAGTTACTTTTAGAAACAAGAGATTTTACTGTTAAAGGAAAATTTACCTTGGTTGTCAATTACGGAAAATTTATAATTAACAAGCTCAACTGAATAGGAGTACGAAGATGATGTGTCAACTATCAAATCATAATATGAGGAAGAATCAGTGTTTTGACATTATTAAATTACAAGGATACACTGAAATACAACAGAGTTTAGTGTATCATTATCTTAATACATAATTGCATTAAAACTATTTTTAATGATGAGTCAAACGGAAGGTATATATAGATTAGCTCAAGCTACAAGTTTATTCCGACGCCACAAGATGTCGTAGTGGTCGAAATAATAATATCGGTGACCGAACGAGTTCACCGTGTTTTGAAATCAAATGAAAGTTCAATGAAGTAAATCCGAATGTTTGTTTCAAACCATTCTAGTAGGATTTTTAATTGAAAATGAAACAATTGAATAACGTTTTTCGATTGAAGATGAAAAGGCAATAAATATTACGAAATGTTCGATCGATGCTGTAAGAACTGTTAAGAGATACACTGAAATATGATATGAATTTGTGTACCAATATCTTAGCACATGATTGTGTTAAGATTGCTTTAATAGGATAAACCAACAAAGCAGATTTAATATAAATAAATAAATAAATAAATAAATAAATAAATCCGTACATGATGTGTGCAAACGAGATTAGCTCAAGCTTCAAATTTGTAGAAACGTCACCACAAGGTAATCGTGATCAAAGAAACGATTCAATGAAGTCGAAGACCAAACAAGCATGTTATGGTTTAAAACAAATGAAGTGCTTGTTGGGATTATTTCGAATATGATGGCCTCAATCCATCATATGGGACCTTGAATTGAATACGTATTGAAAGCAAGTTCAAACAATTGAACTTGGTTTAAACACAATCTGACATTGAATAAATAAATGTATCGACAAGGAAATTTTGCAATAGTTACGATAACAAAACCATGTATGTATCTTGAAAAGAAAAGAAGTTTTCAAGAAATTCACTGACTTGATAGCAAGGAGTCAATAGTTACATGAATGCGGATTATCCAGATTATGAAGCAATACTTTAGATATAGCGATCATTCAAAGTGGAACCACATGCATAACAAACAATGCATGTGTAACGTATAAATTTTTCAAGAAATGAAGCAAATAAGGGTTTTTTATAATGAAAGAAATTATTGTGATACAATGAGGAGTAGAGCTGTGAAAATCTACTCACCAGATGCAAAAGTCAGAATTTCAATAAAAGAATTTTAAGGACTTTCCCTGGAATTTCGTGTGATGGTCAATTGTTAGATGACACTATCATGAAATGTCGAACATGGCGTATTCGTCGTAAATGAGATGAGGGAATACGGAGACATGCGTCTTCTCCTTGGTGTGATTTGTGTCGTTGTAGGATTGCGTGACAAATCGTCGTATCCTGATCGATAGTTCTCTTGCTAGTGAAAATTAGCACCGTCGTTGAATTGCTCCATCGTGCCTCCTCAATGATCTTGCCTCGAAATTCGTACGTGACGTATTTCAACCTCCATTGATGTACAACTTAAGTTTCGTGAAATCTTGCACATCCGTGCTTCGTTTTGCGTAAATTACCTTCTTGATTAACTAACATAGCATAGATGTCATAATAATGGCGTCCCAACTTAAGGGTTCCTGTCGTTTATATTGTCACACTAGTTACGAGACAGATGATCAAACGAAATAATGTTCGATATCGGAATTATAGATATATGCCAGAGATTCCAGATAAAGAAGTCTAGAATTATCATTGACACACATACTCGTGATTTATTCTAAATTGTCAATCGTTATGGCTTTTGGATTTCCTTATAGATATACATATCTATATAATCATAATATACATGCCATTCATAAGGTCAATGTATTTAACAGATTTATATTTTCAAAAGCCGGTCAGACATCAGGTCATAGTGCTATGTAGGGAATTTTGTCACTTGTTTGACATATTACCCCTTCTTACCTGGTTCTTGCCGGAGAGGTAACCCCATCTTACCCGGTTCTCGCCGGAGAGGTAATTATCATTGTATTTCCCATAAATAGATTTTCTCAAATCATGATTTTAAAATGAATCTCTTTTCAGGGCTTGTATCAAGAAACCAAGAAATTTGTATTCACATGACGAATTATATTCTAGAATCAAGTAGTACCATTAAGCATGAAATAACAATGATCAAGTATTATTGCTTATTTATCGTATTTGCAAAGTTCTAGTCATTATTCTTTCGGCATACCAATATCTACCATATTATACTCATACAAGTAATTAGCTTCTTTTGAAGCGTATATTAAGGCATCTTTCTTAAGTTCAAGTCTAAATACTATCTTGGGTGCTACCAGAAAATATCAATTTCCTAACTCTTCGTTTAAACTTAGGTATTATTACAACACCTAGTTGCTTAAACAAGTGGCTATGATACCACTTCTGTCACGACCCCCGACCCCAACCTAGACGGGAGCGGGAGCCGTGAAGCAGCCAAGTGGTACCGGTGGTTTATTTTGAAAAGTATTGCAGCGGAAAATTTCATCAGGACCGTGAGTTAGGAAAAATATCAGAGTTTTGAAACACCGGATTCTATTTATTAAACAAATGGGATAAACCCATGTTTTGCAAAGGCAACTTTAATATGGGATAAATCCGAATACATAAAACATCTTTTCCTTTATTTAATTTAACTGATAAAATAAGCCACTTCTGTAAGCCTTTTGGTGTCGTATCCAACTCTTATTCCAACCTACTGTAATCACCTGAAACGCGTTTTAAAAAGGTTTTGTCAGTAGGAAATACTGGTGAGTACATTCAATTTGTACAAAAGACACATTGTTATAATTTACAGCATTAAGAGTTTTCACATTTGCCCCTATCTTATAATTAGTTGGTTCAGTTGTCACTCAACTAGATCTATGACTGTGGACATATCACTAATTAGGCTCGCCCACCTAAAGTGATAAATCATAAGTAGTAATGTGCACATACCCCCACTTACTGCCAGTAATTAAAGATTAACAAAGACTTAATCACTGCAAAGTATAACTTGAAAACATTTAGGGTTTTGCAAACAATTTGGTAAAAAGAGAATGACTCACTTTATAAGCTTGCAGTCTTGCTTTAACAAGTCTCTTGATTCTATGCCTTCTTTTAATTAAGCATCTACTTTATAGTTCTGAATCTTCTGATGATTAAACATCTTGTTTGATAGTATGTTATGGAGCGGAGTTTTCTGATAGTTAAACATTTAGTTTAACAGAGTGGAATACGTATTAGTGTAAAACCATATCAAACTTAACGATGGTCACGAGATCAGAACCTTAACTAAATTCACAAAGTATAGTCTTATTTAGACAGCACTTTGGCATTCGTTAGTTGGTTCGCGAATCAATCGGAAAGAACATCGTATCGGTGATTATTGGTTAGAACACCAACGTATAGAGAGAAGAATAGAAGAAATGAGCAAAGAAAAATGAATTCTAACCTTCCTATTTATAGGTAAGGAGTATGAAATTTCTAGGAAGTTTCCTTTGTATTTTCTAGGAAATTACATATACCTTTTCTAGGAAGTTACCTATACATTTTCTAGGAAGCTTCCTACCCACATATATATCTTCTTACACCTTCCTTACACCTTTTTTAATATATATCTATTTAGGTGTTTAATTTACTTAGTTAATTAATCTTACTTAGCTTAATTAATCTTACTTAAATGATTAATTAATCTTACTTTGCTTAATTAATCTTACTTAACTGATTAATTAATCTTACTTTGCTTAATTAATATTCCTTAGCTGTTAAGTTTACTTATCTATTAAGTTTCTTAATTGTTAAGTTTTACTTAATTATTAAGTTTACTTAAACGCTAAGTTTACTTAATCGCTAAGTATTCTAGTTTAATGGCTTCCTGGTTATGAGTTCTAATTCTAGATAAATGGAACTCGTATTAGTGTATTAACCCAAGTCAAATTTAACGATAATCACGAAATCAAAACCCTCACAATGAATGACAAAGTATAACCGTATACGGGCAGCATTTAAACATTCATTGGATCGGTTTCAATTGATCGGATAAAGTAGCGTACCAGTGATTAGAGTTATTACTCTGATAACGAGCTGAGTTTCGGGGTTTAGAAGTTCCGACACTAGAATGACAGAACAAGAGAGCGAGAGAAAGAAAAGAAAATGAGCAGTTTGAAATGCCCAGACTTCGTTCAATATATAGCTGTTGTCGTGACTCTCTCGCGCCCCGCGAGAGCTACGGCTTTGGCCGTCGCGGGCCGAGAGAGCCCCAAAGGCGGCAATGAGTTTGATGAGTTATCCCCCGGTTCTGCCACGTGTGCGATGTGTGTCCCGCATACTTATCCGGAGATTCCAGGGCTGTCGCGCCCCGTGAAGACTCTCCTTAACTCTGTCGCGCCCCGCGACAAACTAAATTTTCTTGTTTTCTTGGATTTTTATAATTAGGAAAGGTATACGGGTTCGGGTTTTCACTTACGGAGCGTTTAGGGTCGTTTTCGAGGGTTGTTATACTTGGTCCTCCAAACGTCAGCCGGCTATCTCACGTTCTAGTGCTGAAGCCGAATACCCGGAGTTGCCAATGTAGTTGCTGAAATATGTTGGCTTCGAAATCTGCTCCTTATACTACACCGTCCACCCACCAAAGCCACTATTGTATATTGTGACAACGTCAGTGCCATATATCTCACAGGGAACCCAGTTCAACACCAGCACACCAAACACATTGAGCTCGACATCCACTTTGTTCGGGAACAGGTTCAACGGGGTCAAGTCCGTGTCTTACATGTCCCCTCACGCTACCAAATAGCGGACATTTTTACTAAAGGCTTAACTTGCATCCTCTTTGAAGACTTCCACTCCAGTCTCAGCATTCGATTACCTCCCGCTTCGACTGTGGGGGTGTAATAGAATATTATAGCATATTCCCCTGTATTGTATTCCATATTTACGAGATCCTAATTGATCTTATATTATAATTATAAATTGCCAATGAATGAGAAGGAGGTCATCTATTCAATTATAAACTCTTTCAATTGCATCACAGCTCACATCCACGAATAATATTAAAAACTACACACGAAAAATTCAGCACCCGAAAAATCTAACAACGCAATTCCAAGCACATTCTTTTAATGTTTCACAATATTAGAGTGTGAAATGAGGAGATGTCACCATTGGCAAAGTGGACTTGGATGAAAACCTAACAGGCGCATTTATCAAGCCAATGCCTCTAGCGAGACATGAGAAGTGTAGGAACCATCCGCGTAATTAAATAAATAAACAATTTTATGACTCAATTACAATACAGAAACAAAGAAAACTGGAAATAACTTGTACAATAACAACTGGAAAACAGAATAAAAGAACAGGAAAGATGAAACAGAATATAAGGTGGCTGAGGGTTGTGTTTAACACAAGGCCCTTAAAACAAATTCTGAGTCTCCCAGGAGAACTCGCTTTGTTTCCCAGGGTACAACAGTCGGGTTAGCTCGAGGACCGGAAGAACACCTTCAAGCAAGCAAGAACAAGATCAGAAGTGAGAAAAAGATTGTTTGCATATGTTGTGTAGTTGCTGGTGTCCCTCTACTGTGGAGGTGATGTTGTATTTATACAGCATCTGAGTCGTAACAGCCAAAACGAATTAAAGGAAAGAATTAAATTGCATTAAACGTCTTCAATGCAATTTAATTCGCCATTTAATTCTCAGTCAAAACCGTTGACTCGTCAGTTTCGAATGTTGAACTGAAACTACTCAGTCATTAATGTCTGAAAGCTTTAGCGCGCGCAAGTCACATTGGTGCGCGCGCGCCCTTTTGGCTCAAGTTCATGCGTGCGTGCGCCATTTTGGCTCACTTTTGTGCGCCAGCAGACTTGCACAACCCATGCGCGCGTGCACTAGCAGGTTTGCACCACCCCTTGCGCGGGTGTGCCAGCCACCAGTGAACCCATACGAGCACGCCACACAGTCACGCCGTATTGGCTCACTCTCGTGCGCCCGCGCGCACCACTTTAGTACCCCACGCACCAGTGCGCGCCAACCTGCCAGGTGTACTCGCGCGCCGCTGCCACGTCACCCTCCAAGGTCTACCTGCCACCTGCTCCTTACTGCCCATGTGCTTCACCATGCGCGCGCGGTAAAAAATACAAAGGCGGCTCGCGGTGTTGCGAGCATGCGAAGTGCGCCATCAAAGCGCCATATTGCGCCCATCGCCCACGCCACGCGCGCGCGAGTTAGGGTGCTCCGCACCCTTCGCGAGTACACTTAGTGCGTGCTTCAATGAAACAATTAGGATAGAGAGTTCACACTTAAATACCCCTTTTAAGTTTCATCTCTCCTCCTATGTGAGACAATGTGCTAGGGGCGGACCTATGTACATACAAGGGGCAACGCACGCTACCGCTTGGCGCTCCGGCGGTAGTGTAAACTTTGGAAAAATTTGACGTTTTTCGATTTCGTTACCGCTTATTTATAAAACGTTACCGCTACGAACGAATCCTAGATCCGCCACTGCAATGTGCCACTTTCCCAATTGTTCAGCATTCAATGTTTCAAACACCAAACTTTGAGCATCGATACCTCATTTATCTTAGCTCCGTTTTGGACGTGGTTTAGTTCGTTGCGAAGCTCTTCCAACATGAAACACAAACCCATAAATAAATATATGAAATTTCCTTCTAGTCCAAATTTAGAAAAAATGTTTTTACTATATTTGTGAAAAATAATATTTTCGCAAAATTTCCAACAAGAAGCATAAGCATGATCGAGCAATAAGGCTATTAATATCTAGAAAGTAGATCAGATCTATTAAAACATCGGTGAACCACGACTATAATGAGATAGTTTTCAAAACTTCATAGAGATTAAAAAAAAAAAAAGACAAAGTGTTGTAGCAAGATTTACACATGTTTGTTTGAGAACAAATAGTGGACTTGACCTGATTCAAAGCTAATTCATGGATCGTTGTCATAGTTAGGTTTTAAAATTCATTCTTGATACACTAGCACATTTATTATATACATGCTTCATACTTGCATTTAAAATCTATACATTATTACATACATTGCATACTTGCAAAGAGCTAAATGCATTTCTAATTTCTAAGTGAGCTGTCACATCAAATTTTACAAATGAATAAAAGCAATTATTTTCGCAACCCTAGAAACTTACTTATCAATACTTAATTTACACATTATCACCACCTCTTACATTCATATATGATAATTTTAAAACTGAATGAACAGTGTAATATTATTATTAAATTAAAATTAGAATTAGAATTATTTAAAATTAGAATTAAGAGGTGAGCAAATGGTATCGGGTATAGGTACCGGTCTTAAATTTACCAAACCGGTGTATTTTCAGTACCGGTTCTGCACAGGTATTCACCGGTTCTTACCCTCAAATACCGGTGTCGTACCAGTACCGTCCGATACCGAACCGTACCATACTAGGTATATTCGGTACCGGTACCCACTTATGGGGATTTCAGTAACGGTATTTTCGGTACCGGTTGGTACCGAGCTCACAAATCCTGTAGCAACGCAACAATGCAAGTAATTGCACCGTTTAGATTACTTTTCATACACACAGTAAGTAAACTGTTTTTTGTTTGAATGAGGTTTTATATACACAACAACTTATTTTGCTTTCTTTTTTGTTTTCTTCTGTAATGAACGAATTATAGCATGTAAAATTAACTTGGATATTTAGAATATTGATGAGCAAATCGTATCAAATTCTATAAACGAACCGGTATCGTATCAGTACCAAATCATTTTCGGTACCAATTTGGTATCCACCTTTTGGCGTTTTCAGAATCGTTACTTTAGGTTTGACACCGGTCTAGCACCATAACTGTATTTATTGATTTTTACCTTCAAATACCATACCGTATTGTACCGAGCATTTTCGGTGCCGGTACCTAATTTCGATAATTTTCCAGATTGGTACTTTCGCTGCCGTTACCGGTACCGAGCTCATCCATATTTTAACGTGTTAGCACCGTAATAACTGAACTGAAAACAACCGAATTTCCAACGTGTAGGACGTGTGGGTCCTATTATTATATATTAGGTTATTTAAAATCATTTTTTATGACGGAGTGACTATTCTTACCACGTCATTTTATTTATGTTTTGATATTCGGTATCTGTTTGCCGTTGCTTACACGCCTTTTGTAGTCATTGGGTCCCGCCGCAACGCGTGGGCGAAAAATAACTAGTTTATTTAATACTCAAATTATTTTCTTTAATAAATACATTTATTTTTTATGTTCACATGATTAAAGATATAATAAAACTATTAACGATAACTATAATAATATAATGAGTTAATTGCCATTTTCGTCCCTGTGGTTTGGTCACTTTGGCCATTTCAGTCCATTTTTCAAAAATGCGCCATTTTCCTTCCCGACGTTCTAGAAAGGTGCCATTTCAGTCCAAAAATCATAACCCAGTTAAGTCAGTTTGTAAATAAGGACTGATTGTGTAAATTTGTAACATAAAGGACTGATTGTGTAAATTTGTAACACCACCACCACTAGCCCTGCCACCACCACCACTCCGCTGCCACCACCACCACCACAGCCACCACAGCCACTGCCACCACAGCCACCACCGCCACCAAAACAGTCAATGAAAATTCAAATATTTGAACATGCTACTGTTTATCGTCTTCCCCAAAACAGTCAACGAAAGTCAAACCCGATCCGATTTCGATTCAAAACATGATTATAATGTAATTAAACTTGCAGAAACATAATATAAGTAATAACATACTGATTTAACAAGTAAAACCGATCCGGTATCGTTTGGAATGGCGGCTCGACTAAGCTCCGGCGATGGTTTTTCCGGCGAGACTTGCAGAGGTGATCAGCTATAAGTCAAGTGTGGAGGGTTCATAATTATTTTGGAACAGGAGGTACGATGTACATGAGTTCAACATTTAATGTATAAAGAAGAGAGTACATGGGTTCTTTGTGTTCTTTCTATTATGAATGGGCCAGCAAAACATCCTCATTCTGTGAATTTGCATTAGTTTGATTGTTGGATTGATGGGTTGAAAGCTACATGTTATCATGTTAGATTTGGTATCACATGATTTGATTCGAAAATTTTGTCGCCAAATTTAGTGTGCGAAATTGTACATCGTGCATCTGTGGTTAAATGTGTTAGGAGCCCAGCTCATCAATTTAGTATAAACTATAAACCCACTGAGTTACAGAACCAGACAGAACCAGACTCAGTGGTTGATAATGGTTAAATGTGTTAGGAGCCCAGCTCATCAATTTACAAAGAGTGGAACAACGAAGGCGTTGACATGAGAATATTAACAATTACAAATCTTATAACAACCGATAACAAACATAGAATAAATCAACTGATAACTACCTGAAACAGAGGCGAACGGTGAGCAGAACGGTGATCGGAGAGTTCAACTACCTGAAACAGAGGCGAACGTTAGGGCTTCTGCTGCTGGTCATCATCTGCCGCCGTAACCTTCTCCGTCATCGGCGTTGCCGATTCAGTTGGTGGCGGCGGAGGTCTGATGACGGCGGAGGTGTTTTAGGATGGTGGTTGATGATGAGGAGAGGAGGATGATGACGGCGGTGGTGTTTTTGGGTTGGTGGTTGATGATGACGGCGGTGGTGTTCTGTAGCGGTGGTTGACCGGCGGTGGAGGTGAAGGTGATGGTGGTGGTTTAGAGAGAGAGTAGAGAGAGAGAGCAGTGATTTGTGTGTTTATATATTATAGATTTTATAATTATATAAATATTTATACATTTTTACTTAAATGGTCCTTTATGTTAATAAATTTACATAATCAATACTTATTTACAAACTGACTTAACTGGGTTATGATTTTTGGACTGAAATGGCACCTTTCCAGAACGTCGGGGAGGAAAATGGCGCATTTTTGAAAAATGGACTGAAATGGCCAAAGTAACCAAACCACAGGGACGAAAATGGCAGTTAACTCTAATATAATTAAATATGTTTAAAATATATTTAAAATGACAAAATAGATTTTTAAACATTAAAATTTTGAACTAAAAAATAAACCTCACATAAATAAACAAACATTAATAAAAGAAAACATAAATGATTTACCTTTCCATTTATTGTTCAAACACTAACGGGGTTCATAAACAAATATGACATAGCCTTCATCCTCCATAATCATAATCATGTTAGGAAGTATAATCTATGCATACATTATACCGCTTATCATGTTTAAGCCCCAAGCTCTCGCAGGACCTGGTATAATTCCTCGCCGAGCTTGAAGGACCCTGAAGGCTCTTTCAACATCTTTTTTTGCAGACTCTTGTCTTTTTTTTAAAAAAACTTCATTTTGTCGGTCTGTGGATATGAAGATCTTTTCACTAGTGTAGCCCATTCTGGATATATACCATATCCAAGATAGTACTCTATAATGTATTGTGTCCCATTCACTGTAAAGTTTCATTCCTGCGCATTTCCCTCTAGACCTTGGTTGAATAGTAGCGATTGATTAAGAACGTTAATATCATTTCCCTCTAGACCTTGGTTGAATAGTAGCGATTAATTAGGAACGTTAATATCATAGTAGCGATTGATTAAGAACAAAATATACATGCCAAATCCGAAGTCCATGCAACTGCCTCTAGCATAATAGTTGGATGTACATGATCACCACGCGTATATTGACCTTTCCATTCACTTGGACAGTTTATCCAAGCCTAATGCATACAATCAATGTCCCTAGCATTCCGGGGACCCATGCAAAGATGAATATGCTTCTAGTAGTCATTGGATGTCACTTCGGTTTGGCCTTCTTAGATAATTCTCAGGGAACACAGGCGTTGGAGCAAAGTAGTCGTTCCACAAACGATTGTCTCCATCTTCACGACCCCTATCTGTAATTGTGTTTCGTCTTTGGTCGGGAAGAACTTGGCTCATCTTCGGTGTGAAGCTCTAGCAATTAAATAATAACTAATATCATGGGACATTAATTGTTGAAATTATATATAATCTTTTAAGAAAAAGGTTGCAAATTTTAGAACAATTTTAAACCATTAAATAAAAGGAAAATTGAATTTTAATAATCTTATCTAAAGGTAATTGGCTATAAATAATCTAAGTTTTAAAAAATTGTTATTGGCACTCCCACCTTTTAAAAATGATTTTCTCATCAATCTGAAATTTGGGACGAAGGACCGTTGAGGAAGACGATGGGTTAAATTCTGGGGAAAGCACCATTCTAGTCGGAGGCTATTGTGGGGGGATTAGTAGGTGGGGTGGTGGTGGGTTTAGTGTGTTGGTAGTGGTTTGCCAGTTTGGTATGGTTGAGGTTTTAGATAGAGAGAGAGCACGAGCTAGGGGTGATAAAAAATGTTTTTATTTTTCTTTTATTTTTAAAACAATGGAAAAGATTAAATAGTAAGTTAATTTTAGCTAGGAAGGATAGGAAGTCATAGGATTATGACATGTGGCAACATTTAAAATAAAGAAAAAGGGTATTTTAGTCAATCCAACTCCTTCTTCTTCCTTTTTCAAAACCCAGTAACTTCAAAACCCACCATTTTCAAAACCCACCATCTTCAACCATTTCTTCACTTTCTATCTCAATAATCACTATATTATAGTGCGATTTTCATCACCAATCAATGATTCAAAACTCGATCAACGTGTTCTTCAGCTTTTTTTTTAAGAAAACCCAGTTTAATTTCATAAAAAAAATCTCGTTTTTTCCGGTGATTTTGGAGATAATCACTCGACTCGATTCGTTCGATTCAAGCGTTGATAAGTGTTTCTATCATTCAAATTCGTCAATTGATGAAGAAATCGGCTTCGATCCATATAAGAAATTCTTTAATTTCATTTTCACGGTCTGGGTTTTTTATTTAGTCATTGCGTTTTACGATCTTGACAGGGGTCCGGGGGCGGCAGCCCCTAGTAGCGGGGTCCCATGGGCGGCAGTCCCTGGCAGGGTCCAAGGGGCAGAGAAATTAATTTTCCAGAAATTGGCTCATTTCGAAGACAGTAATTCGTAGACAATTCAGACAGTTCACAGTGACGGACAGTTTTATGTGTCTACTGCGTTTTAGAAATAAGAGAGTTATATGTGGTTTCTGGCTATTGCGTTTTAGAAAAAACACATTTTTAAGTGTTTTTAGTCATTGCGTTTTAGGTAAAACACATTTTTTAGGTGTTTTCAGTCCATTGTGTTTTAGAATGAGTCGTTTTTAAGTGTTTTCTGACCATTGCGTTTTACAAATAAGACATTTCTTTGTGTTTTTGGTGCATTGCGTTTTAGGTAAAACACTTTTTATGTGTTTTCAGTCCATTGCGTTTTAGAAAACAAACATTTTAAGTGTTTTCTGGCCATTGCGTTTTACAAATAAGACATTTCTTTGTGTTTTTGGTGCATTGCGTTTTAGGTAAAACACCTTTTTATGTGTTTTTGGTGCATTGCGTTTTAGGTAAAACACATTTTTATGTGTTTTCTGGCCATTGCGTTTTACAAATAAGTCATTTCTTTGTGTTTTTTGTGCATTGCGTTTTAGAAAAATGTCATTTTTTAGGTTTTTTTTCATTGCGTTTTACGTAACTGGTGGTTTTTCTATTGCGTTTTACGCAACTGGGTTTTAATTTTTTTTTTAAATATAGCAATAGTATACTCGTTTTAAAGATAAAAAAACGCTCGTTTTTTTGGTGCAATTTTTATAAAAAAAATAATGTCGTATGAAAGAGTTATTAACGTTTAAAAAATGGGGGGGGGGAATTGGAGGAGAGAGAAACTATTGGCTTGGATTGACTAGAATGCCCTTGAACAAACTCACGCGCCTCTTTTCTTTCTTTCAATTTCCCTGATTTAATCTTAGCCCTTGATTAACTTAATGAATGGTCAAGATCACTTCCTAGCCTTTCTAGCCAAATAAACTTCCTATTGTATCTCCACCCTTTAAAACAAAACTAATATAGATTCTGTTTTTAAAAAGTTAATATTTTGACACATAAGCCACATCAGTAAAAAAATTGGGTTAGGGTTAGATTAGTTTTAAAAGTAGTTAAAGAAAATAAACTGAAAATTAGGAATAATCTGTGTTTGGATTTGGAACCGGTTGTGTGTTTGGGCCAAGCTACCTCACATATTTGCTTTCTCTTTGAAGAGGTATGGTCCCAATTCCCTGCCTACATGGCAGGGACCACACCACTTTTGTGCACACAAGGCACCCATGTCACCAGAACCTTCTAGAATCTTCCAGAAGACATCTAGGCGGTTCACAGCTGGCGTCAAAGATGCTTTGCCCAACATAAAAGACAACACGTGTCACCATTGACAGAAGGCCACATAGGCCTGCGACAATCCAGGGAGCAGGGCTGACGCGACCAGTACGAGGTACCCAGCACAAGCGAATACAAGGACGCCACGTGTACCACTACACCCTTCGCGACATAGCAGACCAAGAGGATATTCCCCTTGGTCGGATAGCTGGCGCGCACCTGCAGCTGGCACAGTTGCTTCCTCCTTCTTCACCCTCCGGCTATAAATAGGACCCTTCATCATTCAGGTTGATCATCTTGGCTCTCTTTACTCACTCTATACACACACTGTTTTATTCATCTCAGATCAGTACTTATTCTCACGCCGGAGCCTGGTTAAGAGGGAAAATCCCCTTCCCCCTCTTAACGAGACTAACGGTGTTTACTGTTTTGCAGATCTCAGGCCACCGATACGAGCAAGAGAAGAGGTTGAACCCATAAGTGAAACCACCCTCTTGGTTATCCTTGTGCTAACCATTGTTTCAACATTGGCGCCATCCGCTTTTTTGCAAGACCACTCTCACCTCTTTTTCTCTTCTAAAAAACACTCGTGAAAATGGCAGACCAGAATCATTCACACCCAGCTGACGGAGAAGTTTCTTCCTTTGAACTCGTTTCGGACACGGCACACGTCCAACGAGGTCAAAGGAACGAGACCATCCAAGAAGGTCAGCTGAACAACGAGTTTCCATCCATTTTTGGAAGTGCGTCCAGGGCTGTTAGCCAAACCACAACTGGGCCCATCTTCCAAACACCAGCAAGAATCATCACTCAAACCACAAACGGAGCTGCTCTCCAATCTCCAACGGGGATATTACACCAAACACCTCCGCCGATGCAGACTGTAAGCCATGGACCAGGCCCTTCTGTTCCATCGGAACAAGCACAACTCAACTACTCTGCACTTTTAGGGCTACCCGAGGGAAAAACTCTGGCTTCCTGGTATGCCGAACAAATGGCGTCCATAAACCTCGTTTATACGCAGCTCAGCGCACAACAAGCCTTGCTCCAAGCACAGGCTAACCAATCAGCATTCGTAACTCCACAACCAAGGTCTCTGAGTACACACACGGCTCAGCAGACAAACGCGTGGAACTTACGACCAGAAAGAGAACCAGCGCAAAATGTCAGAAGACCCAGCATACAAGACACGCGCGATACTTATGCTGAAACAGAGAGCAACTTCGTTCAAACCTCCAATCTACAACGAAGGCCGATCCAAACCCGTTTGGGCGCGCGCAACATGAATACGGAATGGGAAGAGGAGGAAGACGACCCAACTTACAAGGGGGAATCCACAGTGTTCAGCAGACTTCCTCCAGAACACGAAGCATACAAACCAACCAAGCGCGCGGGGTACAACCCCAAAGCAAAGCATGATTACACCTTGAGCTATCGTCCTGAGGACATGGCTGAAAATTCAAAATTCATTCGAGAAATCGCGTGCGCGGCCATCAACAAAACGAAATTACCACACAATGTGGGTAAATACAACGGGTTGACGGACCCAGATGATCACCTCCAGGTGTTCAAAGGTGCAGGAGCAACAGGCGGATGGAACTTACCAACATGGTGCCACCTGTTTGCTCAGACATTCGTTGGCGCGGCGCGCATTTGGTTCGACAACTTACCGGCTGGCAAAATCAAATCATGGGTCGATTTCCGAGAGAAGTTCCTAGCACACTTCTCTCAGCAACGAAGACAAGCCAGAGATCCGGGCGATTGTCTGAACATATGGAGAAAAGACTATGAAAGCGTAGAAGATTTCATTACAAGGTATAACAAAGAATGTCTAGAGATCGGAGACATACCAGAGAAAAAGATACGCGCACACTTCATGCGAGCGGTCAAGTGCGACGATCTGGTTAAAAGAATGAAAGGGCGAGATGGAGGACCCAAAGACTGGGAAACCTTCATTGAAGCGGCCAAGACTATTGCGCAGACAGACAGGCAACTGACCGATGACGATCACCGTCAGCGCGCACACAACCATAACGATCGAAACAACAGAAGGGGCAGAAATCAACCCTGGAGGGCTTCTGGGAACAGAGAAAGAAGCCCCCCACGGGACGATGCACGCCATACGATCAATCAGATAGCCCATCGAAAAGAAGTAAAGTGCGAAAACAGAGAAAAGCAGTGGACTCCACTAACCAAAACACCTTCTGAAGTTTTAGCCACAGAGAACCATCAGTTCAAACCACCCTTGCAGATGCGCAACAAAAGGGGTCAAGACCCAAATCTCTTCTGTGAATTCCATAAAGATACGGGCCACTTGACCGATGACTGCTTTAGCCTAAAGCAAGAAATCGAAAGAGCTCTAAGAGACGGAAAGCTCAGTCATTTAGTCAAGGGAGGAAAGCGCGATTACCGCCAGATACAACGAAGAGATGAAGGTCCAGACAACAAGAAGCTCAGAAAGCTAGAAACTCATATGGTGCAAGGAGGTCCACGACGACCAAGAAAAAATTACAACAAACGCGCGCAGGATGATTCATGGCGCGAGAAGCAAGTGGTTTTCCCAGTCGTCAGGGGAGGCCCGAGAGAAAAGCGGCCAATAGTCATCCCAGGGGTGATCGGCCACTACCAAACAGATTACATCTTTATCGATCCCGGGAGCACCGCGGACATCATATATGAACAGTGCTTCAATCAATTTGACCAAGAGGATAAGGCGCGCCTAGAACCAGTCGATTACCCACTAACTGGTTTCTGCAACGAGGCCGTCTTTCCCCTAGGACAAATATCATTTCCAGTGTTGCTTTCTGATGGGAGAAATTCAAGAACTGAAGAAGTCACATTCATGGTACTACCGGCACATTCAAGACATGACATCCTTCTAGGAAGAGAATCCCAAGGAGATTTCAGCATGATCTGTTCCGCACCACATTCTGCCATAGGCTTTCCAACCGAAACAGGCATCGCGTTGATATACGCAAGCAAAGAAGTGCTAGCAACAGATGAAATCAGACCGGCAAAAGCAAGCAAACAGGCACCGCGCATAGAAGCAGAGAAATGGGTATTGAACAGCGCATACCCAGAACAAACAGTAACTCTGGGGCCCGCAATGTCTGACCTAACGCGCGCGGCGCTAAAGAAATTATTGCACGAAAACATGGACGTGTTCGCATGGACTCCGGTTGATATGGTTGGTGTTCCACGGCATATCGCAGAGCACCGGCTAAATGTCTCAGAGGATGCAAAACCAGTAGTGCACGCTAAACGACACCTGGGGGATATCAAACATGATGCAATGAAAGAACAAGTGTTGGAACTGCTAAACGCAGGAATCATCAGGGAAGTTGTCACACCCCAACCGATGGCGGAAACATCGGGATGAGACGTACAAATTGCTCAAAACAACATAACACTAAATGTGACAATATAGATTAAATCATTTTATTAAATTCTAAAGGATAATACAAAGTTTCAAACAATCAAATATAAATTCAAACAATAGATTATTTCTAGAATGAGTTTCTAAGCCATCCTAGCTTGTTTTCTTGTATCTTGATCAATCAACCTGCAATATGTATTAAAATAAAGTCAACAAAAGCATGTTGGCGAGTATACAAGTTTTCATACATAGCATAATACGTGTTTAAAATGTTTGCTCATATCCAAATGTGAAATACAATATCATGTTAACAGTATACTCGAAACGATGTTACTCTACGTGTCCAAACCAAAGTTTAACGCAATTAAAGTGTCCAACCCAAAGTCTACAGGGTGGTTTTAACATAGTTTGACCTAACAATACCTGCTCATAGAACAGGAGGGGCGTTTCTCAACCTATAGCGCTACCATTGTTAGGGGAGGCTTGCAAAGTTAATGAACACATAGTCATGAGTGTTTACAATAGCATAACATGTCCAACATGATTAAAATGTATCACATAGAGTAAGGATAGAGTGTGCATAAAATGTTTAACGTGATTGTGATGTTTGATATAGAATATATATTGCACCCAAAAAGTGTAAAGCGAAAATGGGTCATGTATACTCACCTTAGGTTGCGTTGCGTATTTCTTGGAAAGATAAAGGATCAGGGATTTTCCAAAGAGGATGTGCACAAGAGAATTACCCTATTAATTTTGAGGTTTGTTAATTATTGGGAATTGAGAGATTATTTAATTAACAAGGCAAAATAATATTTCTAAAACAATAATCATATGTTTCACATTTTTATATTTAATAAAATAGATGACAATAAGTAAATATGTAATACTGATTTTTACCAAGTATTATAGATATCGTTTACTAAAATGTTGTATTAAATAAATAATAATAATTTCTGATATATATATATAGAAATATTATAGATTAATAATCTTGAATAATATTTCTAATTATATATATATAAAATAACAATTCTATTTTAAATAATTAATAAGTCTATTTATAAAAATTCTGATTATTATTTTAAAGTAATATTTCTGTCTTAAAATCTGAAAATAGATAATATATATATTCTGAAATTTATAATTAAATAATATTTCAGATTTAAAATATAAAAATAAATTCTGATTTAAATAGTAATAATAGTATTTATATTAATGATTAATATTTCTGTAAATAAAACAGAAATAAAATTCGGATTTAAATAATACTTCTGAAATATAATTTCTGATTTAAATAAAATATAAATCCTGAATATTATTTGAAATAATAATTCTGATTTAAATTCTGATTTAAAATAAATCTAATTTCTGGAATTTATAAATAAATCTGATTTAATAAATAATGTTTCAGATTTAAAATATAATAATTATTCTGATCTAAATAATATAAATTCTGATTTAATTAATATTCCTGATTATTATATATATATATATAAAATTCTGATTAAAAATAAAATATAATTTCTGTTTAAAATAAAAATTCTGATTTTAAACAATATATTAAATCTGAAAGTAAAAATTCTGAATATATTAAATCTGTTTTAATAATACTGATTATATCTGGATTATAATATTAATAATAATAATAATATTAATAATAATAATAATATTAATAATAATAATATTAATAATAATAATAACATTAATAATAATAATAATAATAATATAACAGTTTATATATATAAAAAAAGAAAAGAAAGAAAGGACCGAAAGCCGGGAGAAAACAGGGGTGGTTACCGGCAGTTGCGGCCTGGCGGTGGCTGGTGGTGGTTCCGGCGTAGGAGCAAGTTCCCGGCGAGTTCGGTTTCTTCTCCGGCGATGTATAGCAGATCGGAAATTGCAGGTGTGTCGTGGGGTGAGAGGGAGGTACGTGGCCCGTTTGTTTTTCCGGTGAGGTGTGTTCGGAGGAGGGAAGAAGTGTGGTTTCGAAGTGGAGGTGGTGGACGGGTATTATATAGGCTCGAAGGGTGTTAAGGGTTTTTGGTAATAGTCGGTAAACATGGAAAGTCGTTTAGCCGGAAATGGCAACCGAAATCACAGCTGGCCGGAGAATAAATGGAAGGTTGACTGTTTTTACGCGTGAGTTTGGGCGGTTGGTTTAAGTTTTGAATTTGGTGTGACCAGAAAAAACGCATAAGATTTATATGTTTCCTAGTTTGAATGGATGTGGCATGCCCGGCCGAGTGGTTAGAATGTTGCTTGTTGAATCAAAGGTCTCCGGTTCGATCCTCAGCGTATACACGGTTCCAGGGGTTTATCCCTTTTTGCCACTATTTTTGACATTTAACAGCACTAACTGAGTTTCCTAACTCAGTTAGTGATTTGCTTAATAAAAACTAACTTAGTTGAACTAACTAGGTTAATTTTGAAGGTTCAAAAGGATTTACTAACTAGGTTAGGTTTAAACTAACCTTGTTAACTAAAAGTATATATATATATATATATATTTTAATAATTATTAAAATGTTAGTTTATTTAATTGTTTACAATATTAAACTAATAATAATAAATATTGCACTTATTTGATTTATCCCAAACTTTCTGGTAAACTACCGAATTAGCGTACGAATTCCCAATTTCCGTACGGTTTAGGGTAATCTCTTGGCAACGATGAATTTAAGAGCTGGGAATTAGATGGAATTTCACTGTTTTCACGTGCTTAACATTGTTTCAACATGTTTCAACGTGTAATAACATAACATGATATTTAAACAAGTATATGATCAAAATGATGCATTTTTCATTACGATTCAAGTCTCGAAATACAACTGGGATAGAACGAGAGTACCACTGACTGAAAAGGAAAGTACAACCCACTATGCTATAAATAGAAAGTTCAAAAACGCGAGGCGTTACAGTCTCCCCTACTTTAGGAGATTTCGTCCTCGAAATTAAGATGAATTAGACTGACTGAAGAGATGTGGGTACTTGTCCTTCATGTCGCTCTTGAGTTCCCAAGTAAACTCAGCACCTCGTTTGCCCTCCCATCGCACTTTGACTATGCGAATCTTGCTACGCCTAAGGTGCTTGGTTCCTTGGTCCACAATCTCGACTGGTTTCTCCACGAAGTGAAGTGTTTCATTGACTTGTAAGTCTTCAACTGGAACATGAAGTCCTTCATCCGCAAGACACTTCTTTAGGTTGGACACATGAAACGTTGGGTGTACGTTGTTTAACTCATGGGGCAGGTCAAGTAGGTAAGCCACCTTGCCAACCCTTTCGAGAATCTTGAAGGGACCCACATATCGAGGAGCGAGTTTACCCTTCTTTCCAAAACGTACAACCCCCTTCCATGGGGATACTTTGAGCAAGACATGATCCCCAACATTGAATTCCATGGGTTTACGTCCTTTATCGGCATAGCTCTTTTGCCGACTTCTAGCCTTGAGTAAATTATCGCGAACGTGGAGGATTCGGTCTGTTGTTTCTTGGATTAGCTCAGGACCTGTGAATTGTTTGTGTCCCACCTCGTGCCAACTAATAGGAGATCGGCACTTTCGACCATATAATGCTTCAAATGGGGCCATTTGAATACTAGAGTGATAGCTGTTATTGTACGAGAACTCAGCCAATGGTAAATGCTTATCCCAACTACCACCAAAGTCAATGACACAAGCACGAAGCATATCCTCTAAGGTTTGGATAGTACGTTCTGTCTGTCCATCTGTTTGAGGATGGAAGGCCGTACTGAGGTTTAAGTGTGTACCCATAGCGGACTGAAATGTTTGCCAAAGACGGGACGTAAAACGACCATCGCGATCAGAAATGATGTCATGAGGAATACCATGACGACAAATGATTTTATCAGTATAGATCTGAGCAAGCTTTTCGACCTTGAAATCCTCACGAATAGGCAAGAAGTGAGCTGATTTGGTCAAACGATCAACAATGACCCATATACTATCGTAACCAGAAGGGGTTCGAGGGAGTTTGGTTATGAAGTCCATAGCAATGCTATCCCATTTCCAAACCGGAACCTTTGGTTGCTCAAGCAAACCAGAAGGACGCTGATGCTCAGCCTTGACTTTGGAACACGTGAGGCATTTTGAAACGTATAGGGCGATGTCTTTCTTCATTCCTGGCCACCAATAGGATGTACGAAGGTCGTGGTACATCTTATCGGCACCAGGGTGAATAGAGTATTTGGACTTATGAGCCTCGTTTAGGATGAATTCACGAAGATTATCACGATCAGGCACCCAAATGCGATTGAGATAGTATTGAAGTCCGTCTGATTTCGTCGTGAGTTGGTCTATAGAAGCACCACGTATTTCGACGATTAGACTTCCTTCATTGGCTGCTGAGTATTGTGCCTCACGAATGCAAGTGTGGAGGTCACTGGTGATTTGGAAACAATGAACGCCAAACAAATGAATCTTACGACTAAGAGCATCGGCCACTACGTTCGCCTTCCCAGGGTGGTAGCGAATTTCGCAGTCGTAGTCGTTTAACAACTCCACCCAACGACGTTGACGCATGTTAAGTTCCTTTTGGTTAAAGATATGTTGTAGGCTCTTGTGGTCAGTGAAAACCACACACTTAGTACCATATAGGTAGTGTCGCCAAATCTTTAACGCAAAAACAACTGCACCAAGTTCAAGATCGTGAGTAGTGTAATTTTTCTCATGGATTTTCAACTGTCGCGAAGCGTATGCGATGACCTTGTCTCGTTGCATGAGAACACAACCAAGACCACGATTTGATGCATCGCAATACACCACGAAGTCTTCTGTTCCATTAGGAAGAGCTAGAATAGGAGCATTGCATAGCATGCTCTTGAGGGTTTGAAATGATTCTTCTTGTTCGCGACCCCAAACGAAAGGCTTTTCTTTTTGGGTCAACATGGTGAGAGGTACAGCAATCTTTGAGAAATTAGAGATGAATCGACGATAATAACCCGCCAATCCAAGGAAGGAACGAATTTCTGATGGATTTTTAGGTGCTATCCAACTTTTCACCGCTTCGATTTTGGCTGGATCAACATGAATTCCTTTTTCACTAACGACATGACCAAGGAATTGGACTTCCTTGATCCAGAATTTGCATTTAGAAAACTTTGCGTATAGTTGTTCACCACGCAAAAGTTCGAGAATGAGACGCAAATGACGTTCGTGATCGACTCGAGTTTTAGAGTAGATGAGGATGTCATCAATGAAAACAATTACAAAACGATCCAAATATGGTTTGCAAACACGATTCATAAGATCCATGAACACCGCGGGTGCGTTAGTTAAACCAAAAGGCATGACTACGAACTCGTAGTGTCCATAGCGAGTACGAAAGGCGGTTTTTGGAATGTCTTCTTCAAGAACACGAAGTTGGTGGTAACCTGATCGAAGGTCGATCTTTGAGAAACAAGTTGCACCTTGTAATTGGTCGAAGAGGTCGTCGATGCGAGGGAGAGGATAACGATTCTTGACAGTGAGCTTATTGAGCTCACGATAATCGATACACATACGAAACGAACCATCTTTCTTCTTAACGAATAGGACAGGAGCACCCCAAGGTGAGGTACTTGGTCGAATGAAGCCTTTATCGAGAAGCTCTTGAAGTTGACTAGAGAGTTCTTGCATCTCTGAGGGTGCAAGTCGATAAGGAGCCCGAGCAACTGGAGTTGCACCAGGTACGAGGTCAATACGAAAATCGACTGATCGAGGAGGAGGAGGACCAGGTAAATCCTCTGGGAAGACATCAGGAAAATCACACACCACTGGAACTTCGCTTACGCCCTTTCCCTTGCCCTTTTCTTCCACTACGTGGGCTAAAAAGGCAAAGTACCGTTTACGTAAGTATCTATTCGCTTGGGTGCAAGACATTAACTTTAGTCCTCGAGAGGGCCTGTCTCCATAGACATTCAAAACAGCACCAGATGGAAGAGGTAAACGAACGCATTTCTCGTGACACGCGATTTCGGCATGGTTCTTTCGAAGCCAATCCATGCTTACAACATCGAAGCTTCCCAATTCCATGGGTATGAGATCGATCGAAAAGGTATGCTCGTTGAGGGTGAGAGTGCAATTTCGAAGAATTGAAGTGACGCGTATAGACTTGCCATTGGCAATTTCGACTGAGAATGACGTTGGTAGTTTCGAGCGTGGGCAATTTACCAATGACTCAAATTCAATAGATACAAAACTTTTATCCGCACCAGTATCAAATAAAATTGAAGCATATAAATTGTTAACGAGGAACGTACCATTAACGACTTCATTGTCGTTCTGAGCTTGCTTGGCATTGATTTGAAAAGCACGACCTCGAGGATCTGGTTGACGTAGCTCTTGCCTTAGCTGAGGGCACTGAGGGCGAAGATGGTTGATATCCCCACAATTGAAACAAGCTCTTACAACGTTAGCTGGTTTAGGGTTTTGCCCAGGTGGTGGGTTGATACGACAATGTGGGGCGATATGCCCATAACGGTTGCATGAGGTACAATGACGGCATTTGTTGGTGGGTGAGTGATGGAACTGACAAATGGCACATTTAGGTTGGGTTCCAACATATTGTTTCTTCTCGGGGTTTTCTTGGGTTTGCGGTGCGGCTGGCACAACTGCATTACAAACAGGGTTTTGGTGAGGACGCTTCTTGCCCCGATTGTTGTTGGGTTGGTGGGTGATTTGGTGAGCTGATCGGTTTTGGGAGGCTGATTTGGTTGCGGCTGCAGCTTGTTTTTCGCGAACGCGATTGTTGTTCAAACTGGCAGCAAGCCGATAGACAGACTCGATGTTGTCGAGTCGAGTTGCCTCAATGGTGTCTCTCATGATAGGAGGTAGACCATGGATGTACTTCTTGATCATGCGGTCTATGGTGAGAACAAGGTGGGGTACAATAAAGCTCAACTGTTTGAAACGAGTGGTGTAGGCTAGGTTGTCATCACCAATCTGTTTAAGCGACCAGAATTCTTCCTCGAGCTTTTGCTGTTCATGGGGAGGGCAGAATTCCTCCATCATGAGTTGCTTCAGTTCCTCCCAAGACAGGGCATAGGCCATCTCATTCGAACGAATATTCCTCTCATTCGTCCACCACTCCAAGGCTCTAGCTTGAAAGACACCAGTAGCACTTCGTGTCTTTAGCTCGTCAGGACATTCACTATTGATGAATGTGACCTCTATGCTGTCGAACCATTCGAACATAGCTGTCACACCCTCCTTGCCAGTGAATGGCTTTGGGTGGCAGGAGGCAAAGTGCTTGTAGTTGAAGGCAATTGGCTTTGGGTGGACTACCTTGGAGTCAATGGAGGAGTTGGGTGTGTTGGAAGCTTGGATTTCAGTCACCACCTTGGGGATAAGACGAGCGAACTGCTTGGCCATAAATGCCATCATCTTTCTTTTGGGAGTTGGCCTTGGACTTTTTGGAAGAGATTTGACGCGATGAAGACATCTATGAATTCAAAATGAAATAGGTGTGAGACTTGATCATAATGTTTAAAAGATTTTGTTTTCATGAATGCAACATGTAGCACATTGTTTCACATTGTTGTTCACATAGAATAAAATGAATGAAATGTCATGGATTTTCACATAGTGTAACATGTATAACGAAAGCATAATAAATTTAATTTGTTCGCAAGAGGTATCATTAATTGTTTTTGGTTACGACAATAGTGCGAAATGTGTCTCCTAGCTAGAAATGAACAAACGCTCACACGTAAAACACATAATAATTGAGATAACATAAAAAGAGATTTAACGTAAAATATGGATTGTCACGGAACGTAACGTATGACACTTCCAAAGTGAATCGAAGACCTTCTCGAATTAAGGAAACGTGCTTTGGCCTAATAGACAAACACTCTCATCGAGGATCGACTAACGATGTTTGTCCTTCCAGTTACTACACGTCCTTAATCGATTGGGAAATCGAAACTTTGGCGAGAGCGAAAATCGAGGAGTGGGACTAGTTAACAAGATGCGAGTATCACCTCTAACTTGATAACATCGTACCCTAACGTGGTTGGTACTTATCAAAAGATAAGGGTCCACTAGAGTATGAAATGGAAAACTCCCATCAAGGTTTGGATATCACTCCTAACTTGAGGGTAGATTTCGTGCAAAATCAAAGTATAGCTGAGTGAAAATCATCACCAAGTGTGGGAATCACCCCTGTCTTGATGAATCATTTCGATTGTGTTGTAAGAGTGTCTTCAAAGCCTCCAAGTGTGTATTGTGTTAGCCTTAGGAAAGGCATGTATAATTTAGAAGTCCAAAAGAAAGTAGAGGGAAGCAAAGAAGATAGAAGGGAAGTTGTTTTAAGCAACACATAGTGAAAAAGCTCCTAAACTATAGACTAGGCAAGGCATTCCTAATTCCCTATAGTTATGGCTCTGATACCAATCTGTCACACCCCAACCGTTGGCGGAAACATCGGGATGAGACGTACAAATTGCTCAAAACAACATAACACTAAATGTGACAATATAGATTAAATCATTTTATTAAATTCTAAAGGATAATACAAAGTTTCAAACAATCAAATATAAATTCAAACAATAGATTATTTCTAGAATGAGTTTCTAAGCCATCCTAGCTTGTTTTCTTGTATCTTGATCAATCAACCTGCAATATGTATTAAAATAAAGTCAACAAAAGCATGTTGGCGAGTATACAAGTTTTCATACATAGCATAATACGTGTTTAAAATGTTTGCTCATATCCAAATGTGAAATACAATATCATGTTAACAGTATACTCGAAACGATGTTACTCTACGTGTCCAAACCAAAGTTTAACGCAATTAAAGTGTCCAACCCAAAGTCTACAGGGTGGTTTTAACATAGTTTGACCTAACAATACCTGCTCATAGAACAGGAGGGGCGTTTCTCAACCTATAGCGCTACCATTGTTAGGGGAGGCTTGCAAAGTTAATGAACACATAGTCATGAGTGTTTACAATAGCATAACATGTCCAACATGATTAAAATGTATCACATAGAGTAAGGATAGAGTGTGCATAAAATGTTTAACGTGATTGTGATGTTTGATATAGAATACATATTGCACCCAAAAAGTGTAAAGCGAAAATGGGTCATGTATACTCACCTTAGGTTGCGTTGCGTATTTCTTGGAAAGATAAAGGATCAGGGATTTTCCAAAGAGGATGTGCACAAGAGAATTACCCTATTAATTTTGAGGTTTGTTAATTATTGGGAATTGAGAGATTATTTAATTAACAAGGCAAAATAATATTTCTAAAACAATAATCATATGTTTCACATTTTTATATTTAATAAAATAGATGACAATAAGTAAATATGTAATACTGATTTTTACCAAGTATTATAGATATCGTTTACTAAAATGTTGTATTAAATAAATAATAATAATTTCTGATATATAAATAGAAATATTATAGATTAATAATCTTGAATAATATTTCTAATTATATATATATATAAAATAACAATTCTATTTTAAATAATTAATAAGTCTATTTATAAAAATTCTGATTATTATTTTAAAGTAATATTTCTGTCTTAAAATCTGAAAATAGATAATATATATATTCTGAAATTTATAATTAAATAATATTTCAGATTTAAAATATAAAAATAAATTCTGATTTAAATAGTAATAATAGTATTTATATTAATGATTAATATTTCTGTAAATAAAACAGAAATAAAATTCGGATTTAAATAATACTTCTGAAATATAATTTCTGATTTAAATAAAAATAAATCCTGAATATTATTTGAAATAATAATTCTGATTTAAATTCTGATTTAAAATAAATCTAATTTCTGGAATTTATAAATAAATCTGATTTAATAAATAATGTTTCAGATTTAAAATATAATAATTATTCTGATCTAAATAATATAAATTCTGATTTAATTAATATTCCTGATTATTATATATATATATATAAAATTCTGATTAAAAATAAAATATAATTTCTGTTTAAAATAAAAATTCTGATTTTAAACAATATATTAAATCTGAAATAAAAATTCTGAATATATTAAATCTGTTTTAATAATACTGATTATATCTGGATTATAATATTAATAATAATAATAATATTAATAATAATAATTAAACTATATTAAAAATAAAACCTTATGAACAGTGTTTTTAGTCCACATAGCATATCCTCATTGGCTCCCCTTTTCCCTTCTGCCCCTTTACTCTTATTGTATAGATAGAAATATTGTTCAAGATTTGCCGGATTAGAGTGTTTGGTAAATTGGTTCAGTGTTTGTTTGAATTCCATTTCATCTCATGTTCGAACCATGCCCCCATCTATTTTTTTGGCCCGGCTTTAGCGACACACGTGTCGTTTGCCCCACTCCCACATTTTTTTCCATGACGTGTTCTGTTCCTGTAAAACCTTCTGCCACACATCAAAATCCACCGCCCCTTCTCACTTCTCCTTTTTCTTCTGATTTTCCACAGACAATGACACTTGATCTTTGACCGGTGGTTTTGTTATGATGCTCGCAGCAACATAAATGATGGTTTCGCAGCGGCGATGACAACGACGGGAAGCATCGATGGCGGTTTTGGGGCACCGTCTACGGCGGCGGCGCAAAGGTGCAACTTTTGCAGATGACTTTTTTTGTATAAAGTGATATATCGATGTAGATGGTTGTTGCAGGTCTAGAAAGGCATCGTGATTATGTTATATTGTGAAAAACCTAGGGTTACATTATCATTTTGAGCTGCATAAAGGTGAGTACTTTTCAGTTTTTCATCGGTTTCTTGGAACTTTTTCACTTGGGTCTGATAGATTTATGATTTTGTTTGATTTTGGGTACTTCAAGTTTGTTGCAAAGTTTGAGTCTTGATTATGCTATATTTGAATAACATAAGGTTATAGAACAATAAAAGTGCTTGATTGTTTCAAACTGCCTGTTTAAAATTCTGTCTTAATCACAAACAATCTTTTTGCAGATGATATGTTATTTGCAATCGAGCATGCTTGATTACATGTGTTTATTAAAAAGAAACTAAAAGCCCTAATTTGTATGCACTCTTTTAAGGAAATTTTGGTATTAGATTTGTTAAATGTGGATTGGGCTTCTTAGGAAAAAAAAAACTTCTAATTTGTATGCATTTTGTTTATTAATTTTGTTCCAAATAAAATTTCTGAGTTTTTTTGTTTGTTTAACATGAGTTTTATTGTTGCTATGTCGCTGATTGGGTTAACCTTTTAGCGGATTTTGGTTTGTTGGTTTCAATTGAGGTGTTAATTGTAGGTTTTGGGTGATATTTATTCTATTTCCTCGATGTGAATTGAAGTTATAATTTCATTAAGGATTTGGAGAGTCAGCCGGCGCCTCGGGTGATAGCAGCTTTCAATAGTGATTCCGGTAACGATAGAATTTCTACAGAAAGGGTGTGGGTTCGAGTCCTCTTTTGGCTTTTTTTATCCCGTATTTATTTGTGCGACACGTGTTACGATGAGAGAGAGAGAGGGCGGCACCGGCCGTTTTCCGGCATCCGGTAGCCCAGGCGCCACCTCCGGCGATGGCGGTTAGGGTTCCTTCAAAGTTTCGGTGAACCCTTTTCACTTTGGTTCATCTGAGGAGTCACCAACGGTTAAGTATTTAATTCCAATATTTGTACTCTCTCTATTGGACTTTTGTAGCTTTGTTTTTTTTTTTTCTTTGATTACAGGTGAGAGTGGAATCGAGATGATTAACAGGTTCGACGCGTCCAAGTTTCCGACCCGGTTTGGTGGGCAGATACGTGGGTTTAAGGCTAATGGGTGTATTGATGCTAAGAATGACTGGAGACGTGATGATTGTTTGAGATATTGCATTGTTGCTGGTAAAAAAGCCCTTGAAGATGCTGATCTTGCTGCTGATAAACACTCCAAGGTTTGCTTTCTTTAATATAATTTTTAAAGGATTTTTTTGTTTGTCATCTTTGGTTCCGGTTGACAATAATTGGTGTTTAAGGTTTGTGTAAATTGGCTACTATATTGTTACTGTTATGTTATTATATAGGATTAGGATGGAAGTGAAATTACCTAACTATGTTACCTTTTAGCAAATGATTATTTGATTGTTTAAATGGCGTGTGCTCAAGTGAAAATAGATAACGAATTTGAAGCATACATGATCCATGTGCCTTTGGTAGCAGAGTTTGTGATGCACATAGTCATGCAATAAGGATCATGTGCGAAGTGCAGTAAATTATTTTGTTTGAAAGCAATTTTGAAGTGAATGATGGTTTCTGTAGGCTAGGGATTCGATTCCACGTTTTCAACTGGATTATCTAGGGTTTGAATTGGCAAATTTGAATCTGCTTCTTTGCTTGATTGTGGTTTAAATAGTCAGTTTAGGGTTTGAATCTGCCTAAGATCATCTTTGAAGCTTTATGAGTTACAGTGAAGCTTCTTTATATATTTAAGAAAAAAATCTTCTTTATATTGTTTAGGGCCTCATCAAACTAGATCCAGTAGAGGTTAAGATGGAGTATATAAACTTCAAGAAGTTTGATTTTGTTGAGGGCTATTCAAATCATCCCTATTTAAAATCGAAATCATCATGGTGGTAGGCAAGCTTGGTTTCAACTTTATTTTTATTTTATTTTATTTTTAAATTCTCAATTTCTAATGATTTTTTCTTTATGAAAAATGCAGCCACCAAAAAACTTGGCTAAAGAAATTCAGAGGAATGGAGGATTCTTGCGAGGGAAGATGATGTAGTGGTGTGGCCAAACTCCAGTAGCGGCGCAACATGAACAGGCCATACCAAGGGTTCCCGGGTTATCTGGCTGACTTCTGGTCAACTCAACACATTTCATTCGAAACTATTATTACCGGCCTGCTTACTGCTCTGCTTAATTAAGCACCACGGTATGTTTTACTACATTACTAATAAAGGTACAAAAAGTACACTTTTTCTTAAATAAGCTTATGATGGGTCTTAATTAGATGATAAAGGTCATGTTTTCACTTTTAGGGATAACTTTTTAGCACTCACTGGTAGGAGAGGTCTTGAAACAACGTCATGTACAATTGAAGAAAATGATTTGTAGAGTTTCTTTTATTTATTTTGAATCATATACACTAGATTTGTCCGCTTTGTCAGACGCCTTTTATCTCCAGTGAAGTAATAAACCTACACTATACTACAAAGTTTTGTGCTTCATTACAACAAGTAGATGGGATATTTGAAATAAAGACAAAGTTCATACAGGGATTCCCTGTTTTTGGTTCTGATGGAACTGTTTGAAAGCAATGTAATAATATATAGTAAAGTAACCATTATAAGCTTTAAAAAGGTCCTTTTTTATATATCCTAAAAATTAACTTCTTTTATCTCATCATATCAATCTTTTAATCATCTCCCCATTAAATACTTCCTTTCTCAAAACGCATTTTGACCAATTTGGATAACGGGTCAAAACAGGTTCGGATTTTGGCAGCTCCAGTGGGCATCGAATACCTAATGTGTTCAGGCCTTCATCAAAGCTCAAAGCTGGTCAACGTGACTATTTGGAAGTCGGTGAGTATTTGGGAAGGTAGTTTTATACTTAGGCATCTTATATTTTGCTATAGGCTATGAAAACGATCAAGATAAAGATGGCAAAAAGAGAAGAGACACATCCAAGTTCTATGATGAAGATTGTGTAGAGTCGCCACTTGGTTAACGTATTGATTGATGTAGCAGAGTTTCTTTTAATTGTTCTTAATAGGTAAATTAAGTAGGATTTCGTTTAATTGTTCTTAAAAGGTAAATTAAGATGCCTCACGTTGGGTTCGTTGGATTTCCTTTTGATTGTTCATAATTTGTAAGCTCCCCGCCGCAACGCGGCGGGAGAAAAACCTAGTAATATTAATAATAATAATACTAATAATAATAATAACATTAATAATAATAATAATAATAATAATAATAATATAACAGTTTATATATATAAAAAAAAAGAAAAGAAAGAAAGGACTGAAAGCCGGGAGAAAACGGGGGTGGTTACCGGCAGTTGCGGCCCGGCGGTGGCTGGTGGTGGTTCCGGCGTAGGAGCAAGTTCCCGGCGAGTTCGGTTTCTTCTCCGGCGATGTATAGCAGATCGGAAATTGCAGGTGTGTCGTGGGGTGAGAGGGAGGTACGTGGCCCGTTTGTTTTTCCGGTGAGGTGTGTTCGGAGGAGGGAAGAAGTGTGGTTTCGAAGTGGAGGTGGTGGACGGGTATTATATAGGCTCGAAGGGTGTTAAGGGTTTTTGGTAATAGTCGGTAAACATGGAAAGTCGTTTAGCCGGAAATGGCAACCGAAATCACAGCTGGCCGGAGAATAAATGGAAGGTTGACTGTTTTTACGCGTGAGTTTGGGCGGTTGGTTTAAGTTTTGAATTTGGTGTGACCAGAAAAAACGCATAAGATTTATATGTTTCCTAGTTTGAATGGATGTGGCATGCCCGGCCGAGTGGTTAGAATGTTGCTTGTTGAATCAAAGGTCTCCGGTTCGATCCTCAGCGTATACACGGTTCCAGGGGTTTATCCCTTTTTGCCACTATTTTTGACATTTAACAGCACTAACTGAGTTTCCTAACTCAGTTAGTGATTTGCTTAATAAAAACTAACTTAGTTGAACTAACTAGGTTAATTTTGAAGGTTCAAAAGGATTTACTAACTAGGTTAGGTTTAAACTAACCTTGTTAACTAAAAGTATATATATATATATATATATATATTTTTTAATAATTATTAAAATGTTAGTTTATTTAATTGTTTACAATATTAAACTAATAATAATAAATATTGCACTTATTTGATTTATCCCAAACTTTCTGGTAAACTACCGAATTAGCGTACGAATTCCCAATTTCCGTACGGTTTAGGGTAATCTCTTGGCAACGATCAATTTAAGAGCTGGGAATTAGATGGAATTTCACTGTTTTCACGTGCTTAACATTGTTTCAACGTGTAATAACATAACATGATATTTAAACAAGTATATGATCAAAATGATGCATTTTTCATTACGATTCAAGTCTCGAAATACAACTGGGATAGAACGAGAGTACCACTGACTGAAAAGGAAAGTACAACCCACTATGCTATAAATAGAAAGTTCAAAAACGCGAGGCGTTACAGAAGTCCGGTACCAAACATGGGTAGCAAGCCCAGTAATGGTAAAGAAACCGAATGGCAGTTGGAGAATGTGTGTTGACTACAAGGATCTGAACAAAGCATGTCCCCGCGACTGCTACGCTTTACCAGATATAGATGAGAAAATCGACTCTTTGGCAACATTCCGGTGGAAATGTTTCTTGGATTGCTACAAAGGATACCACCAGGTCCAAATGGCCGTCCAAGACGAGGATAAAACCGCTTTCCGCACGCCAACAGGGTTGTATTGCTACACCAAGATGCCGTTCGGCTTAAAGAATGCAGGTGCTACGTACCAACGGTTGATGAACGAAACATTCAGTGACGCCATCGGTAAGTACATAGAAGTGTACATAGATGATCTCGTAATCATGAGCAAGGAGGAGAGCGCGATGCTGGCAAATATCCAGAAGACCTTCAACACGCTACGCAGCGTAAGCATCAAACTGAATCCAGCAAAGTGCTCATTCGGAATGGAAGAAGGAAAGTTTTTGGGCTTCATAGTCACTAAGGATGGGTTTAAGGTGAATCCAGAAAAGGTCCAGGCCATAGAAAGGATGCCTTCACCAGCCAACGTCAAAGACATGCAAAAGCTTGCAGGACGATTGGCAGCACTCAATCGGTTCCTAGCTAACCACGCTGCGAAATCCTTCCCATTCATCAACACCTTGCGCAACTGCATGAAGAAAAACCAATTCCAATGGACTCCGGAAGCAGAAAACGCGTTCCGCGAGATGAAAGACTGTCTCATCAAGCTGCCAACTCTAACCGCACCAAACAAAGGAGAACCTTTGGTCCTGTACCTCTCAGCTTCCGACAAGGCAGTCGGAGCCGTACTGCTTGTTGATCGTCAAGGTGTCCAAACACCTGTGTATTATGTGTCCAGAACCTTGACCGACCCAGAAACCAGATACGCAATCATGGAAAAGCTGGTCCTTGCACTGATTCACGCGTCAAGAAGGCTGCGCCGATATTTCGCCAATCACGTCATCCACGTGCTAACAAATTACAATATTGGGAATATCCTAGCAAGGCCAGAAATATCAGGAAGGTTGGCCAAATGGGCGATATAGCTAGGGGGACACAACGTAGTTTTCAGACCACGACCGTCGATCAAAGGCCAAGTTTTGGCAGACTTCATGACGGAAGTTCCAGATGACAAAGACAGAGAGTGTAAGGCGATGGAGAAAGCCGAGAAAAAACAAACCGAAGAGCCATGGCTGCTATATACAGACGGTGCATCCAACGAAGATGGGGCAGGCGCGGGGCTACGGCTAGTAAGCCCTGACAAAAACGAGTTCACTTACGCCATACGCCTAGACTTCAAGAGCACAAATAACGAGGCAGAGTACGAAGCCTTTCTGGCCGGCTTGCGTTTGGCAATCAAAATGGGGGTCCGACACATTGAAGCACATGTGGACACCATGTTAGTAGCAGGCCAAATCAATGGTCAATACGAGGCCAAGGGCGACATAATGGCACTCTATCTCAACCAAGCAAAGATGTTGCTGCAAACCTTCTATTCTTACAAGGTGCACCACATAAACCGCAGTGAAAACAAGCCGGCAGACGCCTTAAGCAAGCTTGCGTCAACAAGCTTCCAGCACCTAGCCAAAGACGTGCGCATAGAAGTTTTAAGCAACCCATCTGTCCCACTCAGAGAAGTCAGCGTCATCCAAACAGGAACCACGTCCTGGATGACACCCATAATCATGTACTTATAGTCCGGGATACTTCCAGAAAATAAAGCTGAGGCGCGGAAAATCCAGTATAAATCAGAACATTATCAGATGGCAGACGGGATACTGTACCGAAAGTCATATCTCGGCCCGCTGCTAAGATGTGTTGATACCGACGACGCAAATTATCTGATCCGGGAAGTAAATGAAGGCATTTGTGGTATCCACGCCGGGCCGCGTATGGTAGTGGCAAAAGTAATGAACGCCGGTTACTACTGGCCCGGAATGCATCTAGATGCCGTGAAGGAATTAAGGAAGTGCAGCGGCTGCCAGCGGCATGCACCAAAAACCATGCGCCCAAAAAACGAACTGGTACCAGTAACAACCGCATAGTCCTTTCAGCAATGGGGCATAGACATGGTGGGCCCCTTCCCAGAAGCTCCGGGGGCAGTCAAGTTCATCATAGTCGCGGTAGATTACTTCACCAAGTGGGTGGAAGCCAAGGCACTCGCATCAACCACATCGGCAGTTGTTAAACGATTCATTTGGGAACAAATCATATGCCGATTCGGCCTACCACTCCGAATCATCACCGACAATGGAACAAACTTTGCAGCAGATGATCTCGAACGATGGTTCAAGGAACTAAATATCGAACATACCTTCTCGTCGGTCGCACATCCACAAGGGAATGGTCAAGTTGAGGCAGTCAACAAGAGAATCGTCGATGGCATAAAGGCAAGGCTCGGTGAAAAAAGACGTGGGTGGGTCGATGAATTACCCAGCATATTATGGGCCCATAGAACAATGCCAAAAACAAGCAACGGAGAAACACCATTTAGCTTGGTCTATGGGTCCGAGGCTGTGATCCCAGCAGAAATCGGGTTTCCATCTCCGAGAATGCTCTCCATGAATCTGATCAATAACGAAGAAGAAAGGAGGATCGACCTGGATCTCCTAGAAGAACGGAGGGAGATGGCAGCAATCAACGAAGCCAAATACAAATCAAAGCTTGAAAAGTATTACAACTCCCGAGTCCGGATCTGCACCTTCAACCCAGGTGATTATGTCTTAAGGGACAATGAAGCGTCCAACGCAGAAAAACCGGGAAAACTGGCTCCCAAATGGGAAGGCCCGTACATCATTGATGAGGTCCTCGGCAAAGGGGCATACAAGCTACGCACCATGAACGACAAAGAGGTTCCACGAACCTGGAATGCCCAACAGTTACGAAAATGCTACATATAATGCAAACATGTAATCGTATAGGGCGAATCGCCGACACATTTACCTAATACAAGAAGTGTTTGGCTACCTTTATTTCATGCAAATTTTTTGTCACAACTGCAATTATTACTTCGGGCGTACACGAAAACATCAATGGCTAGACCATAGGAAACGTTGTAGACCTCCAAGGCTCGTCACAGCCAAGTGAACAGCCGGGTCAGAAACACAACCAAAGCCTACAAAACGCCAAAAAACATAACTTCGTGCCCACATAAACACGAAAACATCGATAGCAAGGTAACTAAACATTGTAATCTTCCCAAGGCTGTGATCCCAGCTGAGCTCACACAATAACCTGCAACTCGATCACTTCGTATGTCACATACAAGCGCGCATACTTAAACGACAGAATAAAAACGTTTTGTAACACAACATAACCTGTCAGCGCCATCATTCATTCGTGACACCTGATCAAAGTAATTAAACATGCACATATTATGACGATTTCAAAATTTGCATAACCAAAAATCAAAGTGGTAAAATATATGTCAATACACACAACCACAGTCAAGAAAATTAAAATTGTCTTAAAACACCCATTACAAGCCCATCCAGGGCCATACACGGCACGCAGGCCGGAAACAACCTATCAAGTATGGCTAGAGCCAGCACCTCCCGCAGCATCATCGCCATCTTCTCCCAAGGCTTTTTTCAACAAAGCCACCCCATTCGCTTTGTGAGCCAACTTCCCAGAGGCCCGAACAACAGCTAAATCAAGCGTCGAGAACTCTTTTCGCTTCTCAGCATAAGCAGCATCACAATCATCTTTATATAACTCAAAGTGAAAATCCTTCTCATTGTTCGCGGCCGCAAGTTTGCCTTCAGCATAGCCAAACTTGCGTCCACTATTATACCCTGCCCTACCCAATTCAAACATATAGCGAGCAAGTTCAGAAGAATGCAAAATACGATCAGCAAGCTGCACGAGAACGAGATCGAGTAAGAACAAGAATATACAAAGGCAAAAACGAAATGAGAAAACAAAAAACGTTACCAAAGGAACGCCGCGGGAAAGCAACCACCTACTATCAGCTGAAGCCTCCTCAGCAAGAAGCTCAGACGCACGACATTCAGCCGCCTTCTCATCAAGAAGGCGCTGAACAGTTTCACACTCCGCAGCCTTCTCCTGAGCAAGAAGCTCCAGCTTGTCGATCCGAGCAACATACTCTTTTTCTTTCTTCTCCGCAGCAAGACGCGCCTGATGCGCCTCATCAGCAAGGGCCGTCTTCTCACCAGACAGCCGCACAATAGCATCACGCTGCGAATGCATCTCCAAGTTCGTACGAGCACATGCAGATTCCCAATCTTTCTGTTTTTGCTCGTTCAACTGCTTCTGCTCTTCAAGCTTCCGCTCAGCCTCAGCAACCCGCCATTGCAAGCCTTTTCTCTCCGCATTAAACTTCTCTTTTTCTTCGGAAAACGACTTCTTCGCCTCCTCAAACTCAAGAGTTTCTTCCCCCATCGACCTCCATTCGCGAAGAATCTCTTGCGATGTGGCAAAGAAGTGAACCCCAGCACTAACATGGTCATCTATAAGGGCAAAGCGGTTGCGATTCTTCTGGAACATCCTCTCCGCGGGCGGAAGTGACAAAGAGAAAAACTCATGACAATTCTGTAAGTCAGTCATTCGAGAGCCCTGAGTAAGGCTCCAACGGGGGACGTGCGGCAAATCATCACAAGCTGGATTGCCCCATGAATCATCAGGAACACGTTCAAAGTGCGAGTCCCGCACAGTGCCGGAGGTAGCCCCACCCCCACCAGGAGGACGTTTTGTGTAAATGGTTTGTTGCGGAGTAGTCTCACTAGACTCCATCTCCACTTCAACACCTTTACCCTTATCGCCTCCAGCAACATCACCTCCGGCACCGTCGCCTCCAGCAGCATCACCTCCCTCAAATATACCTTCAACAAACCCTTCACCACCCTCCACATTCGCACCAACACTGTCACGTGGAGGGGTCAAGCCAACAGTCCTCGAGGGAGGAGAAGTAGGTGGAGTAATCTGAGAAATATCCGCCGCACGAGGCTTCTTGCTAGTCTTGGATACTGCCATAAGACAACAATTAAAGAACAATCCAAAGAAAAATACGACAAACGTACAATGAAAGAGAATTACCAGGAAGAGGAGCAGAGGCAGCATATATCTCCTCCAACAAATTCCCACGACCTCCACTAAACACGCCCAAATCAATCTCAGACTCTGAGGGCGCTGGGGGGACCTCTTTCTGAAGCTTTGCCTTCATGGCAGCAAAAGCAGCAGCAGCCTGCTCATCAAGGCGACGTTTGTGATCATCGAGAGCTTTTTTCTTCATATGCTCAGATAGGGTAGCACTGTCATCAGGATCCGACTGTTGACTCTTTTCACCAACCCCTAAGCCAGACAACGTGTCAGAAACTACCACATAACCTAGACAAGGATGAGGAGAGGGTCGCTTACGAGAAGAACCAGCACCTTTACTCTCAGGCTTATCCTCTCTCCTTCTAGACTTATCGGTCCGTGCCTTCTTCCTCGTCTCCAACTGGGCAGACGGATCAACAGATGCCTCCGCATCATCATCATCCCCAACAATTTCATGCACGGGGTCAGCAACACCACCAGGCGCGGTACCTGCACGCGCGTAATGAGAGGTTAGATCTCCAACATTCGGGTCAGAACTCCCACTAGAAAGGATGATAACTTCCTCTCGACTCGAATCGACAAAGTCATCCCAAACATCTTCACCTAGAACTTCATCAGCATATCTGCTCAGGCTTTCGTCGGTAGGATGCAAAAACCAACCCCGTATCTGCTCCAACCACGTCGGATGCCCATCAGCCTGGATAGCCTCAACCATGGCACCCGCTGATTTAGGGTCCAAGGCATCCAACAAACTGTAACCAACTGCAAAATGGCAACAAAAGTAAGGACACATAGTAAACACAAAGGGACATAATCAAGTGGTAAGACAGGAAAGAACCATACATTTGCCCTTATGGCTATACGCAGGTTGACCCAGCGGATGTTTAGGAACCCACAGCAAACTCATCCCTGCACCAACTAAAGCCATCTCATCCAGTTGAGAAATAGCGGTCGGCTTCGCAGTTATCTTCTTATACCAGTCTTGATCACCATAGTTGGGAAGAACATCCACCTTAGGGATCCCTTGACTCACTTGCCGATATAACATATCTGTTGGAATCACACCACGACGGATGTAAAAAAACTTTTGTTTCCAGTCATGGATGCCCTTTAATGGCACAGAACAAACTGGAGCAACCCCTGACCTAGCTTGAAAAGAGTAAAAGCCGCTGGTATACGAAACACTGTAGAAAGCGTTGAACATCTCAAACGTAGGCTCAACGCGGTAAGACCTACAGACAAATTCGAAATGGGTAATCCGAGGGAGCCCAATCGCATTTATCTGAGAAATATGGAGCCCATAACCCCTCAAAACAGCAACAGTGAATTTCGTAACCGGCAACCTAAAATTGCCTTCCCGGAAAAAAGCAGCGTACAACGTGATAAAACCCGGAGGGGCATCCAATGCAGTGGATCCAGAGGGAGGGTACCGAGCCCCCCACTCAGGACGAAAGTTATGCCCCCTCACAAGCATCTGAAATTCCTCCTCCTTCCAGTTAATAACGGCTTGGTCTGGACCAGGAGGAGCCCTACCTCTATGCTTCCTTTTCTTCTGAGTTGGATTCTTCTCAGCCATGATAAAAGTCAGGAAGAAGATGATTTGAACTCAAGAAATTTGAACGATGAAGAAAACACAAGAAGAAGGTAGAGAGAAAATCACACTTAGAATTCAAGAATGAAGGAAGAAAGGGATAACCGCCCCCTATTTATACCCATCGCATTTAATGCGATGGATAGTGGACCGTCAGGAAACAGGAAAAGCACCCAATAGATGACTGACACGTCACAGGAGAGAGAAGACGTCGGCTCGTTTTTCGGGAAGCATGGGCAACAGGGTCTGCTGATGTGACAGAAAGTCACTGCAAAAGCAACTGTTCGCCTCCGAAAAGACAGGGACGTCAGACGGTCACACCAAACACTTCCCCATAACCACCAAACTTCCAACAGAAGGAAACACAAAAGGGCCGAAACCCATGCGGCATGCGTCCATTTGGCTCACTTTTTTAAGAAGCCAAAACCCATGCGGCATGCGTCCATTTGGCTCATTTTTTCAAAGGCCAAAACCCATGCGGCATGCGTCCATTTGGCCCACTTTCTTAAGAAGCCAAAACCCATGCGGCATGCGTCCATTTGGCTCACTTTTTCAAAGACCAAAACCCATGCGGCATGTGCCCATTTGGCTCACTTTTTCAAGAAGCCAAAACCCATGCGGCATGCGTCCATTTGGCTCACTTTTTCAAGAAGCCAAACCCCATGCGGCATGCTTACATTTGGCTCACTTTTTTCAAAAGGCCAAAACCCATGCGGCATGCGTCCATTTGGCTCACTTTTTCAAAGGGCCAGTAACCATACGGCATGCGTCCACTTGGCTCACTTTATATTCACCAACTTCAACGCGATGCATAGAAATCACAACTCTCATAAGTCCAGAATCCCTCCTAGACGATCAACTCAACTAGAAGGCACACTGGACTGGGGGGACTTGAAGAGGTATGGTCCCAATTCCCTGCCTACATGGCAGGGACCACACCACTTTTGTGCACACAAGGCACCCATGTCACCAGAACCTTCTAGAATCTTCCAGAAGACATCTAGGCGGTTCACAGCTGGCGTCAAAGATGCTTTGCCCAACATAAAGGACAACACGTGTCACCATTGACAGAAGGCCACATAGGCCTGCGACAATCCAGGGAGCAGGGCTGACGCGACCAGTACGAGGTACCCAGCACAAGCGAATACAAGGACGCCACGTGTACCACTACACCCTTCGCGACAGAGCAGACCAAGAGGATATTCCCCTTGGTCGGACAGCTGGCGCGCACCTGCAGCTGGCACAGCTGCTTCCTCCTTCTTCACCCTCCGGCTATAAATAGGACCCTTCATCATTCAGGTTGATCATCTTGGCTCTCTTTACTCACTCTATACACACACTGTTTTATTCATCTCAGAGCAGTACTTATTCTCACGCCGGAGCCTGGTTAAGAGGGAAAATCCCCTTCCCCCCTCTTAACGAGACTAACGGTGTTTACTGTTTTGCAGATCTCAGGCCACCGATACGAGCAAGAGAAGAGGTTGAACCCATAAGTGAAACCACCCTCTTGGTTATCCTTGTGCTAACCATTGTTTCAACACTCTTTTAATGACCTTATGGAATTCCACAGGGGTGTAGCAGGAGACAAGATAGCTAAGGAGATTATTTGGGGGCTTATATTTTATATTCGTGGTTTGTTGGTGTATTTGGAAAGCGAGGAATGTCAAGATCTTCTCAAATGGGAATGGTAATAGTGTTGAGATTCTTGGGGAGGTGAGGTCCCTAGGTTTTTTTTTTGGTTAAAATGTCGTTCGAAGCATAGTAACTTAGATTGGAGAGAATGGTGTAATGTTCCTTTATATATGTTGTAGTTTTTGGCGCGGTTCTGCGGTTTTTTGCCAGATCGTCCGGTTGTTTTATAAAATTTACCTTTTAAAAAAAAAGGAATAATGTGATAGAATTTGTAAGTTAGAAAAGTTACTAACCAAATAATAATGAATATTTAACTTATTTAAATCATTTTTTTTTTTTTGAAAAGGGAACTTCATTAAAACAAACGCCAAACCTCAAACCGAGGCGGCAACAAACAACCCTACAACACAAGCATTACATATTAACAAATTTACAACACTCTTACTATCTAACATCTATATCCTTCGATCTAGTTTTTAGCCATAAAAATCCAACCGTCTTGATTTCCCGAATAATCCCCCCAAGTTTCATATCTTTGTTGTTGAATTTTACCTCATTCCTATCTTTCAAAATACTCCAACACCCAATTCTAATTATACCTTGAACCACCTCTTTTTTCTTCCCTTTTAAACCGATATTCTCATGAGTTTCGAGTAAATTCTTAACCGAAAACGCCAATATTTTTGGAATCTTGCACCACATGCTAACGATAGACCATAACATCAACGCGACACTACACGAAGTGAATAAGTGTTCCACTGATTCTTCCTCTAATAACCAAGAAATAAATGTATGTTTACCTCAATAATTGAAACCCTTTTGGATCTATCATCATCAAAATCCAAGTAATTTGATGGCCCATGCACTCACCCAGCCATGCTTATTTAATGTCTATGCATATGATGCAATTATATTTTCAACATTCATACCTATCATCATCAAAGTTTTTTTTTTTTTTTCTGTAGGAAAGGAACTAGTTTTTTAACGAAATCATAATGGATGCATGGAAGAACAATTGCATCTTTATTTATCATTGGAAAAATTATACGTGTTGCCATTGTTCATATATATTAATTGACAAATGTCGGTGTAACAGTAATTTTCAAAGTTTTAGGACATAGCCATAAATCTTTCTCCATCTTTACTTCTAAGTTCTACACTCTTTTTGTTTTTTCCCTCATCGCACAAAACAACCACCTCAACAGAAACCACTTATCTATTTACATAAATAACTAAATATATAAGGCCACGTGGGGTTAACCATAATTATCCAAGTATGATTAAGATTTTTAAATGTCTCTAAATAGTCCTTGAACTTAGATAAATTTAAATGTAAGGCTTTTAATTTGATACTTTTCATAAAGTACCCTTATTATAAAATAGTTCATTTGAAACAGTCTAAAAAATAGCTAAAAGTTCACACGGGTCAATAGAATAATTAATTTATCACATCTTAAAGGATTTTTTTAGTTTTGAAAACGTTATTCTTCCGCGGTTTAACGCATTACGACGATATCATCTAATGTAAATTATTTTTATGATTTTAATCAATATAAAATATGTGTAGATATCATCTTGGGCAAATTTATTGGATTGCTATAATAAAAAAAAAAATCGATACTACCTAAAACACCGCCGCGTAGCGTGGGTGTTTTTTTCTAGTTTATATTAATACCATATTTTAGGCGGTGTGTTTTTACATGAAAATTGATTATTTTTTTATTAAATTTTTCAAAATCTTGCACATTATGTTCATAAAAGCCTTGAACATGTATTACTTATGGATCCACCACTTATGGCCCAGTGGTAGGGAGGTTTGGGTTCTTCAATGGAGATTCAAGTTCATTCTCCACTTGTGTCACTTTGGTGAATTAGGCAATGATGGATAGAGCCTAGCCTCCTTGTAGAGGTGTCAGGTTGTATCATGATCACACCCGGGTTTTCGTACCACCGTGTGTTACACCAGAGAGTGTTCAGCTCTCATGGTGGCACAACGGCTGTCAAGTGGCATTCGGTGGTAAAGTTTCCCTGGGGAATGCCCAAGCCAAACTCTGAAGCCAGCATGGGCCCGGTTAAAACAACATAGTATGACCGGAGTGGGCCAACGGAGCTCTCCAATTGCTCACCCGGGTTTTCGTACCACCGTGTATTACACTAGAGAGTGTTCAGCTCTCGTGTTGGCACAATGGCTGTCAAGTGGCATTCGGCGGTAAGGTTTCCCGAGGGAATACCCAAGCTAAACTCTGAAGCCAACGTGGGCCCGATTAAAACAACATAGTCTGATCGGAGAGGGCCAACGGAGCTCTTCAATTTGAGGTGTGCGGTAGCCTAATACAAGAAAGTTGTCGTTCTAAAAAAATGTATTAGTTATGGTTTTTGCAAAACCCCAGGTGTCATGTAAATAATGCCAATTTCCAGTTGAGAGAATACGGTGTTTGTGATGTTTTTGGTGGCAGGTGTGTAAGTGTTTTGTTGACTTGCTTCTCGTACATATAAACTACAAGAATGAAGGGCAGATTTGTAAATAGCATGTGTTGTTAATCTGTAATAATTTGTTTATTGGGAACAAAAAATCTCGTTTCAAGATAGTGTGGGGGGTGGTTGGTGGTGGAAGTGGGAATGGTGGCTGGTGGAGGTGGTTAGGTGGGGGTGGTGATAGAGAGAGAGAGATATGGGTGGTAATATATAATAATAAATTTTAAATTTATTTTTGTTTTATTTTTAACATAAATGGATAAAATGATTAAAATACCTTTGAGTGACCAAATTTAACAAGAGAAATTAACTGGGTTAGGGTTAAATGACGTAACGTGTAAGATTTTGGTAGCGCTTGTTATGCAAGAATGAAAGGTGGAATGGAATGGATCATTGAGAAGGAATGAAGAAAAGAGTGTTTGGTTGGTCAGTGGAATGAAATCGCTCATTCCAAAATCCATTCCATTCCCTTAAGATCATTTCATCCATCCCCCCTGTTTTTTTTTTTTTTTTTCCATTTCATTCCCTCTTCACTTTTCATTAACAACACAACAACCCACCCCCGTTGACACCACCCACCACCACCTTCATCCACTCTCGTCACCCGCCATCGCCGTCGTCACCATCCATCGTCATCGCTGCCACATCCGATCACCGCCACCACCCACCTTCGATCATCGTCGCAACCATCTCTGACCACTGCCGCCACCCACCTCCGCGGTCACCCACCACCACCACCGCTGTCACCACCTGCCATCGTCTCCACCCACCACCGCAGCCAACCACCGTCGCCGCTACAACTGCCACCTATCACCTCTCACCATCACCGCCCATCATTGACCACCGCCATCCGATTTTATTCCTTCGTCTTTTCCCGCATACCAAACAACAAAAAGTAATATTTCATTCCATTCTCATATGGCAACCAAACAAGACATGAAATGGTAATGATCAATTCCATTATCTCATCCATTCCATTAACTTGTCCATTCCATTCCCCCGTCCATTCCATTACCCAATACTTGAAACATTAAGTACAAAACTAATCAATTTCCATGCAAAAAGACAGTACCTGAGTTATGGTATTTAACATAAAGGATTAAAAGTGCAATTTTCACTTTATTATTATTTATTTATTTGTGTATTTAAAAATAAAAAATTAACGGGTTAACCTTAATTGATTTTAACTAGTAAGGTAGTTTTTGATATGTAGAAATGAGAAGTGGAATGGAATGGACTATTGAGAGTGAATGGAGAAAAACGTGTTTGGTTGGTCAAAAGAATGGAATCACTCATTACATAAGGCATTTCATTCCTTCAAAATCATTATATCTACCCCATGTTTTTTTTTCCATTACATTCATTCTTTCATCCTTCATTAACATCACAACCCACTAACATAGCCACCACCCGCCATCGTAGCTACCAAGGCTGTCGCCGCCAACCACAACTACTACAGCCCGTCGCCGCTGCCACTACCCACCTCCGTCACCGCCGGCATCCACCCCCCTACCGCTGCCCACCACTGACATTCACCACCTCCCACCGCCGCCGCCACTACCCACCGTCGTCCCCAACCTCTACCGTCGCCACCCACCAACGCTAACCTCCACTCGCCACCATCGTCACCCACCTTCATCATGACCCACCTCCACCACCAACACACGCCACCATCAGTGGCGGACCCAGAATTTTTTTCCAATGGGGTCCCTTTTTTCGGTTTTCAAAATTTTCATAACAAAACGTTAAAATTTTCGGTCGGTCCTCGTTTGGGTCGGGTCAAAGCGAGGTCTGAACTAGATTTAAAAAAAAAACAGGAAAAACAAGCTTTACAAAGATTGAACCCATGACCTCTTGTTGGTAAAGAGGGGGATTTACAACTACACCAGCTTTCCTTTTCATTTTGTGGTGTCCACCTAATTGTATTTGTGGGGTCCTTATACAACTTAATATACCGAATCTGCTAATTTTTTTTAAAAACATTGGGGTCCGGGGACCCCGATCCACTCTATGTGGGTCCGCCCCTGGCCACCATCCACTGCCACCACCCATCCCTGCCGCCGCCACCGCCACCTATCACTACCCACCATTACCTGCATCGCCACCCGACCACAACTGCCACTCACTACCGATTTTGGTCCTTCGTTTTTTCTTCTCTACCAAACAACACAAGGTAATGATTTGTTTCATTTCTACATGATAATCTAACAAGCGATGGAACGATAATGATCCGATCCATTACCTTGTCCATTCTATTCCATTCCATTATCTCGTCTATTCCATTACCTCATACTAAACCGACCTTAAGTTTCATACGTGCAACGCCGCATGGAAGATTTATACTACAAAATAAAAATTATTTACAACACCACATAGTAACTGTATAACCAAAAGATAAAATAGAAAAAAATTGTGATACGATTGAAATGATATCAACATGTGTTATACATCCACTGAAAATAATAAAAACGAATGCACCAACATATAGTCTAAAAATTACTCACATCTATGTGGCGACGGTGGCTGTGGCGATGGTGACGTAGAGAGTGGGAAAGGGGGTTGTATATATAAAGTTAATAATAATAATAAAATAATAATAATAATAATAATAATAATATTAAAAGTTCGAAAAATAAAAAATAAAAAAAAACAACTAGGAGTGAAGTGTCATTTACATCCCTAGATTTTAAGTGTCATTTACGTCCCTAAGCTAACTGAGTTACGAGTTTTTTTAACTAAAGTTAGTTTTTTGGATTAAAATGGTACGTTTTAAGAATGTAAGGGAGAAAATGATACAATTTTGAAATTTAGCCTAAGTGACAAAATGAAACAAATCACTGGATGTAAATAACACTTAACTCCTCTTTTTATATTATTCTTTCTGTTTACTTCACTCGCAAACATAATGAGAGTGAATATCAGTTCTCTATATTTGGAGATTTGCTATTGTGACTTTATATTTTCTCTCTAATAGAGAATGAGGTATAGATATTCTTTTACGATTCTCTGTATTTATCTCCGATCTATTAAGATAGACATAAAGACTCCAATATAGATGATTGAAATTAAATTCTTAAAAAGACATTTACTTGATAGTGAAAACATGGGTTAGTGATGTATATAGTTTCCGAATGAAATGATTACGTGTCATCACTTGTGACTATTAGTTGCTTAAAATCTAGGTATGATGGGTACCCCACAAGATAATTGAGTTAAAAAAATGTCTCCTTGTATAAAACACTCAAGGCCCACTAAATTATATTTTTGTGAATCATGTGTGTTTGTGTGTATATATAGAGTAATGCAGTTAGTGGTTTATATGTGAAGAGTACAAACCAACAAAACACAAGTAAGTTTAAGCTAAGGTGGGGAGCTCAACACCTCAACTCTTTTTGTTTGATCACCTATATGGAGAAAAGTAAATCCTTCCCAAATTACTTGACTCCGTACGGGGAAGCCCGATTCGCCTTTGAAGATCGCGATAAATCGTTCAGCTTCAATGGGCCTGAAGATCGAAATAATCCTGAAGTGAAGAGAAGAAAGAGAGTGGCATCATATAACATGTACACCAAGGAAGGCAAACTCAAGTCTTCTTTCAGAAATAGCTTCAAGTGGATCAAGAACAAGTTCACAGACACATATGATTTCTCTTGTTCTTGATTTTAATCTTGTGTGTGTACATAAGTGTGTTGGATTTTTAGTATTATTATTTTTATTTTTATTTTTTGTTGCTTCATGTTGCCTTTATTGTTGCTTTACATTTTGTTAATGAAAGTCTGGTTTATATTATCTGTGCACGTGTCTAAATTTCATATGTAGATCTTAAACTTAAATAAATATAATACTTATGCTGTCATTAGGATTGACATGGCTTCAGTGGTCTTTTTCTCATAAAAAACGAATTTAACTAGGATTTAAAAGTGGGAAATGAATATTGCTTCAACTATTCTCATATCCTTAAATCTTATTTTCATATCATTTTTCACTCTATCTCTATATATATATATCTATGTACATATGTATAGATAGAGATAGAGAAGAGGGGTGTATGAATGTCACATATAAATGTTAGGCTTTTTTTTTCTTATTGTCTTGTATACTTATGTTATTTAAATACCAAATTGTTAAAAAAGGAAAAACTAATAAATGGCCAGCATCATCTCCTAAAATTCAAAGGTCTAAAACACGATGTATCCTCCTCAATTTCAGCTCCATTGTAAGGTCTTCGACCCAAGGATCACACTCAAAGAATAATCACCAGGTGTGCGGAATCCACCTAGCAATTACTACCGTAGAGTATTGGATCAAGAAACAATAGAATGAAAATGATGAAGATGCTTAATGACGTCACACACAGTAGCCGTCAATGCACACACAGTGGTAATGATTATGGTTTACTTGAAGAACAAACTTTTCACAAAAGAAATCTTCACGTCTAACATTTCACTAAATATTTTATATACAATGGGAAGTCCTGACTACAAAAGTCAGGACATAGAAAGGCCCAAAGCCCAAAACAATACAAACCCTGACTAAACAAACATCTAAAATCGGACTAGGGAACAAACCCTAAGTCCTGACCAAAACATAAGCATAAATTCGTACCAAACATAATAGTTTTAACAATTTACATAAAACACCCTTGAAGATTTGAGAACCTGCGCTTATCACCCAAAGTGCATTTACATCCATGATGTTTTGTATTTCCTATTATACCTCTATTGTAATGCCTATAAATAAAGGCCTTTCTTTTCGGTGCAATGCACCAAGAAATATCAATACAATCCGTAACTGATTACGAGTGATAATATGGTATTAGAGCGACGCTGAATGATCCTAGAATCAAACAAAACAGTTCTGCACATCATCTACCGATTACCCACGGATCCTCTCTTAGCAAGTTACCATGACTAGTGACGATAGTAAAGCCCACAAAAGCAACATTAGCAACGATAATTTAACCATCCAAATTGCCATCCTCATCAAAAATGGTCTCAATCCCAACCACCAAACCCAAAACAAAATCTGTCAAATAGCCTCAAAATTAGTCTCAATCTCTACGTCAAAACTATGCTTTATGGGCACGGATGATTAAGGTGGCGATAGAAGGTAAATCAAAAATCCTACTAAGCCATTTATCCACAAATCCACCAAAAACTACATGAAATATATGAGCAATGGGAGCAAGACGACCTGGTTGTGTTCTCATGGCTTATACAAAACAAAGAGCCTACCCTTGCCAACAATTTGACTGAGTTTCCCACTACAAAGTCGCTTTGGGACGCTTTAGTTATCACATACAGCAGTAGCAAGGATAAGCTGCAAACTTTTGACCTTCATATCAATGAGAATGATCTCAAGCAGACCAACATGCCTCTTAAAGATTTGTGGATCATGATGTAGGGAAACTGGGGAGAGATAGAAAGAAGAGATCGGCCAAATCCTATGAAATGTGCAACTAATATCACTACTTACAACAAAATAAGATCTGAGCGGAAATTATTCGAGTTTTTGAATGCCCACGATCGCAAATACGGCCCCATCAAAAGAGAAATCTTGCGATGGTATCCCTTGCCCTTAGCTGAAGAAGCCTACGTTGCCGTAAGAAAAAAAAACCACTCACCAACATATTGTTGGGGAAACTTCAGGTGGCACATCATCACAGCAGGGCGTGGCAATCAGGCTTGTTACCGAGGGCTCAAGATTCGTTGTGAAGGGGCAACGCCAGTTAGACCGTGGGCAATCAATGGGGTCTTCATATTCGGTGGGAAAGTCACGACAGAAGTGCAACCATAGTGGAATGATAAAGCACACAAAAGAGTAGTGCTTTAAACTAGTATCGTATCCCAAATGGTGGGCTGACGACCACAAGAAGGGTAAAGAAAGCATGGTGGCGACATCCGCGGTTAACCTGGAAGTCACTAAAAGTGGTGGAGACCATTTGAGGCAGTCGCGGGTAACCTGGAAATCACCAATAGTGGAGAAGACCACCTGGGAACCGCCAGAAAAGAAGATGGGTTTGGGTGCCTAGCGGCAACAAATGACTATTAGGATCCGGAAAGGCGGTATAGACGGAAGTTTGGATAAGATAAAGCTAGTTTGGTAAAAATTTCGGCATCATAATGTTTAGATTAGCATGATTATAGAAGCTTCCATTAATACCGAAAGAGCATACATCATTTTACAAGCTGGAGAGAAATCTGAGGTCTCTCCAGCCGTTCCCCAAAACTTATGAACTTTAAATACATGACTTCCTATTTATTGACATTAGCTTTGGAGTGGATGGATGAGTCCTCATCTGTGCAGATCAGCACTCGTCCTCTCCAAAGTGTCGTCCTCTCGAAAGGTGTCGTCCTCTCCAAAGTGTCATATGTTCGTATCTCACTCTCAACTATACAATATTCAACACACGCTCTATCTAGTCTATTTGTATAGTGGCGGACACACACAATATGCCCTAACAATGACGAGGAAAAGGAAGGCGCATTAGGTATAGGGTTTAAGAATTTACTCTCAAGCCCTTCCACTTCTGTTCATTGTATTTTAAACCCCAAGTATTTTAGCCCTAAAGTATTCAGTTTACTAAGTTTACTAAACAGCCCGCAAGTTTCTAATTTAACATAATATAACCTCCAACCCTCAAATTTTCTAAAAAGGGAATCTCAACATCCTATAACCAATGGGGAGGTTAACATGGCAACAAATTATGAAAAAAAAATAATGATAATAGTTCATGCATTTTTTTTATTGTGGTGCTACTGACACCCTGACGTTTCATTTTTTTGGACATGTGTTCAATGTCAAAGCCTCGAAAATCTCAAATTCGTACAACAAATGAGGGGATAGTTCAAGTAAAGGGGGGAGGAACAATTGAAATCTCTTTGACCTTGAAATTATCAAATTGCCTTTATGTCCCATATTTATCACATAAATTGTTATGCATCGACCATGTTATAAAAGAATTAAATTGCACGGTACTAATGTGCCCTACCTTTTTGTATTCTACAGGACATCAGGACGGGAACAATTATTGGACGGGGCACTGAATACCTAGGATTTTACTATGTGGATGAAGTGAATCAACAAGGTACTGAGATGCTTGCTCATGGAACTATGAATTGGGAATCTTGGTTACCTGTCCACTGGTTATTTACATCTCTTATTTCCTAAATTGTTTCCTTCGAATAAAGTATTAAGTTGTGAGACTTGTGTTTTGGCCAAGAGTCATAAACATACCTTTAACCAAATAAGACTAGAGTGGATTGTCTTTTTTCATTAATTTATTCGGATGTGTGGAGGCCAGCAAAAGTTATTGGGGGAAAACTTTCGGCATTTTTTGTTGTTTATTGATGATTGTACACGTATGACGTGAACTTGTTTCCTACAAACAAATCATAGGTGTTTGATAAATTCACCATGTTTTATACCATGATCAAAACCCAATTCAATTCAAAAGAGATATACAAATTCTATGATCTAATAATGGAGGGGATTTTGTGAATACCTCCATGAAACAATTTTGCCAAACAAAAAAGTAATTCATCAAACCTCTTGCTCTCATACCCTTGAACAAAACTGTGTGGCCGAACGTAGAAACCAAATTCTTTTAGAGATAACTCGTGCCCTCCTAATTGAATCCCAAGTCCCGATATCTTTTTGGCCTGACGCCCTTCCCACAGCTACCTATCTTATAAATCGTCTGCCAACCAAAGCTCTTGATCACAATACCTCTCTTCAAACACTTTCTAAATTCATTAAACCCCCGTCTACCCTTACTCTCAAACCTCGGGTCTTTGGTTGTTCTGCCTTTGTCCATATACCCAAGACAGAAAATACCAAACTCGATCACCCGGAAAATGTGTTTTCATGGGTTATGGAGTAGACCAAAGGATACTGGTGTTATAGTCTGAAAAAAAACGTCACATTTATACTACCATAAACTGTGATTTTCTTAAAACCAAATACTTCTAGCATACCCAACACAGTGGTCAGTAGGAGAGAGAGAGAGAGAGAGTATAATGACACATTGAGTTGGTTGAAATAGATGCCATCATAAGGAGAAGTTAATCATAGTATCCAAGCCAAGTCACCTTTAAAACCCACAACACAATCCATGGTTCCCAACCTGACGTCCAAGCTAAGTAACTCTCGAACCCATGATAATTTTGATTACTCTTCTTCTGATTCATCCAACTCTCAAACCCATGAGAGTATTGACATCTCTGATTAATCTAATCATGGTAACCATGAGATAGAGTAGGATGTACCTGTATAGAATGAACAATACAATCCAATACAAACCGAGTCAACTGAAAGATACATTCTACCTCCAAGAGCTAACAGAGGAGTTCCTCCAAAAAGATATTCTCCTGATAAGGGGGAATGGAGTTCAAAATATCGTATGCAAACGTAGCCTAAGGAAACTTACCAAAAAAAAACTCTGGTCACCCTCAAATAAGCTCTAAAATCAGAGAATTAGACAGAAGCAATGAAAACAAAACTGGATGCATAGAAGAAGAATGATACATGGGAGAACTTAGCTAAACTCTAATTTTAGCAAGATTTAGAGTTTAGCATGAATTAGAGTCTAAATATGTGGACGCATCGTTTCATCAATACACACCCTAACTGGACTTCTAATTATGGTTCAACCCAATCGACATACGGTCTACGGTCCAATAGAAAATAAAACAACAAATTCAGTGTTTGACCCGTTAACGATAAACCTAATAAACATAAAACGACTTGTGGAACTCGGGGATGCTTTGATTACGGGTTTCACTTGTAACAAGTTGGTTTCATTTGATGTCCAAGAGAGTCGGCTGTTTACAAGAGAAGTGATGATCATGTTACGTGTCAAAATAACTAGACCTCGATGTCGGCTCTTCGCCACCTGGGGCTGTAGTATGTTCCAAGGGATGGGCGAACAAGGGCCTCAATGTAATTGTTCTATAGTGTAGGGGGTTATTGGTTAATTAGTGAGTATATAGTTGGGTGTGTTGTAACAGAGGAAGACATCGATGATTTGATAAGAGTTTTCCCTCTTCTTCTGTGTTTCTTCCTTTCTTTTATCGATCTATCTTGATTACCATCTGATCGTATCAATGGTATCAGAGCAATCTTTCCTCTCGACTGTGGGTTAAGGTTAGGGTAACAACAGTGTTCTACTGCAGCAATCGAATTTGGGTTCAACAATCAGTTGTGGGTGACTTCAACAATCGAGTGTTTTGAAGAATTTTTGCAAGCAACAACCAACAACAACAATCGGTTAACCAGACAATCGGCTTCGGAGTTCGCATTTGAGTTTGATTTCAAAGTCACGTTCATAACAGCAGAAACTACTATTGGAGTATAAATCAATTGGGGGTTTTCATTTCAGCAGCAAATCAACATGGAATTCGCGAAGGAGCAGATTATGGCTTGTACACAAGAAGGTACTGTCCAAGATTATTGTGATTCATTCCTGTTCTTGTTCAATCAGGTTAGAAATTGTAAAGAATTGACCGATTTCTATGCTATCTACCTGTTTATATGTGGTTTAAAACCAAGAATTAGGAGCATCTTTGTGAAATGGCATCAATATAGTTGTTTTCAAGTGGAAGATGTAATATCTTTGGCTTTGAAAATAGATATCAATAATCTGAATGATTCTTTCTCTCCATTCGACCCCGAATCTTCTTTTTACATGGAAGGATTAGAGTTCGATTTTAAGAAAAGTCTGTGGGAATTAATGGAAGGTAATGAATGTTTTGAAAATGGAAAAATTCAAGAAGTTGATGTTGTTCAAGAAACGATTGGCGATGAAGTAATTGATGAGTCTATTATTTTTGTTCAAGAATTCGGTACTAATGAGTTTTTAGGACGATGTTTCTAAGGATTTTCATGGTAGTGAGTCTCTAGATCAAGATGTGAGTGTTGAATTTGAAAAGGTTTATGTAAACAACAAAACTACTATCCCTGTGATACCTTATGATCAAGAAAACATAGGACTGAAGGGTAATTCAATTAAGGATAGGGTAAAGATGCTTCCTGGGTTAGACACATTTGAATGGAAACTGGGTATAAACCATTTCATAATTGATGGTCGGGTTCAGGCTTATATCGATGTTCTTGTGAGGGATTTGCTTGGGCATAATCTTGAGGATTCCTTCAATTTTTACAGCTGGAAATTGTCTCTAAAAAGATGGGTAATGATTTTAGCTTCAATTGTCCGAGCTTGGAATATTCATCTAGGGAAAAATATTCAGTTTGGGACAAATGGAAAGTCAAATGGTTATTGGAAAGCAGAGCTGCCACCTAATTTTGATAGAGTTGGCATTGGAAATTTTATTCAAGTTAGGGGTCTGCAAAAACCCAAGCTGATGAATCAAAAAATACAACTGAATATCAAGTTTAATGAGTATGTTGGAGTCTTGGGTTCAACAGAATCATCTGATTCCTGGAAAAAGAGGAAACTGCTAAATACGATAGATACCGGTTGGTTTTGTAACATAGAAGGTAGGACTGGTGAGACTATTGGCTCCAAACTGGTTGTTGAACATATAGATAGAAACAAGGTTTGGGAGGTTGGTGATTATAACGAATGGAAGCCTAGGAAAAAATTTAATTCAAGGTTTGAGACGTTGAGCATGTTTCCTTGGCATATAGATGCCCATTACTTGTATAGCACGAATTATCACTATTGTGGATCAGCTGGTATTGCTACTACAAATTCGACAAATTGGGTTGCTAACTGCCGTAATGTAAAGGCTGATGATGGAAGGTTTATGGCAGAACCTGGATTTGTTGTGGTAGGTTGTTTTGCGAAGAAAAAGGTTTATGTTGGTTCATTGGAATGGGTTAAAAGGCCAGGAGTTACTAAGAATCCATTTTTAGAAATTAAAGAATTAGTTATGAAAGTCGGGATAGATGGTGTGCTTGCAGGTCTTCGTTAATTTGAGGATGAGAGAAACGAAGACGTTACAGGGGTTCATACTTTGACTAGTCAAGGAATCAATGTGTACTTATTCTATAAGGATCAAACGGGTTCTGTTGAATATGTTGCGTCCATACTTGGTATTCCAAAGAAACCGATGTTTTATGTAGTCAAAGAAGCAGTTTCACTAACTGATAGTGGTGAATCAATTAGGACCAACTGGATTACTTATATCTCAACTGACAGCATGTTGATTTCTTTATTATGCATGATGATATGCTGGTCTAGATGATTAGTGATGTGTTGTTTTACTGATCTCAAAAGTTGATATTACTCGTATAATGTTGGCCTGAACCATCAATTTTTGCCACTACTGTGGGAAGATAGTATCACTACAAGAAACAGGCACCTTTAGCGACGACACGTGTCGCCGCTAAAAGTCCTTTTCTGTCGCCGCTATTGACTTTTAGCGGCGACATGTCGTCGCTAAAGGGTCGCCGCTATAGATCGGTCGCTATTGGTCCCCTGTCGTCGCTAAAAAGAGTCTGTCGTCGCTATTGTGACTGACTTTTAGCGGCGACATTTGTGACTTTTAGGGGCGACATATGTCGCCACTAAAAGTAAAAAAAAAAAAAGAAAAAAAAATAATTCACTGCTATTTACATTGTTACCCACATACAATTACATGCACTTTTTTTTAGTTTTTCCTAAGCATACATGGACCAAAACGTTCACAAGTATAAGTATACAAAGAATTAAACAGTAATTCACATTTAAACAACCAAAAATTACATAGCAGTTTGTTTATATCACCATATTAAAACAGTAGTAACTAGTGCTTTCAACTCGCGTGTTGTGGCGGGGATGACAAACATTTGTAGTTTGACCTTGTATGAGCTAAACTACAATTTGATTCACGGACCTGTTATGTATCGAAAAGCACCTGCCGCAACTTAACTTGTCGGAAGATGGTAGTTTCTGGCCTCTCTTCATATTCTAAAAAATGTATTAAGTTAGTAATATGCAACAAATTTATTGTAATCTATGTCAGCATTTAAGTTACTAATGAGTTATTACTCATATTTAGTTCTTACCAAAGAAAAATCAATTGCTGGGAACATGGATTTGTATTCACTTATACTTCTCCTCCGATCACAAGGATGAATGCCCTATGCGAATTGCAAAATGTGAGTTCAACAACATATAAATAGTGGGCTAGTTAACGGCTCAAAAGAGGTATAGTTTTTGGTATCTTTGTGCTAGATATTACAAGTGACGTACCATATCCTCTCGACAAAGCTCCACAGCAATGAAGGGAGGACAATTTAGGCTTGAAATTGCAGGACGATTACTGTTGCCCATATTTTCTGCCATCAGTGGAGGCACATCAATCCCAACAGCAGTAGCTTCACCTCCAAAAGCACCAACTGCTGTTTGCATAGTCCTACAAGCATATATAGTGAATTAATCTTAGAGGTGGCAGCTGTGTAATGTGTTAAAACGGGTTCAGATGTAACCTTTTTTTCTCCAGTTTCTAAAATCTTAGTTAATAATTAATTATCTTTACAGAAACAGTTACAATGATAATGTACATCTTTTAATAAAAAATACAACAGGTTGCCTGCCATATAAATAGATTTTGGGCGACTTTCATCCAGTTTAACATGTTCCTCTTTTTGCTAATCTGATTAATTTAACCTGTAATAGGTCCAAATTCTCCTAAAAGAGATAATATATCATGACTTGGATCATAAAAAATAAACCTCATTCTCAACCACATCAAAAAGATAGGGAGGAAGTACCTGAGCAAAGGTGAAACGACCACCAATTCGATATTTTTGATAAGTCTAGACGCATGAACATGCTTCCGAAGATTATCTACCTGTTGGACATATCAAAGTCTCAATATGGAGGTTTCACGGATAAAGCTTAACCAAATTTTAACCCAAATTTTAACCCATTTACATAAATAGGAAAACCAAAACAATAAAACAGAAGAAAAGGAAGGTACCTGGTGCAGCGGACGAGGTGCGGCGCGCGAGCGGCTGAGGAGGTAAGTTGACTCCGAAGGCTGCAAGTCGTGGCGGCGAGCGAGCCTCTGGTCGGGTTGAATCAATCTGGCAGCGCCGTGGGGTTTGGGGTGTTCATAAAACTCGAATGGCATTGAAAATCAAAGGTAGTGCATATATTCAATTATTCCAGGAGAAAAATGTATGTAAACAATACTTTACACATATGTAAAAACCTTAGAATCGAGCAAAATGTATGTAAACAATACTTTACACATATGTAAAAACCTTAGAATCAAATGGCATTGAAAATCAAAGGTATTGCATATATTCAATTATTCCAGGAGCAAAATTTGAAAAATCTAGAAAAAGAAACTATACTGACCTTTTAAATATTACAAAATACAGATATATCATTTCAAATTGTCGTACCAATTGCTACTAGGGGTGCTCATAAAACTCGCGGGTCGAGACGTGCTCGAAGTTCGCTCGAAAAAGTTCGGAAAAGCTCGATTCAAAATCGGCTCAGTTTTAAATGAGCTGGCTCGGCTCGGTTCGGTTTGTAAACACACCTTCCACATATCTAACTTGATTGTTTAAAAAACACAAGCCAAAACCGAGCGAGCCGAGCCAGATCGAATTTTATACGAGTCGAGCCCGAGCTCAAATTTTTGGCTCGACTAATGATTTCGAGCCGAGCCGAGATGGCTCGTTTGAAGTTCGAACCGAGGTCGAGCTGGCCCTGGCTTGGCTCGAATCGGCTCGTTTACAGCCCTAATTGCTACGTGGTTGGTGTAAATATGACAGGTTGAATTAATATAGGCTACATGTTTTACCAGTAGATCTATCCCTAGAAAACATACTATTGAATTCAAAAGTAAATCCGGTTTCTTATCCCAAAAAAAACATCATAAAGGGAGCTTCTCACACATGGAGATCCTATCTGTGCTCTTTTTTGCCACTTAGTTTTTAAGAACAATAAACCAAAGTCAATAATAAACCTTAAAACGTTCAGCAAGCATCTAAACAACTAAGCAAACTCAAACCTGCCCCAAAAAACAATTAACCACAGAGTCAAACCGAGACCCACTCAGGCCACCATATCAGCACTGCCCTCTCATAATCTCGACATCCCCTCTCTCAGCCCTGCCCATAACACTATTATACTTTGGAATCCGTTCAATATAGCAAAAAAAACTGTACATCAAAACTTGCATAATCCGTTCAAAAACAACATACATCATCCGTACAAAACTTGCAGACAGCATTACTTACACCCTAAATCATCAAAATCAAGAACAGAATCCAATATATCACCCCATATTTTTGCTCTATACTTAATCCATAAAACCAACAGAACCCTAATGTGTTCAATTACCACATAAATAGTAAAACCAAATCAATAAAACTGAAGAAAAGGAAGGTACCTGGTGCAGTGGACGTGGTGCATCGAGCAAGCAGTTGAGGATCTGTGAGATGACTCCAAACGCTGCAGATCGTGGTGGCGAGCGAGCGGCTGTGGCTGAGTCGAATCAATTTGGCGGCATCTTGGGTTGGGGTAGGGCTGGTGGATCGATTTGGGGGGGAATGAGTGATTTGTTTGCCCGCCACATGTTTTGTACACCTAAAGCCACAATAAAACATGGACCGTCAGATTGCATAGAGGATCAATGGTCAGGGATTTGTTTTAGAACCTACACACGGATTGGGGCTTTTAGCGACGACTTCTTTGGTGTCGCCGCTAAAGGGGTCGTCGCTAAAAGCCAACTTTCTTGTAGTGTATGGTTTTAGTTGCCTGTTGGATGTTGGGATACAACTGCAGCTTTGATATGAGATTAATAGATATAAAATTCAATATGGGTCAATGGGTATTTGTGGGAAAAAGTTATATTAGAATAAACTACATGTTGAGAGATAGGCTGATCATGGGAATTTGTATGTGTATGAAATGTTACTGTCACTATATACATGTATGGACCCACATAAAGAAGTTGTTGAATTGGCAATATGAGTTTCTTAGAAATAGAATTTGGAAGCACACAAAGAATCATGCTGGTAACAATAAGGACTTTGATTTATATTGCACAACTGAGATATTGATGATTGAGAATTCTTTTCTTGGTACAACCCTGGAACAAATATGCTACTTGTCATACTTGGGATTTGCACTTGGTTTTATGAAGGAATATCATGATGTTTCACAAGACTTGTCATACCTGGGATTTGATAGTTTTATGCTTAACTATGAAAAAGAACAAATTTGGCATGTTATGGAGTCAAATTATGGCTACTGTTAAGTCAAGATGGTGACAATTCAACAAAAGATTTATATCTTTTTCCAGCAAAACATGAAGTTGAGCAGGAGTTTAGTGGTCAAACATTCTCTTTTGTTTTTGACACTTTTGATTAATGGGTTGGGTTGTTACTTTGTACTTTTGAGGTCAAAAGTCTTATAGGAGGGAAGTATTGTTACGTGTCAAAATAACTAGACCTCGATGTCGGCTCTTCGCCACCTGGGGCTGTAGTATGTTCCAAGGGATGGGCGAACAAAGGCCTCAATGTAATTGTTCTATAATCTAGGGAGTTATTGGTTAATTAGTGAGTATATAGTTGGGTGTGTTGTAACGAAGACATCGATGATTTGATAAGGGTTTTCCCTCTTCTTCTGTGTTTCTTCCTTTCTTTTATCGATCTATCCTGATTACCATTTCAGATCGTATCAGATCAAGAATTAATTATTGTCGGAATCTATGTTGATGATTTGATTCTAACAGGGTCAAGTCGTCAGAAAAAAAAATTGAAGAGTTCAAGTCACAAATGAATCGCAAATTTGAGATGCAAGACCTGGGATTACTCGCATATTATCTTGATTTAGAAGTGTTCGAAAAAGAAGGTGATATAACAATAAAACAAGAAAGTCACGCAGATAAGATCTTAAAGCTTAGTTTTCATATAGAAATTTTTTTTTTTTTAGATAAATACGTTTACGACCCCACGTTTTATAATTTTTTAGGTATATATGTTTTAGACTCCAGGTTAGAAATCTCAAGCTCCGCCACCGGAAGCAGTGACGTTATGGGTAGTAAATCAATCGGTAATATCAATTGTTTGCTCCAACAGACTAATCTAAATTATGCTATAACTACAAAAACAAGCCTGAAGGAGTACATGATCTAGAAATTGAGATGAACATGTTCATGAGCTAGTTAGAGATTCCGGTGACTGGTTATCGGTTTTCTTGAGCTCAGAGTCAACCTTCTCTTCCACCTCCTTCCTTATCTTTCCTTGTTCTTCTTTATTCTTATCAATCTCTGCTTCAATTCTTTCCCTCTGCCAACAACAATATTGATACATATATATTATTATAATCAGCGTATTTATTTATTTGAAAAAAGAAAAAAGGGTAATAAGATTATGATATGGACCGACGTCGTCTAGAGTATAGGTAGGTGGTTGTTTAACACCATGAACAGCGGCGCGGTTAGGAGTCTTTCCTGCAAACAGGCGACTCCACCTTACATGGCTGAGATTTCTCGGGGTTATTTTGATTATCATCGTCGTTTTTGCAAATGTTTTTGTTGTGGTTGTGTTTTACATTTAATCTCATCTGGTGATGAATCAAGTGATGATGAGTAGGGTCCGTTCTCCAAGATGGCTAGCATGCAATGTTACCACGTGGATGATAGATACTACACGTGTTCTATTTTTATTTTATTTTTTTAACTGTCAATATATAAAGTTATCACACTCCCACTTTAATCAGACTATATTGTCTTAATCAAACCCCGCTTACTAACTTTTACACGTGTTCCTTTGGTTATTGTTTCTTTAGATATAATCATGAATGAAAGTATATATGCGAGCCCGTCCCTATAGGCTTTCAAGGTTGAGAAGAGGCTTAAGCCCATAAAAAAGTAGGGGCTTCCAACTCTTTAAAAACCTTTGATACACTATATTGGAATGGACGGGGAATGGAATGGACGAGGTAATGAAATGGATGAGGTAATGGAATGGATCTTACCATTCCATGTCTTGTTTGGTTGCCATGTGAAAATGGAATGAAGCATTACTTTTTGTTGTTTGGTATGCGAGAAAAGACGAATGAATAAAATCGGATGGAGGTGGGTGGTGGTAGGTGGCAGTTGTAACGGCGGCGGTGGTGGGTGGAGACGGCGGCAGGTGGTGATCGTGGTGGTGGGTGGCGGCGGTGGTCGGAGGTGGTAGTGACGGTGACGGTGGTCGCAGGTGGTAGCGGCGGTGGCGGTTGATAGCGGTGGCGGAGGTTGGTGGCGACGATGGCAGTGATCGAAGGTGGCAGCGGTGATGATCAAAGGTGGGTGGTGGCAGTGATCGGAGGTGGTAGCGGCGACATTGGGTGGCGGCGATGGCGCTGGCAGGGACGGAGGCGGGTGGCGGCGGCGGTTGGTGGCGGCAGGAGGCGGCGGAAGTGGGTGACGGCGGCGGATGGATGGATGGATGGTGGCTGGTGGCAACGCTGGTGGGTTGTGGTGTTGTTAATGAAAGGTGAAGAGGGGATGGAATGGAAAAAAACAGGGGGGTGGATGGAATGATTTTGAGGGAATGGAATGCATTTTAGAATGGACGATTTCATTCCATTGACCAACCAAACACTGTTTTCTTCATTCCTTCACAATACTTCATTCCATTCCACCTCTCATTCCTGCATACCAAACGCTACCTATGTGTATTACTTCCTCTATTAGGTCAAATAAACAAAACTTAGACTATATGTATTGCAAGGCCCAATTAAAGAACTTGTTTTAAAATAAAAAAAGACTTAATTTCAACTCCAAGCAATATGCAGTTTATTTTTAATTTAGGTCGATATTTTTATTCTGGCTAATGTAACGTCTTGCACGCTCATGCAACTCAACGGTGTCGCCAATTGGGGAGAATATATGGGAAATTAATGGTGTTATAAGGATAGTCCAGGTTGGTTAACGGCTATTTTTTATAGTAATTTCTATACATTGCGCTTTACTCAATCAACTGTTTGCCCTAAATCCCTAATTGATACTTCGAATTTTTTAATTTTGATATTATGTTTGAGAATTTGCAATTAAGACTTGGAAGGTAGAAAGTAGAATCGATGTTTTCTTTGTACCAATTCAAAAGGGGCATGATTTTGTAGTTCGTTTAGGGTCTTCAAAAACATCAGCTAGGTCAGTCCTTAATACACCAACAAGGACCACCGTTTTTAAAATCGCAAAAAAAAAAAAAAAAAGTCATGTTTTTAGCCTAGTAGACCATCTCTTTTAGACGCACAATTGTCAAAAATTTTAGGTCTAAAGGATTTTGTTATTCTTATTCTTATTTGCTTGCTTAATCTTTAAATACGTTTACAAAGCAGGATCTACAACATTAATCAACTATAGACATGAGATACATTAGATGCAAAGAACATAATATGAAGAACCATTGTTGTTTGATATTGATGAACTGAGGAACAAGAGTGAGATGTAACTGGCCATATGTTTTGCTCCGTATGCCATATGGAACTTCAGTGACGAAGTTTGAACGAAAAATCAGTAGGGGAGGAAAGGCGGACTCTCAAATTCCAAATCATGGGGCCGGACTCTCAAAATCCAATATTTTACATAACAAAAAACAAAATTTTCAAATATTCAGTAAAATTAACACTACAAAGCGAAAAAACTGGGGCGACGGGGGCACCCCCGGCCCCAAAGAAGCTTCGCCCTTGTGGAACTCTCTATCTCTTCGTAGATCTGGCCCCATGGTGGCGACCATGAGGCATGGCACGTCAAATTGATCATGCATGTGTTTAACTCACACACCCTTAACTTGCTTAGATGCATTGCAAGCAGTAATCTTGCGGATTGATCTGTGCAAAAAGTACTACTTTTTGTCTCATGTTAGCACAATTCATAAATTATGAAACCAATACACAAATTTTATGTAGAGTTTTTTTTATCTATGATTGCATTTTTATCATCTACTATAGAAACCTTTGAAATGAAATTTTAGTGCCTTGTATATGAAAACCTTAAAGGCTACAATCAACATGTCCCATATACCTTCTTGTAAGCAGTTGAATTGTTCTTATGAAAAATTAAGTCGATCGGTAGGATTTTTGTAACCAGTTGCATTTTTAGTTCAAATCTTAGACTTTATTGGTGTCCATAACAGTTAAATTGTTATATTGACACGTCTAGCTGTTGGGTTTATGTGGTAACCAGCTTAAATATTTTATTTATCAAAACCCGGTTTAATAAATAATAGTCAATTAATTAATCGAGTTAATTAATCCCATGAATCAACTTTATACAAGACAACAAGATCGTATGAAGTATATGTGACAAGTTTAACTATTGATCTCCTAAGATCAATTGTTCAAAACTAGGTAATAGCATTTTCGTACATGTTAGGTTCAAACAATTGAAGAAAAAAATAGAGGAAGGTATTCTGGTCCTTTCCCACTTGAACTCCCCCCCCCCCCCTTGATTTTCAAAGGGCTATAACTTTTTCATATGTTAATAATTAAAAAAAAATACACCGTGTTAACGTGCATTTCATTCTCTTTAATTCAAGCAGGCTATTGTCATAGTTTTCTTTTAAAAAAAATACATGATTTTGAATACAGATTACGTGAATTTGAATACACAACACATGACTATGTGATTTTGAATACCCGTTACGTGATTACGTAATTTCATTATAGTATGTGAAACCAAACTAAGTGATTACGTCATTACGTAACAATAGTTGACTATGTATTATTACGTGACTACGTGATTTGAATACCCATTTCGTGATTACGTGATTTTATTATAGTATTTTGTGTGATACTGAAGAAACACTAAACTAATTAAGGGAACTAATCAGTTTGGTTTATGTTTCTACCATAATGGTTAATCTTCTTATGAATATTTGAGCTCCGACTTGAGGTTCAATCCTGCAAAACAAAACACCGTTACTCGTTAAGAGGGGAATGTGGGGGTTTCCCTCTTAACCGGGCTCCGGCGTGAGAATAAGCAACTGCTTTTGGAGGATAATCAAGTGTTAAGAGTGAGAGTAGAGGGAATCGGATGTTTAACCTGTGGAAGGAGGTCTCTATTTATAGCCGGAGAGGTGTAAGAGGATATGGGCTGATGGGCCTTGGGCCGGAAATGGACAACACAACGGATGTGCTCTTTGTCTCACTAGTGTCAACCGTTTAGTGGCTTCTAGAAGTTCTTCGGTGCTGGCGCACCTTGATTGGAGCCACGTGTCGTTGTTGTCGGCCCTGCTGCTCTTCTGCCATCAGCAGACAAGTGGAGATCGTGGGACAGATGTCTCCGTCCCCTGATTGGTGCCACGTAGGCGTCCTTACGTACTTCTCGTCAGACGATCGTGGCGCACGATTGACCAGAGCCTGCTGGACGCTCATTGGCTCTTTTCATTGCCACTTGTACCTTGTGTACCACTGGAGGTAGCCTTGCGCTGCCTTCCTATGCGGTTCTTGTTGAGCATCTAACTAACCCGCGTGGGTTAGTATGCCCATGTGCTCTTTTAGTATGCTAAGTGTTGATATTAGAACTTCTTGTGGGCGAGACCTCGCGCGACGTATAGCAGAAAGTGGTGTATCTCGCGCGAGACTCTTGGTAGGAAGTTTATTAAGATAAGGAGTATGGTCCCACGCGCAACCTTGGTGGAGGTTTGCGCGGCTTTTTGGGACCATACCCCTTCAAGTCCCCCCAGTCCAGTGCTGCACCATGCGCACGCAAGTGGTTGGAGCTCTGAACTTGGAAAAAATAAAAGTTGAAGGGAATGTGTCTTGCTTTTGGTTGGTGTGGCGCGACGCGAAGTGTTGTTAAGGTGATGTTACCTTGCGCGCCCTCGATAACTTTTGCATGAAGCTAATTGTAATTTTATGGCGGGAAAAACTTCGAAATTTGAACTCTGGCAGTGAGATAAGTCGCTGATTGCGACGTCTGAGTTGACCCCTGGCACGGATGTCATCATGCCGACTGCGACGGTTGCCCTTCGTGTCAGGAGAGTGAGACCTACGCGTGCGTGGTAACCGTCAACCCTGCTTTTCCGTGTGACGTGGCAGCCTCTCGTTGGTTAGCCTAGCGGCGAAAGCGGCACGTTTACCCATCGCATTAAATGCGATGGGTATATATATCCGAAGAGATGTGAGAGGTTCTCACTTCTCTTCTTTGCTTTCCAACTTTCTCTCGTTTCTCCTCTTTGAATCTTCAAGTCTTGTAACAGGTCTTCAAGATTTTCTTCACATCTTCAAGTTTTTTTCCAGAAACTTGCATCTTTCTTCACGATGACTGAAGAACATCAGGAGGGAGTTTCCCCGGAAGAGGGTCCTGTTCCCGTTCTCCGGTGGGATCTTGGACTTTTCGAGCAGATTGTTAGGAGCTTCCGATTTCCACCGGAGTGGGATGCACGTTACCCGGCTCATAACCAGACGGCGGCCGACGCACCGCCGGGTTATATTACGTTATTTGAAGACTTTTTTCTTCAAGGTAACTTCAGATTACCGGCGACGAACTTCATGGGGCACATATTGCACCATTACAACTTTCATCTTTCTCAGATGAGCCCTCCTGGAATGGTAAGGGTTCGTCATTTTGAGTTTTTATGCCGAGCCCATGGCATCGAGCCGACCGTCGAGAAGTTCTGGGCTTTCTACCAACTTCAACGGACGATGGGGTTTTTCTCGTTTGCCAGCCGTGGTGCTGCAAAGAAGATTTTGTTAAATCCACCCAAGAGTTTCCATGATTGGAAACCCAAATTCTTCTTTATTCGGGAAGAGGTACTCCCGATTGCTATGCCTTTCAGGGATTGGAGTGAGATAGTGCTGAAGGAGGACCTTCCGATCCCAAAGAATGCACGTTGGTATCAACAGTTAACCCCTACGCCGAATCGGGTATTTGGGGAAAATGTGTTGGTGGCCGCACGGATGAGTGACCAGTGGTCACCAGATAGCAAGGAGGTGCCTGTTTTGAAGATTGGCGATCAAGTCAGTGATTTTCTTCCTATTCCTTGTTTCGTGTTTTTGTTTTATTTTACTTATGTATTTTGACTTGTAGAGGCGCAACTATATCAAGCGGCTTTCGCTACTTTCGGTGGGTCTATGGGCGTGCGCCCACTGCGCGAGGATGAGGAAAGCTGGTACGAGCAAATTAGAGGCAATTTTATGTACCCGGTTGCTGATGCATTCGCCTCGCCGCCTACCTCGACTGAAGGTGCGCAATTCCCTAAACCTCGTCCTTTGCGCTCTGTGACTTCTGCTGGGAAAGAGGTTGTCTATCTTTCCAGCGAGGAGTCTGTAGGGTCTTCGAACGGCGAGCTAAGTCCGTGGTCTAACATCTTTGCAGGTGTGTTACGCGACCTGGGGGTTAACCCAGAAGAGAAGAAAAAGAAACCCTTGAAGAAGAAGAAAAAAGCCAACTTGGATACCGAAGTGACCAGTAAGGGGGCTGGTAGTAGTCGCGCAACCGCTGCTGCTGGTAAAGGTACTCTTCGCCTTCGACAGAGTGACTTAAGCGATTATGTAATAATTAGTGATTCACTTAAAGGCTTATCGCGCACAGCTGAGACGAAGGCTGGAGCGGGTGGTTCAAGGAGCTCTGGAAGCGCGGGTTCTCGTAACCCTGATGCTGGCGCGACTCCTTCAACTGCCGCGCATGAAGAAGAGGAAGCTGAAGAAGAAGAGGAGGCTGTTGCACAGTTGGTCAGCAGAAAAAGAGTTAGGAGCGAGACCACAGCTGGTGTGGCTTCCGCATCGGTGGTTGGTGCGATTCCCTTGGTTGGGAAAACGAGCAACCTGCGCTCTCTCTATAGATTTTCTCCTGGTAAACTCCTGACTTCTCTTCCTTTTGCTATTTCCCTTGTTTACTTACTTGGTTTCTGCAGAAACCAAGAAGAAGACCCCTGAGAAGGGGGTTACATTCACTGAGCCAGAGCCGAAGAGGCCGAAGATTACCATTAAATCTTCCCAGACTGTTAAGGATAAAAATGTTAATGAGGGGGATGCGGCGAAGGCTGCCGAGGCGCAGAGAAAAGTTGAGGAGCGTCGGAAGAAAGCTGAGGAAGAGAAGCAGAGGAAGGTTGAAGAAGCGGAGAAGAAGAAGGTTGAGGAGAAGAGAGCTGAGGAGGCGAAGAGGAAGAGAGCCTCTGAGTTGGAGAAGGAGAGGGAGCAGAAGAAGGCTATGGAAAGGCCTGTAAACGATCCAGATTTTGAAATCACTAAGGGTTCTGAGAGGAGGACGGAGCCTGAGGTTACGAAACTTACCCACCCCGCGCATACTGAGGCTCATGATCGCACAAAGATAGTTACTACCAAGGGGTCGGGTCGGTATGTTTCCAGCGGCGCGAGCTCTGGTGGGGCTGGGGGCTACAACCCAAATGTCATTGGGGCAAAGGATACCCTCGGTGATATCTACTATAAGAGTTATACAGAGGAAGAACGTGGTAGCGCTCCTCACCAAGCTCCCTGGGGTTTGAAGCAAAGGGACACTTTTCAGGAATTCGGGCCCTGCCGCGATTGGTTTTTAAACTCTTTTACTCCCGGCGAGGTTAACCGGCAGATGGCGAAGACCCATGAAATGTTGTACCGAACTTATGTGATCGGGGAGGCCAATGCACGCGCCGCTAATCATCAAATAGTTCGTGAGTGGCGAACGATGGTTAGGGAGCGGGCAGATTGGGAGGGTTATCGCGAGCGGATGTTGAAGCGTATCACCGATTTTGAGAAGTCCAAAGCTGCCTTTGATGAGGAGAAGGCCAAGTTTGATGCGGACAGGAAGGCAGAGGAATGGGGGCGTGAGGGCCTGAAAAATAAACTACAAGCTGCTGAACAGCAACTGGCCAAGGAGAAGGCCGAGTTTAAGCGCATATGCGAGAAAGATAATGAGCGCGCGTTCGCAGCTCGGAACAAGATTGTTGACCTTGAAGCTAAGATTGTGGAGCTTACTGCGAGGGTTGAGGATGCACAGGCTGAAAAGGCTGCCAAGCAGCAGATTGAGGTTAGCTTACCACTTTCTTTCTTGCTATGCTGTTTACGAAATAGCCTAAGTCTTTTGTCTCTTTTCAGGTTGAGTTGGCTTATGTGAAGGCGCAAATGTCTAGCAAAGATAAGGATCTGCATGCCAAGGATGTCGAGATTACTGAGCTTAAACGTCGCCTGAATGACCAGATTGATAGGTGCGAGTCCTTGGAGATCGACCTCGGAGCGGAGAAAGTTAAGGTTGCCACTGCAGAAGAGGCGCGCACTGTCAGTGTCGCCGCCCTTAATGTAGCGCAGACTAACTACTCTGAGGCGCAAGGTATCGTTGATACACTTGTCTCTGAGGCTGAGTGGATGCGCAATCGTGGAGTAGTGCTGGTAAGTTTGCACTTATAAGCTTAATTTGCTAAAGGTTGCCTTTAATACGCAGTTTTCGTTATAGGTTGCCAACTCTATCCTCAATGCTGGCGAGCTAGACCGCGCTGTTGCTGCTCTGACCGACGTTGCGCGCGCAGCAGGTCATCGAGGAGGGTATCTGGAATGTGCCCAACACGTTGAGGAGATGTTTGGACAAGAGTTTGATGTGAGTCATTGCTCGGTGACTGACCAAGCTCCTATCGAGTTGACGCGTGCTGAGAGTGCTTATGATAATCTTACCTTGCCTGTAATGGACTTGGTTGTGGAGGCTCTAAAGAAAGATGACTGGTGTCAGCGCCTGAAGGCCATTCTCGATCCACCGGTGACTGTTGAGTTATCAGATGAAGAGGAAACAGCTGTCGATGATGGTGGAAATGATGACGATGTTGATGATGATGGTGGGAACGATGATGATGGCGATGATGATGGAGATCAACATGCACTCGAATAGGCTTTGTCGATTAGGCTTTGTGCCTTGTAATTTTTGCTTTCTTTGAATGTAGAACGTTGCGCTGATGCGCTTGTTTTATATTGAATGAATTTTGCTTGTTCTTTCCCGTTACAATTATTGCACTGTTGTTAAAAACTTAGGTTAAATTAGCTCGAATAAATGGAAGTCTTTTCGAGTAAGTGGAACCGCCCGGTCTCGCGCTTTGTTCGCGGAGGACCTTGGAGGCGTTCTTGTTTTGAGAGCTTGTAAGTTGCTGGAGTGTTTTCGTGCTAATCAGAAGTTTAAAATGCATTTGTAACGAAAGAAGTAATAGAAAACATGTCGTATGCTTTCATTGACTTGGAAACGGGCACTTAGGCCAACATACATTAATTGTAAAGGGCGTATAGCCAACATAGGAAAGTAAAAAGGCGCGTGGCCGATAGTAGCGGTTAAAGGCTCAATGCCGATTTGAGTTACATATAGCATTTGCGCAGTTGTTGCGCATTCCACGTTCGCGGTAAGATGTGGCCATCTAGGGTGCGTAACTTGTAAGACCCTTTGCCTAGCACCTCGTGGATCAAGTATGGGCCTTCCCATTTGGGTGCTAGTTTCCCTGGGCGTTCCGCATTTGACGCTTCATTATCCCGGAAGACGTACTCTCCTGGCGTGAATGTGCAGATGCGTACTCTTGTGTTGTAGTACCTCTCCAGTTGCGTTTTGTACTTGGCTTCTCTGATTCGCGCGATTTCGCGCCTTTCTTCCAACAAATCCAAGTCAAGACGTCTCTCTGCCTCATTGTCGATTACGTTAACTGCTGTCAAGCGCGGGGAGGGTAAGCCAACTTCAGCCGGGATAACCGCTTCGAAGCCATAGACTAGGCTAAAAGGGGTCTCGCCGGTACTAGTTTTTGGCAGGGTTCGATGAGCCCACAAGATGCTCGGGAGCTCATCTACCCAGCCTCTTCGCCTTGTGCCCAGTCGGGCCTTTATCCCCTCGACAATACATTTGTTCACGCTTTCTACCTGTCCATTGCCTTGAGGATGCGCAACGGATGTGAAAGTGTGCTCGATTTTCATCTCTTTCATCCAATTCTGGAGGTCTTCAGACGCAAAGTTGGTACCGTTATCGGTTACAATCTTGAGTGGTAGGCCGAACCTGCAGATGATGTGTTCCCAAATGAACTTGCGCACCATCATAGCTGTAGTTGAAGCCAGAGCTTTGGCCTCCACCCACTTTGTGAAGTAATCCACGGCTACTATTATAAATTTTACGACGCCAGGAGCCTCTGGGAAGGGTCCCACCATGTCAATTCCCCACTGCTGGAAAGGCCATGCAGTGGATACAGGGATAAGGTCGTTCTTGGGGCGCAGGGTTTTTGGAGAATGCCACTGACAGGAGTCACACTTGCGGATTTCCTTCAGGGCATCGACATGCATCCCTGGCCAGTAATATCCCGCGCTCATGATCTTCGCGACAACCATGCGTGGTCCCGAATGGATGCCGCAGATCCCTTCGTGGATCTCCCTGATCAAGTAGTTTGCATCCTGGTGGTCCACGCAGCGCAGTAGTGGCCCTAAGAAGGATTTTCGGTACAGAATACCGCCATTCATTTCGTAGTGCAGGGCCTTGTTTTGAATCTTCCTCGCCTCCGCTTTGTTTTCAGGGAGTATCCCTTCTTGCAAATATTGGATTATAGGGGTCATCCAGGATGGTTGCCCCATCTCAATCACGTTCACTTGTCGCAGCAACACTGATGGGTTCTTGAGTACTTCTATTCTTACATCTTTGGCAAGGTGTTGAAAAGAAGTCGAAGCAAGCTTACTCAAGGCATTAGCTGGTTTGTTTTCGGAGCGATTGATGTGGATTACTTTGTGAGACTTGAATTGTTGAAGCAATTCTTTTGCCTGCTCTAAATACAGGGCCATGACTTCGCCCTTTGCATCGTATATACCATTAACTTGGCTGGCTATCAGGAGTGAATCAACATGTGCTCGTAGGTTTTTAGCTCCCATTTTGATGGCGAGGCGTAAGCCTGCCAGAAATGCTTCATACTCCGCCTCGTTGTTGGTGTTTTTAAAGTCCAACTTGATGGCGTAAGTAAATTCGTGATTCTCAGGGCTCACCAGGCGCAGTCCTGCTCCCGCCCCGTCCTCGTTTGAGGCCCCATCAGTATAAAGCATCCAAGTCTCATCTGTCACGTCTTTTTCAGGAGTCTCCACTAACTCACATTCTTTGATTTTATCGGCCGGCACTTCTGTGATGAAGTCGGCTAGGACCTGGCCCTTAATGGCTGGGCGTGGCCTGTACAAGATATTATGGCCCCCCAGCTCGATGGCCCATTTTGCTAACCGCCCTGATGTCTCTGGCTTTTGCAATATCGTGCCGATGTGGAAATTGGTAAGCACGGTTATCACATGCCCTGTAAAATATCTGCGCAGCCTTCGGGAGGCGTGTAGCAGCGCGAGAACCAATTTTTCCATCGTGGAATATCTTGTTTCTGGGTCAGTGAGTACCCTGCTGACGTAATAAATTGGAGTTTGAACTCCGTTTCTCTCCACCAATAATACCGACCCTACTGCCTTATCCGAGGAAGACAAGTACAGTATGAGTGGTTCTTTGTCGAACGGTGCTGTCAGGGTAGGGAGCTCAATCAGACACTCTTTCATTTGCTGAAAAGCTGTCTCTGCCTCGGGGGTCCATTTGAATTCTTGTTTCTTCACACAGTTGCGCAACGTGCTGATAAAGGGGTACGACTTCGCGGCGTGATTGGAGAGAAAACGGTTAAGCGCGGCCACGCGGCCGGCCAATCGTTGCATCTCTTTGATTGTTCGCGGTGATGGCATTCGCTCTATGGCCTGGACCTTCTCTGGATTCACTTTAAAACCGCCATTTGTGACTATGAAGCCTAAAAACTTCCCTTCTTCCATGCCAAAAGAACACTTGGCTGGATTCAACTTCATATTTACGCTGCGCAATGAATTGAATGTTTTTTCGATGTCCTTCAACATTTGGTCCTCTTCGGGACTTTTAACCACAAGACCATCGATGTAAAGTTCAATGTGTTTTCCGATATCCCCCGCGAAGGTCTTGTCCATCAAGCGTTGGTATGTTGCGCCAGCATTTTTCAGGCCGAAAGGCATCTTTGTGTAGCAAAAGATTCCAAGATCAGTTCTAAAGGCTGTCTTGTCTTCATCTTCGAGTTTCATCTGGACTTGATGATAACCTTTATAGCAATCTAAGAAGCACTTCCATCTGTATGGCGCGAGAGAGTCTATCTTTTTGTCGATCTCAGGCAAAGAATAGCAGTCTTTTGGGCATGCCTTGTTGAGATCGGTATAGTCTACGCACATTCGCCATCCGCCGTTTGACTTTTCAACCATTACCGGGTTCGCAACCCAACTCTGATAACGTACCTCTCGCAAGATCCCAGCTTTGAGCAGCTCGCATACTTGTTCATTCATTGCTTTCGTTTTGTCTGCTCCTAAGCTGCGCCTTCTTTGGACCTTTGGTTCAACAGAGGGGTAAGTGTTTAAGCAATGTTCGGTTATATTGCGCGGGACGCCGGTCATGTCTGCCGGGGTCCAGGCAAAGATATCCATATTTCGGAACAACAATTGCTTTAAAAGCGTTCGGATATCTGACGAAATGGCGTGGCCAATTGTCACTGTCTGTTCTGGGTATTTGCGGTTTAAAACCCATTTTTCGGGCTCGGTTGTTGAAACCTTCGCTGCTTTCGCTGGGCGCACTTCTTCAGTTGACATCACTTCCTTCTTGGCGTAGATGATTGCTACTCCCGTTTTGGTTGGGAACCCTATCGCAGAGTGGGGAGTTGAAGTCACCATGTTCAGCTCGCCTTGGGTCTCCCTCCCAATTAACACATCATGCCTCGATTTCACGGGCATTACCATGAAATTCACGCTTGTTGTTCTTGAATGTTTCCCGTCAGAAAGTGTGCCGGGGAAACTGATCTGACCGAGTGGGAAAACCATCTCATTGCAAAATCCAGACAAGGGATAGTCGACTGGCTCGAGTCTTGCCTTGTCTGCTTCATCCAATTGGTTAAAACACTGCTCATAAATGATGTCAGCTGTACTTCCTGGATCGATGAATATGTACTCTGTTTCATAATGGCCGATGATACCGGTAATGACGACTGGTCGTGTGGCGCGAGGACCGCCGCGCACTACCGGAAAGATGACCTGTTGCTCTTGCCATGCAGGCTCATAGGGGCGCTTGCCCTTCTCTTTTGCACTATATCTCGGTCCGTTGACCATGTGGGTCTCTAAGCGTCGGACTTTTTTGTGATTTCCTTCATCGTGGCGCTGGAGCTGGCGAGTTTCTTTGCGCACGTTCTTCACCAAGTGGCTTAGCTTACCACTTTTAAGTGCTCTCTCGATTTCTTGGCGCAAACTATAGCAGTCATCGGCCAAATGTCCTGAATCTTTGTGAAAATCACAATACAAGTTGGGGTCTTGCCCCTTCTTGTTTGTCATAGGCCTGGGAGCCTTGAAATCGTGGTTCTCCGTCATCAATACCTCTTTTGGCGTTTTTATAAGCGGAGTCCAGTGCTTGTCACGATTATCATCTTTGACTGCTTTCTTGTAACCGATTCGGTCAATTGTTTCGCGCGCGTCCTCTCTATAGCGCGGCCTTTCATCATGGCCTCTTGATCTCCCAGACTTCCAATCATTGCCCTTGTATCTGGTGCGTCTGTTGTTGTCGCGCGTGTTCCCTCTGGAGAATCGGTCTTCCGAGTGATAACTTTTGTTCCCAGCGAGTGATTCTTCGGTTTGCGCAACAATTTTTGCGGCTTCCATGAGTTTATCCCATTCTTTTGGCATTCCGTCTTTGCCTGTGATAGTTCTGATGAGACTATCACAGCGAATGGCTTTCTTGAAATGACAACGCATGAGTTGTTCGCTTACGCCGCCTATCTCCAAACATTCTTTGTTAAAACGGGTGATGAAGTCCTCCAGACCTTCACCATCCCTTCGCCAGATATCTTCTACTTCAGCAGTATCGCGCTGGTAGCGTCGTTGTTGGCTGAAGTAGCTCAAAAACTGTGTCTTGAAATCTACCCATGATTTGATCTTCCTTGGTGGGAGGTTGTCGAACCAGGCGCGAGCAGCCCCGGTAAGAGTTTGAATAAACAAGTAACACCACATAGGCATGTTCCAACCTCCCATGCAACCTACACTTGTGAACGTTCTGACGTGATCATCAGGATCAGTCAATCCATTGAACTTTCCGACAGTTGGAGGTAACTTTTCTCGTGAAAGCGGCGCGAGTGCGATTTTCGGGATGAACTTGGAATGTTCCGCAGCTTCCGTTGGTCTGTATGCCAGGCGGAAATCTCTCTCAGCTTCTTCTGTGTACCCGATGTGCTGTCTCGGCTTGAAGTACTCGTGGTATTTCGGCAAGCGGTTAAAGACTGACGAACCCTCGTCACCTACCCAAGTTGGATCGTTCGGGTATGTCTCTTCCCATTCGTTGTTCATGTTGCGCGGCGTGAGCCGGCTGTGAACAGGGCCTCGCTGAAGGGTTGACGGATAGTCGTAATAACTATCTGTTTCCCCTCTTGTGTCGCGCGTGTCGTGTATGCTCAAACGTCTGGTAGGGGGAGGCCTGTTTATTCTGCCTTGGAGATTGGGCGGTGGGGGCATCTGGCGCGCCCCTTGACTTGGGGGAGTCACCAAGGACGGTTCTGCCTTCAAAACTGCTTGCTGCGCAATCAGCGACTGGTACGCTGCATTGATAGTGGCGATGTTCTTGGCATACCATGAGGCCGGAGTCTCGCCTTCTGGTAGCCCTAGTAATGCCGAAACATTCTGCGGCGGTGTTGGGTTCGACGGCCCTTCTCCATTGTTTCCTGGGGTGACCGTCTGAGTGATGCGGGTGATACTCTCGCGCGGCCCCCAGTATTGGTTACTTCGACTTCACCAATTTCTTCGATTTGGGCTTGGAAGTTTTGGATTCCCTCACCCAACGCCGCGTTAGAGTTGGCTCCGAAGCCGAACTCTGGAATGATTCCTTGACCAGCCATGATCGAAGGAAGAAAAAATGTCAAAGGCTCAAATAAAAGAAGATGAGGATGGTTATAGAAAAAACCGGTGGGCGCCAATGAAGAAACACTAAACTAATTAAGGGAACTAATCAGTTTGGTTTATGTTTCTACCATAATGGTTAATCTTCTTATGAATATTTGAGCTCCGACTTGAGGTTCAATCCTGCAAAACAAAACACCGTTACTCGTTAAGAGGGGAATGTGGGGGTTTCCCTCTTAACCGGGCTCCGGCATGAGAATAAGCAACTGCTTTTGGAGGATAATCAAGTGTTAAGAGTGAGAGTAGAGGGAATCGAATGTTTAACCTGTGGAATGAGGTCTCTATTTATAGCCGGAGAGGTGTAAGAGGATATGGGCTGATGGGCCTTGGGCCGGAAATGGACAACACAACGGATGTGCTCTTTGTCTCACTAGTGTCGACCGTTTAGTGGCTTCTAGAAGTTCTTCGGTGATGGCGCACCTTGATTGGAGCCACGTGTCGTTGTTGTCGGCCCTGCTGCTCTTCTGCCATCAGCAGACAAGTGGAGATCGTGGGACAGATGTCTCCGTCCCCTGATTGGTGCCACGTAGGCGTCCTTACGTACTTCTCGTCAGACGATCGTGGCGCACGATTGACCAGAGCCTGCTGGACGCTCATTGGCTCTTTTCACTGCCACTTGTACCTTGTGTACCACTGGAGGTAGCCTTGCGCTGCCTTCCTATGCGGTTCTTGTTGAGCATCTAACTAACCCGCGCGGGTTAGTATGCCCATGTGCTCTTTTAGTATGCTAAGTGTTGATATTAGAACTTCTTGTGGGCGAGACCTCGCGCGACGTATAGCAGAAAGTGGTGTATCTCGCGCGAGACTCTTGGTAGGAAGTTTATTAAGATAAGGAGTATGGTCCCACGCGCAACCTTGGTGGAGGTTTGCGCGGCTTTTTGGGACCATACCCCTTCAGATACCACACTAAGTGATTACGTGATTACGTAAAAACAAAAACATTAAATACATAATATTTCATATGGAATACCTCATATTTCAGATCTAATCACGTATAAAGGATAAATTATATACAAAACATTAGGCAAATCAACCTATAATAACCACATAATAACTTGTATTAGAGATTTAATCACGTAAAAGCATTGACAATCAAGTTCTTATTATTGAATGTGTAATCAAGTAATTGATTTATATTGAATGTGTAATCATGTAATAGTTTATGTTAAATGTCTAATCATGTAATGGATATTCAAAATCACGTAGTCATGTGTTGGGTATTCAAAATTACATAATGAACTAATATGTATTCAAAATCATGTAAAAAAAATAAGAAAACTTAGCAATAAGCTGCTTGAATTAAAGAGGATAAAATAATCGTTAATACAATGTAATTTCTTTTTTTAAATATTAACGTATAGTTGTTTGAAAATCAAGGGAAAGTTGTTTCAATTGAAAAATGACTAAATTACCCTAACGCCAATGACACTTGTCATCCTCTCCCTTTGAGTCTTGTAGAGGGTCTAACCTCTTTATTTTATTGCTAAAATATCTGGTAACCAACCTAGAGGTGTACAAAAAAAAACTGGTTTTAGAACCGAAACCGGAAAAAAAACCGAAACTGGTTTTTTTTTAACCGGTTTTTTTTATAACCGGTTTTTTTTAACCGCCGGTTTTTATACCGGTTACTATTCTTGATTTCAAAAACCGGTTATTAACCGAACCGGTTATTAAAAAACCGGTAAAAACAGGTTTTTTTGGGAAAAACCGGTTAAAAACCGGTCCCAACCGGTTATACCGGTTATTGTTTTGGACCTCAAAAACCGGTTAGTAACCGGAACCGGTTATAAAAAAAAACCGGTTTTTATTTTGGGTGAAAAAAACCGGTTTTTTTTTTAACCGGTTTTTTAAAAACCGATTAACCGATTTGTACACCTCTAAACCAACCCAGCCTATAGACCCGGTAAGTTCAAATCTTGCCAAAACACTATAAGTGGTTTCATTTTCGTTTCAATTAGACCCACCCCACTAACCTCATCCACTTATTATGTTAACTTGTGAAAAGACAAAACTACCCGTGACAGAACTAACAAAGTCCATGATCTCTTCACAGACCAAGACACCGTTCAACGCCGGTGAACGCAACTCGGATGACCCCCAACTCCGGCTACAATAATCTTCTCAATAAATCAGTATCCAACTTCATCTACAATCGCATCTATAATCTGAATAACCACAAGATCGAAGGGGTTGTCATGAAGCAGGGTAGTTGGTATGGAACCTCAACGTAGTCGGCCCAGAAGACCGCTGCCCCATTTGCACAACCGACCTTCCTCATCAGACTCGGACAATTTCATAACTTTATTTTGGGCATTGTGATGTGATCCCATGAAGGGGCTTAAAGCCGATGTAAACTAATTTGTGGATAGACGTTAATACGAATTGCATAAATCACCTAAATGCTTACAAGCTTTTTTTTGTTACAGAGGATTATTTCGTACTTTATAAACCCAACTGATTTCATATGGAGAGCACAGAATGACAGGAGCATCAACGGTTAAACAAAATGATTTAGACTGAATTTTAGTCTGATTAATTAAAACAAAATGCAGTCTTGATCAGTTTCGACAGCGACAATTGCACTTGCACACAGGTGGAGAAGAAAGATGTGTTACTGGAAGAAAGAAGCAAAAAGGTGTGGATACTGGGTTGTACTAGTCCGAAAGAATGACGATATCTATATATAGGCTAAATTACGATCGATGAAGAGAACAAATACGATCGTTCAACTTTTTAATCGCTAATTAATATAAAAAACAATTGCAGCAACAAAAAATGAAGAAAAGTTTGATCATTTGGTTTTTTGAGGTCCATAAATAGTCTCACTTGTCATAGAACAGCACAGCTTCACGTTTCTTCATGCCTTAACCATCCCTAACGTCTTCTCTGTTATCAAATGCACAAAATAAATTGTATAAGTAAACCCAGAATAGCTATTATTCCAGAAACATACGAGTCGAGCCTTAAAGAAGAACAATATAGGATTGTTCAAATTCAAAACATTTAAAATTTCATCCAAGTCTTTACACAAAATGAATATATACTGTAATAAATATGAAAATAATATTTAGTATATATGAAATTATCCCTCTGAACAAAGCATGGCTTAACACAGGGCCGTCTCCGAAAATCACAAAAAAAATATATATATATATATATTGGCCTTGTGCGAGATAAAAAAATTTGGCCCTATTCAATCTCCATTTAATATAAACTCATCAATCACTAAAATTTGTGAATGTAATTTAAATAGTTATTTTTAGCTAAGTTTAGGAAATAATTTATTAACTAAAGTGAAAGATGCAGTTGGCAAAATTAAGCATTAAATGCCACTAACAAAAAAACAAAAAATAAGCTAAAATAAAGAATTTGGAGACGTCGGGATTAGAACCAGCGTCTCCTTGTTGTTTAAGCAAGGTGGTAACCAGTAGTATAAGGGCTCATTATGTTATCTTCCGATTCAGTGCATATATATTCTATCTTATACAGTGTAAATTTTATACAAAATTAAAAAGATTTGGGCCCTCGGAGGGTTTGGGCCTTGTGCCGTCGCCCACCCCGCCCTGGCTTAACACATACACTATTTTCCCTTTAAAGATAAAATGACTATAAGAAGTGCACTCGAAAGGGAGCTTCTTGTGAACAAAAATGGGATAGTGAAATTCAAAGTTTGTTTACCTTGCGCCTCTTGAACTTCCTTTCTCCACCTTCTAAATCCATGAAAGATGAATTTTGCCCATCAACACCATCCTCCATAGGTAAGGATTTGATATCCTCGCTAAAACCATCAGCTAAACCAGACAGCCTGCATACAAAATCACTTTAGAAAAAAAAAATCACATAAAAGACGAATAGAAAATAGAATCTGACCCATTTCTTGGTTTGATCATGTTTTTGTGCTGCTTTTTTTCCATTCTTGTAAGAGGCGCTCGGGTGAAAAGCTCCTCTTCTCTCCTTGCACGTTCTTCCATTTTTGCTCTATATCTGGTCACGTCTCTATCTTCGGTTCCAATAACCTCCCTCACCTATTTCATGCCATCAAATCAATTGTAATTTTCTTTTGAAGGAACCGCGAATACAAATAAGAGAAACCTAACCTCTTCAGGCCTTCCCTCGAGATCATTCATTAAATCTCTAGTATACTCGTTCTGCAGAGCTTGCCGGAACGCTTGTTTCTCTTTCCTTGACACATTTCTCTCCTGTTTTGAAGTCTTACTTTCATCCATTGATGCAGGGGCAATCTTTGGGGGTCGATACTTGCCATCATTATCCTATAATTCAAATTCAAATTCAAATCAAATAATAATGAGGCCCGCTTTTCAGATAACATCAAATGACATACATGAGCAACCATAACCGTATGCCAAAAAAAAACCACCAAACATGTTATCCTAAATGAAATGAGATGTCCATTTTATACTAACTATTTATATATAGAGTAAATTACTTTTTGAGTCCTTGTGTTTTAGTGATTTTAACTATATGGGTCCAAAATCAAAATGTTTAACGCCCTGAGCCCCTGAACGCTTTATTATAACCTTTTGAGTCCTACTGAGTCGAATCCTTTAACCTTTTGAGTCTAATTTTTTTTTAACAAAACTGGACTCAAAATGTTATAGAATGAACAAAATTGGACTCAAAACGTTATAAAATGAGCGGTTAGGGACTCAGGGCGTTAAACTTTTTGATTTTGGACTCAAGTGGTTAAAACCACTAAAATACAGGGACTCAAAAAGTAATTTACTCTTATATGTAATCAAACCAACCCGACCCCACCGTTGCAACCCGTACCAAATGGCCCATTACCCAACTTTGTTAACAAGAATGCCTTTGTCTGGACCCATTACCAACCCCATTTAAATAAAACAACTCACATCAGGGGCAACTTTGTCAATAAGCATTTCTGGGTTCGGACGAAGCTTCAAAGCATCATCTCGCTCATGAGGCTTCTTGTCATCTGAGCCCACACCATCCACTGAATTCCCAGTTAGCCTCGTTAGTTTCTGTATTTGGTATTGCAACTTCTTATCGATGGGGCGTATCTGCACATGATAGCCGAAACAGTTAACCAAATTATACAACTCAAGCAGTTTTCAAAATCTGAGATGAATAATTACTAAAGAATGACCTTCTCCAAAAACAATCGTGTCTCCAAAAGGCTGTGAACAAGAGGATGCCCCTGAATAGGAAGCCCGTTCGCCTTGCGAAGCAAGTAATATACGAGTGACTGACAGTAACTCAAAAGGAGCAAATGTTTAGCCTCAAGGTAGCTGATCCCATCTGATGTTGGATAAAGACCTGATTTTACCTGATCATAAAATGTTTATCTGTTTGGTTTATATCTATTTGATGCAATCAAGTAAACACAGGTTTGATCATAAAGCGCACTAATTTTAACGTTATTTTACTAATTTCATGAAAATAACGTTAAAAGAGGGGGATGGTTAATCATGCATCATGTTGTGGCGTTGATAGCCGAAAGACAAGGGGGGACATGCACTAATTGACAGTGGTCTCAATTGCTGAGTGTTATGTGCCTTATGTCCAAGGCTTGATGCAAAACTACTATCAAGCCGAGGGTCTCACCGGAAGCAGCCTCTCTATCTGTCTACATCTTACGCTCCTCAGACACTACCTTAGACCACCCGTAAGGGGCGTGGTATTTTCAAAAAAAAAAAAAAAAAAAAAACCCACAAAAAACGCCCGATTCTGCCCAAGCACCGCCCCCTGGGCGTGTTTCAGCTTTTTTTGGTTTTGGCGTGTTTTGAATCACGCGGTTGGGGCGAGAGTTTGACCAATGACCTTCCATCTTCCTATTTTTTATCCAACAAGACTTTTTGATGGTTTTTTGTTTTATTTAATTATATTACATCTCATTTAAAATAAGCCCCACGTCCCCACTACACCCATTTTGTAAAAACGCCCAAATATGCCCCATTGGCTGCCACATGACGCAAAACGCCCTAGGGTGGGGCATTATTCACCCCAATGACTACGCATGGTCTTAGCTTTGCTATTGGTGGGATTTACTGAGTATGATGATGATGATGAAGTAAAACAGAGGTTTGAATAGTTTGGAACCTTTGAAGTTAACAGTTGAACTTTAGCTCTGAGATCATCAACGCCACCTTTTATGTCTTTTAATGCAGTAACTAGTTGAGGAGCTTCTCTGAAAGCAAAACAAGATGACAATAACAAACAATTACAACATATGTTGTATTAGTATACAAAGAGAAAAGAAAGAAACATGAATGGAGTAACTAGATATCATAAAACAGACCTTTCAATTTTGTTATTATTTGTTTCTTCCATACCATCTGCAGCCATCTGAAAGTTTCAAAACTGCAAAGTCTACATAAATTAGACAATTGATAATTATGAGCATTCGGAGAAAGAAGTGAATTCGAAAATCGATGAAGACGAATGATGATTTTGATTGAATAGATCTCTAGGTTGAAGAATTTGGAAAGGGTTACCTCTGGTTTGTGCTTTGACGACCGACTGGGGTTTGAAGAGGTGGTGGCACGATTAGGGTTTTGGGGTTTTACTTTAGATTGTAAATATTTGCTGTGTTCTCGGGTTACTAACAAGGTGTTTGGGTATGAGTTTAGAAAATAAAATTATAAGTATTTTGGGTCGAACTTCAACTAAAATCCAATAAATTAAAAAAGTGTTTCACATTAATAATATGGTTTTTATTTTGATCTTTCAAAATGAATAAATCTGTTTTTCAAAAGCCACAAAAATCTGTCTCTTTAAAATAACAATCAAACATGAAAACTTACCTTATCATTTTTTTGATCATTTTACTTTTTCAACCATAAAATCCAAACAATTTTTCTAAAAACCACTTTTAAAAAAAAGTCATATTTCAACAAACATTTTTTACAAAAAAAAAAAGAAAAAAAAAACACTTTTGAAATTAAATAATCAAATCCCAAACACTAGGGCTGCAGACGAACCAAACGTTCGGTGAACAGTTCATGAACTGTTTGGCGGGAAGTTCGTTTGTTTATCAAACAAACGAACGCGAACAAGAAATTTCATTCGTTTAGTTAAATGAACAAACATGAACATAGGTGGTGTTCGTTTGTTTATGTTCGTGAACGTTCGGTAACATGTCCGTTTGTGTTCGATAGTTCATTAGTGTTTTTAGTTTTTATATCTATTTAAATACTTCAAAATTCCAACAAATTAAATATCTAATAAGTGTCAGTGTATTATATATTATGTTCATGATCGATTGTTTGTGCTTGTTTGTTTGTTTCCATTTGTATTTATGAACATTAGTTTGTGCTCATTTGTGTTCGTCAATGTCCGTTTTTGTCCGTTGTCTAAAATTAACAAACAAACAAAAACGAACACAAACAAGTTCATTTCCTTAACAAACGAACACAAACATAAAATCTCGTTCGATAAGTGAACAATTAAAAGGTTCAATTCATGTTCGATAGAAAGTGTTAGTTGTAGGCTTGTTTCAACAACATTCCGGTTTGTTACAATAAAATGGCGATGATCTTGGTACTCATCCATAATCGAAGACCAAACGGATCGTTTTGCTATAACTACCTTTTTTTCTCTCAGGTATCAACAGAGAATTTCATTTGCAGATTTTAACCCTTCTGGTATTCTTCACATTTCAATATCATTGTAATCAACTTTTTCAGTAATTTGAAGTCTGATTACTTTACATATCTTTAATAGCTTGATTATTTATTTCTCATTTTTACTTTGTTGAAACATGTCCAACTTAAGGCCAACTGACTAAAATTCAATCACCCCATGAAAGGCAATGTGATTGTTGAAAGCAAATTAGGAATAAAAACACGAGAAGTGAAATGATTACTGGTGAACCAAAAGATACATTACCATGCGACTGAAAACACCAAAACATGTTTCAACCCAGAATACTTAACCACAAACCAAACAAGATCTCAATAACTGAAACTCAAGCCAAACAACAAGGGAATTAGTTCGCTTGTGTTAATATTGAATTAATCCAACTCACAAAGTTGAGAGAAACAGAAAAAAAAAAAAAAAAAGATAAGTGGTTATAATTTTGTCGAATTTTTTTTTCCATAGATTTGATTGACACACATAGTTCAAATAAAAATATCTGCTAAAAGTGATTTATAAGAGTTGGCTAAAATCATTAACAAAACTTGTATAACAAATCCCATGAATCAACTTTATACACCCTTAATTTCCCATAATCTACTTGCAGAAGAAGATGAAGCAATCAAACGTTACCACCACCAAAAACCTTCCACGGCATGGAGTTGCCAAGATCAAATGGACCCAACGACTCATTCTGTACTCCATATTTCGAAGAAAAAAAAAAGACAACGTTAGCTGTTTTATCTTTATTTTTTAGAGAATAGCAAAAAGAAATGCAGAAGAACCATCTAAACACGTATTGAAATTACAGGTGTGAACTAGCATAGTCGCTTGTGAGCTAGCTACTTGACAACGACTCGCTAAAATATTGAATCGAACCTAGTTGCAGCAAGCTCAAGCCAAGTTCTAGCCAAAATTAAAGCTCGTTTGATAAACAAGACCAAGCTTCACATACCAAGCTCGTTTGGGCTCCAAGCCTAAACGAACCTTATAACAAATTTAATTAAACATATATTACATAATAACCATTATTATACATATAACTATATTAAAATAACTACATAGCATATAGTTTTAATTAAATATGAAAAAAAAAAATATTACATAATTACTGATATATATATGATAAAATAACTAAATAATATATATTATGTTAAGATAAAACCACTCCTAACAATCATAAAAATACATATAAAAAGTATAAAAGAACCCTAAATATAAAGATATATATATATATATATATATATATATAAAGATTGTTTATTGGGATTTCTAAAAATTCTGTAATTAGTTAGAGTTCGGATATCCCAACCCTATATATACATATATGATATATATATAATTTAATTTTATATTTTATAATTAGAAAATAATAAAGAGCCGAACTTGAGCTTGAAAACTTTCTCACGAACTCTAGCTATGCTGGTTGACACCACAGTTGAAATAGTATTCGAGTAGAGTTTGACCAGTTGATGCAGACAAGACTAATGAAAAGTCAATATATAATGAAATAATACCCACCCAGGTTATCCCTCTTAATCCAAGACTTCTGCTGTCTTCACCAAATTGTTGAGGTCCACAAGCATTTTCAGCCTGCTGCTGCAGATAAAGATTAACAATTTCTTAGGGACTTCCAACTATAGAAGAATCCCATGTGTAAAAATGAATCTAACCTCTGGAAGATGAGGAAATCTGAATGGGTTTGAAGTCGAATCTTGAGTAGATCTTGCAGTAACACGAATGTTTTTGGTGGATGAAGAGAACTTCCTGAAGGCAAATGCATGACATGTCTCTTCAGCATCCAATATAGAAGAGCAATTGGTTTTTACGTGTGAAGAGACCATGGCATCAAGTGAATCAGAAATAAATCCCCCATCAGATTTGTTGTTATTAATCTTGGCCTGCAAAGATGCTTCTGATAGAAGTCCACCAATGCTTAAAACGGTTAAATTATCATCCCATGTAACCGGAGCTGGAATTGCTGCTTGATGATTAAGTTTTCCCTGTAACGATGCCTCAGAAAGCAAGCCTCCAATGCTTATGTCAGTGGATGGCTTTGACCAATCTTGACTTTGACCAGTCTTGACTTCAGTATCATTGTTTCCCTCTAACGTAAAAAGTCCCCCCATTGTCAAATCGGTCATGTTATCATCCATTAACCGTGACGATTCCTGGCTTTGACCAATCTTGACTTCAGTATCCTATTAAAAACAACATACGTTTCATTGGTAATGTTACACATGTAAATCTCAGAGCATTAAAGTTTGTGTTAGAGTGAAAAATGTGATGAAAATTATATACATTTACCAGAGGCGCAGTCACAGCTACTTGAGCTGTTGCATCTACACAGTTCCTATCTTCTGAGATCGATTTGTGTATGCCATCAGATTTTATGCAATTATGCACATCAGTTGTTGCAGAAACTCTTTCAGGCTGGTGATCAGAGAACCACCCGTAACTAAAAAACAAAACATTAACTTTATACTTTTATATATATAAAGTATAAACACACACACACTCAGTAACAGACACGACAATTTTGGCTTTAAATAGATACAAATATATAATTATTTGATTCAGAGTTTTTGGTCAACCATTTTGCTTGGTTGGTTTGTGCCAGGCAACATATCACACGGTTCAAATGAGCTAAAACTAACAATATTATTTTACGGTCGTGTGGGGTTGACCCACTAGCACTATTTTTTCCTTCCTTAACCTACAAATTTAATCGTTTAAATATATTTTGTAAAAATATAATGATGAAATTAGATGACTGAATGCTTATACTATCACACAGTTAGCTATTTTGCTCAATGACCCATTTTGACATTTCCCCCAACCCATTTTGAATAGCAATATAAAAAGAAATAAGCTCAAACCTTAAGCGAAATATAGCAGGACTTTGTACAGCCATATAAACATCTCCTGCACTAATACTGGAGTCTTTTGACGTCCATCTTCTGCTCATAGGTGAATGTCTAAGGTGCGTATCATAAGGCAAAAGCATTGGCTCTCCTACAGCTATGTGGGAGCCACCCCATTTTGTATGGATGTGTTTGATGACAGAAGATATCTTCTTCCTAGCTTTGAGTGTGAGTTCGAGGAATGGATTAAGACCATCCTATAGGAAAGTATATACATTAACATAAATATAATATAATTAGTTACTAATAGTAATAATAATTAATAACTCAGATCCATCACACAAAAGCATTGATGAGAATAAACCAAAACACTTTCTGTCGAAAAAATAAAGATATGTAGTGCGTCAAATATGATTACAACAACCATGTTATTTTAAATAGTCTATTTTGGATAAAACTTTTTAAAACGTTTTACGCATTAAAAATGTGCTTCATGCGACTTTCAACGGGTTTGGCTATTTTTTATTTTTCAAGCAATTTCTTTTGTTTTTATCTGTTTGGCTTGTAAAAGATAAAAGCATAGCTCGAATAAGCCGGCTCATAGATAAATGGGTTGAAACTGCCACCTCTACTTGGCTTCATAAACTCACCTTCTCTAATCCAATTCTAGTAACTTCATCAACTGGAAAAAGCTGCAGCTTTATCTTTGTCAAGGGATCAACTTCTTTTTTAGTTCCTATACACCCTTCACTAACTGAAAGCTGCCTATTGACAACTTCTGTAGCACTAACAGACAAAACACCTGCAATGGTTCCCATGGAAGATTAGAGTCGCATGAATGAAGTAAATGCTTATGCAAACATGTACCATTTGTGAAAGCTAAAAAATAATGTTAATCAGTTAACTTAATTGGTCAAACTAAAGAATACATGCATGCCCATAGTATCAATAAAAACTAACAAAGTAAAGTGAAAAAGAAAAACTAGAACAATCTAAGATTACTAATTTAGCTTTTGATGCAATATAGAAGTCATGGAGATAGAGATGATAAAATGCAATATCAGATCAAAGCGGAACAAGTCATGTGGGTTGACCTGCAAACACTTTTAACTATTTTTAGAACATTTGATAAGAAACGATTTAACCATAAGTCCATAACTACAAAAGCAACATCAATACAATTATAATCTAAAACTTTGAATAAAACGCTTTACGATGTTGCATGCCTTAAAATAAGTTTGGATGACTTTCAACCCATTTGACCAGAATTTTGTGTTTCACCTGTTTGAGATGAGACGGAAAAAAAAAAAACTTAAACCATTCACAAGTAAATGGGTCAAAATTGTCACCTCTACAATAGTTTTAAGTGTGATGTCATTAATTAACTTGTAAGGACAAATTTGACCATAAAATCAACTTTCTTTGATCTTATACAGAAGTTGAACATAAGATACCTAACCTGATGCTTTTCGTGCGGACCTTTTTTGTGCGGTTGTGCCCTTTTTCACTTTACTTGTTGCTACAATGTTCCTGCCAGGTGGTGGAGCTATATTTTCCTTTCTGTGCACGTTTGCTTTCATGGCAACTCTGCTTGCAGTAAATAAAATTAGACGTGGGTCAATACATCTTCTCAATACCTAAGCTTTATTGCCAGCACAAAAAGCTTATAATCATAATTTTACCAGTTAGATTACTACAAAATTAAGAGGACACCAAAAAAATACACATCATCTGAAGAGAAAAAAAAAAGGCTATGGCAGCAAAACAGGCCTACAAGCAAATCAACAAACTTGGTAAAGTCAGTAAATGATAGTATGATATATGACCTTATAAATGTTCACATGCTGAAAAACACTAATAAAATCAAATAACAAAAGGTAAAATATAAAAGTGCATAGACCTACTATACTCATTAATCAAGATGAAATTTGAAGGTAGTTCGGATGCAGGGGCGCAGCTTTCAAGGGGCCGGGGTGCCCGACCCCCCGAACTTTTCGCTCAGTAGTGTTACGTATGTACGTTTCGTATAGAATTTTTTAGGTATATACGTTTTCGACCCCCCGGTTTTATAAAAAAAATTACTTATATAGAATTTTTAGGTCCTGTGACTTCCGACCCCCCCGGTGGAAATTTTCAAGCTTTGCCACTGTGCGGATGTACTATTACATAAAAGACTGATAAAAAGTCACAATATGTAAGTAACATCTTCAATAACCAGGAATTCCAAACAATGGCGTCCTTGAACATTATAATGTGGTGCGTGTATTTATTGATTGTCCAAACTTTCATCCCAAGCTAAGCAGTTAATATCGGTGATATATCAGTCTCGAATATCGGTCAAAATATCGGTACCGATAATATCGGCGATATTGACCGATATAACTGATATATCACTTAATTATTAGTGTTAAATTGCTATATATATAAATTCTGCATTATATTAAAATTACCGATATCTCACCGAGATCACCTATATCTCAAATATCGGTCCTGGACCGATATCCGATATTTTACCGCATTAACTACATAGATCCCACCCCTACTATTTGCGACAATACACCTTAGTGTACAAACTCTTTGATGCACATCTAACATATCCAATTTTTTACATGGTGATAAGTCATACAACAACAGATGAGACTTTCTACAAATTCATAGAGATGTCATCTTCTTTGTTTGTATAATCATGAAATCAGTGATTTCAATATGGCTAAGATGAACAGAAACATAATAGCGAAATTAGGGTTTCGTAAATGATATCGACAAACATACGTATTAATAATAGGTTTAGAATGTATAGATCCAATCCGCAACCACACTCAATTCGTAATTACTCAAAACTTCGCAGTGAAATAAAACCCTAACAACAATAATCATTATAAGCAACAAAGTATGTAATTCGTCATCAGATCGAATGAATTGAAGTATGAATCGAGAAAGTAAATCACCAAATACTTGAATTGGATTGCGAAATTAAACAAGAAAGTAGTAATTGAAGTAACTATAAGGATGAATTAACAAATCGGAACCCTAGAAAAAAGGGGATGAAATTGACGCACCTCATAGGAATGGGATGGGAGAATGGACGGCGTTTGTGAACCGAAATTGTTTGAAAAGAGGGAGATGGTGGGGAGTGGCGGGAGGTCAAACTTTATTTAACTCCTAATTTTCGATTAATAGACAAAGTTGAAAATAGGGGGGGGGGGGGGGGGGGGGGAGGATTATTGCACGATCCTCTCAACCGCTGGAGTGATCTTACTCCACAAGCTAGCTTAGCCCCGTAGCTGCCTGACGGTTACTACCCAACCAAAAACGAAAGTCTGAAGGGTGTGCCTGCTAGGATTCGAACCCGGATCCTCTGAAAAAAGGTGAGTGAGGCTAACCACTGGGACACTCCTAAGTGGTTAAGTTGAAAATAGTAACTCTTTACAATCAAATCAATAAATGTGTAAACGATGGATGTTATTTGTCAACTAATAAGAGGAGCTTGGTTTGCGAAATGATTTAAAATTGGAATTAAAATTTGTAAAAGAATTAGAATTTGAAGGAACTGGATTTGGAATTTAAACATTACAATTAGAATTCGAAATTGTTGGAATTGGAATCTCAATTCCATTTTTTGTTGTGTTTGGTTGTCAAATGAATTGGAATCCATCACCCCGGCACCCACAACCACCAGTTCAGGTCGACACGATACGGGTCGAAACGGTTCGCGTCGAAACAGTATTGGTCGAAACGGTATGGGTCGAAACGGTTCGCGTCGAAACGGCTCGCATCGAAACGACGAAACAGTTCGCGTCGAAATGGTTCGATTCGAAACGGTATGGGTCGAAATGGTTCGCGTCGAAACGGTTCGCGTCGAAATGGTTCGCGTCGAAACGGCGAAACTGTTCGCGTCGAAATGGTTCGATTCGAAACGGTTCGCGTCGAAACGGTTCGCGTCGAAACGGTTCGCGTCGAAACGGTACGGGTCGAAACAGTTCGGTTCGAAACGGTACTGGTCGAAACGATACGGGTCGAAATGGTTCGCGTCTAAACGATACGGGTCGAAACGGTCCACGTCGAAACACGAAACGGTACGGGTCGAAACGAGTCGATTCGAAACGGTTCGTGTTAAAACAGTACGTGTCGAAACAGTTCGATTCGAAAGGGTACGAGTCAAAACGGTTCGGATCGAAACCAGTACAGGTCGAAACAGTTCGAATCGAAACGGTACGGGTCGAAACGGTTCGGATCGAAACCAGTACGGGTCGAAACGGCTTGGATCGAAATGGTACGGGTTGAAACGGTGCGGTCGAAACAGTCGAAGATTCCAATAAATTTACTTTAATTCATTCACATATATGAAGGATTTCGAATTCCTTTAGTTAAAGAAAGTTGAAGGAATTCATGCCTAATTCCAATTCCATTATCAACCAAACACATGATGATTGGAATTGAGATTCCAATTCCATCAAATTATGTGAACCAAACATCTTAAGAGATAGAATTCAAATTCCAATTCCCTTAAATTCCATTGAATTCCTGCGAACCAAACACCCCCTAAGACTCAGCATGTCGTCCACTTTAGGATTAGTGGTAGGATGTGTCACGGCCCCAGCCCCGGTTTGACCCGGTCAGGAGCCGCAGGACAGGAACCCATGGTATTTAATCGATGCGACAGCGAAAGATTTTAAAACATGATCTTTTAAAAACTTGAAATGCTCGATTATTTTATTTCATAATTCGGGATAAACCCCATAATTTACAATAGAGGAATTTTACTAGGAAATTCCCTGATTTTATTAAAACATGTTTATTCATTTTAACTGAGCCACCTCTTCAAGCTGATTAGTGCTCCGTAGCACGTTTTCCTTGATTTACAGCAGGTCGCCTGAAACATGTTTTAAAAATATTTTGTCAGCGGGGAAATACTGAGTGAATCATTCATTTTGATAAAATGACACCTAGTTATAAATTACAGCATAAGAGCGATTACAATGGCTTCTATCTTATTTTTATCTGACACTTTGTCACTTGCTGACGGTGGTCATATCACTATTGGGTCCCTCCCCAAGTAGTGGCGTTTATCACGGTGAGGATTTATTAGGCTAACCCGTGAGAAATTAGTAATGTGCACAATACCCCACTAGCCAGTGATTTAAGATAACCATGACTTAATCCCTGTAATTATAACTTTTGAAAATAATTTGAGGTATTGTAAAATAGTTGATAAAAAGAGAATGACTCATATTGCAAGTTTATGTGGGCAGAGTTTAGCCTACTGAATAGCCTGATAACCTAATTTAAATAACAATGCACACGAACTAGGTTAGTAACTAATACAACATTTACGATAACTCACGAGATTAAACCCTCACAACGAATGACAAAGTGCGATACTTAAACATCCATCGAATTAACGACGAATGACAAAGTATAAACCCAATTTGAGCAGCACTTAAACATCCGTTGGATAGTTTCAATCGATCAGACATTGAATCGTAATAGCGATCGAGTTATTACCCTGTTATCGCGGCAGCGTTTCGTGATTTGTGTGTGTTTTGAAGTAAACAAACTATAACTCAGTGTACAAATTGAGTTTTAATGTCGTTCCAACGCCAAAATGCAAGTCCCACACCCTACTATTTATACTGAAAATTTGACCCCCTCGCGTGACGCGAGGGGTCTACGTGGGTGTGTCGTGTGACGCGAGGGGTCACACTCTACCATAGGGTAGCCACGTCCCTAACTAGCTTAGCTGAGTTGGCGGATTTTCAAAATTCGATTTTGACAGCAATTTATTAGGATAATCGTCAATAGGGAATACCCCCCCCCCTTGAGTTTTAGGGGCCCTGATCCTGATTCTGATTGTTCTGAAAATTTTAGGGTTTGTGCAGAATCACTTGGGGTCTCAATTAGGGTTTCATACTGAACAAAATATAATAGTAAATAATAATTTTGATGAGAGTTATTACATCCTCCCTACCTTAATAAAATCTCGTCCTCGATATTTACTGGAATAGATGAGGATATTTCCGCTTCATTTCTGATTCTAGTTCCCAAGTGTATTCTGGTCCTCTCTGTGAATCCCACTTGACTTTGACTAACACTAGTCGTGTGTGCTTGAGAAACTTAATCTTTCTGTCCTCTATCTGCAGTGGTTTCTCCACGAATTTCAGCTTTTCGTTTACCTCCACATCTTGAAGAGGTACTACCAGGGATTCGTCAGATAGACATTTCTTGAGGTTGGATACATGAAACACATCATGTACTCCGGCTAGTTCTTCTGGTAGTTGTAAACGATAAGCAACGGGTCCTATTCGTTAGATTACGGGAAATGGTCCTACGTACCTTGGACTTAACTTTCCTTTCTTACCGAATCGAACTACTCCTTTCCAACGAGAAACTTTCAAGAGTACCTTGTCTCCAACTTGAAACTCTAGTGGCTTGCGTCGATTGTCAGCATAGCTCTTTTGGCGATCTCGAGCAGTCTTCAGTCTTTCCTTGATCCGAGTAATCTTATCGGTAGTTTCTTGTACAATTTCAGGACCTGATAGTTGACTTTCTCCTATTTCTGCTCAACAAACTGGAGTTCTACACTTGCGTCCATAAAGTGCTTCGAATGGGGCAGCTTCGATGCTTGCATGATAACTATTGTTATAGGAGAATTCGATTAAAGATAGGTGATCGTCCCAGTTTTCACCAAAATCGATCACACATGCTCGGAGCATGTCTTCCATGGTTTGAATCGTCCTTTCACTTTGTCCGCTTGTTTGAGGATGATATGCAGTACTTAAATTTAGTTGGATTCCCATTGCTTCCTGGAAACTTGTCCAGAAATGGGAAGTGAAACGACTATAACAATTCCAATTCCAATTTCAAATCATTTCGCAAACCAAGCTCTCAACCGCTGGAGTGATCTTACTCCACAAGCTAGCTTAGCCCCGTAGCTGCCTGGCGGTTACTAACCAACCAAAAACGAAAGTCTGAAGGGTGTGCCTGCTAGGATTCGAACCCGGATCCTCTGAAAAAAGGTGAGTGAGGCTAACCACTGGGACACTCCTAAGTGGTTAAGTTGAAAATAGTAACTCTTTACAATCAAATCAATAAATGTGTAAACGATGGATGTTATTTGTCAACTAATAAGAGGAGCTTGGTTTGCGTAATGATTTGAAATTGGAATTGAAATTTGTAAAGGAATTAGAATTTGAAGGAACTGGATTTGGAATTTAAACATTACAATTAGAATTCGAAATTGTTGGAATTGGAATCTCAATTCCATTTTTTGTTGTGTTTGGTTGTCAAATGAATTGGAATCCATCACCCCGGCACCCACAACCACCAGTTCAGGTCGACACGATACGGGTCGAAACGGTTCGCGTCGAAGTGGTTCGATTCGAAACAGTATTGTTCGAAACGGTATGGGTCGAAACGGTTCGCGTCGAAACGGCACGCATCGAAACGGCGAAACCAATGTTTTAAAAACCGGTTTTTTAATCAAACCGGATTAGGCTAAAAAATGGTTCAACCGGTTGAACCAGGTTGTACCGAGCGGTTCAACCGGGTTGACTAGCTAACTCTATAATTTCATAATTTACAACATTAACTCAAAAGTTAATCTTAAAATGCATGATCACATATTAAAAGATGATCCAAAAGTAAATCCATAATAAAAAATAATCCAAAAGATAATCGAAAATCATTCAGTTTTCAACAAGCTCTTTTAAATGAAAGTGTACGATATGTTTATATTTGAGTATTTAATACATCAACTATTTTCGTTCCATACAATATTAAATAAGAACTTTTAGTTACGAATAATCATAATATATAAAAATTACATAAGATAAATAACATATATAATAAAAATAAGTAACAACCCAAACTGTAACAACTCTCACTAAAATTAATGCTTAGGGTGGTAATTAGCTATTAAGAAAACCCTAATTGAGAAACCCAAGCAATTCTACACTAACCCTAAAATTTTCGAAACAATCGGAATCAGGATCAGGGCCCCTAAAACTCAGGGGGGGTTAAACCCTAAATCGATATTATCCTCTAAATTCGTTGTCTGAATTGAATTAAACAAAACTGTCAACTCACCCAAGCTACTGGACACGAAACCTACCCTACCCTAAATTGACATCCCAGGCGATACGCGGGAGGTTCCCCGAATTCTTCCGCGACACGCGGGAGATGCAAATTTTCAGTATAAATAGAGGGCCTTGGGACTTGAATCTGGGAGTTGAAACGACGGCCAAACGCTTTCTGTACGTCGAATTATTACAAATACAGTCCCAAAACACACACACTAATATCGAATCGCTGCCGCAAAACAGGGTAATCACTCGATCGCTATTACGATTCATTTTCCGAGATCAATATATCCAAAGAATGTTTAAGTGCCGCCCACATAGGGTTATACTTTGTCGTTCGTCGTTAAATCGATGAATGTTTAAGTATTGCACTTTGTCGTTCGTTGTGAGAATTTGATCTCGTGAGTTATCGTGACTGCTGTATTGAGCACTAACCCGGTTTTGTGTGCATTATTATTGAAATTAGGTTAACAAGGCTAAATCATATTCTGTCCGTGTTAAATCTGCAATGTGAGTCATTCTCTTTTTATCAACTGTTTTACAATACTCCAAAGTTATTTTCAAAGTTATAAATTACAGTGATTAAGTTTATGTAATCACCAAATTACAGCCAGTATGTGGGGTATTGTGCACATTACTAATGTTTTTATCACTTTAGGTGGGCGAACCTAAAATTTAGTGATACGTCATTCATTGGGGCAGCCAATGGTGATATGACCACTGTCACAGATCCGGTCGAGTGACAAATACTGTGGGTAGTTGGTTGATATCAGAAACATATGTAAAAGATCTTAATACTGTGAATTATAACAAATGTGTCATTTTTTTTTAGTAAATAGAATGATTAACTCAGTATTTCCCCGCTGACAAAACCTTTTTCAAACATGTTTCAGGTGATCTACTGCAATTCAGGAAAAGTGCCGGAGAGCATTTCAAGCTTACGATAGTGGCTCAGTATAAAATAAAGAAATATGTTTTGAAATAAAGATTTATCAGAAAAATCTTATTATTGTAAATTATCGGGGTTTTATCCCGAATTGTGAAATAAAATAATCGGGAAAAGTTTTTAGCTTTAAAACGATCCTGATGTTAAAATTCCGCTGCTAAAATCACATAAATAAATATCACGGGATTTCTGTCCCGCGGCTCCTGAAACGGGTAAAACCGGGTCGGGGGCCGTGACAGAAATAAGGTGGTATCAGAGCCACTGAGTTAAGCTAATTAAGTATTTAAAAGATACTTAATTTTTCCTGATTACTATTATGTGATTATGTGTTTTATTAAACTGACTATTTGTTAGTTACAGTATGGGTAAGCAAAAGTTGCAAGATATCTATCTTAAATTAGATAGGTCAGTCTACGAAGAGGGAAGTTCATCCAAAACTAAATTTTCAAAGCTCCCTACAATTTCTGAAGAAGGAATATTTGTGCGAAAAGCACAATATGGGAAACCGCTTTCTCCTAGAAAAAGCAGTATGATTATTAAGAAAAGTAAAGAGCAAATTCGAGAAAAGAGGATTAAAAAGGAAACCCAGGAAATACTCAATAAATCACCTTGGGAAGACAAGCTAGATGAGAAATGGGCAAATTTGTAAATGCTAGCCACTGTAGCAGAACATGCAAATCTTTAGATACCCTAAATCTAGTAATAGCACTTCCCAATAAGTAAATAAATAAATAAATCTGAGTATGTTCTTTCCTGTTATTTTGTACAAATAGTGTGCAATAAAACTTCGATGTTTATTTGTTAAACTTTGTTCCAAAGTTTTAACTTAGCATTTTTGTGCATTTTGCATATATGCTACACAGCATGAGCGAGATATCTGAAGCTTTTCAGAACCTCAATCTTTACCCGGTGAATATAGAAGTTTCCCAAGAGTTTACTGGATACTTTGCTGATGTGGACCAACCTGTAGAATTCCATGCTCCACCTTTGACAAAGCCAAAACGAAAGAAAAAGAAGAATTACGTGTGGGGACATCGTATCCGTAGGAAAAAGCCAGTCCCGAAACTTCCTAAAATAAACAATCCTTTAGAAATAGCAAAAGAAACTGGTAAACAGCCGGAGATGGAAATTGAAGTTAAGAAAGATTCTAGGCAAATGGAGATACAGTTTGAGGAATATTCTCAATAAATAGAAATGGAAGTAGGACAAGGTTCTAGACCAACTCAGATAGAAATTGGAGAGAGCTCCAATCAAAACCAAAACCAGGGAATAACTTTTCAGGATGAAATAGATTTTCTATTGGCAAACTGTGAGACTATTCAGCCTGTCAATACGAATATTTTTACCTATCCTATCGAAAATCCAATCCCTATGAATTTTGCACCAGCAATCCCAGAACCAATAGTCCACGCTCAACCTATAGAAATGGAAGAATGGTGGACGAATGATTGGCAATTTCAAAATATTGTCAACGACCCTTATTCCTTCCTTCCGCAATTCGATCCAGAACCCCTACCTAATCCACCAATGAGCACTGAGAATATGGCTGAACTTCGCCATTTCGGTGAAGAGTTGATGGATGCAGGAAATAGAATCAGGGAGATAGGGGGACAAATTGCCTGGAAGTATGACGAAAGGGAACTTCGTTTTTAGGATGACAAGTGACGAGGGATAGGAGAATGGTAAAACTATAGTTGTGTAATAGTAAAAGTAAATATTGAAATTAGTATGTAACATAACGAATAAAACGTTGTAAAATATTGGTGTGTATTGATGCATACTATAACCAATATAAAATAGAATCGAGAAATCGATAAGTTTTGACTTTACGTGCATTGTGAATTATCTGATTGTTTGTGTATAAATTGCTAGTTATCAAATACTAATAAAAATTATTATATATTATCAGATGGCAAATAGTGGTAATGAACCAGTAAATGAGGTTAATCAGTCGGAGCAACATCCAGGGGATCAATATATGACTAGACAAGATATTGAAAATATTGTTGCTCAAGGGTTAGCCAATGCTATTCCAGCATTTGTTGCTGCTGTAAAAAGTCCAATCGAACCGCAACATATCATTCCTAGTAAACGTACTACTGAAGATAACTTCAGTAATAGTATAAACGGTGGCCATAATCATGTTAATCATGATAATGAATCCCAGCACACGCCGCTCCCTAAGAAACGGAAGGCTGCAACACCTGGTTGAACTTTCAAAGAATTCCTTGCTTGTAAACCCACTGAATTTGCAGGCAATGAAGGGGCAACTGCATCACTGCGTTGGTTAGAGAAAACCGAAGCAGTAATTGCAATAAGTAAGTGTGCCAAAGATGATCAGGTCATGTACGCATCAAATCTGTTTAAAGAAGGAGCACTCGAATGGTGGAACACTGTGTTACAAGCTAAAGGAAGAGATAGGGCTTATGCTATGACTTGGGAAGAATTTAAGAGTCTGGTAGAAAGAAAATTCTGTCCCGAGTATGAAAAGGAACAAATGGCAAATAAGTTCTTAACTCATCGGATGTTAGGTGTGGATTGTCGTGGTTACACTTCGACATTCTTTGAATATGCTAGAGTAGTACCTAACCTGGCTTCACCAGAACCGGTACTCATTTCTCGCTATATTTGGGGATTAATTAGCGAAATTCGCAATATCGTTAAGGCTGCGAGACCTCGCACTATTGACGATGCAGTAGAATTAGCTAACACTCTAACTGATGAACTGATACGCACAAGAGATGAAGATAGGAAGAAGGAACTAGCTCAGAAAATTACCCAAGGATTTAGGGTGGGTAATAGTAGGAATTTCAAGAAAAGAGGAACAGGGCAATCCTCAACTTTGCCATTCTGCAAAATTTGCAAAAAGAATCATTTTGGAAGATGTAATAAACTTTGCAATTTTTGCAAAACGATAGGACATCGTGAAGAAAACTGCAGGAAGAAATCCATAATTTGTTACAATTGTGGAGAAGCCGGACACTTCAAAACAGAATGTCCTAAGTTAGCCAACCCAGTAGACAACAAACCCAAAGCGACCGAAGGAGCTACTAAGAAGAATGCCAGAGCATTCCAGCTAACCACTCAAGAAGCAGAGCTCATTCCGAATGTCATCGCCGGTACGTTTTTAGTTCACAACGTTTATGCAAAAGTATTATTTGACTCTGGTGCAAACCAAAGTTTTATAAATACTTCATTCTGTCAAGCTCTTAAGTTACCCTTAACTACCGTTAGGCAGATTTTTACAGTCGAAACTGCAGATGGGAATTCAGTAAAAATCAATCAGGTTTTGCAAAAAGTAGAAATAGAACTCTCAGGTCATAAATTTGCTGCAAACCTATTGCCTATGAAATTAGCTGAATTTGATGTTGTGTTAGGAATGGATTGGTTAATAGCCAACCATGCTCAAATCATTTGTGATAGAAACTCTATAAAAATTCAATCACCTACTGGGAAAGTAATCATGATTACAGGAGATCAACCTCGAAAGCCGCTGAAGTTCATATCAGTAATGAAAGTTGCTAATTATGAACGGAAACAAGGAATAGTATATATGATTTCAATAATCATTTGTACTAAAGGAAAAGAACTTAAGGAAATTCCTGTAGTCTCAGAATACCCAGATGTATTTCCGGAAGATTTACCTGGGTTACCACCAGATAGGGAGGTAGAATTTAGGATTCATCTAATTCCAGGAACTACACCGATAGCCAAGGCACCCTATCGATTAGCTCCTACCGAAATGCTAGAATTGAAAAAGCAATTAGATGAATTACTAAGCAAAGGATTTATACAACCTAGTTCATCCCCTTGGGGTGCACCAGTGTTGTTTGTGAAAAAGAAAGATGGATCAATGAGAATGTGTATCGATTATAGAGAGTTGAATAAGGTTACAATTAAAAATCGATACCCATTACCTAGGATTGATGATCTTTTTGATCAAATACAAGGCGCTAAATATTTTTCTGAGATAGACTTGCGCTCTGGATATCATCAATTAAAGGTTCAAGAAGAAGACATACCTAAAACTGCTTTTAGAACTAGGTATGGACATTATGAGTTTACAATCATGCCCTTTGGGTTAACTAATGCACCTGCAGCATTTATGGACATGATGAACAGGATCTGTAAACCATATTTGGATAAATTTGTAATTGTTTTCATAGACGATATACTTATTTATTCAAAAAGTCAGGTCGAACATTGTCAGCACTTGCATGCACTCTTAACTTTGTTAAGAAAAGAAAAGTTGTACGCTAAATTCTCAAAGTGTGAATTTTGGCTACAAGAAGTACAATTTTTAGGACACATGGTGAATCACGAAGGTATTCACGTAGATCCTGCTAAGATAGAAGCAATTACCAATTGGAAGGTTCCGCAAACTGCAATGGAAATTAGAAGTTTTATAGGATTAGCTGGATATTATAGACGGTTTATTAAGGATTTTTCCAAGATAGTTGTACCATTAACTAAGCTAACCTGTAAAGCCACTAAGTTTGAGTGGGGATCTAAACAAGAAGAAGCCTTCAGAATCTTAAAGCAGAAATTAACCAATGCTCCAATCTTAGCCTTACCAGAAGGAACAGAAGATCTTGAGGTATATTGTGATGCTTCAAAATTAGGATACGGATGTGTGTTGATGCAACGCAAGAAGGTAATTGCGTATGCTTCCAGACAATTGAAAAAGCACGAAGAAAACTATACGACTCATGATTTAGAATTAGGAGCTATAGTTTTTGCCCTTAAGATATGGAGACATTATCTGTATGGAAGTAAGTTTACTGTTTATACAGATCATAAGAGTTTAAGGTATATATTTGGGCAAAAAGAGTTAAACATGAGGCAAAGAAGATGGATGGAAATCCTGAGTGATTACGACTGTGATATTCAATATCACGAAGGAAAGGCAAACGTAGTCGTAGACGCCTTAAGTCGTAAGTATCATGAGAAGCAAAGGCGAGTCCGTGCTCTTAGAATAAATCTACAAGTAGATTTAATGGAACAATTGAAAGAAATTCAGGAAACGGCAATCAAGGACGATGCCGAAGGAATGAAAGGTTACCTAAAAGAGTTGGAACAAGGAAATGATGGAATTTGGAAATTCCACAAAAGCAGAATTTGGGTACCTAAACAGGGAAATTTAAGGTCAAAGATTTTAGACGAAACTCATAAATCTAGGTATACTGTACATCCAGGAAACAATAAGATGTACCAAGATTTAAGAAAGAATTTCTGGTGGATAGGAATGAAGAAGGATATAGCCGAATACGTATCTAAGTGTTTAACCTGTTCACAAGTTAAAGCCGAACATCAGAAACCTTCAGGTCTACTACAACAGTTAGAAATGCCTGTATGGAAATGGGAACTCATAACAATGGACTTTGTTACTAAGTTACCCAAAACCAGAAAAGGTAATGATGCCATTTGGGTGATCGTAGACCGATTAACCAAATCCGCTCATTTTCTACCAATAAAGGAAACCTTTAACATGGAAAGATTAGCCAAGTTGTACGTAGATGAAATAGTATCCTTACATGGAGTTCCACTCTCCATTGTATCGGATAGAGATAGTCGTTTCACTTCCCGTTTCTGGACAAGTTTCCAAGAATCAATGGGAACCCGACTCAATTTAAGTACTGCATATCATCCACAAACAGACGGACAAAGTGAAAGGACGATCCAAACTCTAGAAGACATGCTCCGAGCATGTGAAATTGACTTTGGTGGTAATTGGGATAACCATTTACCATTAATCGAATTCTCTTATAATAATAGTTATCACTCAAGCATTGAAGCCGCTCCATTCGAAGCACTGTATGGACGCAAGTGCAGAACTCTAGTATGTTGGGCAGAAATAGGAGAAAGTCAATTATCAGGTCCAGAAACCGTGCAAGAAACCACAGACAAGATAACACAAATCAAGGAAAGACTAAAGACGGCTCGAGATCGCCAGAAGAGCTATGCAGACAATCATCGCAAGCCACTCGAATTCCAGATAGGAGACAAAGTACTTTTGAAAGTATCTCCTTGGAAAGGAGTAGTACGATTTGGTAAGAAAGGAAAACTGAGTCCAAGATATGTTGGACCATTCCCAGTGATTCAACGACTCGGACCAGTTGCTTATCGCTTACAACTACCAGAAGAACTCGCTGGAGTACATGATGTATTTCATGTATCCAATCTTAAGAAATGTCTATCAGACGAATCCCTAATAGTACCTCTTCAAGACGTAGAGGTAAATGAAAGGCTGAAATTCATAGAGAAACCTTTACAAATTGAAGACCGGAAAATCAAGTTTCTCAAACACAAGCGATTAGTACTGGTAAAAGTCAAATGGGAATCCAAGAGAGGACCAGAATATACTTGGGAACTGGAGTCAGAAATGAAGCGGAAATACCCTTATCTATTTCAGTAAATCTCGAGGACGAGATTCTTCTCAAGGTGGGGAGGATGTAACAACTCTCACTAAAATAAATGCTTAGGGTGGTAATTAGCTATTAAGAAAACCCTAATTGAGAAACCCAAGCAATTCTACACTAACCCTAAAATTTTCGAAACAATCGGAATCAGGATCAGGGCCCCTAAAACTCAGGGGGGGTTAAACCCTAAATCGATATTATCCTCTAAATTCGTTGTCTGAATTGAATTAAACAAAACTGTCAACTCACCCAAGCTACTGGACACGAAACCTACCCTACCCTAAATTGACATCCCAGGCGATACGCGGGAGGTTCCCCGAATTCTTCCGCGACACGCGGGAGATGCAAATTTTCAGTATAAATAGAGGGCCTTGGGACTTGAATCTGGGAGTTGAAACGACGGTCAAACGCTTTCTGTACGTCGAATTATTACAAATACAGTCCCAAAACACACACACTAATATCGAATCGCTGCCGCAAAACAGGGTAATCACTCGATCGCTATTACGATTCATTTTCCGAGATCAATATATCCAAAGAATGTTTAAGTGCCTCCCACATAGGGTTATACTTTGTCGTTCGTCGTTAAATCGATGAATGTTTAAGTATTGCACTTTGTCGTTCGTTGTGAGAATTTGATCTCGTGAGTTATCGTGACTGCTGTATTGAGCACTAACCCGGTTTTATGTGCATTATTATTGAAATTAGGTTAACAAGGCTAAATCATATTCTGTCCGTGTTAAATCTGCAATGTGAGTCATTCTCTTTTTATCAACTGTTTTACAATACTCCAAAGTTATTTTCAAAGTTATAAATTACAGTGATTAAGTTTATGTAATCACCAAATTACAGCCAGTATGTGGGGTATTGTGCACATTACTACTGTTTTTATCACTTTAGGTGGGCGAACCTAAAATTTAGTGATACGTCATTCATTGGGGCAGCCAATGGTGATATGACCACTGTCACAGATCCGGTCGAGTGACAAATACTGTGGGTAGTTGGTTGATATCAGAAACATATGTAAAAGATCTTAATACTGTGAATTATAACAAATGTGTCATTTTTTTAGTAAATAGAATGATTCACTCAGTATTTCCCCGCTGACAAAACCTTTTTCAAACATGTTTCAGGTGATCTACTGTAATTCAGGAAAAGTGCCGGAGAGCATTTCAAGCTTACGATAGTGGCTCAGTATAAAATAAAGAAATATGTTTTGAAATAAAGATTTATCAGAAAAATCTTATTATTGTAAATTATCGGGGTTTTATCCCAAATTGTGAAATAAAATAATCGGGAAAAGTTTTTAGCTTTAAAACGATCCTGATGTTAAAATTCCGCTGCTAAAATCACATAAATATATATCACGGGATTTCTGTCCCGTGGCTCCTTAAACGGGTAAAACCGGGTCGGGGGCCGTGACACAAACTAAAATAACCGCTATACCAGATTTTACCGCCGGTACAAAACTTATACCGTTTCACTTATTTACCGGGGTGTTTCGTACGGGATTTATATCTGGAAACGGTAATACCGGTATAATCGGCCGGTATTTACCGGTTTTTAAAACATTGGGCGAAACAGTTCGCGTCGAAATGGTTCGATTCGAAACGGTATGGGTCGAAATGGTTCGCGTCGAAACGGCGAAACTGTTCGCGTCGAAATGGTTCGATTCGAAACGGTTCGTGTCGAAACGGTACGAGTCGAAACAGTTTGGCTCAAAACGGTACTGGTCGAAACGATACGGGTCGAAATGGTTCGCGTCTAAACGATACGGGTCGAAACGGTCCACGTCGAAACACGAAACGGTACGGGTCGAAACGAGTCGATTCGAAACGGTTCGTGTTAAAACAGTACGTGTCGAAACGGTTCGCGTCGAAACGGTACGTGTCGAAACGGTTCGATTCGAAAGGGTACGGGTCAAAACGGTTCGGATCGAAACCAGTACAGGTCGAAACAGTTCGAATCGAAACGGTACGGGTCGAAACGGTTCGGATCGAAACCAGTAAGGGTCGAAACGGTTTGGATCGAAATGGTATGGGTTGAAACAGCGCGGTTGAAACAGTCGAAGATTCCAATAAATTTACTTTAATTCATTCACATATATGAAGGATTTTGAATTCCTTTAGTTAAAGGAAGTTGAAGGAATTCATGCCTAATTCCAATTCCAATTCCATTATCAACCAAACACATGATGATTGGAATTGAGATTCCAATTCCATCAAATTATGTGAACCAATCATCTTAAGAGATAGAATTCAAATTCCAATGCCCTTAAATTCCATTGAATTCCTGCGAACCAAACACCCCCAAAGACTCAGCATGTCGTCCACTTTAGGATTAGTGGTAGGATGTGTCACGGCCCCAGCCCCGGTTTGACCCGGTCAGGAGCCGCAGGACAGGAACCCGTGGTATTTAATCGATGCGACATCGGAAGATTTTAAAACAGGATCTTTTAAATACTTGAAATGCCCGATTATTTTATTTCATAATTCGGGATAAACCCCATAATTTACAATAGAGGAATTTTACTAGGAAATTCCCTGATTTTATTAAAACATGTTTATTCATTTTAACTGAGCCACCTCTTCAAGCTGATTAGTGCTCCGTAGCACGTTTTCCTTGATTTACAGCAGGTCGCCTGAAACATGTTTTAAAAATATTTTGTCAGCGGGGAAATACTGAGTGAATCATTCATTTTGATAAAATGACACCTAGTTATAAATTACAGCATAAGAGCGATTACAATGACTTCTATCTTATTTTTATCTAACACTTTGTCACTTGCTGACGATGGTCATATCACTATTGGGTCCCTCCCCAAGTAGTGACGTTTATCACGGTGAGGATTTATTAGCCTAACCCGTGAGAAATTAGTAATGTGCACAATACCCCACTAGCCAGTGATTTAAGATAACCATGACTTAATCCCTGTAATTATAACTTTTGAAAATAATTTGAGGTATTGTAAAATAGTTGATAAAAAGAGAATGACTCATATTGCAAGTTTATGTGGGCAGAGTTTAGCCTACTGAATAGCCTGATAACCTAATTTAAATAACAATGCACACGAACTAGGTTAGTAACTAATACAACATTTACGATAACTCACGAGATTAAACCCTCACAACGAATGACAAAGTGCGATACTTAAACATCCATCGAATTAACGACGAATGACAAAGTATAAACCCAATTTGAGCAGCACTTAAACATCCGTTGGATAGTTTCAATCGATCAGACATTGAATCGTAATAGTGATCGAGTTATTACCCTGTTATCGCGGCAGCGTTTCGTGATTTGTGTGTATTTTGAAGTAAACAAACTATAACTCAGTGTACAAATTGAGTTTTAATGTCGTTCCAACGCCAAAATGCAAGTCCCACACCCTACTATTTATACTGAAAATTTGACCCCCTCGCGTGACGCGAGGGGTCTACGTGGGTGTGTCGTGTGACGCGAGGGGTCACACTCTACCATAGGGTAGCCACGTCCCTAACTAGCTTAGCTGAGTTGGCGGATTTTCAAAATTCGATTTTGGCAGCAATTTATTAGGATAATCGTCAATAGGGAATACCCCCCCCCCCCCTGAGTTTTAGGGGCCCTGATCCTGATTCTGATTGTTCTGAAAATTTTAGGGTTTGTGCAGAATCACTTGGGGTCTCAATTAGGGTTTCCTACTGAACAAAATATAATAGTAAATAATAATTTTGATGAGAGTTATTACATCCTCCCCACCTTAATAAAATCTCGTCCTCGAGATTTACTGGAATAGATGAGGATATTTCCGCTTCATTTCTGATTCTAGTTCCCAAGTGTATTCTGGTCCTCTCTGTGAATCCCACTTGACTTTGACTAACACTAGTCGTGTGCGCTTGAGAAACTTAATCTTTCTGTCCTCTATCTTCAGTGGTTTCTCCACGAATTTCAGCTTTTCGTTTACCTCCACATCTTGAAGAGGTACTACCAGGGATTCGTCAGATAGACATTTCTTGAGGTTGGATACATGAAACACATCATGTACTCCGGCTAGTTCTTCTGGTAGTTGTAAACGATAAGCAACGGGTCCTATTCGTTGGATTACGGGAAATGGTCCTACGTACCTTGGACTTAACTTTCCTTTCTTACCGAATCGAACTACTCCTTTCCAAGGAGAAACTTTCAAGAGTACCTTGTCTCCAACTTGAAACTCTTGTGGCTTGCGTCGATTGTCAGCATAGCTCTTTTGGCGATCTCGAGCAGTCTTCAGTCTTTCCTTGATCCGAGTAATCTTATCGGTAGTTTCTTGTACAATTTCAGGACCTGATAGTTGACTTTCTCCTATTTCTGCTCAACAAACTGGAGTTCTACACTTGCGTCCATAAAGTGCTTCGAATGGGGCAGCTTCGATGCTTGCATGATAACTATTGTTATAGGAGAATTCGATTAAAGATAGGTGATCGTCCCAGTTTTCACCAAAATCGATCACACATGCTCGGTTCATGTCTTCCATGGTTTGAATCGTCCTTTCACTTTGTCCGTCTGTTTGAGGATGATATGCAGTACTTAAATTTAGTTGGGTTCCCATTGCTTCCTGGAAACTTGTCCAGAAATGGGAAGTGAAACGACTATCCCTATCCGATACAATGGAGAGAGGAACTCCATGCAAGGATACTACTTCGTCTACATACAACTTGGCTAACCTCTCCATACTAAAGGTTTCTTTTATGGGTAGAAAATGAGCTGATTTGGTTAATCGATCCACAATTACCCGAATCGCATCATTACCTTTTCTAGTTTTGGGTAACTTAGTAACAAAGTCCATTGTTATGAGTTCCCATTTCCATACCGGCATTTCTTATTGTTGTAGTAGTCCCGAAGGTTTCTGATATTCTGCCTTTACTTGCGCACAAGTAAGACACTTGGATACATATTCAGCTATATCCTTTTTCATTTCTATCCACCAGAAATTATTCCTTAAATCTTGGTACATTTTATTGTTACCAAGATGCATGGTATATCTAGATTTATGGGCTTCTTCTAAAATTTTATTTCTTAATTCTCCTTGTCTAGGTACCCAAATTCTTTTCTTGTGGAATCTCCAAATTCCATCACTTCCTTGCTCTAACTCTTTTATTCTTCCTTTCATTCCTTCAGCCTCGTCTTCGATTGCTGTTTCTTGAACTTTCTTTAGTTGTTCCATTAAATCTAACTGCAGATTTAATCTAAGAGCACGAATTCCCTTTTGCTTTTCATGATACTTACGACTTAAGGCATCTGCGACTACATTTGCTTTTCCTTCATGATATTGAATATCACAGTCGTAGTCACTTAGGATTTCCATCCATCTTCTTTGCCTCATGTTTAATTCCTTTTGCCCAAATATGTATCTTAAACTCTTATGATCTGTATAAACAGTAAACTTACTTCCATACAGATAATGTCTCCAAATCTTAAGGGCAAATATTATGGCTCCTGACTCTAGATCACGAGTTGTATAGTTATCCTCGTGCTTTTTCAATTGCCTTGAGGCATACGCAATTACCTTTTTGCGTTGCATTAGTACACATCCTAATCCTAGCTTTGAAGCATCACAATATACTTCAAAATCTTCAGTCCCTTATGGCAAGGCTAGAATTGGAGCATTTGTTAACTTTTGCTTTAAAATCCTAAAAGCCTCTTCTTGTTTGGGTCCCCATTCAAACTTAACTGCTTTACAGGTTAGCTTAGTTAATGGTACGGCTATCTTAGAAAAATCCTTATTGAATCGCCTATAATATCCGGCTAATCCTATAAAAATTCTAATTTCCATAGCCGATTGCGGAACCTTCCATTTGGTAATTGCTTCTATTTTGGAGGGATCTACATGAATACCTTCGTGATTTACCATATGCCCCAAAAATTGCACCTCCTGTAGCCAAAATTCACACTTCGTGAATTTGGCGTAAAGCTTTTCCCTTCTTAACAAAGTTAAGAGTGCATGCAAGTGCTGACAATGCTCGTCCTGACTTTTGGAATAAATAAGAATATCATCGATGAAGACAATTACAAATTTATCCAAATATGGTTTGCAGATCCGATTCATCATGTCCATGAATGCCGCAGGTGCATTCGTTAATCCGATGGGCATGACTGTAAACTCATAATGACCATACCTAGTTCTGAAAGCAGTTTTAGGTATGTCTTCTTCTTGTACTTTCAACTGATGATATCCAGAGCGTAAGTCTATCTTAGAAAAATACCTAGCTCCCTAGAGTTGATCAAAAAGATCATCAATTCTAGGTAATGGGTATCGATTCTTAATTGTAACTTTATTTAATTCCCTATAATCAATACACATTCTCATTGACCCATCTTTCTTTTTTACAAACAATACTGGAGCTCCCCACGGGGATGAACTAGGCTGTATAAAACCTTTGCTCAGTAATTCATCTAATTGCTTTTTCAATTCTAGCATTTCAGTGGGTGCTAATCGGTAAGGTGCTTTAGCTATCGGTGTAGTTCCAGGAATTAAATGAATCCTAAATTCTACTTCCCTGTCAGGTGGTAATCCAGGTAGATCTTCTGGAAATACATTGGGGTATCCTGAGACTACTGGGATTTCCTTAAATTCCTTACTTTTCGTGTTAATGATTACTGAAATCATATACACTATTTCTTGTTTTCTTGAATAACTGACCAACTTCATTACTGAAATGAATTTCAGTGCTTTCGAGGTTTATCTCCTGTAATTAAAATTACTTCTCCTGTAGGTGTATGAATTTCTATGGAATTTTTATCACAGAGAATTCGAGCATGGTTGGCTACTAACCAATCCATTCCTAATACTACATCGAATCTGGCTAAATTCATAGGTAACAGGTTTGCAGAAAAATGATGGCCTAAAAGTTCTATCTTTCTATAACAACCCTCGGTAAAACAGACATCCTCATAATATTTCCGACACCCTAATATATTTTAAATATCTCAATGTGTCTTTATATGCACCCCGTATGTGAAAACCGAGCCCCAAGATAGATTATACTATATAAAATAAATAAAGACAATAATTATTAAGTTGAGGCGGGCCGCGTAGGGCCTCACCTCAAGTTAAAGCGGGCCGCGCGAGTGTGTACCAGTATATCGCCAAAACCATAAGCCCAAGCGGGCCGCGTACATGTTCGGTTTAGTTGATGCGGGCCGCGCGCGTCCTAAATGGTGGCATGACCCGGAGCCGCCACGTGTCCAGCGCGTGTCGAACCTAGTGTGTGACCGGACCAAGCTACGCTTTGACCCGGAGTTGACGCGGGCCGCGTGATCCCGGCCCAAACTCCACGCGGGCCGCGAGGGGACTCAATTACAGCCCTATAAATGGAGGCCATCGGCCTTCAGTCCGCTTTCGTTCACTTTTCTTTCTGTCTCTCTACACTTTTAAATAGTGGGCATTATACCCGAGTTCAATATCCCCTAAAATAGCGAGGTTCTGCTACGATGTAAGTATTATAACCCCTGGAGACGTATTAGATACGCTGCCCGATTGATCTAGGGTTCCGTAACGGCTGTCGTGGTTCTGCCCAACGTAGTCGTTGGAATGCCGTCTCGGGGAGGGTATTACTAATGTTAAAATGGGTTATTATACTAACACACGTGCATTTGTGTAAATTATAGATATTCACCAGGAAACCCTAAAGAATCACCTAAGACAGCAATGTGAGTTGATTCGCTTTTTGTAAACCTTTTTGTTTACTGTTCTTACAAAACCTCACTTAATTAAATATATACAAAGCAGTTATTGAGTATTTGTAAAGGATACAATTATAGTGGGTATGTTGGGGTTTTGTATACAAAATTGGTTACTGGTGTGGTAACATCCCATATGTTGAGTATGACCGTACCACTGATGTTAATTGTGATGTCTTGGATACAAATGTAATTGCGGATGTGCCCTCAATACTGCAAATTGGTTTTTACTTAAACTTGATTAAACTGGGAATCACTCACCAGTATTTCCCACTGACAAAATGTTTTTAAAACGCGTTTCAGGTAACAAAATGTGAAAGCCAAATAGAAGCCAGCTGGACAGCACTGAAGGCTTGGAAAAGTGGCAATAAAGTTACCTAAGAATAAAATGGATGTTTTTATTAAATAAATAGGATTTATTCCTATGAAACGTGTGTATTGAAAACTTGGGTTTTTACCCATATGTTTAATGTTATAAAACATGGTGGTTTACTCTGATTAAAATATTTCCTAACTACGGTCCTGATGAAAATTTCCGCTGCCAAATTGGATAAATAAATGTGATACCACCGAAACTGGCTCACGACCGCCCGTTCCCGGGAGATAGGGATCGGTGGTTGTGACAGAAGGTGGTATCAGAGCTATGCCACTGATTCAGCCATAGAAGTGTTCTGCTGACATCAAAATTCAAAGTGTTAGGAAATAAACTAGGGAAATACGTGTATAATTGTATTTCTTGCTATGTGTTATCTGACTATTTGTTAGTTTACAGTATGAGTGACCAAGGACCTTCTGACGCCTATCGTCAACTGTCTGGTTCGCCTAGGAGCGAAGGCACCTCCTCTTCTCAGCCTGCCCTCTCAGGGTATTCTGCTGACACAGAAGAAGGAATCTTTGTGTTTAAGGCTCAGTCTGAAGAGCCATTTCCTCAGAAAAAGAGGGGATGGTTCAGTAGGGGAGCGCACGAGCGTAGGAAAAGAATGAAAAAGTTGCAGGAACAACGAGTGTTAGCCGCAGCAAAAAGAGAAACTGATGCTTATAATCAGGATATGCTCAATAGGGGTATCGCTAATATCCATATTTTAGCAACCACTGCTGCCGACCCAAACCTGGAACAAATGCTAGCACCCCAACCACAAAATCCTGATCAACCCATGGAAATAGAAGACCAGATAGAAATGCCTGATTTCAACCCGGAGGAGATACCTAGGGTACCTGCACCTGATCCTCTAGACCCAAACAACTACGACCCCTGGTGGGACGATGTTAGGGACTACGTGCAACAAAACCCAATTCAGGAAAATGTGCCAATACCCAACTTAGGAGCTTACCCAGGGTTAGATCCTCAAGATCCCTACAACATTAGTGATGCATATGTTAGGGAAATTTTAGAAAATCCATACCCGTACCAAGCCCCTATGCCTCCGTATCAGGAACCCGTACCTCAGTTTCCAAACCCAGTCCTAGAACCTGCACCCCCAATGAGTGCAGAAAATGTCCAGGAACTTAGGACTTTTGGGGAGGAAATTTTAGAAAGTAGTGATCGTATGCGACAGGTGGGAGAACGCCTCGTATGGAAATACGATGAGCGTAATATGGATTTTTGGATGAATCCATATCAGTGAAGGCGATGGCAGAAACGGTAGTAGTAATAATAATAATAATAAAATAATATATGTGTGTATGTGTTAGAAAAAAAAAACTACGGATGCATACTATTAGTATTGTAGTTTTACATTTCAGTCGGTACTGTAAATTTTATTTCTGTACTGGTGTGTATTGATGCATACTATATAAAAAGAGTAAAAGTCGCAATGCTCGACGCTTTTGGTTAAAAAGTGCGTGTCATGTGATTGGCTATATATAAATATTATTTGTGATATTAATATTTGGTAAATGTCTAAAATTCAGATGGCCGACGCGGGAAATCAAGAAAATCTGAATAACGATAACCAGAGTAACATTAACGTGGTTAATGAGAATTTGGACAATAATAACAACGGAAACCAAATGGATAATAGTGCCGTTCAGCATATTGTGGCACAGGGAATTATAGATGCGATGCCATTTATTATTCAAACAGTTCAGGAAGCGAATAATAAAAGTAAGCATAGCAGTAAGCGACCAACTGAACCAGAAAACAGCGTGAACAATGGACCCATACTTCAAGCGCCCGTTCCCAAAAGAAGAAGAACCATGCCACATGGTTGTTCTTACAAGGAATTCTGGTCCTGCAAACCAATAGAATTCTCGGGCAATGAAGGACCCATTGCAGCTTTACGCTGGATAGAGAAAACTGAGGCAGTTCTGAAAATAAGCAAGTGTGCTGAAGAAGATAAAATAATGTTTGCCTCAAATCTGTTTAAAAATGCAGCCTTAGAATGGTGGAACACTATCCTCCAATCCAGAGGAAGTGATAGGATTTATAATATGGAATGGGAAGAATTCAAGAACATGGTAGAAAGGAAATTCTGCCCTCCCAATGAAAAAGAACAGATAGCAAATAAGTTTCTGAATTTAAGAATGACCGGGGTAGATAGTAAGGGTTACACTACCACATTCTTTGAATATGCTAGGATAGTACCTACCCTTGCATCACCTGAACCAGTGTTAATCTCCCGTTACATTTGGGGATTAATTGGAGAAATTAGACATGTAGTCAAGGCAGCTAGACCCCAAACCATAGAGGAAGCTGTAGAACTAGCCAATACCTTGACAGATGAGTTAATTCGTACTAGAGAAGAAGACCAGAGGAGAAACCTAACCCAAAGGCTTACTCAAGAATTCCGTTCTGGGAATTCCAATCGTAGGAATGTAGGTTCTACCTCTGCACCCTACTGCAAAGCCTGCAGAAAGAAGCATTCTGGAAGATGCTCTACTTACTGTAATTTTTGCAAGGCCCCAGGACACAAGGAAGAGAATTGCAAGAAGAAATCCAGTAATGGAATGTGTTTCAATTGTGGGGAAAAAGGTCACATTAGGACAAACTGTCCGAAATTGGCTCCAGCTGCAACCAACAAAAATCCTAAAAATGCCAGAGCATTCGTGCTAACTACAGAGGAAGCCAGGATGATTCCAGACGTAATTGCTGGTACGTTTTTAGTTAATGATATTTTTGCTAAAGTATTATTTGACTCTGGTGCAAACCAAAGTTTTATTAATACTTCGTTTTGCAAACTCCTAAATCAATCATTAACTAAACTACCACAAAATGTCTAGTGGAAACCGCAAATGGAGAAACTGTTCAGATTTCTGAAATCTTGCAGGGAGCAAGAATAGAAATTTTTAATCAAAAATTCATTGCAAACCTGTATCCAATGAATCTGGCTGGATTTGATGTTGTGTTAGGAATGGATTGGTTAATAGCCAATAAAGCCAGTATTTTATGTGATCAAAAGACAATTCAATTAAAATCACCAAGAGGTGAAAAGATCTCAATTAAAGGAGATAAACCTTTTAGATCCACTAAATTCATCTCTGTGATGAAAACTGCAAGTTGTATAAGGAAAGGATCTATAGTGTATTTGATTTCTATAATCACTAACACTAAAGGAAAAGAAGTAAAAGATATCCCAGTAGTATCCCAATTTTCAGATGTCTTTCCAGAAGAATTGCCAGGACTACCGCCAGACAGGGAAGTTGAATTCAGAATTCATCTGCTACCAGGAACAGCACCAATTGCCAAAGCACCTTACCGTTTAGCACCCGCTGAAATGCAAGAACTGAAGAAACAACTAGACGAGTTGTTGGAGAAGGGATTCATACAACCAAGCTCATCACCATGGGGAGCGCCGATTTTATTTGTTAAAAAGAAGGACGGATCAATGCGTATGTGCATTGACTACCGTGAATTGAACAAAGTCACGATTAAGAATCGGTACCCATTACCGAGGATCGATGATTTGTTTGATCAACTTCAAGGAGCTCGATTTTTCTCTAAAATCGATCTAAGATCAGGATATCATCAATTAAAGGTACAGGAAGAGGATATTCCTAAAACCGCATTCAGAACAAGGTATGGTCATTATGAATTTACTGTCATGCCATTTGGTTTAACCAATGCCCCAGCCGCATTTATGGACATGATGAACCGAATATGTAAGCCATATTTGGATAAATTCATAATTGTCTTCATAGATGATATTCTAATTTACTCTAAAAGTAAAGATGAGCATGCAAAGCACTTGCACTTACTTTTAAGTTTATTGAGAAAAGAGAAGCTTTATGCTAAGTTTTCAAAGTGTGAATTTTGGTTAGAACAAGTGCAATTTCTCGGACATTTGGTGAATCATGAAGGAATTCATGTAGATCCAACGAAAATCGAGGCAATTACCAAATGGAAAACCCCAGAATCACCAACTGAAGTTAGAAGTTTCTTAGGATTGGCCGGTTATTATAGAAGATTTATTCGAGATTTTTCTAGAATAGCCATTCCTTTAACTAAGTTAACCTGTAAATCTGTTAAGTTTGAATGGGGACCAAAACAAGAAGAAGCCTTTAGAATCCTTAAGCAAAGATTAACCCATGCACCGATACTAGCATTACCAGAAGGAACTGAAGACTTTGTAGTCTTTTGTGACGCTTCTAAATTAGGTTATGGATGCGTATTGATGCAACGTCAAAAAGTTATAGCTTATGCATCTAGACAGCTTAAGAGTCATGAAGGAAATTATTCGACCCATGATTTGGAATTAGGAGCCATAATTTTTGCCCTTAAGATTTGGAGACATTATCTTTATGGTAGTAAGTTTACCATATTCACAGATCATAAGAGTTTAAGATATGTCTTCGGGCAAAAAGAATTGAATATGAGACAGAGACGCTGGATGGAATTGCTTAGTGATTATGATTGTGATATCCAGTATCATGCAGGAAAAGCCAATGTGGTGGCTGATGCTTTAAGTCGAAAATATCACGAAAAGCCAAAAAGGGTACGTTCTCTTAAATTAAATCTACAAGTAGATTTAAACAATCAAATTAGAAAAGCACAAAAATCAGTAATCAAGGAGGATACTGAAAAGTTAAAAGGAATGATTAAGGAATTAGAACAAGGAACAGATGGAATTTGGAGGTTCCATAAAAAGAGAATGTGGATACCTAAATTAGGAAATTTACGTCAACGTATATTAGAAGAAGCCCATAAATCTAAATACACGATGCATCCAGGAAGTGATAAAATGTACCAGGATTTAAGGAAAAATTACTGGTGGATAGGGATGAAAAAGGATGTAGCAGCTTATGTTTCTAAATGTTTAACTTGCTCACAAGTTAAAGCTGAACATCAGAAACCTTCAGGATTGTTACAACAATTAGAAATACCAGTTTGGAAATGGGAATTGATAACAATGGATTTTGTTACCAAATTGCCTAAAACAAGGAAAGGTAATGATACAATCTGGGTGATTGTAGATAGGTTAACCAAGTCAGCTCATTTCTTACCAATGAAGGAAACCTTTAGTATGGAACAATTAGCCAAATTATATGTAAATAAAATCGTTTCTTTTCATGGCATTCCTTTATCAATTGTTTCCGATAGAGATAGCCGTTTTACTTCTCATTTTTGGTCAAGTTTCCAAAAAGCAATGGGAACCAGGTTAAATCTAAGCACAGCTTATCATCCTCAAACGGACGGACAAAGCGAAAGGACAATTCAGACAATGGAGGACATGCTTAGAGCTTGTGTAATTGATTTTGGAGGTAATTGGGACGAACACTTACCTTTAATAGAATTTTCTTATAATAACAGTTATCACACAAGTATCAATGCTGCACCATTCGAAGCACTTTATGGACGAAAGTGCAGAACCCCAGTCTGTTGGGCAGAAATTGGGGAAAAACAATTATCTGGACCTGAGATAGTACAAGAAACAACTGATAAAATCATTCAAGTCAAGGAACGACTGAAAACAGCACGTGATCGCCAAAAGAGCTATGCTGATAACAGACGCAAACCATTAGAATTTCAAGTGGGAGATAAAGTGTTATTGAAAGTCTCTCACTGGAAAGGAGTGGTAAGATTCATCAAAAGAGGAAAGCTTAGTCCCAGATATATTGGACCTTTCAAAATTCTTAAAAGAATAGGACCTGTAGCCTATCAGCTACAACTGCCAGAAGAAATGGCAGGAATACATGATGTATTTCATGTATCCAATCTCAAAAAGTGTTTAGCTGATGAATCACTCGTAGTACCTCTCAAGGATATAGAGGTTAACGAACAACTCAAATTTTTAGAAAGGCCTCTACAGATTGAAGATAGAAAAATTAAAAATCTCAAGCATAAGAGATTGGTTATGGTCAAAGTAAAGTGGGACTCCAAAAGAGGACCCGAGTACACGTGGGAGCTTGAATCCGAAATGCAAAGAAATATCCACACTTGTTCCAGTAGATCTCGAGGACGAGCTCTAAAACAAGGTGGGGAGGATATAACAACCCTCGGTAAAACAGACATCCTCATAATATTTCCGACACCCTAATATATTTTAAATATCTCAATGTGTCTTTATATGCACCCCGTATGTGAAAACCGAGCCCCAAGATAGATTATACTATATAAAATAAATAAAGACAATAATTATTAAGTTGAGGCGGGCCGCGTAGGGCCTCACCTCAAGTTAAAGCGGGCCGCGCGAGTGTGTACCAGTATATCGCCAAAACCATAAGCCCAAGCGGGCCGCGTACATGTTCGGTTTAGTTGACCCGGAGCCGCCACGTGTCCAGCGCGTGTCGAACCTAGTGTGTGACCGGACCAAGCTACGCTTTGACCCGGAGTTGACGCGGGCCGCGTGATCCCGGCCCAAACTCCACGCGGGCCGCGAGGGGACTCAATTACAGCCCTATAAATGGAGGCCATCGGCCTTCAGTCCGCTTTCGTTCACTTTTCTTTCTGTCTCTCTACACTTTTAAATAGTGGGCATTATACCCGAGTTCAATATCCCCTAAAATAGCGAGGTTCTGCTACGATGTAAGTATTATAACCCCTGGAGACGTATTAGATACGCTGCCCGATTGATCTAGGGTTCCGTAACGGCTGTCGTGGTTCTGCCCAACGTAGTCGTTGGAATGCCGTCTCGGGGAGGGTATTACTAATGTTAAAATGGGTTATTATACTAACACACGTGCATTTGTGTAAATTATAGATATTCACCAGGAAACCCTAAAGAATCACCTAAGACAGCAATGTGAGTTGATTCGCTTTTTGTAAACCTTTTTGTTTACTGTTCTTACAAAACCTCACTTAATTAAATATATACAAAGCAGTTATTGAGTATTTGTAAAGGATACAATTATAGTGGGTATGTTGGGGTTTTGTATACAAAATTGGTTACTGGTGTGGTAACATCCCATATGTTGAGTATGACCGTACCACTGATGTTAATTGTGATGTCTTGGATACAAATGTAATTGCGGATGTGCCCTCAATACTGCAAATTGGTTTTTACTTAAACTTGATTAAACTGGGAATCACTCACCAGTATTTCCCACTGACAAAATGTTTTTAAAACGCGTTTCAGGTAACAAAATGTGAAAGCCAAATAGAAGCCAGCTGGACAGCACTGAAGGCTTGGAAAAGTGGCAATAAAGTTACCTAAGAATAAAATGGATGTTTTTATTAAATAAATAGGATTTATTCCTATGAAACGTGTGTATTGAAAACTTGGGTTTTTACCCATATGTTTAATGTTATAAAACATGGTGGTTTACTCTGATTAAAATATTTCCTAACTACGGTCCTGATGAAAATTTCCGCTGCCAAATTGGATAAATAAATGTGATACCACCGAAACTGGCTCACGACCGCCCGTTCCCGGGAGATAGGGATCGGTGGTTGTGACACTTTCCTTCTCGCAAAACCTTATCTGTGTTAACAGAATTTCCATCTGCCGTTTCGACTGTAAAAATCTGCCTAAGGTAGGTTAAGGGTAAATTAAGAGCTTGACAAAATGAAGTATTGATAAAACTTTGGTTCGCACCAGAGCCAAATAATAATTTTGCATACACGTTGTGCACTAGGAATGTACCAACTATCACATCTGGAATGAGTTCTTTCTTGAGTGGTCAGCTGGAATGCTCTGGCATTCTTCTTAGTAACTCCATCGGCCGTCTTGGCTTTGTTGTCTGCTGGTTTGACCAATTTTGAGCAGTCTGGCCTAAGATGTCCAGCCTCTCCACAATTATAGCGGACCATGGCTTTCTTCTTCCTGCAATATTCTTCTTGATGCCCTGGAATTTTACAGAAATTGCAATACCCCTTGCATCTTCCAAAATGCTTCCTTTTACAGGCATTGCAAAATGGAACAGTGGAGGATTGCCAATTTCCCTTTTTCCGAAAATTATTATGGTTACTCACACGGAATCCTTGGGTAATCTTTTGGGCTACTTCCTTTTTCCGATTTTCTTCACTTGTGCGTACCAGTTCGTCAGTTAGGGTGTTAGCTAATTCTACCGCATCGTCAATAGTGCGAGGTCTCGCAGCTTTAACGAGATTACGGATTTCGCCAATCAATCCCCAAATATAATGGGAAATAAGCACCGGTTCTAGCGAAGCCAAGGTTGGTACCACTCTCGCATACTCGAAGAATGTTGAAGTATACCCTCGACAATCTACCCCCATCATCCGATGGTTCAGGAACTTATTTGCCATTTGTTCCTTTTCATATTCGGGACAGAATTTTCTTTCCATTAGCTGCTTAAATTCCTCCCAATTCATGGCATAGGCCATATTTCTTCCTTTGGCTTGAAGTACCGTATTCCACCATTCTAGTGCCCCTTCTTTAAAAAGATGTGAAGCATACATAACCTTGTCTTCTTCAGCACATTTACTTATCATAAGTACTGCTTTGGTTTTCTTTAACCAACGCAGTGTCGCAGTCGCCCCTTCATTGCCTGCAAATTCTGCTGGCTTATAAGCAAGAAATTCTTTGTAAGTGTGACCAGGCGTTGCAGCTTTCATTTTCTTAAGAAGTGGGGCCTGCCGTGGATCATTATCGTGATTAGTATGGTTGTCGCCTCCGTTTACACTATTACTGAAGTTATCTTCTTGAGTACGTTTTCTAGGAATAATGTGTTGAGGTTCAACAGGTTTCTGGGCAGCAGCCAGGATTGCTGGAATAGCATTAGCTATCCCTTGAGCAACGATATTCTCGATATCTTGCCTAGTCATAAATTGACCTTCCTGATTTTGCTCTGATTAGTTAACTTCGTTAACTGGTTCATTACTAGCGTTTACCATCTGATAATTAATTTATATAAATAATTAGCATAAAATTAATAACCAAATATAACAAAACAATTGCACATAATCACACAAATTTTTACAACACACGTATAGCCAAAATTGTTGGTTTCTCGACTTCCATTTTTATAGATTATATTAGGCATCCGCACACACTGTTATCTTACACAAATTTTATTTTTAGTTATTTTACCAGATTTATATTTTTATTACTATTGTTATTATACAAACACAGCCTCCTAACCACACTATCCCGTGTCAGCTGGTATTTTAGAAGCGACGTTCCCTCTCGTCGTACTTCCAGGAGATTTGTTCTCCCACCTCCCGGATCCTATTCCCTGCAGTCACCAGCTCTTCGCCAAAATGGCGGAGTTCAGCTAGTTTTCATTACTCATCGGTGGGTTTGGTATAGGTTCTGGGTCGAACTGAGGGAAAAAGGTATAAGGGTTATTAAGGAGGTTTTGTAACTGCCAGTCGTTAGTCCACCACTCATCCATTTCTCCTAAAGGTTGGTTGTGGATAAGAGGGTCTGGAATAGCTGGTTCTAAGTTTATTGGAAGTTGAGTTTCAGCCGATAAGGGTAGAGGTTATTGGTGATAGGTCTAATGATATCACAGCTTGCCAGTAGGTGATCTAATTCTTCCTGAAATGGTAATTCTTCAGTTTGCTTAGAACTTTCCCCAATTTCTATTCCTGCTGGCCTAGAACTTTCCCCGATCTCGATCCCTTTTCCTTTATCCATATGATTCTCTATTTTGGGAACTTTCCTAGTGGCTGGTTTCCTCCTGCGTACCCGTCTCCAACCTATAAATCTTCTCCTTTTCTTAGGCTTTGGTTTCTCCGGAGGTGGAGCTTGAAATTCCATAGGTTCCTCCACATCAGCAATGTAACCAGTAAAGTCTTTGGAAACTTCTATTGGTACGGGATAGAGATTGAGATTCTGAAGGGCTTCAAATAGCTCATTCATGTTGTTTAGCATATATGCAAAATGCACACAAAATGCTAAGTTAAATTTTTATAATAAAATTTCTCAAATAAACATTCAAGTATTATTGCATACCGTGGGACTAATTTAATACAAAGGACAATTGAAAATTAAAACATACTAGGGTTTATTGTAAACTTATTTATTTACTGGGTAAAATTTTCTTGAGAGTTTCTGGATTGTAGGTAATATGAGTGCTAATACTGGGTCAGGGTATTGGTAGTTTAAAGGTTGGTATATGCTGCTACCGTGGCTAACATATAGAGATCTGCCCATTTTTCATCTAATTTGTCTTCCTATGGTGGATTATTGCCTACTTCCTGGGTTTTCTGATTAACCCTCATTTCTTTTGGTTGTGATTTCTTTCCTTTCTCTTGACTTTTCCTAATAATCAAACTTCTTTTATTAGGATAAAGTGGCTTCTCAAACTGTGCCTTACGGACAAATATTCCTTCCTCGGTATCTATGGATTGTTTTGAGGATGATGATCTTTTATCTTTTGGTGCATTATCTAATTGACGATAGATGTCTGAAAGTTTTTGCTTACCCATGCTGTAAACAAATATTCAAATAATAAAACATACAATCAAAAAAATGGCAATCAGTATAATTAAGTATTTACTAAATACTTAATTGGCTTAAAATCAGTGGCTCTGATACCACCTTTTCCTGTCACGGCCACAGCCCCGGTTTGACCCGGTCAGGAGCCGCAGGACAGGAACCCGTGGTATTTGATGCGTGTCAGTGTGTATATAATTTTGATGAGTATTTAAGCCCCTTTTTACACTTTTAGCCAAGTTTTAAATTTATAAAACACGATATTTACTAACACTAAACACACATATGGGCAAGTGCACCCATCGTGGACGTAGTATAGTGTTGGTAAGATACCGAGGTCGTCCAAGGACACAAGAGCTTTTAATACCGGTTTCTCCTCAACGTCTAATCAAATCAAAAAGTGAGAAAAATATTTTAAACTAAGAAAAATAAAAACTAACTAAATGCTGAAAAATAAAATAAAATAAAAACAGATAGACAAGATGAATCACTTGGATCCGACACGTGTGTTAGTATAACCTTTGATTATTTTCGCACTTTTGCACTTGTTTAAGAGATTATCTTAGTTATTGTAGTAGGCCCCTCTTTTGAAGGCGACGTTACCCTCAACCCAGTAGTTTGAGTCAGCAAGGATACAATCCTAAAGGGTCGGATTATTGAAAGATAATGAATTAAGTTATTAATGCAAATTGTGGTAGGCCCCGCTTTCGGCGGTGACGTTACCCTCGGCTAAGTAGTCTTAGTCAGCAGGGATACAGTCCTAAATAGCCGGGTTATAGTATTAATAGTAGTTAACTTATGAGGGGGTCAAAGAGTTTGGATCCCCGCCATCCAATACCTATGGGCATTGAAGGAGATCCTACTAAATTTGACCCAGGTCCCAAGCAGGACCTCTAAACGCTGAACAAGGGTAAGACCCTTACCAAACCGTTCCCTTAACCCCCGACCAGGTAGCCAACATACCTCCATATAGACCGTGGAGATATGAATGGTGAAAATCTTTTATTTTATATAGACAGTAAAATAACGCCAAGACACCACGGACAAACGATAAGGAAAGATCACCTTCAACATAAGTAACTAGTTATTAAAGTCATTAATACAAAACCAAATAAAAAGTGCAAAAGATTAAAAATAAAAAGTATTATACTAAACACTTGTCTTCACCAAGTGATGTAAGAGACTTAGGCAAACATGGCCTTGATTGTCAAGAACTCTTACTATCAATCTTGGATCCCGAGACGACTCACACACTCTATGATGGACAATGGATGATGGTGGTGGATGATGGTGTTATGGTGGTGGTGGGTGGTGGATGAAGTGTGAGAGAGGTGGTGTGCCAAGGGATGAGATGGAATGAAACCAAGCACCCCTATTTATAGGCTGAACAGAAGGCTGGGCACGGCCCCGTGTCAGCTGGACACGGCCCCGTGCCCGTCTGACATTCTCTCTCTTCATTAATTGTAATTCGCAATTACAATTAATGCGCCTGCTGTACTTTCACCACGCCCCCGTGCCCGCTGGACACAGCCCCGTGGTGGGCAATGGAAGCTTCTACTGATTTGTCTTTTCTGCTGCTTCTTGGGCACGGCCCCGTGTTCGCTGGACACGGGGCGTGTTCAGTTTTCTGTTTTCTCTTCTTTGCCTTGGGAGGTGCCGTTGAGGGTCCGGGCAGTCTACTTTTATTCCTTTTCTTGTATTTATGCTAGAATTAGTTGTATTTTTGCTTCTTTTGTGATTTTGAGCTCATTTCATCCTGAAAATACAAAAGGAAGACAAAAACACTCTTTTTCCAACATTAGTACTTAAAAAGGGTTAGTTTTATGCCTTAATTGATGTGATTTATATGTTGCATTTTACACACATCAAATACCCCCACACTTGAACTTTTGCTTGTCCTCAAGCAAAACTCTTTAAAATGTGGCTTACACTCCCAAATGGAATAGGTAGAAGAGAAAGTTTTTAGCTTGTCCTAGAGTGTCGGGAATCCAAGGTCTTTGTAAGTTTTATTTTTATTTATTTACAATCCTATTCGTTACGATTTATTTTGAACGTTTCATAAGATAAATTACTTATTTGGGCATAGCATGCTTTATTAAAATTCCATTTATATACAAGTTCACATACCTCACGGGGGATCACTCAACACTCGGCCGAAGGTGTAATTTTTAGTGAATCACTCGAGAGCGGCATGGAACTTACGCCTTCCATAGGCTTGCCAAGCAATCAATCCTCCTCCTTTTTAACTTTTTACCTTTGTAAATATCAAGAGGACTTTTTGGGTGAAGGGTTAGGCTTGGGTTAAAGGTGGGTGGTTGGGTTAGTTAGTAAAAGGGCGAAAATCGTAAAAAGCGTCGGTTTTCGTGACATACCTTATTTTTAGTGATTTTTTTATTTTGAAGTATTTCTCCAAACAAGCTTTTATATAGCTTTTGTTTGTTTTTGACTTCATCATCATTTTTTTTTTCATCACATAAAAAAGGCGAGTTTACAAAAAACCGAGCTTGTTACTAAAATAAAGGGTGAAAAATAAAAAAGGGTTTTTAGTGGGTAAAAAGGGTTTTGGGGTAATGAAATGAAAGGTTTAGGCTCAAAGGGGCTATCTAGGGGGATTTTGGGTAGGTGGTAAAAAAAAAGAAAAATAATGGTTTAGAAAGAAAAATATGGTTAGTCCTAATGCCTCCATCACTTACTTACTTGGGTTTAAGTTGGTAAGGACCGGGAATGTATCGTCGTGGCAAGTTCTAGAGTTGTAAGAACCAAGCGGCTATCCACACAAGAAACGAAAAATGAGCATTTAGTCTAAATATGTATATTTTTATGCTCAATAAAGGCTCAAAACTCACTTTTGTGGAATGGGTTTTTAATGTGATCAAGTATATATAATCGAATTTTTAACTAGACTTGTTATGCCGTTTCGTAATTTTCTTATGTTGGTTCTTTGTTATCACGACGCTATCGGTTGTAAATTTGTAAAAATATAACCTTTTTAGAACTTGTTATTCCCAACTTAAACTAAGACAAGTAAATGATAAAAAATGAAAAAGTTTTTGAAAAAATTTGGGGTGTTTAGCGGTTCCAATAGAGTTTTGTGTAAGGCTTGTATTTAGGATTTGCAAAATTCAAGGTTTTAGCATCCCCCCCCCCATACTTAAATTACACATTGTCCTCAATGTGTCCAAAAATAAGGTTTTTGGTTGATTAGAATGTGTAAAAGTAGGTTAAAAAGCAAAGATTTATGTTACTGGCATCCTGGACAAGGCCCCGTGGTGACCGGGCACGGCCCCGTGGTCAAGTGCCAGTAACAAAAATTAAAGAATTGAAACAGAAGCCTGGACACGGGGGCGTGTCCACTGAACACGGCCCGTGTCCAGTTACCTGAACTGGGTGTTTTTCTACAGGGGGCTCAGCACGGGGGCGTGTTGGTTGGGCACGGCCCGTGTTGAGCCTTCTGTGATGGAGATTTTTGTCGGGTTGCTCTGTTCTTCGTGCATGGGTCCATTTTTCTCGTTCCCCTTTTCATCCATTACCACCATGAGTGTGTTTTATTCTGCAAAATAAAACTAAAAGATTAAACTAAACTAAGGATAGTTCCGCGGAATGCCTCCGTGGTGCGCCACGTTTATAAGGGTCCTTGGCTAGACCCGATTCGAGGTTATATATTTTCTGAGTAGGATGCTTGGCGTCCCATGTTACACCGTCGGAGAGCAGCATCCAAGCTCGAATCAATAACCTTCATGTAATTGACCGGGTCGTCATCTTCTATTCTCTTCCCAACTTCGAATTTCACTTCATCATCCCCATACCTCAAGGTGAGTGTCCCGTCATTCATATCCACCACTGCTTGGGCTGTGGCAAGGAAGGGTCTCCCTAGTATAAGGGGGACCTCGGTGTCTTCCTCCATATCGAGTATGACAAAGTCAGCTGGATAAACGAATCTGCTTACCTTTACCAAGACATTCTCGATGACACCTTGTGGGAATTTGACGGATCGATCGGCGAGTTGTATGCTCATTATTGTAGGGCTCGTGGTTCCCAAGCCGAGCCTTTTGAACATTGACGAGGGCATGAGGTTAATGCTAGCCCCTAGGTCGGCTAAGGCATTGCGAACGGGCGATTCCCCTATTGAGCATGGAATCGTGAAGCTTCTGGGATCGATTTTCTTTTGAGGAAGTTTATTGAGCACGAGGGCAGAGCATTCTTCGCCTAAGTTAACTAATTGCAAATTTTCAATTTTCCTCTTATGCGTAAGGAAGTCCCTCATGAATTTAGAGTATTTGGGCATTTGGGTTAGGACTTCGATAAAAGGAATATTGACGTGCAATTGTTTTAACAGACTTTCGAATTTTGCGAATTGCTCATTTGTCTTTTGACGAATTAACCTACCGGGGTACGGAACTCGAGGAGCCTTGGTCGGCTCTGGTGATGGAGGAGAGTTCTTCTCCTGCAGAGGTGTCGGTACTGTTTCTTCCGTTAGCGGTGGCACTTCTGCAGGCCCTACGGTGCGGTTTCGTAGTGTGATGAGGTGAACTTGCGCCTTTGGGTTTGTTTCGGTATTGCTAGGTAATGCGCCTTGCGGTCTCTCGGAAAAATTTTGAGCTATTTGATTTGATTGTTTTTCTATGTTTTGAATGCTAGCTTGTTGATTTCTAAAATTAGATTCTAATTGTAGAAATCTTTCCGAGTTTTTCTTATCAGTGTCAGAGACGAGGCGAGATATATTATCTTCGAGCCTTTCTCGTCCACCTTGTTGTTGAGTGAAATTTTGTGACTCATTTCTTGGTTGCTGAAAGTTTGTTCGTTGGGTTTGTTGGTTACTACTATTGCCGGGTTCCCTCCAACCAAGGTTTGGGTGGTTTCGCCATCCTTGGTTGTAAGTTCCCGTTGGGGGACCCGACGGCCTAGGTCTATTATCAATGTAGTTTACCATTTCTTGTTGATCGTCTGTTTCTTTCATGCAACTCCAATTTTCATGTGACCCACCACACCCTTCACAAGCCATAACCGAGACTGTTTTTGTCATTTCCAATTTTTTTATCTTTGAAGAAAGGGCCTCGATTTGGGCTTGTAAAGAAGTGCTTTCATCGACCTTATGGGCGCCCGGGGCGATAGACTTATTTCCCCGGGGGGTGTGCCATTGAAAATTGGTTTGAGCAATTTCCTCAATTTGATTATATATTTCGTGTGGGCGTCGATTACCTAAAAGTCCCCCGGAGCTAAAATCAAGTGTCTACCTAGTGTGTGGCAACAATCCATTATAGAAAGTGGATACTTGTTGCCATATTGCGAGGCCGTGATGGGGACACTTGCGTAATAGCTCCTTGAACCTTTCCCAAGTTTCATATAAGGATTCCCCGTCCTCTTGTGAATATGTATTAATTTCAGCCATTAACTTAGCAGTTTTAGCAGGAGGGAAATACTTATATAGAAATTTTTGGGCTAGTTCATCCCAGGTGTTTACCGATCCAGCTGGGAGGGCGTTGAGCCAAGCTTTCGCTCGGTCTTTTAGTGAGAAGGGAAACATACGGAGGCGGATGGCGTCGTTTGATGCTCCATTGATCTGAAAGGTATCACATATTTCCAAGAAATTAGTTATATGTAGATGGGGATCCTCGTCCGCAAGCCCGTGGAAGGTTGCGGAGTTTTGGAGCATTTGTATCAAATGTGGCCGAAGTTCAAAGTTATTGGCTTCGACATTCGGAGCATTGATAGCGGCGCCTAGATTACATACGGTGGGTCGTAGATAATCCACAAGGGTACGTTGGTCCGCCATTGGAGGTGGATCACCCGAAACCTTCTCTTGGTTTTTGGCTTTTAACCTTTTTCTGAGAAAGCGTTCGGGTTCCAAGTCCTGCAATAAAAACAGAAAAGAATGTTGGTCAGAAGGTTCACCACGGCCCCGTGTTGAGCGAACACGGCCCGTGGTCGGAATTTCAGTGATTGTTTTCCAGATCCCAGTTACTGGAAGTTGGACACGGCCCCGTGTTGCACCGGCACGGCCCCGTGGTCAGCCTTCTGTAACTTGGAAAACAAAAACTGCCAGTAACGATGCTGGGCACGGCCCGTGTCCGACCAGGCACGGCCCCGTGCTGAGCTCTGCAGAAGCTGAAAATCTACGAAAAATCCTAAAAATTAAAGAAAATAATAAAAATATGATTAGGCCGTTGATTCCTAACTTTCTTAAAATCCTTGTGTCCCCGGCAGCGGCGCCAAAAACTTGATGCGTGTCAGTGTGTATATAATTTTGATCAGTATTTAAGCCCCTTTTTACACTTTTAGCCAAGTTTTAAATTTATAAAACACGATATTTGCTAACACTAAACACACATATGGGCAAGTGCACCCATCGTGGACGTAGTATAGTGTTGGTAAGATACCGAGGTCGTCCAAGGACACAAGAGCTTTTAATACCGGTTTATCCTCAACGTCTAATCAAATCAAAAAGTGAGAAAAATATTTTAAACTAAGAAAAATAAAAACTAACTAAATGCTGAAAAATAAAATAAAATAAAAACAGATAGACAAGATGAATCACTTGGATCCGACACGTGTGTTAGTATAACCTTTGATTATTTTCGCACTTTTGCACTTGTTTAAGAGATTATCTTAGTTATTGTAGTAGGCCCCTCTTTTGAAGGCGACGTTACCCTCAACCCAGTAGTTTGAGTCAGCAAGGATACAATCCTAAAGGGTCGGATTATTGAAAGATAATGAATTAAGTTATTAATGCAAATTGTGGTAGGCCCCGCTTTCGGCGGTGACGTTACCCTCGGCTAAGTAGTCTGAGTCAGCAGGGATACAGTCCTAAATAGCCGGGTTATAGTATTAATAGTAGTTAACTTATGAGGGGGTCAAAGAGTTTGGATCCCCGCCATCCAATACCTATGGGCATTGAAGGAGATCCTACTAAATTTGACCCAGATCCCAAGCAGGACCTCTAAACGCTGAACAAGGGCAAGACCCTTACCAAACCGTTCCCTTAACCCCCGACCAGGTAGCCAACATACCTCCATATAGACCGTGGAGATATGAATGGTGAAAATCTTTTATTTTATATAGACAGTAAAATAACGCCAAGACACCACGGACAAACGATAAGGAAAGATCACCTTCAACATAAGTAACTAGTTATTAAAGTCATTAATACAAAACCAAATAAAAAGTGCAAAAGATTAAAAATAAAAAGTATTATACTAAACACTTGTCTTCACCAAGTGATGTAAGAGACTTAGGCAAACATGGCCTTGATTGTCAAGAACTCTTACTATCAATCTTGGATCCCGAGACGACTCACACACTCTATGATGGACAATGGATGATGGTGGTGGATGATGGTGTTATGGTGGTGGGTGGTGGATGAAGTGTGAGAGAGGTGGTGTGCCAAGGGATGAGATGGAATGAAACCAAGCACCCCTATTTATAGGCTGAACAGAAGGCTGGGCACGGCCCCGTGTCCGCTGGACACGGCCCCGTGCCCGTCTGACATTCTCTCTCTTCATTAATTGTAATTCGCAATTACAATTAATGCGCCTGCTGTACTTTCACCACGCCCCCGTGCCCGCTGGACACGGCCCCGTGGTGGGCAATGGAAGCTTCTACTGATTTGTCTTTTCTGCTGCTTCTTGGGCACGGCCCCGTGTTCGCTGGACACGGGGCGTGTTCAGTCTTCTGTTTTCTCTTCTTTGCCTTTCGGAGGTGCCGTTGAGGGTCCGGGCAGTCTACTTTTATTCCTTTTCTTGTATTTATGCTAGAATTAGTTGTCTTTTTGCTTCTTTTGTGATTTTGAGCTCATTTCATCCTGAAAATACAAAAGGAAGACAAAAACACTCTTTTTCCAACATTAGTACTTAAAAAGGGTTAGTTTTATGCCTTAATTGATGTGATTTATATGTTGCATTTTAATCGATGCGACAACGGAAGATTTTAAAACAGGATCTTTTAAAAACTTGAAATGCCCGATTATTTTATTTCATAATTCGGGATAAACCCCGTAATTTACAATAGAGGAATTTTACAGGGAAATTCCCTGCATGTTTATTCATTTTAACTGAGCCACCTCTTCAAGCTGATTAGTGCTCCGTAGCACGTTTTCCTTGATTTACTGCAGGTCGCCTGAAACATGTTTTAAAAATATTTTGCCAGCGGGGAAATACTGAGCGAATCATTCATTTTGATAAAATGACACCTAGTTACAAATTACAGCATAAGAGAGAATACAATGGCTTCTATCTTATTTTTATCTGGCACTTTGTCACTTGCTGACGTGGTCATATCACTATTGGGTCCCTCCCCAAGTAGTGACGTTTATCACGGTGAGGATTTATTAGCCTAACCTGTGAGAAATTAGTAATGTGCACAATACCCCACTAGCCAGTGATTTAAGATAACCACGACTTAATCCCTGTAATTATAACTTTTGAAAATAATTTGAGGTATTGTAAAATAGTTGATAAAAAGAGAATGACTCACATTGCAAGTTTATGTGGGCAGAGTTTAGCCTACTGAATAGCCTGATAACCTAATTTAAATAACAACGCACACGAACTAGGTTAGTAACTAATACAGCATTTACGATAACTCACGAGATTAAACCCTCACAACGAATTAAAAAGTGCAATACTTAAACATCCATCAAGTTAACGACGAATGACAAAGTATAAACCCAATTTGAGCAGCACTTAAACATCCGTTGGATAGTTTCACTCGATTGGACATTGAATCGTAGTAGCGATCGAGTTATTACCCTGTTATCGCGGCAACGTTTCGTGATTTATGTGTGTTTTGAAGTAAACAGACTATAACTCAGTGTACGAATTGAGTTTTAATGTCGTTCCAACGCCAAAATGCAAGTCCCACACCCTACTATTTATACTGAAAATTTAACCTCCTCGCATGACGCGAGGGGTCTACGTGGGCGCGTCGCGTGACGCAAGGGGTCACACTCTACCATAGGGTAGCCACGTCCCTAACTAGCTTATTAGCTGAGTTGACGGATTTTCAAAATTCGATTTTGACAGCAATTTATTAGGATAATCGTCAATAGGGAATACCCCCCCCCCCCTTGAGTTTTAGGGGCCCTGATCCTGATTCTAATTGTTCTGAAAATTTTAGGGTTTGTGCAGAATCACTTGGGGTCTCAATTAGGGTTTCCTACTGAACAAAATATAATAGTAAATAATAATTTTGATGAGAGTTATTACAGGATGTTTGGGTTTTTTAATGGAGACCCAAGTTTAAATCTCACTTGTGTCATTTTAGGTTGGATATAGGCAATGAAAGATTTGAACTAGGTCTCGTGCAAGGTTATCAGTTTGATTCTCGAGCCCACCTGGGTTTTCATCCCACCGTGTGTTACGCCAGAGAGTTCTATTCTTGTGGTAGAACAACGACTGTCAAATGGCAGCTGGCGGTATGGTTTCCTGGGGGAACGCCCGTAAAAGCCAAACTCTGAAGCCAGCGTGTACCAAGTTAAGACAACATAGTCTGGCCGAAGTGGGGCAAAACGGGGCTCTCCGATTTAAGGAGTGTGGTAACCTAATACATAAAGTTCACTGTTGCAAAAAAAAAAAAAAAAAAAACCAAGACTCAACCTTTGTTGATACATTTGTTATCTTTTGATTGGTTTGCTTGTAGCGCCTCATGTACTTTACGTGAGCTTCGGTGTCTGCTAATTGCCTATTTCCTACATGTGGTGCTTTTCGTTGGCTCAAATTCCATGTCATGGGATTCCTTACCAATGAAAGAAACTTTCAAGATGGAACAACTAGCTAAGTTATATGTGAATGAAATAGTTTCATTACATGGGATTCCTTTGTCTATTGTGTCTGACAAAGACAGTCGTTTTACTTCTCATTTATGGACAAGTTTCCAAAAGGCAATGGGAACCAGATTAAATTTAAGTACAACTTATCATCCTCAAACAGACGGACAAAGTGAAAAGAACAATTCAAACTATGGAAGATATGCTTAGAGCCTGTGTGATAGATTTCGGAGGAAATTGGGATGAACACTTACCTTTAATATAATTTTCTTACAACAATAGCTATCATACGAGCATCAATGTTGCACCATTCAAAGCACTTTATGGACGGAAATGCCGAACACCTGTATGTTGGGCAGAAATTAGAAAAAAGCAATTGTCAGGTCCAGAGATTGTGCAAGAAACAACTGACAAGATAATTAAAGTCAAGGAAAGACTAAAAGTTTCACCATGGAAATGAGTTGTAAGATTCGGTAAGAAAGGAAAGCTAAGCCCAAGGTTTGTTGGACCTTTTGAAATTACAAATGAATAGGAGCAGTAGCTTATCAACTATAGTTACCTGAAGAAATGGCAAGAGTACATGATGGATTTCATGTATGTAACCTAAAGAAATGCTTAGCAGATGAATCATTGGCAATACCTCTTCAAGACATAGAGATAAATGAAAAGCTTAAGTTTGTAGAGAAGCGAATACAAATTGAAGATAGAAAGATCAAAAATCTCAAGCACAGGAGATTAGTTCTGGTCAAAGTGAAATGGGATTCGAAGAGAGGACCAGAATACACATGGGAGTTAGAATCCGAAATGAAAAGGAAGTATCCTTACCTATTCTAGTGAATCTTGAGGACGAGATTTAAAACAAGGTAGGGAGGATATAACAACCCTCAAAAATGGCCTAAAACGCTCCGTAATCGAAAAACCGAACACACATTTTTATTGAAAAACAAATAAAATAAGTTTTATATGCCTGTCGCGGCCAGCGACAGACTAAAGAGAAACCCTTCGCGGGGCGCGAATGGCTATAACTTGTCGGACACTTCTTGTGACACGTGTCGTACACGTGACGGACCTGTACCCGTGACTAGTCAAGGCTAAACCCAAGCTAGAGGGTGTGGTGTCACGGCCCCCGTCCCGGTTTTACCCAGTCCAGGAGCCGCGGGGCAGAAAAACCCGTGGTATTTATTATTTGATTTGGCAGCGGAAGATTTTTAATATGATCTTTAAACTTGAAAATGCCCGATTATTTTATTTCATAACTTGGGACTAACCCCGTAATTTACAATAGAGTAATTTCCCAAGGAAATTCCCTGGTTTACAAAACAAGTTTATTTATTTAACTGAGCCACCCTTCAAGCTTGATTAGTGCTCCGTACCACTTTTTCCTTGATTCACATGAGGTCGCCTGAAAGATGTTTTAAAAAGATTTTTGTCAGCGGGGAAATACTGGTGAATCATTCAAGTTAACAAAATGACACTTGGCTATCAATTACAGCATAAGAGCAATTACAATGGCTTTTATCTTATTTTTATCTGGCGCCGTGTCACACCCTGGTGACGATGGTCATACCACTATTGGGTCCTTTCACCCAAGTAGTGATGATTATCGCTGTTAGGATTTATTAGCCTAACTGTGAGAAATTACTAATGTGCACAATACCCCACTAGCCAGTGATTCAAGATAACCACGACTTAATCCCTGCAATTATAACTTTAAAAATAATAGGAGTATTGTAAAACATTGTTGATAAAAAGAGAATGACTCACATTGCAAGTTTAAACGGGCAGATTTTAGCCTACTGATAAGCCTGATTAACCTAATTTCAAATAACAATGCACACGAAACTAGGTCAGCAACTAATACAGCATTTACGATAACTCACGAGATACAAACCCTCACAACGAATGACAAAGTGCGATACTTAACATGCATCGAATTCACGACGAATGACAAAGTATAACCCTAATGTGGGCAGCACTTAAACATCCATCGGATAGTTCTAATCGATCGGACATTGAATCGTAATAGCGATCGAGTTATTACCCTGTTGTCGCGTCAGCGTTTCGTGTTCGTGTGTTTTTATAGTAAACAGTGTATAACTCTGTGTACAATTCGAATTTTGACGTCGAAACAAGGCAAACAGTTCAAGTCCCAAGCCCCTGAATTTATAGCCCGATTTGGACCCTCCCGCGAGTCGCGACGGGATCCTCCTCCCCTGTCCGAGTCACGGGGCATACTCCCCTAGCCTAGGGTTGCTTTGTCACTTGTTTAGGCCTTCTGAGTCGACGAATTTCGAAACTACGTGCTTTACAATCGGTTTGAGCAGATAAACATAATTAGGGGATACCCCCCTTGAGTTTTAGGGGCCCTGATCCTGATTCCAACTATTCTGAAAATTTTAGGGGTCATGCAATACTACTTGAGGGTCTCAATTAGGGTTTCCTATTGGACAAATAAAATAATAATTAATAGTTTTGGTGAGAGTTGTTACATCCTCCCCACCTTAATAAAAATCTCGTCCTCGAGATTTACTGGAATAAATTAGGATATTTCCGTTTCATTTCTGATTCTAACTCCCAAGTGTATTCTGGTCCTCTCTTTGAATCCCACTTGACTTTGACCAATACTAGCCTTTTGTGTTTGAGAAACTTGACCTTTCTGTCTTCTATCTGCAGTGGTTTCTCAACAAATTTTAACTTTTCATTTACCTCTACATCTTGAAGAGGTACTACCAGGGATTCATAGGACAGACATTTCTTGAGGTTGGATACATGAAACACATCATGTACTCCTACAAGCTCTTCTGGTAGTTGTAAGCGATAGGCGACTAGTTCTATGCATTGGATTACTGGGAATGGTCCTATGTATCGTGGACTTAACTTTCCTTTCTTACCGAACTGAACTACTCCTTTCCAAGGAGAAACTTTCAAGAGTACCTTGTCTCCGACTTGAAACTCTAGCGGCTTACGTCGGTTGTCTGCATAACTTTTCTGGCGGTCTCAAGCCGTCTTTAGTCTTTCCTTGATTTGAGTTATCTTGTCCGTGGTTTCTTGCACAATCTCAGGACCTGATAACTGACTTTCCCCTATTTCTGCCCAGCAAACTAGAGTTCTACACTTGCGTCCATACAGTGCTTCGAACGGGGCAGCTTCGATGTTTGAATGATAACTATTGTTATAGGAGAATTCAATTAAGGGTAGGTGGTTATCCCAGTTTCCGCCAAAATCTATCACACATGCCCTAAGCATGTCATCCAGGGTTTGGATCGTCCTTTCACTTTGTCCGTCAGTTTGGGGATGGTAGGCAGTACTTACATTTAATCGGGTTCCCATTGCTTCTTGAAAACTCATCTAGAAATGTGAAGTGAAACGACTATCTCAATCCGATACAATGGAGAGTGGGACTCCATGTAAGGATACTACTTCGTCTACGTACAACTTGGCTAACCTTTCCATGCTAAAGGTTTCCTTGATAGGTAGAACATGAGCTGATTTGGTTAATCGATCCACAATTACCCAAATCGCGTCGTTACCTTTTCTGGTCTTTGTAGTTTAGCAACGAAGTCCATGGTTATTAGTTCCCATTTACAAACAGGCATTTCTAGTTGTTGGAGTAGCCCTGAGGGTTTCTGGTGTTCTGCTTTAACTTGTGAACAAGTCAGAAACTTCGATACATATCTAGCTATGTCCTTTTTCATTGCTATCCACCAGAAATTATTTCTTAAAGCTTGGTACATCTTACTATTTCCTGGGTGCATGGTATACCTAGATTTATGGGCCTCTTCTAAAATCTTATCTCTTAAGTTTCCTTGTTTAGGTACCCAAATTCTTTTCTTGTGGAATCTCCAAATTCCATCGGTGCCTTGCTCTAGTTCTTTTATACATCCTTTCATTCCTTCAGCATCATCCTTGATTGCTGTTTCCTGAACATTCCTCAATTGCTCCATTAAATCTACTTGAAGATTTAATCTAAGAGCACGAACTCGCTTTCGCTTTTCATGATACTTACGACTTAGAGCATCGGCGACTACATTTGCTTTTCCCTCGTGATATTGAATATCACAGTCGTAGTCACTTAGAATTTCCATCCATCTCCTTTGCCTCATGTTTAACTCTTTTTGCCCAATGATGTACTTTAAACTTTTATGATCTGTATAAATAGTAAACTTGCTTCCATACAGATAATGTGTCCAAATTTGAAGGGCAAAAATTATTGATCCTAATTCTAAGTCATGAGTCGTATAGTTTTCCTCGTGCTTCTTCAATTGCCTTAAGGCATATGCAATTACCTTCTTGCGTTGCATTAGCACACATCCTAATCCTAATTTAGAAGCATCACAATAAACTTCAAAATCTTCAGTTCCTTCTGGTAAAGCAAGAATTGGGGCATTTGTTAACCTTTGTTTTAAAATCTTAAAAGCCTCTTCTTGCCTAGGTCCCCATTCAAACTTCACTGCTTTACATGTTAGCTTAGTTAATGGTACAAGTATCTTAGAAAAATCCTTAATGAACCGCCTATAGTATCCGGCTAACCCTAGAAAACTTCTAATTTCCATAGCTGATTGTGGGATTTTCCATTTAGTGATGGATTCTATTTTGGAGGGATCTACGTGAATACCTTCGTGTTTCACCATGTGCCCTAAAAATTGCACCTCCTGGAGCCAAAATTCACATTTGGAGAATTTGGCGTAAAGCTTCTCCTTTCTTAACAAATTTAAGAGTGCATGTAGATGTTGACAATGTTCTTCCTGATTCTTGGAATAAATAAGTATATCGTCGATGAAGACAATTACAAATTTATCCAGATACTGTTTACAAATCCTATTCATCATATCCATAAATGCTGCAGGAGCATTTGTTAATCCAAATGGCATAACTGTAAACTCATAGTGACCATACCTAGTTCTGAAAGCAGTTTTAGGTATGTCTTCCTCTTGTACCTTCAATTGATGGTATCCAGAGCGTAAATCTATCTTAGAAAAATACTAGCTCCCTGAAGTTGATCGAAAAGATCATCAATCCTAGGCAATGGGTATCGATTCTTAATTGTAACCTTATTCAATTCCCGATAATCGATACACATTCTCATCGAACCATCTTTCTTTTTCACAAACAACAATGGAGCTCCCCATGGAGAGGAACTAGGTTGTATAAATCCTTTGCTTAGTAATTCATCTAACTGCTTCTTTAATTCTAGCATTTCAGTGGGTGCTAACCGATAAGGTGCCTTGGCTATCGGTGTAGTTCCAGGAATTAGATGAATCCTAAATTCTACTTCCCTATCGGGTGGCAATCCAAGTAGTTCTTCCGGGAATACATCCGAGTATTCTGATACTACTGGAATGTCCTTAAGTTCCTTACTTTTAGTATTAGCAACTACTGAAACCATATATGCTATTCCTTGTTTTCTTGAATAACCGACGAATTTTATAACTGAAATAAATTTCACTGGTTTTCGTGGCTTATCACCTACAACCACAATTATTTTTCCTGCGGGTGAATGAATTTCTATGGAATTCTTATCACAAAGGATTCGAGCATGGTTGGCTACTAACCAATCCATTCCTAACACAACGTCGAATCCAGCTAAGTTCATGGGTAACATATTTGCAGAAAATTTATGACCTGAAAGTTCTATTTTACTTTCCTGCAAAACTCGATCTATGCTAAGAGAGTTACCGTCGGCTGTTTCTAGTATATAAATCTGCTTAAGTTTGGTTAAAGGTAACTTAAGAGCTTGGCAGAACGAAGTATTTATAAAACTTTGGTTTGCACCAGAGTCAAATAATACTTTCGCATAAACGTTGTGAACTAGGAACGTTCCCGCTATCACATTCGGAATCAGATCCGCTTCTTGTGTAGTCAACTGAAAGGCTCTTGCATTCTTCTTGGTAGTTCCCTCTGCAGATTTAGCCTTATTGTCAGCTCGTTTGACCAGTTTAGGGCAATCTGGTCTAAAATGCTTAGCTTCTCCACAGTTGAAGCAGATTGTTGATTTCTTCCTCCGGCAATCTTCTTCTTGATGCCCTGGAATTTTACAGAAATTGCAATACCCTTTGCATATTCCAAAATGCTTTCTTTTGCATAAACTGCAAAACGGAACAGTGGAGGATTTCCCAGCTCCTCTTTTCCTGAAGTTATTACTAGTATTACCCCCTCGGTATCCTTGGGAAATTTTCTGAGCCAAGTCCTTCTTTCTGTTTTCTTCTCGCGTGCGGACCGGTTCATCTGTCAAGGTATTGGCTAATTCTACAGCATCATCAATTGTGTGAGGTCGGGCAGCTTTGACGATATTACGAATCTCGCTAATCAAACCCCAAATGTAGCGAGATATAAGTACTGGCTCTGGCGAAGCCAGAGTTGGCACAATCCTGGCATACTCGAAAAAATTCGAAGTATAACCTCGACAGTTAACATCCACCATTCGGTGACTCAGGAACTTGTTTGCCATTTGTTCCTTCTCATATTCAGGACAAAATTTTCTTTCCACCATTTGTCTGAATTCTTCCCAATTCATAGCATAGGCCAAGTCACTTCCCTTGGCTTGCAGGACCGTATTCCACCACTCTAATGCTTCTTCCAAAAAAAAAGGTGAGAAGTGTACATGACCTTATCTTCTTCCATGCATTTACTTATTTTAATTACTGCTTCAGTTTTCTCTAACCAATGCAGTGCGGTGGTCGCCCCTTCAGTGCCTGCAAATTCAGCTGGTTTACAGGCAAGAAATTCCTTGTAAGTGCAACCAGGCGTTGCAACTTTCATTCTTTTGAGTATTGGGGTCTGAATTAAGTTGTCGTTATCGCCTCCTCCGTTAATACTATTACTGAAATTATCGCCGCGCGTGCGTTTACTGGGGTGAGCTTGTGAAGGCTCAATAGGACTTTTAACTGCAGCGACGATTGCCGGAATAGCGTTAGATATTCCCTGAGCGACAATGTTTTCTATATCTTGTCGATTTAAGAAGTGATCCTCATTATGGTTTTCTGATTGATTAAATTCATTAACCGGTTCATTCACAGCGTGTTCCATCGAGTAACTACCAACATATATAAATAAGTTATTGGTATGGATAAATACGACCAAATGCAATTAAAGTAATCGCACGAAATCACACTAAACACGTATAGCTAAAATAGTCGACTTTTATTTATATACCTGTCTATTACAACTCACAACTGAAATTTAAAATATACTAGGGTTGTGCATTTTAGTCTAGCTAGGGATATTCTGCTCGGCATGCTTTTATTCTATTTCTTTTTACTAGAGTTTCTAGTCTATAGATGATATGGGTGCTAGTACTGGATAAAAGTGTTGATATCTAATCTTATTGGTTGGTCTTGGTTAGGTAGTTTAACTTAATTAAAGGTTGGAATTTACTGCTGTAGTGGCTAACATATAGAGATCTGCCAATTTTTCATCTAATTCGTCTTCCCATGGGGGTTTATTACTTATTTCATGAGTTTCCTTATTAATAATCATTTCTTTTTCTTGACTTTTTCTAATAATCCGACGTCTTTTCTTATCGGTAAGTGGTTCCTCAAACTGTGCCTTACGAACAAATATTCCTTCCTTAGTATCTGCTGAAAATCTTGAGGAATTCGATTGAGATGAGGTTCCCTTATCTTTTGGTGAATTATCTAGTTGACGATAGATATCCGAAATTCTTTGCTTACCCATACTGTAAATTAACAAATAGTCAAATAACACGAAAAGAAAAACACAAAAACACATAATCACACTAACATGTACAGCCAAAATTGTCGACTTTGCGACTATCCGATTTTATATATTTTAGTAGTATGCATCCGTACACACTGATTATCTTACAAAAGTTTTATTCTAAGTTATTTTACAAGATTATATTATTTATTATTTTATTATTATTAAACAAACACACCACACCACCACATACTATCCCCGTCAGCTGGCACTTCAGAAACGACGTTCACTCTCGTCGTACTTCCAGGAGATCTGTTCTCCCACTTCCCGAATTCTATTCCCTGCATCCACCAACTCCTCGCCATAGTGGCGGAGTTCAGCCAAGTTCTCATTACTCTTTGGTGGGTTTGGTGCAGGCTCCGGGTCGAACTGAGGGAAAAAAGGTGTTAGGGTTATTTAAAAGGTTCTGAAACTGCCAGTCGGTGGTCCACCATTCTTCCAGTTCTGCGGGTAGAGGTTGGGGGTTCACAATGGGGTCTGGGATAGCCGGCTCCAAATTTACTGGGAGTTGGGATTCAACTGGCTAACAGAAAAAGTCTTCATCGGCAGGTCCGATGAGATTACTAATTGCCAGTTTATGATCTAGCTCCTCCCAGGGTGGCATTTATTGAGCTTGCCCAGAACTCTCTCCAATCTATATCCCTTTTCCCTTATCCTTGGGATCCTCAACCTTTTTAACTTTTGCCTTCGACATCGTTGGTTTCTTCCTGCGCACACGTCTCCAACCTACAAATCTCCTTCTCTTTTTCACTTTTGGTTTATCCTCAGGTTGAGCCCGGAATACCATTGACTCCTCAACATCAGCCTGATAGCCCGTAGTAGTATCCATATCTGTAGTATGGATAGTAAAGTTTTGAAGGACTTCTGATAGTTCATTCATGCTGTTTAGCATACATGAAGAAACACACAAAATTCTAAGTTAAATTCCTGTAACTAAAATTTCACAGAATCACAGAACGGCAATCAGAAAAATCAAGTATTTTTAAATACTTAATTGGCTTAAGTCAATGGCTCTGATACCATCTTTTTATGTCACGGCCTCGTCCAGGTTTTACCCGGTCCAGGAGCCGCGGGGCAGAAAAACCCGTGGTATTTATTATTTGATTTGGCAGCCGAAGATTTTTAACAGGATCTTTAAACTTGAAAATGCCCGATTATTTAAATTCATAACTTGGGACTAACCCCGTAATTTACAATAGAGGAATTTCCCGAGGAAATTCCCTGGTTTACAAAACATGTTTATTTATTTAACTGAGCCACCCTTCAAGCTTGATTAGTGCTCTGTAGCACTTTTTCCTTGATTCACATGAGGTCGCCTGAAACATGTTTTAAAAAGATTTTTTGTCAGCGGGGAAATACTGGTGAATCATTCAAGTTAACAAAATGACACTTAGCTATCAATTACAGCATAAGAGCGATTACAATGGCTTTTATCTTATTTTTATCTGGCGCCGTGTCACACCCTGGTGACGATGGTCATACCACTATTGGGTCCTTTCACCCAAGTAGTGATGATTATCACTGTTAGGATTTATTAGCCTAACTGTGAGAAATTAGTAATGTGTACAATACCCCACTAGCCAGTGATTCAAGATAACCACGACTTAATCCCTGCAATTATAACTTTAAAAATAATAGGAGTATTGTAAAACATTGTTGATAAAAATGGGAATGACTCACATTGCAAGTTTAAACGGGCAAAGTTTAGCTTACTGATAAGCCTGATTAACCTAATTTCAAATAACAATGCACACGAAACTAGGTCAGTAACTAATACAGCATTTACGATAACTCACGAGATACAAACCCTCACAACGAATGACAAAGTGCGATACTTAACATCCATCGAATTCACGACGAATGACAAAGTATAACCCTAATGTGGGCAACACTTAAACATCCATCGGATAGTTCCAATCGATCAGACATTGAATCGTAATAGCGATCGAGTTATTACCCTGTTGTCGCGGTAGCGTTTCGTGTTCGTGTGTTTTTATAGTAAACAGCGTATAACTCAGCGTACAATTCGAATTTTGACGTCGAAACAGGCAAACAGTTCAAGTCCCAAGCCCCTGAATTTATAGCCCGATTTGGACCCTCCCGCGAGTCGCGACGGGATCCTCCTCCCCTGTCGCGAGTCGCGGGGCATACTCCTCTAGCCTAGGGTTGCTTTGTCACTTGTTTAGGCCTGCTGAGTCTACGAATTTCGAAACTACGTGTTTTAGAATCGGTTTGAGCAGATAAACATAATTAGGGGATACCCCCTTGAGTTTTAGGGGCCCTGATCCTGATTCCAACTATTCTGAAAATTTTAGGGGTCATGCAATACTACTTGAGGGTCTCAATTAGGGTTTTCTATTGGATAAATAAAATAATAATTAATAGTTTTGGTGAGAGTTGTTACATGTGGCGGCTAGCGACGGGCATAGCCTTAGGCTGTCGCGGGGCGCGAGGGACTAAAAAATCAGCTATAAATAGAGCGGACAAGCCAAAATTCCAAACCGTTCATTTCTCTTTCTCTCTCAAACTTTATAGCACGAAAGATAATACCCCAATACCCTTAAAATCATGAAGTTGTGCCCCGTTGTAAGTGTTTTAACCCCTGATTATTGATTCGATACCCTGTCTGATCGATCTTTGTAACAACTATCGCCAAAATCATTATCTCTTATTTTATTAATGTCCATTAGGAAACCCTAATTGAGAACCCCAAGTAGTATAGCATGACCCATAAAATTTTCAGAACAATTGGAACTAGGATCAGGGCCCCTAAAACTTAGGGGGTATCCCCTAATTGATAATTATCTTCACAGTTTGTTGTACAAAACGAATTTCGTCGAAAATTTGACTCACCCCGGCTATGTAGACACGAGGCTACCCTACCCTAGAAGGGTAGCCGTCGCGCCACGCGACAGGGACCATTTTCCAGCATATAAATCAGGGGTCTGGCACTTGCATAAGGGTCTTGTTACGAAGGAAAAATTCATTACGTGCGTTTATTATACACTGTTTAGTTCAAAATAATCAAAATCCCGACCCTCTATTGCGACAACAGGGTAATAACTCGATCACTGCTATGATACAATGTCCGATCGATTGAAACCGATCCGATGGATGTTTAAGTGCTGCCCGAATACGGGCTATACTTTGTCATTCGTCGTGAGGGTTTTGATTTCGTGAGTCTATCGTAAATGTTGTATTAAGTTACTGACCTAGTTTCGTGTGCATTATTATTTACCTAGGTTACAAGAATAAATCAGTAGGCAAGGTTCTGTCCAGTTAAACTTGCAATGTGAGTCATTATCTTTTTACCAAATTGTTTGCAAAACCCTAAATGTTTTCCAGTTATACTTTGCAGTGATTAAGTCTTTGCTAATCTTTAATTACTGGCAGTATGTTGAGGTTTTGTGCACATTACTACTAACGATTTATCACTTTAGCTGGGCGAGCCTAATTAGTGATATGTCCACGGTCATAGATTCGGTCAAATGACAGCTGAACCTGTTAATTATATGATATGGGCAAATATAAAAACTCTTAATGCTGTAAATTTGTAACAATGTGTCTTTTGTGCAAATTGAATGACTCGCCAGTATTTCCCCGCTGATAAAATCTTTTTAAACATGTTTCAAGTGACTTACTATGAATCAAGGAAAAAGTGCTAGGTAGCACTAAAAAGCTTGAAGAGGTGGCTCAATAAAATAAATGAACATGTTTGGTAAAACGGATTTCCTCGTAAATTTCCCTTTATTGTAAATTATGGGGTTTGTCCCAAATTGTGAAATAAAATAATTGGGCATTTCCAGTTTAAAAGATCCTGTCAAATATTTCCGCTGCCAAATTAAATAATCAATACCACGGGTTTCTGTCCCGCGGTCTCTGGACCGGGTCACACCGGGCCGTGGGCCGTGACAGAAAAAGGTGGTATCAGAGCCACCGATTTAAGCCAATTAAGTATTTAGAAATACTTAATTTTTCTGATTACCATTCTGTGATTTCGTGAAAATCTAATTTATAATGAATAGAATTTTAAGTTATATTTGTGTGTGTCTTCATGTGTGCTAACAATATGAATGAACTATCGGAGGCACTCCGAAATTTCACTATCCATACCACCGATATGGATATCACAGGAAACCCATCCGGCTACCAAGCAGATACTGAGGAGCCCATGATGTTCCAGGCCCAACCACAAGAGAAACCAAAGCCTAAAAAGAGGAGGAGCATCTTGGACTGGAAGCGTGGGCGTAGGAAGAAACCAGCTGCACAAAGGATTAAAAAGACTGAGGATCCGAAGGATAAGGGGAAAGGAAAAGAGATCGGGGAAAGTTCAGGGCAAGCTCAGGAAATGCCACCATGGGAGGAACTGGATCGCAAACTGGCAAATAGCGACCTCATCGAACATACCGATGAAAACCTCTTCAATTACCCAACCGAATCACAACTTTCAGTTAATTTGGAACCTGCTATCCCAGATCCTATTGTCAACCCCCGACCCCTACAAGGAGAGCTGGAAGAATGGTGGACAACTGACTGGCAATTTCAGAACCTCTTGAATAACCCTAACACCTATTTCCCCCAGTTTGACCCTGAGCCTGCACCAAACCCACCTATGAGCACAGAAAACTTGGCTGAACTCCGCCACTATGGTGAGGAACTGGTGAATGCAGGAAATCGAATCCGAGAAGTGGGGGAACAGATCTCATGGAAATACGACGAGAGGGAGCGTCGTTTTTGAAATGCCAGCTGACGATGGTTGTGTGGTTGTGTGTTTAATAATAATAATAAAATAATAATAAATAATAAAAAATATAATAATGTAAAATAACTTAAAATAAAACTTTTGTAAGATAACTGGTGTGTACGGATGCATACTTAAATATATAAAATATGAAAGTCGCAAAGTCGACAATTTTGGCTATACGTGTTGACGTGATTTTGTGCGATTACTTTATTGCGTTTGGTTGTTATTTAATTGTGCCAATAACTTGTATATATTGCTAATTATCAGATGGAACACGCTGTTAATGAACCAGTTAATGAAGTTAATCAATCGGAACACAATAATGAGGATCACTTTCTAAATCGGCAAGATATAGAAAACATCGTCGCTCAGGGAATAGCCAATGCTATCCCGGCAATCGTCGCTGCTGTTAAAAGTCCTGTTGAGCCTTCGCAAGCCAACCCCAGTAAACGCACGTGCGACGATAATTTTAGTAACAGTGTAAATGGAGGCGACAACAATGATAATAATGTGATTCAAGCCCCAATACTCAAGAAGATGAAAGTTGCAACACCTGGTTGCACTTATAAAGAATTTCTTGCCTGTAAACCTAGTGAATTTGCAGGCAATGAAGGGGCAACTGCTGCACTGCGTTGGTTGGAAAAGACCGAGGCAGTAATTAAAATAAGTAAATGTGTCGAGCAGGATAAGGTCATGTACGCTTCTCACCTTTTCAAGGAAGAGGCATTGGAATGGTGGAATACGGTGTTGCAAGCCAAGGGAAGTGACATGGCATATGCCATGAGTTGGGAAGAATTTAAACGTCTAATGGAAAGGAAATTCTACCCTGAATATGAAAAGGAGCAAATGGCAAATAAGTTCCCGAGCCACCGAATGGTGGATGTCGATTGTTGAGGGTATACTTCGGAATTCTTCGAATATGCCAGAATTGTACCAACCCTGGCCTCGCCAGAACCGGTACTTATTTCTCGCTATATTTGGGGTTTAATTAGCGAGATTCGGGATATCGTCAAAGCTGCAAGGCCCCGTACAATTGACGATGCACTGGAATTAGCCAACACTCTGACTGGCGGGCTGGTGCGTACGCGAGAAGAAAACAGGAAAAAGGAGTTAGCCCAAAAGATTACCCAAGGATTTCGTATGGGTAATAATAGCAACTTCAAGAAAAAGGGAACTGGGTCCTCTTCCACCCCGCCATTTTGCGGAAATTGCAAAAAGAAACATTTTGGAAAATGTAGAGAAAATTGTAATTTCTGCAAAATTTCGAGCCATCGGGAGGAGGAATGCAAGAAGAAATTAAAGGTCTGCTACAACTGTGGGGAAGCTGGGAATTTCAGACCAGAATGCCCTAAATTGATCAAGCCAGTGGATAATAAGGCCAAACCTGCTGAAGGAACTAATAAGAATAACGCAAGAGCCTTTCAGCTAACAACCCAAGAAGCCGATCTGATTCTGGATGTAATAGCGGGTACGTTCTTAGTTCACAACGTTTATGAGAAAGTATTATTTGACTCTGGTGCAAACCAAAGTTTTATAAATACTTTGTTCTGTCAAGCTCTTAATCTACCTTTAACCAGACTTAAGCAAATTTATTCGGTAGAAACGACAGATGGGAATTCTGTTAACAAAGATACGGTTTTGCAAAAAGGAAATATAAAACTTTCAGGTCATAAATTTTCTGCAAACCTGTTACCTATGAATTTAGTTGGATTAGATGTCGTATTAGGAATGGACTGGTTAGTAACAAACCATGCTCGAATCCTCTGTGATAAGAATTCCATAGAAATTCATGCGCCATCAGGAGAAATAATCATGGTTGCAGGAGATAAGCCACGTAAGCCAATGAAGTTCATTTCTATAATGAAAGTTGCTAGTTATGAACGAAAACAAGGAATAGTGTATATGATTTCGGTAATCATTAGCACTAAGGGTATGGAACTTAAGGAAATTCCTGTAGTATCAGAATACCCGGATGTATTTCCGGAAGAGTTACCAGGATTACCTCCGGATAGGGAAGTAGAATTTAGAATTCATCTAATTCCTGGAACTACACCCATAGCCAAGGCACCCTACCGGTTAGCACCTACTGAGATGTTAGAACTGAAAAAGCAGCTAGATGAATTGCTAAGTAAAGGATTCATACAACCTAGTTCGTCCCTTGGGGAGCTCCAGTGTTGTTTGTAAAGAAGAAAGATGGTTCAATGTGAATGTGTATTGATTACAGGGAATTGAATAAGGTTATACTTAAGAATCGATACCCATTACCTAGGATTAATGATCTCTTTGATCAATCCAGGGAGCTAGATATTTTTCTAAGATAGATTTGCGCTCCGGATATCATCAGTTGAAGGTACAAGAAGAATACATACCTAAAACCGCTTTCAGAACTAGGTATGGCCACTACGAGTTTACAGTTATGCCATTTGGACTAACAAATGCTCCTGCAGCATTTATGGATATGATGAATAGGATCTGTAAACCGTATTTGGATAAATTCGTAATTGTCTTCATCGACGATATACTTATTTATTTCAAAAGTCAGGACGAGCATTGTGAGCATTTACATGCACTCTTAACCCTGCTAAGAAAGGAAAAGCTTTACGCCAAATTCTCAAAGTGTGAATTTTGGCTGCAGGGGGTACAATTTTTAGGACACATGGTGAATCACGAAGGTATTCACGTAGACCCCTCCAAAATAGAAGCAATCACCAAATGGAAGGTCCCGCAATCAGCTATGGAAGTTAGAAGTTTTCTAGGTTTAGCTGGATACTATAGACGATTCATTAAGGATTTTTCTAAGATAAAGGTGCCATTAACTAAGCTAACCTGTAAAACAGTTAAGTTTGAATGGGGACCCAAGCAAGAAGAGGCATTTAAGATTTTAAAGCAAAGATTAACAAATGCCCCAATTCTAGCATTACCCGAAGGAACAGAAGATTTTGAAGTTTATTGTGATGCTTCTAAGCTAGGATTAGGACGTGTACTAATGCAACGCAAAAAAGGTAATTGCGTATGCTTCAAGGCAATTGAAAAAGGACGAGGAAAACTATACGACTCATGACTTAGAATTAGGAGCGATTATTTTTGCCCTTAAAATTTGGAGACATTATCTGTATGGAAGTAAGTTTACTGTCTATACGGATCATAAGAGTTTAAGATATATATTTTGGCAAAAAGAATTAAACATGAGACAACGAAGATGGATGGAAATATTAAGTGACTACGACTGTGATATTTAGTATCACGAAGGAAAAGCAAATGTAGTTGCAGATGCTCTAAGTCATAAGTATCATGAAAAGTAAAAGCGAGTTTGTGCTCTTAGATTAAATCTACAATTGGATTTAATGGAACAACTGAAGAATGTTCAAGCAACAACAATGAAGGATAATGCTGAAGGAATGAAAGGGAGAATAAGCGAATTAGAGCAAGGGAATGATGGAATTTGGAAATTTCACAAGAAAAGAATTTGGGTACCTAAGCAAGGAAACTTAAGAAATAAAATTTTTAGAGGAAGCCCATAAATCTAGGTATACCATACACCCTGGAAATAATAAGATGTACCAAGATTTAAGAAATAACTTCTGGTGGATAGGAATGAAAAAGGACATAGCTAGATATGTATCTAAGTATCTAACTTGTTCGCAAGTAAGGGCAGAGCACCAGAAACTTTCAGGGTTACTCCAACAATTGGAATGGAAATGGGAGTTAATAACAATGGACTTTGTTACTAAATTGCCCAAAACCAGAAAAGGTAACGACGCAATTTGGGTAATTGTAGATCGATTAACCAAAACAGCTCATTTTCTACCCATGAAGGAAACCTTTAGCATGGAGATATTAGCAAAGTTATACGTAGATAAGGTAGTATCCCTACATGGAGTCCCACTCTCCATTGTATCAGACAGGGATAGTCGTTTCACTTCACATTTTTGGACAAGTTTCCAAGAAGCAATGGGGACCCGATTAAACTTGAGTACTGCATACCATCCCCAAACAGACGGACAAAGTGAAAGGACGATCCAAACCCTGGAAGACATGCTCAGGGCATGTGTAATAGATTTTGGTGGAAACTGGGATGACCACCTACCCTTAATTGAATTCTCCTATAACAATAGTTATCATGCAAGCATTGAAGCTGCCCCATTCGAAGCACTGTATGGACGAAAGTGTAGAACTCCAGTTTGCTGGGCAGAAATAGGAGAAAGCCAATTATCAGGTCCCGATATTGTGCAGGAAACCACCGACAAAATAACTCAAATCAAAGACAGACGGAAGACGGCTCGAGATCGTCAGAAAAGTTATGTAGACAATCGACACAAGCCACTGGAATTTCAAATTGGAGACAAGGTACTCTTGAAAGTTTCTCCTTGGAAAGGAGTAGTCCGATTTGGTAAGAAAGGAAAGCTAAGTCCAGTGTACATAGGACCATTCCCAGTAATCCAACGCATAGGACCGGTTGCCTATCGCTTACAACTACCAGAAGAATTAGCCGGAGTACATGACTTATTTCATGTATCTAACCTCAAGAAATGCCTATCTGACGAATCACCGGTAGTACCTCTTCAAGACATAGAGGTAAATGAAAAGCTAAAATTTGTTGAAAAACCACTCCAAATAGAAGACAGAAAGGTCAAGTTTCTCAAGCATACAAGACTAGTACTAGTCAAGGTCAAGTGGGATTCAAAGAGAGGACCGGAGTACACTTAGGAACTAGAATCAGAGATGAAGCGAAAGTATCCCTATTTGTTCCAGTAAATCTCGAGGACGAGATTTTAAATAAGGTGGGGAGGATGTAACAACTTTCGCCAAAATCATTATCTCCTATTTTATTAATGTCCATTAGGAAACCCTAATTGAGACCCCCAGGTAGTATAGCATGACCCATAAAATTTTCAGAACAATTGGAACTAGGATCAAGGCCCCTAAAACTCAGTGGGGGTATCCCCTAATTGATAGTTATCTTCACAATTTGTTGTACAAAACGAATTTCGTCGAAATTTTGACTCACCCAGGCTATGTAGACACGAGGCTACCCTACCCTAGAAGGGTAGCCGTCGCGCCACGTGACAGGGACCATTTTCCAGCATATAAATCAGGGGTCTGGCACTTGCATGAGGGTCTTGTTACGGCGGAAAAATTCATTACGTGCATTTAGTTATACACTGTTTAGTTCAAAACTATCAAAATCCCGACTCTCTGCTGCGACAACAGGGTAATAACTCGATCACTGCTACGATACAATGTCCGATCGATTGAAACCGATCCGATGGATGTTTAAGTGTTGCATGAATACGGCTTTGTCATTCGTCGTGAGGGTTTTGATTTCGTGAGTCTATCGTAAATGTTGTATTAAGTTACTGACCTAGTTTCGTGTGCATTGTTATTTACCTAGGTTACAAGAATAAATCAGTAGGCAAGGTTCTGTCCAGTTAAACTTGCAATGTGAGTCATTCTCTTTTTACCAAATTGTTTGCAAAACCCTAAATGTTTTCCAATTATACTTTGCAGTGATTAAGTTTTTGCTAATCTTTAATTACTGGCAGTATGTGGGGGTTTTGTGCACATTACTACTAACGATTTATCACTTTAGGTGGGCAAGCCTAATTAGTGATATGTCCACGGTCATAGATTCGGTCGAGTGACAGCTGAACCAGTTAATTATATGATAGGGGCAAATATAAAAACTCTTAATGCTGTAAATTTATAACAATGTGTCTTTTGTGCAAACTGAATGACTCGCCAGTATTTCCCCGCTGATAAAATCTTTTTAAACATGTTTCAGGTGACTTACTATGAATCAAGGAAAAAGTGCTAGGTAGCAGTAAAAAGCTTGAAGAGGTGGCTCAATAAAATAAATAAACATATTTTGTAAAACAAGGGATTTCCTCGTAAATTTCCCTTTATTGTAAATCATGGGGTTTGTCCCAAATTGTAAAATAAAATAATTGGGCATTTTAGTTTAAAAGATCCTGTCAAATATTTCCGCAGCCAAATTAAATAATCAATACCACGGGTTTCTGTCCCGCGGTCTCTGGACCGGGTCACACCGGGCCGGGGGCCGTGACAATCTTAAACCCAACAACTGATGCTAAAGCGCTGCCTTATTAAGGCTATGCTTTGTAAACTAAGCTGGGGTTCTGTCTCGTGACGTATTGATAAAGTTGAATTGGGTTATTATACTAACACGCATGCATTGTATATTTTTAATAGGAACTCAAGAAAATTATCAGAAAATATTTCCAGGAAGCATATAGAAAAACCTAAGTATACAAAGTGAGTCATTCTCTTTTTCTCATAGTCAGTGAGTCATTCTCTATTTTTTTATCAAATTGTTTTACAAAATTTTAAATGTTATACTTACAGGGATTAAGTTCTTGTATTCTATAATTTCTGTCAGTATTATAGGGTTTGTATACAGTACTTGATAATCTTCACAATTGGACAATGGGTTAGCCAATGTGTGATATGACCATAGTCACAGATCCGTCGAGTGACAAATACTTGGAGTTTTGTTAGATAAAAACATTGTAATTACCCTTAATACTGTGAAGTTATAACAATGTGTCTTTTATAAAAATAGAACAAACTCGCCAGTATTTCTTGCTGTTAAAATATTTTTAAAACGCGTTTAAAACGCGTTTCAGGTAACTTGATGTGAAGCTATTAGAAGCCAGCTATGGAGCACTGAAGGATTAAATAAAGTGGCTATAAGTTACCTAAATAAAAGAAGAAATATATTTTCAGCAAATTAGGGTTTATCCCTATAAGTATATTATCAATGGAATATGGGTTTTAGCCCATTTGTTTAATATAAAAGTTTGGTGTTTTGCAAACTCTGAAATTGTTTCCTAACTACGATCCTGATGATTTAATTCCGCTACAAATTTAATAAACACCGATACCACTAGTTCGTGCTCGCGGCGCCCGCTCCCAGGGTGGGGTCAGGGGTTGCGACAATATATTTTTGGATAATAAAAATATATTGCTTACACTGAACAGAACAATCATGTGGGACACTATGTCATACACGAGGCTAGGCCCCAGAGATATACAAATAAGGATACAAATGCATGTAGACACGTTACACATATAATCATAAGGAATAATCAACCACTAATGCGTTTAAACAAACACGGGTTTTCAAACAAACAAAACAAGGTCAAAGTATTAACAAGGTTTACTGTGAAAGACGTGTACATGATCAAACAATTAGACCTAAGTGCCTTAACGAAATTAGGACATTTATAGGGTCGGGTACAAAACAGGAAAACAATGGATTGCTAGCAAATTTGCACGGACGCAAACTATGAGTTCATGTCCCTTCTTTTAAATATATTTCGTTTTCAAAATTATGGGGGATACATGTTACACAATGGTATGATAGTTAGAGAATGAAATCACTTAGATCATGTGCGCATAAGTAGAAAATCTTGAGTAGCCATTAGCCACGTTACAGACCAAGGAACAAAAGGGATAGATCTTTTGAGTGTGGGCGAGTTCCACTCCTGGTCTATGAGACCATGCGAGAGTGATTTTTTGTCCGGCAAGTCGCGCATCACTAGGTTTAGTGATTCGGACGACAAAAACATTGTCAAGGTTTAGTTGCTAACTTATGTCGGCACACACATTAATGTCCTAGTTAAACATTATTTGATCCACGAATTTCATAGACACTATCCATACCGGTTTTCAAATACAAAGCGTAACAAATGTTCTAAAAATTCATTTGTGATAAAACAAAACACGTGAACTCACCGACATTATTGTCGACTTTTTATTTAACATGTATTTTCAAAAAGTAAAAGCATTGCACAGTTGGAAGTCAAGGAACAAAGAGTGCAAACGAACGATGCCACCTTTTGAAGGGTTTAACTCATATATGCTGCCCTCATGCGGGAATATAAGAGCTATAGCCTTGATTTAAAAAACTTTATTTTGTGTAAAAATCATTTTGTGAACTTGAAGTACTTTGGTTATGTTGTGAACAAAACACTTTAATCTTGTATTATTATTTCAAGTAATATATGGAATTGGCATCATTATTTATTTTAATCATGTAGAATATTTACACTATCGAATGCTATGAAAACCTTTCATGATCACACCTTGCGCTTCCGCTACGAGCGGGTGTGACACAACACATGGCCTAAGGACCTACGACCCAAATGCCATATACGACCCACAACACCTAGCCTATTGATACGTAATCCAAACAATCTAGGTCCTTACAGTGGTTTACTATGTTTTGTGGTTTGACTTTGAAGCATCCACTTTCTCTCTCCCCCTCTCTACCACCGACTAGGCTCCGCCATCTGGGCTTCCTTTTGTCGTCGACGACTACTGAATTTGCTCAAATCGACGACCTCTTTGTTTTTTTCAGGGTAGATTCTTGGTTCTGTCGTGTTCGATTCATTTTTCTTTTAACGTTACACCATGGTTAAAGAAGATGACTTAGTCGTCGGCTTTCCGTATGGACTTTTAAGTTGGGTTTTTATGTTGACATGACGGATGTGTTTGTGCATGTGTTGTTTTTTATGTTAGTTCGAGTCTCATTATCTTACGTCTGATGTTGTTGTTCATCTGAGGTTGTAGTTTACATTTGTTATCAGATATTTGGATGAGTCCTTTTGATGATTTTTGTTTGTGTTTTTCTTTGGTTTCAGTTTTACACAGTGTTCGGTTCTCCGTTTTAAGGGCCTGTGAAGGTTTTGCATCTTTTATGGGTCTTTATGATGTTAGTTTGTTGGTTCGATGAAAATGACTGAGAGCTCATCGAAGACCATTAGCCATGATGTTGCTTTGGACTTGGCATGGCAACGTATATTGCAGCCGTCTATTGCTTACGAGTTTTGCTTAAAGCTGCTTTAATGTTCACTATGTCGCATGGCACTGCTCAATTCTTGAACGTTTGGCTCGATGAAGCTGATATAATAGTCTTGCGAGAGATATAGTTGTGATGCTAGTTAGGATTTGCTTGCTATTATATGTTGCCACTATCCAAGACCCGAATTGAACAAAGGAAGCAAAACCGGACAAAATCAGAATAAATACTAAAGAATGAACCAGACACGACCCATGTCTCACACGCATGCCTCGTGTCTCGAATCTGGAAACAATAACACCTTATGAAGACCACCACTTGAGGTCTAGACAAAAGAAACTAAGACATGCCCTGTTCGTTGAAGGCACTCCCCGTGTCTCGAAACACAAAACGACAAAAAGATTGTGGAAGATTTTGAAGATCAGGTGGGGTCCAAAACGTTGACCACGGGTCATGCCTGGGCAACAATAAACTAACAATCACTGGTTACCAGGCACGCCTTGTGTCTGGGCCTCCAGCAGCCTATAAATAGAGCCTTCAAGCCACTGTTTTCACTCGCTCAATTTTTTCTCTTCTTCATAATGTCACACCCTGACCTTTGCGGAAGCGGATACGTGTGACTTGATCAATTTTATTGCACTCGATTATAATAAACAACTATATGACTAAAATGATGTTCATCCATTCATAAGTTTAAAATATTACAAACATAAGTTGTTTAAGTTTCAACCATCACAGTGTTAAGTTTATGTTACAGTCCATCAAAAGATAATAAGTTCCATAAAAGGACCTTTTAACAAAAGACTAGTTTCACCAAGGCTTTGCTTCATATATCTCATATAGGATAAGATATACAAATCAAACCCTTTAAAAGTGGATGACATCTAAACTTGAAATTCATATCTTGAAAACAATCCCAGCGCCAAAGATCATGTAGTTTCTTGAAATACATGTAAGTTGAAAACAATCAACAAAAGTTGAGTGAGTTCATGGGCCACACCCCCAAAATCCACCAGCGGAGTATCACCGCTTGGGAGCATGACTGACCAGGATCAAGCCACCAATCATATTGAACGAGTAAGTAATAAGTAAAAGTAAATGTATTTCAACCAAACCAATATGAAAGGTGTTCAAAACATAAGTGCAATATCAATGTTTAGCGGAAGCATAAAAATAAACCTAACATAAGTATGAATATGAAATGTCAAAATGTTTAATCAAAGCATTCACGATCCTTGTCCACAACGACCGCGCCTCCCAGTGCAAGCTCCATGTATACCTAACGACCTGCAAGGCATGTAACAGAGAGTCAAAAACTAGTTGAGCGAGTTCATAGTAAGTAAGTTCGTAATAGTAAGTTTGTTTCGTAACGTGTGGCTCTACTAGGCCGATAGTATTTTCTATTAGTGAGGGCTTCCCATAGTTGCATATACACTAGACTATTTGTAACCATAAGTGTTCTTCTTAACCCGAGAACAGTAGTACGTACAAGGTTTACGTAGGTTTTACGTAAGTGTCCTTCTCCACCCGAGGACAGTGGTACGCGGGTTTACGTAGGTTTTACGTAAGTGCCTGTCACAACCCGAGGCAGTAGTGAGTATAAGTTTACGTAGGTTTTACGTAAGTGTCATTCGCAACCTGAGGACAGTGATGAGTACAAGTATACGTAGGTTTTACGTATGTATCCTTCGCATCCGAGGACGATGGTAGATAGTCTAGTAACAGTGTAAGTACAATTCCATTCCTTCAATCCCATTCCCAACCCTGGGAATCCCATACCTTGGTAAGAGTGTGAACTCACCTTGGTTTGCTCGGTTTGTTATTGTGCTTCTAGTGTTAATTAATGGTTAGGTCCGTACACACGACCTAAGGTACATTGCACATAAACTCAATGTGAGTGTTTACGTTCAAATAAGGTTTACAATTCCTTGTTGTCCAAACAACTATGTTCCGTGTGATAATTGTTTACAGATTGACATAACACAGATTACACATACATACAGTAACATACAGTAATACACAGTAACATACAGTGGCATGCAAGGTGTTCTTCATACATGGTTTTGAACTTAGCATTAAACAATAACTAAAACTCAGACCCAAGGATCTTCTAATAAACTCGGATCATGTATTATTCATAAAACTCAGACCCTGTATCACATACAAACTCAGACCATACATCACTTTGTAAAGTTCAGACTATATATATCATTCAATCAAAACTCAGACCAAGCATCCCCATATGAAACTCGGATCTTTATAAACATTAACAACAAAGTTCGGTCCAAACATCACCACAAGAATTTCGGACTACACATCATTACAAAATTCGGACTACACATCATCACAAAAAGTCGGACCATACATATCATCACAAAAGTCGGACCATCCATTACATATGAAATTCGGACATAAGGAATCAACAAAACTCGGACCACATGTCCTTTGACAAACTCGGACCATTTGTTAATCATAAAAGTCAGACCATACTTTCCTTATGAAAAATTCGGACCATTAAGCATTAATAAAAACTCAGACTATGCATCTCATATAAAAATTCGGACCATATATACATCATAAAACTCGGATTTTTGTGACTTCACAAACCCCTGACACAAATCTTCGGACTAACAACATGCGTGACTTCCAAAACCAACTTACAGTTTTCAATGGAACAGTTACGTTTACGATCAAAAACCCTAATCCCAGACATTTCCAGTGTTGTAATCAAACAGACAATCTAACTATTCTAGCATATCAGACATCATAGTGACAGGCAAAGGGTTACGCAACTACTCATAAACCATTATACAAACAATCAGAATGATTAATACTACAAAACCATTGCTTGGAGAACTAGGGTTTGCATGAATCAAATAATCAATGATTAACAACAAATAACCATTAAACGTTTACCATAGATTGATTCTAGATGGATTGGAAGATCAAGATTGATGCAAGAGAACTTGTGTAGCCAAGAATGATGAGAGAAATGATTGTAGAGAGAATGATTTGAAGTGTCGTATGATTGAAATTGGTGAGAATGATTAGGGTTAAGGGATTTTGTTTTATTTTCATTATTACCACTAAACACCCCTAAGTATCATCCTTTACACAAAACACACACACCACATATAATTTACAGTTTCATCACCAAGTTCATGTATTTGTCAAATCATTCGTAAAATAACACATAACCATGCAACAATCACAATACACTTTATCAAATCACAACGTATACAGTTACAAAGCAAACAAATTGTGTAAGTAAGCAACTAAACAAACAGTGAACGTGCAATAAATGCGAAAGTGGAATCTCGGAAACTCAAGTTGTCACATCATGCATTTAATGTGAGCTCCAAATAAACTTGTAAACATTTGAGAGATTCTTTTGATAACAAGTATGTAAAGCGTCTGTGAACAGATCATTAATGTTTTTCAATGACACTAATATGTGTGGTGGCGTAGGAAGCACTCAAACCTAGCGAATTTCCTCCGGTCCATCTGGCTGGAACAACAAAAGCACTACATGCGGCCACACAAGGACCCATGAGTGGGGCTCGCTACATCCGATAGATCTACCACCTCTGTCCCTCGGTCTTAAATAAGATTAATGGCACTTAGAAGAGATACTACCCATCCACATGATCTAATAGTTCATTCCCTAGCTAAACCATACCACTGAAACATGTATTTCACCCCCGAGAGTTATAAATCCGAAAACAGTTAAGAGGAAAAGGGGGACATGAACTCACAGGTTTGCGTCCGTACTCGTGTGCACTCAAAGTTGATATCCGCGAGTCGTGTCACTATCTACACACGTGTTATGTTTTATTAGACACTTAGGTCGTGTAATGACTCTTAGCCTTAATTATTTATTAGGACTTATTTTAGAATCATGTTTACCTTGAGTTACACTTTCGTGTATGATGTGTATAAAATTTTCATTATATAATTCCAAATTTAATATATTAGTTAAAATAATTATATTTTAACTTATATTATTTGTATGTATTTATTCGAGGGTTTTATTAAAAATGATATATTTTTAACTCGTTGTTCCGTATGGTTCTCATATACGCATGTTTGTAGATTCCATAATCAACATACCGTTTATTGAGTATTATACATTTTTACGTATTCCCAAGTATATGTATACTTGTATTATGAGTAGGTTAAGTATGTCACTTTGTGTTCTCATATTTATGTATAATACTTGTATATGGGTATTTTACCAAGTGTTGGTAGTGTATATTGGTATGTATTTATACGTATTTTCTTTTATTTATTAAGTATTTCACACTTAATATATATTTAATTTTACGGAATATTGTTTTTGCATAACCAATATTCAATATTCTTATATTCTTAATATATATATTTTAGAGTAGGGATCGTGCGGAAATTGTGTTTTTCCTAGAAAGTCTGGGAAGCGATCTGGGCCATCCAATGGGTGTGTTTAATGGTTGAGATGAAGTCAATGGCAATCTTGTAATTTTTTAGTTTATTTAATTCATTGTTTTAAAAGACTAGGGGCAATTTTGTCAATGTACCGTGTTTTAAATCAATTAGATAACCGCAATCCCTACTTTCACGAGATTTTTCCTCTCTCTCTCTCTCCATTATTGATTTGATTTTCTCTCTATCTCTCTCTCTCTCTCTCTCCAATCCAACCCTAAACCTAATAAAACCTGCGATCTCTTTCTCCTTGCTGCTGGCGACGCAAAACAGGACCCCAAGAGCATTCAGATTTCGGTTCCAAGGCTTGTTCATACCCCTTTTCTTCACTAGGTATTCATATCTTGTGTTGTGATTAAAGTTCTTGAAGTGTATATACGTTTTCGGTCGTAATATGCTTGTAACTTGGCTGCGTTTTTGCTGTTTTAATTGATGATTGTAGAGAGGCTTGTACCGTGGTTTCTGAGTCGTTCTTGATAAATGGAAGGATTACCAGCATGGATGGTAAAACACAACGTCAAGAAAACTGCTTGCTGTTAAAACACAATGTCAAGAATACTCCAGCAATCTGCTTGCTGTTAAAACACATCGTCAATAAATCTGCTTGCTGTTAAAACACAATGTCCAACAATATGTTTGTTGTTAAAACACAGCGTCAACGAAATATGCTTGCTGTTAAAACACAATGTCAAGGAATCTGCTTGCTGTTAAAACACAGCGTCAAGAAATCTGCTTGCTGTTAAAACACAGCGTCAAGAAATCTTCTTGATGTTAAAACACAACGTCAAGAAATATGCTTGCTGTTAAAACACAATGGCCAGCAGTCTGCTTGCTGTTAAAACACAGCGTCAAGAAATCTGCTTGCTGTTAAAACACAATGTCAAGAAATCTGCTTGCTGTTAAAACACAATATCAAGAATCCTCCAGCAAATCTGCTGACTTAAAACACAATCAGATTTGTTAAACTCCGGTATAAAAACAACCTATTGTAAAACACATTATGATGTAATGTAATCATCAAAAAACACAATGTGATGTAATGTGACATAGACAACAACATAAAACACATTCAGAGTGTTAAAATGCAACAAGAACTGTTAAAACACAACATGATTATATTTTGACTTCAGAGTGTTAAAACACACTGACTTCAACCTCTCTGACTGGTAAAACACATCACCAAGACCTGCTGATAGTTTTCCAGATAAACACATTGACCTCCAGATTTGAATTCGAAAAAAAAAACAAAAATTCCAAAAATCATGGAATGTTAGTTAATGAAAAATAAATTCCAAAAATAAAATTAAAATGTGAAATTACATAGTTGCCCTTTTAGTTGAAATAACTCAATGTCACATGTCCAATTCTCATTGCTTCCTAGACTTTCTAGGAAAAATAGACTTTCCACCTAACTCCTACTATATATATATATATATATATATATATATATATATATATATATATATATATATATATATATATATATATATAAAGAAAATTTTATAGAAAAATATCTGTAATTTGACTTGGTAAAATATGTATATATTCACATATATCTTAAAAATACTTTATTTTTAAGATCTAGTTAGAAAAATATATATTTTCTCATACTCAAAATAATATATTTTCAAGTTGACAAAATATGATATATTATTTGTAAAAGTATATTTTTTGTCACTTGTTCGGCTTCCAGAAAATATTTTTTTTACCAAGCCGTGTTATATTATTTTCAATTCGGAATAATATATATATATATATATATGGAGGGGCTCATGCGAGAACCACCCTTATTGTGAGAACCTTGAGAACCAATGTGAACACAACCTAAAATAGCTAAAAAAAACTTAAAAAAAACCCTAAAAAAACCTAACCCCCACCCCCCCCCCCCCAAAAAAAAAACCCCAAACCCCCCCCCCCCTAAAAAAAAACCTAACCCCCCCCCAAAGCTAAATGCTAAAAACTAAAACCCCCAAAATACCTAAAAAAAACCTAACCCCCCCCCCCAAAAAAAAAAAAAAAAACCTAAACCCCCCCCCCACCCCCCAAGCTAAAATGCTAAAAACTAAACCCCCAAAAAATCGAAAAAAATAAAAAAAAATCTAAATTTTTTTTAATATTCTTTATGCTCAAATCGCTACTTTTAGTGGCCAAAAATTTTTTTTAAAAAAAAATTTTTTTTTTGGCTTTGAAAAGTAGCGATTTTTATATAAAAAATGTTAAAAAAAAATTTATGTGATTTTTAGCTATTTTTAGGCATTTTTGGTTGTGTTCACATTGGTTTTCGCGGTTCTCGCAATAAGAGGTGGTTCTCGCATGATCTTCTCCATATATATATATATATATATATATATATATATATATAGTGTTCGTTATGTCCGATACGTGCGTTTGTCCAAAATCCATTATTTGTCCAAGATATGTATATATATATATTGTATTCTTGAAATTTTGTAATTCCTTAAATTACATTTTTTGGTATTTTGTGTGGTATATTATTTTTCAAGTTCCTATTTTTTTAGTATAACTAATACAAATAATATACACATAGCACATAATTTGTATGATTTCTAAATATATATTTTCCTAAATATATACATAATCATTTTTATTTTTGAAAATCAACCTCAATTACTTGTAATTTTTATACCAAAAATTATGGCAAATTTTTATCCTTAAAACCATGATTCAACTTTACTTGTAAACACTTGTTAAAACATATTTTTCTAAGTGTTTAATTTCTATAAAAATTTTGCCATAGTTTCCTTTGAAAAATGGAGGTTTCCATGCTTTAAGCATATCATTTTCTTTTTCAAAAATCATTAACAATCATCAACAGCTTACCATATGCCATAAAATACATTTCTTCATGCAGTCATGAACTTGAATTTTTATAAAATCTTGTAGTCTTTTAACATAGTGATTAACATGGTCCATTAACACTAAACACATGAGTTTTACTTCATAAAAACCATTTTTATAAAAAGTCCATCTTTACAACTTATAGCTTATTTTTGCAAAAATTCATCTTCTTGAATTTTTCATGTCTTAAACACTTCAAGGGTTTCATTTTCACCCATTAACCAAGTTCACTTTCTTTCAAAAACCAAATCATGCTAAACTTGAAGTAAACTTTGTTTTCTTGAAACTTTGATTTTTCAAATCCTTCACTTTTAAGATCTACAACTTGTAGGAACCATAATTTTACACAAAATCATGCTTACTTTCAAGTTCATGCTTTACATAAAGTATGCTTAACATGAATCTTTCAAGATCCATCAAGCTACTTGTTAGATCATGTGTTTAATCCTCATCTAACAAGTGTTCATGTGGTGATATACACCATTCACACAATAATTCATCAAGCAAGTTCATCACACATCATAAACAACTTATATTCTTGAGATTTTTAGTCTTGTTCTTATGTTCATCTTCTTGGCTTAGTGTGATCTTTAGACTTTTAGTTACACATATACTTTAACCACTAAAACAAGATGTAAAAATGTGATCAAGGAGCACTTACTACTAGCTCAATGGCTAGGGTAGAACAAGAAGATGAATATGAAGAGAAAGTGGTGGTTAATAGCTCCTAAGTGTGTTCCTTCAACTCCTTTTGCTTGCAACCTTCTTAGATATGCTTGATGCATCTTAGAACACCCTTAGATTGGTTTGAAATGGACTAGAAAATGAGGTTGATGATTGGGGTATGGGGGCCGAGAGTTAGAGGAAGATGGAGGAGGTTTTGGTGTTTGAAATTTTGAGTTAGGGAATTGTGATGGTGATAAGATGCCATGTCTCCTTATAATCTACATAGATCTATTTTCCAAAGAATTTCACAATTAACCATCATACCATTTTCATTATCTTGAGACAACATGGGGACATGGGTGGGCCCCATGTTGACCGTCTATAGAGAGAGGGGGGGGTATTGGTTAGATTTTTATGATAGTTAACCAAATTAGTTAGATATTTAGGCGTTTAGTTAGAAGGTTTAAGTGTTATGGACTTTTAATGTATAACATAGTGTTTTAAGCACTAACTACTTTTGTTGTTACAAAAATATAGCTAACTAGTTCGCTGGATGCTTCTAGTTGTGATCGGGTGTCCGTTTGGCTATCGGATCGCTTAAAACTTAACATTAGTGTCTTTGTATGGTATGGTATGATATGTAATTGTGTTGTGTTAATGTTTTCAACACTGTTCAAGCTATTCTGAACATTCTGGCGTTAATTCTGATTATTACATAAGCTGACAAATCCTGATTTCTGCTGAATTATGCTGAATTTTACTGTTTAGTGCTAGTTTCGGGCAGTTTATAGCGTTCGCTCGTCACTCGGAAGCAGTATCATAAACCCTTACTTTCCTACATAGAGTTCTAGTATAATTTTGGTTTTGGAGCTCAATCTGTGTCCTAAACATGCTGTCTGTATGAGTAGTGAGCTTCTGTCAGTACTACTAGTTTATCTGATAAGTGTGTTAGTTTCGTACCGTGCACTGTTTAAAGTGTTTTGAGTCGAAATCAATAATAATATGCATCATGCATCATGAAATATTTTATGAGTTCTATAAACGAAATCCATGAATTCATGCACATCATATGTTTCAAAATACACAACCATAACATAAAATATTGTTCACATTGTACGGAAATTACATGAAAAATGCAAGTTGTCACACATAACACACTTATCTTCAACCCATTATCTCTATTCATTGTAATCATCAAGTAAAGCTAAAGAATCATTAGTGTAATTAACCTTTTAATGATTAACATAATCTTTTCAAGTTTGATGAAAACTACCTTCATGGCCATTCTTGGCTAAGTTGTGGGTGTTTGGGGGAAACCTACCCCATTGACGGGGAGTTAAGTAAAGTAAAATATGGACTAACAACTCTATGTAAGAAAGTACTTATTGAAAGTGAGTGGAATATTCATGTAGCCGCTAACGCGGGGCATGTAATCTTTCAACTTGACCCTTAAAAACTACCAACAATCTTGTGTCGCCGCTAGCGTAGGACATTCATGTTTTCTATGTCTATGTGTGAGTCAAAACATGTTGATGCCTCAAAAGGGGGTTAAAGGTTTTGGAATGGGAATTTGGGTTGCTAAGATCTTGCCAAAGCGTAACAATAACATCAAAGCGCAGAGGACTTGTTTTTATAAAAGTAACTACCTTTAGGAATTGACGCCTAACCAAATGAACCATAGTAACAAGTAATTTAAAACCCTCAAACTATTTTATTACTTAATACTAAACCACAACGATATATAGTTTCCCTGCTGATTCAGTAATATTGTTGTGTTTGATACAACCTTGCGTGGCGTTTCCTTGTTGATTCAAAGCAATATGGTCGAGTGTTGAGGGCCCCTAAATAGAACTCCACAACTTTATACATTAATAGAATACAACTTCCCGTCTGATAGTCAGGCTCTTGTTATCCATGGTAAGTTTTTGTTCACGAAGCATTAAGAGGTGAACATATCTCAAACACCCATTTTTTATCATTGATTACTAAACTTTTTATTTATCTCTTCATTTTATTTTTTATCCATTTTTAACTCTTTTACTTTTAGTTTGACTAGACGTTGACGAAGACTTGGTACTAAAAGTTGTTGTATTATTGGACGACCTTGGATAGTGTCGTCTAAGGTTAATCATACCAAATAAGGAGTGGAAGTTATAGACACGCCTCTAAAACCAAGTTTAGTAAAGTGAGAGTTGCAGTGGACTCTTATGACTTAAGGTTTCTAGATTAGGTTTGAGATCATCAACGAACAATGCGACTTACGAACTAATCAAGATCAACAAGATAGAAAACTCTAACTAGTTTTCAGATCCTTCCCGTTGGTAGTTCACACATAATCTTAGAATTTTTCTTCATAAGTTAATTGAGGTAGTTAATACTCATGACTTTATGGTCTAATGGTATGGTGATTGCCCTACAAAAATGGTGTGAGTTCAAACTTTTGAAAGTGAAAAATTAGATGATATTTAAGCATATAAAAATTAAGTTAACTAATAAATATGATTCTACTTAATTTTAGGTTGGGTGTTACAAGAGCCAAAGGGGGTGTGGCTTTGCCACCATGGCCGTGTGGACACGAGAATACCATCATACCAGGGCTTTGTTGTGGTTGCAGGGCAACCCCGTGAGGGGAATCAGGGGGGGGGGATCCCATTCAATGGCGCCGTGTCTGTTAAACAATAAACAAAATCGATTCACAAATATGAGAAATAAATTAAGATAGATTGGATTTGTCACAATGGATGAAGAGCTCCTTAAATTCGACCCAAGAGATGCTCAGGTCAGATGCACAACTACACACCACTATTACGTTGTGTTCCCGAGTTAAGTGAAGGGGAGAAAAGAAATGATTCTCTCATTTTCTTTTCTCTTCTCTCCGTTTCTTTCCAAATTGGAAAGATTAAATTTAGGCAAAAAACTTCTCATTTTCTCTTCTCTTCTCTTCTCTCCTTTAATGAAACTCTGGAACACAACTAAAAATTATTTCCTTCCAAATCTTTTTTTTCTCTCATTTAATGAAACTCGGCAACACCTATACCTAATATGAACTGTATTTTATTTTTATAGTTTTAGTTTATGAATTTTATGTTTTAATATTAAGTTTTTTTAATCAATGTTTTTTTGTTTTTTTGCTTTTATTGAATTAGTTTATGAATTTTAAATTTTATGTTTTAATATTAAGTTTTTTATCAATATTTTTTTTTTACTTTTATTTGATATTAATTACATTACATATTTAAGTAATAAGTAAGTAAAATATAATAAAATAATTTAAAAAAAATGATTATTTTTTTTTGAACGGTGAGAAACTTTATCCTGTTGTGAAAGGGATCTCACATCCTTCTAAACAGAGGGCTCTAACCCTACTATAGCCAGACTATGTTGTCTTAACCGGGTCCACGCTGGCGTCAGAGTTTGGCTAACGGCGTTCCCCGCGAAACCATACCACCCACTGCTAGTGGCAGGGGCTGACGCCGCCACAAAAGAATCTCTTTATCATAACGCACGGTGGACTAAAACCCAGGGTGGCTCGGGCTCGAACTCTTGACCTAAGGTCTGGGAGAACTAGCATTCATTGCCTTTATCCACCAATATGATACTAGTGAGGATTGAACTTGCGCCTCCAAGGAGAACCCAAGTCTTTCCAACCACTAGACCACAAGTGATGGATAAAAAAATGGTTAAATAATCATCAAGAAAGCCCCCAATAAAGTCCCTCCACTATATCCATTTGGTGGCTTCAACGGTAAAAAAAAATGTACTTAAATATCGTCTATGTGCCAACACTTTTTTTTTCTCAACTAAACACCAACCAAATCCTCATAACACATTGTGTTAGTATTGATTTCAACGCAATTAAGTACACTGTACACTTACGGTGTAAGGAGTGGTTAAACACTTTGGAGTGGCAAACTAAAAATTCAACCAATGAGAGTGTGTCATGTCAATCAGTGAAAAGTGTTTAAACTTTGGTGAAAAGTGTTGGCAATGGTTTAAACACTTGGTGAAGTGGTAAACTTAAAAAAAAAATGGTGTGATTGGTTAAGAGATGACATGGACCCCACCACACAACACTCTTTCTCTCATACACTCCCTCTCTCTCTCCTGCTCCTCCACTCTCTCTCTACTTCCCCACGTCGGCAAGCAGTCACCATCTATTTACCACACCGATCGGTAAAGGGGTTGGCGGCTGTGTTGCCGCTCGACAAACCGACTTTGCCGCGCCCCTTTACCGACCACTTTGGACACCCTTAAGTATGGAGATAATACTTTTAAGGGTAAGAAATTAATGTTTGGTTATCTTCTAAATCTGAAAACATGTTTGATTTTCTACATAAAAGCGGAAGATTTGTTACTTGATTTAGTAAAAGTGTTTGCTAAGTGTCAATGAGTGAAATTGTATCAAAAGTCATAAAACTCACAAATACTTAAAAATATAATTTTATTAGTTAATAAACAAATACTTATAATTTTATTAGCTACTAATAGACAATAACTAAAAAGTAAAATCAAGAAAAGTAACGCCCCATAAAATCTCTGTATGACGTGGTGTGACATGTGTCGCATAACGATCTCAAAGAGTCTTTATGACTACACATGACCTAAAAGACAAATACTTATAATTTTATTAGTTTACTAGTAGAAAATAACTAAAAAGTAAAAAAAAAAAAGAAAAAGAAAAGTAGTTTTATGTTTTTAAATGAGACCGCCAAAAATGAACTTATCAAGACGTACCTAAGAAGTTATCACCAACCGCACACTTAAAATTTTCAACCTCTCATATTTAATGACCGACTGTTTTTTGTTATTTACAGATAATATTTGTATTTGTATTTACATTCAATAAACAAAGTTACAACATAGTTGTTGTATTCAAACAATCACATGTAAACATAAAAATATTAATAAATTTATTTATAATATAGGCAACATGATTATGGAACCACAAAACTATTCTATTTCTTTATCAGATCTACAACACTATACTATAGTTTTATGACCCATACCAAATTTTAATTTAAGGGGTTGTTTGTTTACCTCTTAATGTGTCTCTTAATGGTTTAGACCTTTTACTGGTTCGGCACTTAATGGTTCAGACTGTTTGTTTCACGAGCAGATGTCTGAATGATTCAGACAATTGCCTCTGAATGGTTAAGCATTATACTGAGTATTAATGGCTAAGACCTCTAATCTGAATTGGTCAGACATTTGTCTCTGAACGATTAAGCTTTATACTGGCTCTTGATGATTCAGATCTCTTACTTCTTAGATCTCTTACTTCTTACTGGTTCAACACTTAACCATTCAGATGTTGCCAAACAGCTCCTAAGTTATTATTACGTAGTATTTATATAACAAACACGAACTCATACAAGTATATCACACTTTTAGGATATCAATACAACAAAGACCATACAAACTTTCTTGTCACACACTACCGTCTCCACTCAAGCCTATGCGGTTTTTGACTCTTCACCACCTTAAGCACGCCATGCTTACCAAAGACTCAAACAAGGGTAACGAACTGCATATGCCTTATTTGAACATAAAACATACTCTATTTAAAGGAAAATGTAATTTTCTTCTAAAACTATGAAGTTGCAGAAAAATGTATCAAATAGATTTTGATTGAACTCATTCTAGTAACATTGAAACTGTTTCGTCGAACTCTACAATCTTAGATTTTAGGTTTTCGCTTTTGAATTTTTAGCTTGTAGATTTAGATTTTTTAGACTATCTTGTCTATTTATTTGGCATTATGTCTTTTTTCGTCGACATTGTATTACTTTTCTTGGCATGGTGTTATATTATACGGTGTGTGTCAGGGAGGAAAGGACACTCAAGGGTAGTACCATAGCCCTAACAAAGCAACACCCGTCATGTCAAATTTGCCTCAAAGTACCCATTAGCTATGAAACACTGGCTACACCAACCCATGCCATAATCTATTTATTTATTTTATTTAAAAAAAAAGTCAAAAGCCCAAACCAATCCAAACCCACCAACCAATCCCAAGATTAACAACCTCCTCAAACAACTCAACCCTCATACAGGTTATCCTACTAGTTAAACTAATCCGCCTTGCCTACCCTTTAGGATGGCGTCGGTGTTATGGGACTTGTTCGAATCCGATGAGGCTCACCTGTATAGTGCTTCGACCACCTTCATATTTTGCGATACATTGTATTTTTACACACTTCTAAACTTTGTAGGATGACTTATCACCTTATTAAAAATATCACATCTATCTCATTTGAAATTTAATGAAGACAACATAAAGAAAAGGTAGGGCAAGTGGTCCCAAACAAAACAAAAGAAAACAACTCCACACCCACCCAAACCCAAATTAGCCATAGCGCCAACCAACTGGCGGGAAACCCTGATTTTTGTGGGAAACCCTAATTCCAAATTTTCAAAACGCCTCCACACACTCTCACTCTCCATTGCTATATAAACCAACTGACAGGAGGAGCCATCTTCTTCACAAAACCCCCTTCTCAATTAACTAACAAATTACCCCCAAAATCACAAACCATGTATGTGGTGAAGAGAGATGGGCGTCAGGAAACTGTGCATTTCGATAAAATCACTGCTCGATTGAAGAAACTGAGTTACGGACTCAGCATCGAACACTGCGATCCGGTCCTTGTCTCCCAGAAGGTCTGTGCCGGTGTCTACAAAGGTGTAACCACTAGCCAGCTTGATGAACTTGCCGCTGAAACCGCTGCTGCCATGACTGCTAATCATCCTGATTATGCTTCTGTTTGTTTTCTCATACCTAATTCTTCTTTTCCTTATTTCAATTGCTCGTTTAGGGTTTTGATTTTGGTGTTTCCTTGTTGTTATGCACAATTCCCCCACTATTAGGTGCTTCGATTTGTGTTAGATCTAGGGATAGAGAAATTCCGTACAGGATACTCGTATGTTACTATACTAGTACGCATTCGGTTTGAATTTAACTCAATTTTGGTATGAGTATAGTATCATGTAGTAGGTTAGGGCTTTTTAATGATACTGTACTGTAATGGTATAGACTGAACATATATGGTACTGTTTGGTTTTGATTTTAGCTAATTCTTTTTGTATCTGTATTTATCTCATCTCTAGGTTGATCTGTGGTTTTGATCTGTAGTGAACATATATGGTACTGTTTGGTTTTGATTTTAGCTCAATTTCGGTATTGAGTACTGTATGGGTTAGGGCTTGTTAATGATACGTTACCTGTTTGGTGTTTGATATCATTTCTAGGTTGATCTGTGGTTTTGGTGTGTAGATGAAACTATATGTTCAATTGTTGTTTGAATTTGGTGGTTTTTTAATTTTATTAGTAAATAATTTGTCATGATGCAGCTGGCTGCTAGGATTGTGGTGTCAAATCTGCATAAGAACACCAAGAAATCGTTTTCTGAAACGTAAGTGAATCTGTGTTAGTGGATATCTAAATGAAGGAGTTGAATATGTTGATCTGTGTGTTTCATGTTGATCATGTAATTTATATTTATGTATGCAGAATTAAAGATATGTATTCTCACGTCAGTGAGAGATCTGGGCAGAAGTCTCCCCTTGTTGCAGATGATGTTTATGAGATCATCATGAAGGTGCACATATGATTATATTTACAATTACAATATGTTCTTTTGTAGATGATAAAATCATAATATTAACTGATTTGTAACTTTTTATTGTTTATCAGCATGCTGCTAAGTTGGACAGTGAGATCATATACGATCGGGACTTTGATTATGATTATTTTGGCTTTAAAACACTTGAGAGATCATACCTGTTGAAGATCAAAGGGAAGGTTGTGGAAAGACCTCAACATATGCTGATGAGGGTTGCAGTTGGGATTCACAAAGATGACATTGATTCTGTCATCAAGACTTATCATTTGATGTCACAAAGGTGGTTCACACATGCTTCTCCCACCCTCTTCAATGCAGGGACACCCAGGCCTCAGGTATGAACAACTCTCTACATTTAAATTTGGTTTATACATATATATTTTTATTAGGGTTTGGAATCCTTGACACGACATGAAAATGATTAGGTTTTAGACTGTCCTATCTAATCTGTATAATGTACTGGTCTTGTTTCTTGTGTTTGGGTTGACTTTTTAACCTGTTTAATCACATAGATTAACTTGTCAGCCCTTCTACGACCTGTTTAAAACCTGATTAACACATTTACAACTTGATTACTCCGGTCAAACTTTTAACTAAATTGTCAAAACGGGTTAATGTTATTGACATGAATAAATATGTGGGTGTTTTGGTCTGCACAATTCAACTGCAACTTCACACAATTGACACTCCTAACCTTGATGATTCTCATTTGTAGTTGAGCAGTTGTTTCCTGTTATGCATGAAAGATGATAGCATTGAAGGCATATATGACACTTTGAAGGAATGTGCTGTTATCAGCAAATCAGCAGGTGGGATTGGTGTTTCTGTTCATAACATTCGTTCGACAGGGAGTTACATACGCGGGACAAATGGTACATCCAATGGCATTATCCCAATGTTGCGTGTCTTCAACGATACCGCCCGTTATGTTGATCAAGGAGGTGGCAAAAGGAAGGGTATGTGCTTCTGTTAATTGTCACATTTTTTATTTTCTAACTTTAGTTAATTATGTGTTTTGAGGTAATTCATTTGAAAATTTGTAGGTGCATTTGCTATCTATTTGGAGCCATGGCATGCCGATATATTTGAGTTTCTTGATTTGAGAAAGAACCATGGAAAGGTAGAAAACACTTGGATATTGTAAATTCTACCAAATTTCTTTGATATGCTCAAGTTTAAACAATCATGTTTTTGTAATTAAATGAATATGCAGGAAGAACAACGTGCTCGTGATCTGTTTTATGCTCTTTGGGTGCCTGATTTGTTTATGGAAAGAGTCCAAAGTAACGGAACTTGGTCTTTGTTTTGCCCAAATGAGGCTCCTGGTTTGTCTGATTGCTGGGGTAAAGAGTTTGAGGAGCTTTATACCCAATATGAAAGACAGGTATATATAGTTTTTTAACAATTTAATCAAATTTTGATATTATTCTATTGTTTTCAGCTAATATTTGTTTTTTCTTAAAACCTCAGGGAAAAGCTAAGAAAGTTGTCCAGGCACAGAATCTTTGGTTTGAAGTTCTAACATCCCAAATAGAAACAGGGACCCCTTACATGCTATTCAAGGTAATTTGTTTAAATTTTAATTATTGTATTCATAATTTACTTTTTTTTTATAAATAGATGAAAGACATGTTTCTTTTATCCTTTGTTAGGACACTTGTAATAGAAAAAGCAACCAACAGAATCTTGGTACCATAAAGTCTTCAAATTTGTGTACTGAGATTATTGAGTACACAAGTCCAACAGAAACCGCAGTCTGTAATCTTGCATCCATTGCATTGCCGCGATATGTGAGAGAGAAGGTATGAACTACTGTTAACTATGATTGGCTCATTTCAGATCTTTGGCTTATGCTTATGTTTGAGGTTGTGTTTAGGGAGTTCCGGCTGAAGCTCAACCATCAAAGCTCGTTGGTAGCAAAGGTTCTTCCAACCGATACTTTGATTTTGACAAACTAGCCGAGGTTTGGTTTGGTTCCCATCTTTTTTATTTGGCTGACTATGGGGATTATGTTGTGGAGCATGATTATAAATCTTTACTTATATTGTTTTTGCAGATCACATCGATTGTTACTACAAATCTCAACAAAATTATTGATGTCAACTACTATCCAGTTGAAACTGCAAAAAGGTCAAACTTACGGCACAGGCCCATTGGCATTGGCGTTCAGGGTCTTGCAGATACTTTCATTCTGCTTGGTATGCCATTTGATTCTCCAGAGGTAATAATAATCACATATGGTTACAAAAAATGTGTTATTTTTTCAATGAATACATGATTTAAGTGGTTTTGTAAAATTGTCGAAATTGCAGGCTCAACAGTTGAACAAAGATATATTTGAGACAATATACTACCATGCTCTGAAAGCTTCATCTGAGTTGGCTGAGAAAGAAGGAACCTATGAAACGTACAACGGAAGTCCTGTTAGCAAGGTGAATATTTGCATTTGGTGACCTAAGTTGATTTTCATTTATTTAAATAAATAAAAATAGTATTGACTAATGATAAATTGTTTTTTAGGGAGTTCTGCAACCAGACATGTGGGGAGTAACGCCTTCAGATATGTGGGACTGGAAAGTGCTCCGTTCAATGATAGCCAAAAACGGTGTAAGAAATTCACTGCTTGTAGCACCAATGCCGACTGCTTCAACAAGTCAAATTCTTGGAAATAACGAGTGTTTTGAGCCCTACACTTCCAATATCTACAGCCGTCGGGTTTTAAGGTAGCTAATTTCTGTTACATAAAAAATATGAAAAATAATATAAAATATTAACCAGTTATTTTCGTGTGCAGTGGTGAGTTTGTTGTGGTGAACAAGCATTTGCTGTATGATTTAACTGAGATGGGTCTTTGGTCACCCACCCTCAAGAACCAGATCATATATGAGAGTGGTTCTGTTCAGAAAATTTCTGAGCTTCCTCAACATCTGAAGGATATTTACAAGTATGTTTCTTTCTATATTTATCTTTTTTTTTTGTAGTTACACTTTATTTCTTTTATTGTACTTATTTGAAACAAAATGCAATCAGAACTGTGTGGGAGATCAAGCAAAGGACTTTGGTTGACATGGCTGTTGACCGTGGATGCTACATTGACCAAAGTCAAAGTCTAAACATACACATGGACCAACCCAACTTTGGCAAGCTTACGTCATTGCACTTTCATGCTTGGTCTAAGGTATATGAACATGAATTATCTTGTAATAAGTATTATGTAAAATTGTGTAATCGGTTTTATCTAACTGGTAATTGTTTGTGGCAACAGGGTCTTAAAACAGGTATGTATTATCTGAGGTCGCGTGCTGCGGCTGATGCGATAAAGTTCACTGTTGATACTTCCCTTCTCAAGGCAAGTTTACCATTTAAAAGAGTCTGTTTTTTGTTTATTACATTGAAACTTTGACTGAAACCCTTTTGATAATTGCAATGCAGGATTCAAAAGCTGATTCAAAACCGACCGGTGATGAGGATGATAACACTAAAATGTCACAGATGGTGTGCTCGTTGATGAACCGTGAGGAATGCATGGCTTGTGGTAGTTAAAGTAATTGGCCTGTTGGCAGGGGATTGGGATTCAGTTTCCAAGTGCTTTCTTCATGGTTGTTTGGGAAGTGTTATGTACAGTGGTATCTGAGTTGTTTTATATATGGTCAACATGTTTTAGTTTAACTTTATGCTTATATGATATACTGTCACCTATTTGTTTTTAACAATTTAATTCAAGTTATGTGTTTCATTCAAAATATTTTTTCAACTTACAAGTTTTTACAAGCAATTTGTGATAATAATTATTTAGTAAAACAATGATAATTGCAACAATATATCAGTATATCTGGATGACCACCACATTTTGTTTTTCTGAACACTATATATACAGTTGTTTTTTTTAATATAAGTTGCTTCAAAGTATTGGATAAATGATTAATCTTGTATAAAACTAGGAAACAACCCCGCTCTGTTGTGGCGGGTTTGGTAGCAATTGCCGTTAAATTGTGACATAATGTGCATAGGGCACATTTATTTTAAAGATAACCACAACTAAGAAACACTGGCACCAAAAACACAACAAACAATTTAAAAAAATGTAAGAAAAATGAGGCTCAAATCAGCATGTGTATGAAAACAAAGACGATTAAAACTGCCATGACTGCATACTTCTCGGCATAATTCAAAATATCCGTTCAACTTCAGCCTGAAAATGCCCAGCCAAGATGCGGCAAATTCAACCATGACCAACTTCTTTAGACACTTTACAATAAATCATCATCGCCTAGAAAGTGCAATGAAGAACAACCACCAACATCAACAAAAAAAAAAAAACAAATAACTAAACCAGCAAACTTGGATCTAAAGATCGTCATCGTCTTCACGGCTCAGAGCTGCCTCGGTTGCAACAGGAGTTGACACGCCAAGAAGCAGGACAACAACCTGAAAATGGCCAACTAAGATGCGACAAATTTCAACCATGACCAACTTCCTACAATAAATCATCATCGCTTACAAAGTGCAATGAAAAACAGCCACCGACATCATCAAAAAAAAAAAAAAAAAATAATAACTAAACCAACAAACTCGGGTCTAAAAGATCGTTATCGTCTTCACGGCTCAGTGCTGCTTCGGCTGCAACCGGAGTTGCCACGCTAAGAAGCAGGACATCATCATCACCGAAAATAAGAAACCTTCAAAAAAGAAAGAACTGGCAACGTCAGTATAAAAATAATATCGGCGATGGTAACGACAAAATCACCGACTAACCCACAACTTATCAAATAAAAGGCACAATAGCTTCTTGCAACAAAAACTAATAAAGCACAACTTACAACACCCATAAGCCTACATATGTTCTTAATCAGTAGTATATAAATTTTCGGCGACAAAACCACCAACCACTCGGTTCAGCTTTGTCAGATCTAACGATCCAAGCATAAAATCAAACGGTCAACCTCATGAAGTTGTCATGAAGCATCTCCTGAAACAGAACCGGATTAGAAGTGTAACACACTAGTAGATGGTAGATATAGAGAACAACCATCAACCACCTTGTTCAACTCCGTCAGATCTAACGATCCAACCATAAAATCAACCTCATGACGTCCTCATAAAGCATCGCCGGAAACAGAACCGGATTTCAACTATCAGACGATAGAGAGAGAAAAGAAAAGGTGTGGTGCAAGTTTCTAGAGAAAGAAAGAATATAAGGCAAATGGTTTTGATTGGGGTTTTATACCCAGAAAATGTACAAGCCATTAAACATAAGGTACAACCCAAGGCTGCGTGAAACACCAACAAAGCACAACTTACAACACCCATAAGCCTAGAAATGTTGTAAGTTATACTTATATATGATAGTTTCCGTAAAAAATGAAAAATGTTTTGTGACATAGTATCAAATACAAAAACTACTTACAAACCAAAAGTTGATAAAATTAGGATTACATTAAATGGCTGGATGGTGACACGTGGTCGAAAACCGGTGTTCGTATTTGTTTAAATTGCTGTTTTTACATGGTTTTTAATTTTGTTTAGCCTACTTTTGATTAGAGTTGTGTTTTGCAGGTCTAATGAAGTTTAAGGAGCTAATCGGGAGCTTTACGGACCATTAGGACGGACCACCAGAACGGAAAACGGGTCAACCGGGAGCAAGATACGCGAAAAAGGGAGAGTTGGAATTGTAGGCACCGTCGCCGACGCCCCGTAGATGTTACCCTCGCCCAAAAAGTCCGTAACCAGCAAGATAAGACGTCGGAGAGAACCTGGAGCCAGAGAGGGCGTCGCCGACGCCTCCCCAGGCCGTCGGCGACGGCTCACCGTTTCTCGTATCGCGAAACTTTGATTTCTTTTGTGTTTTGACGAGTTATAACATGTTTTGAGCCATTATTTCGGGGGTTACGAGTTGTGGGAGGTTAAAACACCTTCTTGGAGCCATTCCCCAACATTCTCTTCACCTCTAATTATCCCTAACACAACCCTTCACCTCTAACCTCTAAACCCTAACCGATTCTCCATCATCTCTAACCCTCAACCATTCCACCACCATCATTCCACCATCCACATTCTTCATCTAAACCCTAACCCTTAACCTCCACCACTCCTCCAAGACTCAAAGGTCATGGCTCGGTGTTCGTGCTCGTCACCCGGTGATTGCGTCCATTCAACCATGAGCGGCTGGTCTCCTCGGTTTCACCACGGTGTAGGTTGTTGTAAGATTTCTAGGGTTTGTACATTTGTATTTGATTTGATTTTGTGACAAGTCGTTTAGTATTTGAAACCTTTGATAATTGTCTTTCATTTGTTTCGAATTCGTAAATTGTCGAGTGATTATAAAATTTGACTTTGCGAAATGGTTATGTGCAATCATGCCTTATCTTAGGTTAGGATTAACATGTCCGAGGTAACGAAGTATATTGCGGTCTGTTGTCTATGACGTTGATAGCAATTGGCACCTAAGCTTCGTGACAGATATCCGTTAATCACTATATGCAATTGAATCAAGTTAAAACAAGTAGGAACCTAAGGTCTTACAATTATCGAACCGGGTGTGATCTGTACTCCCAATTCTTATTTTTAATTAAGTAGTTAGTTTTGCAATCTTAGTTAATAAATCATTGTTTTAGATAATAGCAATTTGTCGGTTCACTCCGATTTCTTTTCAAACTAAACAAACAATTAAAATTAGCAAGCTTTATAATCACTTTGTACATTTTTGTAAATAGTATAACTAATCGAACAGGTCGTGCGATACTGAACACATGCTCTTCGTGGATACGATACCCGACTTACCCTAGCTACCTAGGTTAATTGCGTTTTTGACTGATCGGGACGACATGGTTTGTCAGAATGGTGCCGTTGCCGGGGGGCTAGTGCGCTTAGTATTTCATTGCTTGTTCGATTTTAGTTTAGTTTTCTTTCTTGTATTTTCGTGATTATATTTTGGGTGGTCGAGCTTGTTTTCGCAGGTACATGTTTTGCAGGCACCATCTTTCAATATGGATTGGGTAGATGATGATCCTTGTGAATGTTGCGGAAGCGGAGAGCATCTATTAGAGGATTGCTCCGTTTTGTACAAGAAGGTTCAAGCATACAAGGATCGGGAAGACTCCCTTAGCGGATGGTACGGATATGGGAGGGCGGATTATGAAGATCTCAATGGTCCATCCTCATATTATCCATATGTTAACCCACCACTACCACCACCACCAAATTATCAAGAATACTATTATTCAGAGATGAACTACCATTATGAGCAAGAGCGGGGTTACAACAACTATGAACCCGAATTGCCACATTTCTCAAGTTACCGGGAGGAGTATGATGATTATTATAATGAATACCCTCAATCGACATACGAGGAACCTCAAGATTCAATAATTTCAAAGCTTGATGCGATCCTGAATGTAATAAAAGATTCAAGGCAAGAAATTAAGATGGAATTGAAGAAGGAACTTGAGGTGAGAGATAAAGCTCATGAGGCATTGTCAAAGCAAGTGGATCAACACGCTGAAGAACTAGCTCAACTTAGACAAGACCAAGAGATGTTGGCTAGTGGTACCATGTTTCATGGTGATGTGGTGGAAGAGGTTATAGATCTTCTGGAGCAAGAAACAGAATGTTTGAACCGAGCAGAAGACATAATACCGCAAGACGGGTCAAAGCCAAAAGAAGCCCAAGTTCATATCTATCCTTCTCCCATACTTATTGTAACACCCCGAACGCGTAAAACAACAAACCGCGACGGAAACGTCGGGGAGTCACGTCACAAGATGAATTGTTTCACAACACATGGTAATTGAAGTTATGTTTTATTGAATTAAGAAGTGTTTAACATTGTCTTGAAGTAAAAATAAACGAGTTCAAACATATTGTCTTTCATGTTTTATGTCACTAAGGCCAGCGTCCGATCCTACGTGAATCATCATAATCATCAAACAACAGCACCTGAAACATATGTGAAAAGAAAGTCAGTATAAAATTGCCGGCGAGTACACAAGTTTTGTGAGTGTGTCAAATTCATGGCTTGTATACATATTGCAATACCTCGTACGACTACTAGAGTCGATAATTGAAAACTTTGTATCGAAAAGTGTTTGATAATGCAATATTATTAACCAACTAAAACAAGTTGGTTATATGTTCGTGAAAACCTCGTTGCCATGAATCTTGACTAAAACATTTGTCTTTGTAAACCAAGTAGTAAATCGTTTCGTAAGAAAACTTGTATGGTTTATATCGTTTAGTAAACATCGTTGCGTGACATCGTTTGAAAACATTCGTCCAAGTGAACTAAATAACGCCATGGAATATAATATGATAAAAGCACTTATATATAAGAAGTACCAGCGGCGTATCTACCATGCTTTTATCACATTGCATCCGTCCCGTTATCTAATCACTTACCATAAACCAATCGTTCAATTCGTCAGTGTTATCAATCGTCCGTGTTATAAAAACCAATAGTTCAATTCGTCCGTGTTATAAACCATCGTTCAATCGTTCGTGTTATAAACCATTGTTCAATCGTCCGTGTTTTAATTGTGAAAACGTTTGGTCGTTCTATTTGAATACATTCAAACCTGTGTGACTCGACTATACCACCAAAGGGTATCTTTAAATCGATTAACAACCTACCAAAGGGTTTGTTAAAATAACAGATTCTGTCGTTATCCACATTATCCACCAACTCCATGGGGATAGTCCGATAACGGGATTTGTCAGATCCTACGGTACCATAACATACTACTGGTCGGCTTGGCCAAAGCTAATGAATGTCATTCGTGTCATGTCACACCCCAATTTCCACACGTTTCACCGGTGGGCCCGATGGGGGATTACCGTGACGTAGTTGGCAACAATATAGTCAAACAACACAATATTTAAATGCACAGCGGAAGCATAAAGGTAGATTTATTTCAACCAACCAAATGTAATATCCAAGTATCACATAGTAGCTGAAATAGATCCACAGGCGGATCAAAATAAAAAGATATTATTGTTCAATAGATAATGGCATCCAAGCTTGCGAGACTCTAACGATGCTAAGGAGTGGCCAGCCTATTTCGTGTAGAACCTGCATTTAATCTTTTTGGGGAAAATACGTCAGTTTACACTGGTAAATACATTCAACCGACACTTTTAAAAAGATTTTAATAAAATTGATTTAAATGCACGAGGCACAAACTTTTATAACTTGGGATAATTAATCAAATCAAATCTTGTAAAAGAATTACATGTTCGTTATGCGTTCAGTCGCCCGGTTCGTGCCGGGTTTAAGGTTAATTGACACACCACATAGTACAAAACCGCGGCGGGAAAACCAACGGTTATACCTTTATAAATATGGACACATTTTCGGGTGTACGCCTACACCCGCGTGTCAAGGTCGTGGCCATTTCGTAAAATGATGCCAAGGATATCCGGGACATGGTCATTAATCTCCCAAAGGCGTAAAAACAAACAAAACCAATTTTTAAGCGGTTCATATTGATAATACTCAACTACTAATGAGTTGAGGTCAATTGCCCGACCAAGCGGTATTTTATATACCATACCCCAAGCCCGTGTAAGGGGAAAGAAGTTAAAAGTATTTACCTGAGCAAGTAATAACCACAACAAGCAAATGCAAGTATCTTTTACTGGTCTCCTATTCTGGAACGAAGGTTTATAATAACCTATTAGAATCCTAACGGGTCTTTAATTTAGCCTAAGCTTAGACCGGTCAGTTTCAAAGGATAAATGCGGTTTAATCGCATGAAAGGCGAAAACCGGAAATGGAATGTGGTTTGGACCCAACAAGTTCGGAGACTTGTATATTATGGGTAAACTAAACACATTCTGGATTTTGAGATAAAAATGACAAGGTTTGACCCGTTTCAGCTAATTTATGTAAACTAGTTACATAAACCGGACCGAATGCGTAAATGGCGTAACGGGTAACCGTAAAAGTCCTACACAGGTTTCCTAAGTTAATATGCTCCAAAGAGGTTGTGGTATCAGTAGGATACCTTCCATTATGCCCATAACGAGTTTAATTCCAATATACGCCCCGTAGGGGTATTTTGGTCATTTTAAAGATTATAAAAGAGATTTCCGGGTTATACAGGAAATCTGAGTTTTCTGACTAGGTTATAAAGCTCAAAATACTTTATTTATTATATGAAATCAGTAGCAATTGGATTCGGGTCAAAATACCATGTAGTACTCATTTTAGGTCCGAAAAGGGTATATTTGGTATTTACCGAATCATGGTCATAACCGTAGGTTATGAGCAAGTTAAAAATAATTAAAAATCTTTAAAAATCCCAAAATATCATTTTACATCAGGGTGTAAAAGGTTTGGTGTCGAAATCTGGGTTTAGATAGGCTTTACGCTAATTGCGCCGTTTTATTACAAAAGTTTTCTTAATTGCGCTATTTAGCATAACTCCTATTCTAGACCTCGGATTGACATGAAATTTTAGGGACATGATTAGAAATCAGTAACTAAGGTTATTGTCCTTTCACATATCCAAAATTCTCGTTTTAAGATCAAAAGGGCATTATGGTCAACATTCAAGCATATAACGGAAATGTGTAAATGACTCGGACAAACAACGAACCAGCCACAGAGGTTAAACCATCATGTAACCTAGTCGTAGGAGAGTCCTAAGGCATATCTAAAACATACTAAATCGGGTCAGAACTGAAGTCAAAGCAAAAGTCAAAGTTTTGCTACTTTCGGTTCCGAACCGGGTCAAAACAGAAAATGGTCGGATCAAACAAGCTTAGACCAGTTATAATACTTATTATCAAGTTATATGAGTGATAAAACAGGTTACATGCCATCTACATTGTTCATTATGCATTAAATCGAAAATTAGCATTCTGTTGACTTTTTCTAAGAAACTTTGACCCGACATTTGGATAGTGGGAATCAGAGGGTGCCCTTTTAGGGGTTTAATGGCCACATAATTACCAACATATAACTACCTTTGATTCGACTAATCACTGGACCATTAGTGATTAATCATTAAGTCAACCGTTAATTACGACGGTTTGACTTCTAAGCTATAACTAAGCAAAAACTTAACTAAGAAGGGTTAAGCATACTTACTGAAGTCTCTAGTACACGACCAGAGATGCTAAGAGAGGACTCTTGAGCTCCAGAAATGATCAAGAATGCTGAATGAAAGTGTGGTTACAATGGTTGCATCTCATGGCCTTTTATAGTGAATTTGGATGCTTAGGATCATTACAACTAAGTCTACAATGGTTCCTAGATCACTAACAAGTGTCCCTGAGTCCTAGGGGTCGTTTAGGGGGCGCCCATGCTGATAATAATGGCTCCTAAGTCGGTTAAAACAGCAAACAGTGCTTCTGTCCGCATTTTCTGTATCTGGGCCATTGACGCGGCCCGCGTAAAGGTCCTCTAATCTTTACGCGGCACGTCTGAATCCTTCTGACAGAACCCATATCTTTCAACTGCTAGCGCGGCCCGCGTAATGCTCTTGCTAACCTTTACGCGGCCCGCCTGAGACCTGCTGTAAGATTTTTCAAATCTTTTACAATCATTGCAGTTGGCTCTTGGATTTACGGAGGGGTAACTTTGCATTTTGGGCCTTTCTTATTTACGTATAAGGGCCTCGTGACTTTTACCCAACATATTAATCCTCGGTTAGTTTATTACTACCCGAAAAGTCATAACTTTCAGTGTTTGACGCTTTTATCCCTTCTTAAACGAATTTGGTCATAACCTTCTCATATTGTAACGGAACGTGATGAAATTTATGTCGTGCATTCTAGTGAGCATATTTTACCGTTACAAAGCCTCAGGTTTGATAAAGGGTCACTCAGAGGTATAACTTAAACATGTTGACACATTTATCCTCTGTAGCTTGTAATCTCTCACTTCCTTCCACATTTCGTTCCGTATGATCTATGATTCATTCGTTTGAAGGTACGAGCATCATGTAGGGTTACTGTAAAGTATATTTATCCCTTGTTGACGTTTTGAACCCTTGAATTCACATACTTTCTATGTTTGTCAACTTTAGTCCCTCTATAGTATTCTTTAACACGTCCAAGCTTATGACACGTGTCAATACATTATAGGACACAAAATTTTGAGGTGTTACATGTCATGAATTAACGCACCAACAAGTTCGTTCACATTATTGAAATCGTCGTGTTTAATATAAACCAACATTAGTTCTTGAAAACTCGAAATCGTTTTAGCACATATGAATCACCCCAAAACAATTGAAAGCATAAAATAGGGGAACTATGTACTCACCTGAGATTGCAAAGTATCCTCGATTAAGTGAACTAACAAAGCTCGGGAAATCAAGGAATCAAGTGGCACCTAATATGGAATCACTATGTTAATAAATCGGGACCTAAATCGGGGAATCGGATAGAATGGGGTCTTGTAAACCAAATGAGTGTTGGAACTCATATGATATGGTTTAACAAAGTCTACATTCTGATTTGAAATGAATCCTAAGTGCTTTTGACCCGTTATGACCCGTTAAGGTAGTTTACGCTACTTTAACGTGTCATTTGCGCAAATGCGCGTTCGGATGGTCTAATTAGTCCTATGATAAGTCTTATATGCCTAAACATGTTTAATAATGTTGCACAATCAGTTTAAGTGTCAAAATTTAGGTTACATATGCTTAAATTGAATTTATGCGCAAAAAGGGCATTTTGGTCATTTTCCTAAGGCATATAAACTACCTATCATACAACTAATCAAACGAAGTGACCATAAGGTATAACCTCGGAAGGTTATTCCCTATACAACTATGGTCACAATATATGTTTGGTCGGATCCTAATGATCGACCAAACGGGTCGGGTTCGAAAGTCTAAGCGGTTGTCAAGACCGCTTGACTTACGACCCTAAATAAGCACTAAACTAGAAATGACGAGTTAAACATGTTAAAACATGTTTAACTAAGTTAGAAAACTGAGTTGGTATCAAAACAAAGTGTTTTGATACCCGAAAATAGTTCCATCGCAAAATGCACATAATCGTGCATTTTGACCGAAACTTTGACTATTCACTTCGACTACTCAACGTGGTAATCAATAGGTATAATCACAAGTGACTATAACCATCGTGATTACGATCACGTTTCAAATTTCAATTGAACTTCGTCTTGACCAATTCATGGTCAAAGCCGAAAGTCAAACACTATTTGACTTTTAGCTTGAAATAAATAAACAAGACTAGGAAGAACACTTACAAGTGTTCTAGGATGGAAAGAAGACTAGAAAACTCAGGTATGAAGCCTCCAATAAATGTGGTAGCCTCCACTTAGAGTGTATGAGAAAGAAGAAGTGAATGAGCAATGGATGAAGCAAATGTGATGGGTATTTATAGTTGTTCATTGAATGGTAGGATCATTACAAGTGTTTATCTATTCTCCAAGGAATGATCTCCACCATACATGTGTTAGGACCTGATTAGGAGGCTTGTAGAACACATTACTTGGTCCCCGAACAAGAAAACAAGCAACAAAAACCATCAATTCAGCTGTTTTTAACATAAAACAGCTTCTGCCCAGCATCATCTGTCGCGCCTTGCGACCCAGAAGGCCTCAGGGGTCACGCCCCATGAGCCTGCTGCTGTTCTGATGTTTCAAACTTTGGCGGAAATGGTCCCTACAGCCCGAAACTTATTTTTCGACGCGTTTAACCCCCGTTAACCCAATTTCAAGGCTTTATAAGGATGTTAAAACATATGGGACTTTAAATATGCTTGGAAATATTGTGGATGTCGGTTCGTTTGGTCGTACGATCGCGTTTTTCGGTTAATTACGACGAACGGTCGCGAAAACGATCCAAATTACGCAACGAATGGTATTTTTGCATTCCCATCACTAAAATAAAATATTTTAATGATTAAAATTTTTTTTGGATGTCCAGATATGGTCAGAACGCAAAATATGCACGAAATTGCATACTTTCGCAGTTTTGACGCTTTTAGTCCCTATGATTAAATAAGCGTATTTTCACATACCGAACCCCTCAAAACTTATTTCTAAGCTATGTAATGGGTTTTTAGGGTATGTTTAGCTTAAGATCTTGTTCCAGAGTGTATGTTTCTATGCGAATTGGCAGACTTTTGCAGTTTGTCGCAAGTAGTCCCTGTGATCGAATAAACTTGTTTTTGCCATACCGAATCCTTCAAAACTTATTTTTAAGTTATGTAAAGGATATTTAGGGTATGTTTAGCTTATGTCACTGTTCCAGAGTGTGCGTCGCGTTAAACTGATTAAGTTTACGTAACAGTTTGCGTATAACTTTCCAGAACTTCTTTAAAAGCTCGAAATCGAACAAGAATTAAAACGTGAAATTGTCAAACATAAATAAATAAATCTTGGGATCAAAACACAATGTTTCATTGATATTTGAAATTTTTCTACATCGTACAGTGTTTCCAAGAGCACAAATGTCACACTTATCACTCCAACCAACAAAGTTGGGGATGAGGGTTCATGCATCAGGATTAGAAGGGTGGCGTTGCAAGACATTGGACATTTTATTAAGAAACGACCCCAAAGTTGTTTAAGATGCATGCCGAGTAAAATAAAAAGAGGGTGGATTTGGCATGCCAAATACCGAGCGTATGTTGGAAACTCGGTAGGCAAATGTTCACTTCGACCACCATAAGAGGTAAATGCAGTATGATTGTTGTATAGTTTGTATTATTATTCGTTTTATTTTATTTTCAATGTTAAAAGAACTTTGTGGGTGTGTTCCCTATATAACCCTCACAAGACCTCTCGTCCTCCCGCGCTATCGGGAGGTTTAAAAGGGCTTGTTACATAAGCTAAATGCAGCTGTGATTCCTACGAAAGTGAGTTAGGCTTATTGTTATTGTAGTAAACTTTCTTTTCTACAAAAACTCGATCAAATTAAAGTAACGAATGGTATGGTAAATCTTTGGTAAAAATGGTAGAATAAGTAACTAACAAATGTTGATGGTTTTGAGAAGCATGCTTCTACACAAGGATTTACATTTGTAGGTACATATGTTCGGGAGACAACCATTTTCATTGAAGATTGAAGACCACGCGAGGAACAAGAACAATCAGGTGCATTTGTTTCCTTTTGTTTGAGTATTATTTAGTAATAAGTGGATTGTAATTATATAATTTTGACCAGGGTGGAATATTTGGGAGTTTGGTCATGTCACATCCCTTGTGCATTTTAAAGACTCGTTCTTGCATATTGAGGACAATGTTTACCTCAAGTGTGGGGATGGGGAGAAAAAGTTTTTGTTTTTGACCCCTTTCATTTAAACACTACAAATTGAGGACAATGTTGACCTCAGGTGTGGAGATGGGGGAAAATTTCAAAACTTTTTTCAAACATGTCTTTGTTTAAAGCAATCTTAAAAGCACCAGTAACGAAGTTAATGAGGGATGACACACCCATTTGGTCTTTTGTCATGGTCAAGTTCAAACAATTAACATGAAGGGTATTTAGCGGGTGGTTAGTTGGGAGTAATCTGCCTAAGAAACTAGTATATTATGCATATCACATACCATACTCTTTATACATGAGGTTTTGAACCACTTTTACATCATAGATATACATATATACATGTTTCTTTGTTTGAGTGGACCATTAGTCGCGTATTGTAGAACTTGCAACTTTTGACACATTTGAGACCATAGACTGAATACAAGCACGAGAATGATTAAGGCATTAGGTGAGCCTTTTTCCTTTAAAACCATTTATCTATCCTTACCTAAACAGATCCCCTAGTCACCCACTTTGAGCCTAAACCTTTCATTTGACAACCCATTTAACCCACAACCATAAACCTTTTCTTTTTAAACCCGTGTGATGAAAATTCGATTATAGGATTACGTAGTTATATAGTTGTGATTTATATTTGATTGTTGCGAAAATGAAAAGAAAATCTTTGAGAAAATACAAAAATACGAGTTATTAGTTTGTTGAATAAAGGGCGAAAATCGTTGCCTATTAGATTGATGTTTATAGTTAGTTTTGTTTAAGCATAACCGTCTGTAATAAAAATCAAATTTTCATCACCTTAGCGACTTTAAAATATCCTATTCCAAACCCTTAGCCTAGCCCCATTACAACCCTTCAAAGACCTTTTGACTTGTGCTTATTGTTCGAGTTCGGTGGTGGAGAACGATTGAGTTGCAAGCATAGGCGTGTACGTGTTCTAATCGGTTTTGAGTGATTACTTAAAAAGTGCTAATTCATTATCTAATTAGCCAAATTTTAAACAGAGTGGAGAGAACATTGTGAGAGATGTGCATGGTTTATTAGTTTCAAGGGCGGGTTAATCTTGGGTAACCATTTTATATGTGATTATTCGCTTTACCGACAAATATTTCGTAAATTGTAAAAAGTTTGAACCGGGTATGACTTTAGACATTAACCTTAGTCTCGGGAATGGGATGTGTGTGTTCTCATTCGACCCACGTGAAAGTGAAAAAAAAAACAGATTTGCTTGAGGGCAAGTAAAAGACAAGTGTGGGGATGTGATACGTGGTCGAAAACCGGTGTTCGTATTTGTTTAAATTGATGTTTTTACATGATTTTTAATTTCGTTTAGCCTACTTTTGATTAGAGTTGTGTTTTATAGGTCTAACGAAGTTTAAGGAGCTAATCGGGAGCTTTACAGACCATCGGGATGAAAAACGGACCACCGGGACGAAAAACGGACCACCGGAATGGAAACCGGGTCAACCGGGAGCAAGATACGCGAAAAACGGAGAGTTGGAATTGTAGGCACTGTCGCCGACGCCCAAAGGGGCCGTCGGCGGCGCCCCATAGATGTTATCGTCGCCCAAAAAGTCCATAACCAGCAAGATAAGACGTCAGAGAGAACCCGAAGCCAGAGAGGGCGTCGCCGACGCCTACCCAGGTCGTCGACGACGGCTCAACGTTTCTCGTATCGTGAAACTTTGATTTCTTTTGTGTTTTGACAAGTTATAACATGTTTTGAGCCATTATTTCGGGGGTTACGAGTCGTGGGAGGTTAAAAAACCTTCTTGGAGCCATTCCCCAACATTCTCTTCACCTCTAATCATCCCTAACACAACCCTTCACCTCTAACCTCTAAACCCTAACCGATTCTCCATCATCTCTAACCCTCAACCATTCCACCACCATCATTCCACCATCATCATCACCATCATCTTCACCCATCTACATTCTTCATCTAAACCCTAACCCTTAACCTCCACCACTCCTCCAAGACTCAAAGGTCATGGTTCGGTGTACGTGCTCGTCACTCGGTGATTGCGTCCATTCAACCATGAGCGGCTAGTCTCCTTGGTTTTACCCCGGTGTAGATTGTTGTAAGAGTTATAGGGTTTGTACATTTGTTTTTGATTTGATTTTGTGACAAGTTGTTTAGTATTTGAAACCTTTGATAATTGTCTTGCATTTGTTTCGAATTCGTAAATTGTCGAGTAATTATAAAATTTGACTTTGCAAAATGGTTATGTGCAATCATGCCTTATCTTAGGTTAGGATTTACATGTCCGAGGTAACGAAGTGCATTGCGGTCTGTTGTCTATGACGTTGATAGCAATTGGCACCTAAGCTTCGTGACAGAAATCCGTTAATCACTATATGCAATTGAATCAAGTTAAAACATGTAGGAACCCAAGGTCTTACAATTATCGAACCGGGTGTGATCCATATTCCCAATTCTTGTTTTCAATTAAGTAGTTAGTTTTGCAATCTTAGTTAATAAATCATTGTTTTAGATAATTGCAATTTGTCGGTTCACTCCGATTTCTTTTCAAACCAAACAAACAATTAAAATTGGCAAGCTTCATAATCACTTGTACATTTTTGTAAATAGTCTGACTAATCGAATAGGTTGTGCGATACTAACTGTTATGGGTGAAATTCTGAGCCTATATCCTGGTCAATATTTTAAGCTATATATTGATTATATGATATGTGTGTATACCCCGGGTTACGCATTCAGGATATTGGTAACATCCTGAATGGTATCCCGAGGATCACTAACGGGTTATGTGTAGGAATATGAGTCTAAGCTTGTAACGTTCATAAGGTCCTTTTCTCCGGAAGACTCGCTCTAAGTTGTTCGAAGAAGGACGTTGAACCCGCTTTACTTGGTCTCCAACGGCTAATAAAGAATATTCGAAGGCATCCCATACTTATAGGATATTTTGTTTTCGTTTACTAGCTATAAATTGATGATAAATCAGATCGAATAGGACACAACACAAACACTCACTGCTCTCACACTTTTCTCTCTCGCAACTTTCACTTTCACAACAAACATTGTAACACTTAGTGATCTGATCAATATCCTGCACTGTATCCTGACGTTTAAAGCAATAAGAAGAACAAGGCAGCTGCGATTGTCAGCTCCCGAGGTTTTGTGCCGACGATTTAGATTGATCAAGGGCTTTCCTCGTATATCCCGTGTCACCTTTTACCTTTTTTGCTCATTGTTTGATCGTAGATACAGCTCAATATCCTGAGCCGTATCCTGAAACTGTTTTTGCAAACCACTTAATTAACACATTTTTGAACACATTCTCTTAGCACACTACCTCACTTAACTAATTTGATCACTTAATTACTTCGGTAATTTTTGACCAAAACAATTTGGCGCCCACCGTGGGGCAAGTGGTGCTATTTTTTCTAAAAACTTTTGCAAGATCACTACTTGGTTTTGTATTTTCCAAACTATTTACTACATTGTTTGCAATGGCCACGAGATCAAGCATGAGCTCTTCTACTGTGTCTGCTACAACTTCTACAACAATTGGTTTGGTGCTTCCTCCACCTCCTCCGAGGATGCAAGCCTCCTCGCAGCCTCAGGATATTATACCTACTCAGAGTATTCAGGAATCGGCCCCTATTCTGGCCTCTAATGATGAAATTCCGACCTTGTTTGGCAGTGTGCAGGAACAGATGAGGCAGCAGCAGGAGACCAATTGAATGATTTTAAGAGAAATACAACTCTTGAAATCCAGCTCAAGCAGGCCCACTGAGGATACTGTCACTCCCTTGCAACCCAGGGCTTTGAACTTCAGTTCTGCTGTTTATACTGAGGATAACCGGGGAAAGATTGTGCCTAGCTGTTTTGGTCAAAAATCACACAAAGGATAATGCAACCAAACTCTATGTAAACGGGGGGTATGATGCTTGGTTTGTTGAAAAAGTAAAGGATCACTTTTACTATGAAATACGCAAAGACACAATGATTTATACGAGGAAAAAGCCCTTGATCAATGTATGATCTCCGGCATAAAAAACCTCGGGTGATGGCAACTACCGATCACCAAACTTCAATATAAGAAAAATGGTTACAACTTCGGATGATAATGAGCTGAGTACAAGGATCACTATAGTTTCGAGTGTCTAAGCGTGTGAGAATTGTGTCGTGTGTTCTTCCGAGTGGGGAAGAGTGTTATATATACAAGTGTAGGTGACCTATTTTAGGTAAAAAGACTAATAATCAGCTCATTACCCCTTTAGAAATAAAAGCAAATCTAGCCTAAATTATCGCCCTTAAATCATGCCAAGTTTCCATATCCTTCACAACGTCCATCTCCGATTAAGCACATGCTATAGTTGTAAAGACGCGTCCTTTGATCATGATGCTAAGAGCGGATCCTGCTAGATGTTCCTGCAAAATATCACTTGATTCAATGAAGGTAACTGTTAGCATGAGGATCCTATAATGGTCCGTGATCCTGATCCTGGAACTCTGCTGAGGATCACTATCTGTCAAAGAAATAAGGATCACTGGTTAGGATCACATGTAAGGATCATGTATTATAAAAATCCAGCCCTAACAATTGCCCCCAAAATATAAGGAGTTTATTGTAAATTAACGAGTTATATTTTGCTTTGATCTTATCTGCAACGAACGACTCGGATAACTAGCCGTTTAATCTCGAACTAGCCGTTGCAACCTTTACGTCATAGATGTGACAATCCCTGCAAATCATGATTATAAATAGGAGATAGGGTTAGGATCAATCTGTATTTAAATTCAAGATATTCTCCCTTTATAATCTCTACCGAAGATCGATCAGGTATCCTCTTCTCTTTCTTCCTTCTCTTGCTCTGTTTTTCTGCTTTTAACCTGCCAAGAGTATGTTGCTCCGAAATTCTCCTCACAAGGATCACAAGAAGAGCAGTCCCCTAAAAAGCCAAGGGATCACTAAAGACTCTCCTACGGAGAGATGCTGCTTCACCGACGCTCATGTTGATAGGATCCGTCATTTTTTTCCGGCGGATGCTATCTTCAAGTCATTCACCTCCACCGTTTTAAGCGATTTTGTTTCCGAGACCTGGGTGGCTTTTCCTGCAACTCCGTTCACCATAGGATATTCGTATCCTTTTCCAGCCTTTACCCAATCCTTCTTTTCCTTGACCGGCATGTCTTATATCCAAGCCATGCCGATGATCTGGAGGGTGTTGTATACCTTCGAGAGGATCATCGAGCAGGAGGGGATTGACTTAGGGATGGCAGAGCTAGCTGGTCTTTATGATCTTACCACGTTTGGTCCCTATCGATATTTGCTTAAACGGAAAGCTGGAGAGGATCACCCTGTTTTTAAGGTCACAAAAAATGACACAAACTGGAAGCGACGTTTCTTCTTTGTTAGGAGGGATACCATCCCTAACGGGAAGGATCTGCCCAAGGAGTGGGCCACCCATGGTAGGATAGAGGATCCTGGAAGGATCACCATCAGACTTGTTTCTTATGATGAAGATCACTAATGTTTCCTTTGTCTTTTGTGCAGCCATATCCGTTGCTCATCTCAAGTTAACTCCTGCTGCAAGAGAGAGAGTTTTAGCTTTCAAAAAGCTTGATCCTGAGACCAGAAGTTTTCAAGTCACCGTCCAAGATTCACAAGAAGTATCCTCCGCATCTGCCACTATGTCAAGTAAGTATCCTTATTAAAAAGTAAGTTATATGTAAGACTGTATAGTTAGTAAGGGAACTTATCTTGTTTTGATTGTGTAGGCGTTGGGAAATCTGCTAAGTCTGCCTCCAAGTTTGGTATTGACGAGCTTGCCAATGTCAAGTCTTCAAGAAAGAAGACTTCTGTTGCCAGTCCCTCTGCTTCGGCCCCTAAGGCACCTGTTAGGGGTAAGGGGAAGAAGAGAAAGAATTCTGAGGATCTCCAAGGATTTCCTCTACTCCGCCAACAGTTTCTTGATTACTTCAACGAGGTTAGGATCACTGCCCCTGTTGGTTATCCTGACGGTTTTGAGGATCACTTGTGTCTGACGTCATATCTTGTTGTTCTTGCAGAAATTTACTGAAATAGAGACTTATGTTAACCACGTTGAAGATCAAGATCGCCAAATTGCCGACCTCCAACAGATGGGTGTGCTGAAGGATCTCAAGATAGCTGATCTTGAGAAGGAGCTCCGGGCTACTAAGGATGAGGCTGCTCAAATGCTGATCAACATGGATGGCGAGAAGCAGGAGATCACCCAGGACGCCAAGGTCTCTGCCGCAATTGCTATGTACAAGATACAACTACAGATGGCTGCGGAGGCTCAGGATCCTGCCTTTGACAAAAGCTCGTGGGACGTGGAGGGTTGGAAGGCGAGATTGGCAGAGCTGGAGGATGAGGACGAAGCTGAGGAGATCCCAATGCTGGAGGGCGGTGATGCTGACAAGGATCAGGGTGGAGAAGCTGGTGGTGATGGAGCAGCAAAGGTGTGGGCTGCTGGATTGGGCGATGATGGATATTCGTGACTAGGCCGGAGCCCAATTTTTTAGGTTTGGTAGTGGTTTGTGGTTGTTGATGTTTGAAACAATTGATGGTCTGTACTTAAACAAAAGTTTTTAGGGTTAAGGATCCTGGATCCTTTGGACAATAGGTAGGATCGCAAATGGTGGAGGGATCCTCTGTTTGGGGGATGAAGCCTTTGTGATCCTGCCGCTTTTACTTTCCTGCACCTGCTAAGACCGCATAGACAATGGACACCCTTTGCCAACCCATGTGGACGGGCCACGTTTTGCTGGTAGAAACGTGGGTTGGCAATTTTGACAACTTTTTTGAAAGGGTTTAAGATCCTTTTGTTAATAATATAACTTTAATCTTTCTGGCTTATCTCGTGTTGTTATCCTTTATTTATCCTCTTTATTTTCCAGTTGTTTTAGAAATATATTTAGAGTAACAAGAGTTGAGCAAACCATGTTTAATAAATTTAGGA